>NW_023601212.1:84769757-86027311 GCF_014898055.3 Talpa occidentalis | reverse complement strand
CTCAGGGTCATTCCATCCGCCCGCCTCTCCAGCGTTTGTGCGGCGGCTGCGCCTTATCCCTGCTCGGGGCTCGGCGCCCCCGGCCCAGCCCCCACGCCCACCTCGGACCTCGGCCTCCCGCGCCCGCCCGGCTTTGTTTCCCACGTCTCGGCGCCCCGCCCCCGCCCCGTCTAGGGTCTCCGCCGCCCTTTGTCTGCCTCGGTCTCTCCCCCACCCCTTTCCCCGAGTCCGTCTTCCGAGCTCTCTTTGTCTCTCCGGGCCGGTGAGGCTGGCGCTCTCCGCCGGGCCCGGGCGTCCGCGCGGGGGCCTGATATCGCGACAGCTGAGGAAGAGCCCGGCCCCGCCGCCCGGCGCCAGCCCAGGAGGCACACGGTTAATACCACCGAGTTCGGGCCGCTGTCCTCGGCTTAGAGCAGCCCTCTCCGCGGCACGCGCCCGCCCGCCGGCCACCGAGCTCTGGCGGACGCCGCGGCCCCCGCGGGTGAGCGGCTCCTCCAAGGTCCTAGAGCGGCCCCGAGCCGCCCGGCGCTTCCGCTTCCCGTCCCCTCCCCCGGCGGCCGCCCCCGGGACGCTGGGCCGGAGCCCCCTCCCCGTTTGGCGCGGAGCCCACCTCCCGGAGCCGCCGGTGACTCGGGCTCCCGAGCCTCGACAAGGAGCTCCGGAGGGCGCTGGGGCGGCGGAGCCCGCGGCGGCCGGGAGGTGAAGGGAGCGGCTGCGTGCGGGAAGGAGCAGCAGGTGCAGGGGCGGCCGGCGGCGCGGGCGGGGGTCACCCGGAGCCGTGCCCGGCACCTCGGGCCGGGACGCTGGCCGGCAGAGGGCAGCGACAGGAGCCGCGGGCCGCACATGGCCGTGTGACCGCGGGGTTGTGTGTCTGTCCTCTTGCTCAGGGCGGCGTGCGGGCGATGGAGCGCGCGGTGGATCCCTGGGGCCCGGATCTCCGCGGCTCGGAGGAGAGGGAGCAGCTGAGAGGCGCCCGCACAGGTGAGGGCTGCGGCGGTAGCCGCCGCGGACAGGTAATGCCCAGGTGGGGACTCCGGTGTTGGGCTCTCTGCCTGGCCGAGACCCAGAAAAATCAGACGTGAACTGCTTCCAGGGGGAGGGGGAGGGGAGCAAAATCCGAGGAAGGGAGCCAATGTTTCTGAGCATCTACTGTGCGCCAGGTCTGAGGAGGCAGCCTCTCTAGGTCTCCCCTCCCCGACAGTCATCACCATTCTCACTGCCTCTGCCCTACTTCAGGCCTCATTTGATCTCGTCTAGGCAATTGCAGTAGCCTCCCTTTTCTGTCTTTTTGATGCACTCTGCTGCCAGGTGAGCTAAGCTATCAGGTCTAAATGCCATCTCCCTAGCTCCCCTCTGCTGATTAGAAGCCCTAGTCTAATGTTCAATCCAGACCTTACATGCTTAGTCTAGTCCCAGCATCCCTTTCCAAGCTTTATCCTTCCTCTCCATGGTTTACTCCTACCTCTGCTATGAAAGCCAGTCCCTGTCTCCTTAGTTCCTGTTACTCTTGTGATAGCACAGTTATTATGAACCCACAATTATAATTATTCATGCTTTATCTTATCTCTCTCCTTTGTGGGAGGTTGGGGGTTGTCCTCTCATGTACACACAAGATGACTGAAGTAATAAATTACAGAATGGGCTACCATTATCTAATAGAAATAGCAAATGCCAGATTTTCCAAATAAAGAACATATAATGTAATACTTATCACAGGCTTGGAAATCAGGCAGGCCCGAGTTTAAAAACTTAGCTTTGCTACTTTCTAACCTTTCTAACCTTGAGCAAGGGACTTAAATTCTATGTGTCTTCATGTCTATGAAGTGTAGATAGTAGCAGGATTACTTCATAAGATTGATTGCAAGGATTTAGCAGTGCTTTGAAGGGGAAATTTTAGGGAGATCTTTGTTTCCTTTGGCTGACCCACTAATACATTGGGAAAGAATTTAGCAAGTGAAAGACAAATCTGATTTCTTGCACAGGGAGGTCCAGAACCTAGTAAATGATCAAAACAATTGATACAGCTTTTAGACAGAGAAGCAATAAATAGGAAGTGCAGACAGGATAAAGAAATTTTTGAAAGTTTTGGTTCAGACAACCAATTTAGTTAGCTAAGCAGAACTTGTTCATTTCCCACTCCTGTCTGTGACAATAAAGTGATTCTCTATTTCGAGGGTACCTTTCACGAAGAGATTTTCTGCTTTCAGAAGGAATAGAGAGGAGGAGGGTCAGGGAAATTCCTTGCTTTTAGGAGAAAGGAAGCTTGAAGGTATAATTCATTCACCGACTGTTTCTTTAATATAAAATAAATAATACTTGGTGCATTTGGGGTGACCTGGTCTGGAACCTGGTGGCTAAATTCAGGGAAGTTATTGTTATTAGTGAGGCAGAGACAATAAGAGTTTCAGAAGTTTGGGAGAGACAGAGCAATCACAAATTGTCAAGGAAGCCTTCCTGGGAAGATTGCTATCCAAAGTCGGAACTGAACCAAAGGGCAGGGTCTGCAACTCCCTTTTCTTTCCTCAGGTCTAGGGAGTGAGAATGTGGAGATTTCTCAGCCCCATGAGTTTGAACATACCCCACAGGAGGATGACTTGGGGTTCAAGGAAGAGGAAGATTTAGCTCCAGGTCATGAAGTAGGAAATGCCTCTCTCAAACCCCAAGGCATCCAGACCTGGGATGACTTGTGGGTCCACAGAGAGGGTCCAGGAAAGGCTCCGACTCGGGACAGAGGCCCCCGGCTGCTGGGAGAACCTCGCTGGGGCCAGGCTAGTGATCGAGCTGCTGTGTGTGGCGAGTGTGGCAAGAGCTTTCGGCAGATGTCGGATTTGGTGAAACACCAGCGGACCCACACAGGGGAGAAACCCTACAAGTGTGGGGTCTGTGGCAAGGGCTTTGGTGATAGCTCTGCCCGTATCAAACACCAGCGAACTCATAGTGGTGAAAAGCCCTACAGAGCACGACCTCCAGCCCAGGGACCCCCAAAGATTCCTCGGTCCCGGATCCCTGCTGGTGAGCGCCCCACTATCTGCGGTGAATGTGGCAAGAGCTTCCGGCAGAGTTCCGACCTGGTGAAACACCAGCGGACACACACAGGTGAGAAGCCCTACAAGTGTGGCATCTGTGGCAAGGGCTTCGGTGACAGTTCTGCTCGGATAAAGCACCAGCGGACACACCGTGGGGAGCAACCCCCCCGGCCAGTGGTACCCCGACGGCAGCCATCTCGAGCAACTACGGCAGCCTCACAGGGACCCAAAGCCCAGGACAAGCCATACATCTGCACTGATTGTGGTAAAAGGTTCGTGCTCAGCTGCAGCCTCTTGAGCCACCAGCGTAGTCACCTGGGGCCCAAACCTTTTGGCTGTGATGTGTGTGGAAAGGAGTTTGCCAGGGGTTCAGACCTGGTGAAGCACCTGCGGGTGCACACAGGCGAGAAGCCCTATCTGTGCCCTGAGTGTGGCAAGGGCTTTGCTGACAGCTCTGCTCGGGTCAAGCACCTCCGCACCCATAGTGGTGAGAGGCCTCACGCCTGTCCAGAATGTGATCGCACCTTCAGCCTCAGCTCCACCCTTCTCCGCCACCGCCTCACTCACATGGAGCCCCAGGAGTTCAGCTTCCCAGGCTACCCCTTAGCCCCCCTGATCCCCAGCCCACCTCCCAGCTCAAGTCCACCCCCGCCTCCTCTTGGCACCAGCCCCCCGCTGACGCCTCGAAGCCCCTCACACTCGGGTGATGGGCCTTTTGGTCTGCCTGGTTTGGAGCCAGAGCCTGGGGGCCCACAGGCTGGGGAACCACCCCCACCACTGGCTGGTGATAAGCCCCACAAGTGCCCTGAGTGTGGCAAGGGCTTCCGCCGAAGCTCGGACCTGGTCAAGCACCACCGTGTGCACACGGGAGAGAAACCCTATCTTTGCCCAGAATGTGGCAAAGGTTTTGCTGACAGCTCGGCCCGAGTCAAGCATCTCCGCACCCACCGTGGTGAACGGGCCCGGCCACCACCACCATCTACTCTCCTAAGGCCACATAACCCCCCAGGCCCAGCACCTACTGCCCCTAGACCCCGAGTCCGTGCCCAGCCCTCTGGACCCAGCCAGCCCCACGTGTGTGGCTTCTGTGGGAAGGAGTTCCCCCGGAGTTCTGATCTGGTCAAACATAGGCGTACACACACTGGAGAGAAGCCATATAAGTGTGCAGAGTGTGGCAGAGGTTTTGGTGACAGTTCTGCCCGTATCAAGCACCAGCGTGGGCACCTGGTCCTGAGGCCCTTTGGAATAGGAGATGGTCGAGCAAGGCCCCTTAAGGAAGAGCCACCAACCGGATTGGAGTGATGGAGTCCAGGGACAGTGGAGGCCCAGGACACCAACGGGAGGGTATTTGCTGCTTAAACAGAGAAGAAAGGGCCTGGGAGGTGGTGGGAGGGAGACGGAGGGGCAGACGGAGAAAGGAGTGAATAGATAGAAATAGAAATTGGAGACAATGACCTTGAAGCTCAGGAAACTTCTGGCTGGACTCAGGGCCTTCCCATTATGGTCTGTATGACCAGCGTCTAGTATACTGCCTGGTATACAGTAAGCCCTCACTACTTGTTAAATGAAAGCAATTGGTTTTAGCCTGAGGGCTCTTGAGGAATCAAATTCCTGCTGTGAAGAAAACTGGTCCCCTTCCAACTTTACTGGTAAGTCCAGCACCCGAATCCAGTTTATCTGAACTTACGAGCTGCAACAGTGAGACTTGGAGTTTAGGGTGAGAGGATGAGGCAGGGGTGTCTTGATCATCTTGATGGGGAGAGCATTGCTGTGGAGTGGGCGCTACCCAGCGTTGGGTCACTAGACACGGCCAGGAAAGGCACTCCTGAACAGCCCACACCGCTCTGCCTTTGACCCCCACCCACCCTGACATCTGGACACTGGCAGACTAGAGACTGAAGGAATGCTCAAGGCATCCATGCTGGTTGCCAAGCCCAGGGCCTTCTGATGGACGTGAGCGACAAACAGGCTGGGAGAAGTAGGGAAGCACCAAGGCCCAACAGCCACATCTCCATGTAGCTCCTAGCCAATAAACTGCTTCTTGTCTGAGGCTTAGACTCTGTGTATGTCTGTGTGTGTGTGTGCCTGGCAAGGGGTGAAAAAGGTGTAGAAGGTTCACAAGCCATGTGTAAACTTGTGTAGGCCCCTTTCCTCTTTGAACGTTGGCTTGACTTAGACGCTTTCTAATGCTGACATCTGGTTTAAAAACAACTGTCAAGTCAGTCAACTGAAGCCCACAGGCGCCACCTATGCCTCAGTATCCAGCTCAACCCATAAAAGGAAAAGCTCGCCAGGCTGTTGGTTGGGCTGGACGGCAGGAGTGGGGAGGGGGTATGTCAGTGAAAGTTTTTGCTGTGGCGACAGGTACTGAGTGAATTGTGACCTCCTGCGACTTACTGAGAATCCGGTCTTTTGGCTGCACTGCCCAAAAGGAGGTAAAGGGGAGGTGGCTCCACTGGAAAAGTCCGTCCTCTTTCCCAGCAAACTTTTTGTCATCAGGAGGGGAACTCCAACTCCCAGCATTTTATTTATTTATTTATTTATTTATTTTATTTTTTTTAATAGAGGCATTATTTATTTATTTATTTGTTTGTTTTGTTTATACATGCACTGGGTACAGTCAGAAGTGCAGGAGGGTGAGAGAATTCACCAGAGCCAGAGCGGGGAGCAGAGCAGGCAGAAGGACCAAAGTACACTGCTGAGGGGAGCAGCGGGCGGCAGGAGAGGTCTGCGCGCCATGTGGGACCCTCCTCCGGGGGCTGGGGAGCAGCCGGGGATCGAACTGGCACTGCAGAGGCTGCGGGCAGCTTCGCAACCCAGCGCTCAACCGCTGAGCCACCGGGGAGGCCCCCCAGCATTTTTTTTAGGAGGCCCGCAGGGAGTAAGGGGGAAAAAGGTACTGATTGATTGGCCAGGGACAAAAAAGACTAGGGCGGTTCACTCATCTAAGCAATGAAGTACAAGATTACTTTGGTTGCTTTGCAACTTCGCTGGTCGAGCTTGACAGCTACTCTGCCTCCTTGGAGAAAAACTCCCGCGAGGCCTTAGCCCTTGGCTCCAGTTTCCCTGGAAACCAATGAAAGCTTGCTGCAGCGTGGTCCCCTCCATCCTTCATGCTGCCCAGTTATACACGGAATCCTAGAATTTTGCCTTCAGTACAGGGGCCGGGGGTGTGTGGGGAGGAGGGTGCTCCTTGCTGCTTTTCATGTCTTCCCCCTCTAAAAGGTCTTCAAGCAGGCTAGCACTGAACTGACCATGTCACTCCCTATTAAAAACTGCAGGATCTCTGCTTGTCTTCTCTGTAAAGCTCAACACCTTGGTTGGCATTCAAGGCCTTCCACTTGTGTTTTCAGACCTGTGCCTCTTAAATGTTGTTTCCTTTACTTATATGTAAAAGAATGGAGATTAACGCATTTGTTAATCTCTCCTATCAAAATAACTCAAATTTTACTTCCTCCCTGAACCTCCAGTCTGAGTTAGAATCCCCTTCATCTGAACACTTAACACATCAAGAGCTGCTGTGTGCTAGGTATTGGGGAGAGCACAGGATGAGTAAGACAGGGTCTGCCCATAGTTTCCATTGGCAAGATAGACATTAAACAAATAATTACAAGTGTAATGAGGATATGAAGGAAACATTGATGCAAGAGTGAATCCTATATGATCCAAAGACCTCTCCAAAGAAGAAACAATTGCAACTAAAAGAGGGACTTGGAGGGCCTCCCTTGTGGCACAAAGGGTTATGTCTCAGCACTATCAAGCAATAGGCAGCCACTGAAGCACAAGTTTGATCTCCAGCCAGGGCACTAACCCACATGGTACAGCAGACCTCTCCTGTCTTGCCTGCTGCTCCCCTCAGCAGTGTATTTTAGTGGATCTGCCTGTTCTGCTCCCCACACTGTCTCTGGTGAATCCTCTCACCCTCCCACACCTCTGGCCCAGCTCTTTATGCATAAGTAAATAAATCTTTAAAAAAAAAAAAAAAAAAAGAGGGACTTGGAGTAAACTAAGAAAGGGAGCAGGTGGGGATGGGAAGAGGTAAGGTGAAGGCAACTAGTGAAATGCAGAATAATGAGGACTAAGATACAAAGACTTCCAAATTCAATTTTCTTCCTTCCATTTCTATGGGAACCTGGCATACAATAGGCCTGACTAGATGCATTTGTGTACAGTGTCCTTGTAACACCATGTGCTCTTCACAAGAATTTACAATCCCACAGGATGCTACCACCTCGCAAATCTGGCAAACTTCCACTTTGAATGCCTTTCACATTTACCTCCTCAGTACCGCTTGCACCCAATATCCATATCCTTCAAGGGAGTTACTCACTCATTCTACTCTTATTTTTCTGTCAGAACACCTATTTCTTTCATATATTGATTTATATTTCATGTTTATATCTAGTCATATATTGTTCATAGTCTTCTTTACTCAAGAACAGGAACTAGACCTGATTCCAGGTAGGTACCTGTTTATAGAACAAATGGACAGAGTTGTTTTCCAAGCACCTGTTGCAGAGTCCTCCCACAGCAAGAAATCCTACCAGTAGGGTCTTTCACTGCTCCCAGTTGAGCCTCTTTACTGGTTCTCTGAGTCAAGACAAGCAGATTTGCCTTTAAAAAAAAATTATTTAGGCATAGAAGAACTGGGATGTAGGCCAAAGGTGCAGGGTGTGAGAGGATTCACCAGAGACAGAGTGGGGACCAGAATAGGCGGATCTATTGAAATACTCTGCCGAGGGGAGCAATGGGTGAGACAGGTCTATTGCGCCATGTGGGTCAGCTCCTTGGCCAAGGATTAAACTCAGGCCACAGTGGTAACAGTGCTAAGACTTAACCCCTAGGCCACCAGGGAGGCCCCCAGTTCTTACCTTTTGCTAGAGTTGGGTTTCCAACCATAATCTGGTCCCTGCCTACCTCTCCACCACCTCACATACTACATTTCTCCTTGTCACCTCACTGCACTTATCACAGTCTTCCTTCTGTTCCTCAAGCTTATTCTCACCTTAAGATGTCTAGAGTTCGATCTAGAATACTCTTCTTTCAGATTTTCAAATGGCTAACGCTTTCTCGCCATTCAAGTTTCATCTCAAACATTATTTCCTCAAAGGTGCCCTCCCTGCCCCCAACCATAGCCACTGGCTGCTGCATCATCTTGCCCTGTTTCCTTCCTGGACGTTTACTATCTGAAATTATCTTGTTTACTTGCTTATATGTTTTACAACCTTAGAGGTGCAATAGCACCCAAGATTTTTGTTTTGTTCACTACTGCATACCCAAAACTTAGGATGGTGCCAGGCACATAACAGGACCCAGTAAATACTAGATGAGCGGATGAACACACGCAAAGTGGCTTTTGGGGATCTTGAATGTGCGTATCTAGGTATTTGTCCCCTTTTCCCAAGAAGAGCATAAGTTTGACCAGATTTAATCAAAGGATCTGAATTATGCCCTAGGCTCTGTGAACTGATGTTCAGAGTCCTGGTCCTACCACATGTTTCCTCATGTAACCTCATTTCTGAGAGAGATTTGGGATAACAGAAAGAGCATGCTTCTTGTGGTGATATGACTTTGAACAAATTCAACTAAGATTTAATTTTCTCATTTATCAAAAGGAGATAATATTATTGATCCCCACAGGACTGTACTAAAGAGAAGGTAGGGAATTATAAGCAATGTATATTTCGCTTTTCTTTCATCATATCTGAATCTTAATTGCCCATTCAATAGAATTAGATAACTTTTTCAAGACGTGGGAAATAGATTTTATATGAAATATTTCAACGTTTAAATGCTGAAAACTACAGTTTGTAAGAGTGCCCTTTTTATCAGACTAATTTTTATTTATTTTGTCTCCCCATCCCCCCACTGCCCAAACTAATTTTTGAAAGAAAAAACACCCTGAGGGCCGCGCAAGGTAGTTCTGTGGGCTGGATAGGGTCACTGGGTAATTCTCCATCTGGGCTACTACTTGTCAGGATGCTGTGACAACTCTTACGTTGTTAACTTAGGCAAATCAGTTTACCTCCGAACTTCAGTTAGCTCATTTGTAAAATGTATCCACCTTTGTGCAGATCAAAGGAGATAAAAGTTGGTCGGAAGGTAGTGAGTTATATCAATTGTTCCATCCGTTACAGATCAAACTCCTTACTCAACTCTTTTCCCCTCCTCACTACCGCTCTTGACTAGTCTTAAAAGAAAAAAAAAAAAAGAGTGATAAAGTGTGTAAAGACGCTTTAGTAAAACGCTGGCTCAGAGTAGGCACACCGCCCAGCAAGCAGCAGCTGATTTGCTAAGTATGTATTCAAGGAGCAAGCTATCCCAGAGACCAGGCCACCAGGAGGGCGACACCAGGAAAGGAGAAAAGACGGGAGAGGATGAAAAATGAGACGGGCAGGGGTGAGGAGAGGCAGCAGGGTCCGCCCTCCAGGCGGGGCGCCCGCGAGAGGCCCAGGCCGGGGCGGGAGCGCACGTGGCCTATTTCGGGCGGAGCAGACGCGCTTGGCAGCAGCGGAGATCTCCGAGTCAGTCACAGGAGGCGAGCCTGGAAGGTAGGTTACAACTGAGCTGCGAGGACCTGCAACGCCGGCACGGGACGGCTTGGGGCCCCCGGGAGCCGGAGGGCCGCGCAGGGCGCGGGTCCGGGGGTGGCCACCCGCCCACTGCAGTCGCGGCCGGACGCCTGGGTTCCCTGGGCCCCGCCCCCAGGGGCGGCACCAGGAATCCTGGCCAATGGCCGCTCGCCTCCCAGGCCCCGCCCGCCCCGCCCCCTGAGCCGCGGCCTCTGAGTGCCCAACCGCCCGGCGCCCTGGCCTGGGGCAGCGCGAGCGCCGAACCTGCGGCCGGTGAGTGCGCACCCCCCAGGGTCTCCGCCCCGCTCCCGCGTCCAGCCCGTGACCTAGAGCTCGGGGCCGCAGATCTGGGCGCCGAGGAGTGACTCAGCGCGGGGAGGGTGGCGACTTGCCGGGGCTGGAGATTCGAACTGTTCAAGGCCTTGAATGCCGGGACGAGCGGGGTGAACTAGTGTTCTCGGAGCTGGACCCGGGGCAGTGCTGGGGGTGGGGCCGGGCCAGGGTGGAGGGGAGAGGGCCCGACCCAGAGACCAGGGCCGGGCGGGAGAAGCCAGGGCTGCACCGCCTCGCCTGGGCCAGGGCCATAGTGATGGGGGCGGGTCCTGAGCTTCTGACCCAGCTCCCCGCCCCAGGACACCAAGATGCCTGGCGAACAGCAGACAGAGGAGGAGGAGGAGGAGGAAGAGATGCAAGAGGAGATGGTGCTGCTGGTGAAGGGTGAGGAAGATGAGGGTGAGGAGAAATATGAGGTAGTGAAACTCAAGATCCCCATGGACAGCAAGGAGGTACGTGTCCCGCACCCTGGGCCCCTTTGCTCCTAATCGTGGACCAGGTCCGACCTTCCTCAGACAGAAGCCAGAGATCCTGCCCCTACTTTTCCCGAAATCCCACAGTTGGCCACCCATCCTTCTGCCCTACTGTCAATGCTGCCATCATACAGATGTCACGCCTGCTGTGTGAATGCTGGAGAGTAACACTGTCCTTGGTTCCTCGTGGAGTTTGCTGTCTAGTGGGGTTAGACTGACAAGTACCAGCAGTTATTCTGGTGTGACTGCAGACACAAGGGGGTGTGGGAGCCCAGATATGGGAACTTAATGCATACTTGGGGGTTGGTGTGGGGCAGTGGGGGGGGGGTCATGTCAGGCAACAGCAACAGCTGACTTTGCATAGCATTTAATGTGTGCCAGACGCTGATCTAAGCACCTCAGTTCTTTGATAGTGATAGTATTTGTTCCATTTTACAGGTGGGGAAACTGGACAGTGAAAACTGGCCTGTGGTCTCAAGTTACTAAAAGGATGGTTTGTCGAGACTAGTAGGAATCTGAGGGGAAGAATGGCCTTTTTAGTGGCCCAGAGGAGTGAGTGGGGCACTGGGAGGAGTGAGGGCACATGATTCAGTCATGTTGTAACCTCGGTGAGAATAGTGTATGTTTTGGAGGCCAGGTAGAACATCTGGGTTTTACCCTGAGGGTGCAGAAGGTTCACAGAGAGGCATTTTGTGGAGATCAGAATGAGTTTTATTTACCCACTCAAGACCCTAACTATCACCAGGTATATTTCCACTTCCCAGAGTCCTACAGGATGCCCATCCCCAGCCAAAGCAGTCCTAATTTCAACCTCCAGCTGTGCCAGGTTTCTGGGCCCAGGGTACCTGATTTCTTCCTGCACAGGGGCCAGCGAACGTTCTGCTGCCCCCTAGTGGGTATCGTGGGCCCTAACTGAGGGGGCTGGATGCTTTGACAAATTCTTCCAGTCAAAATAACTATTACAGTTGTTTCTCTCAGGCTTCTTTAGCCCATCATCCTAGCTCAGCCTTGCTCTCCTGGCCCTGTGGATCTCCACCTTTGACCTATAAATTAAGAACTGAGATTCCAGAGCTTAGGGTAGACTTCCAACTCCTTCACTTACCTGCTTTGTGACTTTTGGGAAGTTTAACCTCTTTGTGCCTCAGTTTCTTTACTTGTAAAAGGGAAATCATAATAGCACCTACTTCTTGGAGTTGTGAGGATTAATATGTTAACACATGTAAAGAACTGTCTGGCACATAATAAATACTATGTAAATATCTGCTATTATTCATTCATCTTCCTGAAGTTCAAAAAGGTCATCCTTCCAGATATTTTTCAACTCACTTTTATCAAAGACCATTCTGGGCCTGGAATTGAACAGGGAGACCAACATGGTGGCTCTTGACAGGTGATTGAGAGCAAACAAGTCTTGGGGAAAGCTTTACAAGATACCTTTTGATTTGGGTCTTGAAAGTTTAGTGCAACAGACTTTGATTTGGCAAGTGGAGGAGGAGGAAGGGCATTCCAGGAGGAGACTGCAAAGGCAAAGGCTCAGATATGAGGCAAGAGAAGTGGGTGGCGCCATCAAGTAAAAGGTGTTGAAAGCCAGCATAGGACATACTGAGTTAGGTTATGTGGTGCCATCAGAAGCCTTAAATCAGAGGAAGGACATGTTTGTATTTTCAATTTAGAAGAATCATTAACTACTGTGGAGAGACCAGGCCAGGTAACTTGCTCCAAGGTAGGGACAGCAGTGCAGTGGAGAGAAGCTGAGAGGAGGGGATACCTGGTTGGACTGGTTGGAGCTAATCACGGTGTTGGGGGAGCTAGGCATAGCTAGTCATGAAAGGTATGAGGACTAGACTGTAAATGGCATCATGTGGCAATTAAAAACATTGGTTCAAATCCTAACTCTACCATTCACCAGCTTTGCCGTGGCTTTCTCATCTGTAAAATGGGATAATGAAAATAAGATCCTTGAATGCCAGTCAGAGAAGGATCATCCAAGGAGGAGGGTGGCATTGACACATCCATGCACACATCCCAAGGACATTTACACTATGCCCATAAGATAGCTCACTGATTTGCTGTGTGGTCCCACTGGGTGTCAGTTTTTCTATCTGTGAAACAGTGATCTTGAAAGCGCCTTCCAGTGCTGACACTCTGTGACTCTTAGCTGTCACCTAGTTCTATGCTAAGTCATTGTCCAGAACAGGCCTTAATTATGCTGCACTCAGGGGCTGGGGTATTCTTTCTCTGCCTATCACAATCCAATCTATCTTTAATGAATAGAACAGATTTTCTCAGGGCTCTCTGCACATCCAGTTCTGTCTCTCCCTGCTTAAACCCTTGAGTGGTTTCCTATTTCCCTCAGGATAAAGTCTCAGCTTCTAAGTCTGGCATTCAAAGCTCTTTACCATTGACCTCATGTCCTGGTTTCATGTCTAATCAATCAAGATCCATCCCATTTCCCAGCTTCAAACAGAACTGACCCTTTCTTACCTCTAAGACTTTGCCCATGTGATCTCTCAGCCTACTTAGCCCTCTTGCCCTTTTCCACCTGCTTTCCCCTACAGTAGCTTCTCTCTTCTAGATCAAGTTTCTTAATTTTTACATGCATACAAATCACCTGGGATCTTGTTAAAGTGAAGGTTTTGATGCAGTAGGTCTGGGATGGGACTTGAGACTGCATATCTAACAAGTTCCCACAGATGCTAGTGTTGGTCTGTGGCCCACACTTCCATTGTGGGGGAGCTAGAGCACAGGGATCGATTTTATACTTTATACCAATAAGAAGATAGATTCTGATTTTTGAGAGTCAAGGGGAGCGAGACAAGCTGCACAGGTGACCTCAAACATGTCAGCAAGATATAACTGCATCATGGCTAAGGGATAGGCGTTTTGGACAATGACAGATGTCCAGTTCAAACTCTGCGGTTGATTAGCTGATGACATTGGGTAGTCAGCAACCTTACTTCTGAATCTTAAATCTTTTTTTATAAAACAGAACTAATGATACCTAATCCAAAGGGTTGTGAGAATTTACAATGAAAACATGAGTAAAAAAAAACTATTGTTCCTGGCACATAGCGCATGCTTAATCAACGGTAGTTTTATTTAAAAATATTATTATACTACATTATATCCCCATAGTGCTTCTTGTTATAGGGTTCTATGCAAATACCATTTATTCTGACTTCTAATAGTTGTAGGATTTAAGACAAATAGAGCTTTTTACAATCACCTCTGTCTGGTATTTGCCAAGCTTTAGTAACGTGTATTACTCACCTGTTGTGCTCATATATTTAATGCTTTTCTTCAGATAGATTCACATTGTTCTGTTAAATAAATTTACCTTCATTTAAACAACAATATTGATGAAATTGTGAGTTTCATGGAATCCATTGTTTTTCTAATATCTGTGAAAATAAATAATGATTATAATAAGACAAAGTTTGCCTACATAACACCCAGAATCCTCTTGCATCCTGTAGTGTGCGTCCCTCCAGTTGGGAAGTTTTGACTTCACCTAGGTGATCTCACCTTCCTTGGAGCACTGAGGCAGGAAAGGGAGTGACTTGCCTGCAGTGTTAATGAGCTCGCCTTGGCCCGTCTTACCAAGATTCTTCCTGGGGCACCCAAGTCCCCCTCTCCTGGAGCTGGAGATACTAAAGAGACACGTGTGAAGAATTTCTTTCTTAGGAAGCCTAAGGACTTCCTGAGGCTGCTAAAGTCACCTTAAAGAATGGTGCCAAGGGAAAACAGACCAGAAAATGTAGCTATAATGAAAAAAGTTCTCTCCACAATGACTGTTGTGTTGAAATCAACCTGATAGATGTCAAAAACCAGAGCACGACTGGAAAATATGACCTTGAATTTAGATTGTGCCAAGCCTACTGTGTGGAGTTTCTCAATTTAAAGTATCAGGTTGCATTTTCACCTTGAAGGAGGGAGCTGGGGACTTGGAGTCCAGCCTCTGTCAAGTCTTGGCCACATGAGCACAGGGAAGTCTACTGGTTAAGGGCTCTAGAGTCAGTCCTGACTCCTACTGACTGTGAATTTAATCTCCCTGAGCCTTGATTTTTTTTTTTTTCACTCCTGACTTAAAGAAGTAACAGGAAGATTTTATACAATGATGTAGATAAAACAACATAATCAAAGCTTTACATAGCAATGTTATCACTATTATCACATAAATATGATATATATATATGAGATATATATGTGACTAGTCACTAATTTCCCAGACCACCTTGTTTTCTGTTTCTGAGTTGGTTATCCAAAAGCTGCTGCCTTTTTACAAAGGGTCTTGAAGGCCTTGCAACTTCAGAAAGAAAAGGACTTATTGCTCCCTGGCTGTCACCACCTCTACCTGTTTCCTTTCATTTGGTAAATTAATGTGCCTAGTTTCTTGGTCCACATTTGCTGGGATGAGATTCTCTTTTCTAAGATGGGAGCAATGTGCTTTCAATATTCCTCTTAATGCTCTGTTAGTACAAAATGTTTTCTCTTTACCTATTTCTTAAAAAGCTTTTCTTTTTCTAATTTTCTCTCTAGAGGCCCAGACCTCATGATATTGACTCATTTAAAAAATTTTTCATTTCAAGCCTCAGAATAGTATTGAGATTATACCCTTGCCTTCTTCACTTAAAAAATAAAAATAAAAAAAAAAATTTAAAAAGGTATTTGCTCTTAAGTCTTTTAGAGAGCCTGGAACTTGGTCCTGGCCTGGCTTCTAAGAACCCATGCTCTCCTGGTGCTCCTACCTCACTGGCTCTTCCTGTTCAGTCTCCTTCGCGGGCCACTCTGCATCTTGCTGCCCCAGGTTCTCTCTGCCCATTCCAAGTGCCCTCATCCATTCTCAAGGCTTTAAAAACCATCTATCTCCAAGCTTCCCAATTAACATCTCTGGCCTAGGCCTCCTTCCTGAGCTCCAGATATATCCAGAATTGGAGATACCATACAAAACATCTCATCTACCAAGTTGCTCCTGCCACCATACTCTCTGTGTAGATGGCAACCCTTGCAGTTGCTGAGCTCAAAGTCCTACGAGTCATTCCTCTTTTCTTTATACCTCACATCTAATTTTTGTTGAATTTGTTGTCTCAAAATGCAAAATATATCCAGTAGCAGACCACTTCTCACCACTTTCACTTTCCACCTCCTCACCTGGGTCTGAGTCACTGTCTTCTCTTGCCAGGCCACAGCAGTAAGGGAGCTTCCTCCCTGTCTCCTGCTTCTATTCTCCACCTCGGCAACCTGAGGGAGCCTTTTTAACTGAGTCTGATCTTGCCCCCAAACAGCTAACACTCCTCAGAGGGTTCCCTATCTCATTCATACTGTCACTTCACGGATTATGCTCGCCTGTGCATTCTGCACTGGGCACTTTGCATCCCCGAAACTCAACAGGCCAACTCCTGCCTCAGGGTCTTGCTGCCCCTCAGTAGCCAGTCTTAAGCGCCTTTAGGTGTTTGCTTATCTTTTATCAGTAAGGTTTCTTAATTCTATTTGAATTTAAAGCCACCCCCCCTATCATTTTTCTTCATCCAGTCTTCCTGAGAACAGGAATTTAAATTTAAAACAAGGCTGAATGACCCAGCGGCTAGAACAGAGTCCGGCCCCGTGTACGTGCTCCATGAGTATTTGTTGGATTAATAAAGAATAGCTAGAATGACACTAGGCATTGTGGTATTTGCATCACTGTATCGTTTCTAATGCGCACACGAGGAGGAGGCAGGCACTTTTGTTTTTTTCTATCTTACAAACGGGGGTACTCAGGTTGCGGCTTGCGCAGACCCAGAGACCGGGGGCCGGGGCCTAGCGGTCAGGGCTGACCTGTGCCCCTCTCCCCGCAGGTCCCGAGCGAGGCGCCAGCGCCGTCGGCCGACCCGGCGCGCCCACACGCGTGCCCGGACTGCGGCCGCGCCTTCGCGCGCCGCTCCACGCTGGCCAAGCACGCACGCACGCACACGGGCGAGCGGCCCTTCGCGTGCACCGAGTGCGGCCGGCGCTTCTCGCAGAAGTCAGCGCTGACCAAACACGGCCGCACGCACACGGGCGAGCGGCCCTACGAGTGCCCCGAGTGCGACAAGCGCTTCTCGGCCGCCTCGAACCTGCGGCAACACCGGCGGCGCCACACTGGCGAGAAGCCGTACGCATGCGCGCACTGCGGGCGCCGCTTCGCGCAGAGCTCCAACTACGCACAGCACCTGCGCGTGCACACGGGCGAGAAGCCGTACGCGTGCCCGGACTGCGGACGCGCCTTCGGCGGCAGTTCGTGCCTGGCGCGCCACCGACGCACGCACACGGGCGAGCGGCCGTACGCATGCGCCGACTGCGGCACGCGCTTCGCTCAGAGCTCGGCGCTGGCCAAGCACCGACGTGTGCACACGGGCGAGAAGCCTCACCGCTGCGCCGTGTGCGGCCGGCGCTTCGGCCACCGCTCCAACCTGGCGGAGCATGCGCGCACGCACACGGGCGAGCGACCCTATCCGTGCGCCGAGTGCGGCCGACGCTTCCGCCTCAGCTCGCACTTCATCCGCCACCGCCGCGCGCACATGCGGCGCCGCCTCTATATCTGTGCGGGCTGCGGCCGGGACTTCAAGCTCCCCCTGGCGCCACGGCCGCCACTGCCACCGAGCGCTGCCCGGAGTGCGAGGGCACCTGAGCCGCCGTTTTTTGTCGCCATGTGGCTGCGAGGGGCCGGCCAAGACCCCGACCTGGGGCTGCGTAGCCTGGACGGTTCACCCCCGTTCTGCTGGGTCTGCGGTAGGGTGGGATGGCAGGCTGGGCTGGAACAGGGAGCTCCCCAATCGCGTCCTGGCAAACCTCACCCCCAACTGCAGCCCCTCAGCCCGTGATAGTGAATAAAGTATTATATCCTCACCCCACCCGTGCCTGTGAGTGAGGTGGGTGGGGAGAGGAGGAAAGTATCCCCCAGGCTTAGGTGACCTGAGTGAACCGTGGAGCCAACGGGGCTGTAAGTCTAAGGGGTTCCGGGAACTGCGTGTGTGTGTGCAGCCTCCCTCACTCTGCGGTGGTCCATGTCCTTGCTACCTCGCACCCGGAAGGGTCTGTCAATAGAGCATGTTTGTGATTAAGAAGCCACTGCTTTCTGAAGCGCTTGGGTGGGTAGGATGGACCTCAAGGAGCTCAGCATAGTGAAGCAGCTCTAGTAGAAGCTTCATAGCAGCTTCACAGAAGCTTCAAGTGATCGGCTCATTTTTATCCCCAAAGTACCCGTAAAGCATGTCTATCTTTGGTCTCCATTTTTGCAGAAAAGTAGGTTTTGACAGCTAGTGAATGGCAGAGCAGGTGCAAGTAAAAGGCCATTGCAGTCTTGTCCCTGAGCCATAGGGGGGCGGAGGGGAGCTGTTGGGTAGTTCTTTAAAGCAATCATGGCATTTACAGGTTCTTCTCAGAAGAGGTGCTTGAGCTGATCTTTAAGATCAAGACAGGGACAGTATGGAGAGAGCCCCTGAAACTGTCTGTCAGACTTAGTAGAGCTTGCAGACCCACTGGAGGATAGAAATGGGGGGCGGGGAGGATGGTGGTGGGCAGGAAATAAACCACTAGGGACTTTGGAAGCAAGGCTAAAGGATCCAAAGCAGCAAAGAAACCTTGGCAGACTGGAAGGGGAAGGGTAGACTTGACAGTAGGAGCTAGAAGCCATAGGTGTTAAGAGTGGACCTGGCGACAGGGAAATGAGATGGGGCTGTCTTCATTTCTTAGGCAGTGACACTGAAACGGGGGCACTGCATGAGCAGGGCAGGAATTGAAGTGGGGGCAGTGGTTACACCCCAATCTGGGTGGGAGGTGGATGGGGGGCTAGGGAGTGACTCAAAAGAGCTTGGGGATGAGCTTTATGGTGCAAGATGCCATGTCCTGAAGAGGATACCCAAGAAGGGTATCTGTGAAAGAACAGAGGTCGGAAGAAAACTAGAACTGTCTTGCTCAGTCAGATGCCGCTCTGGTGTCCACTGTTTGGGGAAAGTGCAAAGTAGTTTCAGTGGAGGGCTGGGGTGAGAGTCAGCCTTGAGTGGACTAGGGTATAACTGGGAGGAGGGGGAAGCAGAGTGGATGACTGAAACATCTCTTCTTCAAGAGGCTTGGCTGTGAGAGTATGAGGCTGGTGGGAAGGGCTACTGGAAAGAGAAGTTGATTCGACAGAGGGGAGATTAGTGATCAAGGAAAGGGAAATGAAATCAGGCCCTGTCACTGGCAGGGAGAAAAAAGGTGGGTTTGGGAATATAAAGCTGAAGCAGTTCCAATCTGGACTGTTTTACCTAGAAAGAGAGATCACTGGTTAGGAGGAATAAGGTCAGTAAAGGGGAATGCCTCATTTTACTAATGATGAAACAGGCTTAGAGGGGCAGTAAAAGTAGTCTAAATGGTCTTTTCCCCTGCACTACCCCACCCTGTGAGAGAGGCAGGCCCCTTATCCAAGAAGGGAGGTAAAGTAAAGGTAAATCATATACACCCAACACTATCTTTGAGTGTACAGGTGGAATAAGAAATTGGCCTTGGGAGGGTGGGGGAGGAGTCTAAGGGCCCAAATGCAAGAAGAGAGGAAGCCCTGTTCTCCATATCAGACACGTGACCCCAGTTTGTGTTAGGTGCTGGGAAGAGGGGCTGAGGGCTCTCAGTGCTGGGGACCCAGGGTCTAAGGCTGAGTTCTAGGTCCCAGGTCTGGCTTAACTGTTGTTTCCTGCTCTGAACCCTTAGAATTTCTGAGTTGAAAGGCAAACTGGCAGTAACAGCAGCAAGCTTACATAGTACCTATTAAGTGCCAGGCCCTGTGCTAAGCATTCTTCTTATAATAGCTCACTTAAACCTTACAACCCTATCAGGTAGATACTATTTATTTTATTTTATTTTATTTTTTTTTTTAAATTTATTTTTAATTTTTTTTTTTAAGATTTATTTATTTATTCATACAAGCACTGGGTACAGTCAGAAGCGCGGGAGGGTGAGAGAATTCACCAGAGCCAGAGCGGGGAGCAGAGCAGGCAGAAGGACCGAAGTACATGCTGAGGGGAGCAGCGGGCGGCAGGGGAGGTCTGCGTGCCACGCGGGACCCTCCTCCGGTGGCCGGGGAGCAGCTGGGGATCGAACCGGCGCCGCAGAGGCCGCGGGGAGCTTCGCAACCCAGCACTCAACCGCTGCGCCACCGGGGAGGCCCAGATACTATTTATTTTACATATGAGCAAGCTGAAGTGCAGAAGTGATTTGAACAACACCATCCAGCTAAGTATCACTAATGGTACTCGAACCCAGAAATGCTAGCTCCAGAATGTGGATTCTTTTTTTTTTTTTTGTGGGACCCTCGCCAGTGGCCGGGGATCGAACTGGCGCTGCAGAGGCTGCGGGCAGCCTCGCACCTAGCACTCAACTGCTGTGCCACCAGGGGAGGCCCCAAAATGTGGATTCTTAACCAGCACTACACATAGCCTCCAAACTCCTTTAGAAGCCTGAATAGGAAAGGACCTTGCAGGAAATCTCACAGTGAATTGCTAGAACTCAAATTTCTCTGCCCCAAAGGAAGAAGGTACAATATACACAGGAGTTGAACCCAAAGGCACCCCTCTTTGGCACCTTCTGGGACACAGCCTCCCCCTCCCTGCCCCCCACCACTCCAGGAAGAATCTGGAAATTGCTAACCAAAACTGTTTTATTGAGAGAGAAAATGAAGCTGTCTTCTGGAGATTTCTGGGCCTGAGACCTCTGGAAGTGGGGCTGCCAGACCCATGATCAGTTAGGAAAGGATTAGAAGAGCTTCCACGGCCGGGCCACCCTCTGCTCCTCAGATGCCATGCTGAGTTCAGGTTCTGTGCCCATGTTCTAGGTTGAGGCTTGGCCCGTAGGCTCACAGGTAAGGTCTGCAGGCCTCACAGCCTGGTCTTTGGAGGTGACCCCATGGGGCAAGTCTGTATACTTGCGGGCAGAGCCGCGGGACAGATGTACTGGGTAACGTCGCCGGTTGATGTCCATCTTGGCAAGGACTGCTTGGGGCAGATCCACACGGCAGCGGGCTGCTAATGCTACCAGGTAGATGAGGACATCACTAAGCTCCTCTTGAAGGGCTGCCCGTTCCTTGGGGGGCCAGGCTTGGGGGCCAGCCTCCTCATCGGGCTTCCACTGACTGGGGGTAGAACATACAGATAGGTACACACAGCGATGCTAGCTAGGACAATGGGCCCTGGCTCTCTTAAGAGCACCCAGTTCTTATAGCAATGAACTCCTACCTCCTAGAAGTTCCTCCAAGGTTAACTCAACCCTTCTGGGCCCTAGGCAGTCGGGGTAAGGCATGACACCCGAGCAGATGATTCACCCAAAGCTGTGTCTCTCTCTATGCCAAGAGAACTTTTCACTTGTTGAGATCCAATTCTACTTCTCTAAAGACTGAGCCACTACCACCTCAGACCTATGCCACTGTAGAAGTCTGCCCTGTACCCACCCTTACTCTGTGCCATCTCTTAAAAGCATTAATTACATTTTGTGCCTCTCTTGCTATACCTTCCCCAAACTCCTCCAGGTTCTGCATGAGCTGATTCTTGCCCCTGTCTTTGTCTACTACTCTCCCCTCTCCCCATCTAAAGCCACTTTGTGTCTTGCAAACAGACCTGGCATAAAAGCTTTGCACTTAAAACTCCTGCGTGGAATGCTCCGCCCCCTCCTCTCCACCCTTAGAATTTTCCCATGGCTGCCACCTCCTCAGAAGAGCCTTCTCCCTTTGCTACCTTTTCATCACCTGGTGTTATTTTCTTCATAGAACTTGTTGTAACAGCAGATCTTTTCAAACAAATTTGCCTACTTATTGCCAGTATCCTTGCACTATCTTGTTCAAGGTCATATTCTTTGATGGTAGAAGACCTAGCAGCCAGATGACACTCATAAACCCGTCATGAATGAACAGCTTGCACACAGCAGGCACACATCTCTGTGCCTTAGTTTCTCCATCCCATGGTGACTGCCCTGGTCTTGCCTAATATGCACCAGTTTCCTTAGTAGCCTCCCCTGCCCCAATTTGCTCGGTGATCCATCCACCCTGCAGACACAAGGGTCATTCTACCACTCGGATCTGATCAGATTGTCTAATCATACTCCATGACTTCCTAACCCTTGTTCTATCTTTCAGGGTTCATATCCCTGAAAGGACCAGGAAGATTCAGTCATTTAGGTATCCCCAGCACCAGAACAGAATTTGGGAGCGAAGAGAGTTAAAGCAATCCTCTTATTTGAGGATCAAATAAACCCTCCCTTCTTCCATACCACAGAGATAGGAAATGTTCTGTCTACTCACAAGAGCTCTGCCAGCTCTCCCACTTCCCCTACTAAGGCCAGGAGAAGGTTCCGAGGCTGGTGGAACTGGTCCCAGTCTCTTTCAGCAGCAAACTCTGCATGGAGACGGCGGCTGGAAGAGGAGAAAGGGGAGAAAGCCCAGGTCCCAAGATTAGGATGAGAGGTAGGGCCCAGGCAGGTCCTGCTGTGTTATTAATGGGGGAGGGGGAAGAGGGGCAGCATGTAATAAAGGAATTCACCTAATTCTTTGGATGGCCTTAAGCAAATCATTTCTTCTCTAGGGGACCTGGTTTTCTCATCTATAAAATGGGTGTGCCCCTAGAGACACCCCAAACTACCGAAAGTTAACAATACCCTCTTCATTATTCCACCTCCTGCTGCTGCTTCTGCAGTTTCCTCCGCCGGGAATATCCGTATCTCTACGGATACTGGCATATCTAAATTCTACCAAGCTTTATAGGGTACAGCAAGGAGCGCATCCGTCATAAGAAGCCTTCCTTGATTTCCTCCAGCAGGGAGTAATGTCTCCCACCTCTCAGTCCTGCATATGCCCCGTCTTATCACCCACTCCTGGAAGGCAGAGGCCGGGCAGAAGCAGCATCCGACTCCGGTATTTCACCTGGGCAGAGCTGAGGGGTGATTCTACTATTGCTCACTGGGGATCGCCGTTGCCCTGCCTCGGGTATACACTGCCAAGCCCATTCTGCAGATGAGATTGCAAAGTTCTCCCCGGTGCGCCAGGAGTGCAGGGCCCGGAAACAGACGCTGCTTTCTTCCAGCCCACGTGGAGGGACCCTCCCCAGAAAAAGGGAGAAGGGCGGCGATCTCCCCCGCGGACTGGGCAAGAGCGGCTTACATATCCTCGAGCGTGGGCTCCGGGCTGAAGCTGAACGGCGCGGCGGCAGCAGCGCCCTCCTCCCGCGAGTCCCCACGAGTCTCCCCGCCCGCCGCGGACATTGTGGCCGCGGTGCCGCGCCCGGGACTGCCCAGGAGATCCCCGCGCCCACCGCGACAGCCCGCCTCCGGAGCCCTTGGCCAATCACAGTCGCCAGCGAGCGCGGCGGCGCCGCAGGGAAGACCAATTACTTCCGTGGAATTTCATAGAGCCCGCCCCCTTTCCAGATTGGACCAATCTGAGAGAGCTTCAGGCGCGCGCACCTAGTCCGGACCCGGTAATTCTTGGTTTTGGTCAAGCGCCTTAAAGGTGTCGCTGCCAGATTATTCCCTCAGAGGAACGCGAAAAAGGCAGAAGGCGGGCGGGCGCAGGCGCGTCACTGCTCTTGTTGGGCGCCAGATGGCGCCAAAGCGAAGTCGCGGGGTGCGGGCGCGCGTCGCTCAGTGGAGAACCCCAGCGGCGGAGGGTTTAAGAGAGAGGAATTGTCAGGACCCAAGAACGCCCGAAGGACGCAGGATGCCTTCGGGTTCCAGCGAGGCCTTGCCAAGGAGCTGGGCCTAGAGTAGCTGTTTCAAGCACTTCACATATTTAATCTCCACAGCAACTCATTTAATCCTGACAACAACCCAATGAGGTAGGTGATGATAGTATTATTATTCCCATTTTACAGATAAGGAAACCGAGGATTAAGTGATTTAACTCAATGGCTAGTCAAGTTTCAGATCCAGGCAGTTTGGGTCTAGAATTTGTTATTGGCCCCTACACTGGATTGCCTCTGATGGTCATAAATACTATTTATTTATTTTTTTAAGATTTATTTATTTTTATACAAGAGCTGAGGTACAGGTCAGAGGCGCGGGAGGGTGAGCGGATTCACCAGAGACAGAGTGGGGAGCAGAACAGGCAGAAGGACCGAAGTACACTGCTGAGGGGAGCAGCGGGCGGCAGGAGAGGTCTGCCTCGCCATGTGGGTCACCTCCCTGGCCAGGGATCGAACTCATGCTGCAGAGGCTGCGGACAGCTTCACGGGTTGTGTCTTAACCCTTGCACCACCAGGGAGGCCCCTGGAATAATTTTTGTTGTTACCATTTGGTTTACTACTATGACTGCATTCTGAAAGGATATGTCTTTTCTTTAAAAAGATTCCAGTAAACGGCCTCCCTGGTGGCGCAGCGGTTGAGCGCCGGTGCGATCCCCGGCTGCTCCCCGGCCACCAGAGGAGGGTCCCACATGGCGCGCAGACCTCTCCTGCCGCCCGCTGCTCCCCCCAGCTGTGTGCTTCTGTCCTTCTGCCTGCTCTGCTCCCCGCTCTGGCTCTAGTGAATTCTCTCACCCTCCCGCGCTTCTGACTGTACCCAGTGCATGTATAAACAAACAAACAAACAAATAAATAAATAAACAAATACATAAAAATATTTAAAAAAAAAGAATTATGGAAACCATTTGAAGGGCTTTGGACAGGGGAGTCATAGGTTCATACTTTGTATTTATGACCCCGCTGGCTGCTGTTTTAAGAATGAATGGAGGAGGACAAGAGTAGAAGCAGGGAGATGAATTACTGCATTTGTCCAAGCAAAAGAGACGGGGACTTGGGCCAGGCTGATGGTTGAAGATGGAGGGAGTTGAATGTATGGAGACGTATTTTGGACGTAGAGCTATAGGCTTTGTTGATTTTGAAGTAGCAGGATGGGATGAAGGGTAAATTCAAACCTGACTTACAAGTTTTGAATGTCAGACAACTTGGTGGATGGATGGTGACTCCTATTGGGATGAGGGGGAGGAGGTGCAAGATTGAACACGTCAAATTGGCAGGTAGATTTATGAGCTTAAGGGTTAGAGGAGAAATTAGGGCTAGAGATCCAGATTTTGCAGTATGTCATTTAAAGTCATGGAATTGGAGAATAATACAAGAATCCAGGTAGATAGACCAAGGTTTAGAGTACTCCGACATTTAGTAGTAGAGTGGAGGAGAGGCAGGTGAGGCAGGAGGAAAGTTGGCAGAGTGTAGTGACATGGAGGCTGAGAGGAACATGTTCCAGAAAGAGTGAACATCTGATTGGGAGGCTGTGAACTGTAAAATTAGAGGAGAACACGCAATTCACCACTGAGTTAGGCAATATGAAAGTTGGATATGGGAGAAATGAGGGAGTTCTGGGTCACTCCTGGATTTCTTTTTTTTTTTTTTAAGATTTATTTATTTATTGATTGATACATACATACATACATACATACATACATACATACATACATACAAGCACTGGGTACAGTCAGAAGCGCGGGAGGGTGAGAGAATTCACCAGAGCCACAGCAGGGAGCAGAGCAGGCAGAAGGACCGAAGCACACTGCTGAGGGGAGCAGCAGGCGGCAGGAGAGGTCTGCGCGCCATGTGGGACCCTCCTCCGGTGGCCGGGGAGCCGCCGGGGATTGAACCCGCACGGCAGAAGCTACGGGCAGCTTTGCAACCCAGCGCTCAACTGCTGTGCCACCGGGGAGGCCCTACTCCTGGATTTCTGACTTGAGTAAATGCATGCATAATTTGGCCACTTGCTGAAATGAAGGCATACATAGCTGGGAGTTGGGGTGGGAGAAAAGATGATGAATTTAGTTTGGAACATATTGAGTCCCAGCTGCCTCTAGGAGAGCCAGATGCTGTCTGGAGACAGGTGGACATACAGATCTGAAGTTCAGAGTACTGGGCTGCCTTTATGGCCTGGGCAACTGAACTTTTAGGAGCCTAGCACCTCCCCTAGCATCTTCCCTGGTGTTTGCTAAGCTTTTCCAGACAGGAACCAAAACTCTTTTACTGAAATATAAAACACCACTGGAGAACAACTTTCTAAGGAGTTCTGCATCTCAGATTTTTGAACAGTCAGTGACCAGGATTTCTAGAACTCACAGGTCATATGGTTCATGGGGACTGACAGGAAAGAGGAGGCACTCTCTGGGACTGCCTGCTCCCCCCCTAGCAGATCCCTGGCAGAGCTCAAAGCTCTTGTAAAGCATCCTGCAGAGACATCTTAGTTCTTTGCTTTGTGGCATCATCCTCTAAAGACTAACCTGACTCAGCTCTCCACAACACTGAGCTAAGGGAGTAGAAGAGGCCCTCATGAGGGAGAGGGGAACAGATCTGAACATATGATTGGCCCCATCATCTGGATGCCTCATTCTAGGCTTTTCCCACACCTCCAATGCCCGTATCCAATTTTCTTTATTGTCCTGACACATCTCAGCAGCCCCACCTCCCTGCTTTGATCAGGGACTCAGTGTGCTTGGTCTTGTTTTTCGGTTCATACTTGTGACTATCCCTTTATAAACCTATTTCCCAAGACAGGGTTTCCTGGTCTTTTCAGACCAAAGGTGTTTCAGTGCAGGCTAAGAAATGTTTCATGACAAGACAAATGGACATGGAATGTGAATGCACAGAGACGCCCTCTGCTACTCAAGAGTTTGGCACCTTCCCCCACTAGAGCCAAGCTAATATGACTGGTCCCAGTAAGGGTGCTTGGAAAACCCTGAGTGGATGAGGCAGCAGTGGCTGGAGAACAAAGTAACTGGGGCCTGTCAGTTCGGTGGGTGGTGTTGGGATGGGGAAACCTGGGCCAGTCAGTGGTCCAGAGACAATAGTGTGTGCTGGGAAGCTAGGAGCTAGGTGATTGGGAACCTATCCACCATTCCTTGGGAAGATTTCTTATTGGCCCAAGTGGTCTCCAAGGACCCTTGATGTGTTTTCTGAGATGACTGGAACAATATGTATTGTGTTCATGGCTGCATCCCCAGCATCTTCCACAGTGCTGTTCTTATTGGAGGTAGATCCACACACGTTGCTGTTTTGTTTTTTTAACATTTATTTTGTTTATTTATGCGTAGAAGAACTGGGGTGTAAGTCAGAGGTATGGAGGGCGAGAGGATTCATCAGAGACAGAGAGGGGAGCAGAACAGGTGAATCTATTGAAATACACTGCTGAGGGTATTGAAATACACTGCTGAGGGGAGAAGTGGGTGAGAAAGGAGAGGTCTGCTGTGCCATGTGGGTCAGCTCCCTGGCTGGGGATTGAACTCATGCTGCAGTGGCTGCTGATAGCTTCATAGTGTTGAGACTTAACCCCTTGCACCACCAGGGAGGCCCATTCCTCCAATGCTTTTCTTACCTCTGTTTGTGCCTGTGATTCTGTTCTGATTTTTACCCAAAGCTTTGTATCTCCACCTGCTAGTACGTCCCTTTTGCTGCCAGCTCCTCTCCAAAGAAAACTTGGATGTTGACCTTGATCTCAACTCTTGTTTTTAGGTAAATTAAGAGAACCCAAGACAGGGAAGCATCCAATCATTTTTCTCCCCTTTTAAAATGCCTGCCCCGAGTTAAAAAATGAACCAGCTAGAGAAATGTGTAAGCAAGCAGCCAGGTCCAAGGCACAGATTTCTCCTCCAGTCTGGTCTTCAGGGATTGGTACTACCAGCTTCCACCACTAGGAGACACCAAGAACAAGGAATGTGTGAATATAGTGCTAGGCCCCCCAGGGGGACCTCCCTCATTCATGCCATATATTCTGAGCATAACTATGGACCAGATACTTGTAGGTCATGGAGACACAACATCCCCTGCCACCTTGACGTGTTCTGCTAGCAGAAAGGGACAATTATAGAGTAAACTAATACAGTCTCAAGATAATTACAGTTTAGGCAAGCTGTGAAGTCAATATATACAGGGTGATGAGTTGGAGAGTTGCTACGTATTGGCTAAGGTCAGAGAGGACTTTTATGAAGAGGTTTAATTTGAACTGAGACAGGACTGAGACTGAGTGTGTGCCAGCTAAGTGGAGAGCCTGATTGAGGTGCCAGACAAAGGGCACAAACACAAAGGGTTTTGATTTGTTCGACATGGAGTAGAAAGGCTAATGAGCAAGAGTTTATTGAGAGGGGTAGGGAGAGTGCCATATGATGAAATTGGTGATATGTAGCAGAAGTTTTGTGAAAATCTATTTAAGAACTTTGAGCAGGAGCAAAACTGATTGACTTGCCATTATTTGGATAGTATTTATATTAACTAAGTAAATATTTGTTGCATAATACTGTATGATTTTGTTTCATTTGTTATACAAGGTTAATTTTTGGCTGGAGTTTTGATAAATGCTCTTTTTTCATTTGCTAATTTTCTATGTTATTATCATTCATTTTACATATTTTCATCAATTTTTTCACACAATTCAATGTATCAAGACTATCCAATTTTCCCTTTCCTGGAAGCCTCACAGACTCTGTCTAGAGTGGACCTGATTGTTCTCTAGGACTCCTATGTAGCTGTTCCCTTGAGACCTCCTTCACCTTCTCCTGTACTGGGTTGAGTTTGCAGACCCCATGTTTTCCTCTTGGCTTGCTCCCTTGTTTTCCTGAACTACATTTTCCAGTAGTCTCTTGCGAAAGAGTACAAAGATGAAGCCACTTTGATACCTTGATACCTTTATTTGAAAAATGTAGTCAGGTTTAGAATTTTCTGTAGAAAACCTTTTACCCTTGGAATTTTGAAGGCATTGCTTCATTGTCTTTTAGCTTCCAATTTGCCATTGAGAGGACTGGTAGCATTCTTATCTTGAAAGCTTTGTATGTGATCTTCCTCTCCCCCAAGATTTAAGGAGAGCATAGAGATTAGAGACTCTGGAGGCAGACTGCCTAGGAGACTGTGCAACATTATTTCTTAGTCTCCCTGTACCTCAGAGGCCTCTTCATTTGCAAATTGGAATTGCTGAATGTTTAAATGAGTTAATACATATAAAACACTTAGAAGTGCCTTGGCTAAGAGAATTTATCATGTAAATATTTTCTGTTACTAGGTATGTAGATCATTTTTCATTCACTATGCTGGGAATTCAAGAGGTTTCTAAGACAAACGTTATATTTTAGAAAACTTTCTTGTATTATTATTTGCTAATTTTCTTTCTTCCATCTGCTTTATTGCCTCTTTCTGGAATGCTTCTTCGAGGCTGAAACTCCTGACTCATCTCTGATTTTCATTTTTTCTCCTATTGTACATTTTGGATTCAATTTTCTGATAAATATCCTCAACTTTCTAAGTCTTCTACTGAAAAATATATTTTTATTTTTAAAAAAGATTTATCTATTTATGCATACAAGAACTGGGGTGTGGGCTAGAGGTGTGTGGGCGGGGGACAGTGAGAGGATTCACCAGAGACAGAGTGGGGAGCAGAACAGGAGGAACTACCGAAATACACTGCTGAGGGGAGCAATGGGCAAGACAGGAGAGGTCTGCTGCGCCATGTGGGTAGCTCCCTGGCCGGGGATCAAACTCATATTGCAGTGGTTCTTGATAGCTTGTTAGCACTGTGTCTTTAACACCTGCGCCACCAAGGAGGCCCTATTTTTATTTCCTAAGTGCTTTGTTTATTGTCTTTTTATGAACTTTTTTTTTCCCTGTAGTGTCTCCTTTCTCTTGATTTTTCCGTTTGCTTTAGCTTCTCTCAGGTTGGGAGGTTTGCCTCAAAGTCTGGAGATCCTTGACTGCTCATATTTAAGAATGAGGCATTAAAAAGCTTAATAATATGCTTGAGTGAGGCTTTTCATCTGGGAGGTTTCCGAGTGTGCAGTCTCACTAGGAGCTCCTGAAATGTTTATATTATAGGTCTCCTTTCTGGGAATGCTTCTCCAGAGGACTGGTTAACTCCCAGTTGAATCAGAGATGGGCCGTGGAAGCTTCCTGGACAGTGTTCTTAATTGCTAGGCTGTGGAAGGGCCTGGGCAGTCTCTCTTTCAGTTTTAACTCTCCTGTTTTTAGTCCCATTCCTTTCTCATTGGGCTTGGTGTCCCTAACTCTGGAGTACCTACAGAGGTGAGAGGCAGTCATCTGGCTGTGTGACATGGAAAGGTTCAAGAACTTCAAAGATCTGATTACCCTGTGTATGAACTTTCACCCAGTATGTTTTTATCCCCACCCTTGACCTTTGATGCCACCATCCCAGCACACTGGAACATAGCTCCTTGCTTCTTGTTAGTATTCCCCAACTCTGAAGGCATTGACAATTTGGGTTCCTCTAGTCTGCTGTCGGTTACTCCTCTTTTACCTACTCCCCATCTCCCAGGAATTGCTGACGCCTTTCCTTTGCTATTAATACTCTCCCACCCTTTAGTCCTTGGGGTTTATTCGTGTTTTGAGTCCTTTGCTGTAAACTTAGGGAGAAGGTGCCACTCTAAATGTGTGTGTTAAATCCCCTGCTCTGAGATCAGGGAAAACACTGACTCTCCACTTTGCCAGACTCAAATGTATTAACTGATTTATTCTGTGAGCACGTAAAAGATTCAGAATCCCAAGGATCCACACATTTACCAGAAGAATTTTTCAACAAATCCTTTTTATTTTACTGGAAATTACTCTTTTATTGGTTAAATCACGAGGAATTTTCATCACAAGATTTAACATATTAATGACCATTAAGGCCTGGACTCTGGGGCTTGCTCTGCCTCTCCCAGTCCTTAAAGGGGTTTAGTAGGAGAGACATCATTAACAGAGGCCAAGTCAGATGGTTACAGGTCTTCCTTTCCCAGTCATTGGACAAGCTGCTCAATTCTTGTCCAGAGCAAGAAAGAGACATTTCAGAAAAATCTAATGAAGAATTGACATTGCATTATAAGATCTCTCTTAACAATTTAGATTTATCAACAATATTGGTCCAAACTTATTTGCTTCTGATCTAAACTTTTTCATTTTAGAATTTATTTTTTTGTGTATATGTAATTTTAACAACCTCACTCCCTGTGCAGAAATGAATCAACTCAGTGCCAAGAAAAAAAACCCTCAAACCTGAATAGGCCCATCTTGCTCTTAGAAAGAGGCAACAGGTTTTTCTGCTCCTCTTCTATGCAAGAGATGAACACCCCCCACCCCACCCCAGTCCAAATCGTTACTTCTGATCTTGGAATGTGCAGCTTTTGATGGGCTGATTCAAATCACCTGTAAAGGGCAGCTGGAATTACTATGCAGGCAGCCTTCTTTGGAAACTTCTTAAATTCAACTTTTGAGGATCCTTCATGATTGTGCACAACAGCTCTGAAGTCCAGACTTCCTCTTCTATTCCATCTCATGAACTAGGCTCAGAGGAGGCATTAGAATTGTCAGGAGCAAGAGCAGTAGCAGTGGCCCCACGAGGTAGGACTTCAATAACTCGAGGCTTGTCGATAATCCTGGCAGTTCGGTTTCCCTTTTCCACAATGCCGACGATCCATGCTTGGTGGCCCTCTCCGTACTTGGAAGATTTGATTTCAGAACAAAAGCGAGCTGCTTGTTCTCTCGGCAGACAAATCAGTAATCCCCCCGAAGTTTCTGCTGAGGTTCCTTGAAGGAGGCCAAAGCGCCCACTGGCTTTGCTGATAGCAGCCATCTTGGCTATGATTGGCAGATTATGAATGACAAAAGACACTTCATTTCTTTGTTGTTTTGCGAGATTCTGAGAGTGTCCTAGAATGCCAAAGCCTGTGATATCTGTGGCTGCATGGGCATTAAACGTGTGCATTAGCCCTGCAGCAGTTCTGTTTAGGGTAGCCATGTTGAACATGGCCTCCTGATAGGCCAGCTCTACCTCTTCTTTGGAGACCACCATCTTGATCTTATTCCACCTTTCAGGATTATCCAGCCATTGGTGGGCATTGACAGCAACCTGAGTTCCTAAGGGTTTGGTTAACACCAGCACATCCCCAACAACGGCACTGTCAGGCATTATGAACTCATTTGGCTGACATACCACAGTGGCAACTCCACCGACGATAATCCAAGGGTTTACCACTGTTTGCCCACCAGTTACTGCCGTTCCTCCTTCCTCAGCAGCATCCCGAAAGCCTTTGATCATGAGCGGTGTTACCTTTTCTCGTTCCTCCTCAGTCATACTCTGGCTGACGCTGAGTAACATCAACATGTTGTCGCACTCAGTGATGCCCAGGGCATACAGGTCGCTCAGCACATTGGCACAGGCGATGCGCCCCATCATGTAGGGATCTTCCACCAAGGGGTAAAAGAAGTCCGTGGTCTGGACCAGCGACAGGCCCCCGTGCCGCAGGGGAATGACACAGGAGTCCAACCCGATGCCCAAGGCTGGAAAGGTTGGGCTGGGTTCCGCGCCGGCCGGCAGCCCGGCTTCCTGGGCGGCCTCTTCATGGCCTCCCACCAGGCCCCGGCCCAGCGGGGGCCGCGGGTCGGGCCGCGTCAGTCCCGCCAGGAGTTTGAGCAGCGTCTCCTGGGGGACCTTGCAGCCTCAGCCCTTCATGCCGGAGAAGCCCGTCAACCGCCAGCTCGGGCTGAGGCCCAGCGCCTGGGGCTCGAAGGGCCGGTAGCCGGAGAAGCTGCGGCCGAGAGACAAGCCCGCGGCGCCCAGGGAGCCTTCCGCCGCCGCCATCGCCTCGCCGCCAGCGCCGGTCGCCGCGGCTTCCGCCATCGCGCCTGCCCGGCAGGGAGGGGAAGAGAGGTGAGGAGAGGGAGCCCCCCTCTTCTCCGCGGAGGAACAGCCCGGCTTCCCGCAGAGTCCCCCCGCCCGGGCTCGAGTCGCGCCGCGCGCTCTGGGGCCTCCTGAGGGGAGAGCCGCCGGCTCCGCGGTTTTATAGCCCCGGTGAGTGACAGCCGCTTCCTCCAATGACGGCTCGGCCCCAGGAGGCGGGCTTCCTGTGGGCTGAAAGGGCCGAGTCCTGCTCGCGGCCGCCAGTTTGCGCAACCGGTCCAGGCGAGGTTACAGAACGAGAGCGAAGGTTCGTTCCCCTGTAATCTAAATGATCTCTTGGGCGTGACTGGCGAAACTTTGCTCCCCTAGAGGCAATGTACTAAGTGCAGCATTTTGGAAAACAGATCTGCCGCTTGGCAAACCTCACACGGGTCTGCATTGCCCAGGGGTCACTGAACAGCGCACAATAAATAGCCCGTGGAAAGAATAAGAAATAATGAGAAATTATATATTAGGTTGATACTTTTAAATAAGCAAACTGGGGCCTCCCCGGTGGCGCAGCGGTTGAGCGCTGGGTTGCGAAGCTGCCCGCAGCCTCTGCAGTGCCGGTTCGATCCCCGGCTGCTCCCCGGCTGCTCCCCGGCCACCCGCGGAGGGTCCCACATGGCGCACAGACCTCTCCTGCCGCCCGCTGCTCCCCTCAGCAGTGTACCTCGGTCCTTCTGCCTGCTCTGCTCCCCGCTCTGTCTCCGGTGAATTCTCACACCCTCCCGCTCTTCTGACTGTACCCAGTGCTTGTATAAATAAATAAATCTTTAAAAAATAAAATAAAATAAATAAGCAAACTGCAGCATCTAAAAGCAACGAAATGTTAAAATGGATTTCAGGTCCAGACACCCGCGTGGGTTCTGCCTCCACAACTACACTTCTCACTTTCCCTGTCCCGGCATTAGCTGACTCATGTGGATGGTAAAGTATCTTACCCAGAGCTCTTCCAAAGTTTCTCTATCTCTTTAAATTAATATATGAGACTCCGTGATGTATCTCTGAAGGCAGTTTGCCAACAGCTTAAAATTATGACTGCACATAATGTCTTTGACTTAACAGTTCCAATTGTAGGACTTTATCCTACAGATGCACTCACAGTTTAAGTGCAAAGCGATATGTTACTTATTGCTGTACTTTTTTTTTTATAGCAACATTCCGGGAAGTATTTAAATGTTTACCAAATATTAACATAAATTGTGGTACATTTATATAATAGATTACCAGGCAACCAAAAAGAGAGAAAAAAATTGATGTTATAGTTCTAAGAGCCACAGTTTTTTATTTTATTTTATTTTTTTTTAAAGAGGCATGTATTTTATTCATTCATTTATTTATTTGTTTGTTTGTTTATACAAGCACTGGGTACAGTCAGTCAGAAGCGCGGGAGGGTGAGAGAATTCACCAGAGCCAGAGCGGGGAGCAGAGCAGGCAGAAGGACCAAAGTACACTGCTGAGGGGAGCAGCGGGCGGCAGGAGAGGTCTGCGCGCCATGTGGGACCCTCCTCCGGTGGCCGGGAGCAGCCGGGGATCCAACGGGCGGGCGCCGCAGAGGCCGCGGGCAGCTTCGCAACCCAGCGCTCAACCGCTGCGCCACCGGGGAGGCCCTAAGAGCCACAGTTTTAAATGTTTTATATTTATTAACTAATTTCTTATAAAAATCTTATGAGTTAAGTTTTTTTTTTACCACGTTTTACAGGTAAAGAGTAAAAGGTACAGCAAGATTAAATGACCTAATCAAGGTCACAGCCAATTTTGAATGGAGATGTCTATGAAGCCAGGCAATCTGCTCCAAAGGTTATATTGTCTATGGTTTTTAATGAGAAACAAGCAAGTTTCAGAATGCTATGCATAGAATACCACCATTTGTTGAAAAAGGGACAAATATATATCAATAGCATATTTCTGGAAGGTTAATCACCAAAAACTGGTAATAGTGACTGTATCTGGGGAGGGGATGAGGTGGTGAGGGAACAGGAGATTTTTCGTTGTGTTCTCTTCTTTGTTCCTTCAACATTTGGGCCTTATTTTATTTTATTTTTTTTTAGCATTTGATGTTTTAATTACCTAAAAGTAATTGCCTATGGGAGTATTAGCTGGTGTGACCATCTTGGAAAAGAGTCTTTAGCCTTAACTAATGAAACCCATGCAATTCTACCCACAGGTGGATCCCTAGCAATTCTCCCCAAAGGCCATGGCCTAGAAAAACTGTTGCACATGTACCCCATAAGATGTACAAAATAATTGTAAGAATCCTGGAGGTTGCTTACACAGCTGTGAATTTACTGAACACTACTCATCTGTGTACTTCAAAATGATTAGGGTGGTAAATTTTGTTATGTGCACTTTACTACAATTAAAAATTAAAAAGCGGTTATAAGCCTCTGCAGTTCGATCCCGGCTGCTAGGGTCCCACATGGCGCGCAGATCAGCATATTCTCTCACCCTCCCGCGCTTCTATGAGTCATCTTTAAAAAAAAAAAAATATATAAAGTATACAATAGATCCATATATAGATCACATAGTACATCATTCTATTTGGCTCTTAGTACTGCGTAATACAGTATTAAGGCTTGGAGTGAACTGGAAGAAACTCAAACTTTAGAATTGGGCTGAGTTGCAATGGTGGCTCTCCTAATGACCTTGGGTGAATTGAATGATTTCTAGGAAACTCAGTTTTATTGCCTATAAAATAGTTTTCACCTGAAGATAATAATAAATAGCAAATAAGAATGTTAGGAGAATTAAATTTTAATTATATTTTAACTACATTTTAATTAACGTATGATGCAGGCACTGAAATTTAAATTCACAAACTTAACATCTTGGAAACAATTTTATATAAAGAAAAATCTGTTTATTGTCCTTTGAAAAAAGAATAAGCATAACAGCTAGACACTGAAAATAATCCATGTTAGTTAACAGGGAAATACAAAAATAAATGGTAATATAACCACACAGTGGAATATTATGTATCTGTGAAAGTGAGTTATAAGCATCATCAATATGGATAATCTCCAAAACAAAATGTTGGAAGTAAGAAGCAAGTTAGAGAGGGATATATAAACTAAGATGCCATTTATATGAGGTTCAACCCAGGGCAAAGCAGCAATACATTATTGAGATGCATAAATGTTAAAAAACAGAAACAAAAAAAATCTCTGAAAGGTAAGAGAATGACAAACAAAATTTAGGATAGGGGTTACATCTGGGGAGAGATAACAGAGGGGGACCTGTGAGCTATGTTAAATATTATTCCTTGAGCTGAGTAGTGGCTAGTTGGAGTGGTTCTTTATTCCCACCTTTTAGTGTTAGTAAGTTATGTTTCAACTTTTTTTTTTTTTAATAGAGGCATGTTTATTTCTTTATTTATTTGTTTTGTTTGTTTGTTCTGTTTACACATGCACTGGGTACAGTCAGAAGCGCGGGAGGGTGAGAGAATCCACCAGAGCCAGAGCGGGGAGCAGAGCAGGCAGAAGGACCGAAGTACACTGCTGAGGGGAGCAGCGGGCGGCAGGAGAGGTCTGCGCGCCATGTGGGACCCTCCTCAGGTGGCCGGGGAGCAGCCGGGGATCGAACCGGCGCCGCAGAGGCCGCGGGCAGCTTCGTAACCCAGCGCTCAACCGCTGCGCCACCGGGGAGGCCCTGTTTCAACTTTTTAGAAAAAGAAAAAGAAAGTATGCTTTGTTTCAGAATTAAAAAAAAAAAAGTGATATAGTGAAAGGCAATAGGTGTGGAAGCAAAAGTTCTGGGTTTCATCTGACCTCTGGATTTGCTATCAATGAGCTGGCCTTAGGAAGTTCTATAAGCTCTCTGCACCTTTCTTTCCACTTCTGTAAAATGAGTGTCTTGCTCTCTGCTAGCATCTGATGAAAGGTTTGCAAAATGCTCAGCATATTGAACTGTGATGGATCCTCCATGTATCAGTATAGGAAGAATGGAAACGTCCCTTCATGTCTGTAGTCACCTCCCCTGGGTTAAAAAGTGACTAGTTCAGATATCCCTGGTTAGGTGCTCTCTTTGATCTTTGAACTTTTCCCTCTCTGCATTTAGCACACTTTGAAATTCTTTATTCACATGATTATATGGTGACTATCTGTCCGCCCCACTAGTCTGTAAGTTCCCCGAGGCAGGGTCTGCCCTGTTTTGTCCATCCTGGTTTCCTAGCATTTTACCTAGCAATAACATTTGTTGAAGGAAGGTGTTTTGCTCAATGAGTTACACGGTTTGTGAGCACCTTTGATGAGTCAGGCAGGGTGTTGAACATTTCTCGTTTATCTCATTTAATCCTCACAGCAACCCAGGGAATTAAATATTATCTTCATTTTACAGATAAGAAAACTCAGGTCTCAGATTAGCTAAGAGTCTTGTACACATGTTAGCCTGCTGAGAATCTACTGAGAGTTCAAATTCAGGAATTGTTCATCCTGGGGGCATCCTTGATAATATTAATAATGCCCACCCTTGCCCCTGGGGGAAAGGTTTTCACCCTTATTATTTCCCTGTGCTTTCTACTTGGGAGCAACATTCTTCCAGACCAGTGCAACTGTTGTAGAACAACCCCGATACAAAACGGGGTGCCTGACTGTGGGTCCTCACCTGTGCTTAAAAGGACTTATCAATGCTCTACTGCAGGCACACGCGAAAGGTTAATAAAAGGTTTGTTTACAAGGGAAGGGGAAATGAGGAAATGTACAGCTCTGGGAGAAAAGTGGGAGACAAAGTTTTAAATGAGTCCTACCCGATCCGCCGATCAGGAATCCCAAAATGGCGCTCTCAGAGTTGGCCGCCAGCCAGGAGCGGTGAAGCCAGGAGGCGAGCAATCGCGAGCCAGCCACCCCAAGGCCCACGTGTTTGGTTTTTATATCCAACCTGGCTGCCCAACTCCACCCTCAGGTCCCAGCTATCCTCCCTTGGTGGTGATGGGATTTGTCTTTCCCAATGTCTTGATGGCTTTAGTCTGGAGTGGGGGTGGGGTCCACAAAGCCTGTATGGGATCAGCTCAGGACATCATTTCCCCCTAACACAAAGAAAGTCATAAATTCGCCTTGGCCTGTGACCAACTCTGGACTCAGAGCAACCACCTCATATGCCTTTTTGTGCAGAGGGTCCACAGGTCTCTGGGGGTGACCCTTGTAGCTGCATTAGGAACATTCAAACATCCTTTTTTTCTTTCTTGTTTTTTTTTCACTGAGAGATCTGTTGAGCCACATGTACCATTTTGGGGTTAAAGGATTGCAAAGGTGAAAACCTGCAGGTGGGTTGGGAGAGCAGACAAAGGAGAGGAAAGGAGGATCTTAAAAAATAGGAGGACCTTAGCACCCCCTCCCCAATTGTTTTTCAAATAAGATAAAAGCACTGAGCTAGGGGTAGTTAGAGGGTTTTTCCCATTATGATAATTTAGCATTATTACACTAGACTCAGGACATTCTAAAAATGTTCTTTTGTTGTGGTAAAATATACACTCAGTATCTTTTCAGTACACTGAACAAATTTTCAGCAGGTTCAAGTACACTACAAAATTTTTTCTTATTGCAAAATCATTCTGTTGTCATTGTACAAAAATCACAAAATGCAGTTTAGTATAAAGGAAGTTAAAATAACTTGAAATCCTTCTTCCCAGAGCTTGGTACTAGTAACCTCTCAGTAGGGAGTATTTTAGACATTTTTCTTCATGTAACAGAGGCGCATCACCCCCTCACACTGAACTCCAGGGGGCGCTCGTTCCCTCGTTCTCCCTCTCCCTCAGTCTCCCTCTCTCCCTTCTCGCTCCCTCCCCCTGCACCGTTACACCGAACCCTCTCAAGTAGTGTTGACCAGCAGTCCACATAATCTGTGTTATATGCTTTCTTTAAAAAGCAAAAACGAATTATCCCATTTATTTCCAGTAAGAAATAAAGTAATGGCTGAGAAGTACCTGACAGGTAGCAGATGCTCATACTCGCCCTGGGGTCATTCACAAATTTTTTTTTTAACAAAAAAATTTTTTTAAGATTATTTATTTATTTATTCATTTATTTATACAAGCACTGCGTACAGTCAGAAGCGCGGGAGGGTGAGAGAATTCACCAGAGCCAGAGCGGGGAGCAGAGCAGGCAGAAGGACCGAAGTACACTGCTGAGGGGGCAGCGGGCGGCAGTAGAGGTCTGCGCACCATGTGGGACCCTCCTCCAGTGGCCGGGGAGCAGCCGGGGATTGAACCGGCACTGCAGAGGCTGTGGGCAGCTTCGCATCCCAGCGCTCAATCGCTGCGCCACCGGGGAGGCCCCACAAATATTTTTTTTAAAGATTTATTTATTTATGCACAGAAGAGCTGGGTATAGGCGAGAGGTGTGGGGGAGGTGAGAGGATTCACCAGAGACAGAGCGGGGAACAGGCAAATTGACTGAAATACACTGGTGAGGGGAACAGCGGGCAAGCCAGGAGAGGTCTGCTGCACCGTGTGGGTTGCTCCCTGCCTGGGGATCAAACTCATGCTGCGGAGGCTGCAGACAGCGTCACAGTTTGCATCTTAACCCCTTGCGCCACCAGGGAGTTCTCCAATTTGCAAATATTTATTGGAGACTTCCTTTGTGCCAGCCCCCTGAGCTAGAAAAAATGTTGGAAGTAAGAAGCAAGTGAAAGAGGAATGAATAAACTATGATGCCATTTATATGAGGTTCAACCCTGGGCAAAGCAGCAATACATTATTGAGATGCATAAATATTAAAAAACAAAACCAAAATAACTCTGAAAGGTATGAGAACGACAAACAAAATTTAGGATAGGGGTTACATCTAGGAAGAGATAATAAAGGGGGGCCTATCAGAGATAGACACAAAAATCCCTGCCCTCATGGAGCTGACACACACAGAGAGCAATAGATAAAATCAACCATTTTCTAGTTAGAGATAGAACTAAGGAGAAGCAACGGAGTCTGGAGGAAGTGGGTAGGAAGTCTAGGGGAGAGTGTGTGTGTGGCCAGGGAAGGTCTCAGCGAGGTGACTTTGAAGTAAGGGCTTGAATGGAGAGGACTAAGCATGCATTTGGAAGGATTTTTTCAGGCAGAGACAAAGCCTCCGAAGCAGGAGTGTACTGGAACAAGGAGGCCGGGGTAACTGTGCCTAGTGTGTGGGAAAGAGTTATAGGAAATGAGGTTAGAGAGATGTTGCACAGAGCAGGGGATGGTAGGATAGGACTTAAGAGTGTCAAAGGTCAGGGGCCTCCCTGGTGGCGCAAGGAGTTAAGCACAGCACTGTGAAGCTATCTACCTCCGCTGCTCCCCTCAGCAGTGTATTTCAGTAAATCTGCCTGGTCTGCTCCCCATTCTATCTCTGATGAATCCTCTCATGCCCCGCACCTCTGGTCTATACCCCAGCTCTTGTATGCAAAATTAAAACAATCTTTTTTAAAAAAAGTGTGTCAAAGGTCATTGTGGGAAGACTATAATCTGACTTCACTACAGCTTTTTTTTTTTTTTTCTTTTCGTAGAACTGGGGTGTAGGCCAGAGGTGCTGGGAGTGAGAGGATTCACCAGAGACAGAGTGGGGAGCAGAACAGGTGGATCTGCTGAAATACACTGCTAAGAGGAGAAGCCAGTGAGACAGGAGAGCTCTGCTGCACCATTTGTGTTAGCAAACTGGCCGGGGATCGAACTCAGGTCTGTAGTGATGATAGCACCTAGGCTTAACCACTTAGGTCATCAGGGAGGCCCACTTTGCTACAGCCTTTAATCTGTAATCAGACTCCAGTGCCTTTCCCAGTGACCTGAGCTCCCACCCTCTGGCCCAACGTCCAGATCAGTGTGCCATTGCTGGTCCCTGACCTGCCACCTCAGTTCTCAGCCCCCACCCTCCACTGGGCTTGCTCCATGTGGCTGCCAGCAACAAGTTCTGCGTCATGGGCTTGAGAAATGACACCCATGGCCACAGCCTTCACACTGTTAACCATCTTCCACCATCCCAAGTAGCAGGAAGCTTTAGTTTTGTACTTCAGGGGTAAATGTGAGAAGCTCTAATGAGTCACTGCTAAAAAAGATGAACAAAAGACAGGAATAAAAAAGAGACTCCAGGGGAGACAGAATTTAGGGAATGGAGGATTCAGAGATAGAGACAGAATGTGAGGGTGACTTTGAAGGTGATGAGTGAGGGAATCTTGTGATAATCTGGGAGAACAGCATTCCAGGCAGAGAAACACCTATGGCAAGGGCCCCAAGACAGAGCAAGCCTGATGTGCTGGAGGAATTAGCAGGAGGCCAATGCGGCTGGCGACAGGTGGGCAAGGGGAGAGCAAGAGGAGGTGACCATCAGAGGGGCGTTGCCTAGGGCCTGTGGATCACTCTTAGGACTTTGCCTGGGCTCGGGGTAAGATAAGAGCCACTGGAGGTCTCTACCAGAACAGTGACTTGATCGCTCTGGCTGTTAGATGAGAGCATGTGTTGCTGGGGGAATAGATGCAGAGAGACAGGGGAAGAGGCACCTATAAAAACCCCGGGGGAGAGACCCATGGAGTCTTGTACTAGGTGTTCACATTGGAAATTTGTCAAATGGTCAGATTCTGGAAATTTTTTTAAGGCAGAACCAAAAGATTTCCTGATGGACTGGATGCAAGATCTGATGGGTCATGTGAAGGGGTTTTGAACTTGTCCTAAGGGGAAAAGGCAGTCACAGGATTGATTTTAAACAGAGAGATGATGTTGTTGTATTTAGGCTTTGGGGCCACCTGCTCTGCTAGGTGGAAAATAACCTAAAGGGACATGATATAGCAGAGGATCAGTGGTAGAGGGTGAAGTAGGGTAGAGGGGGTGAACAGCAGACAGGCTAGCTGCCCCCTGACCTCTGGGCCTTTGCACAGGCTGCCCTCAATCATCCAAAAGTTCTTTATGCTCAAGAAACACTATTATCTTCAAGACACTGGGAAGTCCCACCCTTGGATCCTGTAACCCTGTAACCCTGTGATTTCCTCCATTCTGGTATTTACCATGGTAGATTTTCTCTGGCATCTGGGAACTCCTCATAGCTGGCACTATGCTTCACTGGACACCAGGAGCTCAAAGCCAGTATGGAGTTGGAGCAGAGAGGGCCTTAGCACAGGCTGAGTGAATAAATGGAAAGAATATGAATGAGGGAAGAGATTAACATCCTCTATCCACTAATAATGAAATGTTTAAGAAACAGAGATTGGAAGACAGGCTGAGAAAGACAGACTTCCTGCCTAGCAGACAACTAAGATGTAACATGCCTTATTCTATAATTTTCTTTTTTTCTACTTACCAGTGGCAATATTTCTATGCTACTGGAAAATATGGTACGATGTTTTACTAAAGGCTGAATAGTACTCTATAAAATGGATTTATTTAATTCATATGAAAGACTTCCTACTATTGATGGATATTTATGTTCTTTCTTTTTGTTTCTAGTTAAAAGACAGGGGGAACATCCTTGTTGCATTTATTTTGAGGAGCCAGATTTCAGGGGATTTCAGGGCATTCTTCTTGGGGGCAGGGGTCCTAGGACTTGAAAGTTTGACAGTTGTAACAGTTTTTTTTAAGGATTTATTTATTTATACTTACAAGAGCTGGGGTACAGGCCAGAGATGTGGGGGATGAGAGGATCCACCAGAGACAGAGCGGGGAACAGAACAGGCAGACTGACTGAAATACACTGCTGAGGGGAGCAGCGGGTGAAACAGGAGAGGTCTGCTGCGCCATATGGATTGCTCCCTGGCCGATGGGGATCGAACTCGTGCTGCAGAGGCTGTGGATTGCTTCATAGTGCAGTGCCTAACCCCTTGCGCCACCAGGGAGGCCCAGTTTTGACAGTTTTTTTTTTTTTTATAGAGACATGTTTATTTATTTATTTGTTTGTTTGTTTGTTTTGTTTATGCATGCACTGGGTACAGTCAGAAGCGTGGGAGGGTGAGAGAATTCACCAGAGCCAGAGCGGGGAGCAGAGCAGGCAGAAGGACCGAAGTACACTGCTGAGGGGAGCAGCGGGCGGCAGGAGAGGTCCGCGCGCCATGTGGGACCCTCCTCCAGTGGCCGGGGAGCAGCCGGGGATCGAACCGGCGCCACAGAGGCCGCGGGCAGCTTCGCAACCCAGCGCTCAACCGCTGCGCCACCGGGGAGGCCCAGTTTTGACAGTTTTAAATAAAACTGAGGCCATCCAGTCTGGAAGAGAGAAGACCAAGGGGTGACATAAGCCCTGTCCAGTTTTGTGAAGGCACTTCAAGTGGGAGCATTTGACTTAAAGAGAACACACTTGCCCTCGGTATTTCCACAGGGAAGAACCATGCCTAAAAGCATGGAAGTCACAAAGAAGAAACTGGCACATGATGCAAGAAAGCATTTCCCTACAGCAGAGCTGCGAGACACGGTGGCTCTCTCTGAGAAGCTATGGCGTCCGATCTCTGGAAGTGCACAGCAGGGCCTGGGTGAAGATCTAGTAGAACATCACATAGAAGGGAGTTGTGCATGGTGAAGCAGGGTGGAATTAGGTGATACCTAGGAGTCCTTTCAAATCTGAAAATTTTTTTTTTAAAGATTTATCTACTTTTGCACAGAAAAACTGGGGTGTAGTCCAGAGGTACTGGGGGTGAGAGGATTCACCAGAGACAGAGTGGGGAGCAGAACAGGTGAATCTACCGAAATACACTGCTGAGGGGAGCAGCGGGCAAGACAGGAGAAGTCTGCTGCGCCATGTGGGTCACCTCCCTGGCCAGGGATTGAACTTGTGCTGCAGTGGTGATGATAGCTTGATAGCGCTGAGACTAAACCTTTTGCGCCACCAGGGGGGTCCCGGAACACCTTTATCTTGATGTGACTCAAAACAGAGAGACACGTTCTCCCCAGCTCCACCACAACTTCCCCATAGCCTTGGCATTTGGAAGGCCTAGGGCCAATGGCCAAGAATTGCTACCAATAAGGTCTTGGTTATAGAAGAAGACAGCCAAGGTGTGAGGCCCGGGGCAGCTCACATACCAGAGACGAGCACAATCAAAATACCTCTTGATTGAAACAACACAGAGGACTCACAGGAAGCTGGGCATCTTGGCTGGTGGGGCAATAAGACAACAACATGGGGTATTAAGGTTGAAATGATCCTATTTGAACTCACAGATTGGTGAGTCCTGCAGAAGACTGAGCCATGCGCAGAGGAAGGAACCAAGGCCCGAGAGGTGAAGAGAGCCATCAGCACAGCACAGCAAGTGCATACTGCCCAAGCTGGTTTCCAGTCTCTGGCCCTGAACTGTCTGCTTTTCTGGCCACAGAAATCAATTACATGACCAGAGACTGGAAATGGAGTCCCAGGAATGAGGTCACTAGTGACAAAGGGGCCCCAAGGACTGTGTGTGTGCCCAAGGGGTGCTATCTTTAGAATATCCCTACCTGCAGTACCTTCAGCTCAGCCCTCCCTCAGAAAAGCACGTAGAATTTCTAGAACTTCAGAATGCTCTGGCCCACCTAGCCATGAGATCATAAGGACTAGGGTGGTGACTTCCAAGTCTTTTGTGGGTCCCTTGAGCCTTAGTGACCTCCTCTTCCTTGAGCCCAACTTCCTTCTCTGAGGAGTGTCTACCCTTCTGGCAGGTGGGAAGAAGGGGAAGGAGTACTGTGGTGACCCAGAAATATCTTTTCTCCATCCTGACCAAAGCAGCCTGTGTCACTGCACCCAGGAGGAAGTGGTGGGTGGAGAGCCTGGGCCGAGAGGCAGCAGCTGATGGCAATCAGCACCACTTGCTGTCATCCGCATCAGCCAGAGGCCCCCAAGCACGCCTGAGGCTCCCTGCTACCACACTCCAGCTCTTTCAACATTTTATAAATTTAAGAGTGCGAGAGGAGGGGTTCAGTGTGAAAGTATGTGGACTGGGATGAGAGGAGTTGTTAGGGGTGGGGGACCCTCACTCTTCTTCCTTCACCCGCCTCATGGTCTAGCTCTCCTAACATCTGCTTCTCTGCACGTTGGCACCATTTCCTCCCCATTTATGCCAGGCCGATCCCCTCTCTTTTCCAGTTCAAGTTGTAGACGGAGCCCATTGGCTGCTTACCTGCCAGCAGTTTATTATTCAATCATACATTTATTAAATAAACTCCCATCTCTGGGAATTCGGCCCTTTTTCAACTCCTTCGGCCTCTCTCTTTTTTTTTGTTTGTTTTTAAAGATTTATTTATCCATACAAGAACTAAGGTATAAGTCAGAGGTGTGGGGGAAGGGGTGAGAGGATTCACCAGAGACAGAGTAGGGAGCAGAACAAGCGGATCTACTGAAATACACTGCTGAGGGGAGCAGCGGACGAGTCAGGAGAGGTCTGCTGCACCATGTGGGTTGCTCCCTGGCCGGGGATAGAACTTGTGCTGCACTGGTTGGCCATAGCTTGATAGCGCCATGTCTTTAATCCTGAGCCACCAGGGAGGCCCGCCTCTCTCTTTTGGATGATACAGACTTTTGCTTTTAAGAGCCTGGACCTTGGGAAGCAAAAACCCCTTAACTCTCCCTTGGCACAAAGGTAGCTCCAAACTTTCTCTCATTAAGTAAATATTTGCTGACTAAATATCTACTATGCTCCAGGCACTGTTTCAAACACTGAGATACAGCAGTGGAGTTTACATGCTAGTAGGGAAGATGGACAATAAACTAGATGACTAAGTAAATAAGATAAGCAGAAGCCTGTAAGTGCTAAGGAGCAACTAAAAGAGATGAGGGAATGAGCCATGGAAAAGCCAACAAGATAACAGCAGGTGCAAAGGCCCTGCAGGGGCAAATATATAGTGGACCCAGCAAAGGTGTAGGGGCCACTGCTGTCCTGTAATAGCCAGGTAAGCAGCATGACTGGAAAGGAGAGAGCTAGAGGGGGACAAAACCAAGGTCAGAGAGCTAACAAGACTTCTATCTGATTGGTTACACCTTCATAGTCCTGAGAACCTGGGCTTGAGTAAAATGGGGAGCCACTGGAGGGTTCTGAGTAAGAAAGTGACATCATCTGGTTTGTAATTTTATTTATTTATTTATTTTTGTTCTGTTTTGTGGGACCCTCGCCAGTGGCCGGGGATCAAACTGGCACTGCAGAGGCTGCGGGCAGCCTTGCAACCCAGCGCTCAACCGCTGCGCCAAGAGGGGAGGCCCTGGTTTGTAATTTTAAAGCATCCCTCTGACTGCTGTGTGGAGAACAGACCATGGAGGGACAAGGTCTGAAGCCAGGAGACCATTAGGGAGCTGTCACACAAACCAGGCCTGACATGACAGTGGCTTGGGCCAGGGAGTGACCAAGAGGAGAGACAACTAAACAGAGTCCCGTTTGCTCTCTTGGAGCAAGAGAAAATTCTCATTGTTTTCAGGTGAAACAATGGAAAAATAAGACATAATTTAGCTCATTTTACATTACAAAGGACCTGGAGGACTTGAGGCCTCCAGACCACTGACTGTCTTCAGTACACAGATTTCAGGTACCCCTGCACTTCTCAAGCTAGGATCTCATTTGTCCCTTCTCTGTGAGATGATATATTTGATTCCATCTTCACAATCCTGTATGGAACAATTCATAAAAAGTAGAGCAACCAGCCATCCTGAAGGGAGCTGACTTCATCTGTTGGTGGTTACCTTTGCTCTGGGCATTGATTCGGGCTGGTCAGCCATCATCACCAGCTGGATCACTTACATTGTTCATTTTCTGCAAGCAAGATGACAGTACGAAAGTATGGCCAATGTTTCAAGCTTGATTTTCTTACAGCATAAGCTTTATACACAACAGGAGAACACACTTGTCCTCAGTCCACAAGAGCCCAGGCTATGGGGCTCTTGTTCTTAACCTTCAGTGGAAGCTTCAGGCGTTGCCACTTACCACATTCTCCAGGGCTCTGGTTACCTGATCAGTATTGAAGTTGTTCAAAGAGACATGATGCTTTTGGCCAAATGTGAGGCCCAGAGTCTGGGTTGCACACAGAGCACTGCTGGATTAGAAGGGGCAGGTCAGAGTTTGCCTTCCTCAGCTCCACAGAGCGTTTCTCAAAGTCCCTGATGCCTTGGCGGGTGGGCGAGCGCTGACACAGTGGATGCGAATGATTCAATGATTCAAGTGTCAACCCCTCACTCAGATTCTTGGCCTATTTGAACACTGATGAGGTGTAAGCACAGGCCATGGAAAGACAGCAAGGCCTTGACAGCCATGCCACGGAGCTTGAACTTGATCCTTTTGTGCCAAAGTGGAATCATGCCAGGTTTTAAAGCCTAAGAGAGAAGCACTCAGGTTTCTCAAGGCTAATATGGTAGTACTTGGGAGGTAGACCTTCTCCAGGAGGAGGAGACAGAGAGGAGGAGCTGTAGTGGCAATAGCCGTTCTCGTGAGAATTCATGTAGGTGGGAATGGATGGAAAACAGCATGGAGGTGCCTCAAAAATTTAAAAATAGAATTACTATGTGAGAGAGCAATTCCACTGCTGGATATTTATTCAAACAAAAAAAAAAAGTACAGGACCTACCTGGTGGCGCAGGGGTGAAGTCTCAGTGCTATCCAGCTATCACCAGCCACTGCAGCACGAGTTCAATCCCTGGCCAAGGAGCTGACCCACATGGTGCAGCAGACCTCTCCTTTCTCGCCTGCTGCTCCCCTCAGCAGTGTATGTCAGTCAATCTGCCTGTTCTGCTCCCCACTCTGTCTCTGGTGAATTCTCTCATTCCCCACACCTCTGGCCTACATCCCAGTTCTTGGATGTATAAATAAATAAATTAAAAAAAAAAAAGAAAACAAAAATACAAACTTGAAAAGAAATATGCACCCCCATGTTCATTGCAGCATTGTTCACAGTTGCCAAGATATGAAAGCAACCTGAGTATACATCAAGATGTGGCACACTCACAACACTCACATTCACACACACCAACTCACACACAGCAACATTCAGCCATAAAAAGGAAGGAAGGACGGGCTCCATTTGGGACAACCCAGATCTTAAGGTCATTATGTTAAGTAAAATAAGTCAGACAAAGAAAGACAAATAGAGGGCCTCCCTGGTGGTGCAAGGGTTAAGATGCAACCCATGAAGCAATCCGCAGCCATTGCAGCACGAGTTCGATTCCCGGCCAGCCAGGGAGCAACCCACATGGCGCAGCAGACCTCTCCTGACTCACCCGCTGCTCCCCTCAGCAGTGTACTTCACTCAGTCTGCCTGTTCTGTTTTCTACTCTGTCTCTGGTGAATTCTCTCACCCCCCACACCTCTGGCCTGTACCCCAGCTCTTGTATGCATAAATAAATAAATTTTTTAAAAAAGAAAGACAAATAGAGTACAATCTGACTTATATCTAGACTCTTAAACAAGCAAACTTGTGGACACAGAAAACAGATTATGAGAAGTTACCAAAAACAGGTTACTAAAATTGGGTGTGGTATTGGGGGAAATTAGTGAAGGGCCTCAAAGGGTACCAACTTCTGATGATAAAGAAATAAGTCCTGGATTGTAATGCACAGCTTGGTGACTGTAGTTAACAATACTGTACAGTGTATTTGAAGGTTGCTAAATGAGTTGACCTTAAAAGTTCTGTCAGGGCACAGGGGAAAATCCCCCACCCTCTAGGTACTTTTGAGACTGGAGAACAAATTAAAATCAGATAGATTAGTAGGATAAAAGATCAAATTTAATAACATATGTATGGAAAATTACATGGCTGTAAATTCTAAAGTGAATGAGTCATACCAGGAATTTATACCCTATACCAAGGACCCTGAGGATCAAGGATAGGTGAGGGGGGTTTACATGAAGAGGAGGGGGTGACTTTATGACAAAACCTTGCGTCTAGATGTTTGCCCTATCGTGTAAGACAGGTTTCTCTGATTTAAACAAGCAAACAAACAAACAACAAAAAAAAAAACCCACAAAAGTTTCTGGAGTTATCTGGAAATCTAAGTAATCTTCATTCTTTGAGTAATAAATTTCTTTCGAGACCCACAGGGCCTGGACTGAGCTTAGTTCCACATACCAAGGTGACATGTATCGGGAAAGGCCCATTCAGGACATCTTGGAAAAGTCTGTCTAAGCATTTTGGAGAGACTGATCCTATAATTATCATCAGAAGAGGGCCTCCCCTGGTGGTGCAGGTGGTTGAGCGCAGCGCTGTGAAGCTGTCCACAGCCTTTGCAGCGCTAGTTCTATCCTGGCCGGTCAGCAAGGGTCCCACATGGCACAGCAGACCTCTCCTGTCTCACCCGCTGCTCCCTCAGCAGTGTATTTCAGTACATCTGCCTGTTCTGCTCCCTGCTCTGCCTCTGGTGAATCCTCTCACCCTCACATGCATCAGCCTGTACCCCGTTTCTTGTATAAATAAATAAATCTTTTTTTTTAAGAAGAAAACCTCTTTTGTGACTATGTATGGTGGTGAATGTTAAGTAGACGTACTGTTGTGATTAATAGATTCAGAGGGGACTCATGTCCACACCTGAAACTAATGTATCAATTAAATCTCAATTTAACAAAGGAAGGGAGTGAAAGACAATTCAGGGGAACTGGGCCGTTAGAGAACTGACGATCAAATTCTGATGAAGGCACCAAGTACCTGTGACTAAGGAAGGAGGTGTGTGTGTGTTTGTGTGTGTGTGTGTCTGTGTATAGTGCACATCCTGCTTCAAGACATCCATTGTGGTTGTCTTGCAGATCTTAGGGAAACCACCTACTCCTTCCTGCGAAGGGCCCCTGACTTTCTAGAATCCTTGAGGCTTTCTTGTACTTTGTAGCTTCCTCAGTCTTATAGTCCTCCAGCAGAAGGAGGAAAATTCTTTTCTTTTTAACTGAAAGCCAGAACATGATATGTGAGTGAGTATACTTGCCTGCTGAAACATCTTTAACAGCTGTCATCCCCACTGTGGAGACTTTTAGGTTGATTCCTAAATTCCCCTTATCCCAGGTGTTTTATCCATTGCTGCTGATACACTTAAAGTTTCTATACACTTAAACTCTAATTCAAACACCTAAAATTAGAAGATGGTGGTAAGGTAAATGGAAGTTAACAGGTTTTTTCTGCCCTCCTGCCATGAGCATCAATGCTTGACACCTGTGGTCTTACACGCATGTCTGATGGTGGCACCTGGAGCGTGGTGTGGGTGTGCATGAATGGGCACACCTGAGCCAAGAGACTGAGCACATAAGGGTGGCAGCAGAGGACAGAGGTGTGGCGACAGAGGACCATGCGGCAGAGTGCAATGGAGAGCATCAGAGAATAGCTAAGAGAGCAAAGAGGGGAGGCCCAAGTTACTGTCTCCCAGCTGTGAGGATGATGCCAAGGGCTCCCCTAAACTGTGAGGATGATGCCAAAGGCTCCAAGATTCTCTTTCAAACTGCCTGAACTGGTGATGAACCTACCCAGCCTGGGATGGTCACAGAACAATTGTCTGAAGGAAAACCTTCACACTGAAAATGTCTGATTTGGTTATTAATTCTGGATTTGTGATGAGATAATTACAGTTTTTCTAAACAGGTCACACTTGTACAGTTAACTACTAGAACTAACAATTTTTGGTATGAAGAATGTCAGGGACCCAAATTATTAATAGTTTTTTTCCCCCTATCAGTTGGAGGATACCGAGGATTGGCTCAAAGGAAAGTGGTGGCAATTGGCAAACCCTCCTCCACAAAAGAGAGGACACATTCATGGAGACGGGGACTTAACTGTCACCACCCAAAAACCTCCTCCCCCTGGCACTCATTATCACCAGTACTATCATGGGTTGGTTCAACTTGGCCAGCAGTTCTTCCAGTTCTGGAACCTTCCTTTGAAGTGGTTCTTCAGTGTACTCCTTTATTGAGCATTTCAGAAGATTGCTTTGGATTATTTCCAAGAAAATGAAAAATGGGCCTCCCTGGTGGCGCAAGGGGTTAAGTCTCAGCACAATGAAGCTATTAGCAGCCACCACAGTATGAGTTTGATCCCCAGCCAGGGAGCTGAGTCACATGACACAGCAGACTTCTCCTGTCTTGTCTGCTGCTCCCCTCAGCAGTGTATTTTAGTCAGTCTGCCTGTTCTGCTCCCCACTGTGTCTCTGGAATCCTCTCACCCCCACACCTCTGGCCTACACCCCAGTTCTTGGATGCATAAATAAAATATCTAAAAAAAAAATCTCTGCAAACATAACACTCCACTGCTGATCTTGTGGGCGATACGAACTGAGGCCAGCAGCATCTGGCCCTAGCCCCACAGTCACACCCTCCATGGTTTTAGTGGGTGTGGCATCACTTTTTTCAACTTGAAGGGAAAGATGGTTGCAGAGGTTGTGAACATACTGGGCATACTCTCTGCCAGGACCATGCCATGTGCAGTCAGGTAACCATTTAAAGCCCCATATTTCATAATCTGTTCCCAAGTTACTGGATCTCACATCCTTTCCCCTCTTCTTCTTGGGCTCTTGTGCTTCGGTTGTTTGTCTCTTCCAGTGCCAGGCTGGGCTGTGTCTTGTATGTCCAATTGGTTCTCAGCAGAATGCCCCCTGCAGAGCAGATGGGTTTGTCACCTGAAGTTCTGAACCTTAAGAAGGAAAAGACTTGTTTAAAAATGGGAGCAGGGGCCTCCCTGGAGGCCTAGGGGTTAAGTCTCAGCACTGTTACTGCTACGTCTCAGTTTTACCTCAGCCAGTGAGCTGTCCCACACGGCACAGCAGACCTTTCCTGACTCACCTTCTGCTCCCCTCAGCAGTGTGATTCAGTCAATCCACCTGTTCTGCTCCCCACTCTGTCTCTGGTGAATCCTCTCACCCCCTGCACCTCTGGCCTGTACCCTAGTTCTTCTATGCAAAAAAAGATATATCCAGACATAAAATGTCAAATGTAAAATTGTAAAAGCTGTAAAATAAATGCATTCAAAAATAAATAAATTCAATTAAAAATAAATAAAAGTGTGATAATTCCACAGATCCAGCCCCTTTCTCAGGGCCCCGCTCATCTTTTGCTGCTGCTTCTCATCAGTTGTGCCAGGGGACATGCTGAGCAGCTGTCCCTCCCTGGCCTCTAATAATGGTGATTGTTTTTAAGATTTTGGAGTGGTGAATCTCCCTTAGTCTTGTGATTTAGGGAGTTGAACCTCTTTAAAAGAGAGGTTTTATCCTTTTACTTTATATATTTCAGTAAGGTTTGACTTTTAAAATGTATATTCTCTTTTTTTAAAGATTTATTTATTTATGCATATAAGAACTGGGGTACAGGACAGATGTGTGGGGGGTGAGAGGATTCACCAGAGACAGAGTGGGGAACTGAAATACACTGCTGAGGGGTGCAGCGGGCGAGACAAGAGAGGTCTGCTGCGCCATGTGGGTAGCTCCCTGACTGGGGATCGAACTCATGCTATAGTGGCTGTGGGTAGCTTCATAGGTTGTGTATTAACCCCTTGCGCCACCAGGAAGGCCCCTAAAATGTATATTCTTTTTATAATTTTAGAATAAAACAAAATAATTTGTGGATGCAAATTGGAGCTGCTATACAAAGAATCAAAGGAATCAGTCTGAATGACCTAGTTTTTTTTTTTAATTTTTTTTTATAGAGGCATGTTTTATTTATTTGTTTGTTTGTTTGTTTCTTTGTTTGTTTATACATGCACTGGGTACAGTCAGAAGCTCGGGAGGGTGAGAGAATTCACCAGAGCCAGAGCGGGAGCAGAGCAGGCAGAAGGACCGAAGTACACTGCTGAGGGGAGCAGCGGGCGGCAGGAGAGGTCTGCGCGCCATGTGGGACCCTCCTCCAGTGGCCGGGGAGCAGCCGGGGATCGAACCGGTGCCGCAGAGGCCCCGGGCAGCTTCGCAACCCAGCGCTCAACCGCTGCGCCACCGGGGAGGCCCTGAATGACCTAGTTTTAACTGAGTTTGAAAAAGACGGCCTGACATTTAATTACCAGATTCCAATTTGTCACTTGCAGCTGCCTGGTGGTAAGTTATAGATCATCTGCCTGCAAAAGCCTTCCCTGAGGCAGAGAAACTGAAAGTGGCTTTGAAGGTGGAGCAGGATTTCCTTCTAATTCTGGAAGAATCTGAGTGTCCTTTTCATTTTCCCCATAAACCCATAGTTCCTCTATTTTGTGTTTTCAATATGGTCAGTTTTCTAAAATTACGCAAGGTATTCATCCTCATTGTAAACAGTTTGGACAATACAGCAATGTATAAACTCTATTCTGCAGAATGTACTTAGTGTTTGGGGCCTCCCTGGTGGTGCGAGGGTTAAAGCTATCAGCAGCCACTGTGGCCTGAGTTTGATCACCTGCCAGGGAGCTGACCCATGTGGCAGAGCAGACCTCTCCTGTCTCACCCATTACTCCCCTCAGCAATGTGTTTCTGTAGCTCCACCTCTTCTGCTCCCCCACTCTCTCTGGTGAATCCTAGCACCCCACACACACACCTCTGGCCTACACCCCAGTTCTTGTTTTGTTTTTAAAGATTTATTTATTTATTTATTTATACAAGCACTGGTACAGTCAGAAGCGTGGGAGGGTGAGAGAATTCACCAGAGACAGAGCAGGGAACAGAATAGGCAGACTGATGAAATACACTGCTGAGGGGAGCAGCAGGCGCAGCAGGAGAGGTCTGCGCGCCCTGTGGGACCCTCGCCTGCGGCCGGAGATCGAACCGGCCCTGCAGAGGCTGTGGGCAGCTTTGCAGCCCAGTGCTCAACCACTGCACCACCAAAGGAGGCCCTACACCCCAGTTCTTGTATGCATAAGTAAATAAAATCTTTAAAAACAAAAAGAATGTACTTAGTGCTTGGTTGTGTGTCTTTTCAGATTATTTTTACACACACATCAGTTTTTTTATCCTTTGTTTTTTGTTTTTCAAATATAATTCGTATACCATAAAATGTGCCATTTAAAATTATACAATTTAGTGGTTTTTATTTTTTTTAAAGATTTATTTATTTATTTATTTATTTATTTATTTATGCAAGATCGGGGTACAGACCAGATGCATGGGAGGGTGAGAAGATTCACCAGGGACAGAGCGGGGAACAGAACAGGCAGACTGATGAAATACACTGCTGAGGGGAGCAGCGAGCGAGACAGGAGAGGTCTGTCATGCCATGTGGGATTCTCGCCAGCGGCCAGGATTGAACCCATTCTGCAGAGGCTGCGGACAGCTTTGCAGTACAGCGCTAAACCACTTGCGCCACCAGGGAGGCCCCAATTTAGTGGTTTTTAATATATTCACAAAATTGTGCAACCGTCACCTCTAATTCCAGAAAGTTACAAAAGGAAGGTATAGGCCCAAAAGGAAACCCTATACCCATTAGCAGTTCCCCCATCCCTTACTTCCTTGATCCTGACAATAACTAATCTACTTTCTAGCTCTATAGATTTGCCTATTCTGAATGTTTCACTTAATGATATTAGACAATGTGTGATCTCCAGATTTGTTTGTGTTGTGTCATGTTTCAGTACTTTCAATGGCTAAATAATGTACTTTTTAAAAAGATTTATTTATTTATGCATACAAGAACTGGGGTATAGGCCAGAGGTGCTGGGGGGTGGGGCGTGGGTGAGAGGATTCACCAGAGACAGAGCAGGGAGCAGAACAGGCGGATCTACTGATATACACTGCTGAGGGAAGACAGGAGAGTCTGCTGCGCCATGTGGGTAGCTCCCTGGCTGGCAGGGGATCAAACTTATGCTGCAGAGGCTGTGGATAGCTTCACAGTGCTGTGCTTACCCCCTTGTGCCACCAGGGAGGCCCCCTAAATAATATTCTTTGAGAGAGAGAGAGAGAAAGAGAGAGGGAGAAAGAGGAGAGAGAGGGGAGAGAGATCACATTTTGTTTAGACACTCATTTGTTTAGGGACCTTTGGGTAGTTTCCAGTTCTTGGCTAATAAGTTTTAAATTCTTTTGGGTGGGTGTCCCTGGTGGCACAAGGGGTTAAGACACAGCATATGAAGCTGTCCGCAGCCACTGCAGCATGAGTTTGATCCCCAGCCAGGGAGCTGCCACATGGCACAGCAGACCTCTCCTGTCTCGCCCGCTGCTCCCCTCAGCAGTGGATTTCAGTCATTCCTCCTGTTCTGTTCCCCACTCTGTCTCTGGGAATCCTCTGATCCCCCCTCCCCCACACCTCTGACCTGTACCCCAGATCTTGTATGCATAAATGAATAAATCTTTAAAAAAATAATGAATTCTTTTGAGTATAAACCTAGGAATTGCTCCACCCTATGGATGTAAAAAGCTGCATCTTTTTACATCCTCACTGGCAATGTATAAAGGTTTTGATTTCTCCATGTCCTTACCAACACTTGTTATTTTCTTTCTTTCTATTCTAGCCACCCTAGCAGGTGGGAAGTGGCAACTTATTTCAATCTTGATTTGCATTTCTCCAGTGACTAATGATGTTGAGCATCTTGTCATATGCTTAATAGCTATTTATATGTCATCATTGGGGAAACGTTTGTTCAAAGTCCCTGTCCATTAAAAAAAAAAAAACTGGGTTGTCTTTTATTGTTAGTTACAAGAGTTCTTTACATATTCTGGATACAAGTCCTATATCAGATCTATAATTTGCAATATTTTTTCCTATTCTGTGGATTTTATTTTACTTTAGAATCCAAACAAGTTACTGAATTCACTGTTCTATAGGTCTTTTTCTTTGCCAGGGTATCCTGGGCGTCTTTCAATGTCAAGAGAAAGCCGTCTCGTTTTTCCCTTATTTTTTTTTCCTTCCTCAATCTTTTTTGTGGCAATGTAGTAGTCCATTGTGGATGTACCACAGTTTATTTGGCAAGTCCTCTACTGAACTGTAGAATCTGAAGTTGGCATGTTGGTGAAAGATTACAGCAGCTCTTAGGCAGTAGTTATCTAAGCCTGCTAGATGATGTGAAAATTCAAACTGGCACAGGAAATGTCTCTAACCTTCTTACACTTCCTCTCTGAACCCATGCGGTTTCACAACCTCACAGGCATGATCCCGCCTCCCCCTCCCCCAGTGTCATCACACTGCAAGCTATGAGAAAGTCCCACTAGGGTATCATCATTTCCCTCTTTCACCCTGTCTAGGTTGCCAGCATACCTCAAGGCTCTCTCTGACTGAGCCTGAGTCAGGCCCCTCCAGCTGCTTGAAAGATGAGCTCCCGCACCATCGTGTTGCAGCTGCTGCTGTTTGGGCCACTTCTCTTTGGTAGGCAAGGGAGGCAGGAGGGGAAGGGACATATGTGTGACCGGGGAAACTGTGGGGTTTTGTGGAACTGGAGTAAACCAGAAATGCTGTGAGGGTGGGATTGGCTACAGGTAATGTGGGGCCTTGGACTGTTGAGGCGGAAGGGGGAAAGAAATTCAGTGTCCAAAGTCTGAGCAAGTTATGGAGGAAAAGACCCAGAAGGAAGACAGGCAACAGCACTTAGAGATGGGGTGTGGGCCTTAGAAAGGGAATGTGTAGTGGGACTCAGAGCTTGGAGGGTCCCAGTGGGTCTCCCTTAGGCAAATCCTTTCTGCTTTCTGGATGTTAGTCTCGTCTCTTCATCTGAACAAGTGACGGGTTGGCATCTGACCCCATAGGATGCTATGAAATAAGCCTGATACCTGGCAGGAAAGCAGGTCGAGAGAGGACAGCCTGGACTTGCTGGGGAAGGCAGCCTGAGGTGGGGCTGTGATGGAGGCCCAGAGGGAATAGTTAAGGAAGATACTGGTCTGTGATGGGATGGGGAGTGAGGGAGCATTAGAAAAGTGAGGAGACAGCCTCACAGGAATCAGTGGATCTTGAACTCTTGAGTCTATGGGAGGAAGCCCAAGGCTAATTATCTGGGTTCTCAGGGTGCCAGGGCTCCAGCTCCAAGGAAGAAGTGGGTGTGTGAGGAGATATACCCCCATCTTGGAGATATATCCCCATCTTGGTCCCAGCCTGGGAACTTGGCCACCCTATGCCTCAGGGCCCCTTGGGCCTGCTCCCCATCTCGGGCAGCCTTGTTATCCTTCCTTCTATGCTGAGAGGCCAGAAAGTTGTGTCCTTCCAGCCCTGCACTGCCAGGGTCTGGGGAGTTGCTGCTTCCATATTTTCTGGAGTCAAGGCCCTCAAGGGGAAGTCTGGGGGTGAGGGGGTGCGAGGTTCCAGCTCTGCTTTGGGTTTGGGCAGCTTGGGGGTGAAGGATCTGGGTCGTTCAGGTTAATGACTTGCTTGGGGCCGTGTGGGCAGCTGTCAGTGAGTACCAGCAGTTCTGGGAGCACTGAGGGAGAGGCCGTGCCTGACGTGGCCCCTTGCTGGATGTGGCTGACAGCTCACTTTTCCCCTCAGGGCCCACCCGGAGCTACAACCTGGATGTGCAGCACGTGCAGAACTTCTCCATGCCACAGGCTGGCAGGCACTTTGGGTACCGCGTCCTGCAGGTTGGAACAGGGTGAGCCTCCTCCCTGTCTGGGAGCCCTGGGGAGTCCTAGGCCAAGGCAGCCTAGACAGACACTGGCCCTGGTGTTAGCAAGTAGGTTGAAACCCCTCAGTTCTCGAGATCCTTCCTGTCTCAAGGAGAGTAGGTGGATCTCTTAGAAACAGAAGCCAAGCCATCAATCAGATGGTGAGATGAGTACCCACTGTTAACATGGCACCTAAGTGCCTCCTAAAATACTTTTTAGTTCTTGCCCATCTCCCTGATTAGACAGTGATTGTTCCTCTGTTTTACCTGCCTCTACCCTAGTACATACCTGCCATACAGTAGACAAGCCGCAAAGGACCCTGGAATTGGTAACACTGCATGTACACATTACATCGTGGCAGATATTACTCAGGCCTCAGGTTTCATAGACTGTAAATGGGAAGACTCCTTAACTCTTAAAGTTCTGGCATATCACATTTTTTATCTGGGGTTTAATAGGGAAGAGGGACTGAGGAGCCTCCCTGAAGGGAAGTGGTTGCAATAATTTGAGATACCTAGTGGGGGATCTGAATGCCCTCAACAGGTGCGGGGTGTGGGGGGGCAGTGCAGGGTAAAGACCTGGCAACTCCATCTCACCAGGAGATTTCTCATCAGGGTTGTCGTGGGAGCACCAGGTGAGGGCAATAACACGGGAAACCTCTATCAGTGCCAGCCAGGCACTGGAAGCTGCGAGCCGGTCAGCCTGAGAGGTGAGTGACTGCTGAGGGGGCTGGGAGAGAGGTGTCTCAAGGAAATCGGGGCTGGTCCCCATGCCTGGATTGCCTAAGGCCCACCAGACTAATTTTCTGATGCCTACAGGTTCCAACGACACCTCCAAGTATTTGGGAATGACCTTGGCAACAGACTCTAAAAGTGGAAACCTTTTGGTAAGAATTTTGTAGAGTGTGAGATGGGAGCCTGTGAGACTTGATACCAGGAAAGAGAGATTAGAAAGAGGGAAGAAGAAAAGGGATGGAGAGCCGTGGAAGCTTGAAGGCACCAGAAGATTGAGATTCGGCATTTATTGAGAACCAACCATAAACCAGTTATTTTTCAAGACCTTACTTACCTCAGTTTTTTCTCTCAACTATGAAGTATCTGTCACCATTGATATAAAAGATTTTTTTCCTAGTACATGCGCTTTTAATGTTTTAATAGTTACATTCTTATTTAATGACTTATGAGGAAAAATATACAATAAGCACATGAAATTCATGATTTCTTGGAACCTATTGTTTACAATGAGGTTAAAGTTTTTTAAAAAGTAAAATTAAATAAAATATTAAATAATAGCATAGATGCACAGATGGCCCAAAGTGTGATGCCTAAAATTTGAAAAACACTTTATCACTCATGTTTTTAAGATTTTTTTTTTTATACAAGAACCGGGGTACAGGCCATATGCGCAGGAGGGTGAGAGGATTCATCAGAGACAGAGTGGGGAACAGAACAGGCAGACTGAAGAAATACACTGCTGAGGGGAGTAGTGGGCAAGACAGGAGAGGTCTGCTGCACCATGTGGGATTCTCGCAGGCCGGCTGGGATAGAACCCGCCCTGCAGAAGCCGCTGACAGCTTCACAGTGCAGCACTCAACCACCTGTGCCACCAGGGATGTCCTCACTCTTTTTAAAAAAAGATTTATTTTATTTATGCATACAAGAACTGGGGGTTAGGCCAGAGGTGTGAGGGGTGAGAGGTTTCACCAGAGACAGAGTGGGGAGCAGAACAGGCAGATCTACTAAAATACACTGCTGAGGGGAGCAGCGGGCGAGGCAGGGAAGGTGTGCTGTGCCATGTGGGTCAGCTCCTTGGCTGGGGATCAAATTCATGTCACAGTGGCTGGTGATAGCTTGATAGTGCTGAGACTTTAACCCCTGGGCCACCAGGTAGGCCCCACTTTATCACTCTTAATTCTCAAGACTCTTGGGTAAGCTTGGGGTCTGTACACATTTTACACACAAGGAAACAGGACCAAAGGAGTAAAGAGACTTGGCCAAGGTCACGGGGTTTTGAAGAGGTAGAGCCAGGATTCCCATCTGACACCAAGTCCTTTGCTCTTTACACTTCACTCCTGCAGCATCCTTCTAACTCAACTATGTGACAGACAGAAGGATGAGTGAAAAAAAAAAATTCCTCAGGCAGATTATGGCCTAAAATTAAAAACAAAAACAAAAACAAAAACTCTACTTCCCCTGTGGAAAAGGTCACCCAGTGAGTTGCTGTTGTCTTGTCCTCCCATTTGGGGGGTCGCCAATACAGGACTCACCAAGGATAAAGTTGCGTGCTTCTAGATACACTTTCTGTTTTGTATGCTCTGGAGACCTTAGCCTTGATAGGTTTACAGGAAAGATGGGTGCAGAAGAAGTAGTGGGTGAAGACCCAGGGTCACCCACCATAGATTCCAAGTTGACCATGTATATCTAGAGTGGACACAGCTCATGCATGAGAGAACCTGGCTATGTACTATGTACTGTTTTTCTTAATTTTTTTACATTGAGTCATAAGGGGCATAGACTATTATATCAATTTCATGTATACAGGTAATGATTTTGACATTTTTATAGATTGTAAAATGATACTGCAATAGGTCATCACCACACATAGTTACAGGTTTTTTTTTCCCCCTATGATGAGAACTTTTAAGGTCTACTCTCTCAGCAACTTTGCAATATACAATACAGGGCCTCAAGGTGGTGCAAGGGGTTAAGACACAACCTATGAAGCTGTCTTCAGCCACTGCAGCACGAGTTCTATTCCTGGCCTGCCAGGGAGCAACCCACATGGCACAGCAGACCTCTTCTGACTCGCCCGCTGCTCCCCTCAGCAGTGTATTTCAGTCAATCTGCCTGTTCTGTTTCCCACTCTGTCTCTGGTGAATCCTCTCACCCTGCACACCTCTGGCCTGTACCCCAGTTCTTGTATGCATAAAATATTAAATCTTAAAAAAATATATACAATACAGTTTTATTAACTGTAGTCATCATTCTGTGCTTACCTTCCCAGGATAATTATTTTATAACTTATAAAAAATAACTTTTTTTTTAATATTTTCTTTTTTTTTTTTAAAGATTTATTTATTCATACAAGCACTGGGTACAGTCAGAAGCGCGGGAGGGTGAGAGAATTCACCAGAGCCAGAGCGGGGAGCAGAGCAGGCAGAAGGATCGAAGTACACTGCTGAGGGGAGCAGCGGGTGGCAGGAGAGGTCTGCGCGCCATGTGGGACCCTCGCCCAGTGGCCAGGGAGCAGGCGGGGATCGAACCGGCGCTGCAGAGGCTGTCGGCAGCTTCACAACCCAGCGCTCAACCACTGTATCACCGGGGAGGCCCTAAAAAATAACTTTCAACCCCCACTAACCACCACTATGTCCTCTGTGTCTATGAGTTTGGTGGATTTTTTTTTTTTTTAAGATCACACATATAAGTGAGATCACTGGGCACTTATCTTTCTCTGTCTGACTTATCTCACATAGTGTAATGCCTTCAAAGATCTACTCATTTTGTCCCAATGGGAAGATTTCCTTATTTTTTTTTTAAGATTTATTTATTTATACAAGAACCTGGCTACAGACCAGATGTGCAGGAGGGTGAGCGGATTCACTAGAGACAGAGAGGGGAACAGAACAGGCAGACTGACTGAAATACACTGCTGAGGGGAGCAGCAGGTGAGACAGAAGAAGTCTGTCCCACCATGTGGGTATCTCTGCGGCCGGCAGGGATCAAACCAGCACTGCAGAGTCTGCAGACAGCTTCACAGCGCTGCACTCAACAGCCTGCGCCACCAGGGAGGCCCAAGATTTCCTTCTTTTTAACAAATAATGTGTGTGTGTGTGTGTGTGTGTGTGTGTGTGTGAGACAATTTTTTGTTTATTCATTCATCCTTCAAAGGACCCTTTGGTTGCTTTCAGGTCTTTACTATTGTAAACAGTGTTGCAATGGATATGCGGGTTCATACAGCCCCTCAAGTTAGTGTTTTCATTTTTAGACATAAAACCCAGAAGTGGAATTGCTGAATCATAATGGTAGTTCTTTTTTAAATTTTTTGAGGAACCGCCATACTGTTTCCATTGTGGCTGCACAAAGTTACATTCCCACTAATAGTGCACAAGGATTTTTTGTTCCCACATCCTCACCTACATGTTATACCATCTTTTTTATAACAGCCATTCTCACAGGTGTGAGATGATGGCTCACTGTGGTTTTGATTTGCATTTCCCTGATGATGAGTGATGTTGATCACTCATGTACCTATTGGCCATCTGCGTGTTTCCTTTGGAAAAATGTCTATTCATATCATATTCATATCGTTTTTTCATAAGTTTTTTTGACTATAGAATTGTTTGAGTTCTATATGTATTTTTTTAAGATTTTTATTTTTTATTTTTATTTTTATTTATTTATACAAGCACCGGGTACAGTCAGAAGCGCAGGAGGGGGAGAGAACTCACCAGAGCCAGAGCAGGGAGTAGAGCAGGCAGAAGGACCGAAGCACACTGCTGAGGGGAGCAGCGGGCAGCAGGAGAGGTCTGCGCGCCATGTGGGACCCTCCTCCAGTGGCCGGGGAGCAGCCGGAGATCGAACCGGCGCTGCAGAGGCTGCGGGCAGCTTCGCAACCCAGCGCTCAACCACTGCGCCACCGGGGAGGCCCTCTATATGTATTTTTTAAATTTATTTATTTATACAAGAACTGGGGTATGGGCCAGAGGCACGGGAGGGCGAGAGAATTCACCAGACACAGAGCAGGGAGCAGAACAGGCTGATGTACTGAAGACACTGCTGAGGGGAGCAGCGGGTGAGACAGGAGAGGTCTGCCGCGCCATTGGGATTCTTGCCTGCCGGCCGGCCGGGTTCAAACCCACAACGCAAATGCTGCGGACAGCTTCACAGTGCAGCGCTCAACCCGTTGTGCCACAGGGGAGGCCCTCTATATGTATTTTGAATATTAACTCTTTATTAGATATGTGATTTGCAAATATCTTTCCCATTCCTCAGACTGCTTCTTCATTTTGTTGTTGGTTTCCTTTGCTTTGCAGAAGCATTTTTGTTTGTTGTAGTTCTGCTTATTTATTTTGCTTTTGGTATCGACCCCCCCAAAAAATCACTAAGGCTAATGTCAAGGAACTTACCATCTGTGTTCTCTGCTAGGAGTTTTTATAGCTTCAAGTTCTATGTTCAAGTTTTTAATACATTTTGAGTTAGTTTTTTTTATGTGGGGTAAGAGAGTGATCTAATTTCATATTTATGCATGTGATTGTCCAGTTTTTCCAACACTACTTATGAAAGAGACTGTCATTTTCCCCCACTGTGTATGCTTGACTCATAATTAATTGGCCCATATATGCATGGGTTTACTTCTGGGCTCTCTATTCTGTTCCATTGATCTATGAGTCGTGAGTGAAATATTGAGCCAGTTTAACCGGAACTTGTTTGATGAACTACTGTTACATCCAGGCTTCATGCTAAGTTCTCCTGGGGGAAAAAGAATGAGATACAAAGATAGCCATGACCTGAGCCCTGATTTTCAAGAAATTGCAATATAGCAGACAAGATAGGCATCATGAAAGAAGCTACATTGTATATTTTGGGACTAGTCAGTGATGTGATTTGACTTAAATACATAGTGTGTGCTCAGGAATGGAAGGGGGTGGGTCTGGGAATGTAGGCTAATTTTCAACTGTAAACATAAGGAATGTCAAACTAAGGAGTTTTAGTCCTATAGGCAGTAGGGATTGAGCAATGCTAGAGCCATTGGCAACCTGCTGAAAGTCAGGAGTGAGTTCAAGGGATAACAACTCTAAAGGTTCTATTTCTTGGGTGATGATGCCAAAAGACACACAGCAAGAGGAGACCCCAACCTTTTTACCTTTGTTTCCTTCAGGCCTGTGACCCTGGGCTGACTCGGATATGTGACCAGAATATTTATCTAAGTGGCCAATGTTACCTCTTTCGCGAGAATCTGAGGGATCCTGTGCTGCGGGGGACCCCTGGATATCAGGGTAAAGAACAGGGGACCCAGTGGGTAAAATACCTCCAAGTGGTTGCCTATACGCAGGAACTAGCATGGGCGGCCACACCAGAGACATGTCACTAAAGTCCCTTTGTGTCTGACCCCTGCAGAATGTATCAAGGGCAACGTAGACCTGGTGTTTCTGTTTGATGGCTCACGCAGCTTGCAGAAAGATGAATTTCAGAAAATTCTGGACTTCATGAAGGATGTGATGAGGAAATTTGCCAATTCTTCCTACCAGGTAAATATATTAGGATTTTGGGTATAAGCTTATCTAAACTAGCAGTATAAAGAGAAATTTTGGTATGCAGTATCTCCATAACTTATGGCAATGACTCTAACTGTACCTCTGGAAGGGACAAGAACCAGAGAGAGGAAGCTTCTAGAATTCTCAATTCTTTTTTTTTTTTTTTTTTTTTGGTGCTCTCGTTTCCTCCTCCTCCTTTCCCTCTGTAGATGGCTCCCTCCAGCTTGTGTGGATACCTGGGCCTGTGGAAAACTCTGAAGTTCATATTTTTTAAAAATTTACTTATTTATGCATACAAGAGCTGGGGAACAGGCCAAAGATGCAAGGGGTGAGAGGATTCACCAGAGACAGAGTGGGGAACAGAATAGGCAGATTGACTAAAACACACTACTGAGGGGAGCAGCAGGCAAGACAGAAGAGGTCTGCTGCACCATATGGGTTGCTCCCTGGCCAGCTGGGGATCAAACTCGTGCTGCAGAGGCTGCGGATTGCTTCGTATTGTGGTGCTTAACCCCTTGCGCCACCAGGGAGGCCCCTGAAGTTCATATTTAAAGTTTTTTTTCCTTTCTCTCAGCCAATCTCTCCCTCTGCAAAGTCCAAATTCTCAGAGAGGGAATTCTGACTGGCCTGCCCTCAGTTAGGTAGTCATCCTTGGCCTAGCCAACAGAACCTGGTTAGCAAAGTTACTCAGCAAAAAATATGGGTCCTGGTCAGGTAGGCAGACCCAGAGAACAGGAGCTCAGCAGATAGCACCACCTGAGGAAGGAGGGGTTTATTTAATTTTATTTGTTCTTGTTGATATATTGCCTCATTTTCAAAAAACTTATTTGAGGCAGGAATGAGCAGTGGGGAGGCTGAGGTCCTTCCCACTGAAATTTTGATATGGGATAAGAAGTAATGATTAGAATGAATATGTAGGAAATGATAGATAACATCATCTCATTCCTTCTCTTTCTAGTTTGCTGCAGTTCAGTTTTCTACAACCCAACGAACAGAGTTTAACTTCTTGGACTATGTTAAACGGAAGGATCCTGATACTCTGCTAGCCAATGTAAAGCACATGGCCCAATTAACCAATACCTTTGGGGCCATCAACTATGTCGCGTGAGTTCCCTTTGCTAGGAGAGAGCCTGTCAGCCTGTTTTTGTGAGCACTGGATTCTTGCAGTTGCAGGGAACAGGAACTGGATAAGTGGGCTCAGCACAGGGCAGTGGTTATTGTAAGAATTCAAGTGAAACAGTTTTATTACCATTTCTTTTCCCTGTGACAGAAGTTTATTTTACACTAGCTAGAACCACAAGAAACATTCTTTTTTTTTTTAAGATTTATTTTATTTTATTTATTTATACAAGCACTGGGTACAGTCAGAAGCGCAGGAGGGTGAGAGAATTCACCAGAGCCAGAGCAGGGAGCAGAACAGGCAGAAGGACCGAAGCACACTGCTGAGGGGAGCAGTGGGCGGCAGGAGAGGTCTGCGCGCCATGTGGGACCCTCCTCCGGTGGCCTGGGAGCAGCCGGGGATCCAACCGGCACTGCAGAGGCTGCGGGCAGCCTCACAACCCAGCGCTCAACCGCTGCGCCACCGGGGAGACCCAAGAAACATTCTTTTTTTAAAATTTTTAAAAAAAGTTTTATTTATTTATACATACAAGAACTGGGGTACAGACCAGAGGCGTGGGGGGTGAGAGGATTCACCAAAGACAGAGTGGGGAATGGAACAGGCAGATTGACCGAAATATACTGCTGAGGGGAGCAGAGGGCAAGACAGGAAAGGTCTGCTGCACCATGTGGGTCACCTCCCTGACCGGGGATTATACTCGTGCTGCAGTGGCTGCGTCTTAACCTCTTGCGCCACCAGGGAGGCCCCCACAAGGAACATTCTTGGGAGGATGCAGGGATATGCACAGACCCTTGGGACAGAAAATATTTGCAGGCCTCATGAACCAGGACTTAGAAAGTGACCATGAACCATGGCAGCCATAGTAAAGTCTCATCTAAGATGGCAGTTTTTGAAGTCAGTATATGAACAAAATTCTCAAGTAGTCCAAACTATCCTTGAAGAATTCCTTGGCTTGTTCATAAAATTCAACATATTCAAATTGTGCGCTGAAAACCAGCATATCCCGATGTCCTAAGTCTACCTCAGAACTTTGTCCCCCAGAACTGGATCAGATTGCTTTAAATTGAGGTCTAGATGACACTCATCTAAATGAGTGTCACAATATTATATATATTTCTTAAATATATATGATATTTATATATTATAAATATATATTTAAATATATTTTAATAATATATTTTAATTTAATATATTAATATATTTTTATATATAAATAATATATATTTAAGAAATATATTTAACATTTAAGAAATACTTACCCTTAACTATTAGATGGATATCGTGCATGAGAATTATATCTCCCCTCCCTTGCTGCCCCAGATATACTCTCAAATTGAGTGAAATGGCAGAAGGATCTCCTGCACTATGACACCTAATTTTTCTCCTCTTCTTCACCAAGTGTCTATAGTTGAATTTGCGTGTGAGTTAAATATGCATGTGATGCTTCTCCTCCAGACTCTCCGTGCGTGTTTCTGGCTCTTTTATTCTGGGGCTTACTTGATCTGTCATGTCCACTTCACTTTTCTCTCTCCAGACAGCTTCAGCGGGTGTACGGTCAAGTCATATCCGCTGAAAAAATGTCGCCTTTAGTTCCTTGTTTCATATAAACAACTCGAATTTCAGTCTCCAGGAGAGAAAATCTGATTGGCTGAACCCAGTTGAGCATCAAAGAGTCCACATAGCTATGTCCTGGGTCTACTTGATGACGCAGAGTCATATGCATGAACTGGGATTCTGGGGTCCCAGCTCTGTGGGAACAAAATATAGTAGTCATGGAAATGTATTTCATAAACACTTCTTGGTCACCTGACTGTGTACCAGGCCATGTTATAGGTTATGAGTTCACAATTTTTTTCTGTGAAGGGTCAGGTAGTAACTATTTTTGGTTTTTCTTTTTTGAACACATATGGTTCTGTTACATATTCTTTGTTTTTATAACCCTTCAAAAACAAAAATGTAAAACCTATTTTTAGTCCATGGAAAACAAGCCATGGGCTGGATTTGGCATGTAGGTGGTTGTCTGCCATGTTCTTGGTGCCGGGAATAGAGCCCTGAACTGAATCAAAGAAAAATCTCTGCCCTCTTGGAGCTTAATATTCTAGTAGGGAGAGAAATACAATAAACAGGATTAATAAGTTAAATAGACAATATGGCAGAAGATATGTGTTTTTTTGTTTTTTTTTTAAAGATTTATTTATTTATACAAGAACCGGGGTACAGGCCAGATGTGCGGGAGGGTGAGAGGATTCATCAAAGACAGAGCGGGGAACAGAACAGGCAGAATGACTGAAATACACTGCTGAGGGGAGCAGCGGTGGAAACAGGAGAGGTCTGCCACGCCATGTGGGACTCTTGCCGGCCGGCTGGGATCGAACCCGCCCCACAGAAGCTGCAGACAGCTTCACAGTGCAGTGCTCTACCGCCTGCGCCACCAGGAAGGCCCTAGAAGATAAGAGTTTTATAAAGAAAAATAAAGTGATATTTAAGAGGAAGATCAGGGAAGGTTATTACACTGGAGCAAAGACTTGTTGAGTGTGAGGATGTCAGCAGTATGGGTACCGGGGAGCAAGGAGTATGGCTGCCACCACAGAGGGAAGGGCAAACCCTCAGATGAGATCATCTTGTGATGTTCAAAGAAGATCCGGAGCCCCAGCATGACTGAAGAGAAATCAGTGAGACGGGGAAGCAGGACGTGAGTGCAGAGATCCTGGGTGTGTGAGCGAGCCAGGGGCTTGGAGGCTACAGTGAGGACTTCAACTTTTCCTCTGAGTAAGATAAGAGTCTTGGGAGGTTTTGAGCAGAAGAGGGACAATCTGATTTATGTTTTCAAAAGGACCCCTATGGCAGCAGGGCTGATATTACAGTGTGGAGGCAACGACGATGGAGGCAGGGAGGTCAGTTAGGAAGCTATTGAAAACTCCAGGTGAGAAACGATGGTGGCTCCAGCTAAGAAATCCATGAATGGCGCTCATGTTAGGCTACATCCGCGTGGGTGGGTGGGAGAAATATTTCATATCTGAGGTAGAACTAGAGGTCCTGAGGGGTGCTTGTGTCCTGCCTCGCAGGCCTATGTGGCAGTCTCCATTAGCTCTCCCGCCTTCCTCTTTACTCTCTCCTCCACCTCTCACTCCAGCCTCGCTGACTTCTTCCAGCTTCTGCTCCCATGACAGGTCATGTCATAGTCAGGGAGTGTGGGCTGGCTGCCCCGGGATGTGAGAGAAGGAAGGATGGAGCTATTGTCCCAGCACAAGTCGCAGGTGACAATCTTGCTTCAGAAGGAGGCCTTGGGCAGGGTGGGGATTTGGAGGCTTGGCCTGCCCAGGATTCAGTCCTCCCTTCTTTCTTCTGCTTCACAAGCACTGGGAACCTTCTCCACGTGAGGAGAGAGAGATACATGAACAAGTGGAGCATGGCCCTTTCCTTAAGGAATTAATAATTGGAGGGGAAAGGGAGACAAGCAATCCCTTCAGTTTCCTAGGATTTTTGTGGCAGAGATGGACAGGCATCTGGGGGAGGGGAGGGAGGCAGAGGAGGTGCCCATGAGCTTGCTCTGGCAAAGTGACACCAGTTTTCTTCAACCATGGAATCCATTTTTTCCATCGAAATCTTTTCTAGATTACCAGCATATGTAACTGATTTAAGGAATGTCAGAAGCCCAGAGGCTCCCCTCACCAGACCTCCCCTCCCTGCCCATGACTCTGGGACAACCTTCGTGCTGGGAGGTCCTGATGAGAAGCCGAAGGCTGGGAATGACTCTCCTGAGAGATGTGAGCAGGCCTCGAGCAGAACCAGCATGGCAGTGACTGAATGGACAGGGAGGGAGTGAGGACACCTCGCTTGATTTAGGGGAAGTCTCTCATGTTCCCCCTTTCCTTGGACACAGGACAGAGGTATTCCGGGAAGACCTAGGGGCCCGGCTGGATGCTACCAAAGTGCTCATCATCATCACTGATGGGGAAGCCACTGATCGTGGCAACATTGACAAGGCCAAAGACATCGTCCGCTACATCATTGGGGTATGAACACAAACCTCTGACTGCTTCGGTCTCTTCTTCCATCTCCTGTTCCTGAATCCACTGGCCTTTCTCCCTGAGGCTGGGTCTCATGAAATGATAGAAAACTGGTCTGCAGTTGAGATTCCAGCCCTTCGTTCTTCACCCCTCACAGGTTGGCAAGTACTTTCAGGCCCCGAGTAGTCAAGAGACACTCCACATTTTTGCTTCAAAACCTACATGGGAATTTGTAAAAATTCTGGACACATTTGAGAAACTTAAAGACTTGTTCACTGAGCTGCAAAAGAAGATCTATGCCATTGAAGGTGAGTGCAGACCTGGGGAGGGAGTTCCCAGCCAAGTTCATGGCAACTCTGTTGGGAGCCTGCTGCCCTGCAGGGAGCTGGGGTTTTTGGAGAGGACCTGTTTACTCTGCACACGGGAGTTCCAGGACGTTAGACGTTCTGCAAACAGAACTTCTTCAAGAAGTGACTCCTGTTCTCTGAGGGTGTACTGGCTTCTGCGCGTGTTCCCCACTAACCAGGAAAACTTGTTTCTGCAGTAACTTATTGATCGGTATAAGCATAACCATTACATGCTGTTTTCTTGTCCCTTTGTTCATATCTTTAATAAAAGTTTGGCCTGGGAGCGTGAAAGGCAGAGCTGCTCTGGATGGCTCTCCCCAACCTCCCTTTGCTGCAAGTGCATTTAGACTCAATCTTCATTAATAGCAGAGAACTTCAGCAGCTGTCCGAGGCATTGGACCAGAGACACGCTGAATAACAAATGCACATTCTGCTCATCTGCCACTGGGATAAGGGTGCTCCTTCCTGAAAAGCCTTCAAAGTCCAGCTTGTCCAGGCTGGGGCCCAGAACTGACCTGTTATCCTTCTGCTAACTACTGAGCCCTATTGAATGAATCCTTCCTCCCATTCATCGTGCTCATTTTCACTTATCCTCATCTCAAAATCATTTAAGATGGGCGAGGGGGCAGGGGCCGAGTGTGAGGAACCCACAGGCCCTCTTCCTTAGTCCAGAATGAGAGGTTGTATTGTAGTCACCAGATAGAGGACTGGGCTGTGGGTGGGTATTTCCTCAGGAAGCCTAGTCTGCTGAGTGGTACGTGATTCCCACCGGGAAGTCTCTTTTGCTAGGACTTGGCTTTGGTGTTCAGTCCCTTGAAATATTGTCTATATAATGGAATTAGGCAGAACTGCTCAAGAATCTACTCTGCCTGTAACTGTGTCCCTTGACCACATCACTTTCCCTTTCAGATGCTCAGTGTTGCTTTTAAGTGGGGATAATAGAGGCCTCCCTGGTGGCGCACGGGGTTAAGACACAACCTATGAAGCTATCCACAACCCCTGCAGCACAAGTTCGATCCCCAGACAGGGAGCTACCCACATGGCCCAGCAGACCTCTCCTGACTCCCCCACTGCTCCCCTCAGCAGTGTATTTCAGTCAATGTGACTGTTCTGTTCCCCACTCTGTCTGTGGTGAATCCTCTCACCCCCTGCACCTCTGGCCTGTACCCCAGTTCTTATATGCATAACTAATTAAATCTTTAAAAAAAATAAGTGGGAGGGCCTCCCCTGGTGGCGCAGAGGTTGAGCGCTGGGCTGCGAAGCTGCCCACAGGCTCTGCAGCACCGGTTTGATCCCCGGCCACCGGCAAGGGTCCCACATGGCGTGACAGACCTCTCCTGCCGTGCCCGCTGCTCCCCTCAGCAGTGTATTTCATCACTCTGCCTGTTCTGTTCCTGGCTCTGGCTCTGGTGAATTCTCTCACCCTCTCGTGCTTCTGACTGTACCCAGTGCTTGTATAAATAAATAAATAAATAAACAAACAAATAAATAAATAAATCTTTAAAAAAAATAAGTGGGAATAATAATACCAACCTCATGGGGTTGAAGATTTAACTCCTGCATTCATTTCCTAGGGCTGCTGTAACAAAGTACCCCAAACTGGCTGTCTTTAAGCAACAGAAATGTATTACCTTACCTTTTTGGAGGCTAGAAATCAGAAGTTGGGGTGGGATGGTGGGGTGAGCAGTAGGGCCCTGCCCTTTCTGACACTTCTAGGGGAGAATTCTTCCTGGCCTGGCCATCCTTAATGGCATTGTTCAGTCTCGTGGCCACATGGCCATCTCCAAGCTTTATAGAGGTGTGTCCAAATTTCCCCTTTGGGCCTCCCCTGGTGGCACGACGGTTGAGTACTGGGCTGCACGGTGGTTGAGCACTGGGCTGCAAAACTGCCGGCAGCCTCTGCAGCGCCTGTTCAAACCCCAGCCGCCGACAAGGGTCCCACGTGGCGTGCAGACCTCTCCTGCAGCACCCGCTGCTCCCCTCAGCAGTGTATTTCATCAGTCTGCCTGTTCTGTTCCCCACTCTGGCTCTGGTGAATTCTCTCACCCTCCTGCACTTCTGACTATACCCAGTGCTTGTATAAATAAATAAATCTTCAAAAAAAAATTTCCCCTTATAAGAATATCAGTCGCTTTGGATGGAGACCCACACTAATGCACTCATTTTAACCTGATTACCTCTGTGAAGACCCTATTTCCAAATCAGATTAAATTCTGAGTACTAGGGATAAGGTTTCATCATATCTTTTTCAGCGAATACAATTCTCTGAATTGTAAATGCTGAATTGTTGTAAACTGCTATAAATCGAGATTCTTATTATCTCTAGCCCTAATTCTCTATCCTGACCTGCCCTTATCATCCTTCAATCTTAGTCCCTTTGTCTGATTCGTTCTCTCTGAGCCTCAAGTCTGGGATAGATGCTCTCCCCATGTGAGGCAGCGACTCCGTTCTGTGTCACAGCGCCTGTCTACTTGATGTCTGTGTCCCACACTAAACTGTGAGGCCTGTCACAGCAATGCTCTGTCTGCTTTTCACCTTTGTATCTCTGACACCAAATATTTTGTTACACTGAATTCAGCGAAGGAACAAATCGTCGTAATTGCAGTGTTTCTTGAAAGCTTACACGGAATAGGCCCTTTATAAATTTTGTTCATAACTTTTAGCATTCTTGCAAGACCAATGGTATTGTTTTCGTGTTATTAATTCATGCACCATCCATGTCTCAGACACTGTGATAAAGATACTCAGATTTGCCAAGGTCAAGTTCAAGGTCAAGTTGGAGAAAGACAGTAAATAATTGTGATAATTTAAGATTGTGAGAAGTGCTATCAATAAGGTGAAGAGACAGGTTTAACTACAAGAAGTCACCTCATATGACTTTTTCATAATTGAGGTAAAATTCCCAAAATGACTTTTGACCTGAGACATGAATGATAAGAATCAAACAGCTATGTGAACACTGTGGACAAAGAATATTCCAGTCAGAGAGAATAGTTACAGAGGCCTAGACGTGGGGACAAGCTTGGCATGTTGGCAGGATGAGAGAATAGACAGTGTGGTGAGGAAGGGAGCGAGAAGGTTGGAGAGGTAGGTAGGTGGGCTTTTCCGGGCCCTCATGAGGAGTTTGCATTTCAGTCTAAAGAGCAATAGGACATGATGAAGGATTTTTAAGAGAGGCAAAGATGTGGTCTGATATGCATTGTATAAAGGTTACTCCTTGCTCTGGGAGGCGGTGGATAACAGTCATGGAAAGAAGCAGAATGACATCAAGGAGACCAAATTAACAAGCTACTGCATTAGTCAGGCAAGAGATGGGAATGGCTAGCCAGGAGGCCTTACAGCCTATTCAAGGTGCTATGTGCTTTGGAGTTAGAACCATCATGATTTGGTGATGTGTTGAGGACAGAGCTGGGGAAAGGGAAGAGTTAAGGTCAATTCCTGGGTTTTTAGCATGATTTTGTAGGTGAGTTGGGATACTAAGTAGGAACAGAAATCAAGAGTTGCGTGTCACACAGGCCAATTTGGAGTAACTGGATATCTAAATCTGGATCGGGGCCTCCCTGGTGGCACAGGGGGTTAAGTCTGAGCACTGGAAGCTATCCACAGCCACTGCAGCACCAGTTGAATTCCTGGCCAGGGAGCTGACCCACATGGTGCAGCAGACCTCTCCTGTCTTACCTGCTGCTGCCCTCAGCAGTGTATTTCAGTAGATCCGCCTGTTCTGCTCCCCACTCTGTCTCTGGAATCCTCTCACCCTGTACACCTCTGGCCTACACCCCAGTTTTCTATGCAAAAAATATATATATATCTGGGGCTGGTGGGGTTTTGCATGAAGTTTAGGGCGTAAGTCAGTCCCTGATCTGTCTGACTGAAGCTCATGCTCTCTGCCTTGCTCAGTCCTCGCACGAGTATTTCATGATAGCAACAGTGCTTGGCACGCTGAGACCCGCTCCTAGGGTCTCATCCCAGCACTCCTCTCTTCCTTGACCCTCAGGCACAAGCAAGCAGGTCCTGGCGTCCTTCAACATGGAGCTGTCCTCCAGCGGGATCAGTGCTGACCTCAGCGAGGTGAGCAGTGGCTGGCGCAGTGGTCTGAGGGACGGGTGGGGTAGGGGGATGCAGCTGACCACTGGTCTCCTTCCCCGAGCAGGGCCATGGTGTTGTGGGGGCAGTTGGAGCCAAGGACTGGGCCGGGGGCGTTATAGACTTAAAGGAGGATCTGCAGGATGCTGCATTTGTTGGGAATGAACCACTGACACCAGAAGTGAAAGAGGGATATTTGGGTGAGTGTTTCTCTGTTCTGCTGACTTCTTTTGGCCTCGGGGCCCAGAGAGTCATGCAGGCTGACTTTCCCAATACTAATGAAAGCAGTTAAACAACCCACATGAACAAATTCAGGGTATAAATATGGTTAGGGCTTTCTCAACTTCCCTTTAATAATCCTCCCCAGTGTGTTAATCTTGTTTTTAATTTCTATATTTTATCATGCTTGACATCTTGAAACCTTGCTAGTCCCGCAAACTGCCAGGGCTCATATTCCTCAGTCATTTCATCCAGGCAGTAACAGAGGGGTGAGGACCTTGCCCCAGGAGGCGTGATGTCTGAAGACAGCCCAAGGTGATATATTTAGGAATGACGTTTTTTCAAGTCTCCTACATTATCTTTAATATTCATGTAGATGTCACATTCTTCTTATTAACAGATTCCCATTTTATTTTATGAATTAAATAAGTATAGCCTCTCTTCTCACCCCTCAGGTAAACTCAGCCTCAGGAAGATGCACCATGCTTCCCCTGTGGCTCATGGCTGCTTTTTCTGGGTGGTGTATGTTGTCCACCTTTAGAGAAATGCACCCTTGAACCAAGATAGCAGCACTTGTGCCGCTCCTAGCACGCGGCTGCTGTGCTTAGAAGAAGGTCTCCTAGACATTTCAGTGCATTTTTGCTACTAAGCTGGTGTTCTGGGGCTTCTGCTGACTTTCCTCCTGCATTTGACCTTCTTCCAGCAGTTTGTTTTTCTGACTCCAGGTCCCTTGCTGTCTCTTCCCTCAGGTTACACGGTCGCCTGGCTGCCCTCTCGAAAATTCACATCACTGCTGGCAGCTGGAGCCCCCCGATACCAGCATGTGGGGCGGGTGCTGCTGTTCCAAAAGACTGAGAGCAAAGGAAACTGGAGCCAAATCCAGAAACTAGATGGGGTCCAGGTGAGCAGGACCCCAGGGGTGTCTGCAGATGAGGGCTGGTGTAAAATGCTGTGCTCCCCATTGCCTTCTGAACACGCATCCACTACTGCACAGGAGGCCCCGTGCCAACCACTGTTGCTCTAGTAACTCACCAAGCCCTCTGCCACACCAGTGTAGCATCTCCACCTGCCAGTGTAAGAAAGTGAACTTCAGAGAGCCCAACTTCTCTCTCTCTCTCTCTTTTTTTTTTTTTTTTTTTGGCTTAGAACTGGGGTGCAGGCCAGAGGTGCAGAGGGTGAGAGGATTCACCAGAGACAGAGTAGGGAGCAGAACAGGCAAAGATGTACTGAAATACACTGCTGAGGGGAGCAGTGGGCGAGGCAGGAGAGGTCTGCACCATGTGGGTAGCTCCCTGGCTGGGGATTAAACTCAGGCAGTAGTGGTGATAGCACTGAGATTTAACCCTGAGGCCACCCGGGAAGCCCAAGCCTAACTTCTCTTAACTTAGATGGACTCTAAGGGGGATCTGGGGCTTGAACCCTCATTTAAGGGACTGGAATAGGTGGATGTGGTATGGTTGAGGGGGAGGGGGATTCCTAGTCACAGGCTCTCCCGCTGACATCTTCCTTTCCCTACAGATTGGCTCTTATTTTGGTGGTGAGCTGTGTGCCATTGACATGGACCAAGATGGAGAGACAGAGCTACTGTTGATTGCAGCCCCCCTGTTCTATGGAGGCCAGAGAGGAGGCCGGGTGTTTATGTACCAGAGAAAAAAGGTGGGGACCAGGACACTGAGCTGAGGGAGTAAGAGAAATAGATTCACAGCTCACTCAGGGCCCCATTATTCTGAAAGGCTCTCCCTGTCTGATCATGTGTTAATCTGACCTTCAGAACAACAGATGAACAATAGCTAATGCTCAGGGGGTAGACTTCATGCAAGGCCCACTGCCAAGCCTTTTTCATCCTCACCATCACCTTCTTTTTTTTTTTTTTAATTTATTTATTTATACAAGCACTGGGTACAGTCAGAAGCACAGGAGGGTGAGAGAATTCACCAGAGCCAGAGGGGAGAGCAGAGCAGGCAGAGTGACGAAATATACTGCTGAGGGGAGCAGCAGGCGGCAGGAGAGGTCTGTCGGGCCATGTGGGACCCTCGCCCGTGGCCGGGGATGGAACTGGCGCAGCAGAGGCTGCAGCAGCTTCGCAGCCCAGCGCTCAATCACTGCACCACCAGGGGAGGCCCCACTCACCATCACCTTCTGAGAAATTGCCAGTTTTATTTTACAAATGGCAACACTGCACCTCCATTGACTAGGGAACTTTCCAGAACTTTCTTGATATACAGGTAGCAAGAGATGGAACTGGGACTTGAACCCGGGTTAGCCTAATGATGCTGTCCCAATTCTGTGCGGGGTCACACCCACCATGCCTTTAGTGTCCTTCACTGTGCACAAGGCTGCAGCTGGTGAAAGCTTGCTGAGTGATGAGGTGGCACCTGTCACCTTGCCTCTTCCTAGCTGGAGTTTGAAGAGGTCTCAGAACTGCAGGGGGATCCTGGCTACCCCCTGGGGCGATTTGGAGCGGCCATCACTGCCCTGAGCGACATCAATGGAGACGGGCTGGTGGACGTGGCTGTGGGAGCCCCGCTGGAGGAGCAGGGGGCTGTGTACATCTTCAACGGGCAGCAAGTGGGTCTGAACCCCCGGCCGAGCCAGGTGAGGTCCCCTGCCTGTCAATCAAACCCACTCCAGGCACCTGGAAGCCTCCAAGCCCAGACCTCCTACCTCCTACCCCCCACCCATCCTGACTTGTCCTGTCTGGCAGCCTGTCTTCTCCCTAGCTCAGCATAAATTTCTCTCTTGGTCTCAGCGGATAAAAGCGACCCAGGTGTTCCCAGGAATTCAATGGTTTGGACGCTCCATCCACGGGGTGAAGGACCTTGGAGGGGATGGCCTGGCAGAAGTGGCTATTGGGGCTGAGGGCCAGGTTATCGTGCTAAGGTAAGACAGAGCTCTCCTCTGAACAGTTACTATGTGCCGGGCATTGTGCTAAACGATTAGAGGTATTAGCTCATCAGGTCGCCACCCCAACTCTGTGAGGTGGGCTCTCTTTAGACAGTGTTTCCATCTTACTGCAGGTTAAACAGCTGCTAGTGACAGATCAGGACAGATCAGGATTCAAACCCAGGCCCTCCTGACATCAAAACTGCGGAGTAACATTAGGTGATGACTTAGAACCTGGTCACCTGAATTCAAGTCAGAGGACCTGAGTTACTGCCATGTATTTTTTGGGTCACTGAGCTCTCAGGACTTCAGCCTCTGCATCTTAGAAGTGGTGATAATGCTTCCCTACTTACCCTCATCTCAGAGTTATCAGAAGCGTTATAGAATAACATAGATTGGATAGGTACCTGTTATGTCTTAAATACTGAGTCAGGCACTGGGCACAGAGGTACAAAAAACTTAATAAAGAATTAGGCAAATTGATCTTTATAAATTGTGCGAAGTGTTATGAGGGAAATGAGCAGGGTACTGTGGAGATTGTAGCAGAAAAGGTGCTATAGACTGTGTGGGGCCTGGGTGCTACTTAAGGCAGTGATATTTGAGCTTCGACCTGAAAGGCGAGAATGAGAGAGACTTGTAGCAATCTGGGGTAAGAACTCTCAGTGTCGAAAGCCAAGGTGTGCCATGGCCGTCAGGCAGGTGCAAATTTGATGTGCCTGGAATCTGGTCCACCAAGGGAAGGTGTGGCAGGGGATAAGCCTGGCGAGGCAGGCAGTCTTGGCATGGATAGTTGAAGTGTGAATTTTATTGGAAACATCGTGTGGCATCATGGAAGGGTGGTAAGCATGGAAGTGGCTCAGTAGGACTTCTCTTTTTTTTTTTTTTAGGTTTATTCATTTATGCATACAAGAACTGGGGTACAGACCAGAGGTGCGGGGGGCTAAAAGGATTCACCAGAGACAGAGTGGGGAACAGAACAGGCAGATTGACTGAAATACGCTGCTGAGGGGAGCAGTAGGCAAGGCAGGAAAGGTCTGCTGTACCATGTGGATAGCTCCCTGGCTGGCCAGGGATGGAACTCGTGCTGCAGTGGCTGCGGCTACTGCGGCTAACTTCACAGTGCTGTGCCTAACCCCTTGCACCAACAGGGAGGTCCAAGACTTCTCTTTTCAAAAGCTCACTCTTGGGCCTCCCCAGTGGCGCAGCGGTTGAGCGCTGGGTTGTGAAGCTCCCTGCGGCCTCTGCGGCGCCGGTTCGATCCCCAGCTGCTCCGGCCACCACCGGAGGAGGGTCCCACATGGCGCGTAGATCTCTCCGGCCGCCCGCTGCTCCCCTCAGCAGTGTACTTTGGTCCTTCTGCCTGCTCTGCTCCCTGCTCTGGCTCTGGTGAATTCTCTCACCCTCCCGCGCTTCTGACTGTACCAGTGCATGTATAAACAAACAAACAAATAAATAAATAAATAAAATACGCGCCTCTTTATATATATATATATAAAAAGCTCACTCTTTGCATGGAAAATGGGTCAGAAGGCTGCTAGCCAGAAGCAGGAGCCCTAGTGAGTTGTCACTATTATTATCGTGGAAGGAAACAGTGACGCTCAGGTCTGTTTTAGGGAAGGAGAGCCTCTCGGTTTGTAGATGGGACCCCAGTCTGACTGGGCTTCCCAGAGGAGGCCCAGGGAGAGAATAGGTGGTTTTCTGCCCTGCAGCTCGCGGCCTGTGGTGGACGTCATCACACAGATATCCTCCTCCCCGGCCGAGATCCCAGTGCACGAAGTGGAGTGCTCCCATTCAACCAGTGATGAGGAGAAAGAGAAGGAAGGAGTTACCATCTCAGTCTGTTTCCAGGTCAAGTCTCTCATCCCCCATTTCCAAGGTCAGCACTGTCTTCCTGCTCCGCAGAGCAGCTGCCTGCCCCACATCCACACTTAACGCCCCCAGATCGGCCACCACTCAACTCCTGCCTTTTTTTCACCCCACCCAGGGCCCCTGACTACCAACCTCCACTACACTCTGCAGCTGGATGGCCATCGGACCCGAAGCCGGGGCTTATTCTCAAATGGAAGACATGAGCTCAGCAGGGACTCAGTGATCACCCCACAATTGTCCTGCGAAAACTTCAGGCTCCACTTCCCGGTGAGGGAGCCGGCAAGCTGCTTTGGGAAGCGAAGGGGGATGAGCTGACCACAGTGCAAGACTCAGCTGTCACTCTCCAGCCTCCGGTGTCTCAGCACTGCATTTTTCTTCTACTGTCCAGTAGTAGTACTCCTGCATTGATTCATTTTTTTATTGAGGCAATGTTGGTTTACAACACTGTTTATGTTTTAGGGGTACAGATTCACACCTCTTCTGATGTATGTTGTCATGCCATGCCCACCACCAAACTACCAATGACCCTCCATCACAGTCCATTGGACCCTTCCTTTCCTTTCCTGTTCCCAGACCCCACTCCCTCTGGCAACCTCAGTTCTGCTGTCAGAGTCCAAGGGATTGCTTTGGGTTTTTTTTTTTTTTTTTAAAGATTTATTTATTTATGCATACTGAGCTGGGGTGCAGGCTAGAGATGCAGTGGGTGAGAAGATTCCCCAGAGACAGAGTGGGGAGCAGAACAGGCAGATGTACTGAAATACACTGCTGAGGGGAGCAGCGGGTGAGACAGGAGGGGTCTGCTGCACCATGTGGGTAGCTCCCTGGCCGGCCGGGGATCGAACTCATGCTGCAGAGGCTGCAGATTGCTTCATAGTGCTGTGCTTAATTAACCCCTTGAGGCCCCTCACAATTAACAATTAACCAGGGAGGGCCCCCCCTCACAATTTTTTTTTAAGATTTATTTTATTTATGCATCCAAGAACCCGGGTATAGGCCAGAGGTGTGGGGGGTGAGAGGATTCACCAGAGACAGAGTGGGGAGCAAAACAGGCAGATTGACTGAAATACACTGCTGAGGGGAGCAGTGGGCGAGACAGGAGAGGTTGGGGTTTGAACTCGTGCTGCAGATAGCTTCATTGTGCTGAGACTTAACCCCTTGCACCACCAGGGAGGCCCCCAGCTCGCAATCTTATTCCACTCATACCTCAACTCCATGCCCTGCTGCCTCTTCCTACCATAGCCCCAAGCCCTGTTACAAGATTTGGAAATTTTAAATGTAAATTTGCCAGAGAAGAGGCATGTGACATGCTGGAAAAACTTTAGACTTGGGAATTGAACAGGTTTGGGTTCACCCCTAGTTCTCGTCCTCAGGAAAATTGTGTCACCTTTTTTTTTTTAAAGATTTATTTATTATGCATGCAAGAGCTGGGGTTCAGGCCAGAGTAGGGAACAGAATAGGCAGATTGACCAAAGTACATGGCTGAGGGGAGTAGCGGGAGAGCCAGGAGAGGTCTGCTGCACTATGTGGGTTGCTCCCTGACCGGCCGGGGTTTGAACTTGAACTCGTGCTGCAGAGGCTGCAGACAGCTTCATAAGTTGAGTCTTTTTTTTTTTTTAAAGATTTATTTATTTATTTGTTTGTTTGTTTGTTTGTTTATTTATTTATTTATACAAGCACTGGGTACAGTCAGAAGCGCGGGAGAGAGAGAGAATTCACCAGAGCCAGAGTGGGGAACAGAACAGACAGAGTGATGAAATACACTGCTGAGGGGAGAAGCGGGCGCGGCAGGAGAGGTCTGCACGCTATGTGGGACCCTTACCCAGCAGCTGGGGATCAAACCAGTGCTGCGGGCAGCTTCGCAGCCCAACGCTCAACCGCTGCACCACAGGCCCTAGAATAGTCTTTTCTTATACAAACTTTGATAATGGCTGCCTAGAGGCTTCTGTTAGGACTCACTGGGAAAAGTGCTGGGGTTGATTAGTGATGTCTGCCATGGAATTGGGGCAGAAGAATGACACGCTGAGAAGCTACTGCAGACTTTTATTTATAAACATATGACATGTAGTAAGTGTATTTCCACTACTGGTAACTAGCTACTGGAACGTCATCACTTGTAAAACGTGGACAAAGCATGCATTTAACTGGAAATCTGGTCGTTTGTTTTCTTCCTCCTCAGGTGTGCATTCAGGACCTCATCTCTCCCATCAGCGTCTCCCTAAATTTCTCTCTCCAGGAGGAAGAAGGGACATCGAGGGAACAATGGACGGTAAGAAGACCTGTTGGGGGGACTGACAGGCAATAAAGAGTTGAAATTCAATTTAGCAAAACAGTATTACATAGTGTTCTTGGTTTTAAGCAGTAGAAATCAAATATGGCTTACTTACACAGGAAAGGAATTTATGAGCGATTATATTTAAGGGAGATTTGGAGAAACAAAGTGGGAAGAAGGGGAACAAGGGTGGAAGATCTGGTAGCTCTGGAGAGGAAGAAATGATAGATGGCCCTCCAGTGACCGCTGTGCCTCTGTAAGGCCTCCTCATGCTCCCACTCTCTCAAGATGCAGGTTCCAGGGAGAGAACTTCAGGATGGCCCCTTATCAGTAGAAGGACAGAGCACGCTGATTAGCTCTCTTGCCCAAGTGTATTCACTTGAGGCAGGTAGTTCCCTCAAAGCCAAATTTAGCCACTGTTATGTTATGGGGAAACTGATCCCAGGCCTACTAGGCCACAGACTCCTCACCATTCTCCCCAGAACCTGGCTTCCTTTTCTGAAATCCTTGATACTCAGCTGGTGCTTTGGCTTGTCAGAGGGCAGTAGGGCCTGGTGGGAAGAACCTGCATCCAGGAGTCTGAAGATGTGGGTGTTTATCGGGGCCCAAGCATACGCAGGCTCTGTCTCCCTCTGGGACTGTCCCCCATCTCTAAAGTGAGTGGGGCTTCCAAAGCTGGAGCACAGTGACTGCGAGGTGTGTGCTTTCTTGTGGTTTTAGACAGCAGGTAATGAGTCCGCTCCCGGAGATGTGAAGGTAACAGGGTGTGCTTGCCCGAGAGCAAAGCCCCTGCCCAGCAGGCGTACCTTGCCACTTAAAGCTGACTGAGTGCCCGTCTGTGCTAAGCCCCATCTGGGCACTGGCTCCTCCAGGTCAAGAAAATACAGCCCTAGTTATAAGACAGCAACAATATTATGCCACAGCTTTGGGGCATGAGGAAAGCCTCCTCACGGAGGTGACCCTTTCAGTTCCCTGGTGGAGAAGGGGAGGGGGGCACTGAGGAAGGACGCAGAGTGTGAGCACAGGCAGAACGAGGCCTGCAGGTGTGGGTGATGGGAGCACAAAGTGGGAGCGAGGGTGGAAGGAGAGCACACCTCTTCCCTTTAAGATCAGTTTCTAGAAGTCACATCACAGCTCCACTTACACCTCATTGGTCAGAACCTGGTCACATGCCACACCGAGAAACGCATCTCTGGTCCATGTGGGCCATGTGACAAGATCAAAAGTGGAGGCTCTATTTTAAAGGCAGAAGGTGAGGAGGGCCTTCTGGAACAAGCAGCTGTCTCTGCGTCAGCACTATTTAAATGCCAAACTGTGGTTTATGAACTCAGGTTAAAAAAAGAGATTTGAGGTCTCAGTTGTTCAAAAAAGGCCTCCTGAGGGAGTGTCACTTAGATCTGTAGCTTGCAGAATTAGAGACATTGGTTGGTAGGTGGGGAGTTCAAGGGCAATGGGGAGGAGAACTTAGCTCCCTGCAGGCCCTGGATGCCCATTTGGGCACTAGCTGTGGTCCACTGGGTGGTGGAAATCTGTGAACGTTGAGGGTGGGTGGTGGGCAGTCAACAGAGGCCACCAGGGCCGCAGCCTGTCCCTCAAAGAAGAATCTGGAGACTGTTTGGCAAGTGGCCTGGTCATGGAGGAGACTGGAATCTTTATGGAACCTACAGCTGATAAACCATAAAATACTTCTGTGACCCATTAACCTCAGGATAAAGTCACAGCTCCAAACATGACCTCTCTAGCAAGGCCCAAGGCAGTCGGGACCCTGTTTCTCTCTCCTGCATCCACTCACACTGGCACTCCAGCCAATCGGAGTATCTTCCTGCATCTTGCACAGCTCCTGGCTCTCACCCTGGGCCTCTGTTAGACTGGCTGCTCTTCCTCCCTCCCCATTCGCTTCACCTGGCTCCTTTAGATTTCAGTTGAGCGCCATTCCTCAGGAAGCTTCCTCGACCCCAGGTGTGGGTCGGGTTGCCCTCTGTGTGCTGTAAAGATCCTGCTACCTGTGCCAGCATAAGATTTGAAAACCCTGCGTGGTTCCTCCTGCCAGATTGAGAGGGCAGGCAGAGTGTCTTGTTTTGTTCTCTGGTGAATACTCAGTGCCCAGCATGGGGCCTGGCCTAGAGCAGAAGCTCTGGGAATGTTGAAGAAGCTGGCCTTGAACTGCTATCAATAAGAGATGGAGAGCTGTTCTAGGGTCGGTGGGACTTGCAGGAGAAAAGCACTGTAAGAGCTAGTCATAGGCAGGTGAGCCCCAAAGCTTCACAGCAAGACCTCCTTGCCAGTGGAGGGCAGGGAGGGACTGGACCCCCTGGGCCTTAGCCTCCCTCTAGGAGCTGCTCCCAGAGGATGGCCTTGGGCTGAGTGGGAAGGGTGGGGTCTGCCCTGGGAAGGTGTGGGACATTGGGAGGGACAGACCACAGTAGCCCAGCTGGAACCCCAGCTCTCAGCCCCTCCGTGAGTTCTGCTGCCTGTTAACCTCTTGTCCCCTGCCCTCCCCCTCCACACCTAGCAGGGTATGGACATGCAGCCCATCCTGAGACCCTCAGCACACTTGGAGACCAAGGAGGTAAGAGGGCCAGAAAAAGGCCAACATTGGGCCCCTCCTGGGTCTGGGGGCCTTAGGGGCCTGAACATACTTGTTCTTTGTTCTTGGCCTTTTAGATCCCATTTGAGAAGAACTGTGGAGAGGACAAGAAATGTGAGGCAAACCTGGCGCTGTCCTCCCCTGAAAGGTCTGTGAGCCTGCCAACCCCCTCCCTGCCCTCCTGCTCCCCTGGGTGTTTCCTGAGGCAGCTCCTGTGTGCTGGAGAGAACAAGGGGGAGGGGTGCTTCAAGTCAGAAGAACCTCATCTGCTTGCTAAATGTGTCATCTGGGCCTTGGTTTCCTCCTCTGAGAAGAGCAAGTCCCTGCAGCTCCTGCCTGGGTTAGATGAGGTCTCACGACCTCAGGCCTGTACGGAGGAGTATGTTTCGAGTATTAGTTTTCTGGCCTGCTTGAGCCCTCCCTTCTGAGTGCCCACCTCTGCTCCTGCTTCCTTTGCCTTGGTCCCCGTCACTTTTCCTTGATCTCCCCCCAACAGCTCCAAAGTCCTACGCCTGACCCCCTCTGCCAGCCTCTCCGTGGGGCTGACGCTGAGTAACTTGGGAGAAGACGCTTACTGGGTCCAACTGGGCATGAGCTTCCCCCAGGGACTCTCCTTTCGAAAAGTGGAGCTGCTCAAGGTAAGCGGGAAGGCAGACCTGTGCACACAGGCCCCTGGGGCATCTGCTCCCCTGGGGTGTCTCAGGCAGTCGGGGACAGACAGAAACTGGAGCAGTTGGCCTGCAGAGGTCTTAGGGCCACATCTGGGTCTCAACTGGATGGTCACCTGCAAACTGTGGGACCTGAAGAACAAAGTACACTCTCTTTGGGCCTCAGATTCCACAATCAAAAAATAGAAACCCACAGGGTTAGTGGGTTTTTAATATTAAAATATTACTACTTTTAATATCTTTTTACTACTTTTAATATTTTGGCATTTATCTTTCTGTTTATGTGCACACCTACAAATTACATTGTGTATATTTATATATAATATTACACACACACGTGCACACACACACACAGGCTTTCCAGGTGGTTATTTTTCCCCCATGTTCAGGAAAAAAATTCAATTTTACATAGTATCAAATTAACTATTTTAACTATTGAATTTATTTTCTTACATGGTTGTTCGCTTTTGGACAGCATTGGGTTTCTCTCCTCAGGTGTGGTCCCTGCAGTTCTCCCACCACCACCGCCCCTGTGACCCATCCCCCCGTGCCTTGTGCTCTTGCCTACCCTGTCTGAACCCACTTCTCCCCTCTCCCCTGTGGATGCCTCAGACGTGTGGTCAGCTTGCAAGTTTTATCTTTTTCCTGACCCTCTGTTCAGTATTTTAACTATTTTTAAGCGTGTAATTCAGTGGCCATTAAGTACATTGGCAGTGTTGGGCAGCAACACCACTGTCTGTGCGCAGAACATTTTCCATCATCCCAAACAGAAGCCCCGGCCATCTAAGCAGTAATGCCCCACTAAACTTGAACTGTGTCCAAGTCCACCCAGGATCCTGCTTTTACAGCTGTGAGACCTGGGGAGCCACTGAAGATCTCCGAGCCTCTGTTAGTGAAGTCCCTTCCCAGTGTGAGGCAGAAACCGGTGCTTCACAGATGGTCATGAAGCTGAAGGGATGGTGTGACTGGTTAGCCGGGGTCAAGCACATTGTCAGGATCCTTGCTGAAGGGTGGATGGCATAGCAACATGTTAGTCTCACCATACCCTCTCCTGTGACTGTACCCCCATTAACTGGAGGTACTATCTCTGAACTGCTCCATCCCGTCTAGTTCTCCACTGTTAACAGTGCTACAATGAACATTTTGTACTGAATCCCTGGCTGTTCTCCTGATTCCTTGGCCCCACTTCTCCGAGACGGCGCCCTGGCTGGGAGGTGGGTGCTGAGGCTTGGGGGCCCCTGGAACGCTTAGCTCTTTTTTCTCTCATGCTCTCTCTTCTCACCCCCAGCCCCACAGCCAGATACCTGTGAGTTGTGAGGAGCTTCTTGGCAAGTCTGAGCTCCCCACCAAGACCCTCTCTTGCAACGTGAGCTCCCCCATCTTTAAAGCAGGCCTCTTGGTGAGTGCAAGTCCCTAGGAACCAGTTGCAGGGGCAGGAGCCAATGCCAGGCCCTGAGCTCAGGTGGGAAGGTAGCTGCTGGCTCCAGGAAGGGTGCCCGCGATTGGCCAAGAAGGGCTTGCCCGACTTCTTGACCCAGGAGTGTGTACAAGCAGTTTTGTGTCCTGTTTGAGGGCCTGGACTTTAGAATCAGCCACCTGGAGATGGCTTACTCATTTTGCGACCTTACACACATGACTTAGCCACTTGGAACCTCAGTCTCTTCACCTGGACAGTGAGGATGTAACACCCAGCCCCAGGCCCAGAGCATTCATGGTGGTCACTGCTATGGCAATTGGGCTGGGAGCTGCAATTGGGCCTGGGTGCTGAGGCCCTCTGGAGGCCCAGGCCCCTTCCTCTTCATTCCCCTCTCTTCCCCACCAGGTTAATATCCAGGTGATGTTTTATACACTGCTGAACAGCTCCTGGGGGGACTTCGCTGAGCTGCACGCCAACGTGAGCTGGTGAGCAGGCCCTGGGCAACCCTCCCTCATATCTCCTCTCCCTCCGCCAGCATCCCTGACCCCTCTCGGTCCTGGCAACACCCTCTCCTTACACTGCCTTCCCCCATGCAGTGAAAATGAGGACTCCGGCCTCCTGAAGGACAACTCAGCCAGCACCAGCATCCGGGTCATGTACCCCCTCAACATCGTCACGGAGGAGTGAGTTCTGGGCAGCCTCAACCCCCTCCTTCTCCCCTCCACTTCCCCACCTAGGGCCCTACAGTTTTTAATGTTCAAAAGAGTGACAGTCCTTCAAGAGCTCTGTGTCAGGTTGTTATAGGACAGGGAGAGGGGCAGCCCAAACCCCGCAAACCTGACTATTCTAAATGGGTTTTGCCATCCGCCGCATCAGTACAAAACATATAAGACTTTAATGGGAAGGAACTTTAATACAATTAGGGAACAATACAGGAAAGGCAAAGAGTCTAGTTTCTAAATGAAGCACCCAAAGTTACCCGTCCCCTCGTGGGTAAAAGTCCATCCATATGGGATTGGCCCAGAACAAGGCCCCAAAGCCTGCCACAAGTCTAAAGCATCTTCCAGTGGGGACCCACAGAAAAGGGTCACAAACAACCGGACAAGCCCGGAAGGAAAAGAGCAAAATCAACATCAAGATAAAAGCTGCATGGTCACCTCCCCACGGGTCTCACCCACATCTGTGTCACCCAGTCCACGACCAAAAGACAAGCGCAGTTTCTTCACGTGTCTCTAGGCTCCATGTGCCTCCTCCAGGTCTCCTGGCTCCATCTTGCTTCCTTCCTTCCTCAGTCTCTTCTTGCAGCTTCTTCTCTTGCTGCTCAGCTCCACCCTCCCTTGGGTGGGGCAGGGAACCTCCCCCTTTCCTGGGGACCACCCTGTTGCAATCCCCCCTTTTAATTTTTATTCCACCATATCTATGGTGGTCGCCAAATCTGTTATAGGACAGGGAGAGGGGCAGCCCAAACCCCGCAAACCTGACTATTCTAAATGGGTTCTGCCATCCGCCGCATCAGCACAAAACATATAAGACTTTAATGGGAAGGAACTTTAATACAATTAGGGAACAATACAGGAAAGGCAAAGAGTCTAGTTTCTAAATGAAGCACCCAAAGTTACCCGTCCCCTCGTGGGTAAAAGTCCATCCATATGGGATTGGCCCAGAACAAGGCCCCAAAGCCTGCCACAAGTCTAAAGCATCTTCCAGTGGGGACCCACAGAAAAGGGTCACAAACAACGGACAAGCCCGGAAGGAAAAGAGCAAAATCAACATCAAGATAAAGCTGCCATGGTCACCTCCCCACGGGTCTCACCCACATCTGTGTCACCCAGTCCACGACCAAAAGACAAGCGCAGTTTCTTCACGTGTCTCTAGGCTCCATGTGCCTCCTCCAGGTCTCCTGGCTCCATCTTGCTTCCTTCCTTCCTCAGTCTCTTCTTGCAGCTTCTTCTCTTGCTGCTCAGCTCCACCCTCCCTTGGGTGGGCAGGGAACCTCCCCCTTTCCTGGGACCACCCTGTTGCAATCCCCCCTTTTAATTTTTATTCCACCATATCTATGGTGGTCGCCAAATCTGTTATAGGACAGGGAGAGGGGCAGCCCAAACCCCGCAAACCTGACTATTCTAAATGGGTTCTGCCATCCGCCGCATCAGCACAAACATATAAGACTTTAATGGGAAGGAACTTTAATACAATTAGGGAACAATACAGGAAGGCAAAGAGTCTAGTTTCTAAATGAAGCACCCAAAGTTACCCGTCCCCTCGTGGGTAAAAGTCCATCCATATGGGATTGGCCCAGAACAAGGCCCCAAAGCCTGCCACAAGTCTAAAGCATCTTCCAGTGGGACCACAGAAAAAGGGTCACAAACAACCGGACAAGCCCGGAAGGAAAAGAGCAAAATCAACATCAAGATAAAAGCTGCCATGGTCACCTCCCCACGGGTCTCACCCACATCTGTGTCACCCAGTCCACGACCAAAAGACAAGCGCAGTTTCTTCACGTGTCTCTAGGCTCCATGTGCCTCCTCCAGGTCTCCTGGCTCCATCTTGCTTCCTTCCTTCCTCAGTCTCTTCTTGCAGCTTCTTCTCTTGCTGCTCAGCTCCACCTCCCTTGGGTGGGGCAGGGAACCTCCCCCTTTCCTGGGGACCACCCTGTTGCAAGGTCAGCATTTTCTGACGGAAGAAATGCACATTGAAGGCTGATGCCACTCTGCCTCCCTGTGCAAGGCCCTCCCCCACTGCTTGGCCACACTGAGGTCAGGTCTGAACTGAAGTCTGACTCCAGAACACCAGGCTCGCTCTCCATGGTTTTCAGCTAGGCTGGAGTCCCTGCTGCCTGGGGCCACAGTGCTGCACAGCACAGGAGGAAAGGCTTCATAGTGGCTCTCTCCTACAGAGAGCTCTTGGTCAGAAGCGAGAGACAAAAGTCTTGAACCCACAGAACTAGTGAGTCTCAGGATGTTGTGGCAGGAAGGACCCATGCAGATTGCTGGTTAGATTTTCTTTTCTTTTTTTTTTTTTTTTAAGATTTATTTATTTATGCATACAAGAGCTGCGGGGGTGGGGGGCAATGAGAGGATCCACCAAAGACAGAGTGGGGAGCAGAACAGGCAGATTGACTGAAATCCACTGTTGAGGGGAGCAGCGGGCAAGCCAGGAGAGGTCTGCTGCGCCATGTGGGTCTGCTCCCCAGCTGGGGGTTAGATTTTCTTATTTACAGAAAAGGAGATTAAGCAGGGAAAGTGGAGTACCTTTTTCAAGTTGGCTCAGTGAGATAAGGACAGAGAAAGCGCATGCCCTGGGGCCTCCAGTATGTTTGAACATAAATGCTAAACAGAATGATGGTATCTGGAATGTGATATGAAAACAAAGCCAGGAAGGACGCTGTGGCTCAGAGTGCTCATGAAGAACTAGGAACCTGAACTGGGTTGGGTCTAGAGGATAAGGGGATTCAGATAGGGGCCAGGAAGGCAGAAGGTCCTTCTCACCTGAGAGCAGAGATGTAGGCCTGGAGGCAAAAAACAGTGGGACAGATCTGGTGAACTGGGAGAGGGCCGGTATATGGAGGAGGGGAGCAGTGAGCAGGCAGGTGGGGAAGCAGGTAGGTCTAGACCTGGACTCCGTGCTGAGGGCAGCAGGGAGCCACTGATGGATTCTGAGTCCGCGAGTGGTGGGATCAGAAAGTGCTTTAGGAAGGTCGTCAGGAGGGTGGTGTGGAGAGGGAGCCAGTAGCTGGTGCCGTATCTGAAAGACGAGCAGTGGGCCCAGGGTACAGGGGAGACACTGGGGAGGCGGTGTGTAGTGGGGAGAACACGCTCCAAAGGTGCACTCACCAGGGTTCCTATCCCGGTCCTCCCCTTTGGAACCTGTGGCAAGAGGCAGACCCCTTCGAAGAGTCTCAGTTTCAGGGGGTGTCATAAGATTGAATGAGACTGATCGTGTCCTGCAGCCCTGGGCACAATGACTGGCAACCTGAGGCTGCCCTGGCCCACGCCCCTCCTCCCTCCTGCTGCCTTCACCTTTGACTTCTGCTCTTCCCTCTTTCCACAGCCAGGAGGACTCTACACAGTACATCAGCTTCACCAGCGACGGTCCCAAGAGCCAACACTTCAAGCACATCTACCAGGTATGACTCTCAATACGAAAAGGTCCTTCAAGGTCAAAGTTCATTCAGCCCCATCCTGGGGCACCCGGATGCAGAGGCCGAGTCCAGCCTGCTGCCTCATTCTTGGTCTTTCTTTAGGGCACATACAGCGCCTCAGTGGCCACGGAAAGGCCGCAGTCGGTGTGCTCACCAGTGCGTCCCGCCACTGGAGAAGAGATATATAGACTCGCAGAACTCGAGAGCCAGGAGGGCCCCGAGGGAACCTAGTCTTTCAGTCACAGATTTCATGAGCACCTATTCCAGCTGAGGTGCTTTGCGAGGTGCTGGGCAGCAACAAGTGACACAAGGTCCCTGACCACTCACTACACCCAAGTTCTGTGCCTGGTGTGTACTATATGCAGCCCCCCGTAATTCTCACAGCAGCCTAGGGGCTGCTCGAGACAGGCACTGTCATTCCCACCTTACAGATGAGCACAGACATGTCAAGTAGCTGGTCCAGGTAGCACAGCTAAAGTGGGGAAGAGGAAGCACTTACTTGAATATCAAAATCCACGTCTAACCTGTAAGTCAATGTCTGCCATCTCTCCTGCAGCATGCGCAGTGCTGTAACAGCCGTCTTTGCGATGGGGCTTAGAGAGGGAGGGCCCCCAAGTCTAAAGCTTGAAGCATCTAAAGCTTCCTCAGAGGTGACCTCTGCGAGGAGTAAGCATTGATCCAGTCAAAAACCTTTTCATTTTACTGTGGAGGAAACTGAGGCCCACGAGGCCACACTGGGCTGGGCATCTGGGGAAAAGAGCCCACCAGTGAAGGAACCCCAAGCCATTGAGCCCCTTCAGAGCAGAGGTGGGAACCAGCTCACCTTAGACTGTGATGAGGGCAATGGCCTTCAGGAAGGTCAGGTGCCCGTTTGCATCGACAGAGACTGTTTTGAGGGACAGCTTGTGGGGCTTCTAGTGCTGTTCATTGGGACCACTCTGGGTTCCCAGGCCAGTCCTTTAGCACCAGAATAGTGGGAAAGAACTCAGCACGCACAGGCCCTGCCCAGCCACCTCTGCTCGATGTGAGCGCCGGCCAACTTGTCCGTCCTGGCCTCAGTCAGCCTTGGGACAAGGGGGTTGGAATAAGAGTGCCACAAGCTCCCGATCTCATGGGGGCACACACAGCAGGTACTGCCACCCTGCTGTGGGGACACAGAGGGGAAGCGGCCCTGTCCTTAGGAGTCAGAGATGCTGTCCAGGCACGAGCTGGCAGGATGCGTGAGGCTCTGCCATGTGGAGAAAGCAGAAAAGCGCACGTAAGCCATACTGTGTGGACAGAGGCTGGATGAGTGGTCACTGCCCACTGCCTCAGTGTGGGTCCCGGGTCCCAGCCATGGACCAGAAGAGGCACACCGGGGTGCACATGGGTTCTGGGGTGGCACATAGGGTGGCTTCATTCAGGCCTCTGAGCCCCTGGTCTTCTCCACTAGGTAGGGATTCAGCCCTCTGACCAGGACCACAACTTGCCCGCCCTGGAGGCCTTGGTTGGGGTATCACAGCATCACGTCAATGGACCCCTCAAATACACATGGGATGTGCAATTGGTGAGTGTTGTCCAGAGCAGGAAAGGACACTGGGGCTGTGGGGACGAGCTCCTACAGGGGTGCAGGTGTGTGTAAAGGGAGTGAGGATGAGGAATCCTCTTGGACCTTGGTGATGTCTGGATCCCCTGGGGACAGTGGGGAAGAATTGGGGTGCCAAGAGAGGAATGTCAGGTTCTCTTAAGGGGACATCATTCCCTCTGAGCCCCGGGCTAACTGAGTCCCTGCCTCGTGGTTCCCAGGAGCCGCCTGTCATCTGCAATCACAAGGACCTGGGGACTCTGCCTGGTGAGACTAAGGTATGGGCATGGGTGCTCAGAAATCGGGGTGGAGGCTGGCAAATTGCAAGGGGATACAGGCCTCTCTGACCCCTTATCATCTTCTTCTCTAACAGCCTTGTCAGCCCGTGGCTCAGCGCCTCTGCACAGTTGATTTTAAGCAGGAGTTCCTCGTGAAAGTGATGGGGACCGTGGAGCTGGTGGGGGAGATCGAGGTAGCACCTGCCAGCACCAGACATGAAGTGGGGGACCCACGGTGGGGACTTGCCCACCAAATAGTCTTCCTGCATTTTTCTCTTTTATCCTGAGGAAGAGAACCATGATTTGTTTGAAATTTGCAGGGCAGTTGTCATGGGCCCACGGATATTTCTTGTATATTCTTTATAGGACTCCAGTGGGGAGTGGCACCTTAGGCTGCTCCAGGAGAGACCTGAGCAGGCCTCTGAACCCCACTAGGGCTCATTCTTCTCTGCTGCTTCCCAATGAATCAAATCCAGGTGGGGGCAGAAGTCAGTGGGTCCATGCTCTTGTCTGTTCTCCCGGCCATGACGTCTCCCCGCCCCTCCCACAGGCCGCCTCCATGTTCAGCCTCTGCAGCTCCCTCTCCATCTCCTTCAACAGCCGCAAGCATTTCCACCTCTATGGCAGCAATGCCTCCCTGGCCCAGGTAACTCTCTGCCTCCTTAGGAGACCCGGGAGCAGAGGTCAGCCATGGGACCTGAGGATCCATTCCCAGGGCAGACCTAGGGGGGCCAGAGCTGCAGAGAGGCTGGGCTAAGCATGAGTGAAACTGGCCCAGAGCCAAAACCATCAGCCTTGGCGAAGCTTCCTTGGGAGCCAGAGTGAGCTGCCCACCCCTGGTCACCCTCTGAGAAGTGCCAGGGAAGACCAGTGGGTGATACTCAGTGAAGGGTGGGGCGTGGAGGGACGGCCTCTCAGCAGAGAAAGCAGCAGTGTGGGGCCAGGGGCCAGCAGATGTATAGAGCAAAGGGAAGGTGGAGCTAACAATGTAAACTGAAGCTAGACTCTGGAAAGCTTTGCATAGAGCCAAGACTCTAGCATTTTATCCTGAGGCTAGAGGAGGCCATTTAAGGCTTCAGGCAGCCGGTGTGCCTGTCTGCCAGTTCACTCGGTGGTGGCAGTGGGAGGGGTTCTGGCCAGAGAGGGTCTGGGCCTGCATGATAAGGTCCAGGTGGGAAATCCGATGACCTAGGGCTTGAGGCTGTTAGGGGCGGGAAAGGTTGCTTCCCTGCACTGCCCCATCTTTCCCTCCAGGTCATCACAAAAGTCGAAGTCGTGTTTAAGAAGCCAATGCTCTATATCTATGTGCTGAGTGGCGTCGGGGGGCTGTTGCTGCTGCTGCTGATTTTCATGGGGCTCCAGAAGGTGGGAGCTTCTGGGGGTCACGGGCCAGGCTGGGGAGGGGAGTTGAAAGGGGTCAGGGAGAGTTCCAAGACCAGGGAACATCAAAGCCAGCAGGGAACTCAGTGTACTCCCTCTGGACAAGGCTGCTGAGGCCCAAAGAGCAAGTGGGACTTTCCCTTTAACCAAGCGCCGGCAGAGCCAGGCCAGGGCACCCAGGGAGAGGAAGGAGAAGCACTGCCCTGCATGGACGCCCGGGCCCAGCACAGCCCCGAGCCTGGCCCCGGCCTTTGTGGAACCCTGGGTTACTGGCGGGGTGGAGGGGGAGGACAGGAGCATCCTGAGGGCCCTCCACTGGGGGTCTGCGTGCTCTGGAGCCTCTGACAGAGGAACCCAACTGAGGCCGGGGGCGTCCAGAAAGACCCCTCTAAGAGGTGGCGTTGGAGCTGGCATTTGAAGAATGAGAAGCAGTCAGATGAGCCATGCTGGGGCGCGTGCGTTCCGCGTGGAAAACTCAAATATTCCTGAAAAGAGACCATAGAAAATCAAGGTTGAAAGTTTCTCCCTCCCTCAGCCTCACGAGGGTTGTCATGAGCAACCATTTTGTTTATATTCCTGCAGATTCTCATTTTGTTGTTAATCTAAGTGTGTGAGAGAGAAAGAAAAGCTCTCACGCATGTGTCTAGGCAGAAAATGGGAGCAGACGAACCTTCTCCACTGCTTGGGGACGTGTGTCCCTGGGTGCCTCAGCTACTGTCTTTCTGTCTGAAGGGATCGGCCTCTCGCTCTTTAACCTGGGCGGTTTCCTGCAGTCTGGCGCCCACCTTTTATTGACTCAGATCCTTGTTGATGAACATGTAGATGGTGATTTACATCAAACAATGTGACCAAAAAAGGCTCTTGTTACTTCTTGTTATCTTGGCCCGCTTGTCCTAATATTCTTTAAATTCCTTTTGCTGAGCCCAAGAGCACATGGCACCTAACTTAGCACTCTGGAAGGGAGGGCTTTTCCTCTTTGTATTAGATATTGTGAAACACCCACCTAAAATATCGGCACATGATATTTTGATAAGCCCAAGGAGCGAGCTATTACACTGACAACTTTTTAACATATGGCCAAGGCTAGGTGTGCAGGTACCCTCGCCCAGCCCTGGAGCGGACATCCCGTGTCTGGGGCACAGATGATTTATTAACATGTGTTGCAGGGTCGGCTGGCAGGAAGCTCTTCATGGAGTTTGGCTCACTCCACCTGTGTCTTCCTACAGGTTGGCTTCTTCAAACGGGATCTGAAAGAGAAGATGGAGGCTAATTTAGATGCCCCCAATGGAATCCCTGGAGGAGACTCTGGACAGCCGGCATCTGAGGAGGCGGTGGAGTCCCTCCTCAGGGAGAAGGCCCAGGAGAAAGATGGCAAAGACTCAGACCAGGCCTGACACAGAGGACCCAGGACTACACTCTGCCTGCATCTTATCGTGTGTCCTTGGGCAAGTCACTGCCCCTCCCTAGGCCTCAGTTTCCCTGTCTTGAACATGGAGCCCATTCCTCCCTGCCTTGTTTGTGAGACTCCACTGAGGGACAGGCCAGGAAGCCTACAGAGGTGAGGCCTTGCGCTTATCAGATGGTCCTGGCTTCCACCAGCTCCTCTTAGTTTCCTCCCCTGGAAGAGAATTTGGAGAAACTGTAGTCTCAGGGCCTAGGGCCATCCCTGTCCCTCACAGACACCTGCCCATGGATGTCCACAGAGGCCTCAGAGGCCTGTGGATGTCCCAGAACCTTGCCCTGCATTCTTTCCTGCCTGGAGTCCATCCTGCTTGCCAATAGCAAATCCAATCTCTGTTTTTCACATTACTGTTGCAAACCCCTTGCTCTTTGGCTAACGGCCAAAGGCCCTCACGTGCCTTTCAGAACCTGCAGAATAGCACAAAGATGCTATCCCTGTCTCCCCTCCTGAGCTCCAGTGGCACCAGCCTTTCCACTGCCTAAGCTCTTTTGGTTTCACTGCTTCTCCCAGACAGCTCCCTCTGCCTGGAACATTCCTCCCCGTCCTTCCGGCTCACTCTCACTCAGCCTTACCTCAGTGCACACACTCCGTGGAGTCCTCATAGACACACTCACACTAGCCTGCACTCGTGTCGGGGCTGAGCAGCTGGTGAACCTGAATTCAAGCCTAGGGGTCAATGAGTAACCAAGTCACGTGAGCTGGTGTTCCGCGTGATCCTGGGGAAGACTCGTGCCCTTTCTGGCTTTGGCTGCCCCATCTCAGAAACTGTCATAAAAGGGGGGTGGGGGCGAGCAGCTTGCTCTCTTAGCACTGGTCGGGCTTGTTCCTTGTGGAGTGATTTACTTCGCATCTGCTTGAGCATTAGACAGTGAACGCCATGAGGGGAGGGACCATAACCTGCCTTGTTCACCTTGGCTTCCTGGTGATAGCAGAGTCGGACACACGGGCGGGACTTGACGCGCTCTCGCTGAGTTAGTGACAGAGTCTGTGGGAAGAGGTGGGAAAAGGCTCCGCTGGGCCCGGGCATTGGCCCTTCAAGGCTCTGCCTTTCCCAGTGGCCGGCCCCCTGGCTCCACAGCCCCACCGCGACTCCAGCGCACCCCCGCCGTGGCACGGGGCTCCAGGGTGGGCGCCACGTCTGTTATCTGGGTTCTCAGTTCTAAGAACAGTGTCTGCATATATTTACCTGATAAATGTGAAATTTTGTCCAGTTTGTTACGTCTTTGCGCTGGGGCAACATTCCAAGTGAGTGTTTCCTTCTCACTGCTCTCACTGAAGGGGCCCAAAGGGTCAGGTCTCCTCTCTCTCTCTCTCTCTCTCTCTCTCCCTTTTTTTTTTTGTTGTTGTTGTTGCTGCCATGATGCCCCTCAGAGAAGCAGGGAGAGAATGGGTGAGAAAGTGTGAGGGGCCATTAACAATTCATGAAGATGTGCCCCAGACCTTCCCTGCCCGCTTCCTTTTTTAAAAAGTAGTGATTGGAGGGGCTCTCATAGCCACCCTCCCTTTGTGGGCCAGGGAAGGCAGAGGGGGCGGGGTGGGGGGGGGTGTCGGTCGCCACTGCTGCCCTCTTGTGGTGACCGGGACCGGGCTCTTGAGTAACTCCGGCCAGCTAAGGTCCAGCGCAGAGCAATGACCTTCCGTGGCTCCCTTCTGCGCAGAGCAATGACCTTCCGTGAACATTCCCGAACCTAGCACTCAAGATCCAGAACAGTCTTTCCAAATCTGTGGTCTCTCTAACCTCCTCATCCTCCTGTCCAGCCCCCAGGGAAGCCTAGGGCTGGCTCGTAAGGAGGACCTCAGGAGGAAAGAAGCAGAGCCCGTTTTCTCAAAGAGGGGGAAAAAGTGTCTCACCTGTCAGGAATGTCACAGAACTACAGAAATTACAGTCAAAGCTCAGCAAGCCCTGGGTTTGAATTCAGGTTCTGCTGCTACCTTGCCGGGTGAGGTAAATGTCTGCGATCATCCTCTTAGCACTTGTCCTCTCTGGGACTTGTTTCTTCACCTGCAAAATGGGAATAATGAGCTGCAATGAGCAGTCAGTGAGGTAACAGCTGGAAACTGTCGAGTCCTCTTGCAAACACTTAAGCGCATCCGAGGAGGGGGCTAGAAGGGCCCTTCAGAGGAGCGCGCTGGTGCGGTAAAAGCGGCGCTAGACCGAGTCATGTGAGCTGGTGAACCCGAATTCAAGCCTAGGGGTCACTGAGTGACCCAGTCACGTGAGCTGGTGTTCCGCCGTGATCTTGGGGAAGACTCGTGCCCTTTCTGGCTTTGGCTGCCCCATCTCAGAAACTGTCATAAAAGGGGCTTGGGGGCTGAGCAGCTGAGTCCCCATCCCCTCAGCTGATGTGCTTTTATACACTGAGGTTCTGTGCATGCAGCCTGCTTCATTAGGCACCACGGGCTCTGTGCCCAGCGCCTGCCGGCTCTCAAGTGTCTACAAACATGTTTGAAAACTGAAAAAAAACTCCAAAATCAGAAAATTAAATTGTATAATTGAAATGGCTATTTCAGTAAATGTCTGCAAATGTAATAAATATCATGTCAGGTAGTCAAATACAGTTTTATTCAACATAGAGTTATGTACATGAACTATATGAAATGTGGGAGTTGCAGCATTTTATTTTCCTTTTTTAAAAAAAAAATTTATTTTATGCATATAAGCACTGGGGTACAGGCCAGAGGTGTCGGGGGTGGTGGGGTGGTGGTGGTGAGAGGATTCACCAGAGAGAGTGGGGAACGGAACAGGCAGCTCTACTGAAATACACTGCTGAGGGGAAAAGCGGGAGAGGCAGGAGAGGTCTGCTGTGCCATGTGGGTAGCTCCCAGGCCGGCCGGGGATCAAACTCACGCTGCAGAGACTGAGGATAGCTTCACAGTGCTGTGCTTAACCCCTTGCACCACCAGGGAGGCCCATGCAGCATTTCAATATTTGAAATTACTCGTAGTAGGGGTGTCTGTACAAAAATGTGCATAAGGTTTGACAAGGGTCTTTAAAAGACTTGGAGATTGCACTTGAAAAGTAATATTCTGCTTCCCAACCTAATTGAAACTTTGAGAACCACTGAACACAACCAAACCACATGGAGCTGTATGCTGTGAGGCCCCTTCCAAGCTTGTAGCTCATGGAGCTGGACTGAAATGTGCTTAGAGAAGTTTTTGCTCTTGACAAGCTATAGGGCCCGGAGGGTAGGAGTGGGGTTGGGGTGATGTCAGGATCCAGAGGCCCGCGACACCCTACCTGCCTATGTGGCCACCTGGTCTGGAGGTCTCATCGGCCCCTTAGCCACAGAGTGACTTTGAGCAGGTCACTCAGCTCTGAGCTCCATTTGCCATCTGTGAAATGGCGCATGGTCGGCCCCTTGGTTGGCATTCATCTCAAGATGTGGCCAGCAATCAGATGAGTTGTCAAGGTGTGTATGACCTGTTCTGCAGCTGAGGTCACAACAGGCCCAGAACCCCCAGACTCACTATTGGCACCAACTGCCCATCCTTTCCTGAGCAGGGGCAAGTATTAGAAGGACTGAGGTGCAAGTGTGGAAAGCAGTGTAAAGGTGGGGTGGCAGTGGGGTGGCCCCACCAATAGTTCCAGGGGTCCTAAAAGGGAGGCAAGCTATAATAGACAGGCCCAGCCTGGTGGGAGGGCCTTAAAGGCTGCAGCACTTGTCCAGTCTTCATCCTGATGCAGTGCGTGCCCCCGCAAGTGGGCTGGCCTGCACACACTCACTGTGGTTCTGGTCCAAGTCAGCATCTGCACAAAGTGGTGGCTCCGTTCCAGCTGGGTGGGGGAGGGGCCGCACAGCTGGGTGCTGGGAGCCAGGGGAGGCAGGCTGGGATCTGTGCCTGGATGTGAGAATCACGTTTTTTTCTGGCCCAAGGACATTACTCCTGGCTTTGGGAACTCCACAAAGGTGAGGGCCCTCACACCTCCCACCGGTGGGCCAGCCCCGTTGGTGAGGCACTGGGACATGAACTTGGTTGGGCACATGTGGGCAAGTCATGCCTCCTGAACTGCAGATTATAAGATTCCAGTGAATCACTGACTATAAAAGTACTTCCCAGACAAGGCCTTATGGCCTCACCGCCTGCTTGTTTTGTAGTTAGGACCTAGTGTAGTCCACTGCCCAAGGCACAGCCAATACACACATTTTGAGGATGAGTCTCTTTTACCACATAAAGGTTTTTATTGAACTCAAATTCAGGGGTTCCAAAGCCCGAGGAAGACAAGGGAGGCTGGGGTTTGTACTCAGAGGCCCAGGTCTCCCTTCCTGGGCCCTACTCACCCCCCTCCTACCCTCTCACCCCTTCCTGACTCAAGGAGGGTCTCAGTAGCTACCAATCTAAGCTACCCCACTCTAATTAAGTAACCCGACCCCTCCCTCCCCCCACCCCCATCAAGCACTTCGCCAAGCCAGGCACCCACCAGGGGGTATGCTGCGGCCCCGCCAGCACTCTGCTGACCTCTTTCTGGATCCCTCCCAGAGCCTCCTGCTGCCTGTTTGGCATCCCTCCACCCCTCATAACCCATTTCCCATAGTCTCCAGGGCACTAACTTCCTCCACCTGGCCCCCTCCTCCTAGAATCCTCAGCTCCTCCATTCACCTCTAGCTTTTCCACTAGTCTCTCTAAAGGCTTCTCTAGCTCCCTGTCTCCTCTTGTGCCCACCCCTTCCTCGCCCCCACCCCCACCCCCCCCCACACACACACACACACGCACACACGCACACTCGCAGGGTCCCAGGTCAGCGCCGGCCGGCCGCGTGGGTCCGCTGGTGGCGGATGAGGTCGGAGCTCTGTGAGAAGGCCTTTCCACAGTCATCGCACTTGTAGGGCCGCTCCCCACTGTGGACTCGGTGATGCTGCAGCAGCGTGGAAGACCGGCAGAAGCCCTTGCCGCACACGGCGCACCGGTAGGGCCGCTCGCCGGTGTGGGAGCGCTGGTGCTGAATCAGCGTGGACGAGCGATTGAAGGTCTTGCCGCAGTCGGGGCAGCTGTAGGTGCGGCCCGGCAGGTGGGTGCGGGCATGGATGGCCAGCACAGAGCTCTGGCCAAAGCGCTTGCCGCACTCAGGGCACTTGAAGGGCTTCTCGCGGGCATGGCTGCGGGCATGGGGGATGAGTGCCGAGCGCTGGGAGAAGCTCTTGCCACAGATGCCACAGCTGAAGGGCCTCTGCCCGGTGTGCACCCTCTGGTGACTACGCAGGGATGAGTTCTGGCTGTAGCACTTGCCACACTCAGGGCAGCTGTAGGGCCGCTCGTGGCTGTGGGTGCGCTGGTGCCTCAGGAGGTAGGAGCTGTCGCCGAAGGCCTTGCCACAGTGTGGGCACTTGTAGGGCTTCTGACCAGAGTGAGTGCGCTGGTGGCGAAGCAGGTAAGAGCTGTCAGCGAAGGCCTTGCCACAACGGGGACACTTGTAGGGCCGCTCGCCCGTGTGGGTGCGCTGGTGTTTGATGAGGTCAGAGCTTTGGGAGAAGGCCTTGCTACAGACCTCACATTTATAGGGTTTCTCACCCGTGTGGATGCGCTGGTGCTGGATCAGGGTGGAGCCCCGCCCAAAGCTCTTCCCGCAGATGCCGCAGATGTTGGGCCGAGGGCCCTGCCCACCCCTGGCCCGGCCACCCCGACGGCCTGGACCCCGAAGGGCCCCTGTCAGGCCCAGGGGATTCTGCAGCATCTCAAACTGGGGTGTAGACAGCAGGGCCCCTGTGGGCATCTCAAAAGGTGGCCCTAGGGGCAGGCCCTCGGTGGGCTGCTCCCCAAACCCCTGGGTGAAGGAGTCCAAGGGGTGGACTCCCGAGGGGATGTTCAAGGGATTCTTTTCCTCAGGATTCAGCATTTCTGCACCCTCCTGGAATTTGGAACCTTGAGCTTCAAATTCTGGGCTTTGGGTTTTGAACTCAGAATTCTGGGGTTCCAATCCAGGGTTCTGGGGTACATACCCCGGGCTCTGAGATTCACATCCAGGGCTCCGGGGTTCATATCCGGGGCTCTTGGGCTCATAGCCAGGGCTGCGGGGCTCATATCCTGGGCTCTTAGGTTCATACCAAGGGCTTTGGGACTCATACCTATGACTGCCAGGTTCAAACTCGGGGCTCTGAGAATCTGATTCAGGGCTTCTGGGTGCAAAGTCGGGGCTAGGGGGCACAAACCCAGGACTTCGGGACTCAAAACCTGGGCTTTCGGGCTCAAACCTGGGGCTTTGTGGTTCAAACTCTGGGCTCTGTGACTCAAACCCAGGACTCTGGGGTTCAAGCCCAAAGGGTATCTCTTCAACCTCATAGTCCCCAGTGCCTTCTTGCTGAGAAATTTCCTCTTCCTCATTCTCACTCATGTTGCCTGCAGGATCAGAGAATTACAGAAAAGCCAGATTGTGTGGGTCGCGGAAGGTTATTTGGTCCCACCGTTAACAGTCACAAACCTCGACCTCCTCCTCAAGCAGGGTCGCTGGCCCTTGGGCAGGTGCTGAAATCCCCACCTCCCCTCGGCGGACCCAGTCCACCCGGTCCCCGCCCCCGCCTCCTCCAAGTCCCGGGTGTCCAGGCCCCGGTGTTCTTCCCCTCCCTCGACCACATGCCCCTCTCCCGATCCCAGGCACGCTCCTCGGAGGGGCGCTTCCTCCCTCACCTTTCGGGGACCCTTCAGGGCTCCCCATTTCGTCAGGGCTTTGCACATCCCGTGGCTCCAGGCCCCACGGCGACGCCTCCCGTTCCATCCCCGCCGGCTCCCAGCGCGCCGGCGACGGTGATGGCGGACGATCCTGCGACCCGGCCTGAATGCCCTAAGACCCGGGCCCTGCAGCCCGCCCGCTCAGCGCCGCGCAGGGAACCCGGCTGCCCAGCCTCGGACCCCGAGGCCGGACGTCTTGACCCTGGGCCTCTCCGGCCCGCCGGGCCCCTCCCCTACCCGCGGCCCCGCCCCCACCCACAAGGTCTCGGCGTGCCCTGGGGCCCTCGGCGACCTCCACGCGTGGCGGCCTCGGAAATGAGGGGCTTCACAACTCGCCCTGCCGCCCCCGGACACCGCTTCCCGCCGGAGACCCCGCCGTCTGGCCCCCCAGCCCCGGGCTGGGCTGCGACTGTCCGACCCCCTCCCCCCGCACAGGAAGTGTCCGTCCGCGGCCAGTTTCCCCCGCTGGCTAGCGCCGCGGCCTCTCTAGGAGCGACTGGAGGTGGAAACTCGTTGGCATTAACCCTGGGCGGGATGGCCCCGGCTTTGAGGTGGGGGAAGACGGGGCGCCCTGAAGACGGCGGCAGAGGCTGGGGCAAGTTTGTGTGCCTATGTCCTCGGTCGCCGCTGTTCAGTGGCCGGTCTGTGGGTCTCCCGGGGCCTGCGTCCGGCAGCGCCTGCGGCCAAGGGCGAGGCGACGAGCGAGACCAAGGTCAGAGAGAAGGAGCGACGCTTCCCGGCGCCAGCGAGGGCGGCGTCTGGCTCCTCTCCCCTCCCCGGCCTCGGGTCAGCTCCGGCCGGGCCTCGGGAACTGGACGGGCCGCCCCTCCCCCGTGGGCTCACCCAGGCTCCAGCAGGCTGGGACACCCCCTCGAACTCCACTCCCCGCACCCGAGCGCCTACCCCCCTCCTCCAGGCCGCCTCCCCTCTCCGCTCCTCCTAATCTCCACCCGCCCCCTCCGGGAGGGCCAGGACCGTTGCCAAGGAAACAGCTCCGCCTCGGGTTTTCGAGGCACCGCCCCCCCCCAGGAAGCTCGGCGATTGGCCGAAGGCGCTCGCATTCTCGCCGCCCCGCCTCCTCCCGCTACTCCGAGGCTGGGCGTTAAAGGTCGCCAGGGAACGCGAGGCGTCTCTCTAATAGGCTGGAGGGTGAGCGGGCCGGCTCACCTCCGTCTGCCAGAAGCGCCTGCAGGAGTGAGTGGGAGGGTGGTGCCTGGCGTCTCCCCTAGAGCTGGGCCTGTGCTTTCAGAACTTTTCCCGCCCCCACTTACCCTTCATTATATTTTCTTTTTCTGAATAATGAAAGCCCTGGGATCTAAGGACACTCTTCCTCCCCCGGTCTCCCCGACACTCCCTTTCCCAGCGCTTTCCCTCTTCCCACGGGTTTCAGTTGCTGAAGAGGCTGGTGATGGTGATGGGGGGGGGGTTCCTCCCACAGAGAAGAGGCTGATTTCTTTTTTATTAACTTGGCTCTCCCCTCCATCTTCCCCAAAGCCTTTAGTTTAACTCAGAGCCTTTAGTCCCTGGCTCCTGGATTTCCTCACAAGCAGGCGGGATCATATGAAAATTCCTTACAGGTGATTGATAAAGTATAGGAAGGAAGTAGACAGAAAAGCTTCTAGGATTTAAGGCAGCTCAGAACTCTCTTGTCCTGTCTCACTTGGATAAGAGGCTTGTAGAGGAAGGAAACTGAGAAACACTGGTCTGGGTGCAGCTTAAATTAAGGGAAAAGTGACTCTGGAGAGACTGTTGAATGGGAGCCAATTCTCCATTTTCACCCTTGCTGTTGAGACGAGTCTAGTTGTATTCTTAAGTCTCCCATGTGCATGATGAAGGCGCCATGGACTGTGTTTTCCTGCTGCATTCCCAGACAAATGAAAGGAAAAAACTAGTTAGGAGGAAAGATGGTATCTCCCATCCTCCTGGAAAAAGACTTGAGAACAAGAATTTGGAGAATTCCAAGTGGTAAAAGGCTGTAGAGAGGCTATCTCAATAGAGGCGAGCAAGTAGTCACAGACATATCTTCCTACAAAGAAGTACTTTTCTGCCCTCCAGAAAAACAGCTGCAAGTTCCAAACCTCTTCCAAAACAATGTCTGCCTGTCCTAAAACTTCGGCTAAGAATAGCTCACATGGCCCAGCACTAAAGGGCGCACACAGACAGAACACACCATAAGGCCCGTCGGGAAAAGGTAGACATGGGGACCCCCTGGTTCTCTGCAAACTGCTTACAAGTGAGAGACAAGCCTCGTTCAGGAGACATTTTCCTCTGGCCTCCAACCTGTTTATCCACCAGAAAATTCACACAGGCGAGCAGCCATCCCCTGCAAAGGGGGTGACAGGGCCTCCATTCACCCCCACAATGTACTGCCTGCTCTCTTCACAGCAGGGACCACAAGCTTCATGTGCAGCTGGAGGGCTGGACCAGGGCTTCAAGCAGCTCTGTCAATGCCATTTTTCATCTTATAGTGGCCATCTTCCAGGCAGCTCCCTCTCACACCAGCACTGACTGCTGTGCAACGGGCTGTCGCGAGCAGCTAGCCTCCACCTCCCAAGTGCCCACGGCCATGACAGGATCTGAGCACAGGGAAGCCTCTGATGAGGGTTTCGACTTGACCAAGCACAACGAATTCAAGGCTGGGTAACCTTATTCTACCACTATGTCGTGGTGGGTCCAGCCCTTTGAGTGCCCCAAGTTGGGCGGCCACTTTGAACACAGCATTGTCCTGTGATGTGCAGCAGCACTGGGCAGAGCTGTTCCGTGTACCACCAAGGCTTATTGTCCGGCCAGTCAGCACCACAGGATCAACACAACAGCACTCAGTGTGAGAGTGGCTCCCTGCACAGAGGCCAACCTCTGTAAGTGGCTTCTGTTGGAGGTTACAAGGATGTCAAAATGTGTTCAAGGTTTAAGTTGCCCGGGAAGAGACCGATCATGGCATAAGCCCCCACTTTAGGAAGGAAAAAGAAAACAGGAGTCTTTGGTCAGGTTATCCCCTGCCTTATTTAGAACAGGCCGAGACCAACCACTACTCTTACAAAGTGAAGAGCAGTTTATAAAGTTTTATTCAAAGCAGTTTTCTCTCAAGCTTTGGCAGGCAGCTTTCTCCCTGAAGACTGTGACTGAACACACTTGGAACCCAGGCACTAGCACATCTTTTTTAAAAAAGATACTGTGTTTGAATTTGGGATAGGAAAGACTTACTTTGAAAAATACTAGCCTAAAGCAGGTTTTAGCTTCTCTGAGTCATAAGTTTATTTGCACATCCCATCCTAGCACTTAAAGAAATCAGGGTCTTTGAGCTTAAATCAACACCTTTATCTTCTTTTTTTTTTTAATTTATTATTTTTTTTATTATTTTTTAAAAGATATTTATTTATTTATTTATTTATTTATTTATTTATTTATACAAGCACTGGGTACAGTCAGAAGCGCGGGAGGGTGAGAGAATTCACCAGAGCCAGAGCAGGGAGCAGAGCAGGCAGAAGGACCGAAGTACACTACTGAGGGGAGCAGCGGGCGGCAGGAGAGGTCTGCGCGCCATGTGGGACCCTCCTCCGGTGGCCAGGGAGCAGCCGGGGATCGAACCGGCACCGCAGAGGCTGCGGGCAGCTTCGCAACCCAGCGCTCAACCGCTGCGCCACCGGGGAGGCCATAACACCTTTATTTTCAATGGCTGCGATGAGCTAGAGCCTTGTGGTCCTGAATTTGTAGATGGGGCTCAGTCTTGTGCAAATATTTATCTTGATGCACCAATGAAGACCTAGAAAAATCTTCCTGGCTTAAACTGCTTCAGAGTCTGAACCTCAGACACCTGTAGCAGCAAAGGGAAAAAGGAAGCCCACCCTAGTGACCGTGCCAAGAAATGAGCAGCTTTGGGCATCCCCGGTGGCGCAGCGTTTGAGCACTGGGTTGCGAAGCTGCCCACAGCCTCTGCAGCGCTGGTTCGATCCCCGGCTGCTCCCCAGCCACCGGAGGAGGGTCCCACATGGCGCGCAGACCTCTCCTGCCGCCTGCTGCTCCCCTCAGCAGTGACTTCGGTCCTTCTGCCTGCTCTGCTCCCCGCTCTGGCTCTGGTGAATTCTCTCACCCTCCTGCACTTCTGACTGTACCCAGTGCTTGTATAAATAAATAAAAACAAATCTTTAAAAGAAAAAAGAAAAAAAAAAAGAAATGAGCAGCTTGGAGTGAAGTGAGTCTGCACCGGAACATAATGGTGGAAAGTTAGGTGATGAGGGCAGGAAGCAGAGGAGTCAGGTCTGGTATTTGGGCCCTCTGCAAGTTTTGTCAACTTCAAAGTACTCAGAGAAAGCAGTAATTATGGTACCTTTAATTGGCAAGTTGCAAGCAGGATGCAGATCTGAATGCGAGCTGAGAACTGGTGTTACGAGTCAGCCTTTCCACAGGCAGTGCCAAGGGTTAGGAGAGGGGGTGGGTTGTACACTGGCTTCTTCAGGGAATTTAAAGCTGGTACAAAGGTAGCTCAAGCTGCCAAGGTGCCTCTTTTCAACTCAGTTTTCCCTTGCGACATGGTATCACACAAGCCAGTCCTCTCAGAAAAGTTTAGGGTGAGGGAGACCTTGATGGGGTCAGGTTTAAAGATCCAGTTGGAATCAAGACAGTTTATTACTTAACCTTTTCCCCCAATTTTTTACCTCTCTAGACATTTCTCCAAGTTGCAAGTTTGGCTTCTTCCTCTCTAAAGTAAACCAGACTCAGCTGAGGAAGGCAAGTGTGCACACACCAGCAGAAGATATAAGCTCTTGCTACTGCTCTTTGAGGTGCAGCGTCACCCCAACTAGAGGAAGGGCAGGGTCTGTGCCGGGACCAGGCTGGACTCTGACCAACTGGGTCAGTGGTAGATGGAGAAAGGAGTCACAGGTCAGAGGGGAAAGATTCTGGGCAGAGCTGGGAAATGTAAATGAGTGCAGTTCCTTTGGCTACTAACCCCAAATGTTCTTGGCCTACTGCTTTGTCCACGACAGTGGTTTACCTACAGAGTGAAGACGTGAGCTCTGCTTTTGTTTGCCCGGAAACTCTCACCTGGGGCTGGTTTCTCCCCAGGTATACTATGCGGTGGCTTTGTCATTAGTTTCACACTTGGGCTTCACTGACCCTGGATCAGTCCATTCCCACTCCAGTTCAGTGCCACGGAGTTATCGCAGGAAGCAGCAGATGCCTCCAGATCTCAGGCAGAGACACTGGCAAGCGGCTCAGGAGTAGTGTGCTAAAGACAGCAAGAAACTAAGAAGACTGAAGTCTTGTACGAATGGGCACCCGGTCTTGGTGTCCCGAGTGCCAGAATGAAAGAGCTATGATCTCTTCCAAAAGAAAAAAACATGATGAGGACCCCCTGGCAGGGTCAACGGTGGTTAGGCCTTAATTGCAGGACTCTCCCAGGAGGCCCTAAACACTGGAGGGTGGTTTCAGGGTGACCTTCCCCTTCAAACACAGGAGCTGCCAGTCAGCAGAGTGTGCTATGGAATGGTAGAAACACAACTTAGTTTAGGGCAAAAGATTCTTGATTGCTCCTCCTGACTATGCTGTGTTCTCCAAACAGGAGGTTTCCTTTCTCAGGCAGTTACTAGGGTGAATGAGTTGATGATAAAAGATGGTAGTTTGTAAACCATAAAAGACAAGCAAAGATATGTAAAGCAAACCTGTTTTTACTTCTCTCCTGTCACCCTTTCACATATATACTCTCTACCTGAATCCCCAATTCAGGAAAACTTGATTGCTGAAAACCATGGTGTGCCACTAGTGGCACTAGGAACCACACAGGTCATCTGAATGAGTGGAAACTCCCAGGAGATGGTCTGCTTTCCCAGAACCACTAGGAAGCCACAAAGAATGCTAGCTGCTGGCAAGGAGCTGGTAAGCAGCAGCAGACAAGCTACTGGAGAGAACAGACACCAGCTTCATCCCCAGGAGGCAGCTGTCAACTGTTGTTTTATGAGCGCTGAGGTCATGTTGCCAAATCTTTGGATTTTTCAAGGTAAGTCAGAAATCTCGACTTTTGTATGAAGTATTCTGACTCTTACATCTTGACCAATATTCTTTAATTTTTTTAAAATGCTGTCTGAGCCTGACAAATTAAAAAGGCAACTAATAGACCACATTCAGTACAAGGCCTTCAGTTTTTAATTTCTGCAGTAAAAAGACAACGGACAAAACCAAGTTCTCCTCACCTGAATCCTCTTAACACACGTGTGAAACAGCTTTTCTTACCTACAGCAGAGGTGTTGTGGGAGTGCTTGCTTCGGCCCTAACTCAGCAAAGGGGGCTTCTAGAGTCTGGAACAGTAGAGAGCAAAGTGTCAGCAAATGAAGCTGGTAAGGACTCAAGACAACTGTCCTCATCCCCTATGTCCAGAGGTGACTTCCCTGGAGCCACCAGAGGTTCAGGCCCCTAAGACCAGTTTGGCCCTCAGGCGACATCTAAATCTTCATCTTTTGCTTTGTCACCATTGAGGCCATCATCCACACTCCTGGAATATATTTGGATAGTGCTGGAAGCCCACAGGTGGGTCCCGGTTCCCTTGGCCAGGGGTCAGGGGCCCAGGCAACCCACTGGCAACCCTGTGCCTTCGCACCCCAGCATCAGGCCTATGGACCCACAGGTGCTTGGTCACAGCTGACTTCTGACTGAAGCACTTGCCACACTGAGGACAGGGGTAAGGACGCTCGCCACTGTGGGTTCGCTGGTGGACTACCAACTCGGAGCGCTGTCGGAAGCAGCGCCCACAGTCTGGGCACGGGTAGGGCTTCTCACCCGTATGGGTACGAGCATGGCGCCGAAGGTCTGAGGCATGGGCAAAGGCACGGCCACAATCTGGGCAGGGGTAGGGGGTCTCGCCACTGTGGACCCGCTGGTGCTGCCAGAGGGAAGAGCTCTGGCTGAAGCAGCGGCCGCAGTCAGCACAGCGGTAGGGCTTCTCTCCCGTATGAACCCGTAGATGGGTGATGAGATTACCACGCAGGGAAAAGGCCCGGCCACAGTGGGGGCAGTGGTGGGGCCGCTCCTCAAGGTGGGAAGCCCGATGCTTGTTCAGAGAAGAGGACTGGCTGAAGCCCTTGCCACAGTCAGAGCAATAGTAGGGCTTCTTAAATGTGTGTTCGTACAAGTGCCTCATCAGAGTGGAATGCCAAGCAAAACTCTTTCCACATATATAGCAACCATGTCGCTGGTCTGCTCGTGGGACAGGGAGATGGACACAGAGCAGGGGGCGACCCCGGCAACGTGGCCTGGACGGCTGCTCCAAACCATTAGGGAGCCCAAGAGGCCCAGCATCCACAGAAAGGATCTTCTCCAATGCCTCAGTCCCTTCTGCTTGTCCCTTTTCTTTCTTGTTTCTGGAATCTGCTGGGAAATAAGAGGAGAGGTTAGACCTTGGCTTCCCATCATCCTTGAATCCCACACCCCATGTGGTAATAGAGAAGACTCTGTATTACCACCCCATGTGGTAATACGGCCACTTGCTGGACCCAATGCTGCCTCTGGCACTCAGCTTGGCACAGGCAGGGAAGCTAAGACCGACACACCTTTTCAGCTGCACAGAAAAGAAAAAAAAAAAAAAAATACAGAAACCAAAGGAAAAAAAAGGACAGAAGAGTAGTGCATTCTACCTCAGGGGTGGGGAAATGGGAGGCAAGGGAGAGATGACATCTTAGCTGGATCATACAAGATGCTTAAGGATACTCCAGGCAACCGGAAAAGCACACAGAGAGGTGAACCTGGCTGGCCTGGGCAAGTGTGCAAAGGTGGACAGGATGAATGGGAGGAGGGAAACAATGGAAACCAAGAAGTTTGTATATGCTACAAAAATTTTGACAAAAAGTACACTGGCATAAACACCGGTAAAGAGCACAGCGAGAAGGATGCTGTGACGCTCAGCAGGGCTTAGGAACCAAGTGGATGTGAGCAATTCAGATTCCAGATGGAAGTGGGCCGCCGGCAAGCCAGGCTCTGGCACCCTGGCAGGGCCTGGGCGAGGTCACAGACCCTTTCTAGGCTGAATTCAGGAGCTAAGGACCAAACATAATAACCTGTGACGGGAAAGCAACTCCGGGAAGAAAGTGATAAGCAAGTAACAAAGTAATTGAAGGAAAGAGGAAAGATAAGGCACAGAGAAATCCCCAAGGGGCAGAGTGCCCACTACTTCACCTGTATCTACTTTTGTTTGGCATTCGGCCACCTTTGGATCCTGGGCATCCGGACCCCACAGTTCAGCCTCTTCCTCCACCCAGGAGATGAGGGCTGGCTTGGTGCCTCGGAATCCTGCGGGAGAGCAAAGTAAAATCCACACTGAACAAGGCAGCCCCGCCCAGTCCCAACTTCCCCAACCCCGGGCGTCTCACCGCCCCAGAGGCTGGGCAGGTTGCACAGGGGTGGAACCCAAAGAGCGTGGGGCCTCACCGAGGGCGCACAGATGGCCGTAGGTCTCCCGCATCACGTCCCGGTACAGGGCGCGCTGCGCGGGCCGCAGACACCCCCACTCCTCGGGGGAGAAGTACACGGCCACGTCCGCGAACCTCACGGGCTTGGGTTTCCTCCTCTCGCGCCCGGTCCTGTTCGGCGGCGCCATGGACCGCCCCTTGCCAGGCCAGAGTCTCCGGTGCTCGAGAACGCGTCCCCGGCGCGCGCCCCAAGGTTGGGGAGCGATCAGGAAGGCCGAGAGAGCCGGACCCGGCCTCCCGAGGATGCACCAGGGCGGCTGGAAACAGCCGGCAGGGGACCGTACCTCGGGGAACGCCTTCTTGAAAAAAGACTGTTACGCGGCCTCTTGAAATTTGCCCCCACGCGGTCGCGTGCAGATGACGTCACGAGGTGCTTCCGGTTGCTGAGCCCTCAAGCCCTCAGCCAAAATGGCCGCGGAGGCTTCGCGAGCTGGAGTAGGCGCCCGGCATCACCTGGACCGCAGACCGGCCCTCGTGCGCCTGGTGGGAGCTCAGCGCAGGGTCCCGCCACCGCACTCGCCGTGCTGGGAGGCGCAGCGAGGCCTCGAGGAGGTTTGGAGGGCGGCTGGAGGCAGCGCCCGGCGACTGCAGTTAGACTCCTCACCGCTCTGCTCTGCCTTGGTGAATTACGTTGGTTTTCATTGCTGAGCCGTTTGTAATTGATCTTCATCACTGGGTGACTGCAACCTTTCCTCAATATTGGAGGATCAAAAAATGTAGTGGGTGAAAAAGAAGCAACCGTCTCTGTCGGAAGCTCATGCTATCCTAAAATTCTGGGACTTCTATTTCAGGAGATGGTAGAGGCAACTGGGTGATAGTGGGGAAAGGTCAGAGAAAGGTGAGAAGGACCCTCTTTCTGCAAACGTACTCCCCCTCCTCCGCCCCCCACATGCCCTACAGGCAAGTTTAGCTCAAGTCTGCTCCTGAGTGCCTGATCACACAGCTACGTGACACCTTGCCTCTGTGGTTAACCCACAAGCACCTCCACACAGCACAGCTCAAAACTGAATTCATCCCTATTCCCTTTTCTCCTGCAACCTGCCCCTGCTGAGGCCCTTTTGTCAGCAAATGGCACCAACTCTCCATATCATGCCCACCTCCAAGCCTCCTCATGATCTTGAAGGGCTTCTCTGTGCCCTACTTGTGCTCAGAAATACCCCAGCTACATCAGTCACATTTCGCAGAAGTACACTTCCCATCTTCAACAGGTCTAAGTCCTAGTCTGGAGCATTTGTTTGTCTGCTTCTTTCCTAAGGCCTCCCAGGGGATTCCACCTGACACCTTGTCCCCACAGCCAGGGGAGCTAGGGGAGAAATAATAGCTCACTGGGAAGAACACAAAAAGCTTGAGAGGTTAACACCTGGCCATGGAGACAGGTTTGTTGGAGGATGTCTGGAGAGGGTAAGGATGCAGAGTTGCCCAGGAACTTGACCCCAGCTCTCCCAACCTCTCTGGCCCCTGAAGAACACAAGAGAAAACAGAAAAATCTCTGTTCAGAGTGATGGTATCTTGTCACCAATTCCTGCCCCTCGCTGCATTTCCTATAGCACACAGGCTGGGAGGAGCTCTGGGTAGAGCTGGAAACTCAAAACTCAATCCAGGGAAGACCCAGGGCAGCATTCACACCGTGGGTCAGCCTGTGAGGCCCATAGCCCGGACTGAGGGTTTATCTGTGGGCCTCTGACTAAAGCACCTCCCTCAGTAGGTACAGGAGTAACAATGCTGTGCATGAGCTTGACCATGAGCCAGCAGGTAGCATGAGAGATACTCACTGTGGTGGGACCAGGTGCCACACTAGCTGTAGGCAAAGGGTCCCTTCTCCCTAGTGCACTGGGCCAGGCTGAAGGTAATGGCATCTGGCTGCACTCAAACAGGAATGGAGCAGGTGAGTGCCAGGTGCTCAGGCAAGACAGACTAGGGGCTTGAGAAAGGCTGGATACAAGGAACTCTGGCCACAGGCTCTGAGCCCAGGTCAGTGTCTCTGACCCCAGGGGCTCATGACAGCTCCCACATAGACCACACTGACAGCCTCTTCTAAATGTATCATTTTCTCTGAATGGATGGTGGGAAACAACAGATTCAAAACTTACTTTTTGTTCTGTTGACTCTACAAGGTTTAATCATGTGCAGATGACAGTGTAACAGGGTGGTCCCCAGGAGAGGGGGAGGTTCCCTGCCCCACCCAAGAGAGGGTGGAGCTGAGCAGGAAGAAGAGAAGCTGCAGAAGAGACTGAGGAAGAAGCAGGATGAAGCCAGGAGACACGTGAAGAAACTGCGCTTGTCTTTTGGTCTTGGACTGGGTGACACAGATGTGGGTGAGACCCATGGGGAGGTGACAATGGCAGCTTTTATCTTGATGTTGATTTTGCTCTTTTCCTTCCAGGCTTGTCTGGTTGTTTCTGACCCTTTTCTGTGGGTCCCCACTGGAAGATGCTTTAGACTTGTGGCAGGCTTTGGGGCCTTGTTCTGGGCCGATCCCATATGGATGGACTTTTACCCACGAGGGGACACGTAACTTTGGGTGCTTCATTTAGAAACTAGACTTTTTGCCTTACCTGTATTGTTTCCTAGTTTTATTAAAGTTCCTTCCCATTAAAGTCTCATATGTTTTGTGTTGATGCGGTGGATGGCAGAACCCATTTAGAACAGGCAGGTTTGCGAGGTTTTGGGCTGCCCCTCTCCCTGTCCTGTAACAACAGGATCAGTCTTCACACCAGCAGAAGATTCAGAAGCGTACCTAGCTGCTAGAAGCCTCCCACTCCAGACTGTGTGTTGGTCCATTGAAGTGCCTACAAGTCAGGGACCTTCCCACTCACCTCAGGACCAGAGGAGATGCCCTCAACCAGAGGAACAACTGTCATAGGCTCTGGGGACCTGGCGATCAAAGGTAAACTGCTTTCGGGCCTCCCCGGTGGCGCAGCGGTTGAGCGCTGGGTTGCGAAGCTGCCCGTGGCCTCTGTGGCGCCGGTTCGATCCCCGGCTGCTCCCCGGCCACCGGAGGAGGGTCCCACATGGCGCGCAGACCTCTCCTGCCTCCCGCTGCTCCCCTCAGCAGTGTACTTCTTTCTGCCTGCTCTGCTCCCCGCTCTGGCTCTGGTGAATTCTCTCACCCTCCCGCGCTTCTGACTGTACCCAGTGCATGTATAAACAAAAACAAACAAACAAATAAATAAATAAATAAAACATGCCTCTAGGAAAAAAAAAAAAAAAAGGTAAACTGCTTTCATCCTAAACTTAAATTTACACATTCAAGTAAACGACCAAGCCGGGTCTTTCACTCACATCTAGAAAACCAATATCTGAATTATGAAAATTGTCTTTATGTAAAGGAGTTTTATTCAAGATGGCCAGCAAAGGAGTCGGCATGATGGGCACCCCAAAATTATGGCTCCCTGAAACTGCAGGAATGCTGGGATTTTCTAAGGGGTGAAGGAATGTGAGGGAATACGGGCTTCAAATCTCTGGGTGTGAGGAGGTGCCTGGTAGTCTAGGTGACAGGAGTCATGGCATTTGATTCTCAGCAGGTGTTTGTTTCTGCTGCAGGGTGTTTTCTCAGCAATGAGAAGTTGCTGCTATCAACTCAGGGAAACATAAAATTTTACTAAGGTTGTAACACAATTTTCTGAGTTCCCAGGAATGCAGGTGAACCTAGTTAACAGTGAATCATGAAGGGAGTAAGGGATACAATTCTTTGAGTTTACAGTTAACCCTAGAGAGGAATGCAACTTAGTTAACAGTTCTGAAAAAGGAATGCAAAGGAGTGATTAGAGTTTAATTCCACTTATTCCTAATTTTTAATCTGGGATGATTTCTGTTGCAAAATGGAGGGATCTGCTATACCATTGACTAGAGTTTGGGTGATTCATAGTGTGACCTAATCATGGGGAACCCAGGATGCCTCAAAGCCAAATAGTTGAGGAAAAGTCAAGATTCTTGTCTCCAGTTGGGTCATAAATTCAGGTCAGCAAAAATTAGTAAGGAACATGAGGTTTCTTGCTCAACAAAACATTTTCCCCTCCAGCTGGAAATGGGACATTGCTCTTCTCACCTCTCTGGTCCTCTCTCAGGCTTCCTCTCTTCTGGGGATCCTGAGTATCTGCATCCCCAATTGGAGTTCCTGCTTTACCCAGGAGTAGAGTTTGGGGTCTGGGAACTCTGGGAACCTATTAATTGCAGAAACATTTAAGACTGCCTATATGTTCATGTAATGAAAATATACCAGGCCCCCTTGTGTGGCTGGCCTTTTACATGTTCTCCGTGTTGGAAACCTTGAACCAAAAGGTTCCTGCTCTAAGTTGACACTAAAGGAGATAGCAGGAAGTGGCCCTGCTGGTGCAGCTGCAAGTGATGGTGCTTAGGGCTATCAAGAGCCACAGAACCACAGGTCTGAGGCTCAGCATGGGGAAGGCAGCTCTGATTTGGGCATGAAATAGTAGCATAGCAAGAGCAAAAGCTGGTCGGCTTAGAGGCTGCCTTAAGAACAGATTCTTTTACCTGGAACCAAATGGAGTCAGTTGTCTGTAGGGGGAGATTTGTTTTGAATGGCGTTAGTGTGTGCCTCTGGGCCGTGAGGGCCGCTGAGGTACAAGTTCTGAACTTTTTGCTGGAAGTCCTAGGGAGCTACTGCAAGAGTCTGGCCAGGGAGTCTGTTATGAATTTCAGTGAGGCTGATCTGGCCGGGATCACGAGAAACGGATTCATCCCAGGGCCGGACTAGGAGCGAGTCTCCCTGTAACAGGGTGGTCCCCAGGAAAGGGGGAGGTTCCAGGTTCCCTGCCCCACCCAAGGAAGGGTGGAGCTGAGCAGGAAGAGGAGAAGCTGCAGAAGAGACTGAGGAAGGAAGCAGGATGGAGCAAGGAGACCCGGAGGAGGCGCATGGAGCCTAGAGACACGTGAAGAAACTGCGCTTGTCTTTTGGTCGTGGACTATGTGACACAGATGTGGGTGAGACCCGTGGGGAGGTGACAATGGCAGCTTTTATCTTGATGTTGATTTTGCTCTTTTCCTTCCGGGCTTGTCTGGTTGTTTGTGACCCTTTTCTGTGGGTCCCCACTGGAAGATGTTTTAGACTTGTGGCAGGCTTTGGGGCCTTGCTCTGGGCCGACCCCATATGGATGGAGTTTTACCCACGAGGGGACGGGTAACTTTGGGTGCTTCATTTAGAAACTAGACTCTTTGCCTTACCTGTATTGTTTTCTAGTTTTTATTAAAGTTCCTTCCCATTAAAGTGTCATATGTTTTGTGTTGATGCGGCGGATGGCAGAACCCATTTAGAATAGGCAGGTTTGCGGGGTTTGGGCTGCCCCTCTCCCTGTCCTATAACATCCCGACACTACCCAACCTGGCCAGCCCCTTTCCTTTTCAGAGATCCGGGACAGCCGGATCCGAGCGCGCCCAGGTGGCTGTATCACGCCCCCATCAGGGCCACAGACACCCCACTCCGGGTAAGAAATTCGCAGTCACCTCCTCGAAGCTCGGCCTTTGCCCCCTGCTGCTGCCCACCGGTCGTCGCTGGCACGTAGACCGGGCGCAGGGAGCGGAGCGAGGGCGGAGTCTTTGGGTTCCCCTTCCCCCTTGGAGGAGCACAGCCGATTCGGCGCGAGGACCGGGGTCGGTCGGCCGTGGGCGGCAGGAAGTAGCTTTGGGTGGGGCCGCTCTAGGTCGGGTAGGCGAACTCGGTGGGCCCCGGGCTAAGAAAATGAAGGTGCCCTCACAGAAGATGGTAGCTTTCTCTCTTCCTTCTAGTTTGGAGACAGGCATCTAACAGTCTCAGTGTCGGCCTGGTGTCGATGATTCATTTTCTCCACAGACCCCCCCCCCCACGCCCCGCTTTTTCTTGCTGTTCCTCACGCAGCCTCGGAGGCCCCTCGTGCCCGCAGTTAAGATGGCTGCGGCCGCTTCAGCGTCGTGCGCAGCCCGGGCGCAGTGGGGTCAGGATTCCGGGGGCCGCCGGAAGTCGCCTTCCCGGTCTGGAAAGAACGTGCAGTCACCGGTCTTTCTTGAATTTTTTATTTTCCTTTATTTTATTTTATTTTTATTTTTATTTTTACTTTATTTATAGCAAACTACAATAATTCATTTCTTTTTTTCATTCACAGGATGCAGAATATTCAGCGACGTGTTCTCCCACTCTAGTCCTCTGTTAAGTTCCTTAAATATCCCTCCAGGGATAGCCTGTCTGTTTATATAGTCACGGTATTGCCACACATTTACTAGCTCTTTTTCTTAGGACATTGTGCCGAATTCCTCCAGTGCTTTACAGTTCGGTCAATTTTCAGAACAGAAAGAAGCCGGGTTACCCCAGGTCAAACAACACAGTCGCGACTCCCACCCACTGCCTGTCTCGTGAGAGCCTGTTTCTCTGCCTACCTCTGCCTTCTCCAGGCCTGTTCCAGAAAAGCAACAGGAACACTTTGACAAGATCGGGCGCGTTCAGGGTGGTATGGCCGTAGACCAGGAACACTTTGAATTAACTTACCCCTGCTGACCTGTGAAAACCAATTGTTGTGGTTTTTGAAGTCTGTGGGTTTGGAGTGCGGGGTCCTTGGGTTCACTCTGGGAAAGGTTTCACCAGAGCTCCCGTTTCAGCGACAGGGGTGAGTTTCCCCACGAGACAGAGACAGTTATTTTTAAAGGGCAGGTTTATTAGGAAAGGTATAAAACAGTAAAAGACACTTGCATAGACACAAGCGGACAGGAAGAGCTGCCCCAGAAGGGACAGGTTTGCTAAGAGAGGCCTGCATGGTTGCAGGCAGGTGGACTTGACAGGTCACAGGAGGCAGGAGGCTGCTGCCCTACAGAGGAAGAGAGTTGGTGAAAAGAGGCACCTGCATAGTCACAGGTGGGCAGTGGGAGTGCTGCCCTGAGCCAGTGCAGCTACTGCACTGATAAACTCTTCTGTTTGGGAGGGGTCAAGTCTTGTGAGCTGTGGTTGCTAATTTTGGACAACTATGCAGAATTTGAAAGGGACTGGCGATTCTACAGCGAGCTCAATCTCCATATCTTTAGATCGTGACTCAGGGTACTAGTGGGGATACTAGTGTCCTCAACTGGGGATACTAGTTTCTGCAACTGTGTGGATGGTTATACTAATCTCTTCCGGCCCCCACCTCCTTGTGTGAGCCAGGTATCTGGTCTTGTGGCACCTCCTTTTTTGTTTTTTTCTATTCCTTTCTTCCATCACAACTGTATTTTCAATTGATGATTAAGTTATGACTGTACAAAAAATTAGATGTTACTGTGCCTCTCAATTCCAAGCCTCCTAACAGAACAGTGGCAGGGCTACACAGAGCTGCAGTTGGGTCTTTTCAGTCCTGTTTTGCCCTTGTTTTTTCTTTTGTTGGTTTTTTAAATGCAGGTTGTTCTATAATATGAGTAAGACATTAATATATGCCAAACAAGTCTAGTACTTTCACTTGTTCATTCATTTAACGTCACAAGGCTGCAATTCCAACCCTTCTGGATTAGAAGCTGAAACCAGACATGCACTTGCCTGAGGCCACACAACTAAGCAGTGAGCCGTGATTCAAACCCTGGCAGTTTCCAGAATCTGTGCGGTAATGTCCCGATTATTGAAGGCACAGAGAGATGGGATTTTAGGCCAGGTTACCAAGAAACAGTTGTAACGTGGGGTAATGTTGACCTCAGAGGTCAGAAGAGCTGTTTCTGGTCACATACTGCACATCCTCCAGTAACATCATTCCTTTATACTGTTAGTGAGAAAAAAAGAATCTGGGCTGACAGTGAACAAAAAGTTATTCGAGGACCTGCATTGTTATACATCCTTTTGCTTAAAGTCACGGTTTCCAAGAACTTATCCACAACATTGAGGACTCACTGATTACAATTCCATAGTGTCATATAAATGTAGAGGGTAAAAAATGAAAATGATGGGTTTAACTGTGAGGCATTGAAAGTCAATAACAAGGCTATGTTTTGGGGTTACATCATGGGTGGGGGGAAGATGTCATTCATGCATGTAGGGAGGTATATGAAATTGCCCTGGACGAAGGGTGACGTGTTTCACAGAAGGCATCCTGCACCAGCTGGGCACCCAGCCTTCCGCCTTTCCCATTCAGCCAGCACTGCGGTCTAGCATAGCAAAAAGAGCATGAGTGTCTCCTGAGAAGTTAGGAAGTATGGGTTCCAGGCCTACCTCTGCCACTAACTCAACTGTGTGATCTTAAGTAAGGCTCTTCCTCTCTGGGCCTCAGTCGTTCTCAGAGTATATTCCGTGGAACAGTATATTCCCTTCCACGAGGGGCCCGGTGGCAAGAACAAGCAGTCTCACTCAAAATCCACTTAGGCCTCAGATGGTGTTTGCTGAAAGAACAAATGGGATCCATGGCCCTCATCTTGGAATTTTGTCACCCAGCTGTCTCTTCCAACAGAAGGCGCTCGATATACTCATTGTTTGTTGACTGCATTTTCTTTTTTTTTTTTTAAAGATTTTTATTTATTTATTTATTTAATTTATACAAGCACTGGGTACAGTCAGAAGCGCGGGAGGGTGAGAGAATTCACCAGAGCCAGAGCAGGGAGCAGAGCAGGCAGAAGGACCGAAGTACACTGCTGAGGGGAGCAGCGGGCGGCAGGAGAGGTCTGCGCGCCATGTGGGACCCTCCTCCGGTGGCCGGGGAGCAGCCGGGGATCGAACCGGCGCTGCAGAGGCTGCGGGCAGCTTCGCAACCCAGCGCTCAACCGCTGCGCCACCAGGGAGGCCCATGTTGACTGCATTTTCTAAGGGAAAGGTCACAAGCCTTAGAAGGGCTCTCATTTCCTGCTGAGGCTCTCCTGGGCAGGCTGGGCTGGGTCCTGCAGACTGAGGAGCCACCCCTAACCCCAAGGCATAGGCTACTTTCTGGTTGGGAAATAAGGACCAAACCCTTCTCCTGCAGCTACTCATTTACTACGCGGCTGGTTCCTGAGTTCTCACCTCACCCTCACCTGAGCCCCCGACCCACTGCCCAGATCTGACTGCTCAGAGGAAGTGGTGGGAGTATCTGGTCTGTGTCAGTTTCCAGCTTGGCTACTTTATAGCACTGAAAAGGAGAAAATCACTTCATCGTTGAGCCTCAGTTTACTCATCCACAAAACACAGCCATTGATGCCCATGTCTGCTCCTTGGTGGCCTCTTTACACTTTCTGAAGCATAAAATGTCAACAATAATTCAGTCTTCAAACAAATGTTTATTGCACTTTTACTGTGTCACACATGTTATCTTGTTAAAATTTCAGTCTGCACTGTAACTCTTTCCTTTGAGGTAGATATTATTAAGCCTCATTTTATAGACTAGGAGTTGAGACTTAGGGAGGGAGTATGGTTACCAGCTATGGGTTGGGGCAAGCCCCAGCCTAGATCTGCCCCCTGTTCCTATACTCTCGCCACCCACTTCTCTTTCAGAGCTCCCTGCCAGTGTCAGTTAGCTAGGGCCTTCCATGCCCTCCATCTGGGATCCCTCCCCAGGCCTTAATCCCCCTCAGCATTTGCCTCTTATATAAATAAGCAGCAAGGGGATGTTTTTTGAGACAGTGGAAAGATCTTGGTTGCACCTGTTACTGAGATAACACTGAGAAAAGTGTAGAATCTCACTCTTCATTTTTTTTATATATAAAAAAGTAGGAGAAAGGTGTCAGGTTTAATCTATTTGAATCTTTACAGGCACTTTTCTTTTTCACAAGTTTGGAAACTTGTGGGATCCTTGAGGGAAGTCCAGGGATGACTTTTGGTTCCCAAGCCCCTGACTCAGTTGCCTACTTTAGGGCCCAGTCAGTGCCTAGCGCCTCGGCAGCCTCAACCCCAGCGTGGCTGCCGCTCAGCCGCACTCCTCGAAGATGTCGGGGTAGTGCCGGAACAGTACAGGCGGGTCCCGGTCACCCCGCATGGGCGCCCGCGGGACAGCCCGGATCCCCGGCCTCCGGCCGCGCCGCCCCCCGGAGCAGGAGCGGTGGATCCACTGGTGAGCTTCCACGGCGAACTTCCTCTTGAAGCGCATGCCGCACTCGGGGCAGGGGAAGGGCCGCTCCCCGGAGTGCATGCGCCGGTGGCTGACCAGCAGCGACGGGTAGGTGAAGCGGCGGCCGCAGTCTGCACACACGTGGCGTCGCTGGCCGGCCTGAGCGTCCCCTGCGCCCTGGTCCCAGGCCTCCTTCACGGGTGGCGGTGCTCTTGCCACGGCCTGGCTGGCCAGCGAGTCAGGCTTGTGTTTGAGCAGGTCTTCGGGCGGTTCCTTCCCAGGAGTCTTTCTGGCCCCCTTGGCTCGTGGCTCTTCCTGGGGTTCTTCTTCCTTCTTGTTTGGACCATCTCCTGGAGAACAGGAATTACATTTATTTTTTGACACACCCAATAATAACTTCATATTTCATAATTATAGAAATAAGATTTTGCTTTTACAACTGTGTGCCACACTGTACGGAATTACATTTAAAAACATTTGTTCAGACCGTCTGGGTTTGTCAGGTGCTTTTACTTATGGAAGTGCCAGAAAAACACTGCCTAGTGATTACACACGACGCTGAAGGATGGTGAGTGGAGTCAGGTGTTGGCAGAGTGACTTATTTGGGGGGAGGCAATGGTTCCTTTACTTCCCAGCCTTGTTGGAAGGATTAAATGAGTAGAGAAGCAGGTTAAGCACTTGACCTAACTAGTAGCTATTATTATTGTGGTGTTTTTTGTTGTTGTTGTTTTGTTTTGGGGTTTTTTTTGGCAGGGCAAGACTTTTGCAAATGAGAAAAACGTTCAAGATCACTCTGCTAGAGGATTTTGAGGGGAGAAGAACCAAGAACTCAATTACTGAGCATTTTCTCATGTGCCACTTTGCCTTGCCTTGTGAAAGGCAGGCCTGAAGCTGCCAGAATCTTAAGGGATTTTAGTTGTTTCAGGAAAAAGGGAGAATGGTGTTTTCTCCAGGAGGGTCCTGAAAACCTGGGTCTAGACTTGATTCTCCTACATAGATCTCATCTTGACTACTGTCCCAAGTTTGCACCAACTTTGCACCAGGTCTGCGTCTTTGCTACTCTAGGTCCAACAGGGGTTGGCGCTTTGATACCTTTAGCGATGCTGGAAGTGGGATCTGAAAGAAAACCTAGCTAGGTAGGAAGCCCTGGGGCCAGGTGGGGGAAGACTTGGGACCATCCCTCACCTCTCCGAGCTCCTCCCAGGCTTTCCCCCTCCTCAGGATCCTGGGCGGCGGAGCTCCAAGCCTCACTCTCCTGTTCCATCCAAGAGATGAGGGCTGGTTTGGGGCCTGGGAATCCTGGGAGAGAACAGGGATCACAGTGCTGGCCTGAGAGGCGTCCTGGAAAGATGGCATCCCCCTGCCAGGGTGAGGGCACCTCCTCAGAACTTATGCTCAACCTGAACACGGTCTGCAATGCTCCTGCCTGGGGGAAGTGGATGCGAGGTGGAAGGACTCCCGAGGGGGGTACCTGAAGTCCTGGGAATGGGACGTGGCTGGTGCCGTTGGCGGAATAGTGCGGGATTAGGGGTCACAATCCTCTCCGTCCTTCTATATCATCTCCCCGGTGAACCCCAGTGGAGGAGGAAGGGGCTCTGACCCGGGCCTCACCGAGCGCGCCCAGGTGGCCGTAGGTCTCCCGCATCACGTCCCGGTACAGGGCCCTCTGCGCGGGCCGCAGACACCCCCACTCCTCCGGGGAGAAGTACACGGCCACGTCCGCGAACCTCACGGCCGCGGGCTGCTTGCAACCAGGCCGGCTGGGCCCGGGTCTCAGCGCCAGTAGCGGGGCTGGGGGCGGCGCCATGGGCCTCCCGGCCCAGAGCAGCGGCCGCCGGGTCCCCGCTCCCGGCCTCAGCTTCTTCCTCCGCAGAGAGGGCTCCCGGCCCCGCCCAGCTTTGCTTCGAGCCCCGGCTGGGGACCGACGTCGCAGGGACTGGATGCTGGGGATTCGGGGACTCTAATGGGAACAGAAAACCCCCCTCGATGTTTATTCACTTCATGGCAGCTTGGACTTAGACACCCGGGTTAAAGGACCCTCCCGGAAGGTGCCTTCAGAAAATATGGCGACATCCTGGCTTCAGTTGTCACTAGCTGCTCTTAAGGGCGCCATCCCTTGATCGTCTCGAACTTGCCGCCTGTCTGGCTTCCCGCGCCTCTTGGTCCGCTTGCCCTTAAACACAATGGCCGCCGGAGCGGGGCTTTTAGAGTGGGGCGGGCGCGGGGGCGAGGGAACGCAGGGCAGGTCGCGGGGGAACGCGCTTGCCTTCAAGAAAGATGGACGGGCCCGGGCTTCCCAGGCTTCGCTTGCCCGCTCTACGCCGCGGCCGGTGATTGGTCGCCAGCGGGAAGGGCGGCGCTCGCGGCCTGGGACTGGCGGGGCTTGGGGAAGACCGCCCTGAAGGCCCGGGGGCTGGTCGCTCGATCGCGAGGACCTTGTCGTCTGTGGGGCCTGGGATTGTGTCCCCGATAGCGAGAGCTGGGACCCGGGCCCCCACCGCTGCGGGAAGACGCTCACATCCTTGGCCAACCCGGGGCACGGCCGGGGGGGACACCAGGTACGCGTTTGCAGTCTGGACCGCGTCTTGGAAACACCCGATTTCCTGCAGCCTCGACTCGGCTTGCTCAGTCCTGAACTGGAGCTCCGGGCTAAGGGACGTGCTGGGTGAGGTGGGAACTGGAAGGAGGAAATTTAAAATAACTTCCCCACCCAAACTAATGAATACGTGATATTTTAAAAGTAATACAAAAGATTTCTAATGACAGAGCCCCCTGTACACTTGCTGTGTTCCCAACAGGCAACTACTTTTAACTCTTAATTAGAATTATATTGTACATACGGTACAATGCACACACATCTTCAGTCCGAAGTTCGCCCAGTTGAATACAAACAAATGTATTCAGCCCTGTTACTCATGACCCAAAATGATATATGATACTGATGTTACCCCTGAATGCTTCCTTTCTTCAATCAATATGCAATTTCTTTTTTTTTTTTTTTTTGGGAGATCAGGACATGAGAGGAACAACTAACAAACCAAGATAATTTACCAATGTATGTTTGTAGATTTTTTTTTAATTAATTAATTTATTTATACAAGCACTGGGTACAGTCAGAAGTGAGGGAGGGTGAGAGAATTCACCAGAGCCAGAGCTGGGAACAGAACAGGCAGACCCACAAAATACACTGCTGAAGGGAGCAGCGGGCGGCAGGAGAGGTCTGCGGGCCATGTGGGACCCTCCCCGGAGGCTGGGAATCGAACCGGCGCTGTAGAGGCTGTGGGCAGCTTCGCAACCCAGCGCTCAACTGCTGCGCCACCAGGGGAGGCCCAATATGCAATTTCTTATTGTGGTAAGATACACATAACATAAAGTAACCATCTTAAAATTAAATTTCAATGGCATTTAGTACATTAACTGTGCACCCATTGCCAACTACTTTCATTAACCCTGAAGGAAACCCCCACCATTAAATAGCCATTTTCCCATTTTTTCTACACCACCCCCCCCCCCAACTCGTGGCAGTCACTAACCTGTTTTTAGTCTCAGGATTTACTTTTTTGGGCATTTCATATAAATGAAATGGTAGGATGTGTGTGTGGCCTTTGGTGTCTAGTTTATAATGTTTTCAAGGTTCACCCTTGCAGCATATATCACTACTTCATTCTTTTTTTTTTTTAAGATTTATTTATTTATGCATACAAGAACTGGGGTAAAGGCCAGAGGTGTGGGGGGTGAGAGGATTCACCAGAGACGGAGTGGGGAACAGAACAGGCAGACTGACGAAATACACTGCTGAGGGGAGGAGTGGGTGAGACAAGAGAGGTCTGCTGCGCCATATGGGCCAGGGGACAAAACTCATGTCGCAGTGGCTGCTGGTAGCTTGATAGCACTGAGAAGTGGGTCATCTTAATAGCTTATGGCAGTGGTTTATGAGTCCAAGATATCTTCATCCCCATGTTTGTAATATTCCTGCAGTTAGGCAGGATATCAGACGCTATTTACTTAGCATAGGGCTCATCACTGGCGATAACAATACCAACCTGGTTTCTGGGTAGCAGCTCACAGCCCCATCTTCTAAGTCTCCCCCTTTTCAGACATGTTCTTCATGGCTGATTGAGCCTAGTGTCTTTTCAGTCTATATTTTCAGGGCTGACCTTGTTATTTTTTAGCAGGAATAATTTTTGGCTTTTAGTGTGACTTCTGGTTTCACCTCAGTAATCAAATGCTTATATTAAAATTTTAACTTTTTGAGTTTTGGAGGTGTCTCACTCTATTCACTGTCATTAATGGTATAGAAAAGGAAAAAGGAAATATATATTCTCAGAAGTGAGTCCCCCTTTTTTTTTTTAAAGATTTATTTTTTATTTATTTATACAAGAACTGGGGTACAGGCCAGATGCACGGAAGGTAAAAGGATTCACCAGAGACAGAGCGGAGAACAGAACAGGCAGACTGACGAAATACACTGCTGAGGGGAGCAGCGGGTGCGACAGGAGAGGTCTGCCACGCTATGTGGGACTCTTGCTGGCCGGCTGGGATGGAACCCGCGCTGCAGAGGCTGCCCACAGCTTCACAGCATGGTGCGCAACCGCCTGTGCCACCAGGGGAGGCCCTGAGTCCCCTTTTAAACAGAATCAACTTTATCTGAAGAGAAACTACAAAACTTTTCACCTGAACCAAAAAATACTTCTGTTTAGGCACTATGCTGTAAATTCTCTATGGACTAGGGACAGGAAAGATTTAAGAAGATGGAGCTAACCAATAAACTTGCTATTAACTAATTTGCTTGAAACAAACTTTCAAGGCTAAAACTGTTCCAACATAAATGGCTGCCAATCATAAAAATACAAAGATGTGTTGCTTTTAAATTAGTTTTACTGCCCACCAAATTGCAAGTGTTTGTTCAAGATTCTGGATAATGATGAAATGTTATACACTGGAGATCATTATGATTCATAATTTTTACTTGTCAGTTACAGGGTGCATTAAAACCTTAAGCAAAAGCTAAAGTTTCTTGCATAAAGCTCAGTCTTATATTGACGCACTTAGGGATGAAGAGTAATGAAGTTTGCAACTTACTGTGAAAAATATTAAAGAAAATAAGATGGATAAAAGATGGATTGACATAAGGTAATGCAAATAGCAAAACTATAGAATCCAGGTTAATTGTAGAATCTAAGTGATGGGCAAATGAAAATTTGGCATAAAATTCTTTCAACTATTTTTAATGTCTGAGAAGTTTTATTATAATGTTGGGATGGGGTGAGTTTCTTCAAATTATAAGTACATGCTAGGTCCCTTCATACTTTTATCTCAGACCATCCTGTGAAGTTGACATTAGTCCAATTTTACAAGTGAGACAACTAAGGGTTAGAAATGTTGAATAATGTGTTTAAGGCCACACAGCTAGTGGGGACTATGCTGAAACAGGAATCCAGGTCTACTAATTCAGAAAAGGCTATATGGTAAAGTAAAAATCACAACCAGTTGCTATTAATAATCATCTTTGAAACCAAGGGGTTCAAAAAAGCAGTCTTTGGTTAAAAGAGGTATTTGAGCCACCCAACATCACACCTGGAATGAAAAGTAGAGCTAGCAGATCTAAATGGGTCAGAAAGACCTCTTTTAACTGTTGACACATACAAGCATTACTGTAAAAATTAGACTGGATTTGTCTTGATTTCAGCTCTAATCATAAGTTACTCTTTTTTTTTTTTAAAGACCCCAGTATGATATGCCAGCTGCTGTGGCCCAAGAATACATCTTTATTCAAAAGATGTAAAATCTAAGGAACATGCAAGTAAAAACACTGCAATCACTAAATCATAAAGGTGTGATAATTTAAACTCATAGTGTGCCAGTTTTCTGCACTATGTGCACAGTGAGTGTGAGGCGGGAGAGTTCCTCACCTAAAGCCACTGTCCTTCCTCTGGCCACCTCTAGCTTTAACCAGAGTGCCAGCAATGGTGTGCTGCCACATGTGTCTTCTTATCAGATGTTTCACCTGCACTGGCTACAAGTCATAATCCTTGGATGAGTACCCCCATGGGGACAGGCCCAAGGTGTGCTTCTAGTCAAAGGGATCCCCAGAATGGATACTGGCTCCTTTAATAGGCTCTTGACTTTGGGGACCCCATATCTGAGGAACAGAAGAAATACAGGCAGAAAGCAGAATGGTGTGAGAGAACAATTCATACAGAAAAGTCAATTAAGTGAATGGTTTGCAGTGAGACTTAGAAGTGGGAGCTGGAACCTCAGAAAGTAGGTTCAGCCCTCAGGTAGCCTTTCAGATTCCTACCTCTTTTTTCTTTCTTTTTTCTTTTTTTTTTTTAAAGATTTATTTATGCATACAAGAGCTGGGGTATAGGCCAGAGATGCAGGGGGGTGAGAGGATTCACCAGAGACAGAGAGGGGAGCAGAACTAGTGGATCTACTGAAATACACTGCTGAGGGGAGCAGCAGGTGAGACAGGAGAGCTCTGCTGTACCATGTGGTTCAGCAACCTGGCAGGGATCTGGTGATAGCTTGATAGCGCTGAGACTTAACCCCTGCACCACCGGGGAGGTCCCACCTCTGCTCATTTTTTTTTTTTTCCTCTGTTCATTTTTTAACACAGAGCTTTATTCTCTTAAATGCCCACTTTCTTTCCTTGTCCTTCAAATGCATAAACCTCGTTCTTCCTTTCCAGACAAAACTAATCATCTTTTGTGAGCTCCATCTCCCACACTCTTGAAATATATCTGGAAAATACCAGGAATGAACTGGGGCACCCTGGCCTCCCAAGACAGGAACTGACTCAGAAAGCCCTACTGCAGGTTGCTGCCACCTCGCCCTTTCCACAGAGCGATGGGCCCACTGGTGGGCTGCCAAGGCATACTTGCGCTTGAAGCCCTTGCCACACTCTGGGCAGGGGAGGGGCCGCCTGTCAGAGTGGATGCGCCGGTGACTAAGGAGGAGAGAAGAGTAGGTAAAGCGGAGGCCACAGTCCGGGCAAGGGTAGGGCTTCTTACCTGTGTGCGTGCGCCTGTGGATAGCCAGCAGGGAGGGGTAGGCAAAATGGAGGCTGCAGCTGGGACAGCTGTAGGGCTTCTCTCCAGTGTGCTTGCGTTGGTGGATGGCCAGCAGGTAGGGGTAAGTAAAGTGACTCTTGCAGTCTGGGCATGCATAGGGCTTCTCCCCAGTGTGAGATCTCCTGTGGATGGCCAGGGAACCCCCTTGGCAAAAGCATCACCCGCAATCAGGGCAGGGGTAGGGCTTTTCACCTGTGTGGATGAACTGATGCTGGAGCAGGTACTTGCGCTGGGAGAAATGGGCCTGACACTGGTCACAGGGAAAGGGTCTTTCTCCAGAGTGGACCCGCTTGTGGTTGGCCAAGAAGGAGGGGTAGCTGAAGTTTCGGCCACAGTCTGGGCAAGAGTAGGGTGGTTTGCAGGCTGGAGTGGCCTTGGGCCAAGGTTTGATGGCACTTGACCTAAGGTTCCAGCAGAACTCCGGACAGCCAGCTTTGTGACTGGGGTCAGGTGGCATGCAGGACGACAACCACTCCTTGAGAGACACTCCTTGGTGCTCCATCTCTTTTTGCTTTGAATTCTTCGGCCCTTCTCTCTCCTCACTACCCTCCCTGGATCCTGAGGCAGGGAAAAAGATGAAACTTGAATTCAGTAGCAGGTTCCAGACTGTCCTGCCCTGGGCAGGTTCCAGACTGGGCAGAGCATGAATGGCTGAGTAAATGGCTCCTTGGGGGTGAGACTAAATGATAGGGGCCTCATCATCAAGGTCTCAAAGTTAGCCTGGAGTCAAAGCAAATTCCATTGTCTGAAGGTTAACACAGGAAAGTTCTGAAAATGAGATAAATGGAGAATTGATAATATTAAACCCTACTCGTTGGGCATTAGGATGGTGATGGTTCCAGCTTCCATAGAGCTAATAATCCTGATCCTGTTTATAATCTCTTTGCAAAATAGCCACTGAACGACCACCAAAAACTCTACATGTAGGCTGCACTCTAGATTCCCCAGGGGAAGACCTGAGAGCAAACCTGTATTATGATGTCATGCCTGCAGGAGACACCCGCTTTTTCTTTTTAAACCTCTGAGAAGTGACATTACCCATTACATTGTGATCCACGTAACTCATACCCAGAAGGAACATTTGTCTTCATTTTATCACACACAGAACCACTTACGTTTTTTTCCCCTTCCCCTGCCTTGGAAGCTCCAGCTCTACTGATCAAGTGGTACCCTAAGGCCCAATGTAGCTGTTCTGTTGAGTCATTTTGCAGGAAAATGGGAACCTTTCTAGAGATGAGATGCAGGGAGACAGGACTTTAGAGGGGGCAGTGTGTGCCAAGGATCCCAGTTGGGAGAGACAGCTCTCAGGGGCCTCCTGCTGGGGGTTGCTGTGAGGTACCTCCACCTTTCCCGCCTCTCTTTTGACGGCCGCTGGGCTCCCGCCCACTGGGTCCTGGGCCTCCGAGCTCCACGCCTCCACCTCTCCTTCCACCCAGGAGATAAAAGCAGGTTTGGGGCCTGAAAGTCCAGCGAAGGGAAAACAATGGGGGCGGCGGCTTCCTCAGTGCCCCACACTTCCAGCCCGCTCGCCTGCGGGGACTGAACCCCGCCTTCCCACAGATTCCTGGGGCCGGGCGGGGCCGTCGGGCCTCACCGAGCGCGCCCAGGTGCCCGTAGGTCTCCCGCATCAAGTCCCGGCACTGGGCCCTCTGCGCGGGCCGCAGACACCCCCACTCCTCCGGGGAGAAGTACACGGCCACGTCCGCGAAGCGCACAACCCCGGGACTGCCTTTCCTCATCCGCCCGGGCCCGGCCTCCTCGCCTCCATTCGCCGGGAGCGCGGCCAGGGGCGGCGCCATGAGAAACCCTCTCTGTGCCTAGCAAAGAGACACTTCCAGGGTAGGTGGAAACGCCATAGCGTTCCAGTCTTTCCTCGGAGTCCGGGGGGCGGAGAGCCCTGCCCTTATCAAAAATGGCGCCCCTGCGCCCTCAATATCCTTTGCCTTTCCTCTCTGCCCTTACTAATCCCAAGGAGGAACCCCGGGAGGTTGGGCCCCACGGCCGAGCAACCCGATAGGTGACATGTGTTGATTGGATAATTTCGGGTGGACGGAGAAGAAGGACGGCTGTGATTGGTCTTCCCAGGGCGGCCTATTTGAAAGACTAAGGTGAAGGAGCTAGTGGGCTGAAGGCGGCCGGCTACGAGGAGCTATGATTCCTAACAGAGAAGTACCTAGAAGTGAAGCCTCTCCCTTCTGCAGTTCACGTGAGCCGTCTTTCCGGCACGTCCAATATCCGGGGCCTGGAGGTCAGCTCCGAAGGGCGAAGGCAAGGCCGATTCTGAAGGTGAGGGAGTGAGGGGCGGCCTGCTCGCGGTCTGAGCTCTGTGGCTCGGGCAGGGCGGGCCCAGGCGCTGCGGGACCCGGTTCCTACCCAGTGTTTGTTTTGGCCTTTGCCCAAGGTCACCGATGTCTTCCCTCTTACAGACCCTGAAGCTGAGAGACAGAAAGGCCAGGTGGTGACAGCTCCTGGCGGCAGAACTGGGATTTAAAGTCATCTTCTGCTTCCCTTCTTCAGCCAAATGCTTGGTGTGGCACCCTGTACAGAGTAAGTACTTAATAATGTTAGGTATAGTTGTCATTATAACTATATTACCCTCTGTACCCTTCTCAATCAGAAAACCTGTGTTCAAATTAGAACTCGTTAAAAAATTGCATATATGGGGCCTTCTTGGGTGGTGCAGGAGTTAAAAGTCTCAGTGCTATCAAGCTATCTCCAGCCACTATGGCCTGAGTTCTATCCCGGCCAGGGAGCTGACCCATATGAGTGGCAGACCTCTTCTGTCTCACCTGCTGCTCCCCTCAGTAGTTCCACCTGTTCTGCTCCCCACTCTGTCTCTGGTGAATCCTCTCACCCACTGCACCTCTCGCCTACACCCCAGTTCTTGTATGCATAAATAAATAAATGTTTTAAAAGATTACATAAATTAATAATAAAACTGGGTATTAGCGCACCCCTTGAGACTGTTTTTCAGATTTCTCCAACTGAGAATTCGTAAAAGCTAAGAAGGAATGTTCTTGAGGTTGAGAACAAAACACTGTCCATTCCCACGGTGAACAGCCAGCAGGGAGACCTCAGAGAGAAGGGAGGCTTTTTAAAAAACTGACATGGGTCTCCTTGGTGGCGCAGGGGTTAAAGTCTCAGTGCTATCAAGCTATGGCCAGGGAGCTGACCCACATGGCACAGCAGACCTCACCTGTCTGGCCCGCTGCTCCCCGCAGCAGTGTTTTTTCAGTAGATCTGCCTTTTCTTTTCTTTTTTTTTTTTTTTTTAATTTTTTTTTTCATTCTTTTTTTTTTTAAGATTGATTTATTTATTTATACAAGCACTGGGTACAGTCAGAGGCGCAGGAGGGTGAGAGAATTCACCAGAGCCAGAGCGGGGAGCAGAGCAGGCAGAAGGACCTAAGTACACTGCTGAGGGGAGCAGCGGGCGGCAGGAGAGGTCTGCGCGCCATGCGGGACCCTCCTCCGGTGGCCGGGGAGCAGCCGGGGATAGAACCGGCGCTGCAGAGGCTGCGGGCAGCTTCGCAACCCAGCGCTCAACCGCTGCGCCACCGGGGAGGCCCAGATCTGCCTTTTCTGCTCCCCATTCTCTCTGGTGAATCCTCTCACCACCATCCCCTTCCCCCCACACATCTCTGCCTACACCCCAACTGTTAAAAAAAAGTCAACATACAATAACAGACAGAAAAATATTTGAAAATTATGTCCCAAAGGACTAATTTCCTCATTAAAGAACTGTAAATCAATAAAACAAAAACTATCAACCCAATAGAAGAATAGGCAAATAATATGAACTACAATTCATATAAAAAGAAATTTCTTTAAACATTTGGAAAAATAACCACCTATAGATGGAAGAATACAAATTAAAATTACATGAAGGATTATATTAAAAAAATATATATATTTTTTATTTTTTTATTTTTATTATTATTATTTTTTTTAAGATTTATTTATCTACTTATTTATACAAGCACTGGGTACAGTCAGAAGTGCGGGAGGATGAGAGAATTCACCAGAGCCAGAGCAGGGAGCAGAGCAGGCAGAAGGACCTAAGTGCACTGCTGAGGGGAGCAGCGGGCGGCAGGAGAGGTCTGCGCGCCATGTGGGACCCTCCTCCGGTGGCCGGGGAGCAGCCGGGGATCGAACCGGCGCCGCAGAGGCCGCGGGCAGCTTTGCAACCCAGCGCTCAACCGCTGCGCCACCGGGGAGGCCCTTAAAAATATTTTTTCATGTATCAAATGAGCAAGAATCAAGAAGTTTGCTCACACTCCTGTCCAAAATAATCCCCCTTATCATTTTTATCCCCTCATCCTGTACTGACAACTTTCTGACATTGTGTGCTTTTCCTTTAGCCTACTATCTCCATGGAGGCAAGGACTTTGTATTGTTCATTGCTACATCTCCATCTTCTAGAACATTACATGGCTTGTGATAGTTGCCCAAGATATCTGTTTAATGAAGGAGAGAATAATACACTATTAAAAGTATGGGATGAGGGGCCTCCCCGGTGGCGTAGCGGTTGAGCGCTGGGTTGAGAAGCTGCCCGTAGCTTCCCGCAGCCTCTGCAGCGCCGGTTCGATCCCCGGCTGCTCCCCGGCCACCAGAGGAGGGTCCCACATGGCGCGCAGACCTCTCCAGCCGCCCGCTCCCCTCAGCAGTGTACCTTGGTCCTTCTGCCTGCTCTGCTCCCCGCTCTGGCTCTGGTGAATTCTCTCACCCTCCCGCGCTTCTGACTGTACCCAGTGCTTGTATAAATAAATAAATAAATCTTAAAAAAAAAGATAAAAAAAAAAAAAAAGTATGGGATGAGGCCTTTCCATACATTCCTGATGGAAATGTAAATTCATAGTCTCAGTGGAAAACAATTTGGTAATAAGTATCCAAATCATAAGTACATTAATGTATTTATTGCTTAATGCACTAGTTTGTTTGGAATGATGAAAAAGTTCTGGAAATAGTGGTGTTTTCACAACACTGTAAAAGTACCTAGTACCCCTGGACTGTATACTTAAATTTTTTTTTTTTAAGATTTATTTTATTATACAAGCATTGGGTACAGTCAGAAGCACGGGAGGGTGAGCGAATTCACCAGAGGCAGAGCGGGGAGCAGAAGAGGCAGAAGAACCGAAGTACACTGCTGAGGGGAGCAGCGGGCGTCAGGAGAGGTCTGCGCGCCATGTGGGACCCTCCTCCAGTGGCTGGGGAGCAGCCGGGGATCGAACCGGCGCTGCAGAGGCTGCAGGCAGCTTTGCAACCCAGTGCTCAACCGCTGCGCCACCAGGGAGGCCCTTAAAAATTTTTTAAATGGTAAAATTTTAGAAAAAAATCACAATTTTGCAACCTCCATAATGATTTAAAAACCACTTATTTTGCTGCCATACTTTTTTTCTTGACCACCACTTGTAGGATTTATACAAAGCATCCTGTGAACATAGTATTTTATTTGTGGTAATTACTCATGATTAGCAGTAGACAGGACTAGGAACAAAGACTTATAACATCAACTATAAGCAAAAGTATTTGGCCTTGTTGTAACATCTTATAGGTTTTCCTGTTCCTTTCCTAGATGGGTTGACATTAACTTTTGACTCTGCATGTTAATGTTTCCTGCTCTTGCTTTGAATAGCTTCCAAACTAGTAACTTCTCTGTTTGGTTGTTAAGCTTTAATTCACAGGAGAAATAGAATACTTTTTTTATTTTTCATCTTCCCTGTTTCATTCTTGGAATTTTGGAAAACATGTTTTTCTTAAGAAATGCTGGGAAGGAATTCACACATGTACACACTGAAAGGAACCACAGGGGCTCTAAGTCTGGAATTGGATCAAGTCTAAAAATTAATTGAAGGCAAGAGCCTTGCACTTTAGGCGTATTCAGCAAGATCAGTAGCAACGTGAGAAATCCAGGTGGGAGCATCTCCTAACACTTGGGGGTTCTTGTAAAAATTAGATTGGAATATATATAAAGTGCTTACCACAGTACATGACACATCATAAATGCTCGATGAAGTAGCACTAATGCTATTGCAGTAGGCCAAAGGAGAAAATGATACAGTGAATGCAGGCCACTGCTTCAAGAAATTTAGCTGAGGGCCTCCCTGGTGGCACAGCGGGTTGAACGCAGTGCTGTGGAGCCGTCCGCAGCCTCTGCAGCGCAGGTTCGGTTCCCTGCCGGCCAGGGAGATTCCCACGTGGTGGGGCAGACCTCTCCTGTCTCACCCGCTGCTCCCCTCAGCAGTGCTTTCGGTCCGTCTGCCTGTTCTGCTCCCCACTCTGTCTCTGGTGAATTCTCTCACCCTCCCACTCTTCTGGCCTGTACCCCAGTGCTTGTATAAATAAATAAATAAATCTTTAAAAAAAAAAAAAAAAGAAATTTAGCTGAAAAACAGGAAATGGGGACAGAGGCCAGAGGGAAAGTTTTTGTTTTTAAACATGAATTTTAGCATGCGTATTGGCTGTGTGTGTGTACGTTCTGGACAAGAGAGGGACTTTGATATCACAAAACTAAGAAAAAGAATAATAGATGGGGCAAAGTCCCTGAGAGGGCAGAGTAGATGAAAGCCAAGCACAGGGCCCTCCTGGTGGCGCAAGGGGTTAACCACCGCTCTGTGAAGCAATCCTCAGCCTCTGCAGCATAAGTTCGATCCCCAGCTGGCCAGGGAGCTACCCACATGGCGCAGCAGACCTCTCCTGTCTTGCCCGCTGCTCCCCTCAGCAATGTATTTCAGTCAGTCTGCCTGTTCTGTTCCCCACCCTGTCTCTGGTGAGTCCTCTCACCCCCCACATCTCTGGCCTGTCCCCAGTTCTTGTATGCATAAATAAATAAATCTTAAAAAAAAAAAAAAAAAAAAAACCAAGCACAGTTATACTGATAAACATTCCATATGGGGGGACTTCCCCTGGGATGGGATACTAGTCAGCACACTGATAAATTTGGAGACATAGTGGGGAGTAGAAGATTGATGTTGCCATTTGACACCTGTGTTTTCTTAGTATAAAAGGCATTTACTAGTTAGGGATATATGGAAGACATAAGTGATATTGAAGGTCTGAGATTGGAGAGCAGAAAAGGTATTGTGGCTGGCCCTTCTTGTAACTGATTTTTTTTCTTGTAGCTCATATAGGCATGAAGGCAGATAAGAGATTAACCCAAGTAAGGACTGTGTACTAGTTAATTCTTGTTAACAAGTCATAGAAGGGGAGTTTATTGAAAGGACACTGGTCTCTGTCCCTGAACACTGGGCCAGGATTACACTGGGTCACAAATGGACCCTGGAAACTTGGAAGTTTTCTCTAAGTGCCTTAGAGAACCTTGGAAATAGTCTTCGATCTCTGCCCTCCGCAAACCACATACTGGAACTTGGCCTCCAGTGGCTCCCAATTTTTATGAGTTACAGTCCAGGCTCAAAGAAAATTATAAAATTCCTAGGTAAGGAAATATTTGGGTCAGTGTGTTGAGCAAAGTAGGGAAAAGAGCCAATTCTAAAATAGGGGGCTATGCAGACATTCTAGGAGGTGTCTGCTAGGGCATGTCTTCTGGTCTGAGGGAAGCTAGAGCTCCATCAGAACTGTAAAAATTTCTATTTCGTCAGCAGCTAGATTTACATTTTCTAAACAGTAATTCCACAAGGAACCTAAGTTATTGTTCATACATTTTAATGAGACCCAATCTGGTATGACCCCTTGGGGCTGTTTACCAACCAAGGAGAAAACAAACAGTTACAAGCAACTTGCTAAATACCAGAACAGAAGTAATCACAAAAGCTGAGCTCCCCAGCTGCTCCCCAACTCTGGGGTTGAGATCAAAAAAGCTGAAGGAAGAATAGGGGTAAGAGGATGACCCACTCCAGCTGTTGGAATATGAGATACGTCATATTTGGAAATTCTGATAATGGTAGGCCTGTTCCTTTAACTTGGTAAAGCCTTACTCTGAGCATTAACTCAGGGATGGGTGCTGTGGAGGCCTGTCAAAGATTAAGACACATTCACTGCCACTGCCCTACGGAGCTTATGTGAGGGAGACACCAGGAACTCAATTTAATAACTAGAGACTCTTCCTGCTTTGTATTCAGTTACGTTTCTTTCTATTCTCCTTCAATGGCCTCACCTCATTTTTTGAAAAAAATTGTTAACTAAGGACTCAGAACATTCTGTACTGATGTCTCCTTCTTCTGATAAGAATCGGGGAGAGGGCCTCCCGAGTGGTGCATCAGTTGAGCGCTGGGTTGTGAAGCCGCCCGCGACCTCTGCGGTGCCGGTTCGACCCCCGGCTGCTCCCCGGCTACCGGAGGAGGGTCCCGCATGGCACGCAGACCTCTCCTGCCGCCCGCTGCTCCCCTCAGCAGTGTACTTCGGTCCTTCTGCCTGCTCTGCTCCCCGCTCTGGCTCTGGTGAATTCTCTCACCCTCCGGCGCTTCTGACTGTACCCAGTGCTTGTATAAATAAATAAATAAATCTAAAAAAAAAAAAGAATCGGGGAGAAACAGACCCAGTGCTCAAGGATTTTCCAGCCACTGGCTGCCTGAAACTAATCTTAACCCGTTACCTAAAATAAGTGGCCAGTGCCATGTTTACTCTTGCTGCTAAACCAGAGCTCCTGCTTTTCCTTACAATAAATCTCCCAAAGCCCACTGAACTTATATGTCCCAGAGGCAAGTTCAAGCAGTTTTCTAGACACAGGTGCAGAAGACTTAGCTTTATAACGAGGTTTTAAAAAAAAAAAAAAAAAAAGGCTTACATATTTAGGCATCTGCAGCCTAATAAACTCTAAATAATACAGAGCTGCCCCCAAATCCAATGCAATCTAGAGCTATTAAAACAAGTACAGACCAAGTAGGTATACAGTATACACTGTCAGGTTGGCTTATTTTTGCATGGCCCTTTAAATGGTACATTGAAAAACCACCTGTTTGGAAAGAGATTACATCTAAGAATTGAAATTCTGTCTTTCAGGAATGATTGACCAAGTTAGTGCTATTTAACCTAAAAACATGGGGGCAAAGTAGTTGTGATTGTTATCCAAAGGGCTGCCAGGTATCAAATATATTCTGGGGAAGGCTTACAGAGGAGGATGTGGTAGTTAACAGCCATCTAGAGGTCAGCGCTATCCCACAATGAACTGACCCGCCTTGTGAGGTAGTGAGCTCCCTGTCAAAGGAGATTTTAAAGCAAAGGTAGAAGACCATTTGGCAGGAGTGTTGTAAAAGGGGGGTAAATGAGGCTTGTTTAAACCTGGTTTGGAGAGACAGAGTAGGGGAAGATCCTGTCCCCTATAAACTGGATTCTCCTGACTGCATGCAAGGGGACAAGTAATCCCTGTGTGCAAACTAGAAAAAAACAGACCACCACTAAATAGATGGGGAGAACTTTAACCCTGATATCCACACACAGAAATTCTTATAGGATGGGGTGGCTTGGAAAACTTGAATCACATGAGGGCACCGCTCCTAATGGGACCATGTACTAGCTCACACAGAAGGCAGCCAGTGTGGTAGAAAATACTAAATTTCAGGCCTACGGGGCAAGAGACCCGAGCTTAAGTTCTGACTCTGCCCTGTCTGGCCTAGGGCTTCTCTTTCTCTTCTCTGGGCCCCTCCATGAAATGCAATGAACTTTCGCAGTCCTGCTTTTTTTAAAGGGCACTGCCCTTCTGGCTGGGCCCGCCTACAGCAGATCTCGGGCTACCATTTTGGGCCCTGGGACTACACTTATGGACAGCCAGAGACCACCTCTGGCGGAAGCAACGGCCACACTCCAGGCAGGGGAAAGGCTTCTCCCCGGTGTGCAGGAGCTGGTGCTGTGCCAGGTGACTCCACTGAGCAAAGCGCTTGGAGCACAGGTCACAGGCATAGGGCCGCTCGCCTGAGTGAACACGCCGGTGACTGGCCAGGAGCGAGGGGTAGGCAAAACGGCGGCCACAGTCCTCACAGGCGTGCAGCTTCTCCTCTGTGTGCGTGCTGCGATGTATGGCTAGGGAGCCGCTCCGCCGGAAGGCACGTCCACAGTCTGGGCAGGGGTAGGGCTTCTCGCCTGTGTGCAAGAGCTGGTGCTGGAGCAGCGTACTGCGCTGGGAGAAGCGGGCCTCACAGTGCTCACAGGCATAGGGACGCTCCCCAGAGTGCACTCGCCGGTGACTGACCAGGCGAGAGGATGAGGAAAAACGCCGCTCACAGTCTGGACACGGGTAGGGCTTCTCCCCAGTGTGGATGCGCTGGTGGATGACTAGGGCCGTGCGCTGGCGAAAGCGACGGTTGCATTCTAGGCAAGTGTAGGGCTTCTCTCCAGTGTGTGTTCGCTGGTGGATGGCTAGCAGGGAGGGGTAGGCGAAACGACGCCCACAGCTAGGACACTGGTGGGGCTTTTCGCCTGTATGTGTGGTCCGGTGATTGGCCAAGGACCGGCTCCTACGGAAGCAGCGGCCACAGTCAGGGCAGTGGTAGGGCTTCTCCCCTGTGTGGATCACCTGGTGCTGGGAGAGGTTCTTGCGCTGGGAGAAACGTTTACCACACTGGTCACAAACATAGGGACACTCACCAGAGTGTGCCCGCCGGTGACTGACCAGCAAGGATGGGTAGGAAAAGCGGCGTCCACAGTCTGGGCAAGGGTAAGGCTTCTTCAGATTCTGGGCACACTTGTGGCTCTCCAGAGCCTGGTGATCAGGGAAGGTACAACCACAGTCAGGGCAGATGGGACCTCCAGACGTCTGCCTGGGGATTAGTCGGGGTTTGCTGGGCCGCCGGCCTCGCTTCCCCTTTCGTGGGGGCTCTTTAGGTGGGAATACTTCCTTCTCTCCATTCTTTTTTCTGGTTCTGGTTTCTATAGGAACAGAGAAAAATTAATGTGGGCCTCCCTGGTGGCACAGGGGTTAAAGTCACAGCACTATCAATCTATCACCAGCCACTGCCGCATGAGTTCCATCCCAGCCAGGGAGCTAACCCACATGGCATAGCAGACCTCTCCTGTCTTGCTCGCTGCTCCCCTCAGCAGTGTATTTCAGTCAGTCTGCCTGTTCTGCTCCCCACTGTCTCTGGTGAATCCTCTCACCACCACCCCCACACCTCTGGCTGTATCCCAGTTCTTATTTTTTTTTTTTAATATAAATTATATTTTTAAAATATTTATTTATTTATTTATACAAGAACTGGGGTACAGGCCAGATGTGCAGGAGGGTGAGAGGATTCACCGAGACAGAGCAGGGAACAGAACAGGCAGATTGACGAAATACACTGCTGAGGGGAGCAGTGGGCGCAACAAGAGAGGTCTGCTGCACCATGTGGGACCCTTGCTGACTGGCCAGGATCAAACCGACGCTGCAGAGGCTGTGGACAGTTCCATAGCACTGCACTCAACCGCCTGCGCCATCAGGGGAGGCCCCCTGTATCCCAGTTCTTGTATGCATAAATAAATAAATCTTAAAAAAACAAAAAGATTAAACTGACTTTAAAAGGGAAAAAAAAACTTTGGAAGAGGTAAGTGTAAAGCAGGAAGTAGAATCAGATATTTGAGCTGTCAGTGAGTGTCATAACACCCTCTATGCCAAGGATTCTCAAATTTTATTGTGATCAGAATCATTTGGGGGATTTATGGAAAGATTGCTGGGCCCTACTCCCAGTTGTGGATTCAGCAGATGTGGGGTGGGCCTAAGAATTTGCATTTTTAACTGTTCCCAAATCATGCTGCTGCTGGTCTGAGGCTCACACACTGAAAAATACTGCTGTCAGGAACTGGAATTAAAATATTTTATCTACTGATTCTCAAGCATAAATGTAATCCAGATCAACTGGGGCTATTAAAACACACACACACAGCAGTTCCTAGACACCCATATGAATAAATCAATAGGTCTGGAATGGGTTCCAGGAATCTATTTTTACCAAATTCCCCCAAGTGACTTAGGTGTAACTGACAGCTACTTGACAATCCACTTTGGCCTCAGCAAAATCTAAAAGGTGATAAACAAGGAAATATCATTGTCAGATCTCAATCTTAGAAAAATAGTCTTGACTTTAAAGAAACTGGCACAGAAGCGCCAGCCCAGACAGTCTCAACAGCCCCTGGCATGGATCTGGGGTCCTTCCACCTTATCAGTGCCTTGTTGTATTCTCAGGGTCTTGTCTTGCACAGAGGTCATCCAGCCAGAAGGGCAGAAAGGGCTCTGCAATCAGGCATCTGTTCCCCATGATATCTTTTCCACCAAAACACAGAACTGAAAGAGGTAAAGGGTCTGGAAGGAGGCTGGAATGTAGCTCTTTTTGAAGCTCACCAACTCATTCACACAATAGGGAACTGCAAGTTTTCAAGCTAACATGTGAGTCTGCCTGGTGGACCCACCCCACTCCCTCAAAGACAAGTGCCCGAAGTTGCAAAAATGAATACAGTAAATGAGGCCATGGGTACCCCTGGCCACTAAAACTCTGGAAAGTCTTTAGAGGTTGCAGACCCTTCCATTGGTGTTTTTCACTCACTTCTTTGGACTGTTATCCCCCTTGGGCACTCCTGCGGATCCAGAGCAGCCGGTTCCCAAACATCGGTATTTCGTTCCAGCCAGGAGATGAGGGCTGGTTTGGGACCAGCGCACCCTGGGAAAGGAGAACCAGTCAGAGGTCTAGCTCGCAGAATAGGCTGGGTAGTTACCGATGGCATCACCTGCTAAGCCCTCCTGCTCCTCCCCACACACAACCTGGTCGAGGGCCAGGGCGCTGGCCATTCTAGACTCCCTGACCTCCCCGCCCCCCCAGGTTTCTCCATCCCTAGAGGCCCGCGGAAGCGGATTGGGCCGGGCCTCACCGAGCGCGCCCAGGTGCCCGTAGTTCTCCCGCATCACGTCCCGGTACAGGGCCCTCTGCGTGGGCCGCAGACACCCCCACTCCTCCGGGGAGAAGTACACGGCCACGTCCGCGAACCTCACAGCCCTCGGCCTCCTTCCCCTTCTCCGGCCGGGTCCGGTTTCTCCTGGTCCCCGCGCAGAGAGCGGAGCCGAAGGCGGCGCCATTGGACCCGACAAGACGGCGCCAGGGCCTTCCCCGCCCGGGCCTCGGTGCCTGGGCGCCGGCGGACCCTGGGATTTGGGGGCCGCGCTGCACCGGGGCTGAGCGTGCCTGCGGAGGTCCGCAGGGGCTAGGAATCGGCCGCCTGCGGGGCTAACGGAAACCTTGCGCTGCTATTCAGGAAACTCCTGCTCGAATTTGGGTGCAAGGCACCGGAAGATGCCTTCGGGGAAGATGGCGGCGCTGCTTCTGCACCGCCTTTGCCTGAAACACAGGCAGCTTCCAGCTATCGATTTTATTGACCGGAGCGCCATGCCGGCTTCCTAACCTCTCTGCCCTCAACTGTGATGGCGCTGCGATTGGGCTTCACGCCCCCTCTCCCCCCATCACGCGAAGCCATTGGGCAGCGGCTGAAGATCGAGCATTCTGATTGGGTGTCGGCGAAAGCGGCCTGTTTGAACGAAGCCAACGGAAGTGTAAGGGCAGGAAGCTGGAGGCTGGGTGTCGGGTGACTGCGTGTGAGCTGAGGCGGGAAGCTGCCGCCGGGTCTGGGATCTGTAACGGGCCCTGCTCTCTGGCAGGTGCAGCTTAGCTAGGAAAAAGGATTTGAGCGATAAGGCCATTGTGGCCAACCTCGGGCTGAGATTACCATAGGCTCCTTTTAGTGGTTTTCTCAGAGGAGTCCTCAGACAATGGTTAATTTCCTTGTAGCCCTTTGGGAAGGGAACTAACGCCGAGTTTCCTGTAATCAGGCACAGTGCCCAACAAATCATACATATCATCTTATTCTTTGCCACCATTGTGTGAGGTGTTGATTATCATCCTGGTTCTATTAATAGGCGAGACCAAGAGAGGAATAGATTTAATCCCGGAGTTTCCAGAACTATTCAAACAACCGAACTGATGCTTCCACCCCCCACCCCACCCCCCATCCTAATTTGCTTGCTAACCCAGGACTCCATGTAAACTCCTGGTCTCTTCTCGGGTTCAATTTTCTGCATATCTCCTCATGCTTTAGTTTTACATGACATCTGTTCAACGTGCAAAGAAAGCCTAGTGCTAGTCAGCTTGGAGAAGCAGGGTTCAGAAAAAAGTTATGAGCCATGATCTGTGTAGAATCTAGTGAGGCTATGAACTCATAACTAATAATAATGATACAAATGATACCGGAATTGTCAGGCCTAGTCTCCCAGCCAGGAATGGATTCCAGGCTGCAGGGCAGCGCTGAGCCCCAGCCGCTAGACCCCCACGGGTTGGTGTCTCACGAAGCCGCAGTAGGAACTTCGCAGACGCTCAGGCAAGCAAGCGAGAAGAGGCAGTTTGTTTAGAAAAAAGAAAAAGTTTATTGAGGAGAAAAAGAACAGAAATAAAGTGGGACTCCCAGGCCAGGGAACCAGGCCTGGGAGGGGCAAGGAAGCCAAAGTGGAGTTGTGTCTCAGGGAATATATACCTTTTTTCCCTCATTATTCTAAAGCTTTACCAGTCTCTCTGTGATTGGTTAGTTCTTGGCTGTCTCACTTAATTTGTTACTGAGTGGGGATCTTCACATTCCTTATCTAACAGTTTTTTCTTTTCCCATTTGTTGCATCTTTAAATTTATGGCCCAGTCTTCTGGATGGGCATCCCTGCATTGAAGTTAAACAGTTGCCCTTCTAATGTGACCATAAATTAAACCACTCTCCATATCTCCAATCTCCGCCTCCCTTTACCACCTGAAGGAAACCAGGACCAGCATTAACAATGTTGTCCTTGGTCCTGGCATGTTTGTTTTTCCTAATGGAATTGGTTATATTTCTTTGGTTGTCCTTATCTCTGAAGCCTCCCTAAATTCTTCAGAGGTCCCCTCCTGCACTGTCCCTAAAACTGCCTAATAACCCTAGCTTGCCCTGTCTCACAAACATGCATGGGAAAGGCACAGGATGGAATCAGCACCCACTCCACCGGTCCCCTTTTCTGCACAAGTGCTGTGCAGAGTTTCACCATTGCTCTCTCATCTCCCAGGGGACCTGGGGGCAGGAGAATATACTGTTTGCTACATTTTTAACCTCAGCTGGTGACATACACATAGCTCTCTCCAATCCAGTAAGCAACATTTTAAAGCACCAACTATGAGCCAGAGTGGGCCTGGGAATGGCCAGAGAACCACTTTGCTTGTTAGCAGCAGCCACTATCAGGGCACTCATAGGGCTTTTCAACTGTGTGACTGAGCTGAGATTGGAAGAGGTTTGTTTTTTTTTTTTTTTTTTAAGATTTATTTATTTTTATTTATGCATACAAGAACTGGCGTGTAGTCCAGAGGTGCAGGGGGTGAGAGAATTCACTAGACAGAGTGGGGAGCAGAACAGGCAGATCTACTGAAATACACTGCTGAGGGGAGCAGCAGGCCAGACAGGAGAGGTCTGCTGTGCCATGTGTGTCAGTTCCCTGGCTGGGGATCTAACTCATGCTGCAGTGGCTGGCCATAGTTTGATTGTGCTGAGACTTTAACCCCTGCACTATGGGGAGACCCTGAAAGAGATTATTTATTGGGTAAAACGGGCACTGAAATGGGCACAAGGATAGAGGCTCTCACCAGAGTATACCTGCTCGTGGTTAGTCAGGAGGGAGGGATAGGCAAAGCCTCTGCCTCAGTCTGAACAGATAAGGGCCTCTTCCTCATGTGGGTATGCTAGTGAACAGTGGGGAGGGAAAGATATACATAGTGGCACCCATACTCAGTGCGCAGGTACTTCTGGCTTTCCCCCACCGTGTCTGTGCATGTAGATGGCCAGTGCCCCAGTCTGGCAGAAGCAGCAGCCACAATCTAGACATGAGTAGGCCTTGTCCCCTGTGTGGAGCAGCTGGTAATGGACCAAATGAGACTGACTAATATTACATTACTCTGTGATTTATCAAAGGTCATTTATCCAGTCATCTACTGCCTGTTATCTTGGCTGCTTCCAAGCTTTGGCAGTCAAGGCAAGAAAAGACATGTAGAAATTTTGAATGTATATTACTAAGTGAAAGAAGACACTCTGACAAAGCTATATACTATTTGATCCCAACTCCATGAAATTCTGGAAAAGGCAAAAACCATAGTGACAGTAAAAAAAGATTAGTGGTTGCAATGGATTGGTGAGAAGGGATGACTGGGCACAGTAAAGAAAATTTTTAGGGTAGTGAAACTGCTGATATGATACTCTAATAATGGTGGCTTCATGTCATTATACTTTTGTCAAAACTCAGAATGATAATGATTTGTCAATGTAAGTGCACAGATTATGACAAATGTACCAGACTGGTATGAAATGATTGTGGGGGAGGCCATGTGTGTATATTGAGGGGGAATTACTCTAAAATTAAAGCCTATTTTAAACGTTGTTTTAAATGATTCATGCTACTACATGGATGAGCCATAAAAGCAATATGCCAAGTGAAAGAAGCCAGATACAAAAGACCACATACCTTATGATTCCATTTATAGGAAATGTCCAGAATAGGCTCATCCATAGAGACAAAGTAGTTTAGTCGTTGCCAGGGACCCGGCAACTCTAAATATACTAAAAAAATTTGAGTTGTACACTTTATTTATTAACATTTTTCAATTTTTTTTTTATTTATGTACTTACTTATACATACAAGCACTGGGTACAGTCAGAAGCGCGGGAGGGTGAGAGAATTCACCGAGCCAGAGCGGGGAGTAGAACAGGCAGAAGGACTGAGCTACACAGCTGAGGGGAGCAGCGGGCGGCAGGAGAGGTCTGCGCGCCATGTGGGACCCTCCTCCGGTGGCCGGGGAGCAGCGGGGGGGGGGGGGGGGGGTGGGGGGGGAGCAGCCGGGGAACTAACCGGCGCTGCAGAGGCTGCGGGCAGCTCCGCAGCCCAGCGCTCAACCGCTGCGCCACCGGGGAGGCCCCGAGTTGTACACTTTAAATAGGTGAATTTTATGGTATGTTATTAATCTCAAAGCTATTAAAAAACAACAATGATAGTCATTGGCATGGGAAGATAGTCGAGGTAAACTAATTTGAAACAACACAACAGGTTTCCAGGAGGCAGTCTAGAACAATCCTTTCCCAAGCCTCAGTCCAGTACCTGCTTTTACCTACTCCATTCCCCATCTCCTCCAGGCATTTTTTCGCTCTCTTGAGTAGTCTCCCTGTCTGCATTTCTCACCCAAGAGCTGGTTTACATACATTGTGGGGAAAAAAAGGAATAAATGCGTGAGCAAAAATGGGTAGAGCGAGTATCTCCTGAAAGGCCTCACTGAGCACCCCCCACATAGCCATATATTTCTGGCATCACATACATCTTGACACTGGACCCTAGTGCAGCTTCAGCAGACACCATTTCCCCCAGGAAGAAGTACACTGCCACGGCTGCAGCGAAGCTTCAAGGCTGGGGTTTGGGCTGTGGATGGAGCAGGGACGGAAGTGGTGCTCTTCCAGCCCCCAGGTTCTGGTTGTTTCCATCCCCAGGACCACACTGCTTTGGGCTGAGGCGACATTGCCCGCTGGAGCTGGCTACGTTTGGCGTCAAAGCTGTGGCCAGAGGAAAGGAATTCACGCGTCGGGGGTCACTCTGGTACTCGATGGACCGTGGTACCGGAAAATGCCCCAATAGAATATGGTAGCGACCTGCCTTCGCGACCACCATTCAAATACAGTCGGAAACTCGCCGTTCTCTTCCTCCGGTTGATCATATCAAGTAAGAGTCACCTCCTACTTGGTTCCAGCTCTTACCGTTCCTATCCCCTCCTTGGCGTTGCGGGGATTAGTATAAGAACTTGACTTTTAACAGCTCCCAGTGATTGGACTGTTCTCATCGCCGAAATAACTAGGCTAGCGCTGATTGGTCTCTTGGGCCAAACTCCGGACGCTGTTGCTTGGTAACGCCTGGGCAGAAGCTGGCGAGCACGCGCAGTGGGCGCGGGGAGCGGGCGGTGCAGTAGTGCGCTTGCGCGGGGGTCAGTTTTCTTTGCGAGATGCTACCCCGGCGTCTTCCCTTCCGTTGACCCACAGGCCTCTCAGAGTGTGACCTGGCCACTGCATGAGTTGGTTCCTGTGCTGAAAGAAGCGTACTCTGAGAAGCTAAGCACGTTTATGGAATTTATACATTGCCTCAGATACTCAGCAGCCTTCTGGATCATCTAACCCGGAGCAACTCTCCATGTGGTGGTAGGGATGTGGTCATTATTTAAGAATAAGAAAGTTGAAACTGGGTAACTGGTAGCCGGTGCTTTTTCTATTGAGTTAGTCAGTGACTTTCTGAGTCGTCACAGCCGTTGAGCTGCACACACACTCACACTCCTGAGCTAGAAATTCCTCAACACCAGCAGGATTAAAGTGACTTACAGAAGTGCCCTCTTTTCCACAATGCTCTGAGTTCTAAGTAGACAAAGTCAGAATCTTGTTCTTTGTTACTCTTAAATATCTAGAAACTGCAGTCGTGATAGGAAAAACAGTAACACAAAGTACCAGTAACAGCATAAAACACTTCAAGGACATTATCCAATTTAGTCTTCTAACCAACCTTATGTGACTGATCATCTCACTTTCTGAATGGGGGTGCTTAAGCTCAGTCCAGTTAGAAACTGCTTCTAAATTGCTTTAGAGAATCCAGTATATTGACTTTGAAACCCACTTATCGTAACCACCATGCTACACAACTACTCTTAGACATAGCAACTGTTCAAAACAAAGTAATGGCAAAAAAAAAAATTTTTTTTTTCTTTTTTTTTTTTTGCTTTTCCCCTTGCCCTTGTAACCCACCCCTTCCAAGAAAGAAATGGTCTTTCTACGTCGAGAGTCACAATGGTCCATTCTATCATAATTCACTTCTTTTACAAATGTGAGGCACAGGGCTTGTGTGGCTTTATAATCTAAATGTGGACAGAGCATAGGCCTTGGAGTCAGAGACGTCTCTCTGGAACCCTGGCGCCACCTCTTGGCAGCTGTGTGATGTAACCAAGTTGTTTCACCTTGCCAGTGTATCCTTCTTCATCTATAAAACTAAGGTCACTCTACCTCACAGATAAGTCATTGAAGCTTAAAGGAGTTCACTGTGGAAAGTATGGGGCCCATGGAAGGCAGTTAATTCAAGGGAATTTTTAGCTGAGAGAGATGAGACTTGACCAACAAATGCTTCCTAGCATGTTCTAATTTCTTGAAGCAGTGAAAAATGCCATAAGTATGTAATTTTTTATTTTTGGAGATACCTTGAAGGTTGGGGTATGGTCTTCACCTCTTCAGAATCCCATCCCTTGGATATTTGGGTATTTTCCACTCCCATATCCCTGGTGCCCCCCCTCACTCGCCCAAGTTGACTAACCAATATTTCTAGAACATATATAGAATGCTTAATGCTCTAAAAAAAAAATGCTTAATGCTCTCAGGTTGATCTGAATCTTAAGACTGAGACTGCAATTGTTTTTGGCTTCTTCTCATGCTGGATTTTCTTCTACCACTGAGGGGGGTTCTGCTGATTTGTAATCAGAGTCAGTAACAAAAAAAATATGTTAGGCCTTTGGAAAAGATGTGAGACCACCTCTCACTCATATAGGTGATGTGATTGTGAGAGCTGAAAGGGTCCTGCACTTCATGAACAAGTAGTGAGACGTTCCTGGTATGACTTCTGTGGCTAATCAGCTCCTAGGCCCTACCTAGAGACATGACAGCTGCACTGAGGAAAGAGGCAAGACCATGTACCCAGGATGCAAATCTAAGGTAGAGAGTTTGCAGAAGGTCCAGCTACAATCAAGACAACATATCTGACTCCGAGGTTTGCAATGTGGGGTTAGCACAGACTTCAGGTTCAAAAGTGTCTGACATTACCAGTGCCAGCCTGTGGTCCTCAGCCTCAGTCTCAGGGTGAGGCACCAGCCCTAGCACTGACATCTCCACTTCCAAGGTTTCTTGGCTTTCAGTCCTTTCCTGTGAATCTCCTTCCCCTTGTCTTCTGCTGGGGGCATGGGGAAAGGATAATCTCAGGACTTGGACCGTAACCAGTAACCCATTATGGGCCATGAAGCTTTTCATTGTTCTTGGAGGGGTAAGGATGAGGGCAGTGGGAACATTCAGATTTGAGTCATAGCTCCCCTGGATAGTTGATTAAGAGAGGTGCCCAAGTGCTCACAGTTGGCTCATGGTCCTATGTAATTGTGGAACAATGAACCCCTCATCACGTACCCATCATGTCCAAGGGGAGGGATAGAATACCTCATTCAGGGGCATTGTAGTCTATCTGTAAAGACACACCTTTCTGTGCCCCTTCCTCTGACAACATCGTAGGCCCAGCTTAGGAAAAAAGCAGAATTCTGAGATCCTCAACCTCTAGAGAAACAACATTACTATATTGCAAGTTTCTAAAGGCCCAAGATTAGTAACACACTAGTGTTCAGAAAAGTGTAACTAAAAGCCTCAAGAACACTAGGATCTAAACATTTTTTTAAGAGTTAGTTTAATTTATTTATGCATACAAGAACTAGGATGTAGGTCAAAAATGCAGGGGGGTGAGAGGATCCACCAGAGACAGAGTGGGGAACAGAACAGGCAGACTGACTGAAACACACTGCTGAGGGGAGCAGTGGGCCAGATAGAGGAGGTCTGCTGTGCCATGTGGTCAGCTCCCTGGCTGGGGATCGAACTTGTGCTGCAGTGGCTGGTGATAGCTTCATAATGCTGAGACTTTAACCCCTGAGGCCTTAGAGTCTAAACTTTTTAATGACCAATGCATCAAAACCCTGCCCTTGAGTGTCAGCTGACCTTGTACTGTTCTCTTATTCCAAATGAAGGAAATGTACTCTGAGCTCCGAAACTTGAAAGTCATCTTTGGGCCCTTTCACAAAGAGTTCATGTTTCCTTGTGAGTTCTCCCATACAAAGCACTGCGATCCTCTGTCCCTCACTAGCAAGGAACTCAGCCTCCTTGCCTTAATTTCGTCTCCTGTTAAATGGGGATGATCTTTTCTTCCTCTTAGGGATGTTGTAGAAATTAAAATAAAAGATGTAATTTAAGAGGTGCGTTGAACAAGATTTTTTTTAAAGATTTATTTATTTGTGCACACAAGAACTGAGGTTGTTACCGGAACCCAGCTGCCTCAGCGGTGGAAGCAGGGGGAGCAGTGGTTCTTTCAACCTGCTGCTCCACCACAAGTCAGTTGTGGCAGTTGCTCCTCAGAGCTCATAACTGCTGGTTTTTGTAAAGGACCAATCAGGTGTGAGCTGTGAACTGATTGGTGCTAAATGGTCCAATCAGACTTGTGGGTGGGACACCCTGAAAGAGGATATAAGCAAGGAAAGGGGAAAAAGGAGATGACTACCCCAGCCCTGAGAGAAGAGGACGAGAGCCCCTGAAGAAAGAAGACATCAGCCCCAAAGAAGAAAGACGACAGTTCCAGCCTCCGAGGAAGAAAGAAGGGGAAGACTCTGTTCCTGGCCTCCGAAGAAAGAACAGAAGCATCCAGCAGCCGACCTCCAAGGAGGGAAGAGAAGTCGAAGGACTCTCTCATGGACTGGACCTCGGGCCTGTCTCTGACATTGTCTGAAAGGAGCACCAAAGGCCCTGGGCCTGGTGTCTCAAAGAGCTCTTTGTTGTTGGTGTAGCCCAACAACTCACAAAGAGCTGTTAACACTGGGTGTCTCTGACACCGTCTCTGAGGGACCAATAGTGGCCATCCCTACTGGCCAGTGCTGTCCAGCACTCCTGGTGACTAGTGGCGACCATCACTGATGCTATCTGGGTGAGGTCGCAGCCACTTGTGGATACACTAAGCTCTTTGTCTCCCCTGTTTGTAATAAACCCCAAGGTTGTTGTTCCTGGAGCCTGCGGTCTCTTGCAATTGTGTGTGCTGGTGAGAACCCACAGACAGTGACCTGTCCTCTTATCGGACACAGTCCTCTGTTAGGCTATAGTCCATAGGCCCCTATTGTGTGGGTATTGTATTGCTATAACCCTTGGTTTTGGTTTTTGGCCAGAGGTGCAGGGGATGAGAGGATTCACCAGAGACAGAGTGGGGAACAAAACAGGCAGATCTACTGAAATACACTGCTGAGGGGAGCAGTGGGCGAGCCAGGAAAGGTCTGCTGCGCCATGTGGGTAGCTCCCTGGCCTGGGATCAAACTCGTGCTACAGTGACTGATGATAGCTTCATAGTGCTGAGACTTAACCCCTGCTCCACCAGGGAGGCCCCACAGAAAATTTCTAACATAGATAAGTGATTCTTCTAGATTAATCTCTAACCCTTCCTTTTTTTTCTATTCCCACCATTCCTCCTTTTTGTAAATACATTGCCCCCCAGCATAATAGCTTAAATAGCTTTCATCATCTCAGTTTCTGTGGGCCAGCCATTTAGGCGGCTTAAGTGGGTGTTTGTAGCTCAGAGTTTCTCATGAGGTTGGAGTCAAGATGTTGGCCAGGGCTGCAGTCATTGGAAGGCTTCTTGGGGCCCAGAGCATTTGCTTCCAAGCCTCTCACATGGCTGTTGGCAAGAGGCCTCATTTAACCACATGGTTCTCTCCACAGGGTTCCAGAGCTACTTCTGTCAGCTGTCTTCCTCCAGAGCAAGTGAGCCAAGAGAGGGAGAAAGGACAAAATGTCTTTTAACGACCTAGTCCCCCAAAGCACACGCTGCCATTTCCACTGTCTTCTGTTCATTTGACCTGGGACATTAGGTCTAGCTCATATTCAAGAGGAGGGAATTCAGCTATGAGGGGAGATGACTCAGAGAATCTGTGAAACTTAGGTATAAAATTAACCTGTTTCCCTCCCCAATTATCTCTACCTATTTTATTTTATTTTTTTAAAGATTTATTTATTTATGCATACAAGAACTGGGGTACAGGCCAGAGGTGTGGGGGTTGAGAGGATTCACCAGAGACAGAGTGGGGAACAGAACAGGCAGACTGACTGAAATACACTGCTGAGGGGAGCAGCGGGTGAGTCAGGAGAGGTCTGCTATGCCTCTATCTATTTTAGTAAATTACCACTCATGTATACCTGTGCTGAATCCATCTTGAATAGGAGCTGCTAAATCTTTCTAAAGTCCCATCTTAATTTTGTATTGTCCTTTCTCGAAAATCACTATAAAACACACATGCTAAATGACATGCATGTAAAGGTTATCACAGAAGCATTGTTCATAAAACTGAAAGATAGAAAACGACTTAAATTTCCATAATAGGGGCCTCCCTCGTGGCGCAAGGGGTTAAGCACTGCACTATGAAGCAATACACAACCTCTGCAGCACGAGTTCGATCCCTGGCCGGCCAGGGAGCAACCCACATGGCAAAGCAGACCTCTCCTGTCTCACCCGCTGCTCCCCACAGCAGTGTATTTCAGTCCGTCTGCCTATTCTGCTCCCCACTCTATCTCTGGTGAGTCCTCTCACCCCCCCGCATTTCTGGCCTGTGCCCCAGCTCTTGTATGCATAAATAAATAAATCTTTTAAAAATTTTCCATAATAGGAGAGCGATTAAAGAAAGGCTGGTATAAGCACACAATTGAAAACAAAGTAACTTGAAAATTTAGAAACCCTCTACCTACTGCTAAAGAAAGGACTGATAGATCCAGTAACAGAGCAGAATGGTGAGTTTAGTACGATACCTCCAGAGTATGAACAACTCAGGGTGAAGAAGAATAGATTTGGATGTTATTTTTATATGCACAAAGAAACTCCGGAAGTTAGATAAGACTCTAGTAAGAATAATTTCCCACGGGGTGCCAGCACTGACATGAAATTGTTTTTAGAATACAAACCATGGTTAGAAGATAATCCCCACATGCACCTGGTGGTGCAGTGAGTTAAGACGCAACCTATGTAAACCATGTGAAGATTTATCTATTAAGTAAAATTTAAAAGTTGATAGTTCCTTATTACCTGCAACATCCAATCACTTGTTTCTCACTTTTTTAAAAAAGGATTTATTTTTATTTATGCATACAAGAACAGGGTGTAGGCCAGAGGTGTGTGTGGTGTGTGTGTGTGTGTGTGAGAGAGAGAGAAAGAGAGAGAGAGAAAAAGAGAGAGAGGACTCACTAGAGACAGAATGGGGAGCAGAACAGGCAGATCTACTGAAATACACTGCTGAGGGGAGCAGTGGGTGAGACAAGAGAGGTCTGCTGCGCCATGTGGGTCAGCTCCCTGGCCAGTGATCAAACTCATGCTGCAGTAGCTGCGAATAGCGACATAGTGCTGAGACTTAACCCCTTGCACCACCAGGGAGGCCCTGTTTCTCACTTTTTCATTTAACAAATCTTTCTGGAATAAAGCATACCAAGCCTGGTAGGGTCCATTTTTCCCTCACTATTATCTTCCTCCAACTAAGCTGACCTTCACTGAGTCCTAAATAATTTTTTCATCTTCCATTTCTTTGAGGATCCCTCCCCAGTTGCTATGGCCCCACCTCAGTGGCTCCCAACAAGGGCAGTGCCACCCGCTAGCGAGTATTTTGTGAATTTGTGGGAGCTTTCCTTTTGGCCCCAGGGATTTAGTGGGTGGACTCAAGGATATCAGTTGCCTTAAGCAGTACCAGATAATCCTGCTGCATTATCCTCCAGTGTTCTCAGAATGTCCCATAGTCATTCATGTGATGAAAACACATTTATGTGAGTACAGAACCTAAATTCATTTTATATACACACACAAACGTAAGCAGTTTTAATCCTGAATTTTCCAGGAAGGCAGACACCTGTATAAATCAAGAGAAGATTTATTTCACTTTGTTTGGAACTTTACCAAAAATTGTTTGCTTATTCTGGAAAATCATGCAGGTAATTCAAGATGCACTTGAATTTGAGTCGCCAACACAACTGATCAGTGACGGTCTGCATTCGAGGATGTAGCATTCACAGAAATATGCAAGTAGGCACAAGCATATGATCACTTCGATATGAACACTTCACTATACCTGGTAAAGTCATACCCAAGCACTTACAAATTGAAATATATATATGTAAAGACTAATATAATAAGGAAATATGTATAAATCCTAAGGGTAAGATTAGTGGATTTTCAAATTATGATTATGTGGACACACCCACATAATCAGTACCCAGATGAAGAAACCAAAAAATTTCTAGCACACAACACTCTCTTCTCGTAGCATCTAGTCCCCACCCTCCCCAAGGGTAACCACCAGTTCAATTTCTAACATGCCAGACTAGTTTTGTCTCTTTTTGAACATAATACAGGTGAACTCATAAGGTATATGCAGGTACACTCTTTAGGACCTTGCTTCTTTTGCTTCTAAAATTCATTCATATTGGGGCCTCCCTGATGGTGCAGTGAGTTAAGACGCAACCTATGAAGCTATCTGCAGCCTCTACAGCATGAGTTCGATCCCCTTGCCGGCCAGGAAGCAACCCACATGGTGCAGCAGACCTCTCCTGCCTCGCCCACTGCTCCCCTCAACATTGTACTTCTGTCAATCTGCCTACTCTGTCTCTGGTGAATCCTCTCACCCCTCACACCTCTGGCCTGTACCCCAGTTCCTGTATGCATAAATAATCTTTAAAAAATTAAAATAAAATAAAATTCATTCATATTGTTGTGCCTGTAGTTGTAATTTTTATTCTGTTATCTACAAGTTGCTATTGGACATACACTTTTTTTTTTTAAAGATTTATTTATTTATGCATACAAGAGCTGGGGTACAGGCCAGAGATACGGGGGGTGAGAGGACTCACCAGAGACGGAGTGGGGAACAGAATAGGCAGACTGACTGAAATACACTGCTGAGGGGAGAAGCAGGTGAGACAGGAGAGGTCTGCTGTGCCATGTGGGCAGCTTCCTGGCCGGCCAGGGATCAAACTTGTGCTGCAGAGGCTGCGAACTGCTTCATAGTGAGGTCCTTAACCCCTTGCGCCACCAGGGAGGCTCCAGACACACACTTTTAAATACATGACCGTGGGCCTCCCCGGTGGCGCAGCGGTTGAGTGCTGGGTTGCGAAGCTGCCCGCGGCCTCTGCGCCGCCGGTTCAATCCCCGGTTTCTCCCCGGCCACCGGAGGAGGGTCCCACATGGCGCGCAGACCTCTCTTGCCGCCCTCTGCTCCCCTCAGCAGTGTACTTCGGTCCTTCTGCCTGCTCTGCTCCCGCTCTGGCTCTGGTGAATTCTCTCACCCTCCCGCGCTTCTGACTGTACCCAGTGCATGTATAAACAAAACAAACAAACCAGCAAACAAATAAATAAAGCATGCCTCTATAAAAAAATAAATAAATAAATAAATAAATAAATAAATAAATAAATACATGACCGTGTCCTTTCAATTATAGTTAAGGTTATATTGATACATTTAAAATAGAACTATAGATGGATTATTTCTCTACTCACTTCTTTTGTCATAGGAAAGGGGCATTAAAAATATTCTAAACAGCATGTGTTATTCTGATAGACGGAAGACCAAATTACTCGTGGGCTCCTGCATTTTGTCCTCTGGACCTTTGCCGAATCATGATGCAAGAGTCTCCCTTCTAAACCCCTTTCCTTCCATTCTCATAGGATTCATCACTTTCACTGAGAAGCCATTTCCTTCTGTAGCTCTTTTGGGGACCCACTCTTCACTGGCTCTCTTTCTCTCTGAGGACAAGGATTCTCAGAGTCTTGTTCACCAGAGTAACTTTTATGTCTGACACATGGTTAGAGCTCGACAAATATGAACAAATAAACAAATACCTCATAGTCAGAGCCTTCTTGACCAAACCCCACCCCTACCCCCAGGGCACTTGCCATCCTGCATCTAGATCTTTTTTCTCTGGAGTAAAGGTCGCAGCCATGTGAGTCTATTTTGTGAATGTGCCATGACCTCCCTGTCCCCGCGTTGCCACTCTAGACCTGAGTGCCACTGCGTGCCTCTGCCTTCCCAGCCAGTAACATCAAGCACAGTCACTTCCAGAAAACTTTCCCTGGACTTGTTTTCTGAGTGTTGCCCAGATATAGTCTCCTTCTGAAACCACTGGGTGCCAGGAATCACCTTTACACAGCAAAGCGGCAGCCTGCTCAACTTCCCCATTTCTGCCGCACCAGCTGTCCTTGAAGGCACCATCTGTGCCCATTTTCTGTCTTTTTCTCAGTGTATAGGAGCACTCAAATGCTTTTTTTTTTAAGATTTTGTTTATTTATGCATACAAGAACTGGGGTGTAGGCCAGAGGTCAGGGGGTAAGAGGATTCACCAGACACAGAGTGTGGAACAGAAGAGGTAGATACACTGTGTGAAATACACTGCTGAGGAGAGCAGCGGGTGAGACAGGAGAGGTCTGCTGTGCCATGTGGGTCACCTCCCTGGCTGGGGATCGAACTTGTGTTGAAGTGGCTGCGGGTAGCTTCATAGTGCTGTGTCTTAACCCTTGTGCCATCAGGGAGGCCCCCCTCAAATGCTTTTAAGGAATATGTCAACCGTGCAGATTTAAACTTTTATTGCAACTTCATTACCCTCTGAAATATCTGAATTGTAACCGCAGTAGGGACTTTAGATTCAGATACTTGGTTTTATGTAATGCCGACACACTAATGTTTTTGTTGGTGATGGCATAAGTCTGGGTCAAATCCAATGAGAAAAACCATGTAGTAATTTCAGGAAAAAAAAGCTTAACTTAATTATCAGCTCTAACCGGAAATCAGAGAAATGAAGAATTGCATTGACTATTAGTTTCCGAGAACCACCACAGCAAATTACTACAAGACTGGGTAGCTTAATCTGGTCTCTCACCAGAAATCTGAAACCAAAGCATTGGCAAGGCCAGTCTCTCTCTAAGACCCTGGATGGAATCCTTCCTGCCCCTTTTCAGTTTCTGGTTGTTGCTTGCAATCTCTGGCATTCCTTGGCTTGTAAATGCGTCACTCCAATCTGTTACTGTTGTCATGTGGTGTTTTTCCTGTGTCTCTGTGCATGCCTTCACATGGGGCCTCCCTTCTGTGTCTGTGTCCGTCTTATAAGGGCACCAGTCATAGGGTTAGGACCTCATTGATTACACCTGCAAAGATTCTATTTCCAAATAAGGTCACAGTCACAGGAACTGAGAGTTTGGCTTTGAACCTATCTTTTGAGGGGACTTAATTCTGCCCATCACAGACAATAAAAAAGCAAAGAGAATTCTAAGAAATGCAGGAATACCAGCTATATCACATGTCACTCAACGTGGGGAATTGTTCTGAGAAATGTTTTGTTAGGCAATCTCTTCGCTGTACAAGTGTCACAAGAGTGTAATCCCACCAACCTGGATGGCACAGCTTACTACACACCTCGCTGTATGGAAGAGCCTGTAGGGACCCTCTAAGGTCTGCTGTTGAGCAGAACATCGTTAACTGTGTATGACCGTAGAAACGAGTAGTCACTACCCTTCATGCACCCAAGAAAAAAAGCCTCTACTTGGGGCTTCCTGGAGGTGAGAGTCAGAACTTTTTGGTGAAATCACTGAAGTTGCTGGGGTGCTACTCTGGTGGAACTTGTGAGAAATTGTCCCCCTGGGCTGCCAGCGAAAACAATTCTTGGGAATGTGTCTCACCAGAGGCACCTACATCAAAATTGTCCTGGGGCACATTCAGGGAAGCTGCTGGCCCTGGGGTGCTGCTAGCCACTGTACACTGCTGAAGCTGGGAGTTAGGGGACCATCTGCACTGCAGAAGCCTGCCAAGAGGGCTGACTGGAACCAGGGGGCAAGACCCTTTCTTCTTGCATGTCTTTCCTGCTGTCTACGGATGAAATTTAATATGATGGCAGCTGACAAAGAAACTGTAAAGGGCCCAGATCCATTTTCACACAGACAATGAATGTGGAGATGAGAGGTAATATATTATTAACTGGCACAGTGATGCGCCATGGTGTTAGATAATGACAGGCAGTTTTCTCTACCCTTACTGATTCTTTTTCCAATCTTCTCATCCTTCTTCCTCACCTGACAGCCTCACCATAAGCCTGTCACTTTACCATTCAGTTCCTCCAAACTTTATCCCTGCCTATCATCCTCCACCTCACCCCCAGAAAAAAAGAAAAGGAGACAAGAGTGGAACTGGTGACAGGCAGCTTTCTAGACTGGGGAAGTGAAGTTAGACCACAGAAGGCCTGGTTTTCTGAGATAAAAGTTCTAGCAATTCAAAGTAGCTGACTGGAGTGGAAGAGCCCCCAGAGGAAAGCCTTGCAAGCTCCTCATCAAGGAGATTAAATTGGATGGAATGTGTTGACACCTCACTGGATCATGCTTTACAGAGGCAAGGACTGAAGCTGAGGGAACAGCAGAGCTGATGGCAATCTTGCACAGGGATCTATACTCCATTTTACAAGGGACAGATGCCTCTCTAAAGCTTATAGGTGTTGAAATTTTGTTGAATGACATGCAGATCAGAGCAGCAACCAAAACCCAAGGCTTCCTGTCATTTCCCACAGGTGGTTCTTGGTAAAGGACTATAACTGACTGTCTTACCCGCCTCAACACTCTGCAGCCACAATCCAACCCAACCTACCCTGACTGATCTGGAGCTCAGGCTAGAGGCGTCTGCAGAGCAGAAAAAGGTACTGAGCAGAAAAGCTGCCCTGGAGACCAGAAAGGATAGAGGTACTTTGAGAGAAAGAAGCCATTTTTATCATTTTTTTTTTTTTTTTGGTATTTAACCTATGCTCTGAGACTTATTTATCAATAGCCTGAGACAGAATTTATTTATCAGGCACATCCAGATGTGTCTTCTCACTTGACCTTGATCTTCCAAGTCTGTTTTTGAGATAGGTATAACAGGGTTTGTTCCCATTTGTAGGGTAAATGTTTGTCAGGCTTTTCTGCTCTCCCGCCATTAAGATTGATGATGGATCCCTGTGGTCCTGAATGCTTGCCTGGTGGCGGGCAACTAGAGTAGGGTGTGGGCATAAGTAGGTGGGTATGCCTGGGCTGAGAGACTGGGCTTATAAGGGTGGTGTCATGGGGATGCCAGCCGAGCGATAGAGGAGTAGAACCAGAAAGAGAGCAAGCGAGACCAGGAGCAAACAGAAACAGCAGAAGAGAGAGAAGACCATGAGAGAACGCCCAAGAGCCCAGGAAGAGTGAAGACTCGCTGGGGGCTGGGAAGCCTAGTGGCCTCCCGGCCTCCCATCCTCCCTGCCTCCCATGTACCTGGTAAACTCAATAAAAGCCTGAAAAAGCCACCAAGGGCGCCAGGACTCCTCCTTTACCTGTCTGCTTGGGTCATGGAGATCCTGCCCTGTACCTGTCTGCTGCTACACCATTTTACAAATGAGATCACCATTGGGGGCCTCAGCTGCTGGGTTGCGAAGCTGCCCGCAACCTCTGCAGCACCAGTTAGATCCCGGCTGCTCCCCGGCCACCGGAGGAGGGTCCCACATGGCGCGCAGACCTCTCCTGCCTCCCTCTGCTCCCCTCAGCAGTGTACTTCGGTCCTTCTGCCTGCTCTGCTCCCTGCTCTGGCTCTGGTGAATTCTCTCACCCTCCCACGCTTCTGATTGTACCCAGTGCTTGTATAAATAAATAAAAATAAATTAAAAAACAAATGAGATCACCATTTTACAAATGAGTCACCGGGAATGCCAGTAAGGAGCAATTTAGACCAGGGAATCCCCGGAAAGGAGACCAGTAACAGTTAAGCAGATGGGAGACTCAGAGTCTACAGGGGTCCAAAGTCTCTGACGATTAATACTGATATGCCCCATCAGTCAATCTCCACACCTGCCGCACTGGAGGCTGTAGAGGACCTCTTGCCACTTGGCCAGTAGACATCGGCCTTGCCCTAGAGTGTGTACACAGGTGCTAAGTAAGGTAAAGAAGGCAGAGGTGAGACCTCATATAGTTATGAGATCTTGTGGTTGCTGCTTTAGGCCGAGGGCCAAAATACCCATCTATGAAGACTTTAATTTGATGAACTCCAGTGCCCAAGTTAGGGCAGTAGGGTTGGGTCCTCCCTACCGGGGTCTCAGGTCCAGGATCTCACTCTTTACTACTTTGCTGTGGATGTGGACTTCTTCAGGAGGCCTAGAGACTTACAACTTGGATCACGTGTGCTCTAACCTAGGCTTTTTTTTTTTTTTTGCCTTGGGACAGGGCAGCACATCTGTGTGTTTAAGCACATGAGAACTTGTAAGAACCTATCAACTTATCAAAGTTGAGAAAGATCTCCAAGTACTCACAGCTGGGTAAACCTCACCATGCCCCGCCTCCCACCCAGGAACATCCTCAGGTGCTGTGCAGCCAACTCTGGGGAGGGGGAGAACACCTCCAGCTGCATGAGCTACTGGTCCCATTAGAAGTATCATCACAGATTTCCAGAGGTCCCAGCTGGCTTCCTGTTACAAAGAGTTGCTCTAGTCCTAGGAGAGCTAACTGGGTGAGCCCTTGGTTAGAGTTGGGGTATTTACTTTCCACACGAGCTTTCACCAAAGAGCAGTCTTTCCTTAGCGCCCTTTATGTGCCATTACTTTCTTCACTCAGTTCCATGACAGAATTATGCTGGGCTAGGTGGGACCCTGTGCACCTTGGCCTCAGGCCCAGGATTGCATGCTCCAGGCTCTCTTATTCTATAAAGAAAGTAGGTAGTGGGTTTAAAAAAATTTATTTATTTATGCACACAAGAGCTGGGGTATAGGACAGAGGTGCTGTGTGAGTGCATGCGTGCATGAGAGAGAGAGGGGCGGGGGGATGATGCTCTAGAGAGAGTGGGGAACAGAACAGGCGGACTGACTGAAATACACTGCTGAAGGGAGCAGGGAGTGAGACAGGAGAGGTCTGCTATGCCATGTGGGTCAGCTCCCTGGCCCAGGGATGGAACTCGTGCTACCAACAGCTTCATAGTCCTGGAACTTAACCCCATGAGTCACCAGGAAGGCCAGTACGGAGCGATTTGGACCAGGGAATCCCCGGAAAAGAGAACAGAGGCATAGGTTTTGGTTAGGCGGTGAGTGTAAGAGGGCATTACATGCCCACTTCTTCCCCAACAACAGCCCTGCTGCTGGTAAAGGCTAGAGGATGCAGCCTTTCCAAGCAGCGGGATTCCATCCCCGATCCCTTACTACTACGGACTATTTACACCTCCCATCAGGCAGACCCCTCTTGATTGCTCCTGGGAGCCAGGAACAGAAAGAAGGAAGTGGTCCGACCCCGCCGAGGTGATCTTGGTTTCCTGCAACGACGCCCCTATACAGAACCCTCTGTGCGGATCTCAGAGACCCTCCTCCTCCAAGAAGTGCACCACACCCAGATGAAGTGAAGCTCAATGCCCCCAGACTCCTTCCCACTTTGGCTCAGCCCAGACCCTGCAGGACACCGCGCGAACGACGGAACTAGAGGCAGCACCGGTCCAGGTCTCTATCCCGCGCCACCGCCTCCCAAACTCGCCCCTGCGCCGTGGGAACCCGATCGAGGGACCCAGCCCGGGACAGCAACCGGCCTCAATGAGGCTCCTTTAGGAACTGGGAACGTCACAGATCGTGAGCTCTTGCTTCACGCTTATTGGCCCAAGAACTACAGAACCGGAAGATGCCCTTAAAAAACGTGGCGGCACTTTAGCTTCACTGCAGTTTCTTTATTATCTCAAGAAACTTGGCATCGCCTTCGGTCACTGACTGGCCTACAGAAGATGACGACATCCGCTCCACTGCTGTTCAAGAGGACGCGCTTATCTGCCCTCAACTGTAATGGCGCCGCCGCCCCATTTGGCGCCTTGCCCCTAGGGATGATGGCTGCCAGGCGGCTTCACTTAGTTTCTCACCACCCCGGAAGACGGGGACCGGCGATTGGGCGTTGCCCGAAGGCGCCCAGAAGAAGGCCCTCGGCGGTTGGGTAGTGCGGGATAAGGCTGGTTTTAAAGGAGCCGGAGGTGGGAGCCGTCGAAGACCCGGAATCCGCGGGAGGCGGCGGTGAGCGGCGCGCGGGGGAGGGCACCGAGCGGCTGGAGGGAGGGCGGGAGGAGGGAGGGAAGGGAACTTTTGAACCATCTGGTCCCGGGCTGGGGAGAGCGCTGGGCGGGGACCCGGGGGTGGGGGGAGGAGGGGAAGGGGTCGGTGGGCGGGACCGCCCGGACTTGGAGGAAAGGGGTATCTGCTTGACAGTGGATCCCGGGGGATCCGGACTGAGTTCGTGATGCTCAAGTTCGAACGCTCCTGTCTTGAGTGGAGCTTCGCGGAGCCGAAGCTCCCGGGGAGAGGACGATCCGCGCGCGGCGTGTGATTGGAGGAGCCGCTGTAGGAGTCTTTCCCCAGGGACCCATCTAGGGGGTCTAGCGGGAGGGGACCGTCGGTGCGGGAGTGTCGCCTCGGAGTCCTCGGCCACTCGGTGAGAGTGGATGAGGATCGCGGAGGCATCTGGCGGAAACCGAGCCTCCCAGGACCGGGGATCCAAGCCGATCCCTGGGGACCTCGGGGCGGAATCTTCGGGGACAAAGGCCCCAGGAGGCTCGGGCCGTGGGAGAACTGGGGCCACAGCTATCCTGGACCTAGAGGCAAATACCAAGCTGGTGGCAAGTGATCTGCTGATCGCAGTGGCAGTGGGAAGACACCCAGCCTGGGCGGCCCGCCGGGGGCGCCCTTTCTGCGCCCCAGGGCTCCGGCCCGTGGGCCACAGGAGCCACGGGAGGACCATGAAGGGTGGAGCCCCAGGGGAGGGGCTGGCCCTCACTCCCCACTCCCCCGCTCCCCCCCCTACCCCAGGCTGCAGCCTGGGATCCCCCAGGGACTCCCCGGAGCCGCCGCTTCCCCCATGGACTTGCCCGGGGACTCCAGGTGAGAGCGCACCCCGCCCGCCTGTCTTGAGCCCGGGAAACGGGGAGCCTGGCGGCCTTACGGGGAAACCACAGAGCCAATGACAGGCTCAGGCGACCGTCCCCCGCTTTTCTCATCCTCCAGCTCGCCTGGCCGCGCGCGTCTGTGCCGCCAGCCCCTGGCTCGAGCATTATGGGGAGCCAGGAGCCCCAAACGGCAGAGGCTGCAGCCCCTAGGGGCCCCTTCGCCCCTGGAGAAGGCCTCTCGGCGAGTCCTGGCCGTGGTGCTAGAAGATGTCATGGCTGCCCACATGGTGAGCCCCCTGAACTGAGAACCCGCCTTCTGTCCCAGGGCCCTTCTTAATACCCAAGTCAGAGCAGATGCCTAGTGAAGATAACTGAAGTCCCAGCACCTCGTTCTCATACCGGTGATTCAGGCAGCCTCCCTGATGCAAGAATTCTGTTTGACGTCCACTGGGTCTCCAGTGCCCATCCCCCACTGCCACCCCGGTGGGCTGGAACCACATCCCCACAACTCTTTTTTTTTTTTTTTACAGATTATTTAAACATATAAGAACTGGGGTGTAGGCCAGAGGTGTGGGGGGAGGGGGGTAAAAGGACTCACCAGAGACAGTGGGGAAGCAGAACAGGCAGATCTACTAAAATACACCTGAGGGGAGCAGCAGGTGAGACAGGAGAGGTCTGCTGTGCCATGAGGGTTAGCTCCCTGGCCAGAGATTGAACTCATGCTGCAGTGGCTGCAGATAGCTTGCTAGTGCTGTGTCTTTAACCCTGTGCCACCAGGCAGGCCCTCCATATCTCCACAACTCTTAAGTGTGAGAAACTCTTCGCTTTCTTCCTAGCCCATTCTAATAATCCTTGGGAAGCAGGCTGAGGTCTGCAGCTCTATTGCAGAGATGAGAAAAACTGAGGCCCCAGAATAAGGAAGTCAATTGCTCACCCAAGGTTGCCCTCTCCTTTTCATTTCTCCAACAGTCTGAGATTGTCCAGGCCCCACATCAGCAACTCAGCACACTAATGTCTGGCCCCTAATTCAGTTCAGTGTCACTTCTGTGTGGATCTTGAGTGAATTCTAGTCACCATCTCTGTCACCTTTGTGGCATAGGACACTGTCAAGCACAGGGATGTCCTGTTCAGCCAACATCATTCCATCAACTTGCCCTTGAAATCTCCTTCCCTAGGTCCCCCTTGTGCCCCAAGAGGAGACCTCCATGCCAGGGCATCACAGCCACCACCAGGATTCTGTCTGCAGCCAGCTGCCTGCCTCACCACCACGACAGGCCATGTGGTCCTCACAGGACAGGTGAGCACAGCAGGATGGAAGGTAAGCTGGGGTCACAGCTGAACCCCTCTGATCTTCTTGTTTTCTCTCTAGGCCTCCAGACCCATTGCATTTATGCCGAGAACCTTTGAGCCGCATCCACCGGCAGCCTTCCACCCCGAGGCGACGATCAAGGACAACCCCTGGCCCAGGGGAGGGCCCTTCACAAAAGGTGGACCAGGCCCCCCAGCCCACTCTGGTGGTGATGCTGGAGGACATTGCTAGTCCCAGACCCCCAGCTGAGGTACGGAGACTTCCACAAGGATGTCAGGGTTTCAGCAGGGGCACGCTCTCCAATGGGGATAGAAGACATGGGTAGGAAGGTTGGATGTGGGGTGGACTTTGCTCAGATTAAGGAAGACAACATTTTATGCAGAAGACACTGCCCAGGCAAAAACCAACATAAAAAAAACCCTTTGGTTTGAACACAGGCAGGCATCTGGAGGCTGAGAGTTGGAGTGTAGAGAGCTAAGGAGGCCAAAGAGGGCTCCCTGCCTCCTCACAAGTATCCCTTTTATATTTAGGGCTTCGCCGATGAGACTCATGACTTCATCGTCCCGGTTCGAAGGTGAGAGGCTGGGGATGGGATGATCAAGCTGTCCGGGCAACAACCTGTGCACCACAGCAGCCAGAGTGTTTACTTGTCTGATCCTTATAGTGCCTTTGAAAGCCTGAAGGGTTAGGGGTGGTGCTGGCTCAGTAGGTATCTGGACCTGGAAGCCCCAGCCTTTACCTTGCACTTTCACCCCAGAACCAAGCCCGTGATGATGGTTCACCAGCCAACGCCTGCACCCCAAGACCCGGAACCCCCCTTCCAACCATCTGCCCTGCCCACAGATGCTCAGGAGAGCTCGCTCCCAGGTAAGGCTAGCTAGAGGGATGAGACTTGGGCATCTAGAAAATCCCAAGTTTAGAAGTGTGAGGCAGAGAAGAGGGGCAGGGCTCAACCCCCCCCCCCTCCAAGGGCAGAGCTTAGTGTGTAAAGGTGGGACTTCAGAGCATGAGCCTCAACTTCCAGATTTAGGGCTTAGATGTTTGCAGTGGGCTTGTTCCTCTGTGGGCAAAGTTTAGTGTCCGGGAGAGGGGCTGAGACTACCGAAGCGGAGCTCAGACCCGGCAGCTGAGGAATGCCCACCTGTGACCCTCTCCTTTCCTCAGCCCCAGATCCTGTTCTGGAGCCCCCACCGACCCCACCGCCGTCCAGCCTTTTACGCCCCCGGCTCGGTCCCTGGGGCTTGGCCCCGCTCTTCCGTTCCGTCCGCTCCAAGCTGGAAAGCTTTGCTGACATCTTTCTCACGCCCAACAAAGCCCCACGGCCCCCACCCCCGACACCCCCCATGAAGCTGGAGTTGAAGATTGCCATCTCAGAGGCCGAGCAGTCTGGGGCTGCCGAGGGCACTGCCGCTGTCAGTCCCCGGCCTCCTATCCACCAGTGGCGGACCCAAGACCGCAGCCCCCCAGCGCCTCTCCCTAAGCCCTCTCTGGGCCGAAGCCACTCCTGTCCTGATCTGGGGCCCCCTGGCCCAGATGCCTGCAGCTGGCCCCCTGCTCCACCCCATCGAAGCCGGCCCCGGCCCCGGCGGCACACTGTGGGTGGTGGGGAGATGGCCCGAGCCCCGCCACCCCCTCGGCCCTGTCTCCGGAAAGAGGTCTTCCCTCTCGGAGGAGTGGGAGGCTCTCTTCCCCTCAGCACACCCTGCTCGTCCACCGCATCCGCTTGCTCCTTCTCTGAACCTGCAGAACCCAGGTAGTGCTCTCGCTAAACCCGCCTGAGGCCACGGGCAGTCCCCGCCCAGGCTCCTCCCCTAGCGCCCGGCGGGCGGGCCGCGGGCTAAGGCCCTGCGTGCTGTTTCTTCCTGAGCCTGGACCTTCTCTGCAGGTTGGGTGCAGCGAAGGGGATGGAGCCAAGAACCTCAGAGGATCGGGCTCTTTCAGACCCTGGGATGAAGGTAAGAGCAGCGGAGGGGAAGAGACAAGCCGGAGTCTGTCCCATACTGCACTCTCACCCGCGGCCCCATCTTTGCAGACCATGGGAAAGGTCTCTCGATTCAGAATACGCCGGACACCTGCGCGTCCTCAGCTAAATCTTACACCTATGGGGCTGCCTCGGCCAATCAGGTGAGAGGCTCATTGTGCCCAGAGCTGCCTTGGCCAAAAAGGTGTCAGTGGGGGTCCCCTGAAGCGTGTGGCTTTGTCTCCTCTCAAAGAGTACAGTCCGATGGTCAGTTTGGTCTGGATGTGTTTGTGCTCAGGGCCTCCTGCTTCAGGCAGCACTCTTAGTCCTTGGCTTGTTCCAGAAACTAAATACATTCCAGCCCTCGCTTACCCTTTCTCTAGACCCTACTGGCCCCGGGTTTCTCAGTGGTCTCTGCTCTTTGCTGCCAGGTTGAACAAGAAGGAGTTCAGCTTGGAAGAAATTTATACCAATAAGAATTATCAGTCACCTACAACCAGGAGGTGAGAAACTTCAAAGGCTTGGGGGTGAAAGAGGGAAGGCTGGAACCAGAGGGCATGCTGGTAACCAGCACCCCTCCCTGCCTGGTCCAGGACCTTTGAGACCATCTTTGAGGAACCCCGGGAGCGCAACGGGACTCTGATTTTCACCAGCTCAAGGAAGCTCCGTCGGGCTGTGGAATTTCGGGACAGCAGCCTTCCTCGATCTCGGAGGCCAACTCGAGGGGCCCGGGCTGCAGCTGGCAGGACCCTTACTCCCAGCAAGGCCCCCAGCCCAGACGTGGAACCCCTGCTGCAGCGACGACTGGAGGAGCTGGATGCCTTGCTCCTGGAAGAGGAGGAAGGGGATAGGGAGCAGCCCCCGTGGACTTAGGAACTCCATCTGTTTTATATATGCAGCCATCCTGGTGGGAGGGGGAGCCTCTGAAGCAGTTATATTTTTTCTCTTTATTTCTAGTAAAGTTTTCGATATGTTTCTGATTCTTTTGTATGCCTCTAGCTGAGTTTGATGGGCAGTATTGACTGATGTTTCTACTTTGGCCCCCAAAAGTCTGGGAAAGGAGGAGGTGCCAGGAAAGGCACTGCGGGTTGGGTACAGGGAGAAGCTGGGGGAACGTTCATAAAACTCTCTTGAATTGAGAAATCTCCTGTGTGGAAAGAATCTGAATCTACTTCAGAAGAGACTGTGACCCTCGGCCCCCGGTCAGGTGTTCTCTCAATTCACTTCCCTCACGGAGAGTCCCGTAGTGGACCAAGGATCAAGATGGCCCTGAATTCCTCTAAGGTGCAGGCGAGAACCTGCTGCTGATTGAAAAGTGCTAAGAATCATCAGCAGAGACTGACCCACCTACAGGCGCTTGACCTGCACATCGCGCTGTGAAAAGGAATTAAACGCATTTTGCAACTAAGAAATTGAATGTGGCAGTACATCCACATTAAGGGCTGGGCGCACGTCACGTCGAGTGGCCCAGGTGGCACTCCACGTATGTCGCAAAGGCGGAAAAGAGCTACGGCGAAGGGCACAGACGGGGCTACCTTCTGGAAACCGAATTCGTTAGGTAACTAGATGTTCACCGCTTCCCCCCGCTTCTGTAAAACGCGGGCTAGGAGAAGAGCCTCCCTTGAAAGAATCCCCACCGCCAAATGCGCTGCTACGTGGGGACGTGCCCCCCACACACAAGTGCAGGGTGTTTTTAAAAAACGATCGCTAGCACGTGGGGCGCTCGGGCGGCGCCCGCTCCAGGGACGAGGGGTGGCAGGACGCGGCTCCCTTCCCGCGCGCCCGGCGCCCCCCGCGTGGACCGAGCTCCCCGGCTCGGGCGACCCCGCCGGCCGCGGGCCGGACGACGGCGGCCCCCCCCCCACGCCCCGCGCGTGCGAGGAGCCGGCGACGGAAGGGGGCGACGACGCAACCGGCCGTCGAGCCGGCCTTCCGCGACCGCGCGCCGCCCAGCGGCCAACCGCCCCCGCCGCCTCGAGCCCGCAGCCGGCGCCGCGCCCCGTCGCCAGCACAGGGCGGGCCAATGAACGCGGCGCAGGAAGAGGCGGGGGCGGCCGGGCGACCGCCCCCAGCGCCCACTTCTGACCAGTCCGGTCACAAGACCTGATGGCGGGCGGAGCCAGCGTGACGCGGGCCCAATCCCAGGCTTGAGGCCGAGCGCACGTCCCCCACCCCGGCCCGAGCTCGACGCCGCCCTTCGCTTTGACGCAAACTCCTCCACCTATGGACGCCTGAGCCCGTGCGGGGTGAGGGGGAAGGGGGCGGGCGGGGGAGGAGGCAGAGAGGAAGGAGGCGTAGGCTGGGGAGGAAGGGGGAGGAGGGGCAGGGAAGTCCTGGAGGAGAAGAGGCCCGGACTCCAAAGGAGACTGCGGGAAGGCGCGCTGGAACTCCCCAGCTGCCCAGCGGCTGTTCCGGATCCCTTAAGGCGCAAGTCACACAGACGGAGGAAAGGAGGAAGAGACTTTTATGTCGGCAGACAGAGAAGCTCTACCCGTCACTGTTGCCTCACATCCGGGGCTTTGGAGGGCTGGCCCCCGCGGCCCCGCCCCCCCCTCGCGCCTTTCATGGCGTCCGGAGGCGGAGGCTGGAAGAGCTGGGTCTGGAGGAGGCCCCTTTAAATCTCCTTAAAGGGGTGGACACTGAACTCGGCGGACTACAACGCCAACCTTAAAGGGGAAGCCGCCGAACAGAAGCTGACAAATTGAGAACTGTGCTGTTGGGAGAATTGGAACGAGTGGGGATTCTCACCGCCTCCTCCCCCCACGCAAGAAGTCCTTTAAATTCAGCTTGAAAGGGAAGTGGCCGCTTGTGGAGGACTAGAAACTAACTCCCGAGCCCTTAAAGGGACGGCCTGCTAGTTGGACGACCCTGGACTCCTTAAAGGGGTGGCTTGTTTTAGCCGGCGGACTCGAGGCACTTTTAAAGGGGAGGTCTGCGTTTCTGGGCGAGCTTTCGGCCCCTTTTAAAGGGGTGTCCCTTCCTCTTCCTCGGGGAGACTTGTCTCGACCCCTGGCAGGGGGCGGCCACCGCACTAGGCCGGCCGGACACCGTCGGGTCGTCTTAAAGGGGCCAGGGGCTGGAGAACTTGAGGCCTTGCCTTAAAGGGACGGCCGCCCGGTTTTCGGCGTCTCGGCCCCACGGGGGGGGCCCTTGGGCTTGTCGCCCCGGGAGCGGCGCTGGCTCCCCGGGCCTTGGCCTTGGGGCAAGCTTGGGGCCAGCAGATCCTGCTTTAAAGGGGAAGCCGTGGCCCTTTCGCCTCTGTGCAGCAGCCAGCGCCGCGCCTGCGACCCCGGGCCTGCGGACAGGCCGCTTAGGGCCCCGCCGCCTCCGGATGCGGCGCTGAGGGCGGTCGCCATGGAGACGGCAGCGGCCGCGGCTCCGGGCCCCGGCTGGGCCGCCGAGGGGGAGCGGCGGCGGCGGCGCTGCTCGCGCCGAGACCGAGACCGAGAGCAGCGGCGCCGCCGAGGTCCCGGCGGCGACGCGCCCCGGGCCCTGTTGGCCGCCCCGCGCGGCTCCTCGTCCTCGTCGTCGCCGCCGCCGCCCGCCAGGCCCTGGTCGTCAGCCTCGTCTGGAGAGCGACCTGGAGGCCCGAGACGGCGGCGGCCGCGTCCCAGGCCTCGGCCCCCGCGACCTCGAGCTCGGAAGCGGCCTGCCGGCTCGGGCAGCCGCGGGGAGGAGGAGGAGGAGGAGGAAGAGGGGGGCGCAGACGACGGGGAGGCCGAGGAGGAGCCTGAGGAGGAGGAAGAAGAGGAGGAGGACTTGATCGATGGCTTCGCCATCGCCAGTTTCGCCAGCCTCGAGGCCTTGCAGGTGGGGCCTTAATGGGACTAGGGATCTTTGGGGGCTTCAGAGGGCCAGAGAGAAGGGTACGGTGCTTAGAGTGGGTGGAGTTGGGGGGGAATGCTGGCACCCCAAACCAGAGCAACCGGCTCCTCTGGCCAGGCCTCTGCCCCACCCTGGGGTGGGAGGAGGTAGAGCTAGTCTCCAGGGACCAACCAGGTTACCCGGCCCGAGAGCCACTTCGGTAGCTTGGTCACCCCTAGAGAGGTCGGGGGCTTTCCTTTCTCCATCTGCTTTAGTCCCACCTCCTCCTCCACAGAAGGATGCGTCTCTTCAGCCCCCAGAACGACTGGAACATCGGTTGAAGCATTCTGGGAAGCGGAAGAGGGGGGGCTCCAGTGGGGCCACTGGGGAGCCAGGGGACAGCTCTGATCGGGAACCTGGCCGGCCCTCTGGGGATCGGGCTCGAAAATGGCCCAATAAACGGAGAAGGAAAGAGGTGAGCCTGTCCCAGATCCCTGTCCTGTAAAATTCTGGGTAGAATGTCCTTCAGACCCATTTTCCATCAGCAATGACACTACCCGTGGTAAACAGTGCCCGAGTCTCTAAGGGCAAAGAGGAAGGCAGAGCAAATCTGAGCTCCCACTCCCCTGCCCAGGTTTGATAGAGTCATCTCTGTAGTCAGACCCACTTGCTTTTGATTGGCAGTAAGTTTACTCTAGACGTGTTGGTAGTTTAGGAGTTGTATATAAGGGACTTAGTTGAATCATAAATGAACTAGATGTGGTCTCCACCCTGCCCTCAAGGTGGTGGCAGTCTAGACAGAAAGATATAGTCTACAAACAAAAGCCTAGGCTAGAACTTGAGAAGCCACTGAAGGCAGAGATCAGGGAGAGATGCTGCAGAAACCCACATGAGGAAGCCACTTAATCGAACTGGGGGATGGGAGGAGGGTTGTGGTGAGGGAAAGCCCCCTAGGATGTCTTAGTCAGGCCTTGAAGGACAGTCATAGTTTGCTAAGAGGAGAAACAGGGCAAAGTAGTTTTGGGCAAAAGCACAGAGATGGGTTTGTGTAGAAAATGGCAAGAGCAATGGGAACAAGGGTGGGCAAGGGCAGGAAAAACAGCTAGGAAGAGATTGAGAGGAGGTCATTAGGGGCCTTGAGTGCCTTGCCAGAGAGTTTAGACTTTATCCAAAGGCCTTGCCTGTCAGCTTCTCTTACCTCTGGACTCTGGTCTTTCTCAGGCCTCCTCCCGTCATTCTGTGGAAGCTGGATACATAGTAAGTGCTATCCACCTGTGCTGGCCCCTCCCTGCCCCCTCTCTGAAAGTCCCATCTCGACCTTGGGCCCTGCTCTTCCCTCTTGTGACACCTCTGTCTTTCCTTCTCCCTAGTGTGATGCAGAAAGTGATCTGGACGAGAGGGTGAGTAGGGCTAGAACCTGTCGGGTGGGCAGTGTTACGGCTTGTAAAATGAACTGCAGCTTACGGGGTTCATATGTTCAGCAGATCCTCCCCTTGAGTGGGAACCAATGGTTAGGTTGAACCAGGATTAGGTTTTTGGGAGGTGGTGGGGAGGATTGAGAGGGTAGAGCCATTTGATCGAAGAATGAAAGGCTCATGTCTTAATGTGCCATCCCTTCCCAAGCCCATGGAGATACCAGCTGCTCCCCACGGAAATCCAGAGTGGCCGCAGAGCTGAGCTGGTCCTTCCTGCTGGCCATTAGTCTGCACTTACAGATTAGAGTTTGAGCAGAGAAGTGTGGTTGTGGCAGCGAGGACACTAGATCCCTTTAGTGAGTGTGAGAACGTACCCTGTAAAGGTGCATTTCAGTTTACTTTGAGGGCTGGTTTGCCTATTTTGAAATTATACGATCAACAGTTGATGCTCTTCCCCTGTAACTAGATTTGTGCTCCCTGTTACGTGTCTTGTTTTTGTCTAAAAAATTGACCAAACGGGGGCTACAGTGAACCCAAAAAGTTCTTGTCCATGTAAAGGGGGCAGGCACTATCCAGCTCTAGCGAACTGTTGCCACACAAGACTGTAGGCCCATTCACAAGAGAATCTGCAACTCTGAGTTTTTATGAGGATTTCCTGGATTTCTAAACATTAGCAAGTAGTTAAAACTTTTTTGCTAACACTTGTGGACCAAATCAGTCTGTAAGCCAGGTACGCCCATCGGCCAACAGTTGGCGATACAAGGCATTTTGCTTTGACTTGTCCGCTTCTCTAATACTTCAGCGCTGCCTGGATTCAGTCCTCTTGACTTTTCAGATTCTCAGGTTCAGCTGCTCCATCTTTTTTTCCCAACTATGAGCTCCCTAGAGCCCTAGGTCTTTGGTATATTTCAAGTAAACTGATGGGTAAGATTTACCACCACTGCCAGTTCCTAGCAGGCTTCAGAAGCTGTTTACCTTCCTGGGTGAGGGCCTGGCCTGGCCAGAGCCTGATCCTGTCCCTGCCCCTTTCCCCAGGTCTCCGATGATGACCTCGACCCATCCTTTACTGTCTCAACCAGCAAAGGTTGGTCCCAAGGACTGGGGTTGGGGCTGAGGGAGGGAAACTGGATGAGCATGGGCCTCAACTGACTGTGTCTGATGTCCTGCCCTCATAGCCTCGGGCCCCCATGGCGCCTTCAATGGGAACTGTGAAGCAAAACTCTCCGTAGTCCCTAAAGTGTCGGGCCTGGAGCGGAGCCAGGAACAGCCCCCAGGGCCCGACCCGCTGCTAGTGCCTTTCCCCCCGAAGGAACCACCGCCTCCACCGGCCCCTCGGCCTCCTGTCTCACCCCCTGCACCCTTGCCGGCCGCCCCCAGTCTGCCACCCCCACCCCAGCCCCAGCTGCAGCTTCGGGTCTCGCCCTTCGGCCTCCGCACTTCTCCCTATGGCAGCAGCCTGGACCTCAGCACTGGCAGGTGAGTGGTCCAGGGGTTTGGTCTGGTCTGAAAGGGCCTGGTCATTTTGGCAACAACCCCTGTATCCTGTGGCGGGGACATGGGATGGTACTTGCGGCGTGTGGCGTGAAAAAGGATTCTGAGGCTGAAAAGTGTGAGAGACGCTGGGCGAAACAAATTTCAAGAGATAACTGCAGGACTTGTCAGAACCCTTACGCATTCATCTTTGGGGGAATCCAGTTTGTGTCATTTCCCAATTTTATTTGCTGGTAGTGACCTTTTTGCAAGGCACATCTGCTAGGAATGGTGTTCCCCGGAGCATACTTTGGGAAATGCTGACATGATTAAGAGTGCTGGCTTTGGTGTTGGTCAAACCTGGATTCAAATTCTTGCTCTGCCACTTTGTGGCTGTGTGATTTTTGACAAGTCAACCTCTCTGAGCCTCAATTTCCTCTTCCTGTAAAGTGAAATAATAATATTAGCACTTCATTCTAAAGCTGTTGTGAGGATTAATTATGACTTAATGCAGTGTTTCCCAAAGTGTGTATGCTCATCGTCGCTAGTGGTATGTGAGATAATTTCAGATCTTATGTGAGTAAACTTTTGTGTGGCTTTTATGTGCTTTAGAAATATATAACTAGTATCTGAACCCTTTGATTTCACATGTTATTGCTTAGGGTGAGGCTAAGTAAAAAAGAAACTGAGTTAAATTAAAGAAGTAAATGGTACAGTTGGTTAAGTGGATGCGGCAGCAATTGAGAAGGTGGTGTGAGATGCTGGAGCCTTGCGTTAGCATATAAGCGGGTGACAGCACTTGGCCTACAGTAAGTGCACTCTGAAGGGTAAGAATTATTGATATTATTATCGATGCTATCGCTTTATTGTCTTAATCATTATCATTTTTTTCTTATTGAGAAAACTAAGGCTCAGAGAGGGCAGTGACTTGCTCAAGGTCACCCAGGGTGTTAATGGCCAGGTGGGCCTAGAATTCTGGTCTCTTGACTCAGGCCAGGCCAGAGTGGTGCTGCTTCCACTGTCTTAGGGTGGGAACCCAGGTGGCCTGTTGTAATTAAGCGTCAAAATGAATGATATGTTTTTTTTGCTGTGGTTGAGTCAGAGAAGGGCAAGTCACGTGGCCAAAAATGTCACAGGCAGCTGTGTGGAAGAAGAGACCTCTTAGAAGGGGAGAGAAGGGTTACCGGGTGTGGGAGGCACCTCAGTCAGAGGATGGGCTCCTTGGGTGGAGGGTGGGTGTCCTGGGGGCCGGGTTCTGCCACCTTCCATGTTGGAGAACCAGGGTCAAGGTATCGTCCAGGCTTCTGACCCTCTCCCGTCAGAGCTGGCACCTCCCAACCCCTCACTCATCTCCCCACTTCTCTCCCCAGCTCTTCACGGCCGCCCCCCAAGGCCCTGGCCCCTCCCGTGGCTCAGCCTCCCCCCTCATCATCCTCTTCGTCCTCTTCCTCCTCATCTGCCTCCTCCTCGTCCGCGCAGCTCACCCACCGGCCCCCGACGCCCTCACTGCCCCTGCCTTTGTCCACCCACGGCTTTCCTCCCCCTGGGCTGCGGCCCCCCCCACCACCCCACCACCCCTCCTTGTTCTCCCCTGGCCCCACCCTGCCCCCACCCCCACCCCTGCTGCAGGTGCCAGGGCACCCTGGGGCCTCAGCTGCTAACGCCCTTTCTGGTGAGTTTGGGGTCCTGGCCGGGGGGTGGGGGGCCATGGCTCTGGGCTTGGGCCCAGTTGACTTTGGGGCATCTGGACCTTAGCAGACAGCAGGGCTTGAGGAGGGAGTGGCTCAAGGCCAGAAAAGGAAGGCCAGTCACCTGGGCCCAAGGAGGCTGACATGGTGGCAACAGATATTAAAGCCTTCTCCCCCTCCCCTCCCACAGAGCAGGACCTGATCGGCCAGGACCTGAACTCTCGCTACCTGAATGCCCAGGGTGGCCCCGAGGTGGTGGGGGCAGGGGGCTCGGCCCGGCCCCTGGCCTTCCAGTTCCACCAGCACAACCACCAGCACCAGCACACCCACCAGCACACCCACCAGCACTTCACCCCTTATCCCCCGGGCCTGCTGCCACCCCACGGCCCCCACATGGTGAGCTCCTCATTGGGCTGGTGATGAGGCTCAGAGACCTGGGGGGAGGGTTTGGCTTCCAGGGGAAGGCCCTGTGTCCCTGGTTGGCAGCTTACTCTTCCCTTCTCTTCCCTAGTTTGAGAAATATCCAGGAAAGATGGAAGGCCTTTTCCGGCATAATGTGAGTGTGTGTGTGTGTGTGTGTGTGGGTGTGTGGGTGGGTGTGTGCGCGCGCGCACGCACGGTGTGTGGGCATGGATGCACCAATGCATGTGGCCCTGACAGTTGGGGTCCAGTCTTCAGCTTTAAAAACAAGAACCTTGAGCCTGTCAAGCTCCCTGGGGGGGGTTTTAGGGTGGAGGCCAGACAACTGATGGGCAGACCAGATGTGGGCTGCACCTCCGCCCCCAGCTTGGACTAGCCCCCTTCTCTCCACAGCCGTACACGGCCTTCCCTCCCGCAGTGCCCGGCCTACCTCCGGGTCTCCCGCCGGCTGTCTCCTTTGGCTCCCTGCAGGGGGCCTTCCAGCCCAAGGTGAGCTCCCAAACCAGATACTGACACGACCAAGCCCAGACACCCTGGATCATATACCTTCTTCCTGTCCACAGAGCCATGCCCATCTCCCGCCCCTCCCCTCACAGACCCAGGTGTCTCCAAAACCTGCTCCTTACCTCCCTGCCCCAGACCGGGGCTTGGTTCTAGACCCCTCTGTGCCTGGTGCCAACTCTCCTGACTGATCCCTCCACTCCCCTTTCCCAGAGCACGAACCCCGAGCTGCCACCACGACTGGGGCCAGTGCCAAGCGGGCTTCCCCAAAAGGGGACACAGGTGAGGGGGGCTGAGGCAGGTCCTGGGGAAGCTGGAAAAAATGTTGAGGGAGAACAGGGTTGATTTGAGAGTGAACCATTGATTTCCCGCCCCCTTTAAACGTGTGATCATGACATCCCTGAGAATCTAATGAGAGGGAATTCCTTCATCAACAGGATTCCTGAGGCATGAAAGACAGAAATTTCAAGAAATTGCCCCGGACATAAAATGACTTGGATAGTGCACTTCATAGGGATTATTAAATCTTTCAAGTCATGGGACCCCCAAATGACATCGTTCCAGGAAGTCCTGTCCATGAAACAATGAAAATACAAATTGTGCCTTTGTGAAGTGGCACAGGGAGCCAGGCCTTTCCCTCCCACTTGCCACATGTAGTAGCCTTAGCGTCCAGAGCTCTGGAAAACTTCACGAAATCAGCCCAAGTTGTGTTTCCTAAAGGGTAGACATCACCAAAGGTTTTCCAGCCTGCTTTAGTAGCAGCAAAGGCTTTTTTATAAGGGAATTTTAAACAAATCTTCATTATGTAAAACTTCCAATAGGATAGTTTCTTTGATTGAAATTCCCATCCCATCTGCCCACTCACCCACTCCCCAGCCTTCTGAGCAGGGCTTCTCAGGGCCCAGGTCAGAAACTGGTGCTGGAGGGGAGATGCCCAGTGTGAGTGAGATGGGGAACAGTGTCTTGACACAAGCAGGAATGGTTTGAAGGAGCTACACAAAGTCTTGGAGGTGTTTGGGGAAAGGGCTGGGTGTTGTGAAATGAGGTGCCCAGGTCAGTGAACAGGTATGAATTGCCACCAATCTCTGCTTTGCCATCCCCAGATCCCCGACCATTTCCGGCCACCTTTGAGGGTGAGTTTGGTGAGGACCCCAGACTGCATGAGCCTGGGACTGGTATCAAGGTGTTTGCTGAGGGGGGTGGAGGGCGGTCTTGCTTGGGAATGAGCGAGAAGGACAAGACGTGGAGGCAGCCAGATGTGTAAGAGCAGAAGCGTAAGGCTTGCAAGCCGCAGACCTGGGTTCAGCTGTAACTGGCCATGGGACCTTGGGCAGGACAGTTCATCTCTCTGAGCCTCAGTTTCCTAGGCTATGAAATGAACCTAGTCGTCCCTCAGTTGCAGGGATGATGAATGGAGATGTTGTGTGGCAAGGCTGGGCCCAGGGCCAGGCCTGGAATGGGTGATGAGTGAACTTCTTTCCTTCCCTTTCCCTTTGGTCATCCTCTGGGGCGGCAGAAACCAGGGAAGTGGTGTGCCATGCACGTGCGCGTGGCTTACATGATCCTGAGACACCAGGAAAAGATGAAGGTACTGGGGCCGGTGGGCTGGGGAAAACGGACCTGCCTGGACTCTGGGCATCTGCCTTCAGCAGAGCTTGGCAGAATCTTGGCCAGAAATATTCCCTTCTTTCTCCCAGTCAGTGCCTCAGAAATTCCCTATTAAGCATTTTAGGTTCTGTGGTTAAGTAGGGGGGTGGTGAGAGGACACTCTGAGAGAGACAGGATAGGCGCCCAAGTCCCATTTTGGCGCCAGCCAGCCCTTGGAGGGGGAGCAGGGGTGGAAGAGCAAGAGCAGGACCAGTCCTGGCTCCTCACTCAACTGCCCCCTCTCCCTGTCCCATGCAGGGCGACTCCCACAAGCTTGACTTTCGGAACGACCTCCTGCCCTGCCTTCCGGGGCCCTATGGGGCCCTGCCCCCTGGGCAGGAGCTCTCCCACCCGGCCTCCCTCTTCACTGCGACTGGTGAGTCTGGCCAACCCTCTCAGGGCCTGAGGTTCCCCATCTATAGCCCAAGGCCTACGCAGCCTCATCAGCATCTCCCACCTCTCTGCCCCAGGTGCCGTCCACGCTGCAGCCAACCCTTTCACGGCAGCTCCCGGGGCTCACGGACCCTTCCTGAGCCCCAGCACCCACATTGGTAAGAGCCAAGGGCATGTTGGGCAACCCAGGCCTTATCCCTGACTTTTAGGAGTTCCAAGCTGGGGATGGAAATTAGGCCTGAGAGGCAGCTGGAAGGGGGTGGTAGACCTGGTTCCACTTGCTTTGTGATCTAGGGCAAGTTGCTCCAGCCCCTCTGAGCCTTGATTTCATCGTTTGTAAAACTGAATAGAGGAGGGCAGAGTGATGGCCAGTCTCTGCCAGCTCAGATACTGTCTCTGAAACAGCGTGGGTGAGGGGTAGAGTGCCACCTGCGGGAGAGGGTGGAGGGAGACTGCAGGCACAGGGGCGAGCACGGTCACTGGCTCCTAGTCATCTCGACGGGCTTCTTGGGGCGATGTAGCCTGGGTGAAGGTGGACAAGGAGGATTTGCACCCGATGGCATAGGGAAGGTGTCTCTGGAAAAGGAAACTGTGAGGCTCCCATAGCAGGATAGGTGAGTTATTCTGACTGGCTACGTGACAGGTTGTGAAGTTAAGGTCAGGTGGGAAGGACCTTGCATGTCAGGTGGGAGGAAGCCAGCAGGTTTCCAGATGAGCGGCTTTCTATAGGGCTGTTCTTGGGTCATTGATTATGGGGGTGTGTAACCTTGGAATCAGAAAGACCCTGGGTTGGGGGTACCACTCACTGACCATTAGCAAGTCACTTAACCTCTCTGAGCCTGTGTATCACCTTTAAGCGGGAATGGTCCTGTCTGCCTCATGGGGTTGTGAGCTAAACGACACAGTGCATGTCAGAGCTAAGGGCCTTGCGTGGACCGAGGAAGTGCTCAGCACGTGGTTGTTAGGAACCAAGCGGCTGATGGCTCCAGGGCCTGTTTGCTCATCTGTCTCTTTCCTACCAGTTTTTGGTACCAGCTCAGAACTGGCTGCCCAATGCTCTGACCACCCACCTTTTCTCCACAGATCCCTTTGGACGTCCCACAAGCTTCGCCTCCTTGGCTGCCCTCTCCAACGGGGCCTTTGGAGGCCTGGGCAGCCCCACATTCAGTGAGTGCTGGGTGAGGTAGGGTGGGGTGGGTGCAGGACTGCCAGTGGGCTGTGTGCTCAGGTGGGGGTCTGGGAGGAAGCCTGAGTGGAGTCTCCCTGCTTGCTCCTCTCACACGCATTCCTTTGCTTTCTGTCTAGACTCCGGCGCCGTCTTTGCCCAGAAAGAAAGCCCAGGGGCCCCACCAGCCTTCGCCTCCCCCCCAGACCCATGGGGCCGCCTGCACCGCAGTCCTCTGGCCTTTCCTGCCTGGGTCCGGCCCCCTGAGGCCGCCCGGACACCAGGCTCAGACAAGGAGCGGCCTGTGGAGCGGAGGGAGCCCTCTATCACCAAGGAGGAGAAAGACCGGTATGGCGCCCACGCTCGGCCCGCGTTCTCTGCCTGCCCCTGCGGACCCTGATCTCTGCAGTGCCTTCATTTTCTCCCACCACCCTGCCTCCCCAGGGACCTCCCCTTCTCACGGCCCCAGCTCCGAGTTTCTCCTGCTACTCCCAAGACCCGCACTGGCGAGGAAGGGGCCAGGCCAGCCAAGGAATCGGTGCGGGTGAAGGAGGAGCGGAAGGAAGAGGCTGCTGCTGCTGCCGCCGCCGCTGCCGCCGCCGCCGCCGCTGCCGCCGCCGCTGCTGCTGCCACCACTGGGCCTCAGGGTCTTCACCTGCTGTTTGAGAGGCCCCGGCCACCCCCCTTTCTGGGCCCTAGCCCTCCAGAGCGCTGTGCTGGCTTCCTGGAGCCTACCTGGTTGGCAGCACCGCCTCGCCTTGCCAGGCCACCCCGTTTCTATGAGGCGGGTGAGGAGCTGACTGGACCAGGGGCCGTGGCCGCTGCCCGCCTCTACGGTCTAGAGCCTGCCCATCCCCTGCTATACAGCCGCTTGGCCCCTCCACCGCCACCTACTGCGGCCCCAGGAACCCCTCACCTCCTCAGCAAGACCCCACCAGGAGCCCTTTTGGGGGCACCGCCTCCACTTGTCCCTGCCCCCCGGCCCAGTTCCCCACCTAGGGCCCCTGGCCCAGCCCGGGCTGAGAGGTGAGGGGAGGGGAGGGGCAGGGGCAAAGCTCCATCCCCCTTTCCTTTCGACAAGGTCCTAGAGCTGAGGTTTCAAGTCAGGGCTGGAGGGCAAAAGATTAGGACCTCACCAGCCACACCTCTGAGGTCATGAAACTTGGGAGCAGAAGTCCCAACCCCCGAGAGATCAAGCATCAGGTGGACCTTGGGGGTCATTGGGAGGGCAGAGGTCACAAGCCTCTAGAGAGGGGGCTGTGTGTGCGTGCGTGCGTGCTTTCGTGTGTGCATGCATGTGCATGCGCACACGCACACACAAGAGGGGGTCATTTCAGCGGTCATAGCTCATGATCTCCTGAGGTGCACCATCACCCCCTCTGAGGGTCCCTAGGCCCTTGGCCTGCCTCCCCAAGGGCTCACTAAGCCAGAGGCCAAAGTGCCCCCCATTCCCCTTCACCTACCACCCAAGTCCTCATGCCCTCTCAGGGCTGGGGGAGGAGGGGCTAAAGGAAGGGGGGTTCCATGTACATATTTATCTCCCCTTCCACATAGCCCCCCCAGACCTTTTGTACATTTTTACAGGGGTGCCCCTCCCAATAATCCCCCTTCCTGGTTAATTAAATCCTCAGACTGGTGCTGTGTTCCTAGCCTCTGGCCTCTCTGTGGGGGGAGGAGGGAGGGTTACAGGGGGAAGAGCTGGAAGGGGACAGGCAGGAACCCAGGGTTTACCCCTAGGCATATGGGGTCCAGCAGGAGATAGGACCAACAGGTGAAGGGACCTTGGTACCTAGGCTGGAAAGAAGTGCAGATGCTTCCTGCTTGGCTGACAACCCAGGTTACCCCCCACTTGTTCCTGTTACCTCTTTATGCTCTCATCCCCAAAAGGCTTCAACCTCTAAGCTTCAGACTCCACCTCTTAGTGGCTCAGTCCCTCATTCCATTTCCAAGTGCCCCCAGGACTCCTGGGCCCTGCTCTCCAGAACCCTGTTACCCAAAACCTTGACCCAGGCTAATGGGGGGCCAGAGAAGGCCACCATGTACCACACACCAAAGAAGGGGGTCGGCCCGGGGGTGGGCCACACAGGCAGCTTCCTCAGCAGCCTAATGGCAGCAGCCCCAGCCTTCCCAAAGCAGCAGGTGCCCCCAGGCTGGGGCCCAACCTAGAAGGCAGGGGTCAGATTAACAAAAACATAACGTTGACTTTTTTTCCCCGGTGGGGCTTATTCTGTAACATGACTTGCGGATATTTATATAAAAATGAGTGTTACAATGAGGCCCCTTGGCTCCTCTTTCAGTGTGTGCGGGTCACCTGAGGGGGAGGGAGTGGGCTGCATCCTGGGGTCAGGGAGGGACGAGGACAGTGTTGTCCATGTCCTGAAAGGTTTCCTCCCACTCGGGAGAATGGGTCTGCCTGTGTGGGTGGATTGGAGTGTTGGGCACTAAAGTTTTTCTACAACGGTACGTAGTCCTTGAGATCCAAACTAAAGACAACAAAAGTACAGTCCTGTTCACTTGCCAGCCGGTCCAAGCCCCACACCTTTCCCAAGGTAGCCAGCATGGATCACTTGGTGATCTCCAGGTCCTTATGTTTTGCACGTATATTTTTTAGAGTCTGTTTAAAAGATCTATTGGCTTTTTTATATATGGCTCTAAAGAACAATTCAAACATACGTAGTACAAAGGGCAAGTGCCTCATAATCCCATCCCTCGGAGATAACCACTAAACTGTCAAGAGTACTTTCCTCCAGTTTTTTTCTAATTACATGCTTGAAAAGGTTTTGAAAACATGGAATCCTGTGAAATGCACTTTTTAAAACTGCCCTTTTACACTTCAGGTGATTCTTTGATGTTAAAAAAAAAAAAAAAGACAAAATGAGCTAGAGAGTGTTGACTTGTTCCATGTTTACCCATCACTTCAGGAAACATGCATCCGGCATTCTCTGCTACCACCACTCTTACTCGGGACTTCTAGGGAAGACTCAAATCCAGATCGCTCCAACAAGTCAGAAACAGATGACCAGAAAGAAAAACTTGACTCACAGGGAGGATTTCATATGGAAGTTGTTTTCAGCTTCTCAAAAAATCTGCTTTTGCTGCGGCCATCCCTTGAGATGGGGTATGCTCTCTTGACGGTCCCTTCCCACTGGGCCATTGCCACTATCAAGGGTATTTCCCTGGTTCCAGTCAGCACTTGAGCACCAAACTCAATGAAGTATTTTTTAGATATTCTACCCAGCCTCCCCTGGATCTCCCCCACAAGTACCTCTGCTGTCCCAGTTGTCCCCTGCTCTGCCCATTTCCATCTCTGAGTGTCACCGGCACCCAAAGCAGAGACCTCCCCTTTACCTCAATTGATCTGCTGAAGTGCCATTTATTTTTTCAATCACTGTTCACTTCATCCATCACTCCAAGTACTGAACTAGTGTCTGGGGATACAAAATCCCGGCTTTTTTGGCATTTATGCGCTGCTGTGAGAGGGGAACAACAAACAGGAGAAAGAAGGTCAAGAGGAAGAATCCCCAGGGCTGCTCCTTGGGGCCTGTCCTCACAAGTACTACGCTCCATCCATCCAACACTGCATGTTCTCATCCTAACTCAGGCAGGTCCTCGGGCAGAGGTGAAGGGTGGAGTCCAGTGACGGAAGTTACCATTGAGGGGGAAACGAACAAAAGCCACTCACGGCCGTGAGACGGCTCTTTAGAGATCTGTTCTTTTGAATGAGCTGAGCGTGTGACTGTGTAATCTTCAGCAATGTTCTTAGTGTGTATGTGTTATGGTTTCTTTCTGCGTAAAGTGGTTTTTAAAGGTTTTTAAGACAACTATTGAGAAATAATTCACCCTACAATACCATCTAATTTACCCAATCTTCTGTGACAGGCTGCTTTCACTTAACATAATGATTTCAAGATTCATCCATGTGGTAGCAAGTGTTGGTACCTCATCATTCCTTCTTATTGTCCATATCCCATGGTATGAATATGCCGCATGGGCTCACCCATCTCCAGCAGTGGGCATTTGGGTTTGTCTTTTGACCATTGTCGATAATGTGCACATCCGCATATGAGCTTCTGTACAAATGCATGCTTTCAATTCTCTTAGGTATGAACGCTGGAGTGGGACTGATGGGTCACATGGTAACTCTATGTTTAGCATTCTGTGGAAAGTAGTTTCCAGAATGCCTGTTCCATTTTATATTCCCAACAGGAGAGTGTGAAGAGGGAGTTTTAATGGTTTCTCTTAGCATGACTATGAATTTGCTAAGAAACATGCAGTTCTTAGAAGAGTTCCTGACAGAGTAAGTGCTCAAATAATGATTGCTGTTAATATCAGCAATACTTTTCTGTTCAAAATTCTTCAGAAGTAGATTGTGTGTGTGTGTGTGTGTGTGTGTGTGTGTGTGTGTGTGTGTGTAGAACTGGGGCATAGGCCAAAGGTGCTGGGGGATGAGAGGATTCCCCAGAGACAGAGTGGGGAGCAGAACAGACTGAACTACTGAAATACACTGCTAAGGGGAGCAGCGGGTGAGACAGGAGAGGTCTGTTGCGCTATGTGGGTAGCTCCCTGACTAGGGAACTCCACACTCAGGCTGTAGTGGCGATAGCATTGAGACTTAACCCCTAGGCCACCAGGGAGGCTCCAGAAGTAGATTTTTAGAGCTCAATTAAAATTTCTTACTTATGGGACCTCCCTTGGTGGTGCAGGCGGTTGAGCGCATTGCCGTGAAGCTGTCCACAACCTCTGCGGCATCGGTTCATTCCCGGCCGGCCAGCGAGAGTCCCACACGGTGAGGCAGACCTCTCCTGTCTCATCCGCTGCTCTCCTCAGTAGTGTATTTCGTCAGTCTGCCTGCTCTGTTCCCTGCTCTATCTGTGGTGAATCCTCTCACCCTCCTGCGCATGAGGCCGGTACCCCGGTTCTTGTGTAAATAAATAATCTTAAAAAAAAAACAAAGATTTCTTACTTATAAGCACTTTGGGAGGGACGTCTTTCAAAACTGGTTTTGAGGTGGGCAGATTCTGTCTACATAAATGCTGGGCATACAGGGGCATTGAAGGTGGGAAGAGGAGAGGCAGTGAAGAACACAGTTTAAAAAGCCTTTGAGGACCTCCCTGGTGGTGCAAGGGGTTAAGTCTCAGCACTGTGAAGTTATCTGCAGCCTCTGCAGCATGAATTTGATCCCTGGCCAGCCAGGGAGCTACCCACATGGCATAGCAGACCTCTCCTGCCTTGCCCACAGCCCCTGTTAGCAGTATATTTTAATGGATCCACCTGTCCCGCTCCCCATTCCATATCTGGTGAATCCTCTCACCCCCCCATCTCTGGCCTACACCTCAGCTCTTGTATGCATAAATAATATATATATATATATTTTTTTTTTTTAAAAAGCCTTTGAGATCAGACCAGAGTTTGAATTTGGCTCCCATTGACCAACTCTGTGACTATGGTCTAGGTGCAGACTGTTTCCATGGTGGGGAAAGAAGGAACATGACTATCCCAGCCCGCAGGTTGGCAGTGAGGGTTACACAGGATAGTGCAAAGGAAGGGTGATCAGTGCAGAATGTAGTAGATAGCGCACATTCACTAAATGAGCATTGCTAGGATTATGGTCAGAAAGATTAGAAATAATTTGCCTATTTCAGGATGGGCAAATTGAAGTTCAGAGAAGGTTATGACTTAAGGAGTCAGAAGAAGGAAGTTATATTGATTTGGGGAGGAGGTTAAAAAAACCTTCATTTTTAAAAAAGATTTTATTTATGCATGCAAGAACTGGGATACAGGCCAGAGGTGCGGGGGGTGAGAAGATTCACCAGAGACGGAGTGGGGAGCAGAACAGGCAGATCTACTGAAATACACTGCTGAGGGGAGCAGCGGGCAAGTCAGGAGAGGTCTGGTGCGTCATGTGGGTTACTCCCTGGGCGGCCGGGGATCGAACTCATGCTGCAGAAGCTGTAGATTGCTTCATAGTGCTGTACTTAACCCCTTGTGCCACCAGGGAGGCCCCCCAAAACTTCATTTTTTACAACAGCTTTAGATTTACCAAAAACTTCCTCTATGCCTTGCGTGCTTCCTGTTACCATTTCACATTAGTTACAATTAGTGAGTCTGTATTTGTACATTTTTACTATCCACTTGAGACCTACTTTGCTCAGATTTCCTTATTATCTCCCTAACATCCTTTGTGCAGAACCCCATAGGGCACACGTTACATTTAGTGATGTCCTCTTAGGTTCCTCTTGATTGAATTTCTCATATTTCCCTTGTTTTTTTTTTTTTAAAGATTTATTTATTTAGGGCCTCCCTGGCGGCGCAGCGGTTGAGCGCTGGGTTGCGAAGCTGCCAGCGACCTCTGCAGCGCCGGTTCTATCCCCGGCTGCTCCCCGGCCACCGGAGGAGGGTCCCACATGGCGCGCAGACCTCTCCTGCCGCCCGCTGCTCCCCTCAGCAGTGTGCTTCGGTCTTTCTGCCTTCTCTGCTCCCCGCTCTGGCTCTGGTGAATTCTCTCACCCTCCCGCGCTTCTGACTGTACCCAGTGCTTGTATAAACAAAACAAACAAACAAATAAATAAATAAATAAAACATGCCTCTATTAAAAAAAAAGATTTATTTATTTATACAAGAACTGGGGTACAGGCTAGAGACGCGGGAGGGTGAGAGGATTCACCAGAGACAGAGCGGGGAACAGAACAAGCAGACTGAGGAAATACACTGCTGAGGGGAGCAGCGGGCAAGACAGGAGAGGTCTTTTTCACCATGTGGGATTCTCACTGGCTGGCCGGGATGGAACCTGTGCTGCAGAGGCTGAGGGCAGCTTCACAGTGGGGGGCTCAACTGCCTGCACCACCAAGGAGGCCCAGATTTCCCTTGTTTTTAATGATTTTGACAGATTTGAGGGGTACTGGTCAGGTATTTTACAAATTGGGATTTGTATATTGCTTTTCTTAGCTTTAGGCAGAAGTAAGGGTTTGACGGGAAGCAAAGGTACAGTGCCATTTTCAGCACATCATGTCAAGGTACATGCTTTCAAGATTGTCACTACTGATCTTAACCTTGAGCGTGTGCATGAGGTCATATTTGTCACATTTCACTGCTAAATTACCTTTCTCCACCTTACCCTTTACAGGAGCTGGAAAATTAGGCTCCACTCCTTAAGAGCAAGGTATCTACCTAAGTTATTTGGCATTCTTCTGCACAGGAAATTTTTCTTTTTTTTCTATTTAATCATTTATTTGTATTATGATATACCCAGGGATAGTCATTTCACACTTTAGGTTATATTTTTTAAAGATTTATTTATTTATGCAAACAAGGACTGGGGTACAGGCCAGAGGTGTGGGGGGGTGAGAGGATTCGCCAAAGATGGAGTGGGGAGCAGCAGGCGAGACAGAGAGGTCCGTTGTGTCATGTGGGTTGCTCCCTGGCTGGCCGGGGATCAAACTCATGCTTCAGAGGCTGTGGACAGCTTCACAGTGCTGTGCTTAACCTCTTGCACCAGGGAGGCCCCCACACTTTAGGTTATATACCAGTATATTTTCCTCCAGTTTTCAGCTGGCTCCTGTTTTTGACATACCTCCATCATTGTGGGGTATTTTATTTTTTTTAACAGAGACTTGCTTTTTTACTATTTTTCCTTTTGTATCTTTGTTTTTATCTAATGTGCACATATTGTCTGTTTTAAAAACAGGGCCTCCCAGGTGGTGCAGGGATTAAAGTCTCAGTGCTATCAAGCTACTGCCAGCCACTGCAGCATGAGATTGATCCCTGGCCAGGGAGCTGACCCACACGGCACAGCAGACCTCTCCTATCTCACCCGCTGCTCCTCTTAGCAGCATATTTAAGTAGTTCTGCCTAGTCTGCTCCCCACTCTGTCTCTGGTGAATACTCTCACCCCCTCCTCACCTCTGACCTATACCCCAATTCTTGTATGCACAAACAAATAAAATAAATCTTAAAAAAAAGTTAAAAACAGACACCTATATAACATAAACCAGCGTAACTTCAATAAAAATGTTTTCAATTAAAAACAACAGCTACAGTAATTAAATAAAAAGGCTATAGCACATAAAAACATACATGTCTCCTTCCACCCCGATCACTCACACATGTGGGCATACACAACACACACACACACACACACACACACACAGCCCTGGTCCATACCCCTTTCTCAGAAACACCACGTTGATTCCTTGTTTGTAACTCAGGAAAAAATTCCTTTTTCTTTTTCTCTCAAACAAATGTCTACATATAGTACACACTCTTCTATAGACTTCCTCCCCTCCAGTAACCGTTGCTTAAGAGTTATGCCAGTGGGGCCTCCCCGGTGGCGCAGCAGTTGAGCGCTGGGTTGCGAAGCTGCCCGCGGCCTCTGCGGCGCCGGTTCGATCCCCGGCTGCTCCCCGGCCACCTGAGGAGGGTCCCACATGGCGCGCAGACCTCTCCTGCCACCCGCTGCTCCCCTCAGCAGTGTACTTCGGTCCTTCTGCCTGCTCTGCTCCCCGCTCTGGCTCTGGTGGATTCTCTCACCCTCCCGTGCTTCTGACTGTACCCAGTGCATGTATAAACAAAACAAAGAAACAAACAAATAAATAAAACATGCCTCTATAAAAAAAAAAAGAATTATGCCAGTGCCTCCCCGCTGGCGCAGCGGGTTAAGGACCGCGCTGTGGAGCTGTCCACAGCCTGTGCAGCACGGGTTCGATTCCCAGCCGGCCAGGGAGATGCCCACATGGCGCAGCAGACCTCTCCTGCCCCGCCTGCTGCTCCTCTCAGCTGTATCTTTGGTCCATCTGCCTGTTCTGCTCTCTGCTCTGTCTCTGGTGAATTCTCTCACCCTCCCGCGCCTCTGGCCTGTACCCCAGTTCTTGTATAAATAAATAAATCTTTTTTTAAAAATGAGTTATGCCAGTATGCCACACAGAGAGCTATTTCCCTTTTAACCTCTGCGTACTATTTCATTGTAAACACCGTATCTATTTAACCAGTCTCCATCGATGGATATTTGCATCCTTTCCAGTCTTTTTCTAGAGAAGTGTTGCAGTAAACTGTAAACTTGAGCAAATAAACCTGCAGGATAAGCTTCTAGACATGGCATTACTAACATGTAGATGCTGCCAATCGTCCTCCACAAATCCCTCACCAATTTTCATTCTCACAATGTATGAGAGGGCCTGCTTCCCCACACCCTTGTTAATACAGAGAAGTAACAAGTGTTTTGATCTTTGCCAATCTGATAGGTGAAAAATGGTGACTCATAATAGTTTTAATTTGCATTTCTTTTATTATGAGTGAAACTGAACATTTGCCATTTATAAATCATTTTCTGTGAATTGTATCTGCAGGTCCTCTGCCCGTTCTCCCAGCCTCTTTGAATGGTTTATAACCTTGTTTGGTGCCTCACTGAAAGCGACTCATCATTTATTCCTTCAACTAACATTTAGTGATTACCTGCTGTGTATCAGACTATGCTGGAAACAGGGTATTCTCTGAAAAATTGAAATTTTAGAAGGGGCAGACAAAGTACAAAAATAGATGTTGGTTGGTGATAACTGTCAAGAAGAAAAAGAAGGGTCTGGGCTAAAAAGTTCCGGGGTGCTATTTTATATAGACTAGCTTTCTCTGGAGGGATGCCAAGACAGTAGAGAGATGGGAATGCAATGAGGAAACAAACCATGCAGTTATCTGGGAGAGGAATACCTCAGGCTGAGCGAGCATCGGTGTGAAGTGGGAATTTGCTGGGTGAGCTGGAGGATCATCAGCCCAGAGGCTAGTGTGATGACAGCAGACTGAGTGAGAAGGAGAGGGTTGGGAGATGGAGTCAGAGGTGAGACCTTCAGGCCCTACAGGCCTTTGTGAAGACTCTGGCGGAATCCACTCTGAGTGAGATGCTGGCCATTTCAGAATGTATTTATTTTGGCTGTACCTAGTGGGTTTTGTGTTTTGTGTGTGTGTGTGTGTGTGTTGAGAGTTTTGCAGCAGAGGAATGACATTATCCAGTTTAGTTTTTGAGAGGACCACATAGCAGCACAGTCTGTGACCTTACAGACCACAAGTTCTTGGGGCATCTCCCACCATTGGCCTGGGACACTGGGGGCCTGGCCTGCTTTAAGCAAACACAGTGAGCAAAAATCCAGATGGACATAATATTTTCAAAGGGCCTGGGAGGTCATGTGCTCAGTGTGGTCAGGGGCACTGTGGTGATCTCATGCCTCTAGACCTGGGGCTGTTGCTTATGGGGATGAGGAAGCTCCACCTTTTTTCCTATTGGAAGGAGTCATCGCCCAAAGCTCATCAACCACACCTCTAAAAGTACCTCCCTCTGCTGACACATTCACATAAGGCCATAAAAATGCGTGTACAAGAATGTCCCTGGAATTAGATAGTGATAATAGTCATATGACTTTGTGAATACTTTATTTTTTAAAGATTTATTTATTTTTTAAAAGATTTCTTTTTATTTATTTATACAAGCACTGGGTACAGTCAGAATCGCGGGAGGGCGAGAGAACTCACCAGAGCCAGAGCGGGGAGCAGAGCAGGCAGAAGGACCGAAGTACACTGCTGAGGGGAGCAGCGGGTGGCAGGAGAGGTCTGCGCACCATGTGGGACCCTCCTCCAGTGGCTGGGGAGCAGCTGGGGATTGAACTGGCATTGTAGAGGCTGCGGGCAGCTTTGCAACCCAGTGCTCAACCGCTGCACCACTGGGGAGGCCCAAAGATTTATTTTTTATTTATTTATGCATACAAGAACTGGGATGTAGGCCAGAGGTGGGAGGGGAGGGTAAGAGGAGTCACCAGAGACAAAGTGGGGAGCAGAACAGGCAGATCTACTGAAATACACTGCTGAGGGAAGCAGCGGGTGAGGCAGGAGAGGTCTGCTGGGCCATGTGGGTCAGCTCCCTGGCCAGGAATTGACCTCATGTCACAGTGGCTAGCTATAGCGTGATAGCACTGAGACTTTAATCCCTAAGCCACCAGGGAGTCCCTTTATGAATACTTTAAAAAACACTAACTTGTACACTTTAAGGGCTGAATTTATAACATTAAATTATAAGTGAATAATACTAATAAAAGAATGTTCCTAGAAATTTTGTCATATGCAAAGTCTGGCCACAGGGATATGTTTAATAAACTTGTACTATATTCTATAGATAAACATGTAGCTGTTAAAAAGAATAGGGGCGCCTGCATTTGCAGAGGTGGGTGATACAGAGGGCTTTCTGTGGTATAGCATTACATTAAAAAGAATAAGAAGGACCATGTGTATAGTGTGCTGTTTGTATAGACACACAGAATATTTCTAGAAAAATATTTGCGATTTCTTTTTTTAAGATTTATTTATTTATGCATACAAGAGCTGGGGTATAGGCCAGAGATGCGGGGGGTGAGAAGATTCACCAGAGACAGAGTGGGGAGCAGAACAGGCAGACTGACTGAAATACGCTGCTGCGGGGAGCAGCGGGGAGACAGGAGCGGTCTTCCTTGCCATGTGTGTTGCTCCCTGGCTGGCTGGGGATGGAACTCATGCTGCAGAGGCTGTGGATTGCTTCACAGTGCAGTGCTTAACCCCTTGTGCCACCAGGGAGGCCCTATTTGCGATTTCTTAATGGATTTGTAGGGAGTGGAGATAGGATTTCACCTGTGTGATAATGTCTTATCTTCTTTCCTTAAAAAAGCAAATATTTATGTGTGTAAGTTTTACAAAACAGGGATTTTAATCATCACAATAAAAATTAAAATTAAAAAACGTGGAAGAGGGGTGCTCTAGGCTGAGTGAGCAGCAGCAGTGAAGTCCCAAGGTGGGGATGAATCAGCTGGCTGCGCTGAAGGGTCACTGGGGGGCTAATGGAGCCCCTGTTGGCTCTTGAGTGAGGAACAGACTGTGGGATGTTTATGGAGAACTTTCTACATGTCAGGCATCTCACTAAGCTCTGGGTGGTGGGCAGGGGTGGGCAAGACTGACCAGTAGCGTCACCAAGCTCACTTGCCTGCTTTCCCTCACTCCACCTTTTTTCCAGAACCCATGAAATCCAGAGTAGCAATGGATCTCGAGCTGAGTGACCTTGAACAATGACTTTGCATTTCTGAGTCATAGGTCCCTCATCTGCAAAATGGAAATAATAATCAAATCTTTCTCAATGGAGTTGTAAGAATCCTTGGAGATTCAAAATGGGTTATTACTACTAATATTAGTCTGCTTCCGGCACTGACTGACTGAGGCTGGCTGTCTAATAATAAGAATAAAATTCTCACAATTATGCAGTGAGATGGGCAAGAGTGGCGTAATATACCCATTTCATACTTAAGCCACTGAGGCACAAAGACGCAAAGAGCGCAACCAAATTTAGTGAAAAATTCAAGATGGGCAGAGGTTAGGTCGGACAAGTTATGGGTTTGAATCCCCGCTTTGCCAGCTACTTGCTTTTTGCTTTGGGGCTAGTTACTTCTCTGAGCCTGAGAATTAACCACATCCACATCTATGAAAAGAGACAAGGTCTCAGACCTCACAGGATCTGAGGATTAAAAGTTAGTGCAAAAGAAAAAGGCCTCCCACAGTGCTTGGAGGGAGCATGGTAGACGTCCCCGAATCGAAGCCATTAGGGTGATTATTTTGTAAATGTTCTGAATGACAATAACCGCTCACATATGGATGTCTGTGTCAGACCCTACTTAGGTGCTGAGATCTGAGGAATAGAGGCCAGGTCTTGTGGTCTCTAAGTCTTTCCCTAATACCAGCTGTAGAACCGGCCCCCATCCCACTGTGAATGAACAGGAGAGGACCTCAGTGATGCAAATGAACGTTGACTTTTTTCATTGACAAAACAATGAGCCTGTTGCAGTGGAGTTAGAGCTTTGGAAATAGAACTTTGAAAGGAGAAAACCCAGTGTTTGTTGTGATACTCACACCCTGCTCTACTTGTCAATAAACATTTCCCAAGACCTGCTAAGAACCCTAGTTTGGAATTTACTCCAGGTCTCTAATCGCTGTGTAAACTGGAGCCTCACAGTATCTTAGGCTAATGCAGGAGCACGGGGAGGTAATGATGCTAAGCGCTTAGGGCCGAAGGGAGGCTTTAGTGAAATGTGTAGGAGGAGCTTGGTACTACTGAGAAACAAAGCAATTTTCTTCAAGAGATCAGTTTACTGATTTTTTTTTTTTCCTGTACTTCAAACTTCCCTACCTCGCCCCTACTTAAGAAGAAGTGGTTGTAGACTCCCTAGTGTACCGTGAATCCCCCAAAATGGGGATCACCGTCACTACAAGTTTCGAGGGGAAGACTTGGGCTAATAATAGAGCAAGGAAGGATTATAGCTATCACTCTGGGGACAGAACAGGATAGTGAAGTGTGCAATAGAAAGATACATAAAAAGCAAAACACCAACACCATTTTTTATACACGTGAACATATTCTCTATATGTGTATCCACTAAAATATTCCCTCTAGACCCACAGAATAGCAACAACTCAAGTGTCCAAAACAGGGAATTGATTAAATAAATCAGTTGACATTCACACAATGGGTTATTTCAGTCTTTCATAATATAAGGTCAATACCAATGTGCAGATCTGGAATAATCCTCAAGATTTATTATTAAGTAAGTGGTGATCGGCAGCCTCTGCAGCACGAGTTTGATCCCCAGTCTGATAGATGACCCACATGGCTCAGAAGTCCTCTCCTGTCTCGCCCGCTGCTCCCCTCAGCAGTGTATTTCAGTCCATCTGCCTGTTCTGTTTTCCACTCTGTCTCTGGTGCATCCTCTCACCCCCACACCTCTGGTCTGTACCCCAGCTCTTGTATACATAAATAAATAAATATTAAAAAATATATAGGGAGGAATAAAAGACAGGAAGATTCTTCTGGAAAAAAAAAAAGAATAAGATATACCCTACCAGGAAAAAAAGCTATCGTAGAAACACAAGTTGTTCTTGGTAATGATAAGAATTCACCAAAATCAATTCATGAATATATGACACTTTGGCATATGACAAGGGTGTCAAGGCAGATCAAAAAAAGGACTATTCAATAAATGAAGCCTGGAAAAAATGATCCTCCACATGGGGGGAAATAAAATTAGATTATTGCCTCACACTATGCACCCCAATCAACTCCAGATCTAAGGACTCACTTACCTTTTAATTTTTTTAAAGACCTAATTATCTAAAACAAAGCTTTAGGGCCTCCCTGGTGGCGCAAGAGGTTAAGTCTCAGCACTATGAAGCAATCCACAGCTAACAGGGTCATAAGTTCGATCCCGGCCAGGGAGATGACCCACATGGCACAGCAGACCTCTCCTGTCTCACTTACTGCTCCTCTCTGCCTCTGGCGAATCCCCTCACCCCCATCCCTGCACCTCTGGCCTACATCCCAGCTCTTGCATGCATAATAAATAAATCTTAAAAAAAAACAAAAAGGAAATACTGTATCCTGCCGTGTCCTATGGTTTATGTCAGCACATAATTCCAGTGGTGGCCCACTCTGACCCTGCACAGCTGTACAGCAGTCCCCACAGGCAATCCCTTGCTATTACACTGTTTTTTATTTTTTTTAAGATTTATTTATTCATCCATACAAGAACTGGGATACAGGTCAGAGGTGCAGGGGATGAGAGGATTCACAAGAGACAGAGTAGGGAGCAGAACAGGCAGATCCACTGAAATACACTGCTGAGGGGAGCAGCGGGTGAGACAGGAGAGGTCTGCTGCTCCATGTGGGTAGCTCCCTGGCCGGGGATCGAACTCGTGCTGCAGTGGCTGCAGATAGCTTCATAGCTTGCGTCTTAATCCCTTGTGCCACCAAGGGGGGGACCTGCACGTTTTTTAAAACAACCTTTTTAGTTGCAAAATATAACATTCAGAGAATGAATTAAATGTACATTTTTTAAAAGATTATTTATTTATTTATTTACACAAGAACCGGGGTACAGGCCACATGCGCGGGAGGGTGAGAAGATTCGCCAGAGACAGAGCAGAGAACAGAACAGGCAGATGGACTGAAATACACTGCTGAGGGGAGCAGCGGGTGAGACAGGAGAGGTTGCGCGCCATGTGGTACCCTTGCCGGCCGGCCGGTCGGGATGGAACCGGCGCTGCAGAGGCTGCGGACAGTTTCACAGCGCGCGCTCAACAGCCTGCGCCACCAGGGGAGGCCCTAAATGTACATATTTTATTTATTTATTTTTTGTTTGTTTTATGTATGTATGTATGTATTTATACAAGCACTGGGTCCAGTCAGAAGCGTGGGAGGGTGAGAGAATTCACCAGAGCCAGAGCGGGGAGCAGAGCAGCCAGAAGGACCGAAGTACACTGCTGAGGGGAGCAGCGGGCACGGCAGGAGAGGTCTGTGCGCCATGTGGGCCCCTCCCCAGTGGCCAGGGATGGAACCGGCGCTGCAGAGACTGCGGGCGGCTTCGCAGCCCAGTGCTCAACTGCTGAGCCACCAGGCGAGGCCCTAAGTGTACATATTTTAAAAGAGCAATTACAATGCAAATATGTGTTTCTTCTGTTTCCCTTAGCAGGATGTTTGCTTTTTAAGTTAAAAAAAAAAAAAGAAAAATATAACAAACACCTGTGTACGCTTTCCTAGAATTAGTACACACACTTTCTATTATGTTTTTCTTGTTTTTTTTTTTCTTTTTGGTTTCCTAACAAGGCAATAAAATAGGATGTATCTGATTCTAGTCCTCTTTTTTAGGATGCAGTACTTTATGTTCAGCAGTGCTTTTGTGAGTCATTTTAATGAATCAAACCTAATATTGACTCAGTCCAGTATTCTCCTTTTGAGGTGTCCGTGTTCACGCTGGTCGACCCTTCGTGATGATTCTTGTCTTTCCAATAAGACTTTTGAAGCTTTGAAAACTTCCTTGCTTTCTGATAAGATGTTTCAGTCTTCCCTTAAACCTCTGGTCTACACACAGACAGCCTGGTGCAACCAGCCCTAGTTTCTGTTAGAGCCCATAATCTGGATGTTAAGGTGCATTGTAAGGACCAGATTTGTTAATAAAATGTAACTTTACAGATAAAGGCAGAGTCCTCTTTGCTCTGTGAAATGGTTATGTTCACTTTCCTATATGCCTGATTATTTACAAGGGTGACCATCTTTTCAATATATTTATTTGAATTTCTTTATCTCCCAACTATCCTTCTCTTTGTCTGTTTTTCTTTTTTTAGATTTATTTTTTTATGCATACAAGAGCTGAGGTACAGGCCAGAGATGTGGGGGGTGAGATGATTCACCAGAGTCAGAGCAGGGAGCAGAACAGCCAGGCTGACTGAAATACACTGCTGAGGGGAGCAGCAGGCGAGTCAGGAGAGGTCTGCTGCGCCATGTGGGTTGCTCCCTGTCTGGCCGGGGATCGAACTCATGCTGCAGAGGCTGCGGACAACTTCATAGGTTGTGTCTTAACCCCTCAGGCCACCAGGGAGGCCCTGTTTTTCTTTTGTTTAATCTTTGGATCATGTTCCCCCCATCTCTCTCTTTTTTGCTTTTATAAATAATGCCATGATGAACATCTTTGTGCCTGCCCACTTGCTTATTTGTCTGATTTGTCATTATAATAAATTTCTAAAATGGAATTCCTGAGACAAAGGATTTTTTCAATTTAAAAAGCTTTTCTTTTTAAGAAAAATTCTTTTAAAAATCCAAGTCAATAGGGCCTCCCTTGTGGCGCAGAGGTTAAAGACAGAGCGCTATCAAGCTATCACCAGCCACCACAGCAGGAGTTCCATACCCAGCCAGGGAGTTGACCCACATGGCTACACAGCAGACCTCTCCTGTCTCACCTGCTGCTCCCCTCAGCAGTGTATTCCAGGCAATCTGCCTGTTCTGCTCCCCACGCTGTCTCTGGTGAATCCTCTCACCCCCACACCTCTAGCCTACACCCCAGTTCTTACGTGCATAAATAAATATATCTTTTTTTTAAAAAATCCAAGTCAAACAAAAGATTTGTGCATACCTCCACTCCCCCCAGCAGTGTGTCTGTCTTCCCACTACTTCCTAGAACTGGGTGTCATTAGATTTTAGTTTCCTTCTTTTAGGGTTGGGGACATTCTTGATTGGGATGTTTGCTTAAGATGTGCTAGATCCAGCCTGTAGAGATTTTGCCCTTAGCTGTGTTCTCAGAAGTCCCCAGTTCTGCCAGAGGGTAAAGAACTTAGCCCCAACCTTCTCCTACTCTCCTAGCCTCCTGGGACCTTAGCCACTTGACAGTTACTTTCAGGAGACTCTAGAGGTTTGTTCCAGAAGAGTTAATTGCTAAATCTGACAACGCTCCTTCCAGGTCCCCTTCTTCTTTAAATTGTAATCTCCATCCCCTCTCTCCTAGATGATGGTGCTTGACTTCTGGTCTCAACATTGTCCACTCAGCACTCTGAGAATGACCTCTGCTTCACTAAGAATCCATCCAAACTCCTTGGCCTTGACCTCCCAAGCCCTGCTGAATCCAGGCCTGACCCTCCTCTCAGAACTCATCTTTTACAGTTCCCCTGGCTCCTGCCAGCTTCTGGGCTCCCCAGTGACTTCCTGAGCAAGCTGGGTCACTTTCCTGGCCTTTGTACTTATTTACCCTGCTTCGAATGCTCAGACCCCAAAGCACTCACAACTCTCTTTAGATGTCACCACATCAGTCAGGCCTTATGAGACTGCCTCGTCTAAAATAGCACCTGCTGGCCCCTTGCTCCCTCTCCCCAACCCACTTTATTTTTTCATAACGTACAATGAATGCCATCATCGTTGCACACTTTTACTTGTTTATATGTGCGTTCTTTGCCTCCCTCACCTGGAATGTAAACTCAATAAAACCCGGAGCTTTGCGAGTTTGTTACTTGTTTTGTTTTTCCAACATATCTCCCTGGCAGCAAGAGTAACTAACTGTCCCTTGGGAGACCTGGGTTGGATCGGCTGCGCTGCACAGCACTGCAAAGGGCACACACGCAAGTTCGAGTCCCTGCTCTGCTGCTTTCCAGTAATGTCCCTGGGAGGACTTATTGAAACCAGCCCCCCCCTTTTTTTTTAAGACAGCAGTGAGGATGATAATGGACTTACTGGGTTGTGGTAAGAATGTAATGAATTAATTCACATCAAAACTAGGGTTGTTCTTAGTGTTTGTCATTGTTATAATTTTTTTTTTAAGATTTATTTATTTATTTATTTATTTATAAGCATTGGGTACAGTCAGAAGCGCTGGAGGGTGAGAGAATTCACCAGAGCCAGAGCGGGGAGCAGAGCAGGCAGAAGGACTGAAGAACACTGCTGAGGGGAGCAGCAGGGGGCAGGAGAGGTCTGCGCGCCATGCTGGACCCTCCTCTGGTGGCCGGGGAGCAGCCGGGGATCGAACCGGCGTTGCAGAGGCTGCGGGCAGCTTCTCAACCCAGCGCTCCACTGCTGCGCCACCGGGGAGGCCCCATTGTTATAATTTTACATCATGTTTATATATATTTTTTTTTCCTCAAAGGAAGGGAAAACTTATTGGTCCTGGGCAGAATTCACGCACCCAAGGTGGGGGTTAGTGAAGCCGCCGTGTTTATATTTTTAAAGATTTATTTATGCATACAAGGGCTGGGGTGCAGGCCAGAGATGCAGAGGGTGAGAGGATTCACCAGAGACAGAGAGGGGAGCAGAACAGGCAGATCTACTGAAATACACTGCTGAAGGGAGCAGTGAGTGAGACAGGAGAGGTCTGCTGCGCCATGTGGGTTGCTCCCTGGCCAGCCAGCGATCGAACTCCTACTGCAGAGGCTGTGGATTGCTTCGTAGTGCGGCGCTTAACTCTTTGCGTCACCAGGGAGTCCCTAAGTGCTGCATCTTAACCCCTTGCACCACCAGGGAGGCCCCCAATTTTTCAGTGTATTGAACACGTGGGTTATTGCTATCATGCATGCACGAGGACACCAATACACTCCGCTACTGATACTTAGCGTGTGCGCTCCCCCGGACAATGGGTATAGACATGTGTGCAGGAGTGAACTAGAAAGATGTGACCCCTTTCTCACCAGGAACCTTGTGGAAGGCATGTAATTATTCCTCATGTTAAAGTGCCCAGAAGCAAAAAAGCACAGATATCACGCAGCCTGAGGGCCAGGGAGGATTCTGGGGGTTAGCGGGTGTTCCCTGGGACTAAGGACATACAGGTTTGACCAGGTGGGAAGGAAAGAGAAGCACGTGCAAGAAGACCCTGAGGGGAGAGAGTGTCTGTAAAGGGACGCTAGCGGGGAACCCAGGTGAGTGAAGTGTGGGGGGCTGGGAGAGGCCAGGCTGGAGAATTTGGCAGGGGCCACCGTGCAGGGATCTGGGGGCTCCAGAGAGGACTTTCGTGAGAGTCATGAAAGGAATTGAAGAGGGAGAGGGAGCCCTTAGGTCTGCAATTAGACACGACTCCAGTGACAGCCGCGTGGAAAGCCTTCCTAGGTCTCTGTTCAACTGCTGCCTCACCAGAGACCCTTGGTCTAACATGGCATCGCCCTGCCCACCATCTGTGCCCCCTCTACCTGCTTCGTAGGTCATGAGGCTGCATCAGTCTGAGATGATGTATTTTTTTTTAACAGTTTATACCATTTACTTTATTTAACAATCTAGGAGGTTCGTCGTCATTAGCAGTTGCAGGGCAATTTCAGATGCAATTGGGAATTCAGGAATCTCGGTCCAGCTGTTTGTGCAGTGAACACACAGCCCCTTTGACAGCCGCTGAGAAGGGATCGCTCTCAAACTGATTTCATTTGTAGCAAATTGACTGGGGCCACTCCACGTGGCTTCTATTGTTCCTGATGTTGGGGCTTGCTCTCTTTTTACAATAAATTCATGGCCATCATGTGATATTAATTTGACATACATGGCATCAGGACCTTCACAGTCACTGTGGGTTTCCCCCTCCCTCTGTGAATTTCTTCTGGAACTGTACTCCACTTCCAGAGCAACTGTGGTAGTGTCTCGTCCCCTCCACAGCCACACTGTGTCCCTGAGCACCGCCAAAGCCCTCACTCCAGGGCCGCCCCCACCCCCGATGATATTACACTTTCTCATGCTTGTCCTGATACCCGCGTTGGAACGGAAACCCTGCAAGAGCTGGAACTTTGGGGAGGGGAGAGATTGACTGCAGAGAGGCCAATTAGGAGGCTGGTGCAGATGGCCTGAGCTCCAGAATTTTCACTTGCTAGGAGGGTTAGGAGCAGCTGTCTGCCTGTTAGAGAGCAGGAGGAGGCTAGAGGACTTGACTCAGCTTGAAGCTTCATTTGCATAGCACTTTACATAAGACTGAGAAAATGTCAATGAATAGGGTAGGGAGGCAGCTGTAGATAAAGGTAGTGGGAAGAGGAGCAAGGTGCCAGCAGACCCAACAGTTCAGGGTATGTTCATTAATTGTAAGTCATCAAGGGTTCGGGGTCAGGTGTGAGACTTGAGAGAAACGATAGAATGGGTAAATGTTGAAGACGTAAGGGACAAGATTTGGTGGCCATATGTGGGAAGCAAGGAAATGGGAAGGTGCTGTCTACCTTTCCAGTTTGAGATACTGGACGTATGGATGGTTATGAATTACCTCACAGCAGATCTTGAGTTCAGCTGTTGTGCCTGAGTCCTAGGTATCTGGGATGCCTGCAGGGCGGATCCAGGAATTAGGCAGACAGGACTGAGGATAACCAGCGGAGTCCTTAGTTAAAAAGACGGTCATTGGAATGAACAATGAAAATACTGACGCCTCGTGGATTAATGCCTTTTCCTCTGAGATCTCTTTAGGCAAATTACCAGAAATGCTTACATGCAAACATTTTCTGGTTGCAACCTGGCTTCCCCACCTCATCTAAAGAATTCTACAGCCCCCAGATACTTCTGGTAATGAAGACCCCCCTTAAGGGAGAGATTGTTGTTTTTTTTTTAATCTCCTTCCCTCCCCCAAAGGAGGGGTTTTGAAACTTAAGCTTCATTAACTTCAAGGTACTTGTCTCTGCCCTTCAGGACGTTCTAAATGAGGGATGCAATGGAGGGAAGAATCCTGAGGATTCCTTACAATTGACGAAGGGGTCCGGCAGATTTTGCCTGTCAGGGAGACTGAGGAGGAGCAGTCAGGGAGGTCGGTGGTAGGAGGAGACTGGGAAAGGCTGGCTTCACAGAAGAGGAGCGGCTGTTCAGAGGATCATCACAGCAATCAACTATTTGCCAAGTTCAGCCGATTCTTCCTCTGCAGCGTCTCCCCATCTCCACTGCCATCTCCTGGCCAGAAGCGCCCATTACAATTGGGTAATTGCTCCGGCCTCCTTACAGCTGTCTTTACAGTCATAGAAGCGCATCCTGTGAGAGCAGACTTTGGAAAGTAGAGCCTAGACTATGCCAATCCCTACTCAACAACTTCCACCTCCAAACTGGTGCTCTACTACCTAGCCTGGAACGCTGGGCCTTTCGCTGCCTGACTCCAGGTGACTCATCTATCTAAATCTGCTCCCCTATAAAGAAGATAAACTGTCCCCTCAAGTCTCCTCCAGCCCTCAACCTTGTTGAGGCTTTATCATCTTCCTGAAGTGCCTACGCTTCATGGCTAAATTTGTCAAGGTCAGGCTCAGACAACACCTTCTACAGGAAGCCCCTAATCCTCATTCGTCCTGTCTTGATTTTTACCAGAATCACAGTTTAATCTTCAGAGACTAAATTCTTTTTTTTTTTTAAAGAGGCACGTATTTTATTTATTTATTTGTTTGTTTGTTTATACAAGCACTGGGTACAGTCAGAAGCGTGGGAGGGTGAGAGAATTCACCAGAGCCAGAGCGGAGAGCAGAGCAGGCAGAAGGACGGAAGTACACTGCTGAGGGGAGCAGCGGGCGGCAGGAGAGGTCTGCGCGCCATGTGGGACCCTCCTCCGGTGGCCGGGGAGCAGCCGGGGAGCAGCCGGGGAGCAGCCGGGGATCGAACAGGCGCTGCAGAGGCTGCGGGCAGCTTCGCAACCCAGCGCTCAACCGCTGTGCCACGGGGGAGGCCCTTGTTCCTACTCTTAGGCAGTATTGGGTGTGCTCGCTTGACCTGCATTTCCTCTGCCCACTGACAGGCCTTGTGCTGGGTAAAATAGAGACAGGAGGGCCTCCCCGGTGGCGCAGCGGTTGAGCGCTGGATTGCGAGGCTCCCCGCGTCCTCTGCGGCGCCGGTTCGATCCCAAGCTGCTCCGCTCCCCGCCCACCGGAGGAGAGTCCCACATGGCGTGCAGACCTCTCCTGCCGCCCGCTGCTCCCCTCAGCAGTGTACTTCGGTCCCTCTGCCTGCTCTGCTCCCCGCTCTGGCTCTGGTGAATTCTCTCACCCTCCCGCGCTTCTGACTGTACCCGGTGCTTGCATAAATAATTAAATAAATAAACCTTAAAAAAAAAAAAAAGAGTAGGAACAAGAGGTGGCAATTCAACTACCTTCAAAAGCCACACATGTGACACCTGTGAGAAGTCGTCCAGTGCAAGACAATTAGGAATGGTGGGGCCTATGGCAAGTAGGAGTCTCCATTCTCATGCCTAAAGAATTACTAATACCCAGAACATTAACCGCTGTGTAAAGTGTGTCTGAAGACTTAACTTGACCCAAAGGTGATGAATTTGAGACTCGGTATATAGGTCTAAAATAGGGTCTCCTTGGTGGCGCAAGGGGTTAAGCACCGCACTATAAAGCAATCCTCAGTCTCTGCAGCACGAGTTTGATCCCCAGCCATGCAGGGAGAAACCACATGGTGCAGCAGACCTCTCCTGTCTCACCTGCCGCTCTCCTCGGCAGTGTATTTCAGTCAGTCTGCCTGTTCTGTTCCCCACTCTGTCTCTGGTGAATCCTCTCACCCCCTGCATCTCTGGCCTGTACCCCAGCTCTTGTATGAATAAATAAATAAATCTTTTTAAAGATTATTTTTTATTTAAAAATAAAAAACATTCCTGCATTTTCTTGTTTTTAAAAACCTTTATTTTTAATTTTTTGAAAAGGTTTATTTTATACAAGAACCGGGGTACAGGCCAGAAATGCAGGAGGGTGAGAGGATTCACCATAGACAGAGTGGGGAACAGAACAGGTAGGTGGACCAAAAACACCGCTGAGGGGAGCAGTGGGCAAGACAGGAGAGGTCTGCCGTGCCATGTGGGTATCTCTCTGGCTGGCCGGGTATTGAATCCATGCTGCAGAGGCTGCAGACAGCTTCACAGCACTGTGCTCAATCCCCTGTGCCACCAGAGAGGCCCTAAAAACTTTCTTTAAAAAAAAAAGGAGAGAAAGAGAGATCTGGGCCTCCCCAGTAGTGCAAGGGGTTATGACACAGCCTATGGAGCTGTCTGCAGCCACTGAAACATGAGTTTGATCCCCAGGCAGGGAAAGACCCACATGGTACAGCAGACTTCTCCTGTCTCACCCATTGCTCCCCTCAGCAGTACATTTCAGTAGATCTGCCTGTTCTGCTCCCCACTCTGTCTCTTGTGAATCCTCTCACCCCCACACCTCTGGCCTGTACACCAGTTCTTGTATGCATAAATAAATCTTTCTCGCCCGCTGCTCCCCTCAGTGCTGTGCTTAACCCCTTGTGCCACTAGGGAGGTCCATATATATTTTAAGTTTTATAGTTTTGTAATTTACATTTAGATCTGTGATGCACTTTGGGTTAATTTTTGTGATGGGTGTAAGGCCTGTGTCAAGATTTTCTTGCAGATGGATGTCCAGTTGTTCAAACACCATTTATTGAAAAGATAATTTATTCCATTGCATTGCTTTTTCTCCTATGTCAGAGATCATTTGATTACATATGCATCTATTTTCAGACTATCTATTCTGTTGCATTGTCTATTTGTCTCTCTTTAACTAGTATCACAATGTCTTGGTTATTACAGTAAGATTTTTTTTTAAAGATTTATTTATTTATTTTTATACAAGCACTGGGTACAGTCAGAAGCGTGGGAGGGTGAGAGAATTCACCAGAGCCAGAGCGGGGAGCAGAGCAGGCAGAAGGACCGAAGTACACTGCTGAGGGGAGCAGCGGGCGGCAGGAGAGGTCTGCGCGCCATGTGGGACCCTCCTCCGGTGGCCGGGGAGCAGCCGGGGATCGAAACGGCGCTGCGTAGTAGGCTGCGGGCAGCTTCGGAACCCAGCGCTCAACTGCTGCGCCACTGGGGAGGCCCAATGTTATATAATTTGTACGTCATTTTTCATTATTGCACAATGTATGCATTTTCATTTTGGTTATATTCCTTGTACAATTCCCACCCCCCTTATTTTGACTCTAATCCCTTCTCTCCTCCCTCCCCCCATTAGTGTGTCTCTGGTTTATAGTTGCTTGTTGATTTTGATTTTTTCTTTATTATAATTAGTCTTTTTCCTGGTTCCTTATTTAGGTTTTCTAGATTCCTGCTATGAGTGAGACCATCCGGTATTTTTCTTTTTCTTTCTGGCTTATTTCGCTGAGCATGATCCCTTCCAGTTCCATCCATGTTGCTGCAAATTGCATGAGTTTATCTTTTTTGAATGCTGAGTAATATTCCATGGTGTATATGTACCACATCTTCTCGATCCAGTCATCTATTTTTGGGCATTTGGGTTGTTTCCAAAGCTTAGCTATTGTAAACAGTGCTGCTATAAACATAGGGGTGCAAGTGCCCTTTGGAATTAATGTTTCTGTGTCCTTTGGGTAAATACCTAGGAGTGGAATTGCTGGATCATATGGAAGCTCTATCTTTAGTAGGTTGAGGAATCTCCACACAGCTTTCCATGGTGGTGGGACCATTTTGCACTCCCACCACCTGTGCAGGAGAGTTCCTTTTTCTCCACATCTTCGCCAACATTTGTTGTTGCTATTTTTTTTTTAATATTCCCCATAAACTTTAAAATCAGTTTGTTGATATCTACAAAATAACTTGCTGGCATTTTGATTGGGACTGCATAGAATCTAGTGGAAAGAATAGACATCTTAACAATACTGAGTCTTCATCATTCACTTCTCATTAAACCAAAATTTCATTTGTAAGATGGAACTGACAATCTCTTCTTACAGGATTATTTGAAATGTTTTTCATTTTTTTAGTAATTATCTAGAGAGTACTGTGAATCCTGTGACAATGTCCTTGCTCTCAGGGAACTCATTTTTTAGTGGGTAAGAAGCAATAAACAAGCATACAAATAAATTAATAATTTCAGATAAGTATTGTAAAGAAAGCAGATTCTAGGGAGTGACTGGCAGAGAAAGGACTATGTGAAGTCAGGGAGCCTCTCCGAGAGGTAAAGTTAGAACTAAGACCTTTGTTAAAAGAGATCACCATGAGGGCCTCCCTGGTGGCGCAGTGGGTAGTGCACAGTGCTGTGAAGCTGTCAGCATCCTCAGCAGCGCCGGTTCAATTCTCGGCCGGCCAGGGAGACACCCACATGGTGCAGCAGACCTCTCCTGTCTCACCTGCTGCTCCCCTCAGCAGTGTTTTCCTCAGCCCACCTATTCTGCTCCCTGCTCTGTCTCTTGTGAATTCTCTCACCCTCCCGCCCCTCTGCCCTATACCCCAGTTCTTGTATAAATAAATAAATCTTTTTTAAAAAGTGTAAAAAAAAAAAAAGATCACCATTATAATAAATCGCAGACAGAGAAAACTACAAAGATGAGTAAGAATCCTGGAAGCAGAAAAGAACTCAATGGATGGTTTGGAGAAGGGCATGATGATATAGTATAGTGAGCAAGGGGTAAATGAAGTAAAAAAAAAAAAAGGTAAGTAGGGGTCATATCCTGTAGGTTTGTGTAAAATTCTGTTTTTTTTTAAGATTTATTTATTATTTATTTATACAAGCACTGGGCACAGTCAGAAGCACGGGAGGGTGAGAGAATTCACCAGAGCCAGAGAGGGGAGCAGAGCAGGCAGACTGACGAAGTACACTGCTGAGGGGAGCAGCGGGCGTGGCAGGAGAGGCCTGTTGCGCCATGTGGGACCCTCGCCCAGCGGCCAGGGATCGAACCGGCACTGGAGAGGCCACGGGCAGCTTCACAGCCCAGCGCTCAACCGCTGTGCCATCGGGGAGGCCCATAAAATTCTTTTTAATTATAAATTACAAACAAAATTCTATGTTTGTTGTATAATTTAACATACAAACTCAAGTGCACAATTCAGTGAATGTTTACATCTGTGTACTGCCATGGATATAACTTCTTTTAAATCAAGATATAGAACAGGGGTCAGCAAACATTTCTTGGAAAGTGCCATAGATACTTTTTTTTTTAATATATTTTTTAAAGATTTATTTATTTATTTATACAAGCACTGGGTACAGTCAGAAGCGCGGGAGGGTGAGAGATTTCACCAGAGCCAGAGCGGGGAACAGAACAGGCAGACTGATGATACACTGCTGAGGGGAGCAGCGGGCTGCAGGAGAGGTCTGCACGCCATGTGGGACCCTTGCTCGGTGGCCAGGGATCAAACCGGTGCTGCAGAGGCTGCGGGCAGCCTCACAATCCAGGGCACAACCGCTGCGCCACTGGGGAGGCCCAGTGTCAGAGATACTTTAAGCTGTGTGGTCTCTGTTGCAACTACTCAGCTCTGCTATTCTAACATGAAAGCTGTCCTAGATGGTATATAAATGAATGGTCAGTCAGGTTTTAATGAACCTTTAGTTATGGACACTGAAATTTGAAATACATATAATTTTCATGAAACACAAAATATTATTTTTCTATTGATTTTGTCTTCGCCATTTGAAAATGTAAAAACCAGTCTTAGCTTGTCGGCTATACAGGGGATGAGTGACACGGGCCCTGTGGGCCAAAGTTTAGGGCCTCTAATATACATTTATCCCTTTTCTACCTCTTTCTAGTGAAAACTCCTCTCCTCCAACGGTTCTGACTTTTATCATCTTCAATTTTGCCTGCCTTTGAACTTTCTATACTTGGAATCGGATGTATATACTCCCTGTGTCTGGCTTCTTAGCTCAACATAATCTCTATGTTTTGGTCACGGGTATGGTACAAAATTTGGGTTTTCATTCATGTGAACTAAATTGCCATTTGGGGGTCTTAAATGGTAGAATGACATGATCTGATTTCTACAAAAAGGTCATTCTGCTAACCGTGCTGAGACTGGATGGAGTTGATCAACCTGTCAAGAGTGATCACCTGGGAGTTGTGATCTTTGGGCTGATTTTTTTTTTTTAAAGATTTATTTATTTATTTAGACAAGCACCGGGTACAGTCAGAAGCGTGGGAGGGTGAGAGAATTCACCAGAGCCAGAGCGGGGAGCAGAGCAGGCAGAAGGACGGAAGTACACTGCTGAGGGGAGCAGCGGGCGGCAGGAGAGGTCTGCGCGCCATGTGGGACCCTCCTCCGGTGGCCGGGGAGCAGCCGGGGATCGAACCGGCGCCGCAGAGGCTGCAGGCAGCTTCGCAACCCAGCGCTCAACCGCTGTGCCACCGGGGAGGCCCTGGGCTGATTTTTGAAGGAAGAATAATTGAAAAAGTATGAAAAGACATGGGGGAAGGCCAAAAGATGTGAGATCTCTTGGAAACTCATTATGTTTTTTTTTTTTAAAAAAAAGATTTATTTATTTATTTATACAAGCACTGGGTACAGTCACAAGCGTGGGAGGGTGAGAGAATTCACCAGAGCCAGTGCAGGGAGCAGAACGACCAAGGCACACTGCTGAGGGGAGCAGCAGGCAGCAGGAGAGGTCTGCGCGCCATGTGGACCCTCACCCGTTGGCCGGGGAGCAGTCAGGGATAGAACCGGCGCTGTAGAGGCTGCGGGGCAGCTTCGCAACCCAGCGCTCAACCGCTGTGCCACCGGGGAGGCCCTCATTATGGTTTTATGGTGGGATGTCCAAAATATGTTTTAGTCTGGAGAAAAAAAAAAAACAACACAACTTTGGACTAGGCTTAAGTAGATGGACATTTAGTCACTTAAACTTTCTGTCTGGGCGCTTCCAAGTGTCTTGAGTCTCCATCATAGGACAGAGATAGTGAATTGGCAGCCTGTGTGGGCAGAATCTCATTCTTACATTTTTTTAGCGCATATTCCTGTATGCTGGCCACTTGAATATTAGTTTGAACAGTGGTTGTTCCTTTTGGACAGAGTGTGGCTTCCTGTTAATCACATTCCTCGCCTATCCCTTTTTGCTTTATTTACGTTACCTTACTGGCTCTTTTAGGTTTTCAAGTTTCCAACCACTGGTTTTTGGGTAAGAAAAACACGGTTTTCAAATACCACAGAGAGGAAATGATTAACTCTGAGAAGAACAGTTTCATAAAACTGTATGAAATGTAGCTGAATCAGAGCTTTATCAGGGCTCTCTAAACTGGGTTCCTAAGGCGGGCTTTAGGCTCTGTGACTGGTTAATCTATGTGCATAAATTCATTTGTAAAATTAAGTATTGTTGGGATTAAAAGATAAACAGAACACAAAGTGGCCTGTGTAAAAAGTAGCTGTTATGATTATTATTACTCTGTTATTGGGTGAGGGTATCAGATTCTCAAAGGGGTTCTTAGTCTAGTAAGTCGGCAAACAAATTGCTAAGGTGCTATTGGGAATACTACCCTTGTGTAAAGCTCCATACAAATGGACTGCAGTGGGAATTCAGAAGCCCATTCAAGGTTTCCGCTAACTTACTGAAAGTACGTGACAAATTGCTTCAGGTCGCTAGGTGATCTATAAAAAAAAAAGCAGGCGGGAGGGGGGTGCACCGGGCTCAATTGGCAGCCGCAATGCAGCTCCAGTAGCAGCAGCTATGATGGAAGACGTTCAGCTGAGGGAGAAGCCCAGAACCTCCAGGGGACTACATCTCCCAGCCTGCCTTGCGTTTCGGGCAGCGCCCTACGCTAAGCACGTGAGCCTCCCCGTTCCCCCAGCCGCCAGTTACTGTCTCTCGCGAGAGGACGGGCCGCGCCGGCGGTAGCGATAGAGAGCTCTGGTGGTGGTAGTGGTGGTGGTGGTGGTGGCGGCCGAGACGGCGGCGGCCATTTTGGTGAGGCCTTGGAAGCAGCAGTTCGCCGGGAGTAGCGTCTCCCATTTTTTTCTACCCACCGACCGCATCTCTGTGCCGTGAGAGGAGGCAGTGGAGGCAAGGCGGTGGCAGTAGCCGCGGGCCCCAGGGGAATATAAAGGCCGCGAAGGCGGCGGCCAAGAGGGGGCCTTGCCCCCCCTCCTCTGCGGGAGGGGGGTGGTGCGCACGCCCCCGAGGACGCAGGTAAGGAGAAGGAGACAAGATGGCGGACGCCCCACAGTTCCCCCTCCCCCGATGGGTGACTGCGCGCGCATCTTTCCGCCACCGCCTCCCCTCCCACCTTCCCGGGGTGCTGCGCGCGCACCTCCGGCCGGGGCCCCGGGGCCGGTGCGCGAGGCTGTCGGCGCGCACCCATAGAGACAGGCTGAGGGGGGCCAGGCCGGTCGGCACTGGGCCCGGGCGCGTCTCCTCTCCCCGCTTTCCCGTCTGCGCACGCGTGCCTGAGCGAGCGAGCGAGCCCTGAGAGGACGGACCCAGGTGCGCTCCTGCCCGCCCACCAGCCCCAGCCCCCCCCTCAGGGGCGCGCGGGAAGAGGAAGGGGGGCGTGGGGACGAGTGGTCGGGACGCGCGCCCACCATATCCAGTCAGGGATCAGGACCTGGCGGCACGAACCCTCCCTTAGCTCAGCCTTTTGCGGTCTGGTGGGGGGGGGGCGCGCTCCCGGACGGGCGGGGATGAGAGACTTCCCGGCCCTGCGACCCTTGTGTGCGTGGGTTTGGGTTCTGGCGGGAGCCCCCGGGCGGTGCGCGCAGCCGGCTCTCTCTGCCGCCAGCCGCGCACGCGCCGACCCCTCCCCCAGTCGGTCGCGCACGTTGGGTGGGGTGGGAGTCCAGGAGGGGGCGGGGCTATTTTAGGACTAGTGGCAACTTGGGGCAGAGGTCAGGGGTCACGATGGGTCAATCTGGTAGGAGAGTTTGGGATACTGCAGTGGAGCCTGGGGTCAAGAGTTCAAGCCTCTTGGATTGTGGTTAGCCCCGGTCCTGTGGATGTGTTGAGGAGGGAGTGAATCAAAGGCAGCACCGTGGTTAAGGAATTTCCTTAAACACTGGGGAAACACTTCCGGGCCTTGTGTGGGTTTACTCTGCCAGTTTCCGGGGCATGGTTCTTCGCTTCGCGGCCTGCCTCACGTAAAACTGCCCCTCTAATTTCTCCTGTTGTAGTTCCTGTGTTTGGGGAAGTGTCGCCTGGCACAGGTATAAGGATGGATTCTCTTGCGACTATATTCAGCTCTCACCAGAAAGAACAGGCAGCCTGGCACCGTTTTGAGCTTCTGGATATCACAACTTTATTTGCATGTTTTTTTACACTTTCGTTTGCTTAACTTAATCTTTTTGCTTTACTTCCCTGCTCTCCCCTTAGACAGAATATTAGGTTTCCAGGGAATTCTATTTTCACAAAACATGATTTGCTTTCATTTTGCCAAAACGTGAGATTTTCCTCCGGTAGCTTGCTTCTTTACAGGTTTTGAACTGATTCAAAGTACTTGGTTCATAGGGTAGATGTGAGGATTATAGAACCTATCAAGTATGTTTGAAGGCCTCAAAAGCTGGTGTAAAGAAGGCTTTGATGGATGTTGGTAAATGTGGATTGGTTCCTCACTACTGTTTTCCTCCCTTTAGGAGCATTACTCTCAATACGGCGGCACCGTGGAAGTACAGACTTTCACAGGGGGTGTGGTCTCAGCTCACACAGGTGAGGGTTCAGATAACATTTTGTATACTGGTGCTAATGGGAGCGATATTTGAGATAATCAGAGAAATGACAGGTCAATACTTGTGCTTTGATGTCACAGTGCAACAATAGAGCTAGACTGAATCGAGAAAGATCTGATCACACTGGCTCTCCCAAGGAGAGTTGCACGTTCTCCATGGTTGTGGCATTAGACGCCCTAGGTTTAACTTCTACTGCTTCCTTGCTGTGTGTCCTTATGCAAGTCATTTGGTCTCTTTGTGTCTAGATTTCTTAAGTTATTCAGTAGAGAAATTATTAGAATGTAAGCATTATTTGGGTCAGGGGTCTTTTCTGTGTGGTTCTGTCTTTGGTGTATAAAAGGAATTAAATAAACATTGTGGCCTAAAAATACTTGGTTAGACATGAGGATTATAGAACCTATCAAGTAAGTACTAGGTAAAATATCTGACACATTGAAGATGTTTAAGAAATGTAATATATGTGTTTGTTCTTTGATGTTATTCCTGGCTTTAAAAAAGATGCTTTTTATTTTTTATTTTTATTTATTTATTTTTTTTGTGGGACCCTCACCGGTGGCCGGGGAACAAACTGGCGCTACAGAGGCTGCGGGCAGCCTCGCAGCCCAGCACTCAACCGCTGCTACCAGGCCCGCTTTTTAAATCCCATTTCTACTCTTTATTTTAGGTGCTCCAGAGGCCGGTGGACCTGAGCGGAGACTGGGACGCCCTAGTGGGCCCCGGGCCCTGGAAGGCGGGTCCCGGTGGCCGGTGGCCCAGAATGAGGCCAGCTCCCAGCATGCCCTGCAGCCGGACGCCAGCCCCTCGGCCAGCAGTAGTGGTGACAACGATCCAGTCGTTCTTCAGGCGTCCAAAGAGGAGCCTGGGAGAGGGACCATGCAGAGCAGCCCCTCTCCTGCTCACCCTCAGCTCCCAATCTTGCAGACACAGGTTTGAAAATGGGGAGGAGGATTTGGTTTCGCTTTTGCTTTTTGAGTTGTTAAATCTGAAGTTGGAGAAGAAATGTATCAGGTCTTAGTCAATTTACATCACGCTGGCTACCTGGATAGCTGAGTTTGGAGAATCTTTAGTGTTCAGGTGGATTGTCAAGCCTGTTGGATACTCTTCTACTTGACATTATTGTAAAGATCTCTGAGAGTGTGGAAACTCCTTCTTAAAAAAAGTTGAGTTTTGGGCCTCCCCTGGGGCGCAGCGGTTGAGCGCTGGGATGCGAAGCTGCCCGCAGCCTCTGCAGCGCTGGTTCCATCCCCGGCTGCTTCTCGGCCACTGGAGGAGGGTTCCGCATGGCGTGCAGACCTCTCCTGCTGCCCGCTGCTCCCCTAAGCAGTGTACTTCAGTCCTTCTGCCTGCTCTGCTCCCTGCTCTGGCTCTGGTGAATTCTCTCACCCTCCCACATTTCTGACTGTACCCAGTGCTTGTATAAATAAATAAATAAATAAATAAATAAATAAATAAATAAATAAATCTTTTTAAAAAAAGTTGAATTTGGGGAGGTCGGAAATGGAGGTGGGACAATATGCTTGTAAGACTGCTTTGAGAATAACTTTTGGTACTGGAGTAAGGTAAATGTTATGGGTGGTTTGTAGGAGTCATTCTTCTTCTTTTTTTTTTTTTTAATTTATTTTTGCATAGAAGAACTCAGGGTATAGGCAAGAGGTGCCGGGGGTGAGAGGATTTACCTAAGACAGAGTGGGGAGCAGAACAGGCAGAAATACACCGCTAAAATACACTGAAATACACTGCTAAGGGGGAGCAGTGGGCAAGACAGAAGTCAGCTGTGCGACATGCGGGTTAGCTCCCTGGCTAGGGATCCAACTCAGGCTGTAGTGGTGATCGCACTGAGACTTAACCCTGGGAGGCCCCTATAGTCAGTCTTTTCTCATACCGAGGAGGTGCAGGGAATGGGAACATCATGACATTTGCTATCAGGCTTCTGAGTTTGCATGCAGTAGGCTTTTTTGATGGTTTGGAGATTTGATATTTATCACTTTCTCAAGCAGCTGGGAAAATTTGTGACATGAACTTTTCATTTGACTGAGGTTGAGTCGCACATGGTGTGGCATGTAAGAATGAATTTCATGTCTTCCCTCATTACCTGTATTTAAGTAGTATTTTGTTCTCAGCCTTTTTTTTTTTTAAGATTTTATTTATTTTTGTGTAGAATTGGGGTGTAGCTCAGTGGTGCAGGGGGCACAGGTGAGAGGATTCACCAGAGACAGAATGGGGAGCAGAACAGGCGGATTTACTGAAACACATTGCTGAAGGGAGCAGCGGGCAAGATAGGAGAGGTCTGCTGCATCACATGTGGGTTAGCTCTCTGGCTAGGGATCGAACTCAGGCCTCTGTGGTAGGTGGTGGCGGTGGTAGCACTGAGACTTAACCCCTGGGCTACCAGGGAGGCCCTGTTTTCAACTTCTTACCACTTGTCTAGTACTTTGTAAGTTGTTAGATAGGTGTTTGAAAACAATAACCAGTATCCCCCCTGTCAACTCCCCCGGTTGAGGAAACTACCAAAAGTGGTGATAAATGTTGAACAAAGAGAGATACAGGGTTTTTGTTTTGTTTTTGGATGCCTTTTGAATGTGTTGGTATCTCAAATTTATTTGCATTGGTTGAATTTGCCATATTTGCTGTGAAAAATAGGGAGTTTATATGAGTTAAATCATTGAGGTTCTGAAATGATGGTGAAATTTGGAATCATAGGCTATGGTAGTATTCTTGAATTTGGGAAGTGTAAATGTTAGACCATTCCTTTTGTATGTCACACATCTATCAACTTGGCTCTGTCATCTCGAGTACCTTAAAATATCTTAGCACAAATGTTTGTGTTTATGAAAGCAAGGTAGATACTTTATAGTTTGTTTCTTTTGAAGATAGAGTCAAGTAATGTACTTAAAACTCCTGGTACAATGCTAAGCATTCATTTTATCTATTTTTCCCCCATTTTCTAGATGGTGTCGGACGGCATGACAGGCAGTAATCCTGTGTCCCCTGCCTCATCCAGTTCCCCATCCTCTAGTGGGGCAGGTGGCATCTCCCCCCAGCATATAGCTCAAGATTCCTCTCTGGATGGACCTCCAGGGCCCCCAGATGGTGCCACAGTGCCCCTGGAGGGGCTCAGCTTACCCCAAGCTGCTGACCTGGCTAACAAGGGCCCCAAATGGGAGAAGAGCCATGCTGAGATTGCAGAACAGGCCAAGCACGTATGTATTGGGAAAGCCCACGAGGATTTTGGGTATATTTTTCTCTGAATTCTTATGTCTCGCGGGTAGTTTACATTTTTTCCTTGTAGATTTAGAGTATAGACCCTGATGATCTTGAGCATCTAGCTTGAATTTTGTGCCTTGTTTTCATTTCTATAAAATAGGGATGGTGGGTGTTACAGTCTATTGCTTATTGTATTTAAACTAAAAGAGAATGTAGACATGAAAGTTCTTTGTAGACTGTGAGGCTCTTAACACTTAATGGTTTCTGCTTCTCATTTCTATCCTATAGCCTCTGTTACATATATCCAGTGGTAAGTGTGGACTCTAGACCAGTAACATCAGCATTACTTAGGAACTTACTAGAAATGAAAAATATTGGTATTCTTCTCCATCTGCCCATTTAAAACTCCAGTGTGGAGTCCAGCATTCTGTCTTAAAAAGCACTCCAGATGATTCTGATGCATGCTAGAGCTGTTGGTTTGATACCCATTAGGTCATTTAGTTCTCTGTCTCATCTCTGGCTGTTATTTCCTCTGATTTTTTTTTTTTCCAGGAAAGGGACAAGGATAATGAAGGTAGTTGTCCTGTATTTTAGTTACCTTTATTAAGTAAAAAAAAAAAAATTTCAAATGTGTTATTTTTTTCTTACAAATTGGTGAGTCTAATTGCTATTAATCTTTCTGTGTATAACTCTTCAGTATTTTCAACAGGAAATAAGTACAGTTTTGTAAAAATTGTGTATTTTAAAAGCAGAAACAGGATTGTGTAAATGTGAATTATAGTATATTCTAAATGTGAACATAACTTGAGTAAGTAGAATTCTACAGTGATAAAGAACCTTTGCTAGAGTCAGTAAGGAAGCACGTGCTACCTGCTTCTCCAGGAAGCGCTCCTTGGAATACATTTTCCCAAGTCTTGCTTATATTCTTGGGTGTGGAGGGTCTGTGAAATAATGTAAATAGCATGAAATTTGGTGTTTGGCGCTATTAGATCTATTTTTAATTCCTAGCTCTTACTACATCTTGGCTAAGAGATCTCAAGTAAATCACTTAATCTTCCTGATTTTTTTTTTAAACTCACCTAAAGAGTGTATAACACTTATTTACAGGATTGGGACTTGGATTTAAGACAAATATAAAACACTCAGTCCAATCAGTTGCTAAACCTAGTCAGTGCACAGGAATTTGGCCATGGCCATGAACATATGTGCAGTAACTTGATTGACCTAGCTCTCCCTTGTTAGGAAGCTGAGATTGAGACTCGGATTGCTGAATTGCGGAAGGAGGGTTTCTGGTCACTGAAGAGGCTGCCTAAAGTGCCAGAGCCTCCCCGCCCCAAAGGCCACTGGGACTATCTATGTGAGGAGATGCAGTGGCTCTCTGCTGACTTTGCTCAGGAGCGCCGTTGGAAACGAGGTGTGGCCCGTAAGGTAGGTTGTCAGCGGGGCCCACCTTCCTCTTTCTGTTTCAGGTTTGCTTTTCCTTGATGGATGGGTTGGTTAGAAGGAACCCATACGGAAGAGGGTAAAGTTTCAAGAGGCAATCTCTGACTTCCCAAGATTCTTGGTCTTGAGTATTTTCTTTGCTCTTAGGGAGGGAGTAGATACCTGACTTTGGGGTGTTTTCCTGTGGGTGCCTCATTCTCACAGGTGGTGCGCATGGTAATCAGACATCATGAGGAGCAGCGGCAGAAAGAGGAACGTGCCCGGAGGGAAGAGCAGGCCAAACTGCGGCGAATCGCCTCTACAATGGCTAAGGATGTCAGGCAGTTCTGGAGCAATGTGGAGAAGGTAGCTAGCAGGGACTGGGAAAGGAATATGGATGGGGTTAGATTGGTGTGGGTATCATGGTAGAAGGAAAGATCAAAACTTCTTAAGGGAGTGACTGCTATAATTTGAAGCAACTCTAATGATGTTTCTCTTATGCATTCAGCCTTTCTGGCATTAAGTGCTATGAGAAGAAAGAAGTACAATGGAAAATTATTTCCCCATCTTTTGAGGATTGTTAATTGCACTTCTTGATACCCCCCCAGTTCCTGTCCTTTGCAGTGCATTCAGCATGTTTTTCTTAAAACCTATTTGTGCTATTTATCTGCTGAAATACCAACAGAATTCTCATTTATTAAATTGTTCCCTTATATTACATTGTAATTGTTTCAAAAGAACCACCTGGTTTCCGTATGTATTTTCAGTCTTGCCTCCTAACAGTTTCTTTACCTCTTTTTTTTTTTTTTTTTTTTAAAGATTTATTTATTTATACAAGCACTGGGTATAGTCAGAAGCACGGGAGGGTGAGAGAATTCAGAGCCAGAGCGGGGAGCAGAGCAGGCAGACTGAAGTACACTGCTGAGGGGAGCAGCGGGCAGCAGGGGAGGTCTGTGTGCCATGTGGGACCCTCGCCCGGCAGCCGGGGATTGAACCCGTGCTGCAGAGGCTGCGGGCAGCTTCGCAGCCCAGCGCTCAACCGCTGCGCCACTGGGGAGGCCCCAGTTTCTTTACTTCTTTTCCACTTTGAACATTCTTTTGCACATTCCTGGTTATTTACCCATGCTCTTTCTGCTTTTGCAAATCAAATGCCTTTCTCCTTGTTTCTACTTAGGAAACACCTACTTAGCCCCGGTATATTTGCAAATCTTACCCTGCTGCTTGAGGCTAAGTTGATTCTTCCCTCCCTTGTGCCCCCTTTGTGATTTCGTCAGAAGCACCCTTAATGTTACTTAGCGTTCCCCTCAAAAAGGCCAGCCTAGGACTTAGCATGGATGAGTTTCCTGTAAACATAGCGCAAGTGAGGCCCCAAATAAAAAGATTATCTTGATGAACCCTCCATTTCATACTTGTGGCAGGTGGTGCAATTCAAACAACAATCCCGACTTGAGGAAAAGCGCAAAAAAGCTCTGGACCTGCATCTGGACTTCATTGTGGGGCAAACTGAAAAGTACTCAGACCTTCTGTCGCAGAGCCTCAACCAGCCTCTAGCGAGCTTCAGCAAAGCTGGCTCCTCCCCTTGCCTTGGCTCTTCCTCAGCTGCCTCTAGTCCTCCACCCCCCGTTTCCCGGCTAGATGATGAAGGTGTGTGTTCTCTTTGGCTCTGTTACTCTTCCTCATGTACCCTTTCCAGAGCTGAAAACCCACCCTGTGGCTTGCAGGGCCCCGTGGACTTTGTGACCTTGTTCTCCTGCTATAGATGGGGACTTCCAACCCCAGGAGGAGGAGGAAGAGGATGATGAAGAGACGATTGAGGTTGAAGAACAACAGGAAGGAAATGATGCAGAGACCCAGAGGCGTGAGATTGAGCTACTTCGACATGAGGGAGAATTGCCACTGGAAGAGCTGCTCCGCTCTCTCCCCCCTCAGCTGCTAGGAGGGCCTTCTAGCCCCTCAAGGAGCCCCTCATCTCATGATAGTGATACCCGAGATGGACCTGAAGAAGGTGGTGAAGAAGAGCCCTCTCAAATGTTGAAGGTATAAGCAGAAGGGGTAGAGGGAAGGCTCAGACTGGGTGTAGAGGAGGAGGTTCAAGGACTGAGTTGTGGTCTGCAAAGTTATATTTAGTAGTCTTTCCTGGTTAAAGATAATTGGACTCTTACTTGGGAATGGGTAATGAAGAATCTAAGTTTGGGGTAAGTTGCATTTGGAGGTGGACAGTGTTTGTGATGCTGTAGTGGGAAAGTGAAAAAGTACATATTCTGGCCCTGTTTGTTGTATGAATGGGCCTCTTAATGATTTGTAGGTTTGAAGCTGGGATGTAATCTGTATGTAGTGTCTTTGAGACCTAAACTTTCTTACTTGTTCCTATGAATGCATGGAAACAGTGTTGACAGTCTGTACTTTTTAGCTAGCACTTTCACAGGTCCTTCCCCAGGCAGTGGGGCCAGGATTTGGTAGCTGGTGCTAAGAGAAAATCCTTGATTACATCCTTGCCCTGATACTGTGCCAGTGGCAGCTGTCAATGAATGAGACAGAAATTGTTCTTTGCTAACTTATTCGACACGATACCTTTCTGCTGCTCTCTAACCATAGGCCTGCTCCTTTTTCACCTTTCGCCATGTAGGTAAAAGCCCCACCTTCTGTCACACAGCGCAACAAACAGCATTGGCATCCAGATGAAGATGATGAAGAGTTTACTGCCAATGAGGATGAAGGTTAGATTGTTTCCAATCGTACTACCCCTTACCTTTTCAATTGTCTGGATCTGATCTTTCAGACTTTCTAACCTCTTAAACTAATGTCATGGGTTGTGTTTCCCTGTTCATTTTGCTTTATCTTTCCTAGCGGAGGATGAAGAGGATACCATAGCAGCTGAGGAGCAGTTGGAAGGGGAGGTGGATCATGCCATGGAACTGAGCGAATTGGCTCGAGAAGGTGACAGTTTACTGAGAGCATTCACTTGATATCTCCTTTGTGTAGAGTGGTAGAGGTAAAGGGATGAATAAAAAACACTTTATCACCTCTGGAGAAACTCCAGGATTATGAACAAAGACACTTGTATAAATAATTATATCAGAATGTGATGAATGGTTATGATGGAATTTTTTTAGTTTTGAAGATTTATTTATACAAGAATCGGTTACAGGCCAGATGTGCAGGAGGGTGAAAGGATTCACTTGAGACAGAGCGGGGAACAGAACAGGCAAACTGATGAAATACACTGCTGAGGGGAGCAGCAGGCGAGACAGGAGAGGTCTGGTTCTCCATGTGGGCATCTCCGCAGCTGGCGGGGATCGAACCGGCACTGCAGAGTCTGCGGACAGCACTGAGCTCAACCCCCTACGCCACTGGGGAGGCAGTTATGATGGAAATTTAAAGTGATATGAGAGCTCAGTGGAGAGAACTTATATTGTAAAAGGATGTTGGCAGTGTTTGATCTGAACTTTTTTTAAAAAAAATTTTATTTTTAATTATTCATTCAAAAGATGGGGTGTAGGCCAGAGGTGCGGTATGGGGGTTGTGAGAGGATTCACCAGAGACAGAGTGGTAGCAGAATAGGGAGATCGATTGAAATACACTGCTGAGGGGGGTAACTGGTGAGACAGGAGAGGTCTGCTGTGCCATGTGGGTTGCTCCCTGGCTGGGGATTGAACTCATGCTGCAGTGGCTGTCGATAGCTTAATAGTGCTGAGACTTAACCCCTTGGGCCACCAGGGAGGCCCCCTGATCTGAACTTTAAGGGGAGGTTTCTCAGATTGTTAATGTCCTTTTCCGCAGAAGGCAGCACAGTTCTAACCCAGGTTGTGGGACTTGATTTTAGTAGCTGGTCCTGAAGATAAGCTGTTTAGCCTCCCCTCTGATATGGGACTGTCAGTTACACAGGACCTGGGATGAATTGGCTTGGCTCAGACGTCCCTTCTCTCTCCTGCTCAAAGCAACCAAAAGCTTACCCTTCTTTTTTGTTCCAGGTGAATTGTCTATGGAGGAGCTACTGCAGCAGTATGCAGGAGCTTATGCTTCTGATGCCTCTGCCCCAGAATCTGTAAGTAGTGAAGAGGAAGATGAAGATGAGGCTAACAGCTCTGACTGTGAACCAGAGGGCGTCACAGAAGCTGAAGAGGCTCCGGAAGAGGATAGTAGCAGTCAGTCAGGTGAAGGTATGTTCATGAGGCAAGAGCTATGGAGGACAGGCACTGAAGCAGCAGGCACTGGTGAGCACTAAATCTTGGTCTTGTGCTTTAGATTCTGCTGGGGAGCAGAGTGGGGATGATGATGATGATGATGATCATTCGGAGGAGGAAGAAACAAGCGGGAGTTCAGAATCAGAGGAATCAGAGTCTGAGGAGTCTGAGGATTCTCAGTCACAGAGCCAAGCAGATGAGGAAGAGGAGGAAGATGACGACTTTGGGGTGGAGTACTTGCTTGCCCGGGATGAAGAACAGAGTGAGGCGGATGGGGGCAGTGGCCCTCCCACCCCAGGGCCCACCACTACTCTCGGCCCTAAGAAAGAAATTACTGATATTGCTGCAGCTGCTGAAAGTCTCCAGCCTAAGGGTTACACCTTGGCTACTACCCAGGTATTGCTAGGTCCCAACTTAAGCTTTCTTATATCTAGACTTTCCTATTTCTCAGTGACAAATGCCTCAATTCCACCTTAATATCCCTTCCTACCAGGTGAAGACACCCATTCCTTTGCTCCTTCGAGGCCAGCTCCGGGAGTACCAACACATTGGGCTGGACTGGCTGGTTACTATGTATGAGAAGAAGCTTAATGGTATTCTTGCTGATGAGATGGGACTGGGCAAGACAATCCAGACCATCTCACTGCTTGCCCATTTGGCCTATGAGAAAGGTAACTAGACAGGGCCCCTTCCTCTTGGGCTCCTGTAAACCAACTCTATGGGAAACTGTAGGATGGTGAAACACTCTTGTTGTTAGTAGAGTCATTGATGCTGTCAGTAGCTGTATAGAAAGGCCAGTATAGGTGCCCAGATTTTTAGGAAGGCCATTAGAATAGACTGGTCAGGGTTATACCTGAACAAACAGAACCTCAAAGTTTATATTTTCTTAACATACCTCATTCTTTTGTTAAACAGGTAACTGGGGTCCCCATTTGATCATTGTCCCCACCAGTGTGATGTTAAACTGGGAGATGGAGCTGAAACGTTGGTGCCCCAGCTTTAAAATCCTCACTTATTATGGAGCACAGAAAGAGAGGAAGCTTAAGCGGCAGGTTTGTTCCTTCAAGTGATCACTCTCATACCCCCTTCCGCATATGATGTCTCCTTTACTTTTAGGCCTTGCCCTTTAATGAGTTTCCTCCCATATCTGTTGCTCCATTCTATTTTATGAATTCTTTTCTCCCAAACTGATTAGTATTCCTTGAGGATCTTAGCACATTTTCACTTTGCCTTTTCTTTGCTTTTCACCCCTTTCTCTGCTGCTTTCTTTTGCTATCTCAGGGCTGGACCAAGCCCAATGCCTTCCATGTGTGTATCACATCTTACAAGCTGGTGCTGCAGGACCACCAGGCCTTTCGCCGCAAAAACTGGCGCTATCTCATTCTGGATGAGGCTCAGAACATCAAGAACTTCAAGTCACAGCGCTGGCAGTCACTGCTCAACTTCAACAGGTGGAGATGGGCATTTGTGCAAGTATTGACTTGGTCTGAAGGGTGGGGCTTGGAAGTTTGGGGTCTTGCTGACCATCTTCTCTTTAATTTCCTGTCTCTCTGCAGCCAGAGGCGCCTGCTCCTCACAGGAACTCCCTTGCAGAATAGCCTCATGGAGTTGTGGTCCTTGATGCACTTTTTGATGCCCCATGTCTTCCAGTCTCACCGAGAGTTCAAAGAGTGGTTCTCTAACCCCCTAACTGGCATGATTGAGGGCAGCCAAGAGTACAATGAAGGTCTAGTGAAACGCCTTCATAAGGTAGGGTCTGTAACGGTTTATCAGGGCAATACCAAGAAAATGCTTAGGGAGAGGAAAGTCTTCACTAGATTGAACTCACCCACTTGTCAAGGTGCAGTGACTACCCTTTGCCACCTTGAGTAACCTCATCTTTGTCATTATTTTGCTTGCTTTCCTTAATGGTGACGTTTCTGTCTTTATTATCTGAATAGAATGATACTATTGATTAGTTCCTGCTTGAATTTTTTTTTTGTCTCTATTGGCTTGCCTCAGCTTGGTATTTCGGAGGTTATGCATACTCTCTGTTTTGGTTATGGACTCCTTTTTTTTTTTTTTTGTCTCGCTCTTAAATTTAACATTTCTGCATTTGGATCTTTACTTTTTTGTCTCTTAATTTATGTATCTCAATACTCATAATATTTTGGCTATTTTCTCTGTGATAAAGATCCCCCAATTGGTATCCTTAATCCTTTCACTGTCTATAGATCACTCATCCTGCATTTTAAATTTCTGACTCGATGTCTTTGAAAGTTCCTCTTGAATTCTGTCAGTTCTAAGCCAAAGTTCTGAAACCTTATAGCCTAAACGTTCTATATCTTTTCGTTAATTGCACCATCATTTTGGCTTCTTGAACTGGAAACCATGAAGTTTTTCTCAACAATTACCTCTTCCTTCATTTTATTTCCCTTCACTTTTTTTCACATTAGCGTAAAGACTGACCTATCACATTTCACCTTCTAAAATCTCAGTTAGCCTTTTGTTTTCTATGCATGTCACTGCCACAGTTTTTTTTTAAAAGATTTATTTATTTATGCATACAAGAACTGGGGTACGGGCCAGAGATGCGGGTGGTTAGAGGATTCACCAGAGACAGTAGGGAGCAGAACAGGCAGATATACTGAAATACACTGCTGAGGGGAGCAGCAGGTGAGACAGTGGAGAGGTCTACTGCACCATGTGGGTAGCTCCCTGGCCAGCTTGGATCGAATTCTTGCTGCAGAGATTGCTGGTAGCTTCATTGTGCTGTGCTTAACCCCTTGTGCCACCAGGAAGGCCCCAACTGCCACAATTTTTATTCTTGTTTTTTTCCTGTATTTACTATAATAATCTTGTAAAATTGCAGTGACTCCTTGAAATGTTTGAGACCTCCCCCCTGCATGGTTGGTTGCTCTGCCACCCGAGCTTCCTTTCATATCATGAATATTATTTTTATGTCTGTGTCCTTCACCAGACAGTAAATCCTTGCGAGGAGGGTGTGTATCTGACTTATCTTTGTGTGTTTGGTTCCTGGCATACTGCATGGCTCCATACATGTTTATGGGTGGGCTAAGTCAGCACTCAGCCAGTCATCAGACCAACTAGAGGGGCTAGACTGGGAGTCAGTGCCCCCATTCCTGTCAGCCTCCTGCTTAATTCTTTTAGGTCTTGAGGCCTTTTTTGCTGCGTCGGGTTAAGGTGGATGTTGAGAAGCAGATGCCTAAAAAGTATGAGCATGTTATCCGCTGCCGACTCTCCAAGCGCCAACGCTGTCTCTATGATGACTTCATGGCACAGACCACGTAAGGAAGGACTGAGAGTGGGTCATGGAATGCTAGTTTAGAGCAGAGGTGACTATATCCCATTTATTTTTCCTCTCTCCCAGCACTAAGGAGACACTAGCCACGGGCCATTTTATGAGTGTCATCAATATTTTGATGCAGCTGCGAAAAGTCTGCAATCATCCAAACCTGTTTGATCCTCGACCTGTTACCTCTCCCTTCATCACCCCAGGCATCTGCTTCAGCACCGCCTCTTTGGTGCTAAGGGCCACAGATATCCACCCCCTCCAGGTAAGTAATTGCCTCCAGGATTATTTGCTCTAGGCCAATTTCATATCTCTTTAGGTTAAAGTCTGACCTTTTGCATCCTATGTCTCCATCATTTCAACACTACCCCCCAAGTTGCATCGTTTTCTAGCCATGTGACTTTGGGCAAGTTAATTATCAGCCTCTAACACTACGTTTCTATTCTGAAGTATGTGAGAATTGTGTATTTTGGGAAGTGTTTTTGATATCAAGAATGATTAATGGTTAATATTTTATTTTCCTAGTTCTTTCTGGTTCCAAATTATTTTTTATATAAAATAGCAGATTTCACCATTTTTAAGTGTATGGTTCTATGGCATTACATATATTCAGTTGAACAACTATCACCACCAGCCATCATCAGAACTTTTTTCATCTTTCCAAACTGAACCTCCATACCCATTTAATAATTTTTAATTTCTCTCTATTATTCTCCCCCCTCCAGCCTTTGGTAGCCACTGTTGTATTTTCTGTCTCTAAATTAGAGAGACAGATTTTGTCTTTTGTGACTGGCTTATTTCACATAGCATTATGTCTTCAAGGTTCATCAGTGTTGTCAGAATTTCTTTTTTAAAGTTTTGGTGATACTCATATCCATACACATGTGTATATGCAGTTATCCTTCAATAGCATTGGGATTAATCTAAGGATTTGTGGGTTCTGCATTCAGAGATTCAACCAATCATGAGTGTAAAACCCATATATGAAGGGTGGACTCTAAGGGATTTGTGCATCTACGGATTTTGGTATTGTGGGGGGGAAATCCTAAAACCAGTGTCCTGCAGAAGCCAAGAGACGATTGTAGTTGGATTTTAGGGGACGTCAAAAGTTCTACACAGATTTTTAATTTTTCTGCATAGGACTGGGATGTAGTGCAGTGGAGGTGTTGGGGGGATTGTGGGGAGCAGTGAGAGGATTCCCCAGAGAGAGTGGAGAGCAGATAGTGGCAGGTTTACTGCTAAGGGGAGCAGTGGGTAAGACTGGAGAGGTCTGCGTCATATGTGGGTTACCCTGGTCAGGGATTGAACTCAGGCTGTAGTGGTGATAGCTCTGAGACTTTACCCCTAGGCCACCAGGGAGGCCCTACACAGATAAACTACAAGGGGCGTGGTACCCTAATTCCTGCATCATTCAAGGGTTAACAGTTTGCAAGCAGTGTGTGTATGTATATATATAGTGCTGCAAACACACATACTATGTTTTGTTTACTTTTTCATCTGACAAAGGATACTTGGGTTGCTTTTTTTTTTTTTTAGATATATTTATTTATAGAAGAACTGGGGTGTAGGGCAGGAGTGCGGGAGGGTGAGAGGATTCACAGAGACAGAGCAGGGAACAGAACAGGCAGATGGACTGAAATACACTGCTGGGGGGAGCAGTGGGTGCGACAGGAGAGGTCTGCTGCGCCATGTGGGATCCTCGCTGGCTGGCCGGGATGGAACTGGTGCTGTAGAGGCTGCGGATAGCTTCACAGCGCTGCGCTCAACTGCCTGTGCCACCAGGGGAGGCCCCCCCCCTTTTTTTTAAAGATTTATTTATTTGGGCCTCCCTAGTGGCGCAGCAGTTGAGCGCTGGGTTGCGAAGCTGTCCGCAGCCTCTGCGGTGCCGGTTCGATCCCCGGATGCTCCCCAGCCATTGGAGGAGGGTCCCTCATGGTGCACAGACCTCTCCTGCCGCCCGCTGCTCCCCTCAGCAGTGTACTTTGGTCCCTCTGCCTGCTCTGCTCCCCAGTCTGGCTCTGGTGAATTCTCTCACCCTCCCGCGCTTCTGACTGTACCCAGTGCTTGTATAAATAAACAAATTAAAAAAAAAAAGATTTATTTATTTATGCATACAAGAGCTGGGGTATAGGCCAGAGGTGGGGCGGGGGTTGGTGAGAGGATTCACCAGAGACAGAGTGGGAAACAGAACAGGTAGATTGACCAAAGTGCACTGCTGAGGGGAGCAGTGGGCGAGTCAGGAGAGATCTGCTGCACCATGTGGGTTTCTCCCTGGCCGGCCGGGGGATCGAACTTGTGCTGCAGAGCTTGCAGACAGCTTCATAGGTTGCATCTTAACCCCTTGTGTCACCAGGGAGGACTTGCTTCCATTTTTTGCCTCTTGTGAATAATGTTGCCAAAAACAAAGGTGTTTAAATATCTGTTCAAGTTCAAATATCTGTTCAGTTGTTTCAGTTCTTCTGGGTACATCCCAGAAGTACAATTGCTGGATTATATGGTAATTTTATGAGGGCCTACCTGCCTTACTGTTTTCCATTTTATATTCCCACCAGCAATTCATAATGGTCTGATTTTTCTGAGGTGATTTTGATTTACTTTTTTCTAATGATTAGTGATCCTTCACATCTTAGAAAAATGTCTAGGGCTTCCCTGGTGGCCTAGGGATTAAGTCTCAGCGCTATCACTGCTGCAGCCTGAGTTCAGTCCCTGGCCAGGGAGCTAACCCACATGGCTCAACAGACCTTTTCTATCTCACCTACTTCTCCCCTTAGCAGTGTACTTCAGTATATCTGTCTGTTCTGCCTCCACTCTGTCTCTGTCACCCCCTGTACTTCTGGCCTACACCTCAGTTCTTCTATGCAAAAATAGAATCTTAAAAAGAAAAGAATGCCTAGTCAAGATCTTTGCTGATTTCTTTTTTTTTTTTTAAAGATTTATTCATGCATACAAGAACTGGGGTACAGGCAAGATGTGCGGGAGGGTGAGAGGATTCACCAGAGACAGAGCGGGGAACAGAACAGGCAGACTGACCGAACACTGCTGAGGGGAGCAGCGGGCGAGACAGGAGGGGTCTGCTGCACCATGTGGGTATCTCATCAGCCGTCTGTCTGGGATTGAACCTGCCATGCAGAGGCTGCCGACAGCTTCACAGCGTTATGTTCAAGTGCCCGTGCCACCGGGGAGGCCCCTCTGCTGATTTTTCTTTTTTTTTTTTCCCAGTTTGACCTTTTATTGGCATCACACATATAATTTATTTGTATTAATCTTTTTTAGTTTTTATATTCCCTGTATAATTGCAACCCCGATTTTGACCCCAATCCCTCCTCCCCCCAATCCCTCCTCCCCCCCACCCCAAAGAGTGTCTCTAGTTCATAGTTGTTTGTTGATTTTGATTTTTTTCTTTCTTATAGTTATTCTTTTTCCTGTTCCCCTCTGCTGATTTTTCAACTGAGTTGTTTGGCTTTTGTTGTTGTGTTGTAAGAAATCTTTTTTTTTTTTTTTAAAGATTTATTTATTATGTGTACAAGAACTGGGATGTAAGCCAGAGGTACAGGTAGTGAGAGGATTCACCAGAGAGAGTGGGGAACAGAACAGGCAGATCCACTGAAATATACTGCCGAGGGGAGCAGTGGGTGAGGCAGGAGAGGTCTGCTGCGCTATGTGGGTTACCTCCCTGGCCCGCTGGGCATTGAATTCATGCTACAGTGGCTAGCGATAGCTTGATAGCGCTGTTTTTAGCTCCTCCACCACCAGGGAGGCCCCCAGGAATTCTTCATATGTATTGAGTATTAACCTCTTAGCAGATAGATGATTTGTAAATATATTGTCCCATTTTGTGGGTTGCCTTTTCACTCTGTTGAAATGCCCTTTGATGCAGTCCTGTTTATCAGTTTTCCTATGTTGCCTGTGCTTTTGGTATCAGAGCAAAGGCATCATTGCTGTGTTGGTTCTTTAACACCTTCCTTTGTGTTTCTTCTCATGCCAGCGGATAGATATGGGTCGGTTTGATCTTATTGGCCTGGAGGGTCGTGTCTCTAGATATGAGGCGGACACATTTCTGCCCCGGCACCGCCTCTCCCGCCGGGTACTACTAGAGGTGGCTACTGCTCCTGACCCCCCACCACGACCCAAGCCAGTCAAGATGAAGGTCAACAGGTACCAGGGCTGAGGAATGGGGGTGGGTTTCTGGAGAAAGTGACAACAATTGGTTGGGGGGGAATTGGATTGGAAAGGGAAGAGCTGAAGGCTATCCTAGGCTGTTTATATGAGATTAATGCAAAGTGCTGGGGGAGGAGGGGTTGGGAGAGAGAGAAAAATAGATGGTGGTTCTGGGATGGGTCCTTGTGTTTGTAACTTTCCTGCTTAGTGATTTATCTTGGATTTTTTTCCCTTTTCTCCTTTGGGTCTTTTCCCTTTTACTTTTATACTTTTATCTTTCTTCCTCCTCTTTCCTATTCCTTATTTCCTCCCTCCCTACCCACAACTTGTTTTTTCCTCATAGGATGCTGCAGCCAGTGCCCAAACAAGAAGGCCGGACAGTGGTGGTGGTGAACAACCCACGGACTCCTCTGGGCCCTGTCCCAGTCCGACCTCCCCCAAGCCCTGAGTTCTCAGCCCAGCCCACCCTAGGCCCAACTCCTCCTGTGCTGCCAGCACCACTGATGGTGTCAGCCTCGCCTGCTGGGCCCCCACTTATTTCAGCATCCCGGACCCCTGGCCCTGTTCTATTGCCCCCACTGCAGCCAAACAGTGGGCCTCTTCCCCATGGTGAGTTTTGAGGGAGTTGGGATGCTCTGGGGCATTTCAGGTAGATTTTCCAGGCCAGGGAAGTAGTTAATGAAATTAGATTGTTTGAGTAGATGGTTGGAGACAGTGGTTTGTGCTTGATGGGCTGGAGGGGAGTATGCATAATGGCTTCTGGGAGCAGGCTAAGGCTCTAGTTAGAGTATGACCAGTGTTTGTTTTGTGTCCACAGTGTTGCCATCCCCCTTGGGAGTCCTGAGTGGAACCTCACGGCCTCCCACACCAACCTTGTCCCTAAAGCCAGCCCCACCTGCCCCTGTTCGCCTGAGCCCAGCCCCACCCCCAGGGTCCTCTAGCCTCTTGAAACCCCTAACAGTGCCACCGGGCTACACTTTCCCTTCTGCTGCTGCCACCACCACTTCCACCACCACCACCACTGCTCCTACCACTGCAGTGTCAGCTCCTAATCCTGCACCACAGCGTCTCATCCTGTCTCCTGATATGCAAGCTCGCCTTCCCTGTAAGTTCCCAGGGCTTTGTGAGGGTTAGGCACTTGCGATAGGAAGAAGGTGTATGTGCTGCAGAACTGGAGAAGAAAGCTTGGGAATGGGAGAGTACCAAATTCTAGATGGCTTATGTATTAGATATTTTGCTACACAGTGGTAGTTCATCAAGAGCCTTTGAGGAGTTCACGGTCCAGTGGGGGAGGTGACACATTGATGAGTAAATGGTGATAAACCCAACAGTAAAAAATTGTTTGGGTTGAAAGGGCAGTGTTGAGGAGGGGTGGTGATTAGCTCTGAATGGTGGCAGACCGATAGTGGACGTAGAGGAGATTGCTGAGCAAGCTAGTAGGATTGGAAGGAGTTGCACACCCAAAGCTCATAGCCTACAGAGGAAGGCTGAGTTTGTTGGAACATGGTAAAATGAGGGGAAGTTTGGAGGAATCTGGATGCTTGTGTTTCTTGAGGGTCTGTGAAATAGAATTTAGCAGAGTTGAGCCTTGTATACATTGTCCCTTCTTTGTTCATAGCAGGTGAAGTGGTCAGCATCGGGCAGTTGGCCTCATTGGCACAACGTCCAGTGCCTAGTGCAGGGGGAAGCAAACCTCTCACCTTCCAAATCCAGGGCAACAAGCTGACTTTGACTGGTGCCCAGGTGCGCCAGCTTGCTGTGGGGCAGCCCCGCCCGCTGCAAAGTAGGTAAAACCCACCCCCTGTCCTGCCTTTTTCCTCCTCTTCCTCGTCCCCTTGTTTTTGTTGCTCTTTGCAGATGTCAGCCTTTATGTTTCTTTCCTTAGCTTTTGGTGGGTGGGGCCAAAGGGAATGGTTGGGGGGGGGGCGGTGTCTGCTTATAATGACAAGGTTGAGGTCATTCTAGAGTCATCCCCTCTCTGTTCTTTCCCTTTCCTCTTGCCTTTGCCTCTGCCCTTCTCTGGCTGATAGCTGCTTCTTTCTCTCTTTCTCTCTTCCCTTAACCCAGGGAATGTGGTGCACCTGGTGTCAGCAGGGGGGCAGCACCACCTCATCAGCCAGCCTGCCCATGTGGCCCTCATCCAGGCCGTGGCCCCGACCCCTGGCCCCACCCCTGTCTCTGTGCTGCCTTCTTCGACCCCCAGCACCACCCCTGCCCCCACTGGCCTCAGCCTTCCGCTTGCTGCTAACCAGGGTGAGGCTCCTGGCCTTCCTACTTATGTAGCCCTTGCTGGCCTTGGTCCTTCCAGGCATACCTTGGGCTGCTATCTGTACAGCCTTCCCTCAGTGTTGTTTTTCCTTGCCAGTATTTCCAGTATCTGTCTGCTACCCTCTCCTGCCCCTGGACTTCTTCCATCCTGTGGGTCTCTTGTTTCTTTTCTACCTTCCCCTCAATGTAGCTTCCTCTTACAGTGCCACCAACCATGGTGAATAATACAGGCGTGGTGAAGATTGTAGTGAGACAGGCCCCTCGTGATGGACTAACTCCTGTTCCTCCGTTGGCCCCAGCGCCCCGGCCTCCAAGCTCTGGGCTTCCAGCTGTGTTGACTCCACGGCCCACATTAACCCCTGGTCGGCTGCCCACACCTACTCTGGGTACTGCCCGGGCTCCCATAGCCACGTCCACTCTGGTGAGGCCCCTTCTCAAGCTGGTGCACAGTCCTTCGCCCGAAGTCAGTGGTGAGTCCAGGTGGCTAAGGCCAGAAATTTTGCCAGGAATGGAGATAGGGGTTTCTTAGTCATAACTTTGGTTCCTTCATTATCAAAGTACTGACTCATGTGGACCCCAGAACTGGGTTGCCTGAGCCCTTTCCTAGTCCAAGATGTATTTGTTGGAACCTTAAAGGAAAATGTCAGATTCCTTGAATCTTTAATTTCATGGTGTGGGAGTAAAAGTTTTCTGGGAAATAGGTGAAGCTTGTGGGTAAGGGAAAGGGTGGGAATAGGAGTAGGAAAAGAATTCTGGGGCTAATTCATCCTCTGTCTCCACAGCTTCAGCACCCGGAGCTGCTCCTTTGACCATCTCTTCTCCTCTCCCTGGGCCAGCCTCTTCTCCACTGCCAGTTCCCAACTCCTCTCCCCTTTCTAGTTCTGTGTCCTCTACAGTTTCAGTTGGAGTGTCATCTTCACTACCCATCTCTGTCTCATCCACACTTCCTGCCCCAGTCTCAGCTCCACTCACTGTCCCCACCTCAGCCCCCTTACCTGTTTCAGCTTCAGGCCCAACTCTTTTGACCAATGTGACTCCAACACTGGCACCTGTTGTCTCAGTGGCTCCTGGATTGCCTTCTTTGGCACCAACTGGGGCTTCCCCATCAGCATCAGCCTTGACTCTAGGTGTGGCCACAACTCCATCTCTGTCCCCATCTCAGGCACCTGGTCACCCTTTGTTACTGGCTCCAGCCTCTTCACATGTTCCAGGGTTGAATTCAGCCGTGGCCCCAGCATGTTCACCCGTCCTGGTGCCAGCGTCAGCTCTGGCCAATCCTTTTCCGGCAGCACCAAATCCAGCTCCAGCTCAGGCTTCCCTTCTGGCTTCAGCACCTTCTGCATCTCAGGCTCTAGCCACATCTCTGGCTCCAATAGCAGCTCCACAGACGGCAATCCTGGCTCCTCCAGCTCCTTCTCTGGCTCCTCTTCCAGTCCTGGCTCAGTCGCCAGGTCCTGCTCCTGTCCTGGCTCCATCACAGACTCCGGTTCCAGTTCTGGCTTCATCTACTCCAGGAACTCCTTTAGCCTCAGCTTCTTCACTGGTGCCATCCTCAGCTCCTGCGTTGGGTCCAACATCAACTCAAACTATGGTACCAGCCCAGGTTCCATCAGCTCTCCCAAGCCCGGTTTCTACACAGACACTGACCTTGGCCCCAGCTTTAGCATCTACTCTTGGTGGCTCGATTCCATCTCAGACACTCTCCTTGGGAACGGGGAATCCCCAGGGGCCTTTTCCAGCTCAGACATTGTCATTGACTCCAGCATCATCCCTAGCATCAACTCCAGCCCAGACACTATCTTTGGCACCAGGACCACCACTGGGTCCCTCTCAGACACTGTCTCTGGCTCCAGCACCCCCTTTGGCTCCACCTTCTCCGATGGGCCCAGCCCCAGCTCATACACTGACTTTGGCTCCGGTATCATCTGCTTCACTCCTCGCTCCAGCTTCAGTACAAACACTGACCTTGAGCCCTGCCCCAGTTCCGGTGCCCACCTTGGGCCCAGCTGTAGCTCCAACTCTGGCACTGGCCCCAGCCTCAACACAGACCTCAGCTTCCCTGGCATCCTCCCTTGTGGTTTCGGCATCTGGCGCCTCGCCCTTGCCTGTCACCATGGTATCCCGGCTGGCTGTTCCCAAGGATGAGCCTGAGACACTGACATTGCGCTCTGGTCCCCCCAGCCCACCCTCCGCTGCTACCTCGTTCAGTGGCCCCCGGCCTAGACGCCAACCCCCACCACCACCTCGCTCCCCTTTCTATCTGGTAAGTTTTACTGCCTCAAGTTTTATTGCCTCAAGGGAGAGACAACAGGAAGTTGAGTTTCTTTTCAGTGTTGATAGAGTGGATGAAATAGTAATGTTATTATTATCTAGATTGCAAAACCTGGTTTTGCAGACTTAATACTAGAGCGTCATTGAACAGGTTTCCTCTCTTCCTTGAGCCTGTATTTGTAAATGGGAATAATCATGTTCTACCTTTGTCAGAGATAATTGAGGACCTAATGTGTTTTTGAAATTTAATGGCTAATTTATTCCAAGCCACCTTCTTACTGGCCTCTTTGGGTCTTGATTATTTTTTTGAGTTAGTGTTGGTATCTAATTGCCCCAGTGGACAGATGAAGAAATTAACCCATTAAATTATGTTGTAAAGGTTATACAACTTGTGAGAATACAGATGTGCTAAACTTCATTGCTTTGTCTTCTCCACAAGAGGAAGTCCTTGGAGATAGGAAGACTTTTCAGTCACTAAAACTATCACCATCATTAAATATTTGAATGTCTAAGGGAGAGATGACTCCAGAAAATAAAATTCCTTAAAGATTGTGAGTCTCTGACTTTCCATGGTCATCTCTAGTAGTTAGTCATCTCCATGGTGATTAAGTGGTTAATAAAAGTAACTGTTTCCTGTCCTTTATGAGCTTTCTGGTAGGCTCTGTGTGTGTGTGTGTGTGTGTGTGTGTGTGTGTGTGTGTGTGTGTAGTTTCCTATACGTTAAACTTACAACTCAGATGAAAATAAATCAGGAACTAATAAGAAAGATCTAGTTATTTTCTCCAGACCTTCTTGTCTTTTTCTCATTTTGTTATCTATCAGAGTTGCTTAATCTTTGACTCAATCCCAGTTCCTCCTCCCTCCACCCTGTCAGTGCCACTGACTTCAGCCTTGTCTTTTTCCTTATGCTGCCAGGTTGGTCTGGCTTGTTAGAAGTAGAAAGAAGAATGCCTAGATCCCTAGCTGAAGTGTGGCAACTCATGGTTTTTGCTGAAGTTTGGTTGCTCTGTAGTAAGGTAGCTGCTTCATGACACTGTTTTCTTTAGCCATTTGAGATATAAATCACATGCCATACAGTTCACTCATTTAAAGTGTACTATTACTCATTTAAAGTGACTTAGTATGTTCAGAGGGTTGTGTAACTATCACCACAGCTGGTTTTAGAACATTATCATGGCTCTTAAAGAAAGTGTCACACTCGAAGCCATTATCCTTTTTTTTTTAATGCATACAAGAACTGGGGTGTAGGCCACAGGTGCGGCAGGTGAGGGGATTCACCAGAGACAGAGTGGGAAGCAGAACAGATGGATCTGTTGAAATACACACTGCTGAGGGGAGCCATGGGCAAGACAGGAGAGGTCTGCTGTGCCATGTGGTTTAACTCCCTGGCCAGGGATCAAACTCATGCTGCAGTGGCTGGCAATAGCTTGATAGTGCTGAGACTTAACCCCTGCGCCACCAGGGGGGCCCTAAGCCATTATCCTTCATCCCTTCTCGCTCCAGCTACCATTAATCCACTTTTTGTCTATTGATTTGCCTAAGGAGTCATATATTGTCTGTTGTGACTGACTCGGTTCATTTGTGTTATAGTGTATATCAGTACTTTATTTCTTTTTATTGGGTAGCACTGCATTATGTGGATGTACTTCATATGTCTGTTCATCCATCAGTGGGGGCATTTGGATTATCTTTGTGTTTTGGCTAGTATGAAAAAATCTGTTACAAATATATATATATAGATTTATGTATTTTCATAGCTTTTCAGTTATATTGGATATATACCTAGGAATAGACTTGCTGGGTCATATGGTAACTTAATTGTTTGAGACTATGGACTTTTTTAGCACTACATTTAAAACTTTGAGAAGCTGTTTTTCAAAGTGACTATGCCATTTTACATTCCTACCAGCTCCTGTAATGGGTCCAGGTTCTTCACATCTTTGCCAAGGCCTTTTTGATTATTGCCATCTAATGGGTGTGAGGTGGTATCATTGATTGTAAGAATTCTTTGTGTATTCTGGAGACAAGTTTTTTTTTTCAGGGAAATGATTTGGAAATATTTTCTCCTTTGCTGCTACTTTTGAGAGCTGGCCTATATTGATATTCCTGCTGTTGATATGCTTTCCTTCTCATTTAGATCACCAGGAGCCAAGAGGTCAAACTAAGGTAGCATTCAAAAAAAGGAGATTTGGGACACTTTTTTTCAGGACCATCTCTTGCGGGGGTCCAATGTCCATCATCATTTATTTTGTTAACAGATATTTTTATTGCGCTCCCAATTTGTACCAGGTAATGAACCTGGAACCTGGATGAGTGTATAGTAAGCAAGGACAGATGTAGCTCATATTATATTGGGCTTTCAGGTTAGGGAGTAGAAGACATTAATTAAAGAATCATACAAATGTAAAATTGTAAGTATGATAAATAATTTGAGGAACAGTTGTATTAGCCCGTGAAACTGAAAGCAAAAGACGGGAAAGGCTTGGGGCGGATTTCTGGTCAGCCAGGACACTCCCCTTTTCTCTTTCAGGGTGATACCTATATGTCTGTTTAGCTGTTTCCTCCCTACCGTATTCTAAACTAGGCCTTGGCAGAAACCAGCCATGGATTTGATTAGCTCCTTTGAAGCTTGGCTGGTGGTTTGAGGCAGGCTTTTAATAATTGTGGGTTCATTGCAAAAAAAAAAAATAACTTGGAATTAAAAAAAAAATAAATTAAAAATTAATTTTTAATAAATTAAAAAAATAAACTAACTTGTTCTGGAATTAAGTGTTTATATAGGAAAGTTCTCATCTTTTCTTATACGCTTGTTTGATGTGTGGATCTTGATTTTCAGTGTTCATGCATTCTACTTTGGTAGCATACAAGGAAAAATCAAACTTGTGGCAAAGTTATTTGTAACAATGTGAGAGGAATAATTCGACTTGGAAAATTACTAAAAGCTGACTACTAAAAACTACTAAAAGCAGTGTATTTTTGAATCATATAGTTTCCATAGATTTATGTTTAATTATGGGAGGCAATTTTAGGTTTTTTTAATAAGGGGACTAATTATTACTTTTTCATATTTGCTGTTTTTTTTTCCCCCCTTACCCATAGGACACTCTGGAGGAAAAGCGGAAGCGGCAGCGGTCTGAACGCCTGGAACGGATTTTCCAACTTAGTGAGGCTCATGGGGCCCTGGCACCTGTGTATGGGACTGAAGTCTTGGATTTCTGTACCCTATCCCAACCTGTTGCCAGTCCCATCGGCCCTCGTTCTCCTGGCCCCAGCCACCCTACCTTTTGGACTTATACCGAGGCTGCCCGCCGGGCTGTACTGTTTCCCCAGCAACGACTAGACCAGCTGTCAGAAATCATTGAGAGGTTGGCAGGGCTAAGTGCTAATGGGAAGCGGGTCTTGGGGCCTCAGAGTGAATGTAGTGATTAGGGCTGGTGAAGGTGCTAGCTTCTGGGGCTTTTTAGAGTGCCGTCTTTTACCCTCTTTGCCTTCTTTTGCAGGTTCATCTTTGTCATGCCTCCTGTGGAGGCTCCTCCCCCTTCCCTGCATGCCTGCCACCCACCGCCTTGGCTGGCCCCACGTCAGGCAGCCTTTCAGGAGCAGTTGGCCTGTGAACTCTGGCCCCGGGCTCGTCCTTTGCACCGAATTGTGTGTAACATGCGCACCCAGTTCCCTGACTTGAGGCTCATCCAGTATGATTGCGGTGAGTACACTGGCCAGTAGTGGTCCCTTGGCCTCTTTCTCTGTAGTAGCGAGTCTGTTATATCAGTGATGCTGTATATAAATAATCTCTGTGGATTTCATTAAATAGTTTTTATTAGGTTTTGCTATAGGCAAAATGAAATTTAGGCTGTATGATGGATTTTTGGCATTCATGAATTTGATTTTGATGAAAGTTGAAAATTTGTGCTGCTAACTCACTTATTCAGTGATTATTTTGGTGATGATCTATTTTTTAATCATTTGGGATATAGTGACAAATAAGATAGCATGGTGTAGAGCTTTCAGTTTATGAAGAAAGGTAGTCTAAGACAACATAGAGTAGTTGTTGTTTTGGGAAAAGGCATGGATCCTTGTGTTGGTTAGAATGCATTTAACAGACACTAACTGGTAGTGCCTTCAATGACGACAGCATTTTTTGTTTATCTAATAAGAAATTCTGAGAATAATGGTGTATAAATGAGGTATCTTCATGGACCCAGGACCTTCTATTTTTTTCTACCTTGCCTTACCATTCTTTGATTTTTTTGTTTTTATTCTAATGCTTATTTTTTCATGGTCTTAAGATGATTGTCATAACTCCAGGGAACCCATCAATGCTCCAAGCTGGAAGCAAGGGGTTGAGACAAAACACTCCTAGGAAGTCTGTCTTTGTGGGAAAGAAAACCCTCCTAATTGACTTTGCTTCACAATTCATTGGCTGAAATTGGGCCATACGTACATTTCTTGAACAATCCCTAACAGAGAAAGATGACTAAGAGAACTGTGGCTTATTTAGACCTGTCATGATTTATCTTCTGGGGTTGGGCTGGGGCCTCCGTTGCCTGGCTTCAAGAGATCTCTGGAGGTGTCCCTGTTGGACAATAGTAATTTTTGCTACAACCATGTGCAGGTAATTCTATAGTAACATGTTTGGAGATTTTCTGATAGAGAAGTTATTTTTGTGTTTGATGGGAGGTTGAATTAGGTAACCTCATAAGATCCTGTGTTTCTGATTTGTGATTTTAAATCCCTGCTGTAAGTCATGACCATAGATTTGCTGATGTAAATTTGTTCTGTGTTTCAGCTGATGTAACTAGGTGCAAAACTTAAAGATATCTTGCTCAAACATAACAGAGGATTCCTTTTTTCTCCCTGAGGTCTTTATTACCCTACCCCTAATTACTGTCAAAGAAGTAAAATCCAAGACAGGAGCAGACTGAAGAGTATACCGTTAAGGAAAGAAAATATATAAATTTAAATATTATTGATTTCCTAGGCTAATTAAAACCCTGGCCTGAAACTTTGATTATCTTTTAACTACACCATTCCAATGCTAAATGTTTTTCCCATTCCAGCTTGTAGCTAGCTCCCTGTATACCTTCATATCTCTTTAGGAAAGTTGCAAACGTTGGCAGTGCTGTTGCGACAGCTCAAGGCAGAGGGCCACCGGGTGCTCATATTCACCCAGATGACCCGAATGCTGGATGTACTGGAGCAGTTTCTCACCTACCATGGCCATCTCTACTTGCGTCTGGATGGGTCTACTAGAGTTGAACAGAGACAGGTAACCTAGGCATCTACAGCCCTTAGAGGCTGACCACAGCTCTGTCCCCTTTTTCCAGGCCTGGGGTCCCAGGAAGGTTACAAGTAGGCTTTGAATCTTTTGGGGAGATTTGTCTTCCAACACTGTATTTGTTTTCCTTTCCCTCTAGGCCTTGATGGAACGATTCAATGCAGACAAACGCATATTCTGCTTCATCCTATCAACTCGGAGTGGGGGTGTGGGCGTGAACCTGACGGGAGCAGACACTGTTGTTTTTTATGACAGTGATTGGAATCCCACCATGGACGCTCAGGCCCAGGATCGTTGTCACCGAATCGGCCAAACCCGAGATGTTCACATTTATAGGTATTGCCTAGTCTCCCCTCACCTTGCTTCCCCTTGGCAGATGGTGTCTTATTAATGTGTTTGTTTACATATGACCTTCATCATCCCCAGGCTTATCAGTGAACGAACAGTGGAGGAGAACATCCTTAAAAAGGCAAATCAGAAGAGAATGTTGGGAGACATGGCCATTGAGGGAGGCAACTTTACCACAGCGTATTTTAAACAGGTACTAAGATTTAGCCTATGCAGGAGACAACTGCTATTTCTATAGGAGTTACATCTTATTAAAGAGGGTGCTTTGGCCTCCACAGACCTGGCTTATCAAGAAGTGGCACTTCTATTACTTCCAAGAACTATCAGCCTCATAGCTGTAGCCCTGAGAACAGCATTCTGAGGGTTCTAACACTTTTCCCTCTGTCCAATAGCAGACCATCCGAGAGCTGTTCGATATGCCTCTGGAGGAGACATCTGGGTCGTCTGCACCCTCTGCCCCAGAAGAGGAGGAGGAAGCTGTAGCCAGCAAGCAGACCCATATCCTGGAGCAGGTGAAAAAGGAGTGGGCAGTCCCTAGAGTAGAGCAAATGTTCCAATGAGTGTTCTTTCTTGATCTGTTGAGCTGGCCAATACCACCAGTGTCTAGAGTTGGGCTAGATGCAGAAGAAGTAAGAAAAAGGTTCTTCTCTGACATAGGTAGGATCACAATAGCATCGGGCAACAGAACCTCAAGGGGCAGATCAAGAGGGGAAGTCTTGGAACTGGCCATATCAGCTAGCTGGGGATTTGGTGGTAGAGAGGGAGCACTGCTGTTCCTGCTGCTTCCCAGCTTACAGTTGGCCTTTGATAGTTACAAGTTGGTTGCTTATTGGTTCACATGCTTCATATGAGACAGGATTGGAGTTCTAACTTAGACTTGCATGCTGACAATGCTTCTTAATATTTGTATTCAAGCCATCTGTTTAATCTTCTGAGCCTCACTTTTCACTTCTCTGAAATACTAATGAGAAGAAAGTAACTAAGGATTAAATGACACAATAGATATAGGAAGTGTTTAGTATATGGTGCAAAATTCTTCCTTTCTAAATATTGATGTATATCATTATTATGTGGAAAGCTTTTAAAAGGATTAGTTCCTGGACCCATCTCAAAATCTTTTAAATCATGATTTTGGGGAGTGAATTCTGAGCATTTTATATTTTTTTCAGACGTATTTAGGAACTGTAGGTAGCAGACGTATTTAGGAACTGTAGGTGTAGATTATCATGGGGATGATAATAAAGTGCCTTCCTCTCATTGCTGAGCATGCTCTAGGCTGCTTCCCTTGGTAATTTTGGTGTGAGCTCCTTGGATATTCATCTCAGGAAAAATCAGATGTTAGTCTATTGTCCATGCAAAAGATAATTGTGCATTTTTTTTATATTCAAAGTTTTCTGGGACTGCTTTTTTATTTTATTTATTTATTAAAGATTTATTTATGCATACAAGAGCTGGGGTACAGGCCAGAGGTGTGGGGGGTGAGAGGATTCACCAGAGACAGAGTGGGGAACAGAACAGGCAGATTGACCGAAGTACACTGCTGAGGAGAGCGGCGGACGAGTCAGGAGAGGTCTGCTGCACCATGTGGGTTGCTCCCGGGCCGGCCGGGGGATCGAACTCATGCTGCAGAGGCTGCAGACAGCTTCATAGGTTGTATCTTAACCCCTTGCGCCACCAGGGAGGCCCCCTGGGACTGCTTTTTTAAAATGAGCTTAAGGCTAACTGGGAAAAGGAGGTAGAGCTAGAGATCTCAAGCAGTTCTTTTGTCCCTGATGGGAGTTTTGGTCTAGTCCATTTCATCCTATGTATTGCTTTAGTAACTCAGGTTGCCCAGAGAGAGTTGAGTTCTGTTGTAAACCTGCTTTGGTGTAAACTTTTGCCAGAATGAAACCACAGAAAGTAAAGTGCTCTTGTTTTTGCCCCCCATATCCTTACAAGGCATTATGTCGAGCAGAGGATGAAGAGGATATCCGTGCTGCTACCCAGGCCAAGGCTGAACAGGTTGCTGAACTTGCAGAATTTAATGAGAATGATGGGTTTCCTGCTGGTGAGGGAGAGGAGACCAGTCGACCTGGGGCCGAAGATGAGGAGATGTCCCGGGCTGAGCAGGAAATTGCTGCCCTTGTAGAACAGGTCAGTGTTGGACTAATTCTCAACCTCACTTTCCACAACTCCTTCTGGACTCTGTGACTCTCCTATTTTCCCTAGCAATCATAATCAAAAATGATGGGCCCTGGACACCAGACCTCAGTGTTTACCACCACTCTTCCTCCCCACAGCTTACTCCCATTGAGCGGTATGCCATGAAATTCCTGGAAGCCTCACTGGAGGAGGTGAGCCGAGAGGAGCTCAAGCAGGCAGAAGTGAGTATTTCTAGGGGATGGGGCTAGAAGTGGGAAGCTGTTGCTTTCTACTTACTCCCCGCCCTACTTGCCTCCCTCCGACCACCCCATGGGCTCTGTTGTTGGTAGGAGCAAGTGGAAGCTGCCCGCAAGGACCTGGACCAAGCCAAGGAGGAGGTCTTCCGCTTACCCCAAGAGGAGGAGGAGGGGCCAGGGGCTGGGGATGAGGTTTCCTGTGGGACTGGTGGAGGCAGCCACCGACGCAGTAAGAAGGCAAAGGCCCCTGAAAGGCCAGGGACTCGCGTCAGTGAGCGTCTTCGTGGAGCCCGGGCTGAGACTCAAGGGGCAAACCACACTCCTGTCACATCCACCCATCATGCCCGCAGCACCTCCACTCCCCCTCGCTGCAGCCCTGCCAGGGAACGAGTTCCCCGGCCATCACCTAGACCTCGACCCACTCCAACTTCTGCTTCTGCTACAATCCCTGCCCCAACCCCTGTTCCAGTCCCTGCCCCGATCCCCATTTCAGCCCCCAGTCCAATGACCACACTTCCTGTCCATATCCTACCTTCTCCCCCACTTCCTCCTTCGCAGATTCCTTCCTCTTGTTCTTCTGCCTGTACCCCTCCTCCTGCTTGTACCCCTCCACCAACTCATACTCCACCTCCAACCCAAACCTCTCTCATAACTCCTCCTTCCCCTCCCCTGCTTGGTCTACCTTCTGTACCCGTCTCCCCCCCAGTCACCAACTTCCCTTTGGGACTGGGGCCTGAGGCAGAGCTGTGTGCACAAGCATTGGCATCTGCCGAATCCCTAGAGCTGGCTGATACTGCCAGTTCCGAGACTTCCCTGCATACTCTTGTGCCCCCTAAGGATCTGTTGCCCGTTGCTGTTGAGATCCTACCTATGTCAGAGAAGAACCTTTCTCTCACCTCTTCTGCACCTAGCCCAACTCTGGAGGCTGGCAGCATCCCCAACGGTCAAGAGCAGGAGGTGCCAGAGTCTGCTGAGGGGCCCATCCTCACAGTGCTGCCTGATGGGAAGGAGGCGCCCATGTGTTTGAGTGAGAGCAATGGGCTGGATCTCCCACCCTCAGCAGCATCTGATGAGCTACTTCAGGAGCCATTGGAGGCTGACAAGAAAGCAGAAGAGCTGGTGGAGGCCCAGACTCCAATCTCCAGCCCAGAGAAGCCACAGGAACTTGTTTCAGCTGAGGTTGCAGCCCCATCAACCTCATCCTCAGCCACCTCCTCGCCTGAAGGCCCTTCACTTGCCCGGCCCCCTCGGCGTCGCACAAGTGCTGATGTAGAAATTAGGGGTCAGGGGGCTGGCCGGCCAGGGCAGCCTCCAGGCCCCAAAGTGCTTCGCAAGCTGCCAGGACGACTAGTAACTGTGGTAGAGGAAAAGGAACTGGTGAGGCGACGGCGACAGCAGCGGGCAACTGCCAGCACCCTAGTGCCTGGGGTCTCTGAGACTGGTGCCAGCCCAGGAAGTCCATCTACTCGCAGCATGTCAGGGCCAGAATCCTCACCTCCCACCAGTGGGCCCTGTGAAGCTGCTCCTTCATCCACACTGCCCACCCCAACCCAGCAGCCCTTCATAGCTCGCCGTCGCATTGAGCTGGGGGTGACTGGTGGGGGCAGTCCAGAGAATGGAGAAGGGGCATTGCTTGCCATCACACCTCCTGCTGTGAAACGTCGGAGGGGGAGGCCCCCCAAGAAGAACAGGTCTCCAGCAGATGCTGGGCGAGGGGTAGATGAAGCACCTTCATCCACCTCTAAGGGAAAAACCAACGGGGCTGACCAGGTCCCTGGGGCTGAGACCCTTATTGTTGCGGAGCCTGTTCTAGGACCCCAGCTTATTCCTGGTCCCCAGCCTCTTGGACCCCAGCCAATTCATAGACCCGAGTCCATCATCCTATCACCTGTGGAGAAAAGAAGGCGTGGGCGGCCCCCTAAGGCACGAGATTTGCCCACTCCTGGGACCATTTCATCTCCAGGGGACGGCAACTTAGAGAGCCGGACACAGCCACTCCCGCTGCCACCACTCTTAGCCTGTCCCACTGCTACTGTCGCCAACACTGTCACAACTCTCACCATTTCATCATCCCCACCCAAGCGGAAGCGGGGCCGACCTCCCAAGAATCCACCATCACCTCGGCCTAGCCAGCTTCCTGTCTTGGACCGTGACAGCTCTTCTGTCCTTGAGAGCTGTGGATTGGGGAGGCGACGGCAAGCCCAGGGCCAGGGGGAGAGTGAGGGTAGTTCCTCTGATGAGGATGGAAGCCGCCCCCTCACCCGCCTGGCCCGCCTGCGCCTTGAAGCAGAGGGGATTCGGGGACGAAAGAGTGAAGGGTCCATGGTGGTGGCTGTAATTCAGGATGACTTGGATTTAGCAGATAGTGGGCCAGGTGGGTTAGAATTGACACCTCCTGTGATCTCAATAGCTCCAAAACTGCGTTCCACCCGGCTGCGTCCAGGGTCTCTAGTCCCCCCGCTAGAGACTGAGAAGGTGCCTCGAAAACGGGCAGGGGCCCCTGCTGGTGGTGGACCTGGGCTAACAAAGCGGGGTCGTCTACAGCCCCCCAGTCCCTTGGGGCCTGAGGGTTCAGTAGAGGAGTCTGAGGCTGAAGCCTCGGGTGAGGAGGAGGAAGGTGATGGGACCCCACGCAGGAGGCCTGGCTCCCGCCGGCTCAGTGGGGCCACCAACCAAGGGGACCAGCGCATTCTGCGTAGCAGTGCCCCTCCCCACCTGGCTGGCCCTACCATTAGTCACAGAGGCCGTAAGGCCAAGACGTGAATGGGCTGCCCCTCTACCTAGGCTTTCCACCATGGTCCCTCTCCCTCCACAACCAGGCCTGACTCTGTTAACCACTACTTGAAGTCTTGAGGGGGAAAGCCTCCAGGGAGACATAAGGGCCTTCTCCCTTCTTTCCACCAAAGTAGGGGGTAGGCAACTGGTTGTCATGGAAATGGGGCTCTTCACACATCCCCTTCCCTTCCACCCCACATGGCTGGGCAGTGTTAAGGGTGGCAAGATAGTCTCTGTCCCCACCCCCTTGTACTTGATTCCCCAGCTATCTTTCACAGCCCCCCACCCTTAGGGGAAGGGGGAGGGGCTTCTCTCTACAATGAGTTTTTTTTTCCTTTTTTTTTTTTTTTTTAAAGAAGAAAAAAATAATAAACTTAGTTTCTGTATGAGCATCCGCGTAAGGAGGCTTCTATTTTTCTGGTCTGGTGGAGGGTTGGGTGGGAACTTGGGCAGCACTTTTTTCCCCCCTCTCACTCTTTCCAAAACCCTAGGATCTCGACTTTAATCCAGAACTCTATATCTCAGACAGAAATTTGTACCCAAGAAGGGGGAAGATTGGCAAATCTGAACTGGGAGTGTGAATTTCCCGAAAGTTTAAATCCCTCAGCACCTCATACTTTACTTTCCTATTCTTACTTTCTGATCTTTCCCTCCAAGTGCTCTCTGGTGCCTCAGATTTTTCTCTTTTATCCCTCTTGTTCAGGTGCTTTTACTTTTACAGAAGGTAGGCATCCTACCTCTAGTTACTCCTCACTCCCACCCCTTGCCTTTCTCATCTAGCCAAACTGGTTTGTGTCAGCCACGCCCCCTTCTGAGCTTGTAGTCTCTTAAGGTGGTGACTGGCCACACCCAATCCCACCCCTGGGCTTGGCTTGGAGCCCTGAGTCAGCTCCATCTCCACCCAAGCCAAATCAAACCTGAGCCAGGAGCGGAAACTCACAGTCCCTCAAGGCCTATAGCCAGGTAAGAATCCCTTTTCTTTTTCATATTTTCTCTGAGCTGAACTCTCTGGACACATTCTCTCTGTGATCTCTCTGTGATGACACACTGTTTACCTCATGAGTTCTTTCCACATAGTCAATCTAGCAGCTTTGTGGCACATACTCTGCTTATCTTGCTTTTTTCACCCTTTCTATCCTTCGTTGTGTTGAGAAAGCTGCATACGGACCGATTTTGTCTAGGATGTAGGGATGTAGGAGAATTGTTGGATATGAGGGTAGGAACAGGTGGTTAGATACTGGAACTCAGAACTTGAGATGGGACATGATTAACTAGGAGACCATTATGCAGGTTTCTGTGAGTAATGAGGTCATGCAGACTTAATCTGTGTTATGTGGCCTGGGTTAAAAGGAGGAGGCAGGGGTGAGCATAGCAAAGGACACTCCCAAATTGGGAAGAGAAGGGCTTTCTGAGGTTCAGTTTTCTCAGCTACAAACAAGAAAGCTTGAGATGGGTGCTTTTCCCTTGTCCCCCATCTCCAGTGCTGTGTTTTCACATGGTAGAGCTGATTTGCTTGAAGTGGTTACAAGGTCCCAGGTGCCCATCTGATCCTTTAGTAATCATAGCCTGTGGGACATTTTAGGACCCTTTGAGATATAGTTTAAAATCACTGATTTGGATAGTCTCATTCCTAGCAGCTTCTGAGATTTTGTTTTTTCTCCTGCTCAGTATGCACCTGTTATTTTGCTTCTCCTCACTTAAGTAATGCAGATAATGCTATGTTCACATTGGCTTGCTTTTAAAGACTTGGAATCTTAGGCTGAGAAATAAGGGTTCTAATCACACATTACCTTCTTGGTCTGTGAGTCACTAGAGGTATTCCCTGGTAAGGCAGCATTCCAGAGAGTTGAGCTAAGTCACAAGGACTTCATCAGAAAAGGGGTGGAGTCTGAGCAAGCCAGATGAGGAGCTCAATTGAGTTTACAGATACCTTGACCATATCGCCCACAGGTGATGGAGGACGAGGAGAAGGCAGTGGAGAGCTTGGTGTGCAACACGGAAGCTGCTCATTCTCCATCCCCCATCCGTTGCTGCTGGCTCCGCCTCCGCTACTTGGCAGCTACTAGCATTATCTGTGGCTGCTCTTGCCTGGGAGTTGTGGCCCTTGTTTTTGCCATCAAGGTGAGGAATGCAATTCCTTATGGGAGTTGGGGGTGGAAGGGTGGGAACAGTAAAGCAATGGTTTCCTATTTCTGAACAATCCACATCAGTTACTAAGTACTTATCAGAGTTTGGCTTTGGGCCTGGACATAAGAATAAGACCTGTTTCCTGCTATCAGAAGGCCCACAGTCTAAGAAAAGAGACAGCTGTGAAAATGGATAAGGAATGCAGCACATCAGTACTATGATGAGGAAGCACAGGGTATTCTGGGAGCCAGGGATGATGCATGTGATTATGTATAGTGAAGTAGATGACAGGAAAGTCATCCGTAGGGGATGTGATAGGAAAGTAACCTTAAAGGATGAGTGAATAAGGTTGAAAGGACATTCCAGGTAAAGTGAGCAATATATATAAAGCCCTAGACTATTTATTTGGCATGCTGGACCAATGAGAAGTGAGAGGTTAAGCCGCAGTGCTCAGATACCCAAGAGCTGTGCTGAAGAGTTTCAACTTGATCTTGAAAGTACTGGGAAGCCATTGAAGGGTTTTTGCAGAGAAAAGTGACATGGTCAGATTTGTATTTCAGCAAATTCACTCCCAAGGCCTACATAGAGGTTGAGTTGGAAGGGGCAACACTGGAGGCAACCAAGCAGTGATTAACCTATGGGGTGTTTGAAAGGACTTTGCCATTTCAAAACAGCTAATAGAACCTGCACATATGTGTAAAGACATATAAGGCCACACAGGTTAGCTTAAACATCACGCTTGAGTTTTCTCAACCCTAATTGTATTTTAATACTTAGAAACTATTTCTATCATAACAATTTCTGGGTTTAATTAGGGCAAAATGATCAAAAAATTCTTAATAATGAAAAAGATAAAGCCCAGTGGGCTTATGAGGATGGAATGTCACTTGGTTGGACATGAATTAAATATCCCAAGATACTCTTTCTTGCCAACAATTCCAGATTCTGAATGGATCTGGTCTGAGTAGAAAAGGAGAGGAGGATAAAAGATGTGAAAAGTACTCTTGTGAGTACCTCTGTGCTTGTGAGTACCACCTGCACTCTTGTGAGGTAACAATAGCTACTTTGAACAGTAGGCAAGGTAGAGTGGGTTCCTTACTTTTCAGATAAGGCATGAGAGAGAGATCAGAGAGGGAGTTAGAGGATTTGGGTATGAAGTTTTGAGCCATGACAGGGAAGGAGGAGTGGAGTGAGGCAAAGGCACTTTGGGGCAGAAGCAGGGGGAAAACCTAACCAAAAACTTGCCCCCACAGGCAGAAGAGCGGCATAAGAGAGGCCAGTTGGAGGAGGCAGTGCACTGGGGGGCCCGGGCCCGGAGGTTCATCCTGGCCAGCTTTGCTGTCTGGCTTGCTGTTCTTATTCTGGGCCCCTTGCTGCTGTGGCTGCTCTCCTACGCCATCGCCCAGGCTGAATGACCCTGGGTGGCCTCTGCTGAGTCAGTCGAGACCTCCTGGATCCTGCAGTGCGGTATTGCTAGGGACTGGTGCTAGCAATGGTCCTTCCTGGCCAGGAGAATGGTGCCTCTCAAAGGGTTTTGGAAGAACTTTTAGTTTTTATAAAAGGAAGGAAGCAGCTGAGACATAGGAATAAGACCCGATGATGGGGGAGGTCAGCCTAGCCTACTCTGTACTTCCAGTGCCCACCACCCCTATTGCCCCCAACCTCATCCTATGGGTCTTTACCCAGAGAGGCGGGGTTGGACACCAGACCTGATTTTATTAGAAAAAATTTGTTTCATAATAAAAACTTTTTTATTAGTGAAATGCTCCTGTTTAATTGTTCATCCCATGCTTTGCCCTGGGTCTTTGGTGAGAGCCAGATAGGACATCTAATTAAGAGGAGAGGATTGTTCTTTTTGCTTTGGAAAGACCCCAGCTTCTTCCTTCCACATCAACAGAGACCCTGAAGCAGAGAGGAAGAGTAGTAGCAGCTGCTACTTAGTATTTACTATATCCCAGTTGTGTTCTAAGCACTTTATATTTCCTAACTTCTTCAGTCCTCAAAACCCCTCACTAATGGGTACCACTGTTCTCATTTTATTGTTGAGGAAACAGACACAGATTACCCAAAGTCACATAGGTAGTAAGGGACAGACCTGGGATTGGACCCAGACATTATGGTTCCATAGCAGAGAGAGGAGTGAAAGAATTGGATAACAAACTGCCATCCTGTGTATGAAGCTCTATGGTTATAATGAATTTTGATCTTTTATCTTGGCCCTCATGGTACTATTTTAAACATTCTAAAACTGTGAAGTGTATCTCAAATACAGGAAAATATTCAGAATATACAGCTCAGTAGATGAACACAAACATCTGAAAAACCACTATTCGGTCAAGAAATTGAACATTGCCAACATCGCAAAACCTCCTTTTATACCATACCCTGTCTCCATTCCTTCCTACGGGAAACTACATTTTGATTTCTGACAATGTAGTTTAGCTTTGCCTGCATGTGAACATTGTATAAATGAAATTGTGTTCTTTTTGTCTGTTTTTTTTAATTTACCATGTGAGATTAATCAGTATTTGGTGTAGCTGTAGTTTTTATTACTGTATAGTATCCCATTATATGAATATATTACAATTTACCCATTTTCTGTTGGTGGACTTTGGAATGTTTTCAGTTCGGGGATATTATGAATCATGCTGCTGTGGACATTCTTATAAGTGTCTCTTGGCGTACGTGTGCTCTAAGAATGGAATTTTTTGTTACTTCACTATAACTCAGAGACAAACAGAAAATCCAAAGGAATTAGAGCTGTTGCACACTGAAGAGAGAGGGAGAGGTGCACACTGGTTTTCTTCAGTGCGCCAAAGTATCCCAAGGGGGAAAGTGAAGAGAATCCATTGTTGTCCCAGAGGCTGGAATAACATTGAATAGAAGCCACATACAGGGCAGTGATTCTTAGATTTGACTTCACATTGGAACCACCTGAGAGGCTTAAAAAAAAACTTATGTCTCTGCTTTACCCCTTAGAGATTTAATTGATGTCAAGTGCTGCCTAGGCATCAAGATAATGCATGTTGGAGAGGATTTTTACAGAATCTTTAGTATATGTGCTGCCGAAGCGAGCACTTACAGAATCTTTAAAAGTTAATATTTGAATAATCAGCAGTATCATTTTATTAGATGAGAATATCCCATTTCCCCAAACTGATTGAATGAGATCGTTATTTTTTAAAGATTATGAAATAATTTTTTAAAAAAGATTGATTTATGCATACAAGAACTGGGGTACAGGCCAGCGGTGTGGGGGGTGAGAGTCTTCACCAGAGACAGAGTGGGAAACAGACAGACTGAAATACACTGCTGCTGGGCAGTGGAGGAGAGGTCTGTTTCACCATGTGGGTTGCTCCCTGGCTGGCCAGGGATCGAACTCATGCTGCAGAGGCTGCGGATTGCTTCGTGGTGCAGTGCTTAACCCTTTGCACCACCAGGGAAGCCAGATTATGAAATAATTTTAAACCCACAGAACAGTAAAATACTTTATTCCTGTTCTTGTATGCATAAATAAACGCATACTTTACTGAACTTGTCTATTCCTTGACTAGATTTATAATTTTTAATATTTCATTACTTTTATGTCTTTCTAAATACACACATTACTGATAGGTTTGAGGTATGTTGTAAAGAAGGCTCTTCACACCTAAATACTTCATGACTTAGCTCCTAAGAACAAAGATACTCTTTTTTTTTTTTTAATGCAATTTTTTTTTTTTTTTTATAGAGGCATGCTTTATTTATTTGTTTGCTGGTTTGTTTGTTTGTTTTGTTTATACATGCACTGGGTACAGTCAGAAGCGCGGGAGGGTGAGAGAATTCACCAGAGCCAGAGCGGGGAGCAGAGCAGGCAGAAGGACCGAAGTACACTGCTGAGGGGAGCAGCGGGCGGCAGGAGGGGTCTGCGCGCCATGTGGGACCCTCGCCCGGTGGCCGGGGATCGAACCGGCGCCGCAGAGGCCGCGGGCAGCTTCGCAACCCAGCGCTCAACCGCTGCGCCACCGGGGAGGCCCGAACAAAGATACTCTTTCATGTAACTTCAATGCAATTAATTCATAGACGTTACCATTAATATCTTCTAATATATATTCTGTGTTCAAATGTATTATTTTCCCGGTAACGTCCTTTATAGCAATTGTCTCTTCTGCTTTAGAATCCAGTGTAGGAACACTCGTTACATTTATTTGTTTCATTTTCAATTTTGAAAGGGTCCTTGTCCTTTTTTTGTCCTTCATGACATTTTTGAAGTAAGGCCAGTTTGTAGTATCTCAAATTTTTTTTTTTAAAGATTTAATTATTTATGCATATAAGAACTGGGGTGTAAGCCACAGGTGTGGGGGATGAGAGGATTCACCAGAGACAGAGTGGGTAGCAGAACAGGCAGATCTACTGAAATATACTGCTGAGGGGAGCAACGGGCGCAACGGGAGGTCTGTATGCCATGTGGGTCAGCTTCCTGGCTGGGGATCAGACTTGTGCTAGCACTGACTTTAACCCCTGTGCCACCAGGGAGACCCTCAAATTGGGTTCTTATGATTGAATTCAGGTTCTGAATTTTTGGTAGGACTACTGTGTGTCCTCAGTACATCACATCAGAAAGCATATGGTGCCAGTCCTCCCTCCTCTTGGTGATGGTAAGATTAATAATTTGGTTAGTGTCTGTCAGATTTCTTCAAGATAATTTTTTTTTTGTAATTAAAAAGTAATCTAGGGCCTCCCCGGTGGCGCAGCAGTTGAGTGCTGGGTTGTGAAGCTGCCCGCAGCCTCTGCAGCGCCGGTTCGATCCCCGGCTGCTCCCCGGCCACCAGAGGAGGGTCCCACATGGTGCACAGACCTCTCCTGCCGCCCGCTGCTCCCCTCAGCAGTGTACTTTGGTCCTTCTGCCTGTTCTGCTCCCCGCTCTGGCTCTAGTGAATTCTCTCACCTTCCGCGCTTCTGACTGTACCCAGTGCTTGTATAAATAAATAAATAAATCTTAAAATATATATATATTAAAAAAATAAAATAAATAAAAAGTAATCTATTAATACCCTGTTCCCCAGCAATTTTCGCCAATAATTTTATCTTTTTAATTTTTTTTAAAGGCTTATTTATGCATATAAGAACTGGGGTATAGGCTAGTGGTGCTGGGGTGTGTGTATGTGTGAAGATTCACCAGAGAGAGTGGGGAGCAGAAGAGGTGGATTGACTGAAATACACAGCGGAGGGAAGCAGCGGGGCGTGACAGGAGAGGTCTGCTGTGCCATGTGTGTCACCTCCTTGGCCAGGGATCGAACTCGTGCTGCCCTGGCTGTGGTGGATTGCTTCATAGTGCTAACGCTTAATCCCTTGTGCCCTTTCACCAATGATTTTAATACTTTGCCCAACTCAATTATGAGACTTACAAAATATTCATGTTTTAACTTTATTATTCTTTCTTTTTTTTTTTTTTATTTGTTTGTTCGTTCGTTTTGTTTATACATGCACTGGGTACAGTCAGAAGCGCGGGAGGGTGAGAGAATTCACCAGAGCCAGAGTGGGGAGCAGAGCAGGCAGAAAGACCGCCATGTGGGACCCTCCTCCGGTGGCCGGGGAGCAGCCAGGGATCGAACCGGCGCCGCAGAGGTCGCCGGCAGCTTTGCAACCCAGCGCTCAACCGCTGCGCCACCGGGGAGGCCCTTATTATTCTTTCTACATTTATTAGTTGGCATTCTGTTAACATCTTTTTCTCATTTATTTGAAATTTTTATTGTCAGTGTGACCTCAGATTTTTTTTGTTGTTGTTCAAGTTACTATATACATCACTGTCATTATCCTTCTTAAAATGTTGGGGTATAATTTACATAATGTGCACACACCTCTTAAGTGTGCAGGTGATGAATGTTTTTATATGACCATACTTATTAGTCACCATGTAAGTGAACAGAGTGTTTCCAGCCTATCAGAAGGCTCACTTAGGGCCCTTTCAGTCTCATTCTCTTGTTTTGATTTAAACCAGTGGACTCCACTTCAACCTGGTTTTTGAGTCATTCTGGTAAGTCTTTTCACTTATTCTCTGACATAAAACGTACTTCCTCTGTGCCAGCATCAGAATCCTTTTACTTTTTTTAAAGATTTATTCATGCATACAGGCCAGATGTGTGTGAGGGTGAGAGGATTCACCAGAGACAGAGCTGGGAACAGAACAGGCAGACTGACTGAAATACACTGCTGAGGGGAGCAGTGGGCGGGACAGGAGAGGTCTGCCGCGCCATTTGGGTATCTCCCTGAATGGTGGGATTGAACCCGCTCTGCAGAGACTGCGTCCAGCTTCACAGCGCTGTGCTCAACTGCCTGAGCCACCAGGGAGGCCCTGGAATCCCTTCTTCTAAGGAACCCTGGTTCCTTTTACTGGGGACTGCTACTCCGAAATCAGTATCTAGATACTAGCTATGTTCATTTTATTGGGATATTATGCTCCCAGGCCTTTCAGAAATTAAAACTAGAAAATATCTAATTTTATCTATTTTATTTTATTTTTAAGGATTTATTTTTATTTATACAAGCACTGGGTACAGTCAGAAGCGCGGGAGGGCAAGAGAATTCACCTGAGCCAGAGTGGGGAGCAGAGCAGGCAAACTGAAATACACTGCTGAGGGAAGCAGCGGGCGGCAGGAGAGGTCTGCGCGCCTAATTTTATTTATTTTAAAAATCATACCTCCAATTTCAGTCATAAGCTTTCTCGTCTTTCTCCAGTCCATATTCCCATACGAAGAACTCTGCCAACTACGTCAATATATTCATTTACTCAATTTCAAAAACTACCCCATTACCAAATATGCCTAAGTAAGATTTTGCAATCCTCTAGTGTTTTGACTGAGTCAAAGTAGTCCATTAAAAAGTTAACTTGGGGACTCCCTGGTGGCGCAGCTGGTTGAGAGCAGCGCTGTGATGTCCGCAGCCTCTGCAGAGCCGGTTTGATTCCAGGCTGCCCAGGGAGATTTCCACATGGTGCGGCAGACCTCTCCTGCCTCACCCGCTGCTCCCCTCAAAAGTGTTTTCAGTCCCTCTGCCTGTTCTGCTCCCCTCTCTGTCTCTGGTGAATTCTCTCATCCTCCCGCGCCCCTGGCCTGTACCCCAGTTGTATAAATAAATATTTTTTAAAAAGTTACTTGGATTCATTTTTTCCCCTTGCATAGCAGTGCTGGGCCATGAGCTTATCAGAAAGAGGTAGGAGTGAGGTTGAACATCTAAGAAAGGAAAGAGGGCCGTTTCACTCCTTTCCCAAAACGACATTTCAAAGATAAGCTACTGGAAGATTAAATGACTTCATTCTGTGCCCCTTTCTCTGGAATCTAACTTCCACAAGGTAGGGGCTTCTTTTCATTGCTGTCCATGTGGATGCTTCATTATTTGTTGAATGAGTGAATGCCAAAGTCGAACTGTGCAGTAGTGGGCAATGAAGTTACTCTGGCAAACTCTCACAACCTGGTAGGCTTAGAGAACAGAGTGTGACCGATACAGACCGTGGCTTTTAGCAGGGGGTGGCTGAAGACTGGGAAATTTGTATGCTCATGATCTGTATCATCCCAGATGGTGAGCATTTAGGGCTTTAGATATACTGAAGAATCGGAGCAGCCACAGGAGGAAGCTCGTCCAGGTGCGCACCATGTGGCCAAACTGCGGTCCACGATGCTTCCGAGCATTTTAGGGGCTGGATCTGCCCCTCAAGACGGGCGCTTTGGATCAGATTGCTAATATTTGAAAAGAGCCGACTTCAGTTGGAAGAAGAATGAGGGGCGGGGATGGCATGCCCGAGTCCGGGAATCAGGCACAGCAAGCCCAGCATCCAGAAGCCCAGAGGGCGTACTTCCCGGGGAACTTAACTTCCGGCTCCCTCCCTCGGCCTCTCTAAACGCCAGCAGCAAGCGCCGCCCTCGCCGCCCCAGCAGGTGCCGTGCGCTGATTGGCCGTATTTGAAACCCCGCCCTAACGTCGCCTGAGATGACTTCGAGTTCCAACGCCCGCGCCAGCCTCGGGGCGCTCAGCTCCCTATTGGACTACCAGTTTCCAATCAGAAGGACTTTTGAACTTCAGTCTTCGGACGGCTCTGGCCATTGGCCATTGGGCAAGATGGAGGCGTGGCCTCAGGTCGTTACCGGCACTGGCGGAGGTAAATGAAGAGACTAGAGGCGAACCCCGGGGACAGACCGGTCTCCCGTCGACCCTAGCTTCTCTCCCCGCCCCCGCGGGTGGGCCTGCGCGAGACCCCGCGCCCCTGCTAGCGCCCGCCCAAGTGCGCCTGCGCAGCAACAGCCGCCCGCGGGAGTGCCCCTTCCCCTTTCTCCGCACCTCTCCCCTCCCCCTTCCCTGCCCCCCTCCCAGCCCTGTCATCCCTCCCGCTCCCTAAACCCTTTCGCGGGGTCCCCCCAGTCCCGATCCTTCCCCCACCCATTTCCATCCCCCAGGACCCTGGCGCCCCAGCCGCAAGGGCTACGCCTCCGCGAGCCGCGATGTGCGTCTTCTCAGAGCCTGTGGGCCTCGCTCCCCTCACAGTCCTCCCTCTCCTCTACACAGGCCCGCTCCTCCTGCAGAATGACGCTGGACGTGGGTGCGGAGGATGAGCTGCCCGACTGGGCCGCGGCCAAGGAGTTTTACCAGAAGTACGACCCTAAGGACATCATTGGCAGGTGAGGCCATGGCCAGGGAAATAGATCCAGAGAAGTCCGGTCCTAGGACACGCACTTCCATCTGAGGGGTGGATAGCTCTACATAGGTAGGGGCAGTGGTTAGTGGCGGAACATTTGGTAATCAATTTTGGGTCAGCCCCTAGTTTTCCACAAACTTACTTTATGTGTTCAACAAACATAGTTAAAGCAACGGCACTGTGCCAGATACAAAGCTAAACATGGGGTGGGAAGATGTTTATCCCCTGTAGATACTCCAGTGAAGTGACTGGAAGAGATACAAGAACACCTAAAAAGCACCAGGATGTCTTAGAGGTCTGTAAGAAGTGCAGTGAGGTCTTAGAAAATCACAGCTGCTTGAAGAGCTGATACTTGGGTCTTGAAGGATGAATAGGAATTCAGCATACAGAGAAGAGAATGAGGGCCACCACCTGTAGAGGCAGTGGCAAATACACTTACTCATCAAAGGTTTCCTAAGTACAGACAGTGTGCTGGGCACTGGGGATAGAAGACCAACAAGTTTTCTGTTCTGGCGTTTATATTCTAGTGGTAGAGACAAGACAGTGAACATGAAAACAAGATAAAGATCATTGTAAGTGCAAAGGAAGAAAATAAGGTAATGGAACAAGAGTAATGAAGCTGAGACTTGAAGAATGAGGCAGGTCATGAACGGGGGCAGAATATATTCTAGGCAGAGGGGACAGCAATGGGAAAAAGCCCATTTAAGCAATAGAAGATCATAGTGGCTAGAATATAATATAGTAAGAGTGGAATAAGGTGGAGGAACTTAATTTGGAGCGTTAAGTAGAGATTAGATTATGTAGAGCATTAGGATATGATGAATTTAAATTTCATTCTGTGAAAGTAGTGGTTTCAAGCAGTTTCTGATTTACATTTCTGTGATTTGGAGGTTAAGAACTTAACCTTTCTATGTCTCAGTTTCTTCATTGTCAATTGGGAATGAAAATAGATCCTACCTTGTAGGTTATGGTGAGGATGGAAAGAATATGATACTCTGAGAGCACTTCCTCGCACTTGGTAAATGTTCAGTATAGGTGTATTACTATGTTTTGAAGAGATTATTCTGGCTTTTTTTTAAGGCTTATTTATTTATGCATACAAGAACTGGGTGTAAGGCAGAGGTGTGGGGGGGGTGAGAGACAGTGGGGGAGCAGAACAGGCAGATCCACTGAACTACACTGCTGAGGGGAGCAGCTGGCGAGACAGGAGAGGTCTGCTGCGCCATGTGGGTCACCTCCCTGCCAGTGGCTTGTGATAGCTTGATAGTGCTGAGACTTTAACTGCTGCGCCACCAGGAAGGTTCCCACTAGGAAACAGATTTAAGAGACATGCAGAGTGGACTGCACTGGAGTTCAGTGTGGTGGATTATGAAGGAGAGGGAGAAACCAAAAATGGTACCAGGATTTCTAGTGTGGGAGTCTGAAAAGCATTAACATTAACTGAGATCAGAAATATAGATTGAGGTGCTGGTTTCAGGAGAAGATGGGGTGTTCTTTAGTCATGATGAAAGAGAGTTGTCTCTAGGACTCTCAGGGAGAGGTCTTCAGTAAGACATGTTGACCTGACACTTAAGGGAGACATCTGGGCATGAAGGTGGATAAGGTTGCTGAGGGAGAGCCTGAGAACAAGGTGGGATCCTAGGGAAGAGTTAATACTGAAGGGGTGGGCAGACAACCAATGTATGAGATGTATCAGTAGAAAGGTTTGGATATGAGTTCAAAGACCTGGGTTTCCCACATGATAGTCATATGTACTAGGGAGGCTTAAATAAGAGTGAATGCGGCTGCAGGTGAAATGCTGGGGAGAGAGTGGGAAAACCTTCCTACTACAAAACAAAGAAAGAATCGGTGGGGTTAGCATTCATTTTGGGCCTTATCAGGGATTCTTGGCTGAAGTTGTAAAAAAATGTATGTGACAGAGGTCTCCGGCTCCCAAAAGATTTTCAGAGGTTCATTAAAAGATGAGGAATAGGGCCTCCCTGGTGGCGCAAGGGGTTAGGGTTCATTACTGTGAAGCTATCCACAGCTACCTCATCCAAGGAGTTGACCCACATGGCACAGCAGACCTCTCCTGCCTCACCCGCTGTCTGCTCAGCGGTGTATTTCAGTAGATCCACCTGTTCTGCTCCCCACTCTGTCACTGGTGAATCCCCTCACCCATGCCCCCAATGCCTCTGGCCTGTACCCTTGTATGCATAAATAAATAAATCTTTAAAAAAAAAAGATAAGGAATAATTAGACCAGGGGTATCAAACTCAGAGGCCCTTACTGGTTGGGTAGAAAATTAAAATAGAGAAGTGGCTAAGAGAAAGACAGTAGGAAGTGGTGAGCATGGTGACAGCCGGAGGGTTCTTGTCCCGCCTAAGGTATGTGAATTCACATTTGTAAAGAACATAGCACTGACCAAAGTGTTACATATCCATGGGCTCTGTTTGACTGGAGGATCAACTAGTTTTGCATCCTCTAATTGAACCAGAGATGTGGGTGGCATTCCAAGCAAAGGGAGTTATATAAGGACAAGGAAATGAAGAGAGCACAGCAGTAAGGTATCTGAAGCGCGGCCTGGGGCCAGCAAGTGGGCAGTCTGGTGCCAGATCCTGAAGAGATTTGCATCTTCACCTGAGGCACTCCGGTTCTTATGGAGTCTGGAATAGAGCCCAAGCAGGAAGATCCCTGTCTAGGACTTTCTCTCTTTGCAATGGCAAAAGGCCTCTCCTGTCCCTGACTTAATTAATGCCTTTCATGCCTTCACACCCCATCAAGATGCTGTTGGCCACATTTCAGAGCTGGTGAAGTGAAATGAACTAGCTACATTTCAGAACTCAGAGACCTTATGTCAGCGGATCAGATGGAGGTTAATTAGTGGCAAAGTGGGGACCTAAGCCAAGATCTCCTATTTCTCAACTTTGGTCTTCCGGTCAGTGGCCTCCTATACTTGGTTGAGGTTTTGTGTTTGAAACTGTGGGATTTGGATGGGTAATCAAGAATCATGAGTAAAATTTGGAGGGGATCTTAGATCATTTCTTCCCACCTTGTCCTCCTGTGGTTCCAGGACAAGGAGCAGATTCGGGGGCTTGGTAAGGAAAGGACTTGCCTAGGCTTACCCAGGAGGGGAGTGGCAGAGACGGGATTTGGATTTGTGTTGCAGCTTGCTGAGCCCAGTTGCTCATTGAGACTCCTTGAAGCTACTATAGACCAGGGTGAACTCATTGTCCAGATGTGTCTTCAAAGTCTGGCATAGTAGGTGTGAGCATGCTGAGGCTCCACTCGTGTGCAAAGAACAGGAGACCCTGACGCTTGTGCTGTCTCCCTCTGGCAGAGGAGTGAGCTCTGTGGTCCGCCGTTGCGTTCATCGAGCTACTGGCCATGAGTTTGCGGTGAAGATCATGGAAGTGACAGCTGAGCGACTGAGTCCTGAGCAGCTGGAGGAGGTGCGAGAAGCCACGCGGCGAGAGACGCACATCCTTCGCCAGGTCGCTGGCCACCCCCACATCAGTGAGGCTGCATTCCCCCTCCTGTTAGCTGACACCCACCTCCTGGCCCTCCTCTCAGTCCACTACCTCCACCTGCACTGCCTCCATGCCCCTGCTCCCTTCACCTGGCTCTGCTCCACCTCAGAGTCTGGCCAGCCTTTGGGTGCTTACGGTTTCCTTTGGCTCTCCCCCATTCCCAGCAATAGCCCACTGCTGCCTCAAGGTGGAAAAGCCCCTTTAATATGCAGCCTGCTCCTTCCCATCTCTCTGCCTTTCTGCTTCTTTCCCCAGTCACTCTCATCGATTCCTACGAGTCTTCTAGCTTCATGTTCCTGGTGTTTGACCTGTGAGTATCTCCCTGCCCCAATTCAAGAAGCCTCCTCCACCTCACTTTCATGCATGGCCTCAGACTTAAGGCAGTGGGCTAAAGACCACCCTGCTCACACCTTCCTCTCCTCTAGCTGGGACCTGGCCTGCCAGCCTCTGGCTCTGGCCCCTCTCCCTAGCTTCCTAGATTATGGCAAACTCTTCAAGAGAGTAGTGACCAGTCAAATCCAAAGGGTTTTCATGACCCAAGGGGTTCACTATCCCAGTCTTTCATGGTTGTAAGGTTAGCAGAGAAGAAAAGGCTGTTTTAAAAGGGGAGTGTTCATCCATGAACTGATGACTTGATTCTCACCAATCTCACTGTTGAGTGCCCTACACTGGTGTTTCCGTCATCAGTTCTTTTTCTGGTCAGTGTGAATCTGTCAGAGGTTACACAATGTAATACAAGCCTGTTGCAGACTTCAGAAGAGAATAATTTGAATACCAAATATTTAAGAAGCTCTTGGAAGTCTTCATTGTAGATATGATGTAAGTCAGAGATGGTAGGAAGTATCTGTCCATTACACCATCATACAGCTTTGCAGAACATTATTCCCCAGACACCTCATGTGTTTTTATTTCAAGTGTTGGAATTATGTTTATAAAGACAAGATAAAATGAGCAATTCAAAATAAAGTTCTGTTCTGTATTTTTGCCACTATTACTGAAATTTTGGTCTGTGGTCTAAATAGATACGCTTCAAAGGCCTTTTAAAAATATATTTACAGATAACAAGGACTTCCTGTACAATAACTGTCACAAGAACACACTTCTTGCTAAAATAGTCCATGGTGGCACAATGCAGATATTTCAATCGCCAGCCCACTGGGCCAGACTGACCCTGACATGCAGTTTACTCTTGGAGTGCTTGGAGACCCTGTAGTTTGTCTACAGAGGATCTCTGTTGACTTCTTCCATGGTATTCTGAGCACAGGTTTACTTTTTCAGCCCCCACTACGGGGTGTACCTACCTCCCAAGATCTCCTATTCTTTAGGATGCGGAAGGGAGAGCTGTTTGACTATCTCACAGAGAAGGTGGCCCTCTCAGAAAAGGAAACCAGGTAATGACGGAGCCTGTAGCCCCTGAGGTGAGGAGGGAGTGGGGCAGGGCAGGAAGAAGCAGAGGAGATTGCACCTCCCCTAGGTCCATCATGAGGTCTCTGCTGGAAGCAGTGAGCTTTCTCCATGCCAACAATATTGTGCACCGAGATCTGAAGCCTGAGAATATTCTCCTAGATGACCACATGCAGATACGACTTTCAGATTTTGGGTTCTCCTGCCACTTGGAACCTGGAGAGAAGCTTCGAGGTGAGGGGATCTGGTGCCCTAGTAGGCTTGGGAGGGAAGAAAGCCCAAACCTGAGGCTGGTTAGCTGGGAGAAGTTGGTACTTGATGAGTACCTTCTGGGTGCAAAGTAACTTAGAGTGGACTTGTCCCAGGAATAAAGAAAGGGAGTGTGGAATAGCAGGGCTCAGTAGCCATTTGGGGTCTGGAAGAGGTGGGACACAGTGAGGTGCTTGGGTGCCATGAGGGCTCTGATGTGGCCAGACAGCACTTCTCACCTGGTGACTCAGGTTCACCAATGTCAGTAGCTTTGTCACAACTGAAGTATTTCCAGTACAAATGGAAAACCAAAGGTGGTTGAACTGCGGGATTCCTCAGAGCATTTATATGCTACTTTCTCTCTGTGACTTTGCGTTAGCAACATTTACTGAGCATTCTACCACTAGGAACCAGTAGTCTTTACCTGGCTTGCCTCTCAACAAATCTGAGATAGGTTGTCTCTCCATTTTATAGAAGGGCTTAGAGAGAGGTGAAGTGATTTGTGCAAGGTCATGTGGCTGAGAGTTGGTCCCGGCTTCTCACTTGTGGACCTCCACTTCCTGAAGAGCTTTGTTTCCCTTTGGGCTTCCATCTATACTTTTCCCCATTCTGGAAGCATCTTCACCCCTGCTCACTGTACCCTCTCACTTGACTTGGGTAATTCAAGTTTCACTTTAAAGCACCAGGCCACATTAAATAACCTGTTTTCTATTCTTGGGACACACAACTTAGTCTATAATTTGTTTGCTTTCTGGTGAACAGCTTGGTCAGGGTGTATCTCATTCACTGCTGTGTCTAGTATGTGCTTGGTACAAGGTGCATGTTTAATAAACACTCGGTGTAAGAATGAATTTCCCAAGAGTCATTTTCTGGTTAGGCCTATTAATATTTCCTAGAAGTTTGCCATGGTTTACAGTTTGGAAATTGCTGGGATGAAAGAATTGGTGCCTGAAGTGGTGGAAGAAACTAAAAATACAGCATTGAGTTAAGTCATAGAGGGTCCTGTGCTTTAGGAATCCAGACTTGATCACGAGGTCATAAGGGGGAGGCAGGAAAATGCTTTAGCGAGGGCCTTACCCAATATATGCGTTAAGAAACTCCACATTCCCACTCATTTTCTTTCGTTTGAGTGGTGGGTCCATGAACTAGAGATTGTAGGAAGAAGAAGAGATTTGGGCAGACTGGAATGCAGAAAAGATTTAAATTTTGTTTTGCCTGTGCATTGGGTATGTAAAAATATGGTAACAAGTTGTGTGAGAAGTAGGGAGGTTAGCTAAGCTGGAGAGTTGGAGTAGGGAAGTGATTCAGGTGGGCAGGACCTTGAAGTCCGTCAAAGTATCAGGTTTTCACCAGGAGTCTTTAGTGGGTATTCGAGTTGACATGTGAGGCCCCAGCAGAGGTCTAGAGTTAAGAGCTCTGGTGCCTCTGGTTGTAGGGCATTGGTGGCATCCTGTCAATCTCACCCCTTTCTTCCCAGAATTGTGTGGGACCCCAGGGTATCTAGCGCCAGAGATCCTTAAATGCTCCATGGATGAAACCCACCCCGGTTACGGCAAGGAGGTCGACCTGTGAGTCTCTGGCCCCCTCTCCTCCTCCCTTGAGTGCTTCAGCACATTGCCTGTCTCCGAGTCCTGCCTGACTCTGGTCTCTTTCCTAGCTGGGCCTGTGGGGTGATCTTGTTCACACTCCTGGCTGGCTCACCACCATTCTGGCACCGGCGCCAGATCCTGATGTTGCGCATGATCATGGAGGGCCAGTACCAGTTTAGCTCGCCCGAGTGGGATGACCGCTCAAACACCGTCAAAGACCTGGTGAGCTGGGGCCATGAGAGGGTGAGAAGGGAGACACAAGAGCTGCCCCTTATGCTCTGGGGTTTCCCCTAGATCTCACGGCTGCTGCAGGTGAATCCTGAGGAGCGCCTGACAGCTGAGCAAGCCTTACAACACCCCTTCTTTGAGCGTTGTGAAGGCAGCCAACCTTGGAACCTCACCCCCCGCCAGCGGTTCCGGGTAAGCCTCAGTATCAGGGCCTGGGCCTGCTCCTCTATCCCGTGATCTTTTTCTCCTGTGGTGGATGCTCCCCTAGAGCTCACACTGGCCTCCTTCCAGGTGGCAGTGTGGACAGTGCTTGCTGCAGGACGAGTTGCCTTAAGCACCCACCGTGTGCGTCCACTGACCAAAAGCGCACTGTTGAGAGACCCTTATACGCTGCGGCCAGTGCGGCGCCTCATCGACAGCTGTGCCTTCCGGCTCTATGGGCACTGGGTGAAGAAGGGTGAGCAGCAGAACCGGGCGGCCCTCTTCCAACACCGGCCCCCTAGACCTTTTCCCACCATGGGCCCTGAAGAGGAGGGGGACTCAGCTCCCATCACCGAAGATGAGGCCCTGCTGCCACTGGGTTAACCCCTCAGCCTTGGGGAATCCCAGAAAAAGACTCTCCAGGAGGAGGATTTTTTCATTCCAGCCCTTCTGGGCTCTGGCCTCAGGCCACCCTGCCTGGCTAGGTGCACCTATAATCATAAAGATCAGCTCTCTACACCCATTACCACTGGCCAAGGCTTTGAGATCAGAGGTGAGGTAGAAGGAAGCCACTCAGAATGCCATGCCTGGCCTTGTCAGTGCTGCTATGCAATAAAACCTGCTACATGATAGGAAAGCTAATGCCCTCTATATGGTGTCTGGCTTCAGCAGAGAAGCCCAGAAGGTGCTCAGGAGGGGGGCGGGGATGGGGCCACTCTAGCCCAGGCCTTTATTGGGGCAAATGCTGGGGGTCACTTGGTCTTATTTTTGCCTTTGCTGGGAGGTAACTGGAAGGGCCTCTCTAGTGTGGTCAGTTTGCTGTTGAGCCTTTCCTCACTGGCCTTGAGCCGTTCCTCCACCAACTGTTGCAGCTGCTCCACTTCCTTGTTCAGCTGGGTCCTGATGTAGGCCCGGAGGAAGGAGACTTGGCCTGCGGGACAGAGAAAGAACAGTCAGGGGAGATGTTCTCTGGGGCCCCTCGCTAGGCAGACACAACCTAGGTGCCCCTGGAGGATACCCAGATGGCAGTATTACTTCAATTCAGGAAATGTCAGCCAGCCCTTCTGAGAGAAAGGGGGCAGAGGACTATGCCAGACTTTCTGGATTGCGACTTAGTAGCTGTGTGATCTTCAGCAGGTTATGTTAACCTAAAACGTGCATAGTGATGACCCCTAGTATCTAGGATTGAGAGAGGATTAAGTGGGTGAATAAATGTTAAATGCTTAAAAAAGGGCCGACTGGCATATAGTATTGCCAAGTATGTGCTGGCTCTTACTGTTCTCTGTAACTTGCCTTTTTAAGTTTGACAACTTGCCTTTTTCTGGAGCCCCTGTCTAACTCCAGGCTGCTGTACTTCCATCTATGGACTTCTGCTTAAGGAACCATTTGGTGATATGATTGCCAACTCTTCAGAACTGATCTGATCTAAGACCTTTCATGTTACACCTGCCCAAAGCCACAGGGGACCCTAAGCCCTCCAGGTCCTCACTTGGCTCTTGTGGCTCGGCCGCTGTTTCCAGTTCCTCCTCCTTTAGGGTGACTACCTGCTCCTCCACCTCCTCAACTTCTTTCTCTGTAAGCCAGAAAAAGGAGGAGGCTTCAGCTTCAGCCCCAGCCCACCCAGTCCTTACCCCTGTCAAGCCTAGCCCTAGCCCCGGCAGACTCTCTTACCTGTCTCACCCTCTGGACAGAGCTTGGGTGGCTGTAGCCCCATATATGACAAAGAGAGATCCAGCCGCACCTGGGAAGAGGGAAGAGGGGGCTGAGAGGAGGAGGACATCTGAACTGAGGGAGGGGTGGCTGTTGTATCCCATGACCAGTACCTGGGGTGTAAAAACATATTTGTAGAGCTTGAAGTGGCGGAAGTAGGTGTTGACCACATAATCTGCCAGCGCCAGCAGCTGTTCCTCCGTAAAGAGGTTGATACTGAAGGGGGGCCGCTGTGAGGGTGGTGGGGAATTAGAGGTCTGACCACCTCCTGAAGCCTTGGCCTTTTCTCCAAGTGCCTGGCAATTCAGGAGAGCCCACTGTAGCCTTCAGAGGAAGATGAGGACGATGATGAGTGTGTGAGTAGGCGGGAGACTGGTCTAGACCTTGTCTGGGGCAGAGTGAAGATCTCATTCCAGGGGAACTGACCCTGACTCCGTGGCAAAAAAGCACACTGGTGAAGTAGCGGTAACATTCCTCCACGTTGCCCAAGGGGGTTGCTGGGAGGGAAAGCAACATGCGACAGTGAGTCCCCTCCCTGCTAATCATTCTCTCATCTGACTCAACAGCTACTTACTGGGCATGAGCTTCAGAAGTGGGCAAACCTAGGTTTAAGTCCCAGCATGTTTCTTAGTTCACTTAACAAATAGCAAGTACCCACTATGTACTATTCTAGGCACTGAACAAGACACACAAGGCCCTTCTAGTGGAAGTGACATACAATAAATCAAAAAGTACATGATTCCAACTCCTGTTAAACATTCTGAAGAAATCAGAACTGGAAATAAAAGGTGGTAGCAGGAGTGGTTTTATTGCGCACTGGGTGTGTGTTTATATGTATTCCTCAGAACAGTCTCCAAAAGTGCTGTATCCTTTTATAAATGGAGAATTTCAGAAGTGAAATAACTTGTGCACGATAATACTGCTAGTAATGACAACAAAAATTCCAGGTGGTATTCCCCCTTTTGTACTTCCCAGGGCCATGTGTCATTACTGCTCCCCCCATCTCCCCGGACTCAAACCCTCCCGTAGCTGCCGCCTCTCACCAATACAGGCCTTGTGAAGATCCTGGAGCAGGGCACAAGCTGTTGATGTCTGCTCTGGTGAGAAGTGCTGCTGGCGGCAGAAGATGAGTGCGTGGGAGAAAAGGTCCAGGGTGATGGCTTCCTGTGGGCTCTTCTCAGGATAGCTTAGCCCCAGCAGTTCCGCCAACACCCTTGGAAGGGAGGGAGGAGTGAGTGACTCCTCACTTCACCACCCCACACTAGCACACCACATGCTTTGGGAGCCAGGCATTCCTCATGCCTCCCCAACCCTCCTCCCTCAGCCTTTCCCTAGAGCTCTTCTCCTCCCTCTGCTCCCCCCCGCCCCATACTCCCTCATCTCCTCAACGTTGGCTGTCTTTTCCAGCCTGTGCATGGAATGGATGTCCAGATACTTCCTGTTACAGGGAAAGAGGAGAAAAGGTGTTGGGGGCCATTACGCATCAAGGCTCACGACAGGGCTATGATGGCTACGGCATTGGAGTGGTAACCAGGAGACCTGAGTTTGAGCTTAGCCTTTCCATTAACTTGCTTCTCTGGGCCTCACTCTCTCCAGTAAATAAAAGATGTGGCCTGAGTGAACTCATGATTCTCTTCATTTATCAAGCCTAGAGTTAGGAAACTTGAGTTCTTGTTTCCACTCTGCCACTCCTTTGCTGTATGACTTTGGGCAAATTGTCCCCTGTGGGCTTCAGTGTCCTGTGATACAGTGCTCAGAGCAGCCTTAACGGTCCGTTTACATCCTCAGGCTTAGACTCGCCTGTTCCCATAATCTCGCTTTGGAGGAACATTATGCACGACTTATAGTCACCTTGGGTAATTGCATCTCTAGGCATCAGCCTCTTCATTTGTAAAATGGGGATGCCCTTGCAGTTTGACAGCTCTGCGGGGGGAGGGGGAGGGTACTTCGGGGGCGGGGGGAGGAACTAAACAATGTAAGCGTGAATTATAACTTTCCCCCAAGGTTCTTCACACTCACCACATGCAGATCCTGGGCTGGGGCAGCGGGGGCTGCGGAGAGAAAGCGAATTGGGAAGGCGGAGCTGTGTTATCCCTGCCTAGTCCCTGGCCCGTCGCCAGCCTCCAGGGGGCCTGGGAACGCGCTAACTTGCCTTCTCATCTTAAGGCGTATGTATGAGCCACGCCGGCCGCTCGGCGGGCTGGGCTTCGGCCAGCCCTATGCTCTACCCACGAGCATTTTAGCAGTGGGGTCACACACACCCTGTCTCTTCACCAAGGCAGCCCGGGAAACGTCTAGAATGTTAGTAAGTATAATGAGGGGTGACGCCTTGCTAAGGAGCCCTTTTATAAACATTCCTGAGTGGACCACTCTGCCCCCCCCTCACCGGGAACAAATTGGCGGCAGGATCTTCGTCCGCTTCCACCGAGGCCACGGCCTCCGGCTCTTGCCGCAGGACCGTTCGCATCCGCGAGGCCGATTCGTCCACCGGGCCGAGTTCCCTCTCGGGCTCCCGCTGCAGTTCGGAGGTCTGTTCACACTCCGGCTGCATCCTCGGTCCCAGGAATCGGTGGTGCTCCTGGCGTCGCTCCTCCGTGCCGAGGGTCGACACAGGCTCTGTCCCGTCTCCGTTCTGGGACCGCCTCAGCGGTGCAGCCGCCGTTGCTAAGGGGCTCACGGAGGAAGGGCCGAAGTGTGGGTGCGCGCCAATCAGTGCGGAGAGAATGCGCATGCGTAACAAATTGCAAGCCCCGGCTACTGAGCCCTCTTCAAAATTGCTAACCAGGGGCCAGCAATGTTATTAGGGCTGGGAAGTGCGGGGTCAGTTACCATGGGAACTGTCCATTGGCCAATCACGGAGAGAAAGAAGAGGTGTTCGGGAAGAAACCAAACCCGACCAGAGAGGCGGGACAAAGCGCGACCAATAGAAACAGGAAATGAAGTTTCGCGGCATCCGGCACTGCCTCTGGCGCCTGCGCTCTGCGGGGGGCACGCTGGTGACGTCCGGTGAGGTCCAAGATGGCGGCGCTGGGGTGATCCTGCTGCTGGTGAGGGGCTCGGGGCTGGCGGGGGCGACGTCCATCAGGTGTGTAAGGTCTTATGGAGTGCGGGCGCCGCATCTCTGCTCTCTTGTCTCCTGCAGGGGACGGAAGTGCGGCCTCCGCCTGCCTCACCTCCCTCGGCGGACCCCTGCACGGGTCCTCGCCGCTGCGGCCATGTCTGGGCCCGGCAATAAACGCGCCGCCGGCGACGGGGGCTCTGGGCCTCCAGAGAAGCTGAGCCGTGAGGAAAAAACCACAACCACACTTATAGAGCCCATTCGTCTCGGAGGCATCTCTTCCACGGTTTGTAGACTCCTGCCCCAGCCCGCAGAGCTTGCCAGACTCACATCTGTTCTCCCAAATCATCCAGAATCTTACTCCCAGTTCCCTAAGCTATATCAAGTTCCACTTCACGGACTGCACTGTTAAAGGAGGATGAGGACACAACGCTGCCTTTCTTTTGCAGATAGGGAAAGAAGTTTGCAGAGGGTGTGTGGCTTGTCATAGGCGTCAGGGTTAAAAAGATATAGAAACAGAATGAAATCCTGACAGCTAAGATGTTTCTGAGGGTGTCTGGCGTTGTTCCTCCGTGCGGGGGTCAGTACAGGCTCTATCCTGTCTTTTCTGAGACAGCCTCATGCCTGTTAACAGTCTAGGGATACTTCCTCCCACATTCCAGTTGCTGTTCCCTTTCTATGATTGGTTTCTTGGTTCCTTTTTGACACTTTCCTTGGCCCTTTTATTTTCCATGGTAGGAAGAGATGGACCTGAAGGTTCTGCAGTTCAAGAACAAGAAACTAGCAGAGCGATTGGAACAGCGACAGGCTTGTGAAGATGAACTCCGGGAACGAATTGAGAAGCTGGAGAAGCGTCAGGCCACAGACGATGCCACACTCCTCATTGTCAATCGCTACTGGGCCCAGGTGGATGCCTCTCTGCTTTCCAGCACCTGGCCTTGATCAGCTGCCAGTCCTCAGACTCCTCTCCTGGGAAAGGAGTATCATGCTGGGAAGCACCTGAGGGATTCATAATATTTTTGGTGCTTTCTCCCTTCAGCTGGATGAAACTGTGGAAGCCCTTCTTCGACACCATGAAAGCCAGGGGGAGCTGTCTTCAGGGACAGAGGCGCCTGGAACCCAAGAGGGGCCAACACATGATGAGACCCCTCTCACAGAGCCAGGGACATCGGAACTGAGGGGTAGGGCAAGAGTCCGAGGATGTGGGGAGCTTAATTAAATTCTGGGGAAAATCTCAGAGAAGAGGGGACTTTGATATTAAACTCCTCAATTCTCTGCTTCCCCTTCCGCACACATAAAATTGATTTCATGTTTGGGCAGCAAAGTGAGTAAGAACACAGGTTTTGGAATCTGAGTGACTGGGTTCATAGTGCAATTCGTATTTTTGACATTCATTTAATTTAGGAAGGTATTAATCTTGAATGTTGACTATATACTTGACAGTGTTCTACACATGCAAGAAGAGGCGAAGATAAGCCAGAAAAAAAAATGTCATCAGGGAGGAAATGATTATAAAGCATAAGTAAAAAGAATAGCTGGCTCTGAAAGGAAAATAGTGTATGTGGTTCTAATGTAGCTTGGAAAGGGAAAGAAGACTTATTTGAAAGTGATTTGGGAGCTTTGGCTGTGAGGAAGTTATTTAGCCACCTGAAACTCAGTTTTTACACTTTCAAGATGGGGGGATAACAGTTTACTGTAGGTGTTGCTTGTGTTGACTCAACGAGCAATAGAATGTTGAAGGGTTTGGTCTGGAACTTGGTACAGAGTCGTGGTAACTGCTGCTATTACCCTCATGAGGGTCTGTCCATCCCTCCCAGATCCCCTGCCAATGCAGCTGCGGCCTCCTCTGAGTGAGCCAGCCTTGGCTTTTGTGGTGGCACTGGGTGCCAGCAGTAGTGAGGAGGTGGAGCTGCAGCTGCAGGGCCGTATGGAGTTCTCCAAGGCAGCGGTGTCCCGTGTCGTAGAGGCCTCAGACCGCCTGCAGCGCCGGGTGGAGGAACTCTGTCAGCGAATATACAGCCGAGGTTAGTTCTTTGTGTCCTCACCCCACTCCATTTGTGTCTCTGTAGTTTCCCCTCAAATTCCCCAAGACACAAATCAGCTTTGTTCTCAGAGCAAGGGTTAGGGCTCTGGGATGGGGGGGTGGGTGCCTCTTGCTTTGATTTCTAGAGTTAGAGACAAATGGAAATTGCTGATGTGATGCTGGTGGGGTAACTCCCTCTGGCTGGTGACTTCTTTGGAACACTTAGCACAAATTTTGGTGACAGTTGCTGATGCATATGGCATAGCAGTAAGTGCCCAGGTGTTGCACGCTTATAGCATTCTCTCACCTTAGTTTTGTCACTCCAGCCTGGGCATTCTGGACAAATTGCTCTTCTCCCTGAGTTGGTTTCTGCCTCTCTATGGTGAGGATAAAGATTCTTGACTTTGTCATGAAAAATCAGCACGAGATTTGGTGGATTACAGTGTGCACATAGTAGATTCTACAATGAGTTAACACATTAATGGGTTAATACTCATTGCACTTGGCTCTTACCTGAGCTCTGTCTTCCCAGGGGACAGTGAGCCTGGTGAGGTGACTCGGGCACGCACCCGGGAGCTGGGCCGTGAGAACCGGCGGCTACAGGACTTGGCTACCCAACTGCAGGAAAAGCATCATCGAATCTCATTGGAGGTGGGAATTGGGCTCTTGGGACGGTGGGATTAGGACCATACCAGGGTTTGGGTTGGATGGGCACCTGAGGATCTCAAGGAATCAAGTTGCCTCATCTAAGCCTCTGGTTCCTTCATTGTCCAGTACTCTGAGCTCCAAGATAAAGTGACGTCAGCAGAGACCAAGGTGCTGGAGATGGAGACTACAGTAGAGGACTTGCAGTGGGACATTGAGAAACTGCGCAAGCGTGAACAAAAGCTCAATAAACACCTGGCAGAGGCCTTGGAGCAGGTAGGGCTTGGGCACTGGGTCAGGAGGCGCCAGGGCTGGGTACTTAGGGCCCTGGTTTTTCCACCCCACTCCTATGTGCCTGCCTCTCTTTTCTCCACAGCTCAACTCTGGCTACTATGTGTCCGGGAGCTCCTCAGGCCCCCAGAGGTGCCAGATCACACTCAACATGCAGAAGGTGAGCAACCAGTCTTCCAGTCTCTCCCGTAATCTTTACCCCACCTCCACCTTTGAAATTCCCCTCAGAATTACAGCAAACACTCAGACATGGTCTCTGAGGCCCTGTTGCTCGTGCTGCTCTTTGTTTTATTCATTCATGTATATGTTTAGTAAGTAGTTACTGGCTACTAAATAGTGGACACTGTGCTAGGAAACAGGAATATTTTGGAATCAAAGTTAGAAAAAAAGATTTCATGCTTAGGTTCTAATTGGGGGTGGGTACACTACCACAAAGTAAAAGCACAGGAAAGGGCTCAGTGAACAGCTCTTTGTTCACCTGTGACTATGTAGGCATTTCTTTTCCCTTCACAAAGCAGCAGAGGCAGCTCTTTCTGCCCGCTTGTGTCTGTGCAAGTCTCACCTTGTCCTTTTTCTTAATAAACCCATCCTCCTAAAATGTGGGAAAAAAAAAAAAAGAGAGCGAGCGTGAGATCAGTGGAAGTGTGTTACAGGAGACTGGCTTTAGCTGGGTGTCTGAGGATGGGCCTCCCTGAGAGAATGCATTTAACCACTGTCTCATTCCTCATCTTGCCTGTGCCCGCTCACCTTTTGGTCATTGCATTTTCTTGGTGCTCTGAGGGTTACTGTGTCATTTCCCCTCACTTTGGGTTGTTCTCTAAATCTTCCAGAAAGACTTCTGTAATTCTCTGTCAGCCACGGATCTTCGTTTCCAACACTGACCATGTAGTGTTGAAGTTTCTTCCACCTGCCTAGAAGTCCTTAGGAAAATGCCTTTATCTGGCCTGCCCCTAGGGCTTCAGAGTCCGTCACTGCTCTCCATGGGGTGGAGCAGCTAGAGGGAGGTGAGGGAAGCACGCTCATCACCCCGCCTCCCACCATGCTCCCCTCTCCATAGTTTGAGATGCTGAATGCGGAGTTGGAGGAAAACCAGGAATTGGCCAACAGCCGCATGGCAGAGCTGGAGAAGCTGCAGGCTGAACTTCAGGGGGCTGTGCGGACAAATGAGCGCCTCAAGGTGGGCTCTGTTTGTGGGTGGACTGGCCTGACCCTGCATGGTAGGCACTAAGCCCTGAATTCTGTGGCTGACCAGTCCTGGGCATCTCCAGGTGGCCTTGCGGAGTCTTCCTGAAGAGGTGGTGCGGGAGACGGGGGAGTACCGAATGCTGCAGGCCCAGTTCTCACTGCTCTACAATGAGTCTCTGCAAGTGAAGACTCAGCTGGATGAGGCCCGGGGCCTGCTGCTCGCCACCAAGAACTCCCACCTGAGACACATTGAGCATATGGAGGTATGGCTGGAGGCTGGAGGCTGGAGTTTAGGGCCAGATCTTTAGTTAGGGTCAGGGCATTCCTGGACTTTGGAGGCCCTGTGTGCCTGCAGAGCTCCTTGGGCATAAATTCTTCCTAAGTCACTGAGGCCTGAAGTTGGGACAAGAAAGGTTTACTGAGGGCCTCGAGTGGCTAAGGGATTGTGCAAGTCCTTAATACCTCAATCTGTAGAGTGATGAGCTGGGGCTGCAGAAGAAGCTGCGCACAGAGGTCATCCAGCTGGAGGACACGCTGGCCCAGGTACGCAAGGAGTACGAGATGCTGCGCATCGAGTTTGAACAGAACCTGGCGGCCAACGAGCAGGCAGGTATGTGATGAAGACAGGGCGGAGGTGGGACCTTAGGTGGGTCTGCGGGGACCTGAGACAGGTGGGGCTGCTGCTTATGCACACTGAGAGGTTAGGCCCCTTTCTCAGAGTTCGTGTCCTTGTTGAAAACAGGACCACAGCACCTGGCTTTGGCACAGGGAACGTCACAACCAGTCGAGAGGGCAAACAGAGCAGGCTGTGCCAGAACATGAGCTGTTGGCCCCCTCTGTGGTTTCCTGACCTTAGGGTGTCTCTCTTCATGCATTTTACAAAGGTGTTTTGAATACCACGTGGGAACCAGGGCTTTTTCTAGGCTTTGGGATTATGGCATTGAACAAAACGCAGAGAACCCCTGCTATTCTGGAGCAGTGTGGTGGGGAAACGGTAAAAGAGGAAGATAGCACTTGCATGTTAGGTGCAGACAGACCTGCCACGGAAAGGGAGACATGAAGTGTTAGCAGAAAGGCTGTTGCAGTTTGGGTTGGAGAGGCCGGGAACTGTGAGAAGTTGAGGCGGTAGACCAACTAAAGTAGTAGCTGTGAGTGTTAGTTTCCTCTGAATGAAATTTGGGAGTGTTTAGAAAACCTATATTAGCAGAATCAGCACAAATAAGCAAAGTCAAGTTACCCAACTTTACGTTATTTACTTCGGCGATATACTCTTTTTGAAGACTTTAGTTTTTCTCTCCGTATTGGGGGTGATGGTTATGATGCCACCTCTTCTTCCATTGAGGGTTGTACCCCCAAAGAGGGGCTGTTGACTCCTTCTCAACTCTCCCCCTAGGGCCTATCAACCGTGAGATGCGGCACCTGATCAGCAGCCTCCAGAACCACAACCATCAGCTGAAGGGGGACGCCCAGAGATACAAGCGGAAGCTGCGGGAAGTGCAGGCTGAAATTGGCAAGGTGAGGCAGGGGCTGCCTGGGAAAAGCCTTGGCTAGACCCCAGTGAGCACTGTCTCAACTAAGCCCTTTTCTCTCTCTCTCTGTCTTTGTAGCTCCGGGCTCAGGCCAGCGGCTCTACCCACTCTATCCCCAATTTGGGCCACCCAGAGGACTCTGGCCTCAGTGCCCCAACCCCAGGAAAAGAAGAGGGTGGGCCAGGCCCTGTCAGTGTCCCTGACAGTAGAAAAGAGATGGCTTCCATGCCTGTTGCTACCACTACTACCTCAATGAAGAAGGAGGAGCTGCCTCCTTCTGAGGAAGAGGCCCAAGCCTTAACGCCTGGGTCCCAGGGCCCTTCCTCCCGGGGCCGAGAACCTGAGACCAGGCCCAAGCGGGAGCTTCGAGAGCGGGAAGGGCCTGGCCTGGGACCCCCACCTGTAGCCTCCGCTCTATCCAGAGCAGATCGGGAGAAGGCCAAGGTGGAAGAGGCCAAGAGGAAGGAATCAGAACTCCTCAAAGGTCTCCGAGCGGAGCTCAAGTGAGACCCTATTCCTGTCTCCTTCCCACCCTGCCAAGTCGCCTCGAGCCCCACTCACTAGGCCTTCTTCCTGTGCCGACTCCTAGGAAAGCCCAGGAAAGCCAGAAGGAGATGAAGCTGCTGCTGGACATGTACAAGTCAGCGCCTAAAGAACAGCGGGATAAGGTGCAGCTCATGGCAGCTGAACGCAAAGCCAAGGCTGAGGTGAGGGCAGGTAGGGCTCTTGGCACATGCAGAGAGGCTGCCCAGGGGCAGAGCCCTTCAGAAGGAAGCAAGATGAGAGCTTCCTCCTTCTGGTGACTATAGGTTGATGAGCTGCGGAGCCGCATCCGGGAATTGGAAGAGAGGGATCGCAGGGAGAGCAAGAAAATTGCAGATGAGGATGCTCTGCGGCGGATTCGGCAGGCAGAGGAGCAAATAGAACACCTGCAGCGCAAGCTGGGTGCTACCAAGCAGGTGCGGCCCTTTACGATCCCGTTGCTTCTAAACGTTGGGGTTCTCTTAACTCCCTATTGTATATGTTTCTGGCAGTTGGCCCAGGTCCACTCAGGTGCTTTGCTTACACATTTTCCCGTGGTTCCCCTATGGTCATCCTTTCCGGCTACCGCATTCCATCTTGTCCCTGCCCAAATGCCGCAGGAGGAAGAGGCTCTGCTGTCGGAGATGGACGTGACCGGTCAGGCTTTTGAGGACATGCAGGAGCAGAACGGGCGGCTGCTGCAGCAGTTGCGGGAGAAGGATGATGCCAACTTTAAGCTGATGTCAGAGCGGATTAAGGCCAACCAGATTCACAAGCTGCTGCGGGAGGAGAAGGATGAACTGGGCGAGCAGGTTCTTGGCCTCAAGTCCCAGGTATGGCTGCCTTGGGCTTGTGGGGAAAGCTGGGGAGTGGGGACTCCCCTGCACTGAGTGGATCCCTATCCTCAGGTGGATGCCCAACTGCTGACTGTTCAGAAGCTGGAGGAAAAAGAGCGTGCCCTGCAGGGCAGCCTTGGGGGTGTGGAGAAAGAGCTGACGCTGCGCAGCCAGGCCCTGGAGCTCAATAAGAGGAAGGTGAGCCTGGCCTGAAGGGAGAATAGCTTAGGATGCTGGTGCCCAGCCTCACTGTGTGGCTCATCCTGGGGAACTTGAAGCGGATATTCTGGGCTGAAGCCCAGCTCTGTCCCCTCTCGTGGCCCAGGGCTCATCTCGCACACTGTGTTCCAGACCCTGTCCTGACACTTTGGCCACATTTTAGTCTCACAGTAATCCTACCGTGGTGGTTGTTATCCACCTCTTAGTTAGAAAACAGGCTCAAGGAGAGCAACTTATTTATGCAAGGAAGAGTGAATTTAGATTTAGACCCCATACTGCTTGGCTCCAGGTCCCACATCTAATCACTGCATTGGTTAGCTGTAAAATGGGGATGGTCGTCCCTGTCACATAGTATTAAGTCTAAGTCTGTCATGTCCTTACTGTACACGAGGCTCTGCCCTGGGGACTGGAGAGACTGTGTGAACAAGAGGGTCCTACTGGAAATGGGGGCTTCTGATCTTGAGGGGCAGAGACAAAGCCATTAACCCCATAGATAAAATAATATTAACGCACATCACGTGAAGTCCCATGCGGGAAACTAAAGAGCTGTGAAAGAAAACTAGGAGAGCTTTTCTTAGGTGTCACTGGAACTGAGGCCTGAGGTAGTTGCAGGGGAAAATGTATGGGGGGCTATTGAGGAGAGCAGAGAGAAAAGCCCTGCAAAGGCTCAAGGACAGGAGAGAGCAAAGGAGGCACTGAAAGTGTCAGCATGAGGGAGGTTAGAAGGTGAGGTTTGAGATGTGAGGGGACAGATCCTACTCTGGTGAAGATACTGGACTTGACCCCAAGAACAAAAATCACTGGAACATTTGACACATAGCTCCACATGCCTGACTCCCCAGGCTCAAGAGAATGCTGCCTCTCCTCCCTCTCCCACCCACTTCAGGCTGTGGAAGCAGCCCAGCTGGCTGAGGACCTGAAGGTGCAGCTGGAACACGTGCAGACGCGGCTACGAGAGATCCAGCCTTGCCTGGCAGAAAGTCGGGCTGCTCGAGAGAAAGAGAGCTTCAACCTCAAGAGGGCGCAGGTGTGGCTGCCACGGGGTAGGGCTGGGGGGTCCAGGGTCACTGGTGTGACTTGGGGACAGGCGCTTCGGAACGCAGCCCCTTGCACTCAGCCCAGCCCCTCTTTCCCTAGGAGGACATCTCACGGCTGCGGCGCAAGCTGGAGAAGCAGAGGAAGGTGGAGGTTTATGCAGATGCTGATGAAATCCTCCAGGAGGAGATCAAGGAGTACAAGGTAGGGCCACGGGGCTAGTTCTGAGGGAGGAGAACGATGAACTGGGCGAGCAGGCTCCTGGCCTCTCACCATTGAGAGCTATTACCAGTCTGGGGATCCCAGAAATAAGGTGGGGCAGCAGAAAGGGGGCAGGACTCTCGCTGTGGAGAACCAGACAGCCAAGCACATAATGTCCACATGCTGCCCGCCAGCCACAGTGCCTGGCTGGGAGTCTGAGGGCTGGGAACTAGGCCTGGTCTTAGAGCTCTTGAAACTGACCGTCTGTTGGAGGACGCAGCCAAGTATTTCTCCCATCTGAGTGATGAGTGCTACGACAGAGATTAGCGGGGTCCTGGGAAATGAGGGGCAGCCCTTAAACCACCCCTGGGGTTAGCAGGCTTCCTGGAAGGAATGATCAGGATTGACCGTGAGGAACAGGGATGAGAGTTCTGGCAAAGGGACAGGCAGAGGTGAAGGCAGGACAGACAGGATAGCATAGTTGGAAATGAGAACATGGTTTTTGTTTTTGTAGTTTAAAGGAAGCGGGGCAAGCCTGAAGGGTTTGGTACACCAGGTAGCAATGCTTGTGTCTGTCAGAGGTATGGAGACAGCAAAGGGTTTTCAACCAGAGTGTGACCTGGTCCAGTTTGCTGTTGCATTTTGGCCAGAGGAGTGAAGACTAGAGGCAGGGTGTTTGCTTGGGGATTGTGGCCCTTGAGGCAGAAGCTGATACTAAGCTAGCCTGAGGTATTCGAGACAAGTGCGTAAGCTCAGGACATGTTTAGGAGGCAGACGTGCTCGGGCTCAGGGATGGATCGAGCGCATGGAGTGAGGGAAAGGGGAATACCCCGGGGAACTGGGTTCTTTATTTGAGAAACCGGGTACATGACAAGTAGCATTTAGTAGGATTAGAAAGACTTTGGAGGAACAGGTTTGGTAGACAGTGTGCAAGGATGTGGAGAATGAGGTGTCTGTGGGACCTCTTGGGAGGCTGTCTGGGAAAGCACGTGAACTCGGGGGAGTTTGCCTGGGGACAGGGGCTTAGGAACTCCTAGCAGAGGCGGAGAGGGAAGCCCTGTGTAACTGGTCCCTCAGGGAGGGTCTGTGGCATGAGAAAAGGACAGGGGGTCCCTTCTCCCTTCAGAACCTCAAAACTTAAAACTGAGGAAAGAGGAAGAGGAGCCTGTGGTGGGAGGGAAGAGTTGAGGGAGGTGATGGAAGTTTCGCTGAGGCAGGGATCAGCTCGGTTGAGCTGCCAAGAAGGCAGATGAACTCGCAAGGGGAGATGCCTCTGGGATTCATCCGCTGTCTTGATGGGAGTGGCTCTTGGGAAAGGGCAAGCTGGAGGTCAGGATCACCTGCACTTTGCCTAACTTGAGGAAGAGAGGATGGAGGGTGTGTCAGTTAACAGAAAACCTTTTGAATAACTTTGGACTTAAAGGCGGATGGCGGAGAAGGGGTTTCTGGAGACCAGCTTTGAACCCATCAAATGTCTGCAGTAGGGTTCTGAGAGCTAGGGAAGGGGTGACGCAGCACGTTCCTGAGTGGTGGGCTGGGCTGGCATCTCAGCTGGGCCAGAGGAGGGGTGACAGGGGATGAGGTAGTGAGGGAATTCCTATCTGGAGCTGGAGGTGAGACCTGGCGGTTTCAGGGTAGGAGGTCCTAGGACCCACACAGGATCTCTGAGCAGCCCATTTGAGGGTGGAGATAGCACGTTTCTCGTGGCGCTGCCATTCCCAGCAGGACTTGGGTGCAGGTGGAGCACAGGTGGTTAGTTGGCTTAAGCAAGGTTAAGGGTTTTGTCAGAGTCCGGAGGGACAGGAGAAGATGCCTCAGAGCAGAGGAGTTGGGCTGAACCTGGGCCATTGGCCTTGGACAGGAATGTGATCACGGGCCAACAGTGCTGGATTTAAAAATGCCGGCTCTGCGGCTTTCTAGCTTGGAGACCTTGGCCTCTGAGCCTCGGTCTCCTCACGTGAAGAGAGCTCGTCCTACTTCTCAGGGCTACGGTGAGTTAGGCGCTGTCTGCTGTGTGGTGGGCTTAGCCTGGATCACCTCCCGCCGTCAGCTTGGGTTCTGGGCACCACTGTCACGATTGTTCCCAAGTGGGTGCTTTTGCCCTATCTAGGCACGGCTGACCTGCCCCTGCTGTAACACCCGCAAGAAGGATGCCGTCCTTACCAAGTGCTTCCACGTCTTCTGCTTTGAGTGTGTGCGGGGCCGTTATGAGGCCCGCCAGAGGAAGTGCCCCAAGTGCAACGCAGCCTTTGGTGCCCACGACTTCCATCGCGTCTACATCAGCTGAACCCATAACTCAGTGAACTTGGGAACACCCACGGACTCTGGGGGGCTGTGCCCCCACCCAGTGGCCCCCACCCTCCACTCTGGACCCTGTGGGCCCAGCCTTCCCCCACCTAGTCAGTTTGGGGGTCCCTGTGCATGCTGGTAGGAGTGGGATCAGTCAGGCTCGGTTCACCTTTTCCCCATGTCAGAGCTGCAGCCCTGGGTGCACCCACCCTGTACGAAAAGTCTGCTGTGAGAGGCTGAGGGGTCCAGTGGAGTTGCCTGGGCCCATTGGTCTGGCTCTTGTGCTGAGAGCTGAAGGAGGTGCCTCCTTGGAGACACTGTCCTGTGCCTCTGGGAAGCTCTAGTTGCTGTAGTCACCTTGGCCTCATCTTGGGAGAACCAAGATAATCAGTTCCTGTTCTTACCAGGCTCCTTCCAACCTCTACTACTCAAACCTGTCTACATTGTGCATCCCAAGGCTCCACTGGGTCCCCAGCCCTGACCCTGCTTGCATCCTGGTGGCCTTAACTGCAGTGAAGACAGAACTTCCCAGGAGGGGAAGGGACAGACTGGCCACTGGGCCAACTTCTGATCATTCCAGGTAGAAGCTTCATCTGACACCCTGTGACTGAGCCTGTACCCGTGACGCTTCCTGTGTTGGCCCACCCAGGCAACTCCATGGGCTCTGGAGGGCAGTATGCAGGCGCCTAGAAGGTGGAGCTATTGACAGGTGCAAGGGTCCATTCAGACCCACGGTCCCTGCTCTATAGAGATGTCTTGTGGGCTGTTCGTTGTTAAGAATAAATACCCATCTGTCAGCCTCTGGTTTGGGTAGCCCTGCTTCCTGCCCAAAGTGTGGTTCTGGGTTTTTGCTGCCTCACAACCCAGCCCTTCCCTGTTAGGCCTTTCCCTGTTGGAAATGCTTGTGCACTAGGGAGATGCCCTCCGGGCCACCCCCAACACACCTAAGTTGTGCTTCGGCTGCTGGGGATTCAGGACTAGGCCGCAGAAGTAGCTATCTGTAGGGCTAAAGTGTGCTGCTTAGCCTGGTGAAGCCGCGGGACGTCCAGCGCCCACAAGAATGGCTGACCCTCCAGCAACCCACCGCCCGTGCTGCCGGCTCGTCCCGCCCCCGGTAGCCATTGGCCGCTGGGAAGCTGAGCTGCATTTCGGGAAATGTGGTCCCTTCTTCCACCTGGTGCCCAAGTCCTCCGGGGAGGAGAGAACCGATTTCCTGGTTGTGCTGCCCAAAGGCCGGCCTGGACCCAGTGCTGTAGCTCCCCCCCAGCACACACACCCTTTCTCCAGCGGCTCCACGCGGCCCTCCCCGCCGGACCCACAGATTGGGACACTTCAGCGGGTGACTCCTTCATTGCAGCCGGCGTGTCCACAGGAGCCTTGTGCCGTGCGTTGCGCGGCTCCGCGGGTCAGCGCGCCGTCGGGTCCTCGGGCGCGGCCATCACTGGGGCTGTGCTGGCACTCGCGATGGGGCCGGCGCTGACCTGGGCTGGCGCTGGGGTCGGGGCCGTGGCCACTGCGGGGGCCGCGGGCTTGTCGGCCGTCTCTCCAACGCGCTGCTCGGCCGCCTTGTCGGTCGTCACGCCCTCGCTCGCGGCTTTGTCCGCCTTCGGGCCCCACCTGGCCCCCAGGGTTTCGGTGGGGCTGCCGGGGCCGGGCCAGGTCGGACTGGAGACGGAGGCGCGGGCGGCCGTGACTTCCGCCGCGGGACTGGCGGCCGTGGGCGCGCTCGCAGAGGCCCGGGCCGCGGTGGGGGACGGCATCTGGCGGCAGAGGAAGTGTCGGCGCCCCGGCGCTGGGCTGGGCGGGGAGTGCGCGGCACGGCACGTTGCATCACAGAGCCTCTGCCGGCTCTGAGCAGCCGCGCCAGGGAGCAGGTCGAGGTCAGCCAATCCTCAAGCCTCCACCCTTCCCAGGAGTCACCTCCACGTGGGCTCTGAGTAAATGCAAGTAACTACACCTCACCTCCCCAGATCTCTCCCCGGCCTGTGGCCAATAAAGTAGGCATAAAGCCAGTTTCTCAAGTTGGAGTCCCTGGGACTGGGACACAGATCCCAGGATTTCCAGGAGGGAGCACTGATGGCTGTGGGAGAACAGTCTCCAGAAAGGTAGAACCTTTATGCTGAACCTGCCCAGGGCTTGGAGATCTGCCTCAGGAGCTGCTCTGCCCCCTTACTAGCCTGGTAGCCCCAGTAGCCTCAGTACCCTGCACCCAAAACTTCCCCCCCCCATGGCAAAGCTGCTGGACCACAAGACCCTCGCTAGCCTCTTGGGTGTGAACATGAGCAGATGCTGCCCTCAGTGGCAAAGAATCTGTTGCAGTAGAGCGAGCGCCAATACGAGACTAGCCACGGGGCCCAGTGGAACATTTGGCAGCCACCACTGTCCGAAACCTCCTTTGGGTGCTGTGGTGATACACTTTGCTGGTTCCCGGACTCACTGTCTGCTGGTCCTCCTCCTCCACCCCTAACGAGACCTTTCTGCTCTGCCACTCCCCTTGGGTGTGTTTATCCAGGGCCATGGCTCCTGCCAAGGTCAAACTCCTTATCAGTCCAGTTCTCTTTCCTGAGCCCCAGACCTGGAAAATCACCACCATTCATGGGAGGGCAGGGGTAAGGTCATGTCACACTCCTTAGAAATTCCCCAGTGGTGCCTCTCTCCAAGTTCCTTGAACAAAATGCTCCTCAGTCTGGCCCTGCTCCCTACCTTCTCTTCATCCTCACCCCTCTAAGCATTAATCCCACGCCTCTCTGTTATGCACATCTGTCCCCCACCCCCCAGGGCCCCTAAACACTATTTGCTGTTCCTGCAATCCAGGTCACTTCTCCAGCCAGCTTCCTGACCTCTGCTGTGGCAGGCACCATGTCAGTCCACAAACCCCTCTGCTGAGCATCTGAACCAATTGCTGTGCTCCAGTGCCTGTTTTTCCTGCAGGCCCTCACTTTGCAAGAGGACTTTTCCCGCGCTGGGACAAGTTTTGACGTACCTCATTGCTCCCAGGGCTGGAACACGGGGCATGTGGAACAGAATTCATTACTCATCTGTCTGTGAAAGGCAAGTCCCTCCACCCTACCCCTGACCTCATCCCTTGCTTCCCAGATGGCGAGGGGAGGGAGAGGCAGGGACACCACCTTGGGAGTCTGGGTCAGAGGCCCAGGGAAGGTGGGGAGACAACTTCCCGGCTGAAGCAGGGGATCCCCCAGCCAACTGGGGCAGAGGCAGCTTACAGGTCAGAGCAAGTGTTGACCTCAGGTGACCACTCAAGGGCTATGGCCCAGGAGCTAGCACAGAGGCAAGCCTGGCATTAAAGATTCATGGGAGCAGCCCCGCCAGGCCCAGACAATGTAGAGCCCAGGCCAGGCCTGGGCAGGCCCAGCGATGGGGGAGGAGAGGTTTGGTTGGGTGCAGAGCCTGCTCCTAGCCATTCTGGTTCCTTCACTGCCTTGCTGTGGAACATGGACAAGTGGTTGTCCTCTGAGCTGCAGCCTCTCCCCACCGTGAGAGCTCATGGCTGTTCCTGAGAGCAAGGTGACAAGCCAGGTCTCCACCCATCTCTCCTCAGGGTCTAGAAGCGTCCAGTTCTAGAGGCCGGGGCAGAGGCCGGGCAGCTTCTAGAGCTAGATCTTAGGCACTTGTGACAGTCTGGGGAACATGCAGGTGTGAGGGGCCTCCCTGGTGCTGCCCTGCAGGGCCTGAGCCGGCCAGTGACAGTCACCAAAAAGAGCTGCTTGGCTCTGTCACCATCTCAGTACATTTCTACCCCTTCTCCCAAGGGTATGGATTTTTAAAAATCCATAAACCCTCAGGCTCCCACCTGCAAGCACTGCATGGGGATTTTAGGACTTCTGAGAAAGGGCTCATGGGTGACCTGGGGCTGTACTGAGCTTTTGAGGTTACACATGGGTCCCTGGGTCTGAGAGCGGACAGGCTCTCTCAGCTACTCAGGGCTTGAAAGAGAAGAAAGAAAACACCTGGGAAATCTTATTCCCTTTATTCTCTTCAACTAATCAACATGACCACCGGTGACACAACACTGTTATCGATACACAACACTCAAAAGTGGGGCCTCTCTTCACTCCAGCGGGACAAGTCAGGTGAGTGGGGCTTCCCTAATGGAGGCAAAGGAGCCTGGGAGCTGCTCACCTCAGGGACAGGTATCCTGGAACCCTACCTCGCAGTTGTGATGGTTTCAGGTTCCCCCCCATTCAGGCTTCATGCCCAGTTCTTGTGAGTTCTGATCTGACCTCCATATCCACAGCAGTGTCAAGTTTCACCCTTTGCTCAGATCAGTCCTGCTCTCCCCTCTGCTTTCACCAATGACTCTGTGACCCTGTATATTGGGTGCCTCCACCGGGCACTTCTGGAGTCTGGGGCTTGCCTGGAGTTGGACAAGAGAATTTGGCTACACTACACTTCAAGACTCAGTTTGGGTAGGCAAGTGCCGTAACCCCAGGACCTTTGCCTGAGCATTATCAAAGGGATTCTGGGTACTGCCATCTCTCCCAGCCAGCTCCTTGCTAGATTCCCTCCCCTACACATGCACAGATACAGCTCCCTCTGGGGAGGAAGCATCTAGCTAAGGAAGTTCAGGGTAGTGGCCACAGAGAACAGGTCACACCCCAAAGCCAGGTCATACCCCAAAGCTCTTCAAATCTACCCCTTTCTTGTCATGAAACTCCAGACCCCAACTAAATTGTGTCCACATCATCCATTCAGTACCAGAGCCCACAGCCCTGGTGCTCACGCATCCCTACAACATGCGAGCATCCATCTACGTACGCTACACCTAGTCCTCAAGAGGCCTACACCTGGCCTTCGACCACGCCGATGACCCCTCCACAGGCCTGAGCCCCAGGAATCTTTTGGAAACAGATTCCTCAGGCCTGTTTCTGAGGGGACCTGCTTCTAGCTTTACAAGGGGTTTGTCTCTACAACTGAAATTTCTTCTGCTACCATCTTAGTGGGAAAAAAAATCTGCTTTGACTTGGAGGACTGTCTCTTCCTCAGTCTCATCGGGACTCCCCTTTATTGACGCTTCTGCCAGTCGGAATGCGGCCGGCAGGTTCCCACTCCCCTCAGCAGTGCTTTCAGACCGGGCCCTTTGTTGGGGTGGGGCAGGGCTTCATGTAGATGTTAACAAGGGTCTCCCCACAATCCTCTGAGGCCTGCCTTTTCTCCCAGGCAGGCCTCCATTTTCCCCCCCTACAGTGTTCTAGATTTTGATCCTTTGAATTTAAGGGTCATACCTCTGGGGCAGAATAGATGAAGGACTTTCATCTTTTGAACCTTCGGGCAATGGAATCAGAGGTCCCTTTCCACAGCTTTGTAGGAATCCGGGTCAGTCCAGGGAAGCAATTCCTGAAGGACCACCTCGCCGGGCATCTCAGTTCTCTTACCCCAGCATGGGGTCACTTCCTTTTGGACCCAGCCCTGGACGGAGTCCTCTCCTTCCTTAAGGGTCTCCGGGGTTAAGGGATGGAGTTCTTGTTACAGCTGTTTCGAGAGTTTTCTCTCTCCAATCATTTTATAGGGCAAGTCTCTTTCCCCCACCACAGGCACCCAGTCATGTTAGCAGGTTTGACTGGGTTAATGAAAATGTGTAACGGTGTGTGTGGTGCATGAGGACAGGAGATGGGCCTGGCAGGGGAGTGTGCTTCTCATCCTCCAGTTTCCCTCTGAAGAGGGAGAGCTGCTGAGGAGAGCAGCCAGTGGGTAGAATCTCTCCCCAGACCATGACCAGGTTGGGTCATCACCTCAGAGGGCCCAAGCACCCAGGTAAGGAAGTGGTCAGGCCTCGATGCACTCTTCTGGGACCCACGGTCCAGTCTGCAGGGCATTCGGACACCCACCCTATGTGCAGGCCGCACATCCGGCAGCAGCCTTGCTAAAAAGGTGCTCAGTGAGTGAGGCATAAGAGAGGTTGTTGCTAATTGGAACTGTCCACCTGCGGCCTCGTTGCCAGGGAATCCACACGTGGCTTTCGTCGACTGGAGGAGTCTTGGGAGGCGCTACTGACACGCAGGCCTTGAGTCTCTGAAGGGCTTTATTCTTTGGAGGTTGACTAGCAGCGGTTCTCTCCTTCCATGGAGGACAGAAGTCGAGGAAACAGGCTGCCATTGCAGCAAGGCTGGTGGCAGTTAGATTTCAGGAGAAACCTCCTGACAGTGAGACCTGAGAACATGGCTGGGGGGACCCTCCATCCCAAGAGGCCTCTGAGTTGAAGTGTCCGGCTGGGCTGGAGAAGGGTCGCCCTGCCTAGCTGGGGTGGGGGGTGGGGGGGGCGGGGAGTGGGGGAACCCTGGTGGCCTGAGCCGGGTCTGCTTGCACTCGCAGTTTAAGCTCCTGAAAACAGGGAAGACTGGGCAACCCCAGGGTTTGCTGGGTCCCATCTGAACAGTCTGTTCACCTTGGTTTGCTTCCCTCAAAGCACTCTAGCAGAAGTCCCCCCACGCTTCCCCCGAATTTTTTGTAGTGGCTTCCCAGTGTTCTTACACTTGAAGCTTTTATGCACCTCAAATTTCAGTCTTTAAAAAGCCTGGATGTCATTTTTTTCCTTCCCCATGTTTGGGTTCTTCCTGGTACAGAATTCCATACACAATTTAAGATGGGCCCCATACCCCACGGAACCCCCAGCTCAATGAGCTGGACTTGCTCTTCCCAGTTCCTGGGTTGTTTGTGGGTCTGAGGACTCTTCGCCACTGATTTTTCTCCTTTGTTTTCTTTTCCAGTCCAACCAGCAACCACCCTACCCCCTAGCTGAGCCTTTTCCTCAGCGTAATTGTCCAAGGTTTCCGGGAGAGACATGCCCCCCCAACTCCAGCAGGAGAGGACACCGTGGAACCAGTTCACGAGCGGTCTGCTCCCCCTTCTGAGGGCTACCCCTCCCAGGTCAACGCCATCGCCGTACGCCCCGCACTCCCTGACTCGACTGCTTCACAAGGACTCTGAGAGGGTTTTAGAGGGCTGTCTAGAGACATATTGGGACCTCTTCCTACAATTAATAGGGCTTTTATCCACTATGGTTTATAGGGTTTTTCGGCTACAGACTTAAAGGACTTTTTTTCCTACATATTTATAGGGTTTCTAACCCAACAGTTTTTCTCTACTGCCTTGCAAGTGGTTCCCACCAACAATTTTATAGGATTTTTCATCACGGATGTAAAAGCACTATGTTTTACCCCAGGGTTTTTATCCTCCACTTCTCTACAATCTCATAGGGTTTTTCTCCTTTCCCCACGTAATTTCTGGGGTGATCCAGTGTTCCTCTCAGGAGAGAGAGGCCCCTGCTCTGCAGACCCGTTTCACAGGGAGACCCCCGGGTGGCAGCTCCTGTGGAGGAGAAGGGCCGCGACCTCTGCGAAGCCATCGCCACACTCAGGGCACAAATAGGGCTTTTCTTCCAACAGGGTTTTGGGGGGTTCCCCTTCCCCCTGGCTGCTGCTCCCTGTGGAGGTGGGGGCTTCTCCCTCTTCTTCCTGGCTTGTGGACTGGGTGGCTGGCTCTGGAGGGGGGTCCTCGGGTCTGGGGGACTTTTCTTGCGTGTGGGTCTCCTGATGCCGGAGGAGGGCCACGCGATCGGGGAAGGAGGCCCCACAATCTGAGCAGCTGTAGGGTCGGGCCCCCAGCGGGCTCCTGAGGTGCTCCAGGAGGACAGAAGAGCTCTTCCCCAGCTCCGCGCCCTTCTGGCCTTTCCCGCCTGCATGGACTTTCTGGTGCAGCAGCAGCTCCGAGCTGAGGCCAAAGCTCTTTTTGCATTCAGGGCATTTAAAGGGCTTTCCACTTAGGAAGGGACTGGGCCCGGCCCCTTCCCCAGTCCTGTGGTCAGGGAAGAGAAAGGGCTTCTCGCTGCCGTGGGTGAGCTGATGTTGGAGGAGCACAGCGCGATCCTGGAAGCTTTCTCCACAGTGTGAACAAATGTAGGACTTGGAAGAGAGCAGCCCCAGCCTCTGGCTGAAGCTCTCCTGCCCATCGGGCATTTTTAAGGGCTGCCCTGGGGGGTCAGCTTTGCCCTCTGAAGCACCTGGATGGGAATTCCCTCCAAAAGGGAGCCTGGGGGAGCGGAACTGAGGTGGTTTGGGGGCCGGGTGTGCAATGAGGCCATCTGCGTTTTTGTAAGGGTTTTCTCCGATGTGGATCCTCTGGTGCTGCATGAAGATGCCCTCATCGTTGAACCCCTTTCCGCAGACCAGACACTTGTGTGGTTTGGCTCCGGGGGGCGGGGTCATCAGGGCCGGGTCCCCGAGCCCCAGCAGGGTGTCACCCTGAGCCCTTCGGGCGGGGGTCTTCCCCCGTTCATGGATCACCCTATGCTGCTCCAGCTCGTGGGCCTCCAGGAAGGCCTTCCCGCAGTCGGAGCACACGAAGAGGTTCTCGTCCATGTGGGTGCGCACGTGGGTGATGAGGTTGGAGCTCTGGCTGAAGCTCTTGCCGCACTCGGGGCACTTGTACGGCTTCTCGCCCGTGTGCGTGCGCCGGTGCTGGATGAGGTGCGAGCTGCGGATGAAGCTCTTGCCGCAGTCCGAGCACTTGTAGGGCTTCTCGCCCGTGTGGATGCGCTGGTGGCGGATGAGGGTGGAGCTCATGATGAAGCTCTTGCCGCAGTCGGCGCAGATGTACGGCCGCTCCCCGCGGTGGATGCGCTGGTGGTTGATGAGGTTGGAGCTGACGCTGAAGCTCTTGCCGCACTCGGGGCACTTGTAGGGCCGCTCGCCCGTGTGCGTGCGCTGGTGCCGCAGCAGCGTGGCGCTCAGCGTGAAGGTCTTGCCGCACACCGGGCACTTGAAGGGGTCCTCGCGCAAGTGAGTCCGCTGGTGCTTGATGAGGGTGGAGCTGTGGCCGAAGCTCTTGCCGCACTCCAGGCACTCGTAGGGCTTCTCGCCCGTGTGCGTGCGCTGGTGCTGGGTCAGCTCGGAGCTCTGGATGAAGCTCTTGCCGCACTCGGTGCAGCGGTAGGGCTTCTCGCCCGCGTGGATCTTCTGGTGCTTGAGAAGGTTGTGGTTCTGGCCGAAGCGCTTGCCGCACTCGGGGCACTTGTAGGGCTTCTCGCCCGTGTGCGTGGCCTGGTGCTGGATGAGGTCGGAGCTGCGGTAGAAGGCCCGCCGGCACTCGCCGCACTTGTAGGGCTTCTCGCCGGTGTGCGAGCGCTGGTGCTTGATGAGGTTGGTGCTCTGGGTGAAGGCCTTCTCGCACTCGGTGCACTTGTAGGGCTTCTCGCCCGTGTGCGTGCGCTGGTGCTGCACCAGGTTGGAGCTCCAGCTGAAGCACTTGCCGCAGTCGGGGCACTTGTAGGGCTTCTCGCCGGTGTGCGTGCGCTGGTGCTGCACCAGGTGCGAACTCTGCGTGAAGCTCTTGCCGCACTCGGAGCAGGTGTTGGGCCGCTCGCCCGTGTGGATGCGCTGGTGCCGCAGCAGCTTGGACCACTGGCTGAAGCTCTTCCCGCACTCGTTGCAGATGTAGGGCTTCTCCGCCCCCGAAGGGCGGCCTTGCACCAGCTCGCGCAGGCTGGGCTCGCTGGCGGGGACCACAGCGGGGCTGTTCCACGTGGTCAGGGTCCCCCACTGCCAGTTGGCCGCACAGGCCTTGGTCCAGTCAGATGGGGTAGGGACTGCCTCCGGGTTTGGGGGTTCCAAGGAGTCACTGGGGTGACCCACTGGGGCTGGAGCGTCCTGGGAGACGGAGGGATCCTGGGAGGGTCTCTCCAGGGGCATCTCTGGTGTGTCCTTGAATTCTGGACTCTGAGCTGGATCTCCCAAGATGACCTCCTCCCCTGAACTTTCCTGCTGAGGGCTCTCCTCTTCGTTCCCACTCTCGGCACCTACAGAGAGAAAGGGAGTCTCCAGCCCCCATTGCCTTTAGAATATGGGGTCGGGTCTCTTCCCTCCCATGGGTTTCCCCCAGAGTCTGGGCCCCTCCCTGAACTGTGGCCACTGTCTTGTCAGGCCCCGCAGGCCCTTCTTGTGCCCCTCACCTGTGTGAGCAGCATTTGGGCTCTCTTCAGGACCCTGCAGATCTGGGCCCCACAAGGCGGTCTCGGGCTCCATCCCAGAGCTCAGGACTGTCAGTTCCAGGGACCCTGAGAAGAGAGATGAGCACACAATGGGAGCCCCTCTCCCACCAGCCTGGGCTCCGGGGAGACCCCTCCCGCGTGCCCACTCCCAGTCCCCACTCCTGTGAGCCTCCGGTTCCCTGTTTTAGGCTTGGGTTCTCACCATCGCCCCCCTGCAGGCCTGATTCCTGCTCCAGATCTTAAGATCACAAGGAAGCAAGTAGGTGAATTTAAGAATGTAATTAAAAGCTCGTCAGTCAAAACCCTTTGAACCCAGACTGGGGGCTGGAGAGGTACCTGACACCCACAGGGGAAGGAGCTCTCACCCCACACCTCTGATGCCCAGAGGCTGGGAAACCTGTTATTTTCCTAATCAGAGGAAGCTCATTAAGACTCTAATTTTCCTCCTTAATGGGGCTGCTAATTGGGACCAATAAACTTTCCTTATGAGCCCCACAGAGAACTGAGACTGCCTGGTACACTTAAAGAGTTAAAAAAAAAAAAAAAGGGAAAACAACCACCCCAATTTCCCTGAGGGGACAGGGGCCCTCTCCGTTATCCAAGCACAGAAAGTTCAGGCGGGAGGGGGGAGGGGTGGTTTAAAGCTAACAGGGGTTTCTGCAGAAGTTCCCTGGAGAGGTAACTGGAAAGGAACAGAGAGAAGGGATACAGGGCCTGCTGTGATGTCATCATGAGCTCACCCAGTCCTGCCCACAGTCTGGGGAGCAGACCCAGAAATCATGTTGTCCGTTTTACAGATCAGGAAGTCAGTGCCCAGGGAGATTTCTCCAAGGTCATGATCTGGGAAGTGGTAGAGCAAAGCCCAGAAATGCCAAGCTCTGTGTCTGGCTGGCCCCTGCCTCTCAGAGAGGGCGATGACCTTGGGACTTGCATGAAGCTCGTAAATGCAGGCTGCTGGCAACTGACAGGTGAGGAGGAAAGCTCAAGCGGCCGGTGGTCACGAGGAAGGGATGGGGAAATTCCTGGGAGCGAGAGGTCTCCTGAGCTGTAAAAGGAGGGGTGGGACCCAGTGACTCGGCCCGGCAATCTGTGTCCGGGAACCCACCAGCGCCTTCCACCACCGGCCCATCCTGGCCCTTTCTTCTACTCCATTTGTTGTTTCGTTGCTGCTGTATCCCGTGCTGAGGACAGAGCCTCACACATGCCAGGTGCTCAATAAATTTTGCTGAGTGATCAAAAGGTGAAGGCATGAGATGCTCCCTGCTCCTGGAAGACCGCTCTGGTCCAGTGCCTTTAAAGGTCTGGTTGCAAGGGGGTGGCAGCAAAGAAACAGGCGCTAGAGCAGCCTCCTGGTCAAACCCGGCCAGCGGTCACTCCCTGGTCTGATTCCAGAATGAGGCAATAGGGCCACAGAGCTCAGGGCTAGGAGGGGAACTTCCCACAGTGGTTGGAAGCCCGAGGGGGCCTGGGCTTGGGTGGGACGGGCACTGTGTGTATGGGGACACTGGTGCAAGGAGACATGCCAAGCGCTGTGCGGAGGCAGCAGAGGTGAGGCCGCTGGAGCAGGCGCTAGCTGAACCTGCCGAACAGCAGGAGAGGGGAGTTAGCTTTTAGGAAGTAGATTAATTTCATCTCTGCGGCTCCTCTGACTTGAGAACCCCCCTCCCCCACCTCTGTCCAGGGGACGGTGGAAGCAGGGGCCTCCCCTAAGCTGGGGTGGGCTTGACTGCTCCCCGCGGGCCTGGGAGGGCGCCTGGCTGGCTGCTGAGGACAGGTACGCGCTCAAGCACCTTGGTTGTCTCGAGAAAGTCACGCCCAGCGGCCCAGAGAAGGGAAGGGGTTAATGAGAGGCCGACATGGGGTATGAAAGTGGGGAGACCAGCGAGGCAAGAAGTGTTTGGAGCTGACCCCGGCCCAGGCCCCTGAACAGCGGCCTCGGCCCTCGCGCCAGCCCCCCGCGGAGGGAGGGCGGGGAGAGGCGAGGTGCGAGCGCGCCCAGGGTGACCCTGACGCGGCGGCGGCGCGGGCGGGCGGCCACCCGCCCCGGCCCCCCCACGCCGCGCCGGCCGAGACCCCGGGCGAGAGCTGCAGCCGCTCCCCGCGACCCTCTCCTCGGCTCCCCCCGCAGACCCCGGCATCCTCGCCCTCATCCGCCCCCGGGGCACCCCGGGTTCCCGGCCCTCCCGCGGCCCCCCGGGCCCCCCGGCCCGCCGGGCCGAATTCCCTCTTCCCAGAATGCCCACGCCGCCCCTCCCCCACAGCCAGACCCTCGCGCGCTTCCCAGAATCCTCGGCCCCCGCGGCCCCGGCCCGGCCCCCACCCTGCCCGGCCGGCCCGCGGGAGGGGGCGCAGGCCCGGGCCCGGCCCCCGCCGCCTGCGCCCCATTGTTCCCCCGCGGCCGTCCCGGGCCCTCCAGGCCACCCCCCTGGAACCCAGGCGTCCCCAACTCACGGCTCTGGGGTCTGGGAAGAGCCGGAAGGCAGAATCCAGCCCCAGGGGACTTAACCCCTTCAACGCCCTGCCTCGGGGGGCGGGCTGGAGGCCGAGGACTCTGGGGTCCTTCTCCAGGGGTGATCCCAGGCTGAGGACCCGGGGACCAGTTCAGGGTGACTGGGACGGAGCAGGAAGTGACCCCAGCTTCCCGGGCCCCTCTAGCCTGGAGTCAGAGCATCAGCTCTATGGGATTTAACCCTTTGCCTCCCACAGCCTGGGAAAAAAAGAGGGCGGGGGAGCAGGGAGGTGGCAGAGACGACACCCCTCGACACCCCTCGGCCTGTCTCCGGCGGGAGCCGGTTCTTAGGGGAGCCCAGATGCCAGCGAGGGTCTCCGGATTACTGGCTACTCTCCACCTCACCCGGTCGCCCGCAGCAGCTCCAGGAATGCCCTGTCTCCGGTTTGGTGGCTGCTGGTCCCCCGCGGCCTGCCTTTGTTGGGGCTCTGGGGGGCTCAGATGCCTGGGTTGTGAGGCGGAGAAGGGGCTGGCAGGGCAGGTAGACAGACGGCTTTAACGAAATAATAAATTGTGGCAAGGGGAGTTTGGGCTGAGGGAAAAACCCAGCTGAGCAGGATTTGTGGGATCCTGTGTTCTGGGCCCCGACTTCCCCGGGGCTGTGTGTGCTGGCCCCTCTTTCCCTGATAACTCCCCTCAGAAAAAAGGAAACTGAGGCCCAGGAGAGAAGTCAGTGGGGCTCCCTGACCGAGAAGGGCAAGAGCCTCTCCCAGTAGCTCAGGGGACACCCAGCTCCGAGCAGGAGAAAACTTTAAAAACCCAGAGACGTGAGTGGCCTCCCGCAGCCCAACTTATCTGGGCCTCCAGTTCTCGCCGCCCTTTAGTTTGTTTGTAAAGGGCAGGTTTATTAGGAAAAAGAGAGGCCTGCATAGACACAGGTGGGCAGTCTTAGGGCAGGATCTACCCAGTTCTCACAGCCTTTATCTCATTTCCTCCTTACCACAGTCTCCTAAGGCAGGACCTGCATATTAGGCCCATCTTCCAGGAGAGGAAACCAAGTTGTGAGAAATGAGGTTACGTGCTTAAGGCCACATCGTTATTTCAATTGAACACTTTTATATAGTGAAGTCGTGGTTCCTGGGCGTGTGGGGACACTCAGCATTCAATTGGACTTTTTGCTCTCAAGAAGTTTGGTGTGGGGGTGACAGACACAAATTACAGGACAATGTGAAAGGGCTATCCAGAAATGGGAGGGAGTGTGGGGAGGAACAAATCACACGTCAGAAATTGCTAAAGAAGATGCAGTTCCCTGGGTCCACATCGGGGTTCAGTGTGGGCCCCAGAGAAAGAAAGCCCCTGGACCTGCTCACTTCTCAGCACTGTCCCCTTTTACTGCCTTCCTATTTTGGCACATCTCCATCTTACCCCTGACTCCCCTCCCTCTCACCTTTGACCCCTCACTCTTACCCCAACTCTAACCTTTTGCCCCAACTCTAACCATCCTGAGGGAATATCTTCCTGATCACACCTATCCCTGCCCAGCTCTCCAGTGCACACATGTTCCATCAACTCCACCAGGGAGGGGCTTGGTCTCTTGTTCTCACTGCTGTTTCCCCAGTGTCTAGAACAATAACAGGCACATAGTAGGTGCTCAATTTGCACAGTACGTGGATATAGGCCTGATCCTGCCTCATCCATCTCTTTCTGGAACAATTCCCAGACTGGACAGATGGGGCCCAGTTAGGTAGCGCTTCCACTGCTGGGCTGCACGGTCACGTGTTCAGATACCTCTACTCTCCCAACCCTAATGGAAGGAGAAAATTGTAGAAGAGGGATTGGAGAGGCTTGGGGGCCAGAACCAACCCTTGCTATCCTCTCCTCCTGGGGCTGCAAAAGTCTGCCCAGACCCAGGGCCAGGAGTCTCCAGCAAAGCTGCACCCTTGAGGCTCACACACAAGCTTGATTTTTTTTTAAATGAATCAGTTAACACATTAAAAAATCAGTATGTTTCACACAAAAATCCAAATTTCCTGCTTCTTTAGAAAATCCAAAGATGTGGCAACATGACCCAAGTTTTCACGTGCCAACAACTGGCAGGGCAGTACCCTCCTTCTTGAGGAGCACAGACTTTCCAGTTTGTCAACAGGTCCTGGCACTCCTCGTGCCCAGCCGTGAGGCTGGGCGGTAGTCTCAGGATATCAGTGATCCCTCACTGTCCACATTGAACTGCAAGTACTGAAGCTACGCCCGTTAGTCCATGTTCCCCAGGTTCAGACAGTAAATACAAGGATGGCATCTTCAGACAGTTACATTTTCCTTTCTTTTTTTTTTTTTTTTTTAAGATTTATTTATGCAGGGCCTCCCCGGAGGCGCAGCGGTTGAGCGCTGGGTTGCGAAGCTGCCAGCAGCTTCTGCAGCGCCTGTTCAATCCCTGGCTGCTCCCCGGCCACCAGAGGAGGGTCCCACATGGCGCGCAGACCTCTCCTGCCGCCCGCTACTCCCCTCAGCAGTGTACTTCGGTCCTTCTGCCTGCTCTGCTCCCCGCTCTGGCTCTGGTGGATTCTCTCACCCTCCCACGCTTCTGACTGTACCCAATGCTTGTATAAATAAATAAATAAATCTCTAAAAAAATAAAAATAAAAAGACAATTCCATTTTTAAAAAAAAGGTTTATTTATGCATGCAAGAACTGGGGTACAGGCCAGAAGTGTGGGGGGTGAGAGGATTCACCAGAGACAGAGTGGGGAACAGAACAGGCGGATTGACTGAAATATACTGCTGAGAGGAGTAGTGGACGAGTCAGGAGAGGCCTGCTGCGCCATGTGGGTAGTTCCCTGGTTGGGGCTCGAACTCATGCTGCTGTGGCTGCAGATAGCTTCATAGGTTGCATCTTAACCCCTTGTATCACCAGGAAGACCCCGACCATTACATTTTCTATTCTCCATGTGCAGGCTCCAGAGGTCTGCACGTAGCAACTACGTGACCCCAAGGCACGTGCCATTGGTATTATCATTATCGGCAGGACAGAGAAAGTCACTCGGACACAGCTTAGGAGTGATGCTGGATTCAAACCCAGGCAGGCTGACTTGGGAGCCACCATGGCCATGACACTAGGCCTGACTCAAGCGTTTCTGGTTCCAAGGGTAGGTCAGCCTCTCAGGCCTCAGCAGGACCAGTTTGCATATCCGGCTGCTAGGGAGGCAGAGGGTGTGGTCCTGTTGCCTGCAGTCAACTTGCACAGGGGTCTGAAGGAAACTCTCTTGGCAGGGGAATTCCTGGAGGATGAGGATGATTACCCCATGCCTTTCATGGGACAACCCACCGCCATGCTCTTCTAGGCCCCAAGTGGCCCTGTGATAAGGCCCTTGTGCCCCGAGGCTCAGGTTTCTGAGAGAAGAGTGAGGTCCTGGAGGTGGACACTGGTCCGAATCCAGCTTCATCCTCATCGCCAGTGTGATCTTGGGGCAACTCACTCCATCTCTTGAAGATTATTCGGCTTCCCCTTCTTTGAAAAGGGAATGAGCCTTGGATCTCAAGGGAGAAGAGGGTTTTTGTTTTTGTTTTTAAGATTTATTTATTTATACAAGAACCGGGGTACAGGCCTGAGGTGTGGGAGGGTGAGAGGATTCACCAGAGACAGAGTGGGGAACAGAACAGGCAGACTGACGGAAATACACTGCTGAGGAGAGCAGCGGGCGAGGCAGGAGAGGTCTGCTGCACCATGTGGGATTCTCGCTGGCCGGCCGGGATCAAACCCACTCTGCAGAGGCTGCAGACAGCTTCACAGTGCTGCACTCAACCGCCTGCGCCACCAGGGAGGCCCAGGAGGATTAAGTGAGATAATTCAAGAACTTTGAGGGGAAATGTTTGGAGCTGAGGGCACACAACCCTCAGCCTGGTGTCAGAAGTGAGGAGTCCCGAGACGCAGGGAGTGTGACATTCGGGAGGGCTTCCTATGGCCACACTCCAGTTCTCTGCAAAGGCCAGGAAGGTGAAGCCAAGGAAGTCTGCGCGCCTCACCACCGGAGGCACTTTCCTGTCAGCACAGCCGACTAATCACAGGCAGGGAGGTTGCCAGAAAAGGATGGGCCTGCTTTCCACCACAATGTGTCTGGGGGCTGCTTCTCGGGAATTGGGTCCTCAAATGTGAGACAAGAGCTATTGATCAATCTGAGGACCTGTTAGGTCTCTTCTGCCTCAGAGCACCTGGGTCCCAGGACCAGGCACTGCTTTGCTCACAGGAGCTTCCAGAGGCCTGGTCAAGTCCAGCTCTCCTGCTGCCTTCTAGCTGCCACCTTCCCTAAAGTCAGAACCAAGTCCTACCTTTGCCTTCTCCCTCAAAACCTCCAGCTCCATGTGGTTAATTCCAAAATCCTCTGTGCCCAGCCTTGCCCCTCACCTGAGCCCTTGTTCTTTCTCCTCATTTGCCTAACAGGCTTTTCACTCATAGTCATTGAGTTCACAGGCTCCACTTGCCTAAGAGATACCTAGTCATCCTGCTCCTCAAGGCTAGGTTGCCCTTCTGTGCTCCCCCTTAGCCAGTAGGTCTTTAGGTCTATGGCACCCCAGCTGAGCCTGCCCACCTCGCTGATTTTTATTGCTGAATTGCCTCAGGGCCCTCATTACCAACATAGAGGTTTTTTTCTTTTTAATAATATTGGGGGGGGGAATATAGAACTTTTACTTTTAAAAAGTCAAAATAACGGCCTCACTGGTGGCACAGGGGTTAAGTCTCAGCTCCATGAAGCTATCAGCAGCCACTGCAGCATGAGTTCGATCCCCAGCCAGGTAGGTGACCCACATGGTGCAGCAGATCTCTCCTGTCTCGCCCACTGCTCCCCTCAGCAGTGTGTTTCAGTCAATCCGCCTGTTCTGTTCCCCACTCTGTCTCTGGTGAATCCTCTCACCCCACCCCCCACACCTCTGGCCTATACCCCAGCTCTTGTATGCATAAAAAAATTTTCAAAAAGTAAAAATAACTTTGCTCTAACTGTAGAAAATTACATAAGCTGGGATAAGTAAAACAAATGTTTATATTATGTAAATGTATATATGTTAAAATGAATAGAAACAAAGTATGTGTATATTATTGGTAATGTATATTTGCATCAAGGTATGATCTGAGATAACCCCAGTCACTAACCTTTCTAGGCCTCAATTTCCTTATCTGCAAAATGAGAGCTATGGGATGTTCTCCCCTGTCAGGGTCTGACTGTTGCAGATGTCTTCACTATCTTGGGGAGGCTGCTTCAGTGCCTGGAAACAGTAATTGCTTCTGGGGAGGGCTGAGGGTCTGACATAAATGAAAGACTTAATTTCATTAACCTTCCACTTGATGATTTCCAATTTTAAAAAAAAACACTTTTTATTTTATTTATTTATTTATTTATTTTATTTTATTCTGGGTACAGTCAGAAGCGCAGGAGGGTGAGAGAATTCACCAGAGCCAGAGCGGAGAGCAGAACAGGCAGAGTGACAAAGTACACTGCTGAGGGGAGCAGCGGGCAGCAGGAGAGGTCTGCGCGCCATGTGGGACCCTCGCCGGGTGGCCGGGGATCGAACCGGCGCTGCAGAGGCCGCGGGCAGCTTCGCAGCCCAGCGCTCAACCGCTGCGCCACCAGGGGAGGCCCAAAAAAAACACTTTTTAGATGGTAAATATTGACAGCATAAGGCTGGGAATGGAGGTTGTGGGATTAAAACAACACAAATTTGATTTCCTTTTTAGGTGCGTACTAGTCCAAATCCCATTAAGTCAAATTCAACTGATTTCCTACCCATATGGAACACTCCTGGAGCCATCCCCAAAGCCCCTGGGAACTGATGCTCTGATGCAACCTAAGGACTGGAAGGGAGGCTGAATGGAGGAGAGGATTATACTGTCACATGCACTAAAATGCTTTAAAAATCAGTAAACTCTCAAAACCCTGAAGCCTGATTCCCCCACTGGCACCCCAGGGACAGGACGGTGAAATCCAATTCCCAGAGGGCCTGGCCCATCTGAAACCAGCCACCTGGCCTCCCTGCACAGTGCTGTCCTGGGTGAGCCCCAGGCTTACAGCCTCACACCCCTTCCTCTCTCCCTCCATTCCCCTCCCCCCACACGAAGTAGGGTGTGTCTTGCTTCTGGGCCTTTCACTGAACTGTGCCTCCTGCCACCTCCTCTCAAAGGCCCCCTCTCCACTTAGGGCCAGTCTTGCCTGTCTCCATGATGTTATGGTCATCATAGGAAAGGCCAGACATAACACATAACTCTAGAAACCAGAGCTAACTCCAGAGAGAACCCTGGAGAAAATGCAATCCTTGCACACTGTAGAGGATTTGGGCATCGTAACTTGGTACAGCCACCAAGGAAACAGTATGGAGCTTCCTCAAAAAATTAAAAATAGAACTACCATAGCAATGCCACTTCTGGGACCCTATCCAAAGGAAACGAAAGCACTAATTCCAAAAGATATCTGCACCCCCATGTGCATTGTGGTGTTAATTATAATAGCTAAGATGTGGAAACAATCTAAGTGCCCACTGGTGAATGAATGGAAAGATTGTGGAATATAATGGAATTCCATTATATTCCAATCATATGATGGAATATGATTTGGCCATAAAAATGAGGAAATCCTACCACTTGCCATAACATATGTGGACCTGGAAGGCATTATGCTAAGTGAAATTTGGAAAAGACAAATTTTGTATGATCTCGCTTATCATGGAATCTGAAAAAAAAAAAAAAAAGTCAAAACTAAGAAACTCATAGAAAAGGAGAGTAAACTTGGGTCTTCCTGGTGGCATAAGAGTTAAATCTCAGCACTATGAAGCTATCCACAGCACCTGCAGCATGAGTTTGATCCCTGGCCAGGGAGTTGAACTACATGGCACAGCAGACCTCTCCTGTCTCACCTGCTCCCCTCAGCAGTGTATCTCAGTCAATCTGCCTGTTCTGCTCCCTATTCTGTCTCTGGTGAATCCTCTCACCACCCCCCACACACCTCTGGCATCTACCCCAGTTCTTGTATGCATAAATAAATAATTTTTTTAAAAATCTTAAAAAAAGAATTAAACATAGAATTACCACACTGCGCAGCAATTCCAGATACATGGTGAAGAGAAATGGAAACATCCATTCACCCAAACATTTGTGCACAAATGCTCATAGCAGTTCTGTTCATGGTATCCCAAGGTGGAAACAACCAGAATGTCCATCAGCTAATGCGTGGATACACAAAAGGTGGGCTATCGATACAATGGGATATAAGTGAGCTATAAAAAGTAATAATGTATTGACTCATGCCCATGGGTGAAGCTTGCCAACATGATGCTAAGTGGAAGAAGCCAGACACAAAGCCCACATTTTATGATCCCATTTAGATGAAGTGTCCAGAATGGGTGAGTGGTGGAGACAGCAAGCTGGAGGGGAGGCCTGGGAATGACTAAGAGGTACCTTTCCTTTGGGGTGATGAAAATGTTGTGGAGCTCTTCAGGAGTGATAGCTGTGCGACACTATAATCATACTAGATGCCCTGAAGTGTGTACTTTTTGTTGAGATTTTGAATGTTATGTACATTTCATCTCCATTAAAAAAAAAAACCAGTCATATTTAATTATGTTGATAAACACCACCTGCATGTTGTTCACTAATTAAGGTTAAGGTCCTGGGTCTAAGGCGCTGGTTTGTGTGTATGTGTGAGAATGAGGAGTGACAGAGACATAGAGAGTGGAGAGGTGAGAAGGACCTAGCACCTGTCAGGCTTGCTTCAGGGCCTAGTCAAATAGCCTGAGGGAGGAGGAGGAGGGCTGCCTTCAGCCTGGAATTCTCCCAGGGCTCTGGACCAGGTCACCTGGCCTGGCTGGTCCCGCACAAAGGTGACAGATTCTGTTGCATTTCAACCCAGCTTACTCCAAATGCCAAAGGCTGTGGTGTAGGGTCTGCTTCTGCCCAGAGGCGGGTCTTTCTGTATTTCTCTGCCTGAGGGGACCCTTTCTGTAAATGAGCGTCCTAGCAGGGGCCACCTTCACCTCCATTTTGGGGAACCTGGTAGTGTACACTAGCAGGTGTGCCCAAAAAAGCCAATAAAACTTTGTCTTCATTTTCATTTCCACCACATCCCAGCTCTGAGGGCTTGTCTAGAGCTGGGCCTTTCATAAGTCTCCGTTTCCTCATCTGTCAAGGGGGAAAACAACTACTCCCCTCTGAGCAGATGGAAGGAGGGGTGTGTACACACTGACTAGTTTTCTTCCATCCTTTCCCTGTTTCTGCCACTAGTTAACATTATCTATTGTCTTTTTAAAAAAGATTTATTTATTTATACATACAAGAACTGGAGTGCAGGCCACAGATGCATGGGTGGGGGTGAGAGGATTCACCAGAGGCAGGGTGGGGAGCAGAACAGGCAGATCTACTGAAATGCACTGCTGAGGGGAGCAGTGGGCGAGCCAGGAGGGCTGTGCCGTGTGGGAAGCTCCCTGGCTGGCCAGGGATTGCACTCATGCTGCAGTGGCTGTCAACAGCTTGATAGCGCTGTGTCTTTAACCCCTGCGCCACCAGGGAGGACCCTAGCTTTTGTCTTTAGCTTAAATACATTTTTGGCACTAGAAACATAATATAACCCTACTAAAGAAAATATGATAAAAATGACTCATGTTCACCTGCTTCTTGTTCACCATTTTTTTTTTTTGTACTTCGTTGTATTTCCTTCCTGTAATTTACTCGAAGTTTAAAAAATAGTCATGAGTTTTTGGTGTTTTACAGGCTGTATGTACAGCTCCCTTCACATTTACCGTGTTTGGATGCTTAATTTCCCTGTTGGATGTTTATGGTCCCTCCGTTTTTTAGCTATTATACACAAAACGTTGATGAACATTCCTGAAAATATGTCTTCTAATGTTGACTATCTTCTTAAAATACAGTCCCGGATGGAGTCGAATCTATGAACATTTCTCTGGCTTTGCTGGTGTATAATCTTGTAATTCATTGCAACTAAATGCAGAATATTGGGTTTTCCTTTGTCCATCTTGTCTAAAGGATATAAGGAAAGATTTCATTCCATTCCTTGCTGGAACGCATGTACCATTCTACAAAGTGTTTTTGAATCAAGAAACCTTATAACCACAGAAAATACCTTCTACTTCATAGGGTAGAAGTAATGATTAAATGCATAAATGCATGACAGCCCCAGATTGGTGCCCCACACGAATATACACTAGGCCACTGTCAATCCTGTTCTTGTTTTCACTGTAGAAGTGACCCGAGATTGGTCTGGCACTGCAGTTCTTCGTGGGCTCCTAGTGATCACGGTTTTCCTCAGAGGGGTGTTAGGAGTTGAGTTTTGCAAGGTTATTATCGCTTGGCAGATGGCTTCTGACTGTCAAGAGGCTCTTGTTTTGCTTTGTAGCTTTATTTTCAAATACAGGTTCATGAGAAGAATGATGAAGTCAAAGATGTACAGCCTTTCTCTGTATTTTTTGGTTTTCTTTGAATGTCTTTTATTGAGGTAATGTTGGGTTATAACACTGTGTATGTTTTCTATTTCTGGGTCCACATCTCTTCAAATGTGTTACCACACCACACCCACCGCCAAAGCCCCAGTGGTTTCTCTGATATTTATGGTTTCAGATATTAAAAAAAAAAAACAACAAACAAAAAAAAAACACAGCTTTAAGTGGGCACCGGCGGGGAGATGAGGAGGGCTGGCAGCTCTATGTGTTTATTTATTTCTACTTGGCTTGGTTTCAAAAAGGACTTGAGGCCTCTATGGAGCCACAGGCTGTACCACAGGTGCCTGCCATCTTGTAAAACTTACAGGCACCAAATAGTAGCGGTCATACTGAGTAGCCACTGCAATAGACAGCATGAGCAAGATAAAAAGATAAAATGGCCAAGGGAAAAAATAAGGGAGAAACTTAGAATATGAATCCAGGGCTGATATGGCAAACATGGTGTAAAATTCTATCTATACGGTTCTAAAAGCAGGTTACAGCTAAGGTTACAGCTCAGTTTTGCTAAGCTTTCTGGAGGCCCAAGCAAAAGTTAGTGACATGATTCATGTGACACTTGGGAGCAAATTTTCCTGGAATCCTCCTCAAGATAATATTTTGTGATGCAGAAGCATCATCTCCAACCCCAGGTCCTAGTTCTGGATCCAGCCCAACACAGACAGATGGCGGACAGCCCCAGAGACACAGAGCTTGGCTGCAGGTTCAGTCAGGCATGCTTCTGAAGCCACGGGGGCAAATCACAAGGCAGCGCCACCCACAGCCCTCTGGGGGGCCTGCCACAGCAAGTATCTGTGTGATGGTAGAGAGATACAGTGTCCCCTTCTCAGGCTACAGGCCTCTTCACTGAAAATGAAATGTGGGGGCCCTAGGAACACTCAGCAGGTGAGAAGATAATTTTGTTTCACTCTGCAAGTCTCAAGAGTATTTGTAGGTTTTGTTGTTTGTCTGGTTTTTCACCCTTGCGATCTTATCTCTAGGCCTGGACCAGGCCCGCCTTTCACAGAGGCTGCCAGGCTGTGGCTCCAGCTATCTAGCTCAGCTCATCTGTCCGGCTTCTTTCCTTTGTACTCAGAGGTCCAGGGCCTGCAGCTCCAGGGCACTTGGATTTGACCTTCTCCTTTCCATTTTATAATTTATTTATTTTATTTATTTTTGTAAGATTTATTTATGCATACAAGAGCTGGGGTACAGGCTAGAGGTGCGGGGGGTGAAGGGATTCACCAGAGACAGAGTGGGGAGCAGAACAGGCAGACTGACTGAAATACACTGCTGAGGGGAGCAGCGGGAGAGTCAGGAGAGGTCTGCTGTGCGATGTGGGTCACCTCCCTGGCCAGGGATTGAACTCATGCGGCAGCGGCTGCAGATAGCTTCATAGGTTGCTTAACCCCTTGCTCCACCAGGGAGGCCCCGCTCCTTTCCATTTTAACTAACATCTTTAATGCCCAACATTTCACACCAGTCATTTTTGCTTTCACCATCACTCTGGCCGGTGACTATTGCTGCCCCTGTTTTCTGCTGAAGAAATAGAAATCCAGAGATTTATGTAGAGATTTATGGTGCTGGGTCATCCTGCTAATAAGAACTTTGCTGAATATAATCCTAAGGGGCTGAAGGCCCTTCCTCTTTTTTTCCTATACCATGTCATCTTACAAATCATCCATTTGATGACTTAACTTAGAATTCCAATTGAATCGAAGACACCAAGTTTCCTGGCCTTCCATTTGTATTATTGTTATTATTATTACTATTATTATCTTTTCCCTTTTTTGAAAATTGGGACTTGATTTGTTAATTGCCAGCATTTTTTATTCTTTTTTTTTTTTTAAGATTTTATTTATTTATTTATTTATTTATTTATTTATTTATTTATTTATTTATTTATTTATACGCGGGAGGGTGAGAGAATTCACCAGAGCCAGAGTGGGAAGCAGAATAGGCAGAAGGACCGAAGTACACTGCTGAGGGGAGCAGCGAGCGCGGCAGGAGAGGTCTGCGCGCCATGTGGGGCCCTCCCCTGCCCTGCGGGCGCAGATCGAACTGGCGCTGCCCAGGCTGCGGGCAGCTTGGCAACCCAGCGCTCAACCACTGCACCACCAGGGAGGCCCCATTTTTTATTCTTTCTCCAAGGAGTCAGGTAGATGGGGCCCTCACTGTCAAAAGTTCTCCTTTGACTTGTCCAAATCAGATGAGGAGATGTGAATTAATTCAAAGCAGTACAAAGCTTTCTTAAATTCTCACACCTCCAGTGTCAGGTTTCATTGTTCTGTCTCCAATGTTTATTATAAAACATGCCTCATAATGCAAATAAAACCATCAAATACCATTTTTAATTTAAGTGGTTACCAAATATAAAAGATTTGATTGCATACCATTTGGAGAAATAAGCACTTTTATTTTATTTTATTTTATTTTATTTTTAAGATTTATTTATTCATACATACAAGAACCGGGATACAGGTCAGACGCTCAGAAGGGTGAGAGGATTCAGCAGAGACAGAGTGGGGAACAGAACAGGCAGACTGAGTGAAACACACTGCTGAGGGGAGCAGCGGGGGAGACAGGAGAGGTCTGCCGCGCCATGTGGGATCCTCACTGGCTGGCCAGAATTGAACCCATGCTGCAGAGGCTGCGGACAGCTTCATAGCACGACGCTCAACCGCCTGCGCCACCAGGGGAGACCCCAAAATAAGCATTTTTAAACATCAGTTTTAAGGACCTATATCTGCACTGGCTCTTTGAAGGAAGGAAAATTTGGCCTCATTGAACAAAATCAAAATGCTCACACCCTGGGCCTCCTTGGTGGCGCAAGGGTTAAAGACACAGTGCTATCAGGCTATCACCAACCGCTGCAGGATGGTTGAATGCCCAGCCAGGGAGCTGACCCACATGGCACAGCAGACCTCTCCTGTCTCGCCTGCTGCTCCCCTCAGCAGTGTATTCCAGTAGATCTGCCTATTCTGCTCCCCACTCTGTCCCTGGTGAATCCTCTCACACACCCACCCCCCACAATTTTGGCCTACACCCCAGTGCTTATATGCATAAAAATAAATCTTTAAAAAAAAAATGCCCGCACCGTTCAACCAGAGGATCCTTTGGGCATGGAGGTACATACCCACAATCTGTGCACGTGGCAACAGTCACAGAAATGATGTTTCTATAGTGAAAGAAAGGCAATAACCCACGTGTCCACCAGTAGGGGAGTTATTAAACATGATGGCACATCCATACAATGGAATACTCAGTAGCTATGAAAATAAATGAAGCAGTTATATATAAACTGACATTAAGCATTTTCAAAGAACATGCTATTCTGTGAAAAAATGGACAAAAGCTAGCATTTATAGCATGCTCTCATTTTTGTGTTTTTCTAAAACTTGCATAAACATATACTGCCTCTAGAAAGCGCCACAAGAAGCAGTAATATTGCACCTGCCTTGGGCGTAGTAATAGGGGAAAGGGCTTTTTCACTCTTATCTTTTCATATCATTTGTATTTTTTAACTTTGTGAGTTTGTTTTCAAAATATAAAAATAAGTGAAAAAGAACAATCTTACCAGAAAACATATACTCTGTTGGAAGGCTAGGATTTCCCTTGCTGGAAAAAAGTGTGCATGGCCTGGGGACCAGGCTGCAGCCTCATTCTGTGCCCTTTGGGGTAAGCCAAGTTTATTCTGACTATAAACAGCTCTGACTGAACCACTGACTTGCAGAGTGATCCTGGGAAAACCCCTTCTCTTCTCCACATCGGGGAGCAGAAATGACAGGCTGAACAAAGACCTCTCTCTCAAAAGTGCAACCAGGAAGAGGGAGCAGCCTGGCCAAGGGCACAGAGGTGCCCCCAGCTAGGGTCCTTCATCCCCCTTTGCCCCTCAATCCTTTCTCTCAAACTGTCCATGCCCACCCTCTCCTGGGCTGCTCTCCTGCATGACTGTTTAGTTGCTAAATTCCTAGGAAGACAGGACAGTCTGACGATGTTCTTCAGGCCACCACAAACTCTAAGGACCTTTAGTGCTAAATGCCTGGAGTTAGTGGAAACTGCCCAGAGGCGCTCTGAGGAGTGGAAGCAAGAAGAAATGGCCAGTTGGACTGACCTTCCAGTTTAACACAGGTTGTGCGAAAGTTTGGGCTAGAAGGTGATCACTTTTTCAGGTAACAGCATCCTTAAACATATACTCACTGTCTGCTTCTACTTGGATGTCTGCAACTGGTTTCTTAAGATCACAAGATCCTTTTCTTTTTGCAAGGATTGGTGTGAGTTCTGGGACAGCAGAACCATTCATGATTGACTTTTCTGTTGTGGCAGTGAGGTGGTTTTGTACAGCCTCTGTAGCTCTGCACCAAAGAGACATCTGTGTCTGTACCAGGATTTCCTTTGGAATTCCCAGAAAAAACTTCCCCAATTTAGAGATATAGCCTGCAGGAGAGGAAAAGGCATGCACCTTGGAATAGTGAGCATGGAGGTCCAATCAGACTCTGACACACTCGTTATCCAGCCGTTTCATCATGCATAAAATGACTCCCTTGACAGAACTGGCCTCAGGCCATAGAGAGAAGGCATGCAAGGAACCCAGCACAAAGAAGGCCCTCTACGAATCGCATCTCTTACGATGGGTCTACCATGCCACTTCCCCATCGCAAAGCGGTCCATTTTTGTAAAGACAGCAGCAAAAGCAGTCATAATGAAAACTAGTGTTTATTGAGCACCTACTATGTAGCAGGCACTCTTCTAAGTGCTTCACAGGTACTAATTCAGAGTCCCGACAGCAAGCGTGAAGGTTAGACAGGTTATTTTACAGATAAGAAAACGGAGGCTCAGAGACGTGCAACCAGTCCGAGGTGGCTCAACACCTTGGCCGAGTGGGCTAGGAGCCCCGACCTGGGCTCTGCCCACCTGAGATGGGCCCTGCCGTCATGAAAACGTGCGCAAGTGGACACGAGGCTACGCAGCCGGGCCCTGGGGGGCGTGAACCCGCTCCTCCAGCTGGAGACCTGGCCTCCTGGAGCCGAAGGGGTTATTCCCACTGAGACGCCGCGCCCCGGGCTCCTAGAGCGGCGGCTTCGGGGCGGGAGGAGCTGCGCTTCCGGCCGCGGCGGGGACTCCGGGATTCCGCGGGCGCGCACGGGCTCCGCGCCCCGGCCGCCTGCGCTGGGGCCTCCCCCGGCGCCGCGCAGCGGGTGGGGGCAGGAGGTTCCCCCCCAAGCAGGCCTGCGCCCCGAGTTGCAGAAAGGGAGGCCTGCGCGCAGGGAGGGGAGGCCGGCGGCGCCGAGCGAGGGCGCCCGGGAAGCGGCGCCCTGGCCTGGCCCTGGGCCTGCTCCGGCCGCGGCGCGCACCCCCGCGGGAAGGGCGGCAGCCCGGCCCCCGCGCGGCCCCCGCCCGGCCTCCCTCCCTGGGACCGAGCCCGCGGGAGCCCCGGTAAGAAAGCGCCCGCCCCTTCCCGCCGCCGCCGGCCCCGCGCCCGCCCGCGGGAGTCGGTGTCATGACCCCGTTTTCTTGGCGGCTCTTTCCTGAACGGGCGTGCGAGGCGCCCCCCGCCCGCCCGGGAGGCGCGTTTGTCCTCGCGCCTGGGGGGTGACTCGGTCACGGGGCGGGCTCCGTGTCCACACGGGGCGGGCCGGGGGCCCCGGCGGGACGGCTCCTTCTTAGCCCTAAGGGCATCAGTTCTCTTTCCTCCCTTGCTCCGCTCCTCGTCCCTCCTGGGCTTCTTGCCATTTTTCAGTCTTCGTCTGTTTTTGTCCAGCCTGTATTTTCAGTCTCCTGCCAACATCTTTCCACCAAATTGTGACAACCAGATTATCACGAGCCCGTGCTCTTGCAGTAGCCTGCGGCCTCGCCCGTCCACTGTCCGGCCCGTCACGGGAGAAAACCCGCAGGACTCAAGGTGGCGCCGGAAAACCCCAGGCCTGCTTGGCTTCAGCCGTATTTCTACCCTGACCCCTCTTAGTTCTCAGTAGAAGTTACAATTAGAAAATATGTTTCAAATGGACAGAATTTCCTTTTAATATTCGAATAGATTTTTATTGTACAACTTGGAGTCTTCATTTTAAAAGACTAGATTTCCAGCTGCTTTCAACACAGCAGTAGAACTGGAAATAGTTGACCCAAATTCTTGCTTTCAATAGCTGGTTTGAACTCAGTTGCTTCCCCTTTAGAAGGCACTGTCCCCCCAGCTCACCCCAGTCCCTTCTGCCCCCAAGTATTGTCTGACCCTGAGCCAGAGGATGGGCTCCTGCTCTCCTGCCTGAACTAATGTTTTTCATCTATCGGAGAAGTAGATTTTGATTCCTGGGTCCATCAAAAGTACACAAATGCAAAGTAGATTAAGACACTGTAAGGACAGAACAAACACCCACCTCCTCTCAGTTCCTTTTCTTCCCTGGACCCCACATCCTTTTGAGTTTTCCATTGAGGCCCTACAGGAGCCCTCGCAGACAGCCAGATGAATACTCCACAGCCTCTCAAGTAAACGCGAGAACCGTATTCTTCTCCCTTTGCCTCATCTTCTCCCTTGAGTAAATTGTTTCAGGAAGGTCCACGGCTAGTTGCACTCTGTGCAGTCTTCCTGATAACCAGCCATCCAGCGATCTCCATCCACCTCACCAGCATTTCTGAAGGTGGGGTCCTGGGTTACCCAGCGTTCCCTCCTCTGGATTTCTATGGCTGTGCCTGAATCAGTGTCTTAACAACCTTGCATATGGTAGGTAAATACTTAACTGGATAAATGGCAGGATCACACGTGTTTTAGCCCTGTAGTAGATTGTAAGATTTTGAGGGGTGGGGCCCAAGTTATAGCTATCTTTGCACTGCTCTAGCAACTAGCACAGTGCCTGGTGTACAGCAGACAATCTGTGACCCCCAAGGGAACATGTACCGTAAGGAAGTGCCCCAGACAAGCAATAGATACCAAATTTCAGTCCCATTTTGTGCTGGGAGCACCCCTCCCCTCCCCTCCCCTCTCCAAACATTCACGATGCAGAGGCGTGGCCAGGCGGCCCCAGAGAACAGAGCACAGAGGCCTTACCCCATCCTGGAAGCCGGGAGAACGTCACAGACTCCTTGACTTGGAAGCTCTGCTTAGGATCCAGCCCAGCTACAACCAGGACCCTGCTGTATCTAGGTGACCTTGTGAGGGAAACCCAGCCTGATTCTGATTCTGAATTCCAAGTGTAGAATAACAACGATGTTAACACCTACTGAGGCACTCTGAGCCAAGCACTGCCAAGAGCTTCATGCCTATGGCCTTCTTCCAAACTCACAGCACCATAGAGTCAATACTGTGTCTCCTCTTTGCAGATGAGAAGGCTGAGGCTCCAGTGCCTGACTAACAGGCAGAGCCAAGAGTTCAAGTACATGTGGGCTGATTCCAGGACCCCTGCATTTAGCCCTCTGCTCCTTCCAAACATTTCATGGAACTGCACACTAAAAATGGCTAAGATGGCAAATTTTATGTCTATTTTAAATTAAAAAAATAGGAAAAATCTGAGGCCGAACAGGAACATTTGGTACCACCCAGAGACTCAGCCATCAGCTTACTGGATTTCCTGGTGATACGGCCCACAGTAGACCTCAAGCAAGTGCCAACCCCCTACTCCTTTTCAGGAATTTTCTATCACAGCCTCCTTTAACTTCCTAAAGGAATAAAATACATCTATCTCTTCAGAGCCGATGAACTCTTTAAAAAGTCCAAGATTCTGATTTTTAAAAGTCAAGCCGGCAATGTAGCTTCAAACTCTGAGTAATAAGTGTGTTTTCACAGGAGGGAGAGGCGGCTTCCCAAAGGAAGGACAAGGGAAGCGATAATTACCTGAACACCTAATGGTGCTGGGAACTGGCAATTTCATGTATGATCTCACTGACTCCCTTATAAATAGGAAGGTATTATCCTATTTTGCGCAAGGGGCAAGTGAAGATGTAAAATATGTCATTTTACAAAAGTTAAATGGATCTGAGGGCCAGAAGCCAATCTTCAGCAGAAAGATGTCTGGCGTGCATCCTCTCCTGTGCTGATGCAGAATGGGCCGAAGACACTGAGTATCTGAGTTCGGGGCCCATTGCTGTAGTCCCTCCCTCACTGCCCAAATGTCATTCTAGACTTTTGTCTCCTTGTACTCCAGAGATTTTTGATATGGGGCCAAATGAAAAAAAAAAAAATCTTCCTTGCCTCCTAGCTACAAACCCATCGGGCTTTAAGATTTTATTACAGGGCCTCCCCGGTGGCGCAGCGGTTGAGCGCTGGGTTGCGAAGCTGCGCGCGGCCTCTGCGGCGCCGGTTCGATCCCCGGCTGCTCCCCGGCCACCGGAGGAGGGTCCCACATGGCGCGCAGACCTCTCCTGCCGCCCGCTGCTCCCCTCAGCAGTGTACTTCGGTCCTTCTGCCTGCTCTGCTCCCCGCTCTGGCTCTGGTGGATTCTCTCACCTTCCCGCGCTTCTGACTGTACCCAGTGCATGTATAAACAAAACAAACAAAGAAACCAGCAAACAAATAAATAAAGCATGCCTCTATAAAAAAAAAAAAAAAAAAAAAAAAAAAAGATTTTATTACAAAAGTGCCCTGCACATAGTAGGTTTGTGCACTGATGCTTTTCATACAATGATGAATGCTTTTCATTCTCTGTTCAGTCATCATTCGTTCATTCATTGAACAAATATTATCAAGTGCTGTAGTCATGGTTGTGAACAAAACAGATAAAAACTGAAACAAAAATAATCCCTGCCTGTACAGGGATTAAAGTATAAGAACAAAATCAACAAAATAAAAAATAAAGCGAGGAAGGGGGCTAGGAAGTGTGCAATCAGGGAAGGTGCTGGAGTTTTGGACAGGGAGGCCGGGGAGACGTGGCTAAGAAGGTGAACTGTTAGTACAGACATAAAGAAGTTGATGTGTAACAACTGACTTCGTGATGCCGCCTCCAAGAACTCCAGAAAGAAAACAACCTAGACCTCAAGGAGAGTGATTCACACACTGCCTGCCATCCTTGAATTAGTCCAGCATGGAAAAAACATCACAGAAGATGATTCCCTTTATGTTCTTTCTCATTTTGCCCTAGGAAATGTATAGGGGTATGTATGCACGCACGCACACACACACACACACACACACACACACACACACACACACACGCGCAGTCTGGACATTTCGTATAAATGGCACATGTTGATTTGGGCTTTAAAATCTTTCTTTGGGGCCTCTCTAGTGGCGCAGGCTCCTGAGCGCAGCCCTGTGAAGCTGTCGTTAGCCTCTTCAGTGCCGGTTTGATCCCCACTAGCCTCAGAGTAACCCACATGGGAGCAGACCTCTCCTGTCTCGCCTGCTGCTCCCCTCAGCAGTGTATTTCATTAGGCTGCCTGTTCTGTTCCTCTCTCTGTCTCTGGTGAATCCTCTTACCCTCCCGGGCATCTGGCCTATACCCCGGTTCTTGTATAAATAAAAAAAATAAATCTTAAAAAAATAATAAAATCTTTCTTTGGAAGGGGGTGGTGGGTCACCACTGAAGAACATTACAAAAATGGGTTTGGAACATTCTAAGTGGTTCTAGAAGCCCTTCTGGGGGGAGATAAGAGTGACAGAAAGGGGGGGCTTCCCTGGTAGAGCAAGGGGTTAAGTCTCAGCAGTATAAAGGTATCTGCAGTCACAGCAACACATCCCCGGCCAGGGAGCTACCCACATGGCGCAGCAGACCTCTCCTGTCTCACCCTCTGCTCCCCTCAGCAGTGTATTTCAGTCAATCTGCCTGTTCTGCTCCCCACTCTGGTGAATCCTCTCACACTCCACCTCTGGCCTAAACCCCAGCTCTTTTATTAATAAATAAATCTTTAAAAAAGGGTGACAGGAACAGTAGAAGAGGGAAAATAACTTGTACTTTTTTATTGCTCTGTTTTTGCTTTGTCACCCCAAATGTAGGCAGGATAGAGATCCTATGTAAAGAAAGTGGGAAGTGCTACAAATTAAATTGTCTGCTTTTATTTCTGTGGATGAATTTTTGCCTATGTATGTCTTCTGTTTGCTAACACTGTGAAAAGGGACTGATCATAGAGTCAGCTCAGAAAAACTGGCTTCTTCCTCTAATGTTAGCAGCCTGACTTAGCTGCTCTCTGAGTTTTCTGTAGAAGGAGCTAGCTAAAAATGGAGGATTGTTCCACTCTCCTCTCTGGCACCATCTCCTGGGTAGGAGGTGTTCAGCTTTTTCAGGTGTCTGTTGGCAGTCCTTATTTTATTTTTAGGTGCCCTTCCAAAAGGGTCTCCCCCATCCTGGAACTTCTGGGAACAAAAAGCAAAAGAGGATGAGAAAATAGCAATGTGGGCTGCTTACAATTTGTACGTGTCATACATTTATTTTGAGGCTTCACACAAGTTATCCCGACTGTCTCGTGCTTAGAAGGGACGCTGGGGGACATCGACGCCAATCCCTTCATTATGAGAGGAAGAAGGAAGACTAGAAATAGGCTGTGACTTGCCTTAGGCCGCACAGCAAGGGGGTGCCAGAGTCCGGGTGATTTCGGGGCTCCCCTTATCATTTACACTTGAAGTCAAAGACCAGAAACCCAGGGTTTCCACGAAGACGAGGGAGTGTCAGAGTGGGCCATCTGAGGGAGGACGGGGCTCAATCCTCTTTCAACAGTGCCTTAGAGGAAGTGCTGGCCCCGAGTCGAGGTTTCTCGGCATTTGCTGGAACTGGGTCCAGACCTCCGGGCTCGCCCCGCAGCCTGAATGACTCTCCCGGGGGCGGTGGGCGCAGGTTCCCCGGGGCAGGGGCCGCTCTCCCGGCGCGTTGTCAGGGCGTCTTCTCCGGCCTGGGCTCGGGTGTCTGGACCCCTGATGTCGTTCGCTGGCGAAGGCGCCCGCAGATCCTCCCAGACACCGGGCGGGGGGCGGTCCGCTGCGGGGGGCGCAGGCGAGCCCGTTGGGGCGCGTCTCGGTGGCCCCGAGCCAGTCCCGGGGCGCGGGGACCCCGCGGACCGCGCTCCTGCGGCGCCTCAGCCCCGCGAGAGGCTCCAGCCCTGCAGGGGGAGCCAGCGGGGCGGCTGGAGGCGTCGGGTGCCGTCGCCGCCGGGACGCGCGCCAGGGCCGTCCTCAGCCGCGGGCCTGTCCAGGGCTGCCGGGGGCAGGTGTTGGGAAAAGGGAAGGTTCGGTGTTTCCCACGCTGAGCCGCTGCGCTCCGGGGCGCGGGAGGGGACGGAGTCCGGGAACCGGGTCCCCCCTGCGGTGCCAGCGGGCGCCCTCGGCAGCCGTCGCGCGAGGGCGCAGGTGCCGGGGCGGGGGAGCCTCTGCGAGGTGGCCGGTGGGCTCGGGGGGACCCGGCCGTCCCGGGAGGACGCGCGCTGGGCAGCCCTGTAGAGCGGCGGGTCCTGGGGACGAACGCGGGGCGAGCGCAGCCCGGATGCTCGCGCCGGGAACCGGGCGGCCGGGGCGGCGCGAGGCCGAAGGGCCGAGGGGAAGGTGGCTGCGCCGCGGGCTCTGGGGGCGCGTTCCCCGGGAGGGGGCGGCTGGCTGGCGTCGCCGAGAACAGCGACAGAGTGGGGCTGACGCCTTAGGGTGGGGAGTAGTAGGGAATGATTTGGGGGTGGGGTGGGGTGGGGGGTGCCGCGCAGATCTTGTGTGCCTGGCTTTTCAGTCTGCGCTGGAAGCCTTTGCAGGATTGCTGACAGGAGGGGCTCGTCTAGCACGTGCGCGCGCCTACGGAGGTAGCGCCCTTGGCACACCGTGCCGGCCTGTGGGTGTAGGTTCATGCCTCTTTAGATTTATTGGCCGTGCACACCCACCTCCAAAGCACCCACATTCCTCCGCCGTCGTCCATTGACCTTCACCCCCACCTGCCCCCTCCCGTAGCCTCAAAATTTCAGTCAGATTTCTAGGATTTTTTTTTTGGGGGGGGGTTCAGTTTTATCTCTGACTTATATATATATATTTTATTTTAAAGATCTATTTTATTTATTTATGCACACAAGAACTGGGGTGTAGGTCAGAGATGGGGGGGTATCGAGGTGGTGAGAGGATTCACAGAGACAGAGTGGGGAGCAGAACAGGCAGATCTACTGAAATACACTACTGAGGGGAGCAGCGGGTGAGACAGGAGAGGTCTGCTGCGCCATGTGGGTCAGCGACTTGGCCAGGGATCGAAATCGAGCTGCAGTGGCTGGTGATAGCCTGCTAGCGCTGTGTCTTTAACCCCTGCGACACCCGGGGGGCCTGTGATATTATTTGTAACGAGTCTATAAAATAGTTACTAGAACTGATATAATTGATCTTTATAGATTCACCTTGTATCCTTGACAGAACTAAATTCATTTATTACTTCTAGTATATAGTTCTACATACTGAATTTTTACAAAGATGCTAAAGCAATTCTATGGTGCTTTTTCAGCAAATAGTGCTGAAGCAATCGGACCCTTTATAAAAATGAACTCAAAATAAATATTAGAAGTAAATGTGAAACTGGGCCTCCCGGTGGCGCAGCGGTTGAGCGCTGGGTTGCGAAGCTGCCCGCGGCCTCTGCGGCGCCGGTTCGATCCCCGGCTGCTCCCCGGCCACCGGAGGAGGGTCCCACATGGTGCGCAGACCTCTCCTGCCGCCCGCTGCTCCCCTCAGCAGTGTACTTCGGTCCTTCTGTCTGCTCTGCTCCCCGCTCTGGCTCTGGTGAATTCTCTCGCCCTCCCGCGCTTCTGACTGTACCCAGTGCTTGTATAAATAAATAAAAATAAATCTTAAAAAAAAAGAAGTAAATGTGAAACTATATAACTTTTTTTTACAAAGGATAGGAGAAAATCTTCAAGGATCTAGGGATAGACAAAGAATTCTTAAACTTGACACCAACAGCATGATTCAGAAAAGGAATAAAAATATTATTGTAGAACTATTTCTCCCTTCAAATATATCAATATTTGCTTCTGTTATTGTCTTCTAATTTTGCTCTACTGTTGTAAAAATTAAACTATGTCCTTACCAATTTTCTGCCTGCTGGATCTATCCATTACTAATAGAGGAATATTGAACTTTCCAACTCTAATAGTAGAGTCATCTCTTTCTCTTTGCATTTCTATCAGTTTTTGCCTCTCATCTTCATTTTTGAAAGGTGTTTTTGCCTGTTTTTTTTTTCTTTTAGTAGTTTTAAGATATTAATGTGATGAGAACTTCCAGCTCTATTGTCTTAGCAACTTTCAAATATACAATACAGTTTTTTTTTTTAAAGTTCACAATCTGATAGTATTTATTGTGGAATTTGTCATACAGCATTCCCCAAAAGAAAAAAAAATATGTAACATAAGCTTAACATCCTAACAATGTATGTCGTTAGTGAGATATAAGCTAACTCCCTATCTCATCCTCCCTTAAAGCAAATTTAATTATATTTATATTTTTTATTTTTATATTCCCCATACAATTGCAACCCCCTTATTTTGACCCCAATCTCTCCTTTCCCCGCCCCCCCATAGTGTATCTCTGGTTCATAGTTGTTTGTTGATTTCTTCTTTCTTATATTCTTTTTCCTGGTCCCTTATTTAGGTTTTCTAGATTCTTGCTATGAGTGAGACCATCCGGTATTTTTCTTTTTCTTTCTGGCTTATTTCGCTGAGCATGATCCCTTCCACCTCCATCCATGTTGCTGCAAATTGCATGTGTTTATCTTTTTTGATTGCTGAATAATATTCCATTGTGTTTAGGTACCGCATCTTCTTGATCCAGTCATCTGCTTTTGGGCATTTGGGTTGTTTCCAAAGCTTAGCTATTGTAAATAGTGCTGCTATAAACATAGGGAAGCAGGTGCCCTTTGGAATTAATGTTTCTGTGTCCTTTGGGTAAATACCTAGGAGTGGAATTGCTGGATCATATGGAGGCTCTATCTTTAGTAGGTTGAGGAATCTCCACACAGCTCTCCATAGTGGGTGGACCAGTTTGCACTCCCACCAACAGTGCAGAAGAGTTCCTTTTTCTCCACGTCCTCGCCAACATTTGTTGTTGCTAGTTTTTTTAATATGTGCCATTCTCACTGGTATAAAATGGTATGTCATTGTAGTTTTGATTTGCATTTACCTGATACAATACATTACTATTAACTGTATACAATTTCATCTCTTTTTAAGGCTGAATAACATACCATTGTATGTAGCACATTCTGTTTCTTTATCTGCTGAATATCTTGGTTGTTTCCACCTTTGGCTGTTGTAAATAGTGCTGCTGTGAATATGGGTGTGCACATAAGTCATACCTTTTTGAGTTCACTATTCACCAAAAGAACCATCTAGGCTTTTTTTTCCTTTGGCCCAGCACCCCCTCTTCATTCTGGTTACAACCCCTTCTTCACTGGGAATAGAAGAGATTTATGGGGAATAATCAGTAATTGCTCCAATTGTGCTATCTTAATCCTTAGCTCCAGTAATGGCTATTGGTCCTAACCTAGGTAAAGCAGGATTGAGCTGAGTAAAGTGAGGTAGAGATAGTTTTTGCTGCCTTGTTTCCAGCAATTTGAAATACTACTCTCGGGAACAAGGCAGACATGAGTAAAGCATAAAGAAAGTCGGGGAGAAAATGCCCAGCTTCTGTTTAAGGTCCTGATTCCAGATGCCTCTGTAGCCAGGTATACTCTTTCTTGTACCCTTCTATCCCCTCTTTCTTACCTAAGTTAGTGCCTTTTGGATTTTTGCCCCTTGCAGTCAAAATAGTCCCTACTATCACACTCTCTATATTGGAATTCTTCCTGCAGGAGGACGCAAAGCAGTTTGCCTTAGGTGGGATTCTCTCAGAAGCTTACCCTGGGCCCAGACTAAAGTGCACATGACTTATTAAAGATGTGCTCCCAGGAAAAATTAGTAAGAGAGCAAAGTAGGTATGTGCAAATGTGCAAAGTGTGAGAGCAACTTGGAGTGTAAATAACACCTTAAGATTTGTGCTGCTTTGAAGAATGGAGCTGGGCTTTGGGATTTAGACCCCAATCATGGGCTCTAAGCCCCCCTAGTGGAAGGAGGGGTGGGGACATAAATGTTCCTGTGGGTAAAGTGGCTCTAATGTCCGAGGCCAGACCTCTGAAGGCTGCAGGTGTAAGCCACTGTCAGGAAACGCACAGCTTCCAGGCTCGTGGCACTGATACAAGGAATCTGCAGATCTGCAGGGGCTGGGAGGTGGCACAGCATTTGATATGACATCTAGGAAAGCTTGGACCTCCCCCTCTCCCTCCCATTCTACCTGCCTGCCCCCCTGCCAAGTGGGGTGTGCCACTAACACAGGCTGCTGCATGTGCTGACCCAGTGACTCCACCATGGGAAATGTATGTGTCACTGTGTGTTCTGCATGAAAAACTGTCAGGGTTTTTTTTCTTGTTTTTCACATTGAATTCTTATATTCTGCAGGGAGCATTCTGTATACAAATGTGCACTCGATGGAGAAAAAGAAAGATATCTTCAAAGACCTTTTTTCCCTCTTCAGCAGAGGTCTCACATGCCAGTAATGTTCAGCCAGGCAACAGAAAATGACCAACGCTAGATTTTTTTTCAAGCATTTCCCATGTGCAAACCAGTATCCTAAATGCTTTTACATTCATTATCCCTTTATACAAGGGAGACAGTATTATATCCAATTTATGATCAGGAATATAAGCTAATAAATGTGGAGCTGGGACTTGAATTTGGGCAGTCTGGATCCTCAGTCTGAGCTCTGACCCTCACCCTCTAAAAGGTGTAGCTAACAGTGAAGGTGTTAAATAACAGCAAAGATTCATGAAGTAAAATAATTAGTAAGAGAAGGAGAAACATGAGAAACAGTTTTATTAAACATTCTAACACATTTTCTTAACAAGTAATCAAAAAATAAATAAGGACATTGAGGATATGAACATATAATTTTTTTTTACCCTGAAAACAAATAGTATGCTTTCTTTTCAAGTTTCATAGACAGTGACAAAATTCAATCGATTCCAAGGTACAGAGAATAGTTTGGTAAATTTTTGAAAAGTAGAAATTCTACAAGCCAGTCTCTGACCAAAATGCAATACAATTAACAATAATATAAAACACACCACTCAGAAAATGAAAAACATAAATAGCATCTTAAATGACTCTCAAGACAAGAAATAAATCAAGAATAAAAGCCAAACAATTTAGGAAATAGTAAAAAAAAAAATACAGTCAAAGCTATCTGCAGAGGTAAAGTGTCAAAAGGAGAAAAATAAAACAAATGAATTAAGCATGCAAGTTGGGATTTTGGAAAAGAGTACAAAACAGCTCCCCCAAAATGGGAGAAAGGAAATTTTGAAATTGCAAACGGAACCAACATCCGGAAGCCAGAGAGCAGGAGCGATGTGACTTCCCGCCCATGACCTTGGTCCCCTGACGTGCTGCTCAGTTCTCCCGCGTCGCACGGCCCAGGCTCTGCCTGGTGGCCGCATCTACCAAGGCTCCAGCTGCCTCTGGCTCCTTCCTCGTAATCACCACATCCGGGCCTGCTGCGCCTGTGCTGTGGCACTCTGCATGTTGCTCCACGGTAAATTCTCGCCACTTGCCGCTCCCTTTTATGAGACTTGAAGTCTGCAAGGGGGAACCAAGTCCTCGCCGTATGCTCAGGGCCTGGGAGGTGCTGGGACTCGGTGGATGTCAGCTGAGTGGAAGAAGGAGCGGATGCTCCACACTGATTCCTGAGTTGCATCTAGCGGGTGTCAGGAGGCCTGGAATGAATGACCCTAACAACAAGAGGGCTAAGGAGGATGCGCCTGGTGGGGTGTTATGCCAGCAATAATGGTCATGTTGACGTTTATAAAATCTGAGGAAGATGTTTCTCTCATGAAATGGAAAATAGTCCTGTCTACCCCTGAAGGCCTGGTTCAAACAATGTATTTTTTAAAAAGATTTATTTTATTTATTTATACAAGAACTGGGTACAGTCAGAAGCGTGGGAAGGCAAAAGAATTCACCAGAGCCAGAGCGGGGAGCAGAGCAGGCAGAGGGACTGAGGCACACCGCTGAGGGGAGCAGCAGGTGGCAGGGGAGGTCTGCGCGCCATGTGGGACCCTCCTCTGGTGGCCGGGGAGCAGCCGGGGATCGAACCGGCGCTGCAGAGGCTGCGGGCAGCTTCCCAGCCCAGCACTCAACCGCTGCACCACCGGGGAGGCCCCAAATAATGTATTTTCCTCATTTCTCTAGTTGGAGAAATTCTTTTTCTTGGGCTTCCAGAGCATCTGCTCTTTGCCTGGTCTTTTACCGTGTCCGCCTCGGGTTATCGTCTCCACAAGGCTGTGCCGCCTCGAGGCAGATTGCCGGCCTCGGACCTTCCTCCAGACTAAACCCGTCTTCCCAACACAGGGCAAGGAAAGGACGACCTACAGATTTGGAAGGGTCATTGCCTGGGTGACAGAGACCACACCCAACACAAAGCACCCAGGGCAGAGGATCAAGATTCCCAAACCTCAGGGAACTCACACCTGCATTACCTGGGCTGAGACGTGCGGGTGTTTTGACCATGTTTGTGCCCAGGTGAACGAGGAGAGGGCATTCCAGGCACAGAGAGCCCTGGTGACAATTCCCAGTGGCCAGAAGCAAGTAGATTTACTTCAGAATCACAGAATTAGTACCAACTTGACCCTTCGAACCATCTTTACTCGGCTGTCAGAATAACCTTTCTCAAACTCGAGTCAAGCTCTGTCACTCAGTCCCTTCCTCAGACCCGTCCACGTTCCCCGAGCCCTCGCGTCGGGCCTGACAGCCCAGGCTCCATGTGAGCAGCTCCCCACTGAGCTCTCCATTGTCATCTCTGGTCACACCCCTAGAAGGGGACTTGCTCAGGATTCTCAGCCTGGACCCCATCTCTCCTCATTATATATTGTGTCCTGACAGCAATTCATCCAGGACCATGGGTCCAAAAGTCATCTACGTGTGGCAACTCCTGTATATCCTTCTGGTCTGGACTTCTCTTGTCAGTTCCCGACAAATACATCCAATTTTATCCAAGGTTTCTACTTGACAGCTTCACTTGGATGTCAGAGACATCACAAACACAGCTCTCTGAGATGCCCATCCCACCCAGACCCCTTCCTCTGCTTGTCCCCCGCATCAGCAAACCTTTGTACCTGCCCCACCACCCCAGTCACTCCTGACTTCTCCTCTGACCACTCACACAGACACTCCCCGCTAAGTTCTGCTGATTCTACCACCAAAGCTTCTCGAACATCCCTCCAGTTTCTCTAGCCTATATGTCAGCGTCTCAGTCTAAGCCACATGGGCCACACAAGAGCCTCCTGCCTGGTCTCCTGCCTCGTCCATGCCCCTCAGTGCATTCTCAGAGCTCGGGGTGGGCTTAAATGCAAACTGAATCACACCACTGCACTAAAGTTGGGGTAAAATCCAGGCTTCTAGTTTCAAGGGACTCCCACTGACCGAATGTGGGACAATTTGAGCCCCAAAATAAACAACAAAAGTATTGGAAAATAATAGAAATCCAAGAGTCCCTACTAACAAGTACATACATAAACGGGCAGGAAAGTGTGCCGTGAGGGAGTGCTGAGGTCGAAGCTAACCTCATGAGAAAGCTCGATTCAATGCAGTCAAGTCACAAGTAGGCGTTAAATCTCATATTTCACACTCTCTGGATAGGATACGTGCCCGACAGCGACGTATTTCCCTGACTGTTTATCGGGGAGGTCTGGGAAACAGTAAGAGCAGATGGGGGAAGCCAGACAAAATTAAATCAGGAGCAGACAGACCTCGTGGGCCTCTCGTCACACTGAGGACAGGATATCGCTGTTCCGTCTTCCAGCCAGGAACACGTGACCCGTATTTAGTAATGAAGAAACAGCAGGGCCTCCCCGGTGGCGCAGCGGTTGAGTACTGGGTTGCGAAGCTGCCCGCAGCCTCTGCAGCGCCGGTTCGATCCCCGGCTGCTCCCCGGCCACGGGAGGAGGGTCCCACATGGCGCGCAGACCTCTCCTGCCGCCTGCTGCTCCCCTCAGCAGTGTCCTTCGGTCCTTCTGCCTGCTCTGCTCCCCGCTCTGGCTCTGGTGAATTCTCTCACCCTCCCGCGCTTCTGACTGTACCCAGTGCTTGTATAAATAAATAAATAAATCTTAAAAAAAAAAAAGAAACAGCAGACGAACCAAATGAGGAACATTCTATTAAAGGGAAGCCCGCTTTCTCCCACCGCTTCCGTGCGGTAGACGACAAAGAGAGGCTCAGGAGGCCAGAGGAGCGGAGACCACAAGGACGGGACAATAATGCGACACCACTTCTCCGCTGGCTCCTGGACTGGAGGGAACCACGACGGAAAGGAGATGCCCGAGACAACGGAGCGGGCCGGGGCGGGTGGCTCCCGGGGTGTGGACAGCGGCTCGAGGCGGGAAACACGCACCCCGAGTCTGTGGGGGGAGCCACATGATGCGTGTGACTCGTTTCCAGCGAGGGCAGCGTGAGCGCGGGGAGCACACACCGCAGAGGGAATGCGAGTCATTTCAACAGGTGGATTTGGGGTAAAGGACAGACCCGTGTCCTGTGGGCTGGTCTCGCAGCTCTTCTCTAGCTTGGAACTCATTCAGCAAACAGAAAGGAAAATTCAGGCTCCTGCCCAGGACACAGGCAGCCGCCACCACCCGGGCCAGCCTCGAGCGCGCCCCCAGCACCCCGGGCTCCGTGGGCCCCGCCAGCACAGGCCGCCTGCTGCTTCCCGCCGCGCGCTCCTTCCCGCCGCTGGGCCGCCTCCGTGCGGGCCTCGGGTTACACTCACTGTGTCCGTCGGAGTCACTGTCTCAGAATGGCCCAACCCAAGACCTAGTTCTCCTTTCACAGCATGAGCTCTGCCTCCGCGATACGGTTTGTCAGTTCGTGTTCGGGGAAGGTGGCTTCGTGGCCGCCTCCTCCGCGCCACCCTGCACGCTTCAGGCTCAAAGGCCCCTCTGCCCGTGCTCGGCCAGCACGCTGCTGATCACTTCGCAGGCAGCTGATTTGGGGTGACTTCTGCTCTCCAAGCTGCTGGCAGCTCTCAGAGAACACAAGCGCAGTCTGTCTTGCCCCAAGGACGGGTTTAAGAGTGAAGTCTATGAAGGCTGCGTGGAGTCCCTGCTGCGGTCCCAGTATTTGAAACTCAGAGGCTGGGGGGAGGGGGGGAGCGCCCTAGAAGGACAGGCATGTTAAGGGAGAGACAAGGAATGCAGTGGGGAGACTGGGCCCTCGGAGAGGGGCATGTCAGTTGGCTGGTGCTGGTGCTCAGAGCAGCGTCTGGGTGAGAAGGAGAACCGGTCACCGAGGCTGTGGGCACAGGAAAGCTCGCTCACAGGCCTGTGTGAAAGGGGAGGGGCTGGAGGATGCAGACTTGAGGGTTAGAGGGAAAAATATCCCTGGAAGCAAAGAAACAGTGTCCAGAAAAGCAGCAGTAACAGGCCACTTGGCTGCTAAAACCCATCCATTTGTGTTTTCATCGTCCTGTTCAAGCTCAGCAATCCGACACTTGGCTAATTGAGGCAGCCTGGTGGAGGTTAAGGGCTTTGAATCCTGACCCCACATCATGTCTGTGTGACCTTGGGCGGCAGACTTGACTTTCCCAGGCCGCAAGCCCTCATCTGCAGAACAGTCGTGCTGTAGTTATGTGGCTGCTGGCAGGATGACATGAGCTCATCTTGGGAAAGCCCTTTGATCCTTGTTTGGTCTACGGGACCAGGAATGAATGAGCAGAGAATGTACGAGCACAGCAGGAGCAGGAAGCACTGGTTCCTGCTAAGAAGTTTCCTAAAATCAGCCAACAACAGAACTTGAGACAAGCGTCAAAGAGCCGCCTCCACCTTCTATTACATGTCTCCTTCCCTGCCCCGGCCCCTATTTAAAAAGCATACGGTGTGCAGGTTCCATTGAACACTGTCCTTTCTCCAGAGCTTCCTCCTGAAAACTGACTTTCTTCCTGCACCCCAAGTGTGCCCCCAAGTCAGAGGATGCTGGATTTGCCTGCTTGATTGCAAATAAACCCTGTTTTCCAGGAAACCTGGGAGACATCTCAACACAGCTCTGCTCTGTGAATCTAAGGACGAAGCCTCAGGCGACTTGCGCAGAGATACCACTACTATCTGACCATCCCCTCTCTAATGAAAAGAGAGGTGTGTGGATGCCATTTCCCGGCCGTAGAAAGCGCTTCCACAACACAGTCTCCCTCTCATCCTCTCAAATGCCCTGGGAGGTAGATACAGCAGATAACAACACTGGTCCGCATTTATCAAGCATTTACAACTGCCACGCTCTGTAGGAAGTATTTTCATATGTGAGCTCACTTAAACTCACAACATCCTATGAAATGGGCTCAGCTTTTCCATTTTATAGAAGAGATAATGGGGCTCAAAGGAGTTAGAACTTGCCCCAAATCAAAGAGGTAGTAAGTAATGGATCTGAACCTTCATCTGACCCAAAAGTCATACTTTTAACCCTCTATAATACTGCCTCACAAAGCAAGTATGTTACTTGTCAGGCCTCATTCTACCCATTAAATTGAAGCTCAGAGAGGTAAAGTGACTTGTCTAAGGTCTCACAGCCAGGAACTGGCAGAGCTTGGATCCATACCTGGTCCTCCTGGCTCATGAACCTTCAGTGGCTGGGCTGGATGATGTGCTAAGTAGCCATTTCTGCAGTCTACTTGCCTGGCTGGTCCTGCTCAGCCCAGAAAACTAAATCTATATAGGAAGTCCTTCCCTGACACTTTTGGGGCATTCGTTTTTCTGAATCTCAAGAATAATCAGTCAAGAAATTGGGAAAATGGGGAAAGTCTCCTGAGAGACGTATTGCTTAACAATCAAACAGGAGCCATCCTGGGTTGAAGGAATCAAGTAGCATAAAGTAGAAAGCGGGAGAAGGAAATGCTGACACAGGGGACCTAAGGTTAAGGCAGACATTCTGGAACTTGGGATGGGAGTGCAGAGGAGTGATTCACTGCGGTGACAGTGAATCACTTTCACAAATACACTACTAATCGGTCTATGAATGATGTTCTATGAATATTCTATGAATGATGTTCCAAGAAATTATAAGTTTTGGAAACAAATCCTTAAATTGTCATTTTCAGCCCATGATTACATATCGTGCAGTTACTCTTGTTGAATTAGGAGGCCTGATTCCAGAGGAACTGGATGAACTTCCCAAGCAACCCAGTGAAGTCACTTCAGGAGCCCATGGGCTGAGCCTGAAGGATTGGCCTTAGCATGAAATTTCTGAGTCAAGTTTCATCTCATTCACTGGTGCAAATATTAATTTTCATTCAGGGAGAATCCGCTCACTTTAGTATAAAAACTGTTTTATATAATCATGACTGAGGAAAGTGGCCACTCCATAAAGGATGCCTGTCCTGGGCGCACCCTGACTCGTGTGCCGTGGGAGAAGCGGTGCAGTAGGGTGGGTTGGGGAGTCAAGCAGGGAGATATGGGCCTGAATGCTGGTTCTGCCACAAAGACCAGCTGTGTGACTTTGGGCAGGTCCCTTCACCTCTCTGAGACTTTGTTTCTCCATCTGTAAAAACGTTGATAATGAGAGCATCAATGTCATAGGGATGTTGTGAGGATTAAATGAGATAATTTTCATAAATCACAATGCCTGGCACAGAATGAGCCCCCGGTAAATGGAAGACTATTTCTTCCTAGTATGACCACCAAGAGCAGTGGAAGCCAAGAGCTTTGTGAGAGCCCTTGGATCGCTTCAAAGGGTAGGTTGGCCTTTGGCCTCCTCCTGGTGGGGATTTTCCAGGACTGTGGGAGCCAGCTCAGGGCTGCACCAGAAGCTCCTGGGCCTCCCCACTGCTCAAGCTGCCCTCCCCACTCCGACGGGGCTCTTGGCTGGAAGGCCTGTTATTCATGTGGGTTCCCAGGAGACTGGCAAGTTGGGCACCCAGCTCAAATAAGCCCTTATAGCCAATGGCGCTGGGGTAACCCCAGGGTGAGGAGGAAGTGGAGGGTGAGGGGGAAGGTAGGGTGGTGCTTTGGCGCCCAGCGGCCCTTCAGGCGCATCCTGGTGCCATGGGAGGCTGGAGGTGGGAAGCCAGGTGGATGCCCTGGAGGGCCAGGCTCTGGGATAGAAGGGGCAGGAGGCAGGCACGCCTGGGGCCGCTGGCAGGAGAGCAAGGCTGGTGCCTGGTGCCGGAAGAGGTGGGCACATTGCCCACTCCTCACTCCAGGAGGGCCTCTGGCATTGAAGCGTCCTCAGGTGCTGGAAGTGGGCCGAGTTGTGTCTGAAGCCTGTCCCACATTTAGGGTGCCAGTGGGCCTGTTGGCTGTGCGGGAGTTGGCAGGATGGGTGCCGTGATCTTCAGTACAGTGCAGGCTTGCCCTCGAAGTTCCTACGTAGGTGAGCCAGGAAGCCCGTTCCACCCTTCGGGCTCAGGTGTGAATCTGGATCGTGGTGTGGCCAAGGGGGACCTAAGGGCCCCACCTTGCCTGGGGAGCCAGCTCACCTCCCCTTCCCCTGGGGGATCGTTCTGGGTGCCCTTGGGGTCTTGCTCCCTCCCCCGGGTGCTCTGGTATCTGGGAGCATCGTGGGTCGGGAATTTGTCCGGAGGCCCCTCCTGGGAAGGAGCCTTCTGAGGGGCTCTGTCTTCAGGCCTTTGTCGTGGAGGGCTCTCCTTGTCATTCTCACTCCTGAATCCTGCAGGGAGAAAAGATTCTGGGTAGTGTTTTCTCATCTCCTCACCTTACCCAAGACCATGCCTGGGGAATCCTAAAAATAGCACCACTTGGTGGCCAAGTCTTTGCACAGGACCGAGTTCTGCATTTCTGACAGCAGGCCAGGTTGAGGTGGGGCCTGTGGGAAGCCAAGAGGCCTGCCTTTCTGAAATCTGAGAGACCAGGGCAGCTCTCACACTTACTTGCACTGTGATTTCACACAAATTACGTAACTTCTGCTGTCTCAGCTTGTTCAGCTGTTAGTGGGAGTCAGGATAAAAAAGCCTCAGAGGACTGTGGGTTTGCCCAGGGGATCCTCCCACCATCAGGATGGAAGGACACAGCAGTGATATATTGGATAGTCCATGTCAACCTGGACCTTAAAGAAAAAACCCTTTAACGCTGTCACTACCTAGTGAGTTCCAGGCCCCGCTACTGGGGGTACAGGCCAGAGGTACGGGGGGCAAGGGGGGAGGTTTGAGCGGTGAGAGGATTCACCAGAGACAGAGTGGGGAGCAGAACAGGCAGATCTACTGAAATACACTGCTTTTCACCTCCATATACTTTTAGTGTGTGTTTGAAATTCTCCATAAGAAAAACTTTCCTTTAAAGTCTGGGGGGTGGGGTGGTAACAAACCCGCAAGGAATAAGAAAAGCTTAACCATGAGCAGGTGCTAAGGCTAATGATCACAGCTCAGTTTTGGATCTTTAGAACTAGGCAACCTGATCCAAGGTCTCTGGCAAGAACCTCCAACCTCAGCTTATTCTGAGACAGTTTCTTTTTCTTTTGGGTCTATTAGGGTTACAAAAATTCTAGGAAGGTATAAAAATAAAAACTGGTAGAATTACTGAAACCCTAGAAAAGTGTAAAAATTGGAACCACAGGAAGGTGCTGGAATAAGGATAAGAAAAAAAACTAAATCCATGGTTTTTGCACATTTATAACCAGTTTTGATGGCGAGGTTTTAATAAGTTCTGTAACTGCCTTCTTTGTGTATGCTTCAAGTGTGTGACGTCGTCAAAAGAATCAGTCGTGTTGAATATGTATTTGCAGTTTACATTATTCAAGATAATTTAATTGCTTAGATTCCTAATGAAAGCCTAAGTCCCCTATGTAAAGGGGACTTTCAAGTTTTATCATTTTTGTTCAACAGAGTTGTGGGGTAAATGAAGTTAAAAATCGGGCTTTTTCCCCCATCCCACCTGCCACTAGCATGGATGCCTGGGCCAAGGGGTGTGGGCATGGGTGCGGGGCATGCGCACCTTTAATTGTGACCACCTGGGCCCAAAAGAGCACGGTGTGCGCATGTGTAAACACTCAGTTTGTTCCTGGAGGGGCAGGATAAAGGCAGCCCCAGCAGCACGGCCAGAGGACCACTCTGAGGCGAGACCACGAGACTGAGAACACCAGAGAGAGCCCAGAGAAAGTGAAGATTTCTGGAGGCCTGGGGGTGCTCGGTTGCCTTACCTGTCAGCTTCCCTGCCCAGCCCATGCCTGCCTCCCTGCATGCCAAGCTCCTTGCCTGCTGTGCCTGTGTACCTGTTTCCCTGAGAACATTATAGGCCTGTAAAAATCCATGTAGGCCTCCAAGATTCCTTTTTCCATCTATCTGAATCCACAGTGAACCTGCCCTGTGCATGCTTGCACTAGAAGGGTCTAATAAATGGAACATTAAACAGTTCAGAAGGTGGTGAACACTCATTTCTAGTCCATAAGCCTCTCACATATATATAATAGTCTTCCAGGGACTTCTGACTTCACTTTAAATGAGAGACAGGTAACACATGGCCGAGGCCTGCACCACAGCTTTTCAGAGTGGTTCAGACGAGCTCAGGTACTGGCCGGGGAAGAGGTGGTGGCAGGAGCAGACATCAGGAAGGCAGAGCTGAGCAAGGAGCGCCCATGGCTTGCACAGCCTGACTGACCGGGTAAGCCATCAATCATGGAACAACAGGGACACCAGGCCCTGGAGACACCACAGCAAATAAACCAGGGCCTGCCGTGTTCTTCCTTCCAACCCCCACGGGTCACCCTTCTCCTTCAGCCACAAACAACTTCCTGCCACACTTTCCTCTTCACGCCATTCCCATGAATGACATTCCAGGCCTGACCTCTTTCCTGTCCCATGCTGGATCATTGGTCTCACCACAGAGAAGCCCTGGCTTCCACTCAAGAGGCACAAGGCAAAGATCCCGATCCAGGGCATAGGCACACAGCTAATCTGCACAAAAGTGGTTAGGGGTGTGGGCTTTGGATGAAATGGCCTAGATTTGAATCCTTCCTTTTATCCGTGACCCTGGGCAAGTAATATAACATCATCTGGTCTCACTTTTCTTGTCTACCTAAGAAGAATAAAAATCCCTATTTGACAGTGTTCCTGTGAGAATTAAATGAGATGTCTACCTGCACAGGTAACGTCCATGTATATAAATAAAGGTACTGAGTAACATTAGTGGCTGCTACTGTTACCCTAATATTGCTGTTACTTAGGGTTTGCTTTCTAGAAGGCCTTGGATATTTGCTTATGGATATAACCACACATATGAGATCAGACCAATGTTTTTTTCTAAGTATTAACTCACCCTCCTTTTCAAGCCAAGAGACGGTCATTTTTAGTTCACATTTCCTCCAAATCAACAACAGGTAAAAATAAACCAATGAAAATGTCAGAAGAGATCTGGGAAGAAACGTCTCCATTGACAGCAGCTAGTGTGGGCAAGTAGCTGGAATGCAGAGGGTGTATCTGATCCCAGTGGGCTCAGGGTCACTGCTCACAGTCGTGCAAGGAGAGCACCAAAGACTCTCCGGGAACAGAGCGCTATGTTGTTGTTACAACAAACTTCCAGCAGGTGGCAGCAAATTGCTTTAAGGAAAGGGCACTTTTTCTAGTTCACACAAGTTGCTGACGATTTGTGAATGGGCTGAGGAGTTGACTGTGGTCTTTCCAGAGAGCAGGTACCATGCTTTCTTATTTTTTGTGCCCTGAAGATTCCCGTCCCCTGGTTATTCAGGCAAACAATATCTAGGTACAGATGTGAAGGGATTTTGCAGATGTGATTCAAGTGCCAAGTCAGTTGGTGTTAAGAGATTATCACCCAATCAGGTAGCAGAGTTTTCTCCAGGTGATAGCAGAAGTCAGAGATTTGAAGGACAAAAGCAATTGGAAGCCCATTGCTGACTTGAAACCGAAAGGAGTCACGTGATGTGGAACTTGCTGGCTTCTGAAGTGCCCCCAGCTGACAGCCAGTGAGGAAAGGAGAGGCAGGCCTATACTGCAAGGAGCAGTTTGGCCAACAATCTGACCTCACTTGGAAGTGGATTCTTTCCCAGAGCCTCTAGATAGGATCCCAGCCCAGCCAACACTTTGACTTTGGCTTCGTGAGACTGCACTGAGGACCCGGCCAAATCCATGGAATCTGACCTACAGAACTGTGAAATAATAAGCGGGTATTGTTTTAAGCTGCTGCATCTGTGGTCATTTGTTATGCAGCAATAGAAAACGAATACACTTGGCTTTATGAAAGAGCTCAGCTGGAGAGAATGTGAGCATCCCGTCAGGAATGTTGATTTTCTTTGGAAAGATAATGAAATCTGGGACCACAGCAGCAACTGGAATCATCACCTGAGGAAGTTCCAATGGTCCACAGCTATTCTCCAAGATCCATTTGATTTCTGCGCAGGCCAGACTGGTGAGTTGAATGGGGAGTGATCGACCTCACTACTCCAGTTTTTTCATCTCTGACTCTGGCCTGAATGCGTTGTCGCCAAGGGATGTAGTACTTTTACTGGTTTGTTTTCTTTGTAGGGAGGGTAAGTTCTGGAGGCTTCACTTAACCCTGCCTACAGGCCAGCCTATGAGTCAGAGAACTCATTGCCTATGGGTGACCTCCAACCTATGGGTAAGAGAACTATTTGGGGAACCACTGTTCATTTTTAATTTATTGCCTCTCAGCTCCAAATTCACCCTCTGTGTCTGCTCTGAAATGCAGGTCTCCTTGTACGGAGCATGATATTAAGCTTTGTCAGTAGAGGGCGCTAGAAGGCCACTGAATAAGGAAGTGACCACTCTTCCTGGTTCAAAGGTCCTGTTCAGGTTTCATTTTTCTTGCTCTTGCTTCAGTTTTGCAGGGACACATGACTGTGGGTCCTGTGTCTTAGCTGTGTGTCCAGAATGAGGAGTCCGTTGGGCAGATCACAGCCCCCAGCATGCAACCACTTTGCTGCACCCCTTCTCTGCTGTGACAACATAATTTCCAGACCATACAATGTCTTTGCAGTGAGTGGACTCCTGAATGTCCTTTGCACACTCAACCACCAGTCTTGACCCTCGCATGGCTTTTATTAGCACTGAACTCCTGCCCAGCGAGCTCGCTCCAGCACTGGATTTTGGTAGCTGCCTGGTTTGTGCTCTTGCCAAGTGCACTTTCTGTTTGACTTCTCCAACGGCACAGCTTGCTGCAGCACTTGACCCCTGTATTGGTGCAGCTTGCTCCATCACCATTCGCTGAACACACGTACTTCAGTGCTTGATTCCTGCACTGGCAGGGCTTTCCCGGGCAGCATTTGATCCCTCACTGGTAATTTGATCCCTCACAGCCACCAGCACCCAGCTCCTACAGAGTACCCTTGCTACCATTCTTGGCTTCAGGAGTGCTCAGTGATTAGCAGCTTCACCTGACATCCCAGCGGGTGCATTTCCAGGAAACCCCCTGGCTGTGGTTGTTAGTGACCACTCTATCATGTCCATTCAAATGAGGGCCCTCAGCCCTGGTGGGACAGGACTCTTTCTGGGGCACTCTGTTTCATGCCCCAGTAGGTGCTGGTAGTTGATCTCAGTATCTACTACTTCTATAGTCTTTAGCTTCCCATTAGCCAGTTCCTATTATTCCAATCCCCTATTAAATATCTCTTTATTGTTACACTTTCCCATTGTGGCTTCTCCTGATTGGACCTTGACTGACGTGGCAATTGTTATAGGGAGTAATCCCAGAAGAGAGCCACAAAGACGGGGTTTTGCAATTGATTTGGTCATACCCTTGGGCTTGAGCACAATGCCGAACTCCTTGCCAATGGGAAATGGCGTGATGGTCATCCACGCAGCAGGGTCACATTTACTCAGGCTGTCACCTGTGGCTGACTGTAATGACGTGCCGACCGAAGCACGTGCCTCGGGAGCCCAAATGGCTGTTGTCCTGAACTGCTCCATGGTCATAGTGACTAAGAACTGTAGTGTAGGATGAATCCTTCTTCAGTGCACTTGAGTGCTTACAGAGAGAAAATGACAGGCTCGGGTCTGTTAAGTCTCAGCCTAAATCATAGTCTGAGAACCAGAATGTTTATGTGACAATCTTAAAACATCCTACTTACCCAGGGCCGATACTACTAAAAGTCAAACATAAAATTTAATTGTGAACAGAATGACAATTGAATTCACAGTCTTCTTAAATTTGTCATGGAGAAACTTGGTCATTGATCAAGAAAGGACAGGATTCAGAAATTCTGAATGGGAGACAGTAGTGAACTCCCACGTCATCCTAAGTTTCCATTGCCAGTAAAATGATCTTGCCCTCCTGTGTCTGAAAAAACTAGTTTTCCTGTATCTGAAAACTCTGTGATAACCTCACCTGGGGCAAATGCCTTAAAAGAGGATGATCAGTCCTTTGAAAATCCACCACAACCAGCATGTTGTCATTAAACCTCTAACTAGGGTCAAATCTCAGCACGTTCCAGAAGGAAACAGCAATTGCAATATTGTTAATGTGTTGGCAAAACCCTAGGAGTGTGTGAGAATGGATTTTAAGGGTGTTAGACAAATGAAAATTGAATATAACACTAGACAGAGTCAAACTCACTGATAGGGGTGCACATACTAGAGATTCCAGAAAACCTGAAGTTTTCGACTCTAAGAAGTTACTTGACTGAAATTTGGACTTGGTGGTCCAAAATTAATGGTCCTAAAGATAGTGAAGCTGAGATACCCAGAGTTTCACTGGCATCACATAAAAGAAGGAATCCCAAGACTCAGGGTGATAGACTGGATTTATCATATGTCACCTGTCAACTGAATTTTGTGAGAGGATCCACAAGACACTTCCTTTATTAAGGAAAGCAGCACCTCCTTTTCTGAAAAGCTCTCCATTTACTCTCCTTTGTAGGTCAGGTATAACTGTAGGGAATACCACCATTGGGATGGGCTCCCTGATCTCAGTGGGTAAGCTAGGATCCAGGTAAGCTGGATACATTAACGGTAAAAGACATGAGGGACCACGAGGAAATCTGATTTCTTGGTTCATAGAGATTTTTAGCAATGTGTAATTGATCAGTGTTTGAGGAATGAAATAAATGGAAAACCTATTCCAATATTGTTTTGTTTGATCTAATAGCTTGTTGATCTTCTCTCTAGTTGTTCTAGCCACTATTGAAAGTAGGGTGTTGAAGTCTTCAACTTTCGTTGAATTGTCTACTTCTCTCTGTAGCTCTGTCAGTTTTGTTTTGTTTTGTTTAAAGATTTATTTTTTTTAAGATTTATTTATTTATACAAGAACCAGGGTATAGGCCAGATGTGCGGGAGGTTGAGAGAATTCACCAGAAACAGAGCAGGGAGCAGAACAGGCCTACGCCATGAGGGAGGCCATAAAGATTTATTTATACATACAAGAACTGGGGTATAGGCCAGAGGGTGGGGGGGGTGAGAGGTATAGACCAGAGATAGAGTGGGGAGCAGAACAGGTAGACTGACTGAAATACACTGCTGAGGGGAGCAGCGAGTGAGACAGGAGAGGTCTGCTGCATCATATGGGTAGCTCCCTGGCTGGCTGTGGATTGAACTCATGCTGCAGAGGTGGCAGATAGCGTCACAGTGCCCTTGCACTGCACCACCAGGGAGGCCCTCTCTCAGTTTTTGTTTCATTTATTTTGGGGGTTCTATTGTTAGGTACATATATGTCTATAATTATAATAATTATAATTATAATATCTTCTTGGGCCTCCCCGGTGGCGCAGCGGCTGAGCGCTGGGTTGCAAAGCTGCCCGCGGCCTCTGCGGCGCTGGTTCGATCCCCAGCTGCTCCCGGGCCAGCGGAGGAGGGTCCCACATGGCACGCAGACCTCTCCTGCCGCCCGCTGCTCCCCTCAGCAGTGTACTTCGGTCCTTCTGCCTGCTCTGCTCCCCGCTCTGGCTCTGGTGAATTCTCTCACCCTCCCACGCTTCTGACTGTACCCAGTGCTTGTATAAACAAAACAAACAAATAAATAAATAAAACATGCCTCTATAAAAAAATAATTATAATATCTTCTTGATGAATCAAATGTTTTGATCATTATAAAATGTCTTCTGTCTCTAGCAATAAATTGTGTCTTAAATTCTATTTTGTCTGATATTAGAATAGCCACTCCAAACCTCTTAAGGTTAGTTTTTTTTACTTTTGTATAGGATAGCTTACTCTATTCTTTTACATCTAGTTGTGTCTTTGATTATAAAGACAACATATGGTTGTAGCCTTAAAAATTTTTTTAATATACATTCTTTTAACTCTGCTTATTCACTGGCATATTTGGTCCATTTACATTTAATGTACTTAATAAGACAGAACTTATATTTTCATTTTGCTATTATCTATATGCCTGATATCTTAAATATTATAATGTGGTAACTCTGAAGACCAGATTCCACTCCTCTCCAGGTTTTGTTGTTGTTGTTTGTTTGTTTGTTTGTTGTTCCTAGACTAATTCTGTAAAGACTGTTATTCTTTGCTGTGTGGCCACTAAAGTCTCAGTTCAATTAGCTTTGCGGTCAGCTAATGACTGGACAGAGATTTCTTTAAATGTCCTGAACCAATAATGTCTCCTGGCCTTTTCTGAGGGGCTTTGTGTGTATGTAGGCTCCCAACAGTACTTTAACCTTCACTTCCCGCTTGGATAAAGCCTCAAGGTCAGCCAGAGTGAGAACTTAGGGTCTTCTCAAGTCTTTTCTGGGCAAGCACATAGTCCTTTATATCCTTGTAACCTTCTAGGAATTCCCAGGAATATGTCAGAACTTTTCAATGTCATTCCCTACTTCTTTTTTCCTTTAAAGCTTTTTTTTCTTGTCTTTCTTTCCTTTTTTTGGGTCAGTTTCTTGTTATCCCCAATTTGTGCTATGCCTCCTTGGACAGCTGTAGGGTTAAACAATTACCACTGATTATTTCAACAAATGCCTTAGGGCTATGGCTGTTAGCACAGGGAGAGTTCTGAGCCAGGTCAGATAAATACAAACCCAAGTACAGAACTATTCAGAGATCTACCAGACAAGACAAATAGTGACACTTCTCTGGGGTGCCTCAAACCTGTCATGCCCCCTCCAGTGGCTGCTAGGCAATTGTTTTTCACAGCTCCCTCAGTTATGTGGCTTTTAATTGCTGTGAACCTGGGAAGAGTAAGTTAAAACTGCAAAGTTCATTGCTCTACCTAAGATTAAGAAAGATTTTATTAAATACTTCTAGCCTTTTGGTTAGTTTCCATAGCTCTGAAAAAGTTGATTTTGGGCCTGCCCGCTGGCGTAGCGGTTGAGCGCTGGGTTGCGAAGCTGCCCGCTGCGCCTCTACAGCGCCGGTTCCATCCCCGGCCGCCGTGCGAGGGTCCCACATGGCGCGCAGACCTTTCCTGCTGCCCGCTGCTCCGCTTAGCAGTGTATTTCGTCCGTCTGCCTGTTCTGCTCTCTGCTCTGGCTCTGGTGAATTCTCTCACCCTCCCACACTTCTGTCTGTACCAGTGCTTGTATAAATAAATAAATAAATCTATAAAAAAAAAAAGCTGATTTTGACAACTTTTGCCAGATTTCTCATTGTTTTTATGGAGGAGTGGAAGGTCTTTACTCCTTCACTCTCCTGCTTGAGCTATAAACAGGAGAAACCCTAAACCTGGTAGCCAAAATCCTGACTTCTGTCGCCACTTTGGAGAGTCACAGCTTCTCACCAGTTCCTGTACCTAACTCAGTCATAGACACAGAGCACTCTGATTGAAGTTGATACTGAGTCTCCTCAAGGAAAGCCCAGGTAACAATGCTGCAAATACTCATCGTAAATCTTCCTCAGAGCCATCCCAAAGGGACCTGTGGCCATTTAATAGGTTTTCTGTACATTGGGGAAAAGGATGATATCCAAACCGTTCTGAGATTACCAGACATTATTCTTGGGCTCAATTAAAGTAGCGGCTCACAGCCATCAACTGGTAGATGGAGTCTTAAACTCCAGGTCAATTCGGCAGGCCCAATTGGCCCATGACCATGATTATTTCCTCAATACCTGAATTTATAATTAGAATAGACGCTTGGTAATTAGTATAGTCACTAATAAGGGACTCAAATATACTGAAAGAAATCTTATAACACACCAAAAATATGCTAGGAAAGAAATCAAGCCACTTAATGTAAATTTAAAGGACAAATCCAGAAGACTTTAAATGAAAATAGCAGGGACCCCAAAAGAATAGTAATAGAGAAATTTGAATATGAAAGTGAAAAAAGTCTTGCATGAATAAAGATAGGCATCTGGGCATATATTGACAAAATTCCTGAATTCAGAAATAGAAAGAATATAAGCTTCCAGATAGAAAGACAAGGTTATTTATAAAGGAATGAAAATAAGACTAGTTTAATACCATCCATCTTTAATACCAAAATACTAAGACTAAATTCTCTAAGCAGTAGAACACAGACAGCTAGAGAAAAGGAACATTACCCAAGAATAAAAACCAGCATCATGTCACTTCCCAACCAAGGCAAAACGAGGTCATCCTCAGCCACACGAGGCGCACACCTATGCCACGCCTTGCCTCACCTGTGGGAAGTGTCCAAAGATCCTCAATATATAGTGACTGAGAGTGTGAGAATGAAAGACAAAGAGGGGAGGCAGCAGAGGTGAGCACTGACCCTTGCAATACATAATGTAGTTTATTTTCATTTTTTAAATTATTTTTATTTATTTATGCATACAAGAACTGGGTGTAGGCCAGAGGTGCTGGGAGGTGAGAGGATTCACCAGAGACAGAGTGGGGAGCAGAACAAGCAGATCTGCTGAAATATACTGCGGAGGGGAGTAGCATAGTATAGTTTATTTTTTTTTATTTTAAAATTTATTTATTTATGCATAGAAGAACTTGGGTACAGACCAGAGGTGGGGAGGGGGTGAGAGGATTCACCAGAGACAGGGTGGGGAACAGAACTGGCAGATTGACCGAAATACATTACTGAGGGGAGCAGCAGGCGAGACAGGAGAGGTCTGCTGCACCATGTGGGTAGCTCCCTGGCCGGTCGCGGGATTGAACTCCTGTGGCAGGGGCTGTGGATAGCTTCTTAGGCTGCGTCTTAACCCCTTGCGCCACCAGGAAGGCCCAGCATAGTGTAGTTTAAATGGAAGAAGACTGCCTGCATTTTAAGTGTTAAGGATTCCTTTGCAGAGATGATTAATGGAAACCCAAATAATAGACTAGAACAACAACAACAACAACAAAGTGTAAGTGGGGGATGGGGAGGGGTGAAGTTAAAAGCATTTGAAAAGTATCATCTTTCATGAGGAGGAGGAGTGAGCAAGTAAAATTTGGGGTGAAGGAGTGGGATTATTACTAGTGCCACCTTGTGTCCCTACAATTTAGGAACAATTGCCATTGGAAAGAGAAGATAAACACCAGCAGGTTAACAAAGGAGGAAAAAAAGGGAGAATAAGTAGGAACTTGACCAAGCCCACAAAAGCAAACAGGAAAACATTACTGAAAAATAAATAGTAAATGTAAAGTAAGGTGAAAGAGGAAAAGCATAATCATAATAAATGTCACAGGCTAAATTACCCTATTATAAGACAGAGCCTATCAGACTAAATTACTATTGAAATCTAGCTATAAGCTGTTTAGAGGAAATGCACATAAAATGACAAAAGACATTTCAAGTAAATTGATGGGCAAAAAATATTCAGGCAAATGCAAACAAAAAACATGATGGAGGGGAGTAGGTTTTGTGGAGATTCTGGTTTTCTGGGCGGTGGTTATGACAGTATTTTGCTATATATATATATATATATATACACACACATATATATTTTAGGATAACTCTTTTTTAAAAAAAAAAAAATTTATTCATCCATGCATACAAGAGCTGGGGTACAGGCCAGAGATGCGGGTGGTGAGAGGATTCACCAGAGACAGAGTGGGGAACAGAACAGATTGACCAAAGCACACTGCTGAGGGGAGCAGCGGCTGAGTCAGGAGAGGTCTGCTGTGCCATGTGGGCTGCTTCCTGGCCGGCCCGAGATCAAACTTGTGCTGCAGAGTCTGCAGATTGCTTCATAGTGCGGTGCTTAACCCCTTGCGCCACCAGGGAGGCCCCCTTTATATTTTGTAAACTACTTTTCTGTGACTGTTCATGCATGTGGATATTTTATAATTGTGATAAGAAGGGCCCTTGCTCTAATGTCCTCAAATGTCCACATGCTAATCCCCAGAATGTGTGAGTAGCCACTGCATGGCAGGAGGGAGCTTGCAGGTGTGATTAAGTTAAAGACCTTGGGATGGGGAGATTATCCCGGATTATCCAGTGCGTTCAGTGTAATCACCGAAGAACCTGTTCTGGGTCTGGTCAGAGGAGCTGTGACGAGGAAAAGGGTCAGAGAGGCAACGCTGCTGCTCCAAAGATGGGAGGTTGGAGAGCTTCCAGGAGCTGAAAAGGGCAAGGAAAGGGATTTTCTCCTATTCACACCTTGGTTTTAACCCAGTGAGTCCCATTTAGACTTCTAATCACAGAACTGTAAGATAAGGAGTCTGTGTTGTTTTAAACCACTGCATTTGAAATAATTTGTTGCAACAGTGTAATGTTATTACAACAAAAAGGATTTTTAAAGCTGCCTTATGACTGCTGGCTTCACTTTCTCCCTCTTTTCTCAGTTTCACTTTTAAACTAATCTAGTTTTCTCATTGGCCATAATTTGTGGGTCAAAGGTCATGGGGAGAGCCTACCTGGAAAGAGCACTAAACTTGAAGATAAGGGACCAAGCTTGTAATTCTAGCTTTACAATAACTTGCTGTGTGACTCTGAGCCTATTGCTGTCCCTGTCTTAGCCTATAACATCAATGATTTTAACTGACAATTATAAATTGAACAAAACAGTGGGTGTTGTTCAGAGGGCTGGTCCTTCCCCAATCAGCCTGCTTAAATACACAGATTTACCTCTTTCTGTTTAAACTTCAGTTCACTGAGAGAATATTCAGTCTGGAAATATAAAATATATTCCAAATATACAAATTTCAAGTCATTCCTTGTTACCTGAAACTGTAAAATTAAAAAGGCAGCAATTAGAGGGCATGAGAGTTGTCCCAAAACAACCCATCAAGAGAATGAATCCTAAACCATCTCAAGAGAACAAGGGAGTTACGTAGACTACCCAGTCATAGAGGAAGTCGTTTTATATTATTTTAAATGTCACTTATTCCCTAGTCAATGATGGTGAGCAAGAGGAAAACACTGAATTTTATAATTTTTCATAGGTTTATAGATATGGCCAAGCTGCCAAGTCCATGGTGGTACCTCATGGCAGAACACCAGGATCCTGTTGTGCCCTCTGAGTCCCATGGCATTGTGGGTCTCTGAGGTGGTGTACTCACTCCCAGCATGACCCCACCAGCCATGGGCTCACATAATCCCTGCTGTTTCAGTTCACTTTTATTGGGTCTGGTTTCCAAATTCCCAGGTGAGATCTAATGCGAGGGAGGTGCGATCCAATTGGGCAGCATTTCCAGGCCCAGGGATCAGAGGCCCTCAGGCCAGTCTGGAGGAGTCCTCTGGCATTCTGGGTAGGACAGGGGTTATGTGGGCTGCCTGGTGAATTACAGGATGAGCAGCGTCCCCTGGCCCTGTGAACCATGTGCCGGTAGCATCCTCAGATGATGACCAACAAATCTGCTTCCAGAGCTTCCTGAATGCTCAGACCCAGTGCTCCCCAGGAGGGTCACTGCTACGGAAAGGCGGGTCCAGATGCAGATCCCCTGAGCCACCTGGGGATATGGGAGGAGGAAAGTGGGTTATGGTATCACTGGACCCTACATTCAGAAGGGACAGCAAATGTGGCTGCCACACTAATTTGGGGGACAGCTCTCTAGGCCAAGGTCTTGATTTCATTAACTGGAAGTGCCTTCACTATGGAGAATTCTGGGTTAAGTTATTTAAATTGTGAGAAAGTATTGTACAAGTAAAGGCATAGTTAGGGAAGGGAATTGATTTTATTTTGTCATAAAAGCAGTAATGTACATTGGAGAAAGTTAAAAAATACAGATAAGGGCCTCCCCTGGTGGCGCAACGGTTGAGCGCTGGGCTGCGAGGCCGACCGCAGCCTCTGCAGCACCGGTTCATTCCCTGGCTGCCGGCGAGGGGCCCACCAAAAAAAAAAAAAGAAAGAAAGAAAGAAATACAGATAAGCAAAAATAAGACTAACACTATATTCCTCCCACCTAGGGATTCCTGTTGCTAGCACCTGAATCAATTTTTTCTGTCTCTTCTAAGAGCTTGGCATAGGGCTGTGGCACTGAGCATTGTCTCCCTGATTTGAAGGAATGGACAGAAATGACTCCTTGCCTCTAAATTAGGAGGATGGATGAAGAAAACTTCCCTCTAAAAATAGTCAGGCAGGGCCTCCCTGGTGGCGCAAGGGGTTAAGCACTGCACTATGAAGCAATCCGTATCCTTTGCAGCATGAATTCAATCCCCTGCTGTCCAGGGAGCAACCTACATGGTGCAGCAGACCTCTCCTGACTCTCCCACTGCTCCCCTCAGCAGTGTACTTCAGTCAGTCTGCCTGTTCTGTTCCCCACTCTGTCTCTGGTGAATCCTCTCACCACCCCTTCCCCCCGCATCTCTGGCCTGTACCCCAGTTCTTGTATGCATAAATAAATAAATCTTTTTAAAAAATAAATAAAAATAGTCAGGCAGTGGATAAAAACACAGCCTCTGGCATGCGTGTGTGTGTGTGTGTGTGTGTGTGTGTGTGTGTGTGTGCGTGTGCATGCACGTGTACCCACACGAGTTCTTTAGAGCCAAATATATATAGTCTTTAGCCCAGGGCCAGGCATGTTATATACACCCTATAAGTGGGAGACTTTGTTATCATATCCTGTCCTTGTTCCCCAAGTGGTTCAAGAATCCACATCTCAGGCCTCCCTGGTGACTCAGGGGTTAAAGACACAGCACTATCAAGCTATCAGCAGTCACTGCAACATGAGTTCGAGCCCCGGTCAGGGAGCTGACCCACATAGTGCAGCAGACCTCTCCTCTCTTGCCTGCTGCTCCCTTCAGCAGTGTATTTCAGTAGATCTGCCTATTCTGCTCCCCACTCTGTCTCTGGTGAATCCTCTCACCCCCAGACCTCTGGACTATACCCAGTTCTTGTATGCATAAAGAATCCACATCTCCTTTCCCCCAAATTCCAAATCCCTTAGTCCAGTTGTTGGTCTTGAAGTCTAGGCAGAAAGTGCCTCCTTTGAACAGACCAAAAAAGTAGTGAGATTCCTTTCTCTGGAAGAACACCCTTTTCAAAGTGGTCTTTGAGTTCAATTTTGAAATTGCCAAAAGAAAAGAAAAAACAAAACCATCAAATCCACAAACCCGATTTTATTAGAAAGTTGGGAGGGGGCCTCCCTGGTGGCTTAGGGGTTAAGTCTCAGTACTATCACCAGGCAGGGAGCTAACCCACTTATGGAGCAGCAGACCCCTCCTGTCTCACCTGCTGCTCCCCTTAGCAGAGTATCTCAGTAAAAATCTTCCTGTGCTGCTCCCCACTCCATCTCTGGTAAATCCTCTCACCCCCCACACCTCTGGCCTGCACCCCAATTCTTCTACACAAAAATAAATAAAATCTTAAAAAAAAAAAGTTGGGAAGAAAAAGAGATCTTGAAGATAAAGAAATGGAGCCAGAGAAGGTAAGAGACACATTTTGGTAGCACAGTCAGTCATCACCCCATGTGGCTTTCAACTCTGGAAGGCCACTAATGAGCTAACAGAGCAGGGGTCCCAGGGATGGGCGTTGGTTCCGCCCTTGCTGCTCCACGCACTAGCTGTGTGACCCTCAGCAAGTCACTTTACCTCAATCTGCTTGTCTGTGAAGCAGGGATAACTTCTTGCTGGATAGGAGCAAGGAACAGAGAGATTGTAAATTTACTTAGTCAAGTGCTGACACATAGCAGTGACTCAGGCTGGCAATTTTGGATCAGGGGACCTGCTGTTAGTCATTATATGCCCAGAGAGGAAGGAGCTGGGGACAGGGAAAGGTGTCCTAAACAGGAGATCCATCTTGGGGTGCTCTAGGCTCCATTTTGGGAAGGAGAGTCTTCAATTCTATTTCCCAAGTGGCTACAAACTGCTTCAGGAGGGTGCCCAAAACAAGGACCACTAAAATATTGCTGTAAATGATAGAGGAAATTTTTGCATCTGAACTGTATTTGAGAGCACACACTCTGGAGTCACACAGTGGATTCAAATCTGCTTCTACTACTAACTGTGGGCCCCTGACATGTGATGTAACTTCTCCATGTCTGTCCTCCCACCTGTAAACTGGACATAACAATAGTACTTACCTCAAACTGTTGACATGATTCTGTGAGATTATGCATGTAGAGCTCTTAGAAAACCACCTGGCTCAATGTTAGCTACTTTGTTTATATGGCCCAAACTCAAGCTGAGATCTAAATTGTTGAGAGTTAGGGCTGAGACTCTCCCCACTTTGAGTAACACCAGAGGGACCCTAATTGCCTTTGAGGGAGGACAGGTGTGGCTAGCTTCACTTTTGGGTCCAAGCTGAACTGCACAACTATGAGAGGAGAGGGCCAAGGTGTTGAACAACAGTATAGCCATTGAAAAACAGTTTTGTTTATTTGTCTTCTGGGGTTTAAAAATAAGCTTTTATTGGAAACGGGCCCTGAGTTTAATGCGCTATGAAAGTCTACAGTGAAAAAAGTGGAATAAGAAAGATCTGACTGGGTGGCAGAGCGTCTTGGCGAAGGTCCCCTGGTCAGGGAGGGGTGGGGGGTTCTGCTCATGCCCCAAGACTGGACCCAAGTCAAAGGTAGCCTGAGAGTAGGCACCTGACTGATATTCCAGGACCCATGGGACTGTGCAGCGCACAGCAGAAGCCACCGAGAAAGCCCCAGCAGTGACTGAGAAGGGATTTCTGTTTAGAGTCCCAAATCGTCTTACATTTGAGTATGTGCGTGAAGGGGTACCCAAAACAACTTAACCAGTCTGGTACCTACAGGTTTTGGTCCAGAGATAGAGTCTTCTCTGAAGCCTACTCGTCCATTTCCTACTCGTATACGTCCAGACTTGGCAAGTCTTTGGAATTCAGCCTTAGGTTAAGTAGAGATTCTGTCACTAGTTGCACGACCCTGGACAGATTACTGTACTTAATTTCTTTGTACCTGTTTCTTCATCAGTAAAATGATGTGCTTCCTCACTGCAGTTGTTAGGAGAGTAAAGTGGAATAATAGGGTGATTTTCAAACATGTCCTGGAGAACCTCAAGTAAAAAAATGTAGTGTTTCCCGAACTTCACTCAAAGCACCTCTTCCCAACACTGGCACATATTTGCACTACCTCTACTACTAGTTACTTAATATTATACACGAACTCACTTTTTTATGGAAGTGAATTTATTTAAAGAGGAAACTTTATATCACTACCATAAACAGGAAATACCTATCATGTACCCTAGAGTGGTAAAAATAAATACAATAAAATCACAACAATGCTATTCAATTCTAGCTGGCTATGGTTACAGGCCAAAGCTCTGAGCTCAGGACCTGGACTTTGTTAAAAAGGGAGATTATCTCAGCCACAAAAGGCCACATATGGCCTTATAGCAAGGGTCCAGGGCAGGAAAATCTAGGGAGACAGAAAATAGATTAGTGATTTTCTAGGGCTCTGGGAGTTGTTGGGGGTGGGAGATATGGGAGTGACCATGAACGGGTCTGGTTTCTTTTGAGGTGATGAAAATGTTCAAAAATTAACTGTGGTGACTGTTGCACAACTCTGAATATGGTAAACACTATAGATCTGTACACAAACTATAAAATTGTGAATTGTATGGTTTGTGAATTACATCTCAATAAAGCTGTTACTACAAAGAGAGAGAAAGGTGTTAATCTGATTCTCCCTGAGGTCAAAGAAGGGATGCAGAGACAGCAGGACCACTGCTAATTGACTTAGCCAGGAGAAAGAGAGAGAGAGAGAGAGAGAGAGAGAGAGAGAGAGACACACACACACACACACACACACACACACGTAAGCTCTTGCCCTGTGTGAAACAATTCAGCAATAAGCATCCAATATTAGCTACTTCTCTCAAAAACAGATCTACCAGTTAGGTCATCCAACCCTAAATTCAGACTCCTCCCTACTCAGCCACTGACCTGCATCGTGACCCTGGAGAAACCGTCCTGAGCCCCACTTTTCTTACTTGTAAAATATGGACAACAGCACCTGCCCGGCGGGGCTGCAGGACAGGAGGTCCGAGCCTCCCGCTCCTCACACTGCCAGCTCCCCAGGGCGGGTCCTTCCAGAATGTCCTGAGGCTTCCTGAGCCGCTGCGCCGGGAATCGCCCCTGCCCTGACCAGGCAGGCGGCGGCCCGAGCCACAACGACTTCTTTTCTCTGGGTCTAAGTTTCCTCACCTACATAACGGGGTGCAGTGGATTCCAAGGTGCAAGAGATCTGAAGCCACCCTCTGTCCCCGCAGGAGCCGCCCGCCGCGGTCCAGCCCGGAACGCAGGCCCAGAGCGGCCACGCGGAGGCCCGCGGGCCGAGGCGCTAGTCCCGGCCTCGGGACGCGGAGAAGCGGCAGAGGGCAGAGGCCTGGCCCGCGGGCCCGACCCGGCCCGACCCGGCCCGACCCGGCCCGGCCCCCGGAAGTCCGCCCGCGCCTCTCTAGGAGGCGCCGCGCTCAGTGGCCTTAACCCGTCCGCGGCCGCCGCCCGCCCTCCCCGCGCTTTGCGCTCCCCGACACGCTGACCTCCTTTGTCTGCTCCGAGCTCCACAAATCCACAAAAGACGGAGGGAACAGGACCGCGGGTCCCACCTCGCCAGTGAGGAGCGAAGCCACACAGCCCGGAGCGCGCCCCGAGGCGCGCCGGGAGGGGGGGCAGTGGTCGCGCTCCCCACCGCCCGCTCTTGAACTATGTACATTAAACCTCTGCTGGGGTTAACCCAGATAACCACGCAATTTTCCTTTCTTTTCTTAGGCTTTGCATCTCCTAGATTTCCTACAGTGCATGCAATTCTGCCAATGATTGTAAAAATGAAAGGGAGAACATTTTACAAAAACGCGGTTGACGCGCAGCCTGTCAGATGCCTGCTCTCTGCACTTGGTTCACGCCGTTGCTGGCATGGCTTAAAGGTGGGTGGTGCCACAGATGAGGAAGAGATTATTGGCCCGGAGTCTCGGAAGAGGCACTGAAGGCCTAGACGGGGGAATTGACTTGCCCAACGTCACACGGTTAGTGTAAATCAGTTTGAACCGGGAATGCCTCATTCCTGTCCTGCGCCTGACCTTTCACGGCAGCTGCCTCCCAGAACTGACTGGGGGAAGAAAGGAGGAGCCAGAAAAGCCAAGGGGCAATCAATAGTAGACAAATGTACGGGAATGGGGAGTAAGTTACTGTGCTCTGCCCTTGCGCTTGCCTGGTGAGGGGCCCTGGATCACCTGTCAGCAATGCAGAGACAGGGCTTCTGCCGGTTCCTGGTTTGCCTACCCCAGTGATACTGCATTTGGAATGAGCCTGGGTTTGGGGACCTAGCGAGTCCACTGTGAGATGGGCCTGAGCTAAACTCTATGGATCATTTGACCTCAATGAGGTTTTGAGTTTCCAGGAGAACAGATTTGAACAGTATCGCAGAAATGCAAGCAGAAAAAGAGTAGGATTTTGCCAGTAGAATAGGGAGATGTGCTTGTTTCTGTTCTTTCATTCAGCCATCGCGAATGAACACCTACTGTTTACCAGGCGCTCCACAAGGAGGACAGAGCTGAAGATGCGGCTGTATTTTAATAGGGGAAGTGGTATATCAAACATAGCAGAAGTACAGTGACTAACCAGAGACCTGCCCTAGTTTGAGGATCAGGGGCCCTTCCTGAAAGAGGTGAGATCTAAGCCAAGGCCTGAAAGAGAAGTAAGCGTTAGCCAGGAAGAAATAGGAAGGAAGGAGGGGTAGAATTTCCCAGGCAGAGGCAGCAGCAAGAGGGTTTACCCTGCTCAGCTATGTTCAAAATTCTGGGTGTTAGAAGGCAGAGCGCTCAGGGGAGAGGGGTGAGAGAGGCGGGTAGGGGTGAAACTGAGCAGGGCTTGTGTGCCAGAACAAGGAGCTTGGTGGGAGAACTGCGTGGGCAAAGGCAGGTGTAAAAGGACACCATGATGGGCCTCCCCTGGTGGCGCAGCGGTTGAATGCTGGGTTGAGAGGCTGCCCGCAGCCTCTGCAGCGCCAGTTCGATCCCTGGCTGCCAGGAGAGGGTCCCACATGGCGCGCAGACCTCTCCCGCCATGCCCGCTGCTCCCCTCAGCAGTGTATTTCGTCAGTCTGCCTGTTCTGTTCCCCCCTCTGGCTCTGGTGAATTCTCTCACCCTCCTGCGCTTCTGACTGTACCCAGTGCTTGTATAAATAAATAAATAAATCTTTAAAAAAAAAAAAAAAAAAGGACACCATGAAGTCCCATATGGCTGGAAGGTAGAAAGTGAAAGTACAGTGAAACAGTAAGAGACTGAGAAGGTCAGCAGGGGGCAGCACCTGAAGGCCTGGAGGCTGGTTGAAGAGCTGAGACATTAGCCTGGAGACCAGGCAAATGAACATAAATGAGAAGAGTAAGACACTAAGGAATGGTGGGGATTGTGGTGGCCGTGGCAAGCACATGTTCCGTCTCCAGGGGAAACTGGGGCCCCACATGCCCTGGTGATTACCATGCTTGGAGGCAGACTCAGTATCTCAGACCTTCTACTTGTTGAAGGTAGACAGGGGTCCAGATTTTTATATTAAGTCACTTGATTCTAAATGTTGACAACATGTTCAACACCATATTAGACAAGCAGATCATATCCATAGGCAAGTAGTTCCCAGACTTTGTAGCATATTAGTTTCACCTGTGGAGCTTTTAAAACTCAAAATGTCTAACTTGAATCCTGTACCATTTAAAAAGTCTGGGGGTAGGGCCTCCCCTGTGGCACAGCGGTTGAGCACTGGGTTGAATCCCCAGCTGCTCCCTGGCCACCGGAGGAGGGTCCCACATGGCGCGCAGACCTCTCCTGCCGCCCGCTGCTCCCCTCTGCAGTGTACTTCAGTCTGCCTGCTCTGCTCCCCGCTCTGGCTCTGGTGAATTCTGTCACCCTCCCACGCTTCTGACTGTACCCAGTGCTTACATAAATAAATAAAAATAAATCTTAAAAAAAAATAAAAATAAAAAGTCTGGGGGTAGAATCCAAACATTCGAACTCCCCAGCTGGTTCCAATGTGCAACAGAGTTTGTGAACCACTGTGGTAGGCTGAGTTCAAAATTTGAGAACAGTTCAAAATTTGAGAACAAAATTTAAGAACAACCTATCCTTAGGCAGGAGTGTAGTTGGGTGAGAAAGGGCCTGGAAGCCCTAGGGGCAGTGGTGGGATCGGTCCCCGTTTGCTCACACTGAAGGGTTTCCTAGGAATGGAACTTGAAGTGCTGGAAGTCTTGGGCAAACTGGGATGCTAGGTCATCCTAGATCCTGCCCCTGATATAGTTCTGTCCCCCCCTGTTTTTGGGAAATTGGTACTACAGACTCTGCATTCTAGAAAGATCCCTTGGATTAATGGCTGTCCATCTGTCTGGGGGGATTCATCCAGGGCTCTGAACCCCAGGCTTGACACGCTTGTGTAGGGAGCAAGAATGAGGGAAAGGATAGGGACCCCTCTGTTCTCCCAGCAGAGTAATCCTGGTCAAAGCCAGTAGCATGGGATACAAGCTGGCAAGAGAAAGGGCAGACTGGTTGGGAGACAGCACTGCACAGGTGAGGAGCACGTACTGACCAACTCCTGTGCACAGACCTCGCCGCAGGTTAACCTAATCAAAACCCAAATTGGAACAGTGCTTACCTCTGGGGACCTGGGATAGGAACAGGGCAGCAGGAACCTTCTGGAGGATAGAGATGTCTTTGATAAGGGCTTGATCAGGCAGATGTGTGGTAGATTAGGCCAAGTTTTGTTGAAACTCACTGAATCATAGGTTAACACCTGTGCATCTCACTAGATATACATAACACCTATTTTGCCTCCAGGGGAAAAAAGAACCTGGGAAACAGTACTGGACTCTATTTAACGATGTGCATGCTGGAGTGTTTAGAGGCAAGTATAGCGTTATCTTATTTTGAAATATAGTCTAAAAATTGGATAGATGGATAGATGGGTGGATACGAACATGTGATCAAGTAAATGCAGTCAAATGTTACAGAATCTAGATGGTGGGTATATATGGGGGTCACCTGTATAATTTTTCCAACTTTTTTGTATGTTTAAAACTTTTTATAATGCAATGTAATAAAATGAGGAAAGGAATGGAGACATCAGTGGGGGAAGGGGAGCAGGGGAAGTAGGCTGATCCTGTCACTCCTCTGCTCAGCCCCCTTCAATAGCTCTTCAACTCCCCCTGGTTAAAGCCAGGCCTGATACTGTCTTCAAAGCAGGATGAGCACGTTTTGGTCACCCCAAGTCTCACTGTTATCTGGGCATAATTATTAGCACATCCTCTTCCTTTCCCAGATGGGATGGAGGACTCCTGAGGTCCTCCCTTGACCTACCTGACCTCACTTTCCACTGCTGACTCCCTCCCCTGTGTTCCAGCCAAGGGGGGACCTCCTGTGTTCCAGCCAAGGGGGGACCTCCTGGCCAGGTCCTGTCGCCTGGGGCCTCCGCACTGGTTCTTCCCTCTGCCTGGACTGCTCTTCCCCGAGACCTGCAAGCCTCTGGCCCTCACCCAGCTTTTCTTCAAAAGTCTCCTGGGTGATAAGGCCTCCCCTGACCTCCCTATTTAAAATTGCAAAGCACTCTTTCCCTAGCTCCCCTATTGTGGTGGTGTTTTTTTTCCCCAAAATATTGCTGATGTCCTCCATGAGGGCTGGGATTTTTTTCTGTTTGGTTCCTGCTGTATTGCAGGGCCTAGAGCGGTGCTCAGTAAACAGCACAGCGAACAGGAACAGTACACGATACCCACAGCTATGAATAAAGGAGCCCCTGGCACCCTGAAGGAACACAGGTCACCACCGTGCTCTGGAAAAGGCAGAGGAGGGACAGGGAGCATGAGGAAAGGAGAGGAGACACCAGCAGGAAGCAGAGGTTTGAGAAACAAGAAGACATGTTCCAGAATGAAGGGGGGTGAGAGGGTCGCTCTGGCAGAGCAAAGTAAGAATTCTGGCACCTTGAGCAGCCCCTGGGGGACTCGGGTAGGGGGAAGGGTTGGAGTGGCAGTGTGGGAACTGCAGGGCTGAGCCTGAGGCAGCACCATGGGCCAGCTTGAGTTTCTGAGACTGTGGGCTGCAGGGAGAATGTATTGGGGGGCAGGGGTGAGAGTGAAATAGGGAAACCCTATTGTGGGGTTCTCAAGGAAGGGTCATCCAGGACAAAGTTAATAAGACATGGTGGCCAATGGGACAATGATTACAGGGTGTGCCCATCTTGGCCAACTGTTGGGATTGAGAGGCAAATTCTGGGCACCAGGTGGTGGTGGCAATAGAGGTTGAAGCTGAGGGTTTGTGGGGCACCCCAGTGGAGATGTCATGCTGCATCTGGCTCTTTCAGTCTGGAGTCAGGGGGCAGAACTTGGAGGCAGAGACTTGGGAGCCACTCACTCAAGGATCAGGTGGGACTAGCAGGGAGTGTTCCTGGTGGGAAGGGCTAGGCCAGGGCAAGAGATATTTAAGGGATAGGAGGAGAAGCGATGAAGGAGAGAGAATGAGGGACCACTCGGGGCCGGGGCCCAAGAGTCAGGGGTGGAAGAATTTTCAAATAGAGAGGGTGGGCTTTGGAGGAGAGGAAAGTATCCAGCAAGGTGATGACTGGATGGAAGAGATGGGTTTGAAGTCAGGTCACAGACCACTGGGGGAGGAGGGGAGGCAAGGAGATGGGGGTGGTTGTGCTAGGGGACCGATGCCTGGGGTGTGGGGCCAGAAGAGGGAAAGCAATGGGTCTCAACTTTTCAAGGCTACTCAGAAATGGATCCCCCTCCCCAGTCTCACTAACAGGCGAGTCTCTGGCCTTTATCCCTATACCCCAGCTCCTCACCTGCAAATGGAGTGACAGGAAAACAGCTGCTATTTACTGAACACTGACGGCACGCCAAGGCAAGGACTCTCTCCATCTATTCCTTAGTTAATTCTCACAATTGTCTCACTAGGTTGGTGTTATTATCCCCATTTTACAGACGAGAAAACAGGCACAGAGAGGTTTTAAATCACTTGCTCAAGATCACACTGTAAATGAGTGGAGATGGTGAGATTCAAACCCAGAGCCTGAATTCTGGCCGTAACACTGTAGTAGCCCATTTGGGGTACTTGTACTTCACTGCTTAGAGCACACTCTCATCACCTCATGGGGTGCTGGAGAGGAATAAAGAGATGACCCCACACCCACACCCAGAAAATGACTGAGATTACCACCATGTGGTGAGGCCAAATAACAGCCCTCCAGCGATGCCCACGCCCTAATCTCCAGGCCTTGTGAATGTTACTTTACAAACAGGATTTTACAGGTGTGATTAAGGCTGTCAATATGGATGTGCCTGGATCATCCCAGTGGGCCCAATCTAGTCACAAGAGTCCTTGTAAGATGGAGGCAGGAGGATCAGAGATGTGGCGATGGAAGCAGAGAGAGTTCGAAAGATGTTACGCTGCTGTATCTGAAGATGGAGGAAGGTGCCACAAGCCAAGGGCTGCAGGTGGCCTGCAGAAGCTGGATAAGGCGGGGAAACAGTTCCCTATGGCTTCTGGAAGGAACAGCCCTGATGACACCATCTTTAGCCCTGTGAGAACAATTTTGAATTTCTGACCTCCAGCATGCTAAGATAGTAAGTTTGTGTTGTAGCCACTATGGCTGTGGTCATTTGTTACAGCGGCAACAGGAAGACCACAGGACACTGCACACTTGGCTCCCTGGCCAGGCTTCAACTATCACTACTGCAGCTGTGGTCAGGAAACACTATTACATTTTTAAACAATTCTTTAAGTTCCAATTTGGTTCTCTCTAAACCTCAGTCTCTTCCTTTGTTAAAAATAGGGTTAATACACCTGATTCTGACTCTCTTGTGGGCACAGAAGGAAAGTACCTTATATTATCTTGAAGGTTCCCACAAACCACTGAAGCCAATAAGGCCTAGTTAGTGTTCCCATTGCTCAGATGATCCAACTAAGGCTCAGAGAGGGGTCATGGCCTGTGCAGAGCCAAACAGCCAGTGAGTAACAGAGCCAGGACTTAAACCAGGACTTCTGACTTCAGATCCACCACATTGAGGTTCATAACTCAGAGCCCAGTTCACATGCCATCTCCTCAGAGAAGTCTTCCTGAATAGCCTCAGCCAATCCATTTACTCATTCATTCAAACGGCTGCTGTGACTGCTTGATGCCTAGTGTGGTGCTAGGCAAGGCTGAGGACTAGGTTGAGCGCTAGTGGACAAGGCAGACACACAGACTAACCATCCCAAACAGCCTGATAAATGCCAAGACAACAGGGGGGTGTGGAAGCCCAACAGAGGGGAAACTGAACATGGTGTCAGGAAAGGCACCTGGAGGAGCTGACTGAGCTGGAAACAAGTTATGTCCCAACCAAAAGAGTGGGTAGGGGTTCTACTGGGGGGAATGGCTAAGCAAGGCAGGGAGGTGAACTGCTGTAGCTTCCTTATCCCAAGCCCCAAAGTCTCTCTGGGCCACTATGTTTCTGTGCATGAATGGGAATCATGGGCCCAGCTGCCCAGAGCTTTGGTAATTGCTGGGCGCAGGCGAGGACTGAGCAGAAAAAAAGAGGGGTCCTGAGATTCCCAGCGAATGAGGGCTGAAGGCCACGAGGGGACAAGGAGACAAAGGGAAGAGGACAGGGCAGGGTGGAGGGAGAGTTGGGGAGACAGGGTCCTGGCTCAAGTCCCCGGTCTGGGTCTGACACGTGGTATGACTGCAGGAAGGTCCTCTCTGAGCCTCAGTGGCCCCAGCTGAGAAATGGAGCATGAGACAAAACTGTCTCCAAAGACCCTCCCCAGCCCTCATGGGCAAATGACATGACACAGAATTACAAAAGGGTCTTTATTTGTAAAAAGCCAAAGGGGTCCCTGGGGCGAAAGGACAGGCGAGTCAGCTTCTCAGGGGTCAGGGGCATTTGGGCAGATGCGCTTGAGTGGGGGGGCGCCCTCCGAGTCCTCTGTGTCACCCTGGGCTGCCTCAGGGACAGGTGGCACTGGCTCAAAGACGGGGTAAGCTTCGGGGGCCTGGAGAGGAAGGGTGGACAGGCGTGAGCTTCACCTAAACCCAGGAGTGCAGTCTCCTAGTCTCTGCCTTCTCCAAAGCCTGCAGTCCACTCCCCTCCCGGACCCAGGAGTCTAGCCCAGGGCCAGGTACCTGGGTGCAGAGTAAGTGGGGCACCAGAAACAACGCTGTCTGGGGGAAAGCAGTTGATATTTGATATTTCTGAAAAATGCAGTCCTTGTGGGAAAGTCAGAAGTCTGGGGAACAGGGATTTTCTTACACTCATTTTACAGTTTATAAAAATACTTGGAGGACCACCATGGTCTTTTTAGGCTTTTAATGGTCTTAAATCAGCCCCAATTAGGACTTTGCCTTTAAAATACCCCCTGCTTTTTCAGTGCCAAGACCCCAGCCTCCAAGTCTGTAGCTAAGGCCTAGGTCTACATTTCTGTTTGAACCTGAGGAGTGCAGCCTCAGAGCCCCCATTCCTTCAGAGACCCCAGAGTCAGCCTTCCGGCCTCTCTCACCTCAGCCTCCAGCAATTCTGGAACAGGCTCCTCCTTGGTCAGCATAGGGGGTTCATCAGTGCCACCTGCTGTTATGCTTCCGGGATCTGAAAGGTCAAGTATATAGACACTCTCTGAGCAGCTGCTCTGTGCTCCAGCACCAACCAAGAGGGAAACGAACACCAGTCCCATAAGCCTGACGGCTGAGAGAGTACTAAGGAGGGAGCCTAGCACCTGGCTGTGACCCAGGAAGGACATTCAGGCGGGATCTTGTCAGGTGAGAGGATTTGATTGGGCAGACAAAGGGGAGGTGGGGCACATCTTAGGCGAAGGCAACGAAGGTTTGGCCCATGAAGATTTCTGGCTTAGACTCCTGGGTTGAAATTCTGATCGTGGGCAAGAGACTTAATTTCTCTGGGCCTGAGTTTCCCCATCTGTAAAACGAGGATAATAAAAATAGTTACCCCATGCGACTCTTATGAGGATGAAGTAACACAGATAAAGCCCTTAATCGTGTCTAGCACACAGTAGGCGCTCAATAACTTTCACAATGGGTTCCATATTAGTAAAGATACACAGTGTGCAAGCACCATATGGACAGATAGGCCCAAGTGATGGTGTTTCTGGAAGGGAGCGATGAGGTCAGCAGGGACAGTTCACCAAAGGTCTAGAGTGCCAGGCTGGGAAGTCAAAGCTCATGGCCCACTGTGAACTCTGAAGGAGGAAAAAGACCCCCTCAAACTTGTGCTTTAAAAAAGGTGCCCTGGCAGCTGTGTGGAGGTGATTGGAGGAGAGGAGACCAGAGCCAGGTATGGGGGAGATGCCAGCTGGGGAGGGAAAGAAAGGAAGTCAGATATACACTGGAGATGGCGCTGGCCAGACTGACTATATGGAAGGAAGAGGAGGAGGAGCCTTGCCCAAGATGCTGGCTCACGGCTCTAGTGAGGATGAAATGGAGGAAACGTGTGAGGTGTTTAGGAGGGTGCCTGGCGCCCAGTAAGAGCTCAACAAGTGTTAGCTGTCATTATCGCTTCTCATTCATCACTCTTGGGACTATCACGACTCTTTATTCCTCAACCAATGTTTATCGAACATCTACTATGCATCCCAGTATCCTATTATTTCTGAGGAAATAAGAGTAAACAAGATCAACATGGGCCCAACATTCAGGAAGCTGACATGAGGTGGGAGGGGAGGGGAGAGGCATTTAAGCAGTCAAATGTTAAATGCATGAAAATCTCAGACCATGAAGAAGCCAGGGGAAGGAGACAACTAGAGGGAGGGCAGTGACACTGCAGGAGTCAGGGAAGGCCTCCCTGAGGAGGCAACATAGGATGGGGAGCAGGCATGTGGTCAGCCCCTGGCTTCAGCTTTGAAGGGACAAGACTCAGAGGAGAGGGCTCCTGGGAGTCACTGGTCCTACCTCTCTCCTGGCCCAGTCGTGGAGGCTGAGTGTCCTCTGGGACTCCTTCTGGTGGCCCGGCAGGTGACACAGGGCGGCTGGGCTGGGGGGTGCCCCCAGGGCTAGGCTCTGTGCCTTTTTGTAGGGAGCCTTCTGAATGGAAACTCTGGTTACTGTTCTCATCTGTAGGAGTAAAAGCCGAGAGAGTTGGGCCTGAGTCCCCAGTACTCTCCCTCAATCCCTACCACCCCCAAATCTCAGGATCCCTACATACCATTGAGATCAAGCAGGATGAGAGGGCCACCCCCTCGGGGGCTGGCACCTCTGCCCCGCCGCTCTCGGCCTCGGGCTCTCTCTGCCCCGCCACCTGCCCTCCGTCGCTCCTGGGAGTTAGGGGGGTAAGTAAGGGTCAGAGTTAGGGTTCTAGTTAGTGCTAGCAAAGCCCACACTGTACAAATAAGGAAACTGAGGCACAGAGAAGCAAAAGGCCCTACAGGAAATGACAAAGGTTGTGCACACTGGGTTAGGTCTTGAACTTGGGGGGTCTGCAGCAGGAAAAAGGGAGGGAGAAGGGGCGGAGTGTTAATAATTGTTAACATCTGTCTGGGCTGCTATATTTTCGGTCTTCAGAGTGGGGCTGGAAGTAGAGGTGGAGGCCAAGGTTGGGTGGGGCTTGCCTGAGGTTGCACACATCCAGGGCCTAGTGTGGGGAAGCTTGCTCACCTCCTCCTGGGGGTCCACCACTGGCACCCACTTGAAGATGCGAAGGGAAGTGTCTCCCACAGTCACCCAGCGCTTCTCCCTGTGGGAAGAGGGGGACTGAGTCAGAGAGGCCTGAGGAGAGCCCCCCACTGCCCCTTGGGAGCTAAGCACATCAGGGCATACTTGCAGAGGTGAGGGGGTGCTAGAGGGGAGTGGCAGATTTGCCAATGGGGCATGGTTACAGGGAGAAAGAGTCCTGCGGAGGCCAGGGCACCGGCGGGGTGCCTCCACGGAGAGGGTATGTCTTGGGGCCATGGCTCTGCAGGCCCCTGGAGTATACGCGGGAAGCACCTCTACGGGCCTGCGAAGGGACTATAGTAATGAAGATTCCGGGGCGCACTTGCGGGAGGAGTGTCAAAGCTTTAGGGGGCGGGGCTGTGTTCTGGGAGGGCGCAGCTAGGGAACGCGCTTTGTGGACCCCAGGGTGTCGCCAGACGGAGGGCAGAGCCCTGTTGATGCCAGGTGCAGCTGCAGGGCACACCCAACACCTGGAGCCCACAGTGGGCGAAGGGAGGGTGGACGCGTTTGAGGGAGGAGGGGCCTGCCATGTCCCGTCCTTGGCCGCGGGGCAGCGCTCACCATCTCCGGACCTTCTCGATGGTCGCCATCACCTTCTTGATGTCATCCTTGGCCCGGCTCCGGGTCTCGGCCCGCACGGTCCGGCCCGCCATGCTGGCGGGGCTGGGGCCGCGGCCGAGCCCGCGGCTGGGCTGCCTCCCGTCCGGAGGGCTCAGGCTCGGCGCCAGGCCGGGACGCCGCTCTCCGGGCCTGCCGTCCCTCCGGGAGTTGGCCGCGCCCTCCCTCGCTCCCCAACGCCTCCGCGAGTCCCCGCCCGGCTTCCTGCCGCCGCGCCCCGCCCCGGCCCGTCCCCGGAGCGGCCGGGCGGCGCGGGCGGCCAGAGCCCAGGCCTGGAAGCCCGCCGGCCCCGCCCCGCCCGGGCCCGCCCCCTCGGGGCGCCCGGACGCGCAGCGCCCCCTGCCGGCGGCCGAGAGGGGAGTTGGGGCAGCTCGGGGGCTGGACGCGCGCGGCTGGGCGGAGGCGGTGCGTTCAGACCACGTGGGCGCCCAGCGCGCGGGGTCCGGGTCCCCGCGGGCGTCCCCGGTGCGCGGGCGGCCCTGCCGCTAGAGGGGTGTGTGTCCGCCCCCCCCCGGACTGCCTGGTTCTACCTTGTCCAACTTTTCCCTTCATCTGTTCATTCAACAATTTAATACGTGCCAGGCACTGCAAGATGAGGAGGTCTTCACCCTCCAGAATGACTAAAATGAAAACGACAGAGTTTACCAGGCGTGGACAAAGAAGTAGAGCAACTGGACCTCTCGTATTTCTGGGGGAGAGTAAAACTGGCAGTTTTCTAATGAAGCCGAACATTCACCCACCATATGATCCAGCAATTCTCTTCCGTCCACACCCAGCGGCCGATAAGAGCATCAAGAGCCGTTACTGGAATGTTGAGAGCACGATGCTTAAGAGCGGCAAACTGGAAATCACCCATCATCAGCGGAGCGGGAAATTGTCACAACAAGGAGAGTGATGTCCCGGTTCACCCAACAATGGGGCAAGTTTCATGAAAGAATACAGTGCGACAGTCTGCTCTATGATTCATCTTAAGTTTCAAAAGCAGAAGTCAGGATGGTAGTCACCCTTGAGACTGGGAGGGACGAAGAGGGGCTCTGGGAACTGGTTATGCTGTTTCTTAATCTGAGTTCTGGTTCCCTGGACATATTCACTTTGAAAATCCATCCAGCTGTCACTGAGGATGTGTTTACTTTTCCCTCGGGATATTATACTTAGATTACGTTTACTTAAGATGAGTTTGTCTTGTTTGATTTTATTTAAGGCTGGTTGCCAGCATATATTTCATGTCTAAATTTATGTTGCTAAGTGTGTGTGTTTTAAGGGTGTGACTATTGTGTCTGTGTTTTGGTGTGACTATGTCCAGAGGGGTTGAGGTATAGAAAGGTGGTTATGACAGCATTTCTCCAGCCAAAATGCTGGGGAAAAATCCCAACTCTGCTTGTCAAAATGACCTTGGACAAATCACTTCTATCTCCTCAACTTGGAAGTGAGCTAATATGCACATAATGTATATGCCCATTCTGCATAGCTCTTAGAACATTGCCTTGCCCATAGTAAATACTCAATAAATATTCACTATCACTAGGTGTGTGAGTGTGATTCCCACCAGGGTCTGGATTCGGTTGCACCTGCCCCCTGCCAGTTGATTCCTTTGTCCCTTTACTGTGGCAGTTGTCTGCTCATGGCAATATCCTCACAAATATTGAGGATATCACAGAGCCTTCCCAGTGTCTGTCGCAAACCCCATTCATTACCTGCTGGGGCCCATGACTGCCCCATCCTCCATCAGACTGAGCTCCATGGGGGCCCAGAGAACAAATACAGATTTTCTCCGAGTCTGAGAACCCAGGACAGAGTGTGTGCTTGGAGACCGTTTGTGAGGATAACTAAACGTCTACGGAGTTTTTGTATTCGTCTGCACCAGGTTAGTGGAGTTAAGTGTGGGGAGGACCCCTTGTCCTTGCCTCTGGTTTGTTCCAGTGTGAGAATGAAGGCTCTGTGTGCATTAACCCTTGGGTGGATCTGTGTGCCTCATACGAGCCCTGGTTAGGTGAGATGAGACTGTTGTAACAGGAGAGTGAGAGCAAAAAGAACTTAAAATAGGCCAAGAGGTGTATGTCTGGGCAGGTGTACCACAAGCCTGAGCACCCCCAATGGGGTCTCTCTCCAACCACCTCCTTCCCAAGAGGGAGGATCAGTACATTCCTGGCTTATCAGCTCCACCCTCTCCCATCCCCTTGGCTTTCTCCCCAAAGCAGCCAGGGCACCAAGCCTTGCACTAGGTGAGAGGCTGAACCTCCTCCTCTGAGAGGGTCTCAGGGTTGCTGCCCAGTCCCTGACACCCCCAGCCTCAGGGTCCTAGTCCACCATGCAAACAACCTGCTGCTCCTTTCAGGCCCCTTCCCGTGCTAGGCAGTGCAGGCAAGGAGCTGAGCTCAGGGCCAAGGAATCCTGCCTGGGGCGGGGGTGGGGGGGGAAATTGTTTGGGGTCTGGCCCCTGATTGGCTGCGCTCGGGCCACGCCCCTACCCCTTTCCCCCTTCTCCCCCCCCCCTCGGAAGGGGGGCGTGGAGGCCAGCGGGAGCAGCCAGGGGCCAGCATGAGCCGGAGGGAGGGAAACCTGGGTAAGGGGCTGAAGGGTTGGATGACGAGTGCCCGAGGGGAGCAGGGGTCAGGACGGCTGGAAGCTGGGGTTCTGGGTCCCCGCTATCCCCGGTCCGGGAGGGGAGCGGCCTGAGCGGGGGAAAGCAGGACCCGGGTATCAGGTAACGAGCGGGTGAACTGTGGGAAGGAGCAAGCGTCAGAGTGTAGAAGCCTGGGGCTGTGTGTCTTCAGGGACTTGGGCTCAGGGTTTAGATCACCGGGTACACCCTGTTCCAGTACACCCTGGGGGAGGACTGTGAGACTGGCCCGGCAGGACGTCTGGATTCTGAGTATGGAGGAAGAACCAGAGCTGGGGGCCGGTGGGAAAGGTAGTGTAAGGGGAGGAAGCCTTTGGGCCACAGGAGCCAGTGAGTTACAACAGGAGACGAAAGTCGAGGCTGCTACGAATAGGGACTAGCAGTGGCAACTCAGGCGGGGGGGCGGGGCGGGAGCTGTCGCGCCAGGACTACATTCCCCAGCATGCCCTGGGCGCGCGCGTTGGGAAGCTCGGGAAATGTAGTCCTTCGGAGCGCCACCTTCTAGCTTGTGCTACGGAGGGTGCGAGTCTGATTTCGTTGACGCAGCGGGAATGGGGCATCAGTCTCCGCTCTGAAGTTCTGTGCTTCAGTGATGTTGAATTCCACCAACAATCACTGAGGTACAGAGATATGTGAGCCCTTCCCTCAAAGGGCCCCTAGACTGAGGTCGAGTCGCACAGCTAAAAGGGCCATCAAATGAACTACTTTGGAAGTGTGAACAAATGACCTTAAATATAAAGAAGTTAATTTGACAGGTGAACCAGGCGACTACACTGCGGAGTCGTTATTTTAATTTGGCTTCACAGGATTTCAACAGTGATTTGGGGACAGGTAACATTTCAGGTAAAACAATCATTTGGCAAACATCCCATTTTCTCTCAGTTGGAAATGGGATAGAATCTGCCTGACTTAAGAGTTGGAGAATTCAGAACAGAACTTTGGAGCTCAGGAAGGAAGATCCAGCCTTCCTGGAAGAAGTGGTCAAGGAGCATGGTTTGGGGCTGTCCTCATTCCTTCCCCCTTTTCCCACCAGAAGCCCTCCAGGCTGACTCCTCAATTTCACCCCTTCCCCACCTGGAGGCCAAGATTCATCAGACACACAGTCTTGCCCGCCTCCTCACCAAATATGCTGAGCAGCTGCTCCAGGAATATGTGAGTGGGGATGGGGTTGGGGGTGCAGAGGCCTGGGGAATGGGGATGTACAGATTGCGGAGGTCCACCATTTTCTCAGCTTCATTTCCCAGCTGTGAAAATCAGTGTTTCTGAGAAAGATCAGTAACATCCCTTCCAGCAAGTTGGAAGAGGACCTTCTTCATGCCCCAGCGGTCTCCCAGCCCAACATCGGCCTCAGTTTGGAGGCTTTAAGACAGGGGCAATCTGAATGGATAAAAACTCTAACCTGAAACTCAGGAGACCTAGACTCTAGGCTCTGCGTGGTCTTGTCCCCCCCCAACTCCATGGGCCTTCGTCTCCTCAGCTGTGAAAGGAGGGAGATGAACAAATGAGCTGTGAACTCTTCTACTTGTGTTACACAGAGTAGCCAAGAAGGAATTTCAATCTGGGGCAAAAATTCCTACCCAAAAGGGGACTTTTACAGTGTGTGTGTGTGGGGGGGGGGGTGTCTCCCAACATCTTTGGCTAGACAAAAGACCCTGCTGAAGGAAAAGAGGTATTTCCCCACATGACTGGTGTAGTGGAGAGGGACAATCAAAAGTTTTGACAGTGGACAGTGGGAAACAGAACTAGCTTTGCAGTCCTGCAAACTTTGGTTCAAATTCCAGTTTGGCCCCTTCCTAGATGGATGACCTGGGGCAAGACACGGTACCTCTTCAGCCCCAGTATCCTCTTTTACTAAATCACCATCTTCGTCATCACACCCATTACTGGGAAAATAGGAATAGTGTGGTAAAGCAGCGAGTACAGTGCCTGCACCAGAGCAAGGTGTTATTGGTATAAATGATATTGTTATAGCACTTTTACAAACTACACATCACCTTTATTTTTCATTTGCTTTGAGCATATCTTTCAAATATGCTTTGAGCTCCAGCTGTGTGCCAGGCGGCGGTGGGGCAGGTGGTGGGAACCAAGTCTGGTCTCTGGTCCCTGTGCTGTGCCATCCTGTATGGCGCCCAGGAGACCTGGTGGGAAGCAGCACAGGGAACGCAGCTAGTAAGCTGTCGAGGCAGGATTCGAACCCTGGTCTGTAAGATCTGGTTAATACAAGAGCTAACATTTATTGGCCTTTCAACGGACCTGCCTTAGGCATTTTAACACTCTTAATTACCCTTATCAGAGATGAGGAATCAAGGGCACGGGTCTAAAGCCTGGGCTGTTTTGCATTCTCTCAAACTGCAGTTCAGTTAGGTGGGACCATCTTCGAGAAGGCAGCTGAGGTCCCGGGAGAGGGTGACGGGCTCAGGCCGAGTGAAGGGTTCCCCACTGACCGCGGTGTTTCCGCAGGTGCAGCACCAGGGAGACCCCTTCGGGCTGCCCGGCTTCTCGCCGCCGCGGCTGCCGGTGGCCGGCCTGAGCGCCCCGGCCCCGGGCCACGCGGGGCTGCCGGTGCCCGAGCGGCTGCGGCTGGACGCGGCGGCGCTGGACGCGCTGGCGCCGCTGCTCGACGTGGTGCGCCGCCGCCAGGCCGAGCTGAACCCGCGCGCCCCGCGGCTGCTGCGGCACCTGGAGGACGCGGCGCGCCAGGCCCGGGCCCTGGGCGCCGCGGTGGAGGCCGTGCTGGCCGCGCTGGGCGCCGAGCCCGGCGGACCCCGGCCCGAGCCCGCCGCCCTCGCCGCCGCCGCCGGCGCCGCGGCCGCGGGCGTCTTCTCGGCCAAGGTGCTGGGGCTCCGCGTGTGCGGCCTGTACGGCGAGTGGGCGAGCCGCGCCGAGGCCGACCTGCGCCCGCTGGTGCCCGGGGGCCCGACCTGAGCGCGGGGACGCCGCCCGTGGCCACCTCCGCCTCCTGGTCTCTCCGCCCCTCCGCCCCGCTCCACCTTCGGCCGCGTCTGCGTCCTGTGTCCCCATCTCTGTCCCTGTCACGCCCTCGGGCTCTCTCGGGACCTCCTTGTCTTGTGTGTCTTGTCTTGTCTTGCACCCACCCCCTTTCTCCATCTCCTGGCCTGTCTCAGGCTCTCTTGGTCACCCCTTTGGCCCACCACCCGGAGCCCCTTTGTCTCCCCTGGGTCCCACGTGAGCAAGCGTCCACCTCAGCCTCATCTCCAGGAGGACGGGGCACCTGGCCGCGCTGCTTCCCTCTGTCCCTCTCTGTTCTCCCCTGGCCAGAGGCTGTGCCCGCTGCCCCGTGGTGGGAGGGCTGCTCAGACAAATGTCAGCCACCTTCCCCCAGGATCAGTCCACCTGTTGCCTCCTCCCCCAGCCCTCTCCTTTGAGGTCCTAACCCCCACCCTCCCCTTCCCCCAAGTCAGGTCTGTGGAGAGAAAAAAAAAATCATCTTGAAAGAGTTTTATTTCTGAGAATAAATTAATTTTTTTGTAAATAAAATGTTAAAAAATGCTAAAGGCACCGGTATGTTGAACATGGGGTGACTTTTTTGAAGAGAATAGGATCCTTCCAGTGTAGCCTGGTCCCCCAGGCAGACCCAAAGCCACCATATAAATAGGTGATTCCTGAGAGCCCCAGGCCAAAGGTGCCATCTGTCAGCCTAGAACAGGAAGTAGCTGTGTCCTGAGCAGGAAACAGGTGTGATGTGAGTCCTTGGTGTTTTAGAAAGCAGACTTCCATCGATGAGGCAGCAAAGCCCCTCAAGATGGAAAGTTGGAACAGTGGTCACCGTCAGAGAGGTAGACTAGGGGAGAAAATAAACTCCAGCAAGTTGGGAAACTTGTCTGCTCAGAAAGTCCATATCTTCACATGTGAAGTGAGGTAGACACTGTCAGGAAGGCAACCCCTGGACCTGCCCTAAATTATAGGAAGATGGTCTCAGAAAGAGCCCAGGAATGAGACCACCTGTCCGCTCCCCACGGAGCAGGAAGTAAAACCTCTTCAGAGAGGCATATCTTTCCTCCCAGGAAGTGGGCAGCCAGTACCACTGGCTTGGTGATGCGCGGTGATAACCAGAGTCCCACCACATCTGTAAGTGAGGCCGTCAGACCTAGGCAGGAAGCCCAGGACTGGTTCTCAGGAAATATTCCCAAATATGTGGCACACAAGCTTTGTCTGCTAGACAAGATGTGCCTCCTTTCTAGCCAAGAAGCAAGGCAGAGAAGTGTCCATTGTGAAAAGGGAAGTGTTACATCCTCTGACAGGAAGTCCCATCTCCTCTATCCAGGGTATTTGGCCTTGAGTAGAGCCAAGTCCCTCACAGCTCTGTCCGTCCAGTGGCCATATTCCCGGGTCACTATGTAGCCTCGACATTTCCTCTCGAAGGCTGAGGCCCCAAATGGGACAAATCCGAGAGTATCTTCTTCTGGGGGAATGGGCAGGCCCAGGGCAGTCATGATGGCGGCCATGTTGCCCAGCAAACCTTGTGCCCTGAGTCTTGCAGCTCCAAGCTGAGCCAGCAGGATAGGACTGCCAGGGTTCAGGTCGTTCTGGTCATCCCCCACGAGCTGGAGGTGCTGGGTCAAGGCCAGGAAGGCCCCCTGGGCACGGCCCAGCCGCTCCCCATCATCTAGGGCATGCCAGGTCTTGAAGGAGACGGCGGCAGGAGGCAGGCTGCTAAGCTGGAGCTCGGGGGCTGAGAAGCCAGGGTCACTAAAGGGGCTTCCCTGGTACTGGAGCTGCATGAGAGACAGAGACATACAGGAGTGAAGGGCCAAAGGGATGTCCTGGGGCTCCCCCTGACTTCATATCTGCCCTCTAAGAGACTGGTATCTTCTTAGGGGGAGTCGCTATTTACTAACCCTCAGGGAGTCGGTGGAATATCCTAACAGAGCCTGGGCTCTGTTAGGTTCCAATTCAGCTTCCTCCATGTACAAGTTGTGCAACTTTGAGTCACAGCTTCAATAATTCCCACGTGGCAGTGTTATCGTGAAGATGGCAAGAAGTAATAAACATAAGGCACTTAGCACCACACCTGGCATACAACAAGGGCATGATAAGCCACTGTTAATAATATATTTATATTATGAACACTGTGATGCCATTCATTATTTAATATTTTCAATCTAAACATATTGACAATGTGGTTACAGCCCTATATATTTCTTTTTTATTTACAGCATTTAGTTCGTTGGGTTTATTCTTTTTTAAAAAAAGATTTATGGGCTTCCCTGGGGGCACAAGGGGTTAAGAACCACACTATGAAGCAATCCACAGCTTCTGCAGCATGGGTTCGATCCCCAGCCAGCCAGGGAGAAACCCACATGTCGAGGCAGACCTCTCCTGTCTCACCCACTGCTCCCCTCAGCAGTATATTTCAGTCAGTCTGCCTGTTCTGCTCCCCGCTCTGTCTCTGGTGGATCCTCTCACCCTCCCCCACACCATACCAGCTCTTGTATGCATAAATAAATAAAAATTTATTTTTTTAATAATTTAAAATAATTTATTAAAAAATGTATTTATTTATGCATACAAGAGCTGGGGTACAGGCCAGAGGTGTGGGGGCAGTGGGAGAGGATTCACCAGAGACAGAGTGGGGAGCAGGAGCAGAACAGGCAGATCTACTGAAATATACTGTTGAGGGGAGCATGGGGCAAGGCAGGGGAGATCTGCTGCACCATGTGGGTAGCTCCTTTGCCAGGGATTGAACTTGCACTGCAGTGGCTGCGGATAGCTTCATCGTGCTGAGACTTAATCCCTTGTGCCACTAGGGAGGCCCCTGTTGGGTTTATTCTAATTGCTAAATAATTGTTAATATTATTGCATTTAATTGAATGTCTTCTCCATCAAAGTTTTCACCTCCACAAACCTAGACTCACAGAATCTTGGTGTACACAGGTGACTGTCCTATTTGGTAGATCACCTAGTCCTACACCCCCACTTTATAGGTAGAGAAACTGATGCTCAGGGTGCCCAAGGCTACCCAGGGATTGGAGGCAGTTGTGGGACTAGAAACTAGGCCTAGTAACTTCATAGGGGTCTGGGATAGAGTCCAGTGGAAGGATCCCAAACTCCAGGGCCTTCTGAGACCAGGAAGATCAGATAACTTGGGGACAGAAGCAGGATTGATAGGAGGGTAGAAGGCAGGAACTTTGAACGACAGGATCCCTGTGACTGTTTCAGACAGGTATTTATATTCCAAATTTGAATGCAGTGCATGGTGCAAACAGAATACACCTGTGGGTCAGACCCAGGCAGCAGAACTTTTGAAACAGTGGGAAGGGTCAAGGATAGGGATGAGCATCTAACGCCACACCTGGTTTTAAATCCTGGCACTACCAGCGATTGTGTGACCTTGGGCAAATTATTCACCCTCTCTAAGACTCGTTTTCCTTATCTGTAAAATGGATTCAAACTCCACCTCTCCAAACTGTTTGAGAACTAAGTGAGATAGTGGGGATAGAGTGCCCAGCATGGCATAAGGCTCAGGTGTGTGCCCAGCACAAGGTGGTTGTAGAAATCATCTTGACTTTATAAAGCCCTTCCCTCTACCTGCTTCCTTTGAATCCTGTCACAGGCCTGAGAGGTCAGCAAAGGCAGGATCACCATCCCATGTTGCAAATGAGGAAGCTGAGAGTGAGAGAGAAGGAATGATTGCCCAAGATCACCCAGTTGTCAGTGACAGCCTTTGGTGGGTGTGTCTGGTCAACAGCGCCCCTGCACCCTCGGACCCATGGAGGAAACTTGACCCCTTCTCCCGGCCTTGCTCTGCGTCCCCTTCCCAAGGGGCCTGTGTCCCATTCCCCTTCGCCCATTTGTCCATTCTCCTGCCCATGCTCGGTGGACTCACGTAGGTCTGGAGCAATGTTGATGTATTTCTCTGCATGTAGAGGGCCAGGCTATAGGCTTGACTGATGGGCTCAGCTGGGGAAATGGCGGCCCCCAGACTGAGTGGTGACAGCAGCAGGGTCAGCAGACAGAGGGGGGCTGGTAGAAGAAATCAGAGGTCAGCACCAAGTCCATGAGCCCCCACCTCCAGTTCATTCCTTTGTTATAACAACTCCTCAAACATGTCCTACCTTGTGGCCGACAACCAGCTTGTGTATCCGAGCCAGGGCACAGTCACCCTGGGAATAGATTATTTCCAGCCCAGAAAGTTCCCCTGCATGCCAAGGCCCATGTATTCAACTTCCTGCCTGACGTTTTCCCTTGGATATTTTTTTTTTAATTTTTTATTTATTTATACAAGCATTGGGTACAGTCAGAAGCACGGGAGGCTGAGAGAATCCACCAGAGCCAGAGCGGGGAGCAGAGCAGGCAGAAGGACCGAAGTACACTGCTGAGGGGAGCAGCAGGCGGCAGGAGAGGTCTGCGGCCATGTGGGACCCTCCTCTGGTGGCCGGGGAGCAGCCGGGGATGGAAACTGCGCTGCAGAGGCTGTGGGCAGCTTCGCAACCCAGCGCTCAACAGCTGCGCCACCGGGGAGGCCCTTCCCTTGGATATTAACCAGCATCTCAAACTCAAAATATCCAATACCCCCCTTCAGGCTCCCCTTTCCAGTCTTCCTGCGCTCAGATGAGGCACTTCCGCTCTTCTAGTCACTCAGCTCAAAATCCTGGGGTCCTCCCCAAGTCTCCTTTTCTCTTGCTCGCCACATTCAGTTCCACAGTAAATCCCGTTGGCTCTGTCCTCAGAGGCAGCCAGCCCAGGTCTGGGTTTCTCGTTCTCTGTGCTCATGACACAGGTATGTTCACCTTGGGCAAAGGCCTTGAGCTGGGCGCTGGTGACTTGGGCCTCGTTCCGTGTACTTGGATTTGCTATACAAAATGTGAAGAGATGTGTCCAGAACCTAACCACCCTCCTTCCACTGCCGCCACCTGAGCCAAGCCACCGGCACCTCTCTGGTATGACTCCTATAGTTGCCTCCCCACTGGTCTCTGTGCCCAACTTTCCCAAGATCCTCAGGGTGGTGAGAGGCCTATCCCTACTACCCTGGTCCAGTTTGTGTTCTGCAGCAACCCCCCTTCAGGATCACCCTCTTCCCCCAAGGCCGCGGCCTCCTGTTCAGGCATCAGCTGAGAGAGCTGTCCCCACCTTGTAGCAAACGCCCCTCCCTCTCCTGGTTATAGTCTTCGAGGCCTTTGCTGTTTTGCGCCTCCCTCATTTATTTATTTGTCTACTTGCTGGTTGCTGTCTCTGCCCTAGAATCCTGGCTCCAGGATAGAGGAAACCTCACCCGGTTCATTCACTGCTGGTTCCCCGGCACCTAGCACAGAGCTTGATAAATATTTGCTGAGTGGATGAATGTTGCCATGAACGTCCTTCTGCCAGCTCCTTTGGGCACCTCTGAAAGTGGAAATATGTGCTGGAGGCTGTGCTTATTTTTAATTTGAGTTGATGCTGCCAAATGGTTTTCTTAAAGGTGGGTGCAGTTATGCTCCTCAAGAAAGAAGCTCCCTAAGATCACCAGCAGGAAGTCATGGAGACAGAGGCAAGCCAGGCAGCCTCCATCCTCCCCTATCTACTGTCCTGAGTTCCCAAGGGAAGGTCTTTCATTCATTCATTCATTCATTCACTCATTCATCTCTCCCTTCCTTCCCCCCTTCCTTCCACTCACCTCTGTCACACTGACACTACGATTTACTTAGCGCATGTGTCGTCCACAGAATGAGGTCTCCACGAGACCACACTTTTTGCCTGTTCACCGCTGTGTCCCCAAATGCTTAGAATACTCCCTACCACCTAAGAGGCGCTCAGTAAATATTTCTTGAAGAATGAGGATGAACAGAACCTCCTGTGCAAAAATTTGGAGGTTCCTCGCAGATGCAAAGCCTGCCAGGCACACATGAGCCAGATGGGCCCAAGGCCTTCCAGGAGGGTGGCTTGGCTCAGGTGGCGGCCATGGAAGCAGGGTGGTTAGATTCTGGACACATCTCTTCACATTTTGTATAGCAAATCCAAGTACACAGACCCTCCCCTGCTGGTCTCCGGGACCTGGCACCTCTGCCCCTCACTCACCCAGCAGACAGCTCATGCTCTCTCCTTGGCTCCTTCCTCTCTGCAGTCTCTGGATTGTTCTGGGACACCTGTCCTCCCGTCCCTCAGGTGGCTTTATAGCTGGGGCTGAGCCCTGGGGCTGCCCAGGAGAGAAGGAAGGAGTCACACCCTGGGGGATGGGGGGCAGGCACAGAAGCTCCAGAGGCAGGGGACAGCCAGGGAGGGGGACACTGAGGTGACACCCTAGTCCTCTACAGCCCCCAAACTCAACCTAAAAGCCTGATTGCTGAGAGGGAGGGGGCAAGGGTGTGGAGGGGATTATCAGGGGACAAAGAGGCCGCCCTGCTCCCTGCTGCTCCGCACGTCCAGGGATCCAGTTTCCCCGTGAGGAGGCGGGCCCCCTGCTCCGCCCCACTGGGACCCAGGCTTTGGGCCTTGGCTCCGGGGAGTTTGGGAAAGGGACAGGAGGGGTGTGTGAGAGCAGCATCACCCACACCCAGGTGCACCCTCAGACACAGGAGCATGCGCACGTCTACGCACAGCTGTGCGCACGGGCTTCTCCGTGTTTCCTCACTCGGGTCCATAGTGACACCTGCTACATGCTGGTCCTTTTTGGGCACTGGCAATGGAACAAGTCACACAGAAATCCTACCCTCGTGGACCTGACCTTCTGGTGGACACGCCGACACACACGTTGTAGGAACACACCGTGCAGCCCACACACGTTACTCAGAGTCAGCCAGGCCAGCGCACGGGCGTGCACACAGATGCGCACACATGTGAACACACAGACACACACATACGTGGGTGTCCACGTACCACGGCCACATGTGCTACACATAGGTGCAGCTCTCCCCTGGGCCATCGGGGACCCATGGCTGTGTCTCCCCAGACACAGTACACAGGGACACACCTGAGGTCTCCGTCTCCCCCCACCCCCCAGCATGTGGCTGAGGGTACAGGCAGGGAAGCGGACTAGCAGTGGCTTCCCGGGCCCTCTCCAGAGCTTCCCACTCTCTCCATTAGGGAGTGGAGGTTCAGTCCGCTGAGCAGGGTGGGCAGTCAGGCCCCCACTCTGCTTCCGGTGGAGGCTGCAGTAACACTCACTCTCCTCCCTGGGTGGAGTTAGTTTGGAGGGAGAGGGCCCACACCGCTCGCCACAGCAGGAGGAGCACCGTGCTCTCATCGCCTCTGTCTGCATCCAACCGGCACATACCCTTGGAGCCCTGACATGAGCTGCCACCTAGGTGAGTGATAAGCAGGCCGGGTTCCTGCCCGCGAGCACAGTCCACAGGGGAAGGACCCACAGCGAGCTTAGGAAATGAGAAGAAACAAAATCTCCTGCAGTGATAAGGTGCTGAGAAGTCAAAACAGGTTGATGTGATTAACAGGTGGTTGAGGAAACTCAAGTAAGGAGCCTGAGACCCAGAGAGGGACAGCTACTTACCAGGAGTCACACAGCAAGGCCAGACAGATCCTAGATTCCTGACCCCCAGCTTGGGATTGAATCTGGGGTGTACCTGATCTGAACTGTGAGCTGAAGGAAGAGAGGAGAGTGAGGCGTGGTTCTGGGCTGGGGGATCCTAAATAGGGCCTTCAAGGCCGGGGGCTGCCAGGGCTGCCAGGCAGGCCCTGTGCTGTGCAGGAGGTGATGTCAGGGGATTAGACTAGGCCCATTGAGTGGGTGCACTGAGGCGTGGGCCAGCCTGGGTAGTGGAGGAGGAGGAACAGAATGAGGAGGAGGGCAAGAGAGGAGGAAGGGAGGTGGGGAGAGGGAGGTAGACACTCGATCTGGAACTATTCACACAGGTGGATGGTGAACGTGGGGCCAGGCCTCACCTGAGGGGATAGTCTCACCCTCACCTAACCCCACCACCTCCTCTCGAGAGCTTGACTTTCCCTCCCTGGACTCCCAGATGCCCTTCGCAGCTGGAGGAATTGGCCCCCATCCCAGGCCCAGATCCATTTGTCATAATGTCTGGGGCAGACATCATGAGCTCTGGCCCAGTCTTGCCCCACCTCTCAGTTCACCCATTTCCATTTCTGTTTTGATCTCCCCAGATGCCTGGGTAATCCCAGCAACTTAGGAGTCAGCAGACTTGGCTACTGGTCCTGCCTTTGTCCATCCCTAGCTTGGGCAAGTTCGTAAACCCCTCTGAGCCAGTTTGTTTCTTCCTCTGGAAACCAGATAATTTCCACCTCCCAGGCCTTCGCTGACTCTACCCACTAAGTGTCTTGGCCCCTGTTATGAGGCCCTTCTAGGGTTCCCCAATGGTATGTAATGCCATCCACCAATGGCAAGAACCCCAATGTCCTCTGACCCCAGGCTTGGAACCCAGACCCCACCCCAACTATACATGTGCCCCCAAGAGATCTGATGCCTCTTCATCTCCAGGACACTGGCATCCAATAGGTCCCCTAGTGAGGCCCATTCAGAAAAAATAAACATGGGGCCTCCCTGGTGGTGCAGTGTTTGAGCGCTGGCTTGCGACGCTGCCCGCAGCCTCTGCAGCGCCAGTTCAATCCCCGGTTCGATACCCTGGCCGCTGGGCGAGGGTCCCACATGGCACACAGACCTCTCCTGCCACCCGCTGCTCCCCTCAGCAGTGTACTTCGTCAGTCTGCCTGCTCTGCTCTGCGCTCTAACTCTGGTGAATTCTCTCACCCTCCCGCGCTTCTGACTGTACCCAGTGCTTGTATAAATAAATAAATAAATAAATCTTTAAAAAAAAAAAAGAATTAAAAAAAAAAGAAAAAAGAAACATGAACCCCAAGCCAGATCCTTACCCTGACCCCAACCATGAAACCCAACCTCATTCCTTCCTCTGACTGCAAATTTTCACCCTTACCTTTCCAGGCCGCAGACAGCCTCACAGCGCTGCGCTCAACCCACTGCGCCACTGGGGAGGCCCACAAACTATATAATGTTAAAGCCAATGTTACCTCAATACAATTTAAAAAAAAAAGAAATACCAATTCCTGGTCCCCCCTCAGGGGTTCAATAGGTCCTGAGGAGCCAAGGCATCTGCATTTTTAGCGTGGAGGCCACCCCCACCCCATCTCCTAGGAGATTCTGGGTCCCACTTTGAGGGACACTGAATAATATGCACAATTCTGTTATCCATACAGAACCAGACCCAGCAAGGAGAAAGCAAAAGAGGTCAGGGAGTAGTTGTTAGAGTTCAGGAGACCAAACAACACGACTAGTTATTTATTGCTGTGCAACAAGTTACCCCAAAAACTTGTGGTTGAAAATAATAATACTAAAAAGTAATAGTATTAATGGTTCGTCTTCTGTGGGTTAGGAGTCAGCTGCGAGACTCTCACAGGCTGCGGGCAAGGTCAGTCTCAATGGGAAGGAGAAACTGCTTCCAGGGTCACGCCTGTGGCTTGCGCAGGACTCGTGCCGCAGGGCTGTGGTCTAGTCTTGGTCCTTCTCTGGCTGTTTGCTGGAGGCTGCCCTTCACCCTTTGCCTGGCTCACAGCATGACATCTTGCTTCGCCAGAGAAGCCAAGCGCCAGAGCGAGTACTAAGAAGGTGGATAGGGTTTTGACAGCTTTATCTTGAAGTGACATCCATGACCTTTGCTGATTCTGTTTATTATAGAAACAAGTTACTTGCCCAGCCTACACCAAGAGGGGAATACCAGGAGGCAGGGTTCATTTGGAGCCTACATCAACAACCGAAAGGAGGGCCTCCCCGGTGGCGCAGCGGTTGAGCGCTGGGTTGCGAAGCTGCCCGCAGCCTCTGCAGCGCCGGTTCGATTCCCGGCTGCTCCCCGGCCACCAGAAGAGGGTCCCACATGGCGCGCAGACCTCTCCTGCCGCCCGCTGCTCCCCTCAGCAGTGTACTTCGGTCCTTCTGCCTGCTCTGCTCCCCGCTCTGGCTCTGGTGAATTCTCTCACCCTCCCGCGCTTCTGACTGTACCCAGTGCATGTATAAACAAAACAAACGAACAAATAAATAAATAAAACATGCCTCTATAAAAAGAAAAAAAAAAAAAAAAAAACAACCGAAAGGAATGTGTGGACCTGGTTTGGCTTTCATTTGTTTATTTTTTTTCTTTTTTTGCGGAGAAGAACTGGGGTGTAGGCCAGAGGTGCGAGGTTGAGAGGATGCAGAGTGGGGAGCAGAACAGACAGGTTGACTAAAACATACTGCTAAGGGGAGCAGTGGGCGAAACAGGCGGTCTGCTGTATCACATAGGGGTTGACTCTTTGGCTGGGGATGGAACTTAGCCCAAGGTGATAAGGCCATAGCAGTGATAGTGCTGAGACTTAACCCTTAGGCCAGCAGTGAGGCCCTTGGCTTTACATTTCAATAAGCCAGCCGTAGGGACCTTAGGAAATCATCCAGGGAATTTGAATATGGGCTGTGCATTAGTTGATACAAAGAATTATGATTATTTATTAGGTGTCTGTGGCTATGCTTTTTAAAATTTCCTTGTATCTTAAAGATAAATCCTAAAGCATATTAGAATTGAAATGTTATGATGCCTGGGATTTGCTTTGCAATAATCCAGTTGGGGTGGGGGGTGGGGTGTAGGGGAAATTGGGTTAGTCATGTTGATAAATGTTGAAGTGAATGGTTGTATGGATGTGGGGCGTTCATTATGCTGTCCTACTTTTCTATGTGCTTCACATTTTCCAGAGAGTGAAAAATCAAAGTGAACATGAAGTTAAAAGCATACAGTGGAAAAAAAAAAAAAAGCATACACTGAAAGCTGAAAGAATATACAAAGACTAAAGCTAACGCATTTTAAATATTTTTAAAGAAAAGACAATAAGAGAACAAATATTTCAGGTGGGGAAAGATAATTTTAAATATTAAAAGAACAAAGAAAAAGGAAAAAAAAAAAGAAATATGAAGGATAGAATCAGGTTTGGGAGGTAGCTCTGAGCCCTGCCACGCCAGGGGAAGAGAGAGCTTTAGACAGAGTAAATCTAAGCCTTCAGGAGTATGTAGTGTCTGTGAAGGGCTGGTTGAAATTTAGGGGCTGCTCTGGGCCTAGAGGGTTGGGGAAACTGAGCCCATTTCAGAACCTCAATTGTTCTAGGGAATGTTCTGAGTCCACGGCATACTTTAACTATATTGGTAGAACACATATAGAAGATATTTCAGACATCCGGGCTAAACTGGAAAACTGGTTGCAATTATGCTCTTCCTTTCCTTAGTTGATAATTGCTGTTTATTGTGGCAAAATATTTATCACATAAAACTCACCACTTGACCCATTCTCAGTGTACATTTCAATGGCATAAGCATATTCACACTGTTACACAACCACACCACTATCCACCTCCAGAACATTATTCTTTTCCTAATTCTGTAGGAAGAAATTCTACCCACCAAATAATAAATCCTTGTTCCCACCAAATAATAAATCCTTGTTCCCCTCTCCCCAGTGCCCATCAACCAATTCCGCTTTCTGTAGGTAGGTCCTATCAGTGAGCTCATACAGTATTTGTTCTTTCGTGTCTGGCCTGATCCCCTCTGTGTAGTGTTTCCAAGGTGCATCCATATGGCACATGTCAGAATTTCCTTCCTTTCTAAAGCAGAACGATACCCTATGGCATGGCTATATCATGTTTGGTTTATCCAGGCACCTGTGCTTATGGACACGCGAGTTGCTCTCATCTTTTGATTATTGTGAATAGTGCTGCTGTGGACAGGGGAAATCTCTGGAGTCCCCACTTTCAGTTCTTTTGGGTATATACCCAGAAGTGGGATTGCTAGATCATAAAGAATCCTATGTTTACTTACTGAAGTCAATGTTAATTAATTAAACATTAATGTTTACTTTTTGAGACCCCCCTGTACTGTTTTCCACAGTGGCTGCACGAGTCTACAAGCCCAGCAGCAATGCACAGGGGTTTAATTTCTCCACATCCTCACCAACACTTGTTTATTTTTGTTTGCTTGTGAATAATATTCATCCTGGTCCTCCCTGGTGGCACAAGGGGTTAAGCACCACACTATGAAGCAATCCGCAGCCTCTGCAGCACGAGTTCGATCCCCAGCCTGACAGAGAGCAACCCACATGGCACAGCAGACTTCTCCTGTCTCGCCCGCTGCTCCCCTCAGCAGTGTATTTCAGTCAGTCTGCCTGTTCTGCTCCCCACTCTGTCTCTGGTGAATCCTCTCACCCCCCACACCTCTGGCCTGTACCCCAGTTCTTGCATGCATAAATAAATAACAATATTCACCCTAAACCATGGGAATGTTATCTTGTTGTGGTTTTGTTTTGCATTTCTCTAATGATTAATGATGTTGAGCATCTTTTCATGTGCACATTGGACATTTGCATATATTCATGAAGAAATACCAATTTATGTTTGTAATACATTCTTTTTTTTTTAAAAGATTTATTTATTTTATTTATACAAGTACTAAGTACAGTCAGAAGAGCGGGAGGGTGAGAGAATTCACAAGAGCCCGAGCAAGGAACAGAACAGGCAAGACTGATGAAATACACTGCTGAGGGGAGGTCAAGGGAGGTCAAGGGAGGTCTATGGCTCCATGTAGGGCCCTTGCCAGTGGCCGGGGATTGAACCGGCGCTGCAGAGGCTGCGGGCAGCTTCGCAGGCCAGCGCTCAACCGCTGAGCCACCAGGGGAAGCCCTGTAATACATTCTTAAAAATTTACACTTAAGGGCCTCCCCTGGTGGCGCAGCGGTTGAGCAGGTGCGAGATTTGATCCGCGGCAGCCCGCGAGGGTCCCACATGGCCCTCAGCAGTGTACTTCATCCGTCTGCCTGTTCTGCTCCCCACTCTGGCTCTGGTGAATTCTCTCACCCTCCCGCGCCTCTGACTGTACCCGGGCTTGTATAAATAAATAAATCTTTAAAAAATATATATATATATATACTTAAAAGACTAATGACTAACTCGATGGAAAAAAAAACTTAATAAGATGTACTTAAAACTTCAAGTCTTATCTAAATAACATATAAAGGGCCTCCCCGGTGGCGCAGCGGTTGACTGCTGGGTTGCGAAGCTGCCCGCGGCCTATGCAGCGCCGGTTCGATCCCCGGCTGCTCCCCGGCCACCAGAGGAGAGTCCAACATGGCGCGCAGACCTCTCCTGCCGCCCGCTGCTCCCCTCAGCAGTGTACTTCGGTCCTTCTGCCTGCTCTGCTCCCCGCTCTGGCTCTGGTGAATTCTCTCACCCTCCTGCACTTCTGACTGTACCCAGTGCTTGTATAAATAAATGAATGAATCTTAAAAAAAAAAAAAAAACCCAACCTTTAAAAAAAATAAATAACATATAAAATGCTTCCCTATTTTGCATATCTGTTAAAAGATACTTATCCATTATAAAATTTCAAGCAAATCAGGAAAGAACGAAGAAGGAGGCCACCCAATCTCACTAATAACCATTACTGCCTTGACACTTGGTGATCATCATTTAAACACTGCACTGGGTAACAGAAAATATGTAGAATTAATTAAGATTATATAATCTATTTTGAAATACAAACATTATATTTAACTTTATTTTTTTAAAGATTTATTTATGCATACAAGAGCTGGGATACAGGCCAGAGGTGTGGCGGAGGTGAGAGGATCCACCAGAGACAGAGTGGGGAAAAGAACAGGCACATTGACTGAAATACATTGCTGAGGGGAGCAGCGGGTGAGTCAGGAGAGGTCTGCTCGCCTTGTGGGTATCTCCCTGACCGGGGATCAAATTTGTGCTGCAGTGGCTTTGGATAGCTTCATAGGTTGCGTCTCAACCCCTTGTGCCACCAGGGAGGCCCCTAATTTTATTTTTTTTAAAGATTTATTTATTTATGCATACAAGAACTGGAGTACAGACCAGAAGTGCGGGAGGTGAGAGGATTTATCAGAGACAGAGTGGGGAGCAGAAGAGGCAGACTGATTGAAATACACTGCTGAGGGGAGCAGCGAGTGAGAAAGGAGAGGTCTGCTGCACCATGTGGGTAGCTCTCTGGCTGGCTGGGAATAGAACTCGTGTGGCAGAGACTTTGGATAGCTTCACAGTGCTGTGTTTAACCCCTTATGGCACCAGGGAGGCCCCACATTTAATTTTTTTTTTAAAGATTTTTTTATTTATACAAGCACTGGGTACAGTCAGAAGCACGGGAGGGTGAGAGAATTCACCAGAGCCAGGGTGGGGAGCAGAGCAGGCGGAAGGACCGAAGTACACTGCTGAGGGGAGCAGCGGGCTGCAGGAGAGGTCTGTGCGCCATGTGGGACCCTCCTCCAGTGGCCGGGGAGCAGCTGGGGATTGAACCGGTGCTGCAAAGGCTGCGGGCAGCTTCACAACCCAGCGCTCAACCACTGCGCCACCAGGGGAGGCCCCCCACATTTAACTTTAACAGACAAAACAGAAGTGAAACTATGGGCCTCCCCGGTGGCGCAGCGGTTGAGTGCTGGGTTGTGAAGCTGCCCGCAGCCTCTGCAGCGCCGGTTCGATCCCCGGCTGCTCCCCGGCCACTGGAGGAGGGTCCCACATGGCGCGCAGACCTCTCCTGCCGCCCGCTGCTCCCCTCAGCAGTGTACTTCGGTCCTTCTGCCTGCTCTGCTCCCCGCTCTGGCTCTGGTGAATTCTCTCACCCTCCCGCACTTCTGACTGTACCCAGTGCTTGTATAAATAAAGAAATAAATCTTAAAAAAAGAAAAAAAAAAAGTGAAACTAAAAGAATGGTGGAACTTCAGGTAAATGTTTCTTCAGGACAAATGATGTTATTTCCTGTAAGATTCCACTAAGGTTAAGAAAAAAAGGTTTTCAAAAACAGGAAGGGTGGACTCATAATTTTTACAGTTTTATAACTCTAATTACTGGTGGTTAGTTCTCATCCACATTGTGTATTTTTTTTAAAGATTTATTTATTTATGCATACAAGAACTGGGATACAGGCCAGAGGTGTGGCGGAGGTGAGAGGATCCACCAGAGACAGAGCAGGGAACAGAACAGGCAGACCGACTGAAAATACACTGCTGAGGGGAGTAGCGGGCGAGGCAGGAGAGGTCTGCCTCGCCATGTGGGTCTCTCCCTGGCTGGCCGGAGATCGAACTCGTGCTGCAGAGGCTGTGGTCTGCTTCATAGTGTGGTGCTTAACGCCTTGCGCCACCAGGGAGGCCACATTGTGTATTTTTGAAAGTGGTGACAGGTACACAGGTAACCAACATATACAGCTTGTTTGATGACTCTTCATCATCAGGTTTTCTGGACTCAAGTACCATATGGGGCTGTTCTTATTCCTTTGGCCCAGACAGCGTAGCGTCAATGTGCACATCTGGAGTGGCCATTTCCTTCATCGCAAATTTCTGGATCTCTTTAAGTGCTTGAGGGACAGCTTCTTGAAGCCCACTCCATGGAGGCACTTGTAAATGTTAGTGTCACTGCCTTCAAGATGGCAGGCTGGCCCTTCTTCTGGCCACCCTTCTTTTTGGGAGTCATTTGCTGGGGCCCAAATGGAAAAGAAAGAATGTGAGATATTGTGGGAGGGAAAGCCTGGACTCATTGTTATTTATCAATAACACATTTTTTTTTTTTTAGGATTTATTTATTCATACAAGAATTGGGGTACAGGCCAGAGGTGTGGGGGGTGTGAGGACTCACCAGAGACTGAGGGGGGAGTAGAACAGGCAGGCTGACTGAAATACACTGCTGAGGGGAGCAGTGGGTGAGGCAGGAAAGGTCTGCTGAGCCATGTGGGTTGCTCCCTGGCCGGGGATTGAACTTGTGATGCAGTGGCTGTGGATTGCTTCATAGGTTGCATCTTAACCCCTTGCGCCACTAGGGAGGCCCCAATCACACATTTTTAAAAAAAGATTATTTATTTATGCATATGAGAACTGGGGTGCAGGCCTGAGGTGCAGGGGGTGAGAGGATTCACCAGAGACAGAGTGGGGAACAGAACAGGCAGACTGACTGAAATACTCTGCTGAGGGAAGCAGTGGGCGAGACAGAAGAGGTCTGCTGTGCCATGTGAGTTGCTCCCTGGTTGGCCAGGATCCTGCTGCAGAGGCTGTGGATAGCTTCACAGCGCTGTGCTTAACCCCTTGTGCACCAGGGAGGCCCTCAATCACACATTCTAAAAGTAGACACCGTTCCTTGATTTCCTGCCACATTAGCCACTCCCGGTGAATTCCTAATATTTCTCTCACTCTCTTCCCCTACATCCAGATTTTTGTGGTTATATCACTTTTTTGGCTTACTAATATTTATAACATTTAGAGTATATAAAAGCAGTATAAATATAAATAGTATATTTTATGCTGCAACCCTGATTTCTTTGTTTAGTCTCAGACATTTAGATATAACAACAATCTTTTATTTTGGCTTCTCTCTTGGTTGGCTAGATTTTATCTTCCAATAGCTCTTTCAAGAAAGGACCATGCCATTTCTATTTTACCTGGAGAAGAGTACATTTTGTAGTATTCCTAGTTCCTATGGCAACTTAATTATTTTAAAAATAATTTTAAGTTTTTTTTTTTTTTTTTAAAGGATTTATTTATTTATTTATACAAGCACTGGGTACAGTCAGAAGCGCGGGAGGATGAGGGAATTCACCAGAGCCAGAGCGGGAAACAGAACACGCAGACTGATGAAATACACTGCTGAGGGGAGCAGCGGGCACGGCAGGAGAGGTCTGTCGCGCCATGTGGGACCCTCACCCGGCGGCCGGGGATCGAACTGGCGCTGCAGAGGCTGCAGGCAGCTTCGCAGCCCAGCGCTCAACCACTGCGCCACCAGGGGAGGCCCAATAATTTTAAGTTTTAATTGTGGTTAAAAAAACATTATATTCATCATCCTGAAAAGGGAAACATTTACAATCTCTTGCTTCAGGAACCCACTTAGAGCACTGATCCTGGTCCCCAAAAGAAGGGTACATCTACAAAAAGAAACGTGATGATAGCTACATAATAAAGCTACACCCATTTCACTTTTGGAATCTTCACTGAGTAGATCCATGCAGTTTTGGGGGAGCCTTGTCTTTTTAAGATCACTGATCCCAGGACAGATGATGAATGTCTCACTGAGGTATTTTCTGTTCACTCACCCACCCCAGTTTGGTGTGAGCAAGACACCTCTCCATTTTCTGTGGCTGTTGCCATCCCATGTACAATAAGAAAGCTCACTCAGTGGGTATTTTCTAGTGGGAGCTTGTCCAGAAAATCCTCTATATGGTGGCACTAGCTTCCCTAGACCTATAGGAAGCCATGCTTGTTCTCCTTCCAGGAATGTGGAAAGAGGACTCTTTGCCCCTTGGAGGTCATGTAAGACTATGGACTGGTCAAATGTGTCACTTCTAGGCAGAAGCTAACCCTAGCGCCCACGTGTTTCACCAATTCTCCTATCCCTGTCCACCCACAGTTAGAAGGTGGTCATGAAAGCTGATGTGGACATGGAGCTTCTTCCCTTGGCCTTATTCCCTGAGTGACTACAATGAACCTGATGGATAGAAAGCCTCACAAGGACAAACATCAGAAGGAGGGGGTAGGGTAATTAATGAATCTTAAACTAAACTGGCTATGGAAGTTTCCAGGAATCTGAGGTGGGTCAGGAAAGATTATCAGGCAGAGATGGGGGCAGAGAGGATTATCAATCATGGAAGACCAAACCAATCTGACCCCAATGTGATAACTGCCACAATAATTCCATCTAACGACATTATAAAAGAACACCCTTGCTCTGGAAAATGCAGTTCTTGTCTTTTAAGATGGCAGGCATTTCTTTTTTCTCTTTTCCTTTATAAACTTTCTGTGTGCTGATGAATGGGAAGATCTGCTGAATTCTTTCTCAGAGGGACCCAAGAACCCCACACCAGCAAATTGACCACTACTGTCCAAAATCTGGATCTGCAGCATAACCTAACCTACCCTGGCTGATATACAAACTATGAACTTCTACAGAGATTCAGAAGTGCTTGAGAAGTGCAATTACTGTTTAATAGAAACTAAAGGATAATTGGGCTGCTCTAGCTCTCAAATTTATTGTATTTATTTCAAGGATACAGATGGTTGTGAAAGCAGGCTCACAACATCACTTCTTTTCTGCAGTGCTCCACTGAACACTGAATGGTCTGAACTATTTCTGAAACCAGTCTGCAGCCCTATAGTCCAGGCCCTCAGTTAAGAAACCACTACCACTGAATGCTCTTAAGTTATCCACCCAAAGGTTCTGAAACAGAGAAAACAAGTGTCCTTTTGAATATATGAAAAAGGGTTTATGGGGCCTCCCCGGTGGTACAGCGGTTGAGCGCTGGGTTGCGAAGCTGCCTGCAGCCTCTGCAGCACCGGTTCGATCCCCGGCTGCTCCCCGGCCACCAGAGGAGGGTCCCACATGGCGTGCAGACCTCTCCGGCCGCCCGCTGCTCCCCTCAGCAGTGTACTTCGGTCCTTCTGCCTGCTCTGCTCCCTGCTCTGGCTCTGGTGAATCCTCTCACCCTCCCGCGCTTCTGACTGTACCCAGTGCTTGTATAAATAATAAATAAAAGAAAAAAAAAAAAAGAAAAAGGGCTTATGGGTGTTATATTTCCTGAGCACACACAATATCATTTCACATTTGAGAAAGTCTGTTTTTATATGATGTCAACATGGCTGGATTATATTCAGCTCATGTTTGAAATACATTGAGTATCAGCTCTTGATAAAAATTTTAGGCTGTTCAGTTAAATTATACAGTGAAAAGTATCTTGATGTGTGATTTCACTCTGCCATCTCCCTACCCACCCTGTGGATGCAGGCACAGTGCCTGGCACTGAGGTGCTCTACATAGTGTTAAGATATGGTTTTGACTCTCAACAGGCTTATTATGAGTGTCTCATAATACTCTTATTGGAGTGTAGCCAATAACACTAATATTAAGACTGAAGCAAGCTGGGCAGGGACTGTGTTCAACAGGTGAGTAAATGTCTTATCCAAAAAAGGCAGTCACTGCTCAGCTTCAGCTGTTTCTTCTTCAAGGGACACAGACTTAAGTATTGAAGATTTCATGGAAATTTATTTTTGCCTGAAAAACTTGTTGCTATCCCAAACTTAGCACACACATGGCCTCGATCTAATCAGTCAGTGCATGCCACAGTAGTTCTGAGGACTGCTCTGGAGTGGGGTTTAAATATTATGAGGATCAAAAGATGTTGAAAGTATTCAATCAGGTGTGAAGTGGACTCCGCATAAAGCTTACAAACAACTGAGAGTCAACAAATGAATTTCACCTGGGAAGTACAGGAAAGCTTCATTAGGACTGTGGCCTTTAAATAGAGATTTGATGGAGGAATAGTTAATTAGGTGTAGAAGTGGGAGGAGTGAATCGGAAGGGCACAACAGGTAGGGGAACACTGTGAAAAAGCCCTGAAGAAACCATGCAAGCTAAGCTAAGTCATCGAGGACACTGAGGTCAAACTCTTCTGGAAGCCAAAGACCCTGAGTGATAAAAGTGTGAGCAGGAAGGAGACTCAGCCCAGCCTGAGGCCAGTCCCTGCATATTTAGAACTTGGCAGCACTGTCCCACATTAGCTTCCACGGCAGAAGACAACACATAAGGACTTCTGCAGGGTCTCGAAAGGTCTTTCTCAAACACAGAAGGGAGAAGGGGGGACAAGGGCTGCCAATAGTGAGTCAATAGTGAGTCGTTTTTCTTTTTTTCTTTTAAAGATTTATTGATTGATACATACATGCATACAAGCACTGGGTACAGTCAGAGGCGCGGGAGGGTGAGAGAATTCACCAGAGCCAGAGCAGGGAGCAGAGCAGGCAGAAGGACCGAAGTACACTGCTGAGGGGAGCAGCGGGCGGCAGGAGAGGTCTGCGCGCCATGTGGGACCCTCCTCCGGTGGCTGGAGAGCAGCCGGGGATCGAACCGATGCTGCAGAGGCTGCGGGCAGCTTCGCAACCCAGCGCTCAACCACTGCGCCACCGGGGAGGCCCAATAGTGAGTCGTTTTTCAAGGCAGGAGAGGAAGACCAAGAAGGCAGGTAAGAAGGCGCAGAAGGGAGAAGCCGTCCTAATTATTATTTTTTAAATTATTTGACCAGCTTGAGTGTCAAAGGGGCTGCCTCCAAGGCTACCCTGGCGATGCGCTGGCCAGGAAGCAGCGCTTACAGCTTCAGGTTGAGGAATCTAGCCAGTATGCAAGACCTCAGTAAAATGAAGAATGGGCGCCCCCTGGGAGTGGTGCTCGGTAGTGGACGCTTGAAGACCCAGATGAGGAGGCGGGAGAAGGGGGTGCGGCTCAAGACTGGAGTAGCCTGCCCGCCAGTTTTCTCACAGGAGCTAACTTCATCCGGCATCATGGAGTCCTGGGATCCCAGAACAACTAGGCTGGAAGGGACCTCAAAAGAGAAAATATCAACACGTGGCCCGTGTCAGGCCCTGAGCTGGGCACTTTCATGAACATTGTCTTGTTTATCATTCCTTACTCTGCTCCGAGGTAGGTATCCTTATCCCCATTTTTCGGATGAGAAAATCGAGGTTTAGCAATTTCCCAAGGAGGGGCGGGGATCTTGTATGACTCCCGAGCCTTTTCCTGGAACCCTCACAGCTTGGAAGATACTGATTTTCTAAGGTTCGGGGAAACAAGCACCGGGTGTGAGGAGCCCAACCTTTCCAAGGGACAGACGGTCCTTTTCGGCGAGGATCTCGCCTCCCTTGTCGCGACAGTACAAACAGACTTCCCCCGAAATAGTTAAGTCCTCGCCACATAGGGAGGTGGACATTAGAGATTCCTGGGTCGCCCGTACGTCTTTCTCCCTCACCCGCACTCATCTTCACTGGTGACATAAACTCTCCCCTTCCACTAGCAAGGACTACATTTCCCGGCGGGTGGATCATTAGGGGGTGGCGGGTGAGGAAGCAAAAGACTCTCGGTTTCCGTCGCCTCGCAATGTGGAGTGTCCGCGGTGATGCACATTTCAACAGCCCACGTCCTTTCTCTGTAACCCTAAAGAAGGGACTACGTCCCCCAGAAAGCATTGGCGCAAAGGTCGAATGGTAGTCCGCCATTTTTAATGTAGTCCTTTCCCGCATTTCCGCAGGGAGTAGCCTTAGTAAGTGGACTACAAATCCCAGGTCGCCATCTCCCCTTCCTTTGGCCGCCATCTTTGCTGGTAGTCCCCGCCCCTTTCCCCTTCCATTGTCTCGACCGAAGAGAATAGAGGGGAGCCGGGAAAACTGCAACTCCCGTCAGGCTCTGCGCCTCAGGAAAGGAGAAGGGGGTTATGCTATTACAGACGGGCGAGGTGCCCAAGGTGGTAGAATGAGGCGACCGGGAGAACATAGGTAGCCTGCCATCTTTATGGTAGTCTCCTTATCCTCCTGGTCCCGTCATTCATAACGATCACTAGAAGGCTAGAAAACTACTGTTCCCATCGCACCTCATAGGATCGACTACTAGTCAGGTGTACGTCCCTCTTCCGCCATCTTGCTTGTAGTCCTCGTTCCTTTTCACCTTTCCATTGTTCCTGACGAGTAGAAATGGCAGCGGGAAGGCAGCAGATGGACTGCGACTCCCGTCAGGTACCACACACGCGGAGGGTTGTGGACAGGAGGGCGTGTGAGTGCCTGGGAAGGAGGTCGGGTCGAGGGAGAAGGCCATCTTGTTTGTAGTCATCGTTCCCACTTCTCTATGTTCTGCAACGGGGAGCCTCGGGGCAACGGGACTATAACTCCCGGCATCCTCGGCTCCCGATTTGGCACGCCCTCCGCCATCTTGTTTGTAGTCCCTGCCAGCCCCTGCGTCCCATTGTTCTTGCGGCAGCACCGGCGTCTGCAGGACTACTACATCCGTCGTACCCTGCGCGCCTAGGTCCTGGAAAGAGGAGGTGGTGGGGGAGAGGAGGAGGCAGGGGGCGGGGTTCCTCTGGGAGAAGGAGGGAGTAAAGAGGAGGAGGAGGGAAGGAGGAGGGAGGGGAGGGGGAAGAGAGGAGGAAGGAGGAAGGAGCTCAGGAGGGATGAGAGAGGCGGTCAGGGCCCCGGGCCGAAGCAGCGCGGGGCCGGGGGACCAGGGGGGCTGAGGCACCCCAATTGCCCCCTCCCCCTTTCCCTGCCCCCTTCCATCCTTTCCTTCCACCCTCCTGCTTGAGGAAGGGGGTTTATTCAAATTTTATTTAAATCCCTATCTCCGGAGGGTCGCGCGCTGGGGGGAGGGGGAGAGGGCGGGGGCGCGCGCAGGCTGGGGGGGCGGGGCCGGAGCTGCTTCCTTCACCCCCTCCACTCGCCCCGTAGGCGTAGGGCAGGGGGCCGCAGTCCAGGGGCGGGCCCAGGGGAGGGGGGCAGGTTACAGGGACCCCCCCCTCCCCGGGAACCGGCGGTGGGCGGGGCTTGAACCCCGGAAACGGTGGGGGGCCTGGGCCGGGCCCTGGACCCCTGGGCAGTGGGGGCCGAGAAGGGGCCAGTTAAAGGTCCGGGGGCGCTGGGGAGAGGCGGGGCGGGGTGGGGGGAGGGGAGCTGGGACTCGGACCCGGGACTGAGTGGGGCCCGGGCAGAAGCTGAGCACCCTGCGCCCGAGGAGCCCCCGTTGGCCTGGGGGGGCTGAGGGACTGAGCCCCCCAGAACAGGACCTCCCCCTGGAAGGGCCGCGCCGCAGCCCGTGGGAGGGCCTCGCCCCCGGCGCCCCCCATCTCCACTCGCCGCCGTCCCGGCCTCCGCCGGAGGGAGGGCCGAGCGCCCTCGGGGGGCCGTGGACCCCGGCGTTCTGAGCGTTCCGCGCCCCGCGCCGCCCGGCCCCCCGCTGCCGATGGCCGCCGACCCGCCGGGAGCTGCCGTGAAGGGAGAGATGGCTCCCGGGACACGTGTGAGGTGGGTTCATGCGGCTCCTCCTCACCCCCAGACCTGGGCAGCTTCCACTCCCATTCATCCTCAGCCCGGCCTCTCTCCACCTTCCCCGCCCCCAGCCTCACCCTCTCTTTGCTCCAAACTCCTCATCTCCAGCCCTCCTTCCTGTTACCTCTCAACCCTGGGGAACTGGCCTTCCTTCCTAGACCCTGCTTCCCCTTGCAGACCCCCCATCCCTGCCTGCAGTCGCCGCCCTCCAGGCCCCTCCCCTGGAGTGCTGGAGGGCCCTTCTCCCCCCACCCCCTAGTAGGTCTAGAAGTCCCTGGAAAGGGGTAAGCTGGGGTAAGATTCTGGTCATGAAGAGACCCTCCAGGCCTGCTGAGTCCGTTTGGGATCTTAGAGGATCTGGTTTCCATGGGAAGGGGAGCCCAAGGGATTCTAGACAATTAGGGATGGAAAGCAGCCCGGGAAGTTGGGGGTGGGGGGAACCCACAAGTAGAACTGAGCCCATCCTGAGTTCTGTGGAGATGTCAGGCTAGATTCTAGAATTCCCCCCAGGGAATCTAGGAGGTTGCTCAGGTTCACCTGAGGAGGATGTCTGGGAGCAGAGGGAGCTCTGTGGGGTGCAGAGAAGGGACTCCAAAGCAGCGTCTCAGGGAGAGTCTCAGAGCCCTTGAAAATTGGGCAGCGGGGTGAATCTTTAGGAACTGGACTACAGGGTGGGGGCAGGATCCCATTAGATCTGGGGAGGAAATCTAGGTTTGGGGGCAAGAGAGGTTGGAGTAAGAAAGGTCTGGAGGTCCCACCCAGGAATCTCTTGATATCTGGGCGGTAAATCTGGCGGGGTTTGGGTGGGGAAAAGCAGGGGGTGCAGCACATTGGAATAATGGGGGTAGTTGGGACCTCTCTAACTCCGCAGCCTGGCTTTCCAGGGACTTTGATGTGGGAATGTCAGTGGAGAGGGTGCTGTCTCTCTTAGTTCAGTCTGGGCTAGGGAAGGGGGTGCTGAGCAACTGTTAGAGGAGGAATGGGTCAGGAAGCCAGTTCTGGGGCTCCCAGAGGAGCCAACTTAACTGCTTTGGACTGAGAGGTCTTGAGTAGAGGGAATGGTTCTCTCCCCCTCCCCCACCCACAAGTGACCTCCTTGTTCCTTGTAGCCTGGGATAGAAGGGCAAGTTCTAGCTGCCTGGGAATGGGGCAGCTGCCAGGATTCTACCAGGCCAAGGCCCCAGTGGCCCACCTGACCTTGCCATCCTTCACCCACAGCCCTCGGCGTTGCTGACGCCCCCAATGTCGTCGAGCAGCCGGGGGCCGGGGGCCGGAGCGCGCCGACGCCGAACCCGCTGCCGCCGCTGCCGGGCCTGTGTGCGAACTGAGTGCGGGGACTGCCACTTCTGCCGAGACATGAAGAAGTTCGGGGGGCCCGGGCGCATGAAGCAGTCGTGCCTGCTCCGGCAGTGCACTGCCGTGAGTTCTGCCCCCACCGCATTGGGCACCCTTGGGGCTCAGGACATCCTTCCCCAGTTGGCCCATGTGCCTTTCTAGGGTGGCAGGTGCCTGCTTTCTAGCATACCCTGGAGTTGCTCTTTGTTCACACGCTCATTCACTGGTCTGTTGAAATGTGCACCAGGCCCACTTCTGACCCCAGCACCAACACAGGGGCAGTTAGGCACACAGAAGACTCCAGCCCAGTTCCTGTCTTCATACTTGTCCAACTTTCAGAGGCACAGCCCATACAGTGCTCAGCCCCCTTCATGTCCCTCCCAGAGGCATATGTGCGCAAGGGACTCCCCTCTCCCCGGAGCTGCCCCTGTGGATTGGTCTGACCCTTCTTTGGCCTTGTTCTTACCCATCAGAATAGGCTTGGATTTGAGGCCAGGTTTAACCTTTGTGTGACCTTGAACAAGTCACTTTGAAGTTTGAGGCACCTTGTCTGTAAAACCTTTCCTTCATTGAGTTGTAAAGATGAAAAAGTAGTGTGGATGTGAATGTTCTGCTGACAAAGCCCAGCACACAGTAGGTATCCAAGAAATGTGGGTTTCTTCCTGGTCTTTCTCCTGCTTTGAGCTTAGGAGGGCTTTAGGGCACAATCCTTCCCTGGCATCCATGTGTCTCCCTCCCTATACCACCACCTCCCTTTTTTTTAGCAGCCATACTTTCCTGGTCAGTCTCTTCATCCCAAAGCCCCTTTTTTCTCTTCCTTTGTCCCCCAACCCTTGCCTCACTTTACTGCTCCTTCTTCCCTACCTGCTACTTCCTTGAGCATGTTTCACAACCTCGGCATCCCTGGCATGACTCAGTATTGCCACTGTCCTCTCCAAAGTCGCATTGTCCAAAGGCTGTGCCTGTTGTTCTTAGGAGCAGCAAGCTGCCCTGAGTGTTCTCAGGGTTCTTGCCCACACGGGCTTCATTGTGGGGTCCAGAGCAATCCTTGGGCTGCCCATTGAGCAAACTCAGAGTTGCCCCAAGCTGCTGCCGTGTCCCTCCAGCCTTCTCTGATTATTATTGTCATATTTGCCTGTGTTCTCCCTCCCTTCCCGAAGCTAGCTACAATTTCAGGGTCAAGCAGGCTCTCCAGCCAGCTGTAGCCATCACAACAGTGCTAACTATGTATCCATGGCCTCTTTTGCATTCTCATTCTTTGACAGATGGAGAAATAACTATAAGGAGGTTCAGTCAGTCACTCAAGGTCATACTGTCATAAAAGAGCAAATTCAGGTTTGACACACCTTGGCCCCTTGGTTTGGGCCTCATCTAGCAGCCAGCCGGTGTCACCAGAAGGAAAAGTCTTTCCTCATTGCTTACTTTTGGGGTCCCTAACACTTCCTTTTCCCCAACAGCCCGTGCTCCCACACACAGCTGTGTGCCTCTTATGTGGGGAGGCTGGGAAGGAGGACACGGTGGAGGGAGAGGAAGAGAAGTTTGGTTTGAGCCTCATGGAGTGTACAATCTGCAACGAGATCGTCCACCCTGGCTGCCTAAAGGTGATGGCCTTTGGGTACTCTGGAGTCTGGGGTGGGGCAGATTGTCGGGGTAGTGATACAGCCTTTGGGTTTAATGGCACCCAAGACCCACTCCCTGTCTTCTGCCTACAGATGGGGAAGGCTGAGGGTGTCATCAACGCGGAGATCCCCAATTGCTGGGAATGCCCTCGCTGTACCCAGGAAGGCCGGACGAGCAAGGTAGGGGAAGGGGTTGAGCTAAGTGCTGGGCACTGGGTTGGCGGTGAGTTGGGGAACTGTGCAGGACCTCACCCCCAGCTTCCATCTCCCCAGGATTCAGGTGAGGGACCAGGCCGCCGCAGGGCTGACAACGGCGAGGAGGGCGCCAGCCTGGGGAGTGGATGGAAGCTGACGGAGGAGCCGCCGCTTCCTCCACCCCCACCCAGGCGCAAGGGCCCTCTACCTGCTGGTCCCCCCCCAGAGGATGTGCCTGGGCCCCCCAAAAGAAAGGAGAGGGAGGCAGGGAATGAGCCCCCTACCCCAAGGAAAAAGGTGAGCCAGGGAGCATGCACACTAGTTACAGCTAAGGGATTCTGGGAACTGTAGTCCTGTTTTTTATGGGGAGGGTGGGCCTGGAATGCAGTGCTCTGTGGGTTCCCTCAGGGGTTGTTGGGAGATCGAGTTCAGGAGTTACTGGGAGGAGGATAGAGCATGCTCAGTGTGGAAGAGAGGTGCAGGTGAGGGGCAACCCAGTGCTGGGCAGGGAAGCTTTGGGAGCCCTGGGTGCTATAGGAAGGAAGGAGAGAGCATGCTCAAATTAGCTGCTACAGAGGAGGAAGGAGGGGCTGGAAAGGGCCTGAGGGGGACTAAAGAGGAGATGAGAGCATGCTCAGTGAGCCAAGACACTGGTTGCAAGGTGAGCATGCTCAGAGTTCTCTCTGAGATGGGGGCTTCTGGGATATGTAGTCTAAGAGGAGGGCATGGATCTTAGTTTTGTGGACAATGAGGGGCTAATGGGGTCTCTCCCCAAATCTCCCTCTTGCCCTGGTAGGTGAAAGGAGGCCGTGAGAGGCACCTGAAGAAGGTGGGTGGAGACGCCTGCCTCCTCCGAGGATCGGACCCAGGCGGCCCAGGCCTTCTGCCCCCCAGGGTTCTGAATCCGAGCCAGGCTTTCTCGTCCTGCCACCCTGGGCTCCCTCCCGAGAACTGGGAGGTGTGCCGGGGACCTCCTCCCTCCCCTTCCCACCTTTCCTGGCCCCACCCTTCATTCTGGAGACAGAGATCTGTACCTTCCTGCTCATCTTGTCCTGCCCCAGGCCCACTTAGCCATAATGAGCATCTGGACCCCTGGGAAGAGTAGAGGGAACAGTGGGTTTGGGGCCAGAACCCTTGGGGTATCATCTGACCCATTGCCTCATCTTTCCAAAGCTAAGAGGAGAAAAAACCAAGTTCAAATCCTTGCCCAATTGCTGACTCCCAACGTGGTATTGGCAACTTAGCTGCTGTGAGCCTCAGTATCCTCGTTTGTGAAATGGTTATACTATTTACCCACCTATTCCACAGAAATATTTAAATCTAATGAAAGTCGATAAGTTTTGAAACTATAAAGCCTACCTAGATTTAAGATTTATCTAGGCCCAGAGAGGGTAGAAGACTTGCCAAAGTCACACAGCAAGCTGGAATTCACATGTCACTATGCGCTAACACGCTAATGGCAAGGGTCCACCTGACTGTTCAAATTTTGCATCTGCCATTTGTCAGTTTGTAACCTTGGGCAGGTCTTGTAATCTCTGAGTCTCAGGTACCTCAGATCTGAAAAGAGTGCCCCAGTTGCAGTCCACTTGAGCACTGTGAGGGTGTAATGAGGCACCGAGTATGTGATGCTTGCCTGGAGCCACACAAGCAGTTATTCTCACAAGGTCATGGCCAGTCTCCCTAGAATTATCTAGTACAGTTTCCATGTCATATATGGTGAGGTGGGAACTTCCCACAGAATGTTTATAGTTGAGCTAGTGTTCAGAAAAGTAGATCTTTTAACTTCTCTCTACTTCACTGCTTGTGGAAAGTCCTAAGCTGTTGAAACCTGTTAGGCTTTTTGTCCTTTGAATCAGCACCTCCACGTGACAGATAAGGAAACTGAAGTTTTCTTTAGGTCCAAAGAGGGACACGACATGACCAAGGCCTCACTCTGCTCAGGAGCAGAGCCAGAGCTAGAACTCAGGACTGTCCCCTGGACTGTTTACCCTTGTGATTCCTCAGGTGCAGGAGGGTGGGAAGGCATGTGCCTGGCCCTAGAACAGCTTCCCCTGTCTCTCTGCAGAAACCAAAGCCGCCTTTGGCCTCTGCTGAGGGCCCGGCAGTGCCGTCTCCATCACCACAGAGGGAGAAGCTAGAGCGTTTCAAGCGGATGTGCCAGCTGTTGGAGCGGGTGCCTGACACTTCCTCATCCTCCTCTGACTCCGACTCCGACTCTGATTCGTCAGGCACATCGCTGAGTGAGGACGAGGCCCCTGGGGAGGCCCGGAACGGGCGACGGCCAGCCCGGGGCAGCTCAGGCGAGAAGGAGAACCGTGGGGGGCGGCGGGCTGTGCGCCCTGGCAGTGGGGGGCCCCTCCTCAGCTGGCCCCTGGGCCCTGCCCCGCCGCCCAGGCCTCCACAGCTGGAGCGGCATGTGGTACGGCCCCCACCTCGAAGCCCTGAGCCCGACACGCTGCCTTTGGCTGCTGGATCCGACCACCCCTTGCCCCGCGCCGCCTGGCTTCGTGTCTTCCAGCACCTAGGCCCCCGAGAGCTGTGCATTTGTATGCGAGTCTGCCGGACTTGGAGCCGCTGGTGAGTGGCCCGAGCAGGGCTGGGTTCCGTTGCTACACTCTCCTCATTTGCTGTGTGACCAGCGACAGGTTTCTGATCCTCTCTGGGCCCTGTTTTTGTGTTGAAAACCCTTATGTAGTACGTATCTGGTGTGATACTTGCACAATTTCTATGCAGACTGCTTTCCATTTATGAGTACATTTAACCCTCGTGACAACCCTGTGAGAAAGTACTGTTATCCCTTTTTCAGATGAAACTGAGGTCAAGGTCATGTGAAGAGGAAGCAATAGAACCAGAAATTTGAACCCAGGCCCTCTGGCTCCAAGATCTTTCCTCTTAGTAACTGTCATTAACGAGTTTAGTATGTGCCAAGCAGAGCACTCTACCCTGTAGTTGTCGTCTCGCCTGCCATCCCTTTTTCGGGCACTGGCCTACTGCTGTCTACTTCCACATAAGAAGCCTTTTGCTGAGGTGGCCCCTGCCCTCTTAGAGACAGCCATACTTGGGTCTCCTGACTCTGATGGCAACTTCCTTATGCCACCAACACCCTCTCCCCGCTGCTTCTTGAACCGTGTTTGTTCAGAAATGTTGGTCATCCTTGGAGGCTCCTGCTCTTCTTCCTTGATCCTGCCCCTGACCAGTCCTCCCCCAGCAGCTCCTTAACACTGTGTTCCCCTCCCTGAGCGCGAGGAGGCCTTCTGCGTGCTGAGGAGCCTTCATTTACCCATTCTCATGTTCCTGTCACTTGCCAGTGTGGGGCAGTTACTGCATCTGTTTTATCTTCGTGTTTCCAGCATAGAACAAGGGACAGTGTAGGTGCTTAAGAAATACTTCATTACAAAAGTCAGTTCAGATTCTTTCCCAGGCTCTTACCGGGCCACTAAGTGGTCCACAGTTAGCTGATTTTTTTCCCTCATAGTGGCAGCCCTGGCAGGAGATGAGGGGCACCCGAAGTCACAGGGCAAGTTCGTGGCTTAGCCCAAACTCTAGTCCTCCTTCTTTGGAACAAGGTCTGGGGCTCCAGTTCGCCCCTTCTCTGTGGAAGCTGTTGCACTAGGAGGAGGGGAGTGCATTCTCTGGAGACAAGTTGCTAGTGGTTGACTCTTCCCCTTCCTCTGAGCTGTATGCCGTCGGGTCAGGTTTTTAACATCGCTGCACCTCGCTTCATCTGTCAATCTGGCATAACCAAAGCACTTGGTAGTGTTTTTATTTTTATTTTTTTTAAGATTTATTTATTTATGCATACAAGAGCTGGGGTGTAGGCCAGAAGTGTGGAGTGAGAGGATTCACCAGAGACAGAGTGGGGAACAGAACAGGCAGATTGACTGAAATACTCTGCTGAGGGAAGCAGCGGGCGAGTCAGGAGAGGTCTGCGGCGCCATGTGGATCAGTTCCCTGGCTGGGGATCAAACTCATGTTGCAGTGGGTGCTGACAGCTTCATAGTGCTGAGACTTAACCCCTTGCACCACCAGGGAGGCCCTGACTTGATGGTGTTTTTGTGAGCTCATGTATATAAATAAGTGAAGATGATACCTGGGTAATAGAAACTACTCAGTACCTTAACTGTAATCGTTACTATTCACTCAGTAGCAAATACTTATTGAAAGCACAGACTTGTACATCATCAGGACATAGATCTGTGCCCTTGAAGACTCCTAGTAAACCCACAAAATGGGGGGCCCTTGCCCCATATTAACTGAGAAAATGCTTGGAGGTCTCTTCCTCGACACCAGCCCTGTGCTTGGAGTGTAGGATCAGAATTAAAGAGGACCTGATTTCTGCCTCTAGGGGACACTTGTGACCAGAAATGGATGAAGCAGAGAGGCTGGACTTCAGTGGTTTCCAGCTTGGGCCCTGAGTCAGGTGCCCATGGGTTTCATCAGCTGTGACTTGCTCGCTCTGGCCATGAGTGGATAGCTGTTCCTCTCAACGCCCAGTCTTCTCTGTAGCTTGGGGCTCAAATTAATATTTACCTTGTGGGCTTCCCTAGTGGCGCATGGGGTTAAGCACTGCACTATGAAGCAGTCCACAGCCTCTGTAGCGCGAGTTTGATCCCCGGCCGGCCAGGGAGCAACCCACATGGCACAGCAGACCTCTCCTGTCTCGCCCGTTGCTCCCCTCAGCAGTGTGTTTCAGTCAGTCTGCCTGTTCTGCTCCCGACTCTGGTGAATCCTCTCACCGCCCCCCCCCCGCCCCCCACATCTCTGGCCTGTACCTCAGCTCTTTATGAATAAATAAATAAATTAAAAAAAAAAATACTTACCTTGTGAGGAGTAAATAAAGTGTTTCTTGCAAAGCACTTAGCACAGTACCTGATGGGTGTTAAACATCATATAAAATGGTGGCTTTTGCTGAGAATGATGAGGGGAGGACCTAGCAGGCACTTGTGAGGGGCACAGTGGGACCTGGGCCCAGAAGCCGGGGCAGTAGGGATGGAGAGCAGGGACTCAGGTTGAGAACTTTTCAAGAAGCAGAATGATGGGAGTTAGTGACTAAATAGTTATGGGGGCAGCAGGATGACTCAACTGTGTTTCTGGTCCGCGGGCTCTGCTGGGCCACAGTGCTGTTCTCCGAGCTCAGAGAGGCTGGAGGAGGATCAGTTTCAGAGGGAAGCGAAGCACTCAGATTGGCTGCGTGATGTCTGAAAGGCATGGAGACCGGCCTGGATGAGCTTGCTGAAGAGCAGCTGTGTGGTCAGGTCGCATGCTCAAAAGAAAGGTACAAGTTTAGGAATTTTCAACCTAGAGGTACCAGCTTCAGGAGAGCGGGCCAAAAACAGAATGCCAATATTTGTGAGTTAGAGGAAGAGCTGCTAGAGACTTGGAGGAGACTGAGGGTAGAGGGGTGCTTAAAAGAGAGATTGGGGCCTCCCTGGTGGTGCAAGGAGTTAAGATGCAGCCTATGAAGCTATCCACAGCCACTGCACACAAGTTTGATCCCCAGCCAGGGAGCTACCCACATGGCACAGCAGACCTCTCCTGTCTCGCCCGCTGCTCCCCTCAGCAGTGTACTTCAGTCATTCCACCTATTCTGTTCCCCACTCTGTATCTGGTGAATCTGCTCACCTCCTGCACCTCTGGCCTGTACCCCAGTTCTTGTATGCATAAATAAATAAATCTTTAAAAAAAAGAGAGAGATTGGGGTAGGAGTGAATGGTGGATCATGCTGGATGTTGATGAAAGGTCACGGGAGAGCAAGGACCTGTAGTGGCAGTTAGATTTTGCTACAAGGATGCCTTGGTGTTCTTGGCTGTGCTACTGGGGAGGGTGTGCAAAACCAGGATGTCAGCTCCAAGGCAGGGAGCTGGTCTGTCGGCTGCTGTGTCCCTAGTTTCCGCCTGGCATGCAGTAGCACTGAAGAAATGTTTGTTGAATGAAGGAAAGTAAGGATATCTGAATGAGTGTGGGAAGATGTTGTGAGGGTGGAACTGGAGAGAAATTGTGGTGGGGGTGCAGGAAGGTGCAGGCTTTCCTGTCTGCTGGCTTCCATCTTCTCTTGGAACTGGGAGGTAAAGTGACTAACTGGGATTGAGGGGAGAGAGGTGGACGGAGGAGTAGTGAAGGAGTCACAGGGAAGAGGGTTAGCACTTTGGAGGACATAGCGGTTAGCACTTTGGAGGACATAGCAGAGGGCAGTAAGACACTGGAACACAGCGTCAGGGCCTATCAAGGCTAGGAGTAAGGCTTGGAGATGGACAGATGGGGGACAGTGGTGGCATCAGGGAGCCCAGAGAGCTGAGAGGGAAGAAGTAGCTTTGGTTGGAGCCCAGGAGGCTAGGAGCTCCTTGCAGGTAACAGTTGGGGTTGGCCCATCTCTGTGTGCCCAGACGACCCCTGCAAGTGGGACGTTTAAGACAAGAATTTTGTATTTTGGAGGTGGACTTAGTAGGGTGATGATTTGATTAGGGGTGACTGGAGTTAGGAGAGAGTAAATGGGTTAGTGAACTTGAACATCATGCCCTGGGTGATGGCAGCCTGGCCTTAAGAGTTATTCCCGCCTCTTCCTGTAGTCATTTCCCAGCTTAGACGGAAACATAGACATGTCTACCACTCCGTTCCCCTCCCCAGAAGCCCCAACAGTCATAGTAAACTGCTGGGCAGGGCCGGCACCCCCATGATGGCACTAAACACAAGCCTCTGAAGTAAGTGCTGTCTTTACCCCATTTTGTGGTGTGGAATATGGAAGCCCAGAGAGGACCAGTGACGTGCTGAGGTTACTCATAGCATGAAGGTGGCAGAGCTTTGTCTGAGATCTTCACAGCTCACCCTCCTCTCTCTGGGCCTCCACAGTCCAGCCTCCCTGACATGGCACCCCTACCCTCTGCTGCTGCCACTTCCTGCTCAAAGTTCAGCTCTTGATCCGGAACAGCTTGGTTTAAACCTGCCTCTGCTACCATTTAATAGCTGTGGCTCCTTGAATAAGTTTCTTAACTTCTCTGGGCCTCATTTCCCTTAAGTTTAAAACCGAGATAATGATAACAGTATTTACCTCCTGGGCTACTGTGAGGCTAAATACTTAATACATTTACCAGTACCTGGCACATGGAAAACCTTCGATAAACAGTACTTTTTAGTGCTGTTGTATTTATCATCCTCTCATGACAATGATGTGCCGAAATGTCCTTTGTTTCTGCTGCCTAAGTTCCCAGAGCTCTCTGATTTTCCTCTGTCCTAGGCCTGGATATTGGTTCCTCCCCATCTGGAACATATACCTTCTTTCTCCCGTTCCCTTGCTGGAATAACTAAGATCTTCCTTAAAAGTCTCAGATCAGGCATTGTCTCCCTGAGAGGCTCCCCTATCCCAGTCTTCTCATAGGTAGTTATGTCCCTCTTTGCCTCAGTTACTGTGGACTGTGTTGTCCCTGTGCCCCATGGAGCCTGGACCCTTAGCATCAGAAGGGTGCTTAGTAACCGTTGGCTGCCATGCTGGGGTTTAAACCCAGTATCATAGACACACAAGGACAAAGGGACCAATTAGCTCCAGCCAAGAAAAGTCCTGGGAGACTTCCGGGAAGAGGAGTCACTGGAGTTGAGCTTTCAAAACTTGAGTTGGTTAATACCAGACAGCATTGTATGTCCATGGGCAGGCAGGTGGAGTGTGATACAAAAACATAATTGGGGGCCCCTGTGTGCCCCCAAGGAGAAGGGTTTCCTTCTAGCCATGGAAGATCCAGGAGGGCTTCAAGATGGGGGTGGCAACTAGTACTCAAGACTGGATCAGAGTGAACAGAGAGATTCTGGACGGAGCAGTATTTCACTGAATGGAAATAGAAAGGGGCAGGACTTGGGGCAGAAGCTAGGTTGAGTGTATTTTTTTTTTTTAATCCCTCTTTTTAGAACTGGAGAGATCTGCAAATGTTTATTGGTTGATTGGACAGAATCAGGAGAGGGAGAGCCTGGAATGTCAGAAGAGGGAGAAATGGTGGTGATGGCAGGCAGGTAGAAAGAACAGGGGTGAAGTTGTTTGGATTTAAGTACCTGTGACTCAGCAGTCCCTAAAATGTCGCACAGGGCCTCTGAGGTATGCCTGGCAGCTTTAACTGACTTCATCCTTCTGTTTTCAAGACAGTCTCTCCACTGAGTGCTATTGTATCTTTTTTTTTTTTTTTTCCCTTAAAGATTTATTTATTTATGCGGAAGAATTGGGGTGTAAGCCAGAGGTGGCGAGAGGATTCACTAGAGACAGAACACTTAATTTGTGTTCCTGTTTAACAAAAGTCATTTTAGGAGGTAGCCTAAAGTTACAGTAACCCCTGTCTGGATGGACTGTCAAAAGCAGTAGGAAGGTTGTGGGGCCCCAGAGGTCGTTCTCTTACTTTCCTCCCATGCCCCATTTTGAAGGAGCCCTCGGCCTGAGAAGTGATTCCGAAACTCCAGGCATTTGCCACCCACTTACTGCAAGACATGAATTTGCCTTTAAATTTATCCTCTCTTTGCACTTAAAATCAGTTTGGTTTCACGTAAATGTTAACCTTAGAAATAAATATAAACAAACCAACCAGAATATTAACTCTTAGCCAGGTGTTGTCAATACCTGGGGCCTGCTGGGCCTCTCGAAAACACATGATCAAGTCAGTGAACGAACAACTGCGTGAAGTCTGTTGTGGACTCTCGGTGGGAGCGTCAGGAAGCTGGCAACGGCCTGGTGGCTGTCACTTACTCGGATGTGCACAGAAGGTCTGGCATGCATCTAGCATGGTGCTGGGTCCTGGGGATCTGCCCTGGTGGAGCCTACATTCTAGTAAGGATATAATAATCAACAAGAGCAAATAGCAGGGCTAGAGGTCAAACACCTTGGACAGTTGGCCATCAAGATGGTGCAGATGTGGATCAAGGATGGGGATTAATAGAGAAACTGAAAATTGCCCATGAGGGGCCTCCCTGGTGGCGCAAGGGGTTGTGAAGCTATCTGCAGCCTCTGCAGCACGAGTTCAATCACCAGCTGGCCAGGGAGCTAACCCACATGGCACAGCAGACCTCTCCTGTCTCGTCCTCTGCTCCCCTCAGCAGTGTATTTCAGTGGATCTGCCTGTTCTGCTCCTCACTCTGTCTCTGGTGAATCCTCTCATCCCCATACCTCTGTCCTGCCCCCAGTTCTTGCATGTATAAATAAATAAATCTTTTAAAAAAATAAAATTGCCCATGAACCACCATACCTTAGCCGAGGATAACTTGAAAAGCCCAAGGTTGGGGATGAGGGCTGCTGACAGATCCCTTTGGTGTTAACATCAAATGCAGTGTGTAGGGTGTTTATGTGTCTTTGGCAAAATTCCTTATAAGCTATAAGTCCCACAAACTAATGACCTCATTTGATCTTACAGCAGCTCATTATCTTCATTTTATAACTGAGGCCTCTTGAGGCTTGGTGGGAGGAATGGACTTGCCCAGGGTCTTGCAACCAGTTAGTGATGAATTGACCCCCAAACCCAGTGCTCTTGGTCTGGGCCAGTAATATCCTGTCACATACACACTCGAACCCTGTCTGGGAGCAAGGTAATGCTGGGAGGAACGCTAGAGTGTGGGGCGGATTGTGGGCTCCTTGAGAGTTGAGGACTGAGGTCTCTGTCCCCTCCTTGTGGCTGGCAGGTGCTATGACAAGCGTCTGTGGCCTAGAATGGACCTGAGCCGGCGGAAGTCACTGACCCCGCCTATGCTCAGCGGTGTGGTTCGTCGCCAACCCCGGGCCCTAGACCTCAGCTGGACAGGTGTCTCCAAGAAGCAGCTCATGTGGCTTCTGAACAGACTGCAAGGTAGGGAGGGGTGAGGCGGCAGGGACAGGGTGAAGATGGGGACAGACTTCGGACAGGAGTCCTCCTAGAACCAGCTTTCTGACCCCTCCCCCACCCCAGGCCTGCAGGAGCTGGTGCTCTCCGGCTGCTCCTGGCTCTCTGTCTCTGCCCTGGGCTCAGCCCCACTGCCGGCCCTGCGGCTCCTGGACCTCCGCTGGATCGAGGATGTTAAAGACTCCCAGCTCCGTGAGCTGCTGCTGCCTCCGCCAGACACCAAACCAGGTGTGGCCTCTTTTGGCTCATTTGCCAAATGGGTTGGGCAAGGTGGGGGCGTGAAGCTTCCAGCGACTCTTCTGACTCATGTTGAGTGCTAAAGGGTTTGAAGAAAGGGCAGAACACATAAGTGTGAACAGGAAGGCCCTGCTTGGCCATTGTTCATTTAGTCACTTACTGCTGTGCGCTGGGCCCGGTGATCAGAACTGAGGGCACAGGGACGGATAGGTAGCCCCTGCCATCCAAGGGAGAGATCCTTAATGTGGTGAAACACGACCTAGGACAGGAGGATGATGGGAATTCTGGGAGAAGCCAAGGGCTATGAGGAAATCATGGGGTGGTGGCATGATTGGAGAGCCTTCTCCAAACGGAACAGTGGCGATTGCCGTGAAATGCAGGCCCACTGTGGCCATTGTAACTAGCCCTTCTGGGGCTGCAGAAGCTTCTCTAGTTTGAGAGCTGCTGACCTAGAGACAGGCAGTCACTTAGCTAGTGCCTGGCCACAGTCAGAGTTCAGTTAATGACTTGGTACACCTTAGCACTTAGTTAAGGAAAAAAAAATATGCAGGAATGTGGTAGATGCAAATAAAAGAAGAATATACCATGAGTGTATTGATGAAGGGCACGAGCTCTTCTACCCCAGAGGTAAGGGAAAAGGAATCCTCTGTACTCAGACCTCAAGGCCAAGACCAGGCAGAGAATTAAGCATTGGTGAGACAAAATTAAGCATGGCAGTCACTCAGGGCAAACACTCACTTGTTTCGTCAGTGTTTTCGAGGAAGGGTGAAGAGTTAGAAGCAGAAACAGGGATGAGACCTTATAGAAACCAGAAATGTTCAGTCGAGATTCGACTTTTTTGAGGTGTCCTTAGGAGTTTTTAGTAGCAAAGGGATGTCCCATTTGAGAATAGCTCTTGTTGGACAGCAGAAGGAAGTGGTGAGAGGGGGGTGAGTGAGGGTATTAAGGTAAGTTCAGGCAGCAGTGGGAAAAGGATCCGGGTGGTGACGGTCCCAGCCAAGGAGTGGGATGTGGGGGAGAAGCCTAGAACGGCAGTCCCTGTAGGGATGCCATTTGTTGGGTGAATGATTGTTGAACTCCTGTGTCCCAATTGCTGGTGATAGAGTAAGAACACTTCATTCTAGTAGAAGAGAAGAATATGTTAAATGGTGAGAAAAGAGGGGGAAAGTAATGCAGGAAGGAATAGAAGTGTGTGGGCTGTTACTTCAAGTGCAGTAATCAGGGAAGGCTTCACCGAGGAGGCAGGGTCCTCCTCAGTGGGGTGGGTCCAGTTGTGTGGGTGTGTGGAAGAACAAGGCACAAAGAAGGGGCAAGTTGAGGCCTCCCTTACAATGAGAGCAGGTTTAGGGGGCGGTGAGGAATATGAGTGTGAGGACTGGGCTGGTCTAGACGGGAGTGGCCAGGAGCACTAACTTCTTACCTGCCTGCCCAGGGCAAACGGAGAGCCGCGGGCGGCTGCAGGGGGTAGCAGAGCTGCGCCTGGCAGGCCTGGAGCTGACAGATGCCTCCCTGCGGCTCCTGCTGCGCCATGCACCTCAGCTGAGCGCTCTGGACCTGAGCCACTGCGCCCATGTCGGGGATCCCAGTGTCCACCTCCTCACAGCCCCCACCTCTCCACTGCGTGAGACCCTGGTACACCTCAATCTTGCTGGTAAGCATGGTCCCCGTCCATCCTGCTAGCCTGCAGTTTCCCCCCTGATCATTACCTACACCCTACTTGACCTTCCTGGTCTCAGCCACCACTGCTGCATCCCCAGGTTGCCACCGCCTCACGGACCACTGCCTCCCGCTGTTCCGCCGATGCCCACGCCTACGCCGCCTGGACCTGCGCTCCTGCCGTCAGCTCTCACCTGAAGCTTGTGCCCGACTGGCAGCCGCCGGGCCCCCTGGCCCCTTCCGCTGCCCAGAGGAGAAGCTACTTCTCAAGGACAGCTAGTTGGGTGCCCCCCACCCTTCCCCAGGACTCATCAGGAGCCTGGACCTCGGGTCTTCATTTCACCCCTGCCAGGAGGCCAGGTTACCCACCTCATGACTTGGGATTTCTGAGTTTTATGACTTGGGATTTCCGCCCAGGGACTCGAGCCAGCCTCCCCCCTCTTTGCCCCCTGCACTGATATCTCTGGGGGTGTCTCCTTCCCATTTCCTCCCCCTTCTACCTGCTTCATTGTCCATCCCCTGGGGGGAGTGGGTCAGAGGTACTGGGGGGTGCTGAGCCAAAGGGATGGTGGGAGGGGGGTAAGGTGCAAGTTTGAGGGAGGGAGAATGGGGAAAGGGTATCTGCACACAGGATACTGGGAGCCAGGGGATTGGGGGAGGTAAAGGATGGGCTGGGGGAGGGGGCAGAAAGCAGAACACCAAGGGTTCAGGGAACAAAAGACCAGATTCTTGGAGTTGGGGGTGGGTGGGTTGGGGGGCCAAAAAGGGAAAAGAGAGGAGCAATTTGGGGATCCAGGTGTCAGAGGTAGGGGACTTGGGGAGCCAGGGGAATGCCAGGGCTGAGTGAAGGTGGGGGGCAAGAGCAGGTGTGGGGGCAGTAGTACCCCTCAGGGGGTCACCCCTTCTCCTTACTCCCTTCCCAGATTTCAGTTCCTTCCCCCCAACCCTGACTCCTTGAACGTCACTGACAATGGCAGCTAATGCTAGGAGTGGGGGCCGTGGGCCTACCTGCTGTTCAGAGCGGCCCAGGGGAGTGGTGAGGGGTACCCCAGCCCCCTACCTGCCTCCCTGCACAATACTTGAACATTCATCTGTACTGAAGTGTTACTTGAACCGGGGGAACCTCGGACCTGGGGGAGCTGGATTGTGAGGGGCCGGGACCAGCTTGAACTGAGACTGGACCAGTGGACACCCAGTTTGGACTGTGCCACCCCAGGCTCTGTGTTGCTTTACTGTATTGAGCAGCTGCACCCCTCCTGACTTGGGGGTGTGGGATGCCAGCCCAATGATGGGGAAGAGGGTACTCCTCCAGCTTGGCTCTTCCTACTCTTTCATCGTCATGGAAACTTGTATCCCATTTGCCCAGGGAACTGCCACTCCTGGTTGCCATGGAAATAGCAGCCAATGGACACCTCCCAAAGCCAGTGCTAAGGCTGGAGAAGGCCCCTCTTAGTTACCATGGGAACGTAGTAACAGACTCTTGGTCCTCCCCTGCCCTTCCTCCAGGGCGGAGGTGGGGTTTGGGGAGTCAGGGGGAGGAGTTGGGGCCAGGCCCCGCCCCTTAGCCCAGGGCTCCCAGGGGAGTCGGGTTGTACCATGTAGGGGAGGGGGGGATCTATCCACATACCTCAGGTAACAGGGAGGTGCGCGGGTGGGGGGAGGGACTGGGCGGACCAAAGGCCAGAGGGGAGGGGGTCTTGGGGATCGCGAGAGGGTTGAGGATGGGACCGCTTCGGGGAGGGGGAAGAGGCAGCCCGGCGGGGGACGAGTGGGGAACCCAGCCGGGCTGGGCCCCTGGGCCCCGGGTCTGTACAATACGGTTTGCTATAAAAGTCAAAATCTTCCAGCCGGGGCCGCCGAGTTCGTGTGTGTGTCTTCGGCGTGGGGGACTTGGGGGTAGGGCGGGGCTGACCAGAGTCTCAGCCCTTGTCGGGGAAGGGGGGATGCTGTTTGGATGAATGGGGCGGGGCGGCTAGGACCGCCTAGGCTTCCCCGGAATAGGGATGCAGCGCGTCCTTCCTCGAGCTCGCTGTCTAGGAGCAGTGATTGGGGAGTCTGAGCTGGGGATGTCCAGGTGTACGTGGGGTGGTCTCCGGCCCAGGGGCTCCCCGTCCAGGCCTGGCTGGGTGCCTGGATGAAATTCTAGAGGAACTGGGGTCGCGGGGTGTCCCCTGGGATTTCTGCCCACGGTCCCCCCGGCTCCACCCCGTCATGTGGCCGCCCGCGCCCCGCCTCCGCCCCAGTTCCTGTTTCGGCCTCCGCCGTCCCGCTCCTGCCCCTAGGGCTCCCGCAGACGCCGGCTCTTCCTGCTTGGCCCGGGCCGCCTCTTCCTGGGCGCCCGCCACCCGCATCCCCGCTCGCCCCGCGGGGAATGGGGCCTTTCTCCTGCCTGGGCCGGCCCTCCTGGGCCCCCTGGGCGACCCAGCCCCGCCGTGACTGCCCAGCCCGCCTGGTGCTCCGGACCACAGCATGAAGGGCGGCGAGGGGGACGCGGGCGAACAGGCCCCGCTGAACCCAGAGGCTGAGAGCCCCGCCGGCTCGGCCACGTACCGAGAGTTCGTGCACCGCGGCTACCTGGACCTCATGGGGGCCAGTCAGCACTCGTTGCGAGCCCTCAGCTGGCGCCGCCTCTACCTCAGCCGGGCCAAGCTCAAAGCCTCCAGCCGCACGTCTGCCCTGCTGTCGGGCTTCGCCATGGTGAGGGGAGGGGAGGGGCACGTGGGGGAAACGGGTCGTGGGCCAAGTTAATGGGTACCCAAGGCGGGCAGAGGAGAGGGAAGGAGGGAGGAAGGGAAACAAGGTCCCAAGGGGCTACAGGAGTCTTTATTGGGGGGGCGGGTAGATGGACACCTAGCATAAACGGGGTCATTGGATAACCAAGTCCCAAGGGTGTCATGGGGGATATAAATCGTAATGGGGGTGCAAACTAAGGGGGATACGTTTGCAAGGTCCAAGAGTGTAATCCAACATGAGTGAACCCAGGAGAGGATCAAACACGAATTAGCTTTTGTTGGGGGCTGTGTGGAAAGAGCTGAGGGGGGCTGGTTGTGGGAGGATCAACTGACGGATCTCCCAGCTGAAGATGGGCTCATGCCAAGGAGGTTGGCTAGTCCCAGCAGGCGCAAAGGGTGCTTTGAGAAAAAAGGATGCCCAGGAGGAAGTCGTGGGAAAGGAAGCTGATTAGGAAGTTGATTCCTGATTCCTGCGCTGATAAAGCTGTAGGTGTGGGAGGATGCTCTCAGCCAACCGTGGCAGCAGAAGCCTCACAGGAAGTGAGACTGAGGGAGGTCCCAGGTTGAGGAGTCAGTGAGGCCAGTCCTAGCCCCTCCCTGATTATGGCCAGTTGTGTGACCCTGGACAGACCCCTGCCCCTCACAGGGCAGTAGGAAATTATGAGATCACAGAGGGTGTGCCCCCTAGCTTGCCAAGTGCACCCCTCAGGATGAGTGGTGTTTTTTGTTATCAAACCCTAGATAGAAGCAGGTCAAAGCAAAACATCAGAAATGGCTCAGACTACTTGTTAATTGGACAGTGTGGGAACTGAGGTCCAGCATGAAGCAATGGCTCTGCCAAGAGCATTCAGCAGATGAAGGAAGGATATAGAACGAACTAGGACCCAGGGTGTGTCCTAGTTCATGGGGGATAGATAAATCAAGGATACTTCTGCAAGGTCCAAGGGGAGTGCAATCCAACAGAAGTGAACCCACGAGAGGGTCAAACACAAATCCGTGTTTGGTGGGGGCTGTATGAAAAGAGCTGGATTATTAGTCCAGGGTTTCTCCACCATTAGGACAGAAAGGAGAAAGCTGGTTGGAGGGGGATCCTCCTAGGCACATCTGTGTGGGGATGGAGCGGGTATCAAGATGGAGATAGAGGGGTTATAATACCAGGCTATCTGGGTTAGTCCCTACCCCTCTGTTCTACAACCTCTGTATAAGAATGATGAGGGGGAAGTATCACTAAGGGTCGTGCTGGGCCTGTGGTTTTACACATGGGGGCCTAGGACCTACAAGCTGCCCATCCTTTTGACATGGGCTTGTCTAGAGACAAGGAATTGGCTCCTTCTCAACTGTACAGACTGCAGAGGAAAAGGAGTAGCCTCATGCATGCATCTTGCTGAGGGAGGTCCCCCACCCCCTTCTGGCCCCATGGTCCAGCCTGTTCCCAAGGGGACAATCCGGCCTGCAGGTTGGACTTGCAGGTTGCTGGGGTGACAGCTTAAGGGCCAGGACCTTCTCTGCAGGATCAAGAGGCCAGACGAGTAGGTTGTGGGGGCAGGACTGGCCTCAGTCCTGCCATGGGAGTACAACGCTGGAGAAACCAGGACTAGGCCTGGCCCAGATCCTTGTCTGTGGAAAGCACCAGCTAACACCACTATGGCCCAATTTCCTAAAATACCCAGCCTTGGCTTCCTAATGCCACCCTCCAGGCTCTACACTTTCCTCCTTCCTCTAGCCCCAGAGCAATCTAATGGATCCTGCAAGAATCAGGTATGGGGAAAGATCCAGATTCTGGAATCAAGGTGGCCTGGGTTAGGGTAACATTATACAAATTGTACTGCTGTTACCCTATGAAGTAGGTACCACTATTGTGATCATTTTATAGATGAAACAACTAAGGATCAGAGAAGTTAAAACATTTGCTCATGTCTCACAGCAAGTCAATGGCAGGATTTGAACTTAGGCATTCCGGCTTTAAATCCAAATTTATACAAGCCTAGAATAGGATCATTAGCTCCAATGTTTATAAAGGTCAGACAGGTAATATAGATGCCAAGGTCACTGGGTGGAGACTGTGGCTATCAGGAGATCCTGAGACTAGTCCAAAGGAAATAGCCATAAACTCAACTCTAGCTGATAGTTGCTTGAGGTCCAGGAATATGGGCCTGGTGTAACCAGATAGTCCAATTTTTTTTTTAAGATTTATTTTATTTATGCATACAAGAGCTGGGGTGTAGGCCAGAGATGTAGGGAGGTGGTGGTGGTGAGAGGATTCACCAGAGACAGAGTGGGGAGCAGAACTGGCAGATCTATTGAAATACACTGCTGAGGGGAGCAGTGGGTGAGACAGGAGAGGTCTGCTGCACCATGTGGGTCAGCTCCCTGGCCGGGGATTGAACTCGTGCTTCAATAGCTGCCAACAGCTTCTAGTGCTGAGACTTAACCCTTGCGTCACCAGGGAGGCCCCAGGTACTCCAAATTTTTAAGAGGATCTAGAAATAGGGATTTTTAAAAAAAGATTTATTTATTTATGCATACAAGAGCTGGGGTGTAGGCCAGAGGTGCGGGGGAATGAGAGGATTCACCAGAGACAGAAGGGGGAGCAGAACAGGCAGATCCACCGAAATACACCGGTTGCGGGGAGCACCAAGGAAAGCAGGGGAGGTCTGCTGAGCCATGTGGGTCAGCTCCCTGGCCAGGGATCGAACTCGTGCTGCAGTGGCTGCCGATAGCTTCGTAGTGCTGAGACTTAACCCCTTGTACCAACAGGGAGGCTCAGAAATGATACTTACATGACTCTTCAGTTTTAAAAATTGGCAACTTGATTTGTTTAAAAATGCACTGTATGAGCCAAGCAAAACATGTCTGCAAGCTGGTTTAAGCGCATGAGATGCCAATCTGCAAACTCTGACCTCGGACTTCAGTGTTAACTCTAATCACATAAATACTTAGTGCTTACTGTGTGCCTTGCACTGTTCTTCCACTTGATATATATATATATATATATATATATATATATATATATCGTTTAATTTTCTTAACAACTCTATAAGGCAGGTAGGTGCTGTTATCAGTCCCATTTTCCAGATAAGAAAATGAGGCACAGAAAGAGCTAAGTCACTTGCTCGAGATTATGTAACTTGTACACTTGCGAATGAACCCAGCAGCCCTGTTTCAGTTTCTGGGCTCTAACTCCTATATTATAGCAAGGTAAGCATGTCAGAAATGTGCCATCCAGCTCTCTCAAGAGCCAGGCGGGGAAACCAGTCCCAGAACAGGACAGATCCTTGCCAAGCTACCCTTTCATTCATTCAACAAAGACTGGGTACCTTCTTCCTACCAGATACTGTTTCACATTGGGATGTATACTAACAAGCAAAAACCACCTTTACTGTTGAGTTTATGGGCACTTAATCTGTCCTTTTTGTCCCCACAGGTGGCCATGGTGGAGGTACAGCTGGAGAGCAACCATGAATACCCACCAGGTCTGCTGGTGGCCTTCAGTGCCTGCACCACAGTGCTAGTGGCTGTGCACCTGTTTGCCCTCATGGTCTCCACATGTCTGCTGCCCCACATTGAAGCTGTTAGCAACATCCACAACCTCAATTCTGTCCACCAGTCTCCACACCAGCGACTCCACCGCTACGTGGAGCTGGCCTGGGGCTTCTCCACTGCCTTGGGCACCTTCCTCTTCCTTGCTGAAGTTGTCCTAGTTGGCTGGGTCAAGTTTGTACCTATTGGGGCCCCGATGGGCACACCAGCCCCTATGGTACCTGCCTCCCAGGTATCTGGGACTCTGCCACCAGTTGCTGCCTCCCTTAGTCCAGCTTCCAAGCCATCCTCTGCTTCTGTAGCCCCATCACAGGGGCAGTCACCTGAGCCCTGCCCACCCCAGCAAGTATGTGGGGGTGGTGGGTCCCATGGACCAGGCTGGCAAGCAGCCATGGCCTCCACAGCTATCATGGTACCTGTGGGGCTAGTGTTTGTGGCCTTTGCCCTGCATTTCTACCGCTCCTTGGTGGCACACAAGACAGACCGCCACAAACAGGAGCTGGAGGAGCTGAGTCGCCTGCAGGGGGAGCTGCAGGCTGTGTGAGGCTGATGTTAGCCAGGGCTGCAAACACTGCCTCCCTGAGGGGTCTGCAAGAGGCCTCAGGTCTTATGGACCCTTTTCCCTGCCCCTGCCTGGAGCTACTTCCTGTGGCTACTCTCAGGTAGAGACCAGATTCCTGCCCCAGGGTATTTTGGGCTGGGCCTTGAGTCAGCTCTCACATTCCCAGGGATTCTCTGTCATTCCACCCCATGGGTCTTGTAAGTTCTACTTTATACCTGGCCTGGGAAGAGCAAGGGAAGAAGTGGAAGATTTAAGTCCAAGATTCATACAGTAGGTAGAGAGGAAGCAGGGAGACCCTGGCCAGACCTTTGGTGCTGACCCTTAGCCCTTGCTCAGTACAGGATGTTGAGGTCAGGTTACATGCCCACCCAGCTGCTCCAGAAGGCAGTCAACCCTTGCTTTACTTTTCGCAGAATCTATTTTATGGTTGGCATTTTTAAGAAACTTTTCCCCCTCCCCAGATTTTGATGGTTTCCACATTCTTGCTTTAGTTGCTGTAGAGGTTCTGGGCATTTCTACGCTAGGCATAGGTCCAGCCTTTCCTAAGAGTAGCCTATTTCAGGTGGTTCAAGTGCCTGTCCCACTGCCCTAGGCCCACACGTATGCATCTTTATCTGGTTCTCACACTCCTGGGCTCAGCAAAGGATTTGTTGATTGAGGGCCTATGTGCCCAGCCTGACTCCTTAACAAGGCTTGGGATGAAGTTTTAAGGGAGGTCTGGTCCCTAACCCTTCTGACTAGCTATTCTGACACTGAATTTTTGATGCAACTTTTTTATATAATAAAATGCATTTCATAGATATCCCTGTGGCTGTGAATGAGGTGAAGGAGGGATCTCCTTGGGATCAGGTGACGTTTTCCTAAGAGTCATGTTGAAACATGTATACCTGGGGGTGAGAGGGAAGTGGTTTCCAGGTTTGACCCTCTTCTGGTGCTGACAGGGCTGGTAGCTTCTGAATGTGGAGACAGTTATTTCAAGGCTAACAGCTTTTGCACTCTTGTTCCTGAGCCTAGGATCTCTATCAGTACTACAGTTTCTTGAGTAACTACTACATACTAGTTGTCTTATTATAGGTTACTTAACCCTCGTAACTACCACTAGGCAAGTCTTTTATCCCATTTCAGATAAGGAAGCTGAGGCCCAGGACTAAGGATCTTGCCCAAAACCACACAGTTAGTCAGTGAAATTTTGGGCTACCTTTACCATCACACAGGGAATCTTCTGTTGGATTTGAGAAAAGGAGTCATTATCTTTAAACTATGACAAGAGAAACAATTTGATCTTATCACCCATGCTTCCATATAGTTTTTTTTTTTTTTTTAAGATTTATGCATACAAGAGCTGGGGTACAGGCCACAGGTGTGGGGGGGGTGAAAGGATTCACCAGGGAGTGGGGAACAGAACAGGCAGATTGACTGAAATACACTGCTGAGGGGAGCAGTGGGCAAGACAGGAGAGGTCTGCTGTGCCATGTGGGTTCCTCCCTGGCCAGGGATTGAACTCGTGCTACAGTAACTGCGGATAGCTTCATAGGTTGTGTCTTAACCCCTTATGCCACCAGGGAGGCCCCTTATATAACTTAATTTTTTCCTCAAAAATTAAAAGAGTTCTGGGCCTCCCTGGTGGCGCAGCGGTTGAGCGCTGGGCTGAGAAGCTGCCCGCAGCCTCTGCAGCGCCAGTTTGATCCCCGGCCACCGGGTGAGGGTCCCACATGGCGCGCAGACCTCTCCTGCCGCCCGCTGTTCCCCTCAGCAGTGTACTTCATCAGTCTGCCTGCTCTGCTCTCCGCTCTGGCTCTGGTGAATTCTCTCACCCTCCCGCACTTCTGACTGTACCCAGTGCTTGTATAAATAAATAAATAAATCTTAAAAAAAATTTATAAAAAAAAAAATTAAAAGGGTTCCAATCCTTTTCTAAGTGAGAGATTTTGGCTAAGCTCCCCCCTTTCCTTTTTTTCTAGTACTTAAAAATGTGAATTTGCATGAGCCAGACCTCAAGGGCTTTTCCTATACTGTTCTGTGATTGCCAACAGTCCTGTGTGACAGGAATAAACAGACATTTTCTGATGAACAGTTTGACGCTCTGAGGTGAACGACTCGACCAAGGTCGTAGAGCAAGGGACTGACGTACAGCCGGGAACCCAGACATCCTCAGCTCAGCATCAGGGCCGCCTGGGTGACGAGGATGTCTGCGTCCCGGCCTGACCAGGTGCCAGAGTCCCAAGTGGAAGGCTCCGCTGCTGTTGCCCTCGAGCGGTGAACCCGCGGAAGCACAAGGGGTCCCCAGCTGAAAAGGGCGGGCATCGGGACCCTGATGCCCGGAGAATCGACCGGCCCACCGTAGTAGGCCCCAGCTTATTCTTTTTCACGGGATCCGTTCAAGGGCCTTTAGGTCACCAGGCTGATCAGAGAAACAGTCTCGGATTTAATCACGCACGATGGGTCGAGTACGGGCGCTACGCGACACCCGCTGCGGGCCTCAGTCTCCTCATCCGCCAAATGGGCGCCTCACGCAGCTAGAGGCCCGGGGAGATAACGGGAGGAACACGCACCCTGCGTTACGTGAGGCGCCAAACAGACTGAGTCACCGCTGCTAGTAGTATTTTTCCATCTCACGGTCGCCCCTCCCGGCCAGCCCGGGTTTCGGTGGGTCCTCCAGGAAGCGCCCCCGCGACGCCCGGCTCCGCGCGCGCTGACGACGTCTTGGCCCCGCCCACAGGGCTCGCAGATTCGCGAGGCCAGCTCCTCAGAATTACTCGCGCCCCACCATACTCGGCCGAAAATTCTCTTCCGACTGCAACAGGAGCTTTAAGCCGCAGCCACTTCCCGTGGGTCGGAATGGGGCAGGCCCCTCAGTTGTGCTAGGAAGACAGATCCAGGAAAAGTGGCTGACTCTGCCAACAGGGCTTGGCTAGCCAGACATTATTTTCTCGACTCCATCAAGACGGGTGAAGGGAAGCGACAGCTGAGGCTAGGACCGGTGGCGAATCTGCAGCTTCTCATAACTTCGGCCGTGCGAGGAAGGGGTAGGGAAGAGGAGCAAAGGAGCGCGCACCCAGTCTACATAGTCGCCCCGCCCGCCTGACGAATCTGCGCCCGTTCAACGCGCCACTCAAATCTCTCAAGCGCTGGCTGGCCTCCTCCCCTCCGCCCCGCCCCCTTTTCCTCGGGGACTAGTCGCTGCTTTCGTCGCCGCCGATTCGTCAAGGACCCAAAGCCAGAGCAGCTGGATAGTCGTGAAGTCCACTCTCCGGGGGATGCGGCCAATACCCAGGCTCCCTAGGCCACGACTCCTGAGCCTTATAGGGCGCCAGCCGAGGCGAAGCTGCTGTCCTTGGCCCCGTGGGTCTCTCGGCGGCGTCCGTGGCGAAAGTGCGAATGTGGACGCTGTGCCCGCTGGGCCTCACGCAGGTGGCGGTGGTGTTTGGTGCGCGCGCCGGGGAGGTGGTGGTGGGGGGCGCCGCCGCCGCCACCGCTGCGGGGCCGGGTCTCGCGCTGCCGCCGCCGCCGCCTCGCGCCGCTGAGGTGCTGCGCGAGGTGGGGGAGGGGGTGCCGCTCGCCGCGAGCGGGTGAGTGGGGCCGCGCCGCGCGTGCGCGAAGATGGGGGGGGCAGAACGCGCCGGGGCGGGAGGAGAGGGCAGCAGCGCGCGTTCTCCCCACCCCCCCGCTGGATTCGGGGCCGAAGCCGGGTCTCGGGCTCGGTCTCGCGGTGTTTCCAACGCCCCGAAGAGGTGCCACCTCTTGGCCAGAGGATCGGGGCACGGGGACGGGTGCGGGTGTGTGGGAGCGGGAGCCGGGCTTGGCCCGGGCCGCTGGCCGGTGAGGAGGCGGGAGGGGGCGGGGCCTGCCAGGGGGCGGGGGAGGGGTCTTGCGCCGAGGCCAAATGGGGCGCGCGCTGGGGAGAGCGGGAAGGTAAGGGGGCGCGAGATGGGCCTGGGGGCCTGAGGGGAGAGTTGGGAGGTGGAGAGAGAATGGGATGTTGTGGTGGAAGAGGATACTGAGGAGGGGGATCTAGGGAAGCCACGGGTCATGGTGAGGTGTGGAAACTGGGGTGATGAGAGAACCTGGAGTCTGGGCTAGTCAGTGAGGGGCAGCAAGGGAGTCAGGCCTAAGAGCTGAACCCCCGTGTGTGTTCTTCTTTCCTGACAGTGTAAATGAGCAAAGATGGATCAAGAAGGTGGGGGAGATGGGCAGAAGGCCCCGAGCTTCCAGTGGCGGAACTACAAGCTCATCGTGGATCCTGCCTTGGACCCTGCCCTGCGCAGGCCTTCTCAAAAGGTGTACCGCTATGATGGAATCCACTTCAGTGTCAACGTGAGTACCCCCAGCCTTTCTTTTGCCTTCTAGGAAACCTCAGGCACCACTTTCCTGTTAACTCTGTTCAGCACCTAAGAATTTTCATACTTGTAGCCTGCCTTCTTAAAAGTGGGCTACTAGACCTAGGTTTTTTGCATATGGATCTCCAAATGGACTTCTTTGGAATTAGTAATGTGGTCTCACCTTGAACTCTCTTTCCATTCCTGGTTTCCTTCCTAGGACTCAAAGTACCTACCGGTCGAAGACCTTCAAGATCCCCGTTGCCATGTCAGGTCCAAAAACAGAGACTTTTCCCTCCCAGTCCCTAAGTTTAAGGTATGTGTTTCCTCATGTGGTGGCCCTAGGAGGGTATGAAGTCCTGGTAGTCTAGTCATAGTGTAGCCAAGTAAAAGGGGATTTTCCAGTGAAAGAACCTCAGCTAGATCTAACAGCCTCTGAGGCTGTAAGACTGAGTTGTTTTGGACAGGAGGTATGTTACTCTTCTAGACAGGTACAGGTGAGGTGTCCCAAGCAGGGGTGTTGACTTGAAGGATGAAGTAAGGATAGGTGTAGCTCTTCTGTCTATCACTGCGTCCTTCCAGACAGTGTGTAACATGACAGTGTCTTTGTATGATATGCCAGCTTCTCAACAGTTACGGGGAGTGACAAGTCCAGACACTCCATCTGGGAGTCCACTGTTCTTTCCCTCACTTGGCTATTTGACCCTATATCTTGTTTCTTTAGATGGTGACTATTTCCTTGTCTGGGCAGGATACTTGTCAGGCCTTTGACTACACCTAGAAAGAACTGGTGGTTCTTACTCTTCTTTGCTAAATTTTTAGTCCTCCTTTTCAAATAAATTATTTGCAGTGTTCCCTCATTCCTCTTTCATTTTGTACACTTTCCCTGAACAATCTCTTTCACACCTGTGACTTCACATCTATGACCTTTCTCACACACCTATTTATCAAAATGTTGATATTCAAATCGCTGTTTCCAGCTAAGTGCAGTCTCTTGAGTAACAGATTCATATGTCTGGTAGAGGAACAGCTCAATCTAGAGACCTCACGGACATCTCAAACTCAAGGGATCTAAAACAAATACTCTTTACCCTTAATTGTCTTCTTTCCCTTTCCCCTTTGCTGATGAATGACAACACCATGTATTCAGTTATAAAAGCAAAAATCATGGCAGTCATCTTATGATTTTTTTTTTCTTCATCTGTCACATATTTATTGTGAAGTCCTGCTGATTTTTTTTAAACGTGTCTTTAAATTTTTCTGTTTCCGTTGGTACTACTTTAATGCAGACTTTATTTCACTCCACCATGCTGCCAGGTGTCTCTTTGGTTTTACTGTTGTCTTATTATACTTTTGTTGCCAAGTTCATGGTTCTGTGCATTGGCACATAAGGTTATTGATCTGGTGAAGCCTCATATCCTGTTTTGGTACTGCACACCAGTGTTCCATTCGATAATACTCTTGGCACTTTTGTGTCTGTCTGTGTTGTCTACTTTTCTGAACAAAAACTCCTTGCCTGTCCCTTTCCCCCCACCATGATTTTTTAAATCATTATATTCCTATAAATCATTATATTCCAGACTGTGGTGGTAACCACTTAATTAAAGCTAAGTTCATGAATTAATTTCCGACAACTGTTTTCTTCCATTTATGTTTATTCCTCAGTTTATACACTTCTTTTCCTGTTTTTTTACCTTTGTTCTGTGGTGAGACGAATTTAGAAAAGAGGTGTTAAGATAGATGTATTGCTTTTGGCAGCTCTGTATCCCATTGCCTTGCTGTTACTTCCCAGTCCAAACTTGATGTCATAATCTCACTGAAGTGTCCCAAAGGGCAAAGGAAACCGTGGACAGTGCTAAGACCCCAGACTTGACTCCTGTTCTCTCCACAGCTGGATGAATTCTATATCGGACAAATCCCATTGAAGGAAGTAACTTTTGCAAGACTGAATGACAATGTGCGAGAGACCTTCCTGAAGGATATGTGCCGGAAGTATGGTGAGGTGGAGGAGGTAGAGATCCTTCTTCACCCCCGTACTCGCAAGCACCTGGGCCTGGCCCGCGTGCTCTTCACCAGCACTCGGGGAGCCAAGGAAACCGTCAAAAACCTCCACCTTACCTCTGTCATGGGCAATATCATCCATGCCCAGCTTGACATCAAAGGTGAGGGCTCTTTTGCTTGCTGCCCTTGGTTGGATTCCAGCAGAATATACATGCCATTGTCTGTGGGGGCAAGTTAAATGATCATGATTGTTCATCTGAAACTCTTAGGACAACATGTTTCTCTGCAGCGAGAACTTTATGGAAGGACTATGGTACATATGTGATTTTTTTGTGTTACCTCTGGCAGGGCTAGGATATAACGATATTTGTTACAAGAGAACATATGAAGAGTTACTCTGGTATGATGAATAAAGACTAGTAAGTAGTCTTAGCTCAGGTTTGATTTTGATAGTGCATTCCCAAAATCACTGGGTTTTGAATTTTGGGGGCTTTGGAATTTGAGATTACAAATTAGGAACCTTTGGCCTCCCTGGTGGCACAGGGGTTAAAGTCTCAGCACTATCAAGTCTCAGTGCTGTCGCCAGCCACTGTGCCATGAGTTCTATCCTCAGCCAGGGAGCTGACCCACATGGTGCAACAGACCCCTCCTGTCCCACCCGCTGCTCCCCTCAGCAATGTATTTCAGTAGATTTGCCTGTTCTGTTCCCCACTCTGTCTCTGGTGAATCCTCTCAGCCCTCACACCTCTGGCTTACACCCTAGTTCTTTTATGCATAAATAAATAAAAATCTTTTTAAAAAATGAGGAACCTTTACAGGTGAGTGAGGTAGTCTGGGCTTCCGTATTAATGAGCAATAGTGAGGAGTGGGGACTATGGCACATCTTAAGGGAGGCAGCTGTTAGTTGGCATTAGCCAGTTAGCAATTAGAGCTATAAGCTAATATAGCTAAGTGTTCTGAGTTGTTTATAAGTCAGATCTTGGTTTTTGTATGAAATCTTATGATTGTTAATGTTGTATTCCCGCCAGTCTTTTTTTTTTTTTTAGAGATTTATTTATTTATGCATACAAGAACTGGGGTACAGGCCAGAGATGTGGGGGTGAGAGGATTCACCAGAGACAGAGTGGGGAACAGAACAGAAAGATCTACTGAGGTACACTGCTGAGGGGAGCAGTGGGCGAGTCAGGCGAGGTCTGCTGCACCATGTGGGTTGTTCCCTGCTGGCCAGGGTTTGAACTCTTGCTGCAGAGGCTGCAAATTGCTTCATAGTGCAGTGTTTAACCCCTTGTGCCACCAGGGAGGCCCTTTTTTTTTTTTTAAGATTGATTTATTTGTGCATACAAGAGCTGAGGTACAGGCCAGAGATGCGGAGGGTGAGAGGATCCACCAGAGGCAGAGTGGGGAACAGAACAGGCAGACTGACTGAAATACACTGCTGCAGGGAGCAGGGGGCAAGACAAGAGAGGTCTGCCTCACCGTGTGGGTTGTTCCCTGCTGGCCGGGGATCGAACTCGTGCTACAGAGGCTGTGGATTGCTTCATAGTGAGGTGCTTAACCCCTTCCGCCACCAGGGAGGCCCCTATTCCCTCCAGTTTTTTCAGCAATCGTATAAGGCAACTAAAACAACTGTGGACTAGATTTAACCTTCAGGTTAAAATGCCATTTGCAACCTTTAGTTTGTAGGATGAAGAGTATAGTGGAATATAGCATCAGATCACCTGGGTTTGAATTCCATTTCCACCATTGATCAACTTTATGACTTCGTGCAGGTCAATTTTCTTTAGGCCTTTAAAGTAGGGATAACTGATGCTTCTTCTGGTGGTCACGTGGGAACACACATAGAAGTGCTATTATAAACTGTTTAGTATTGTATGACACGTTTGTCATTTGTGGTAGTTATTAGGTAGAGATGAGGTAGAATTTCCCAAGACAGATAAGGTAGAACTGAAACCCCAAACCCAGGAATCCAAGAAATCACAGGAAACTCAAGATCTGAGAAAGAAATGGGAACACCAAGTCAGAGGGAGTTGTTTTGTTTATCTGACTCTGTTGGTACCCATTTTCCTCTCTCCAGGACAACAACGAATGAAGTACTATGAACTGATTGTCAATGGCTCCTACACCCCTCAGACAGTGCCCACGGGGGGCAAGGCCCTAAGTGAGAAGTTCCAGGGCTCCGGTGCAGCCACTGAGACGGTGAGAAGCTTGTGGTTGCCACTGCCTGGGCCATGTGGGCACAGTGCTTGGATGCTAGGAGCAGTTTTGAGGAGGTGCTGGGTTTTGTGTTCAGTGTAGCATGGTCCAAGAAAAAATGCTTAGATGCTCTTAAATGACAAGGAACTGGGATTCTTGTTTTAGGGAAGGGCAAGTTGTTAAATGGTACTTGATCTCTTTTTTCTTTCTCCCTGTTCCACATTCTCCCTCCAGACTGAATCCCGCCGCCGCTCTTCCTCTGACACAACTGCCTACCCAGCAAGCACTGCTGTGGTAGGCACTCCTGGCAATGGCACCCCCTGCTCCCAGGACACAAGCTTCTCCAGCAGCCGACAAGACACCCCATCTTCCTTTGGCCAGTTCACCCCTCAGTCCTCCCAAGGAACCCCCTACTCTCGGGGCAGCACCCCCTACTCTCAGGACTCTGCCTACTCCAGCAGGTGCAGAGTAAACACCCTCTGGTACACCCCAGGTTCTGGAAGCTGCCACTGGGAAGAAGAAACCCAGAGTTTCTCTTAAGAGGGAGTTGGGAAAAATTTGTCCTAGTTTCTTTGTGGATTCGGCCAGCAAACCCCTGTCCTCGGGGAATTCATTTTCTAGCTGGGAACCCAAGAACATTTAGATCTTCCTTTGGGGGCAGCCTAGTGGGACTTTGGTTACTGAAAGCTGAACCCGGCTAACTCCTGCGCTTTTTCTCTAGCACCACTTCAACCTCCTTCAAGCCCCGGCGGTCAGAGAACAGCTTCCAAGATTCCTTTTCCCGCCGCCACTTCTCTGCATCTTCGGCTCCCACGACCACCTCTACAGCCATCTCTGCCACCACTGCAGCCACCGCCTCGTCCTCCTCCGCCTCTTCCTCTTTGTCCTCGTCCTCCTCATCCTCCTCCTCTTCCTCATCCTCTCATTTTCGTGGTTCTGACTCAAACTACCCAGCATATTATGAAAGCTGGAACCGCTACCAACGCCACGCTTCCTACCCACCGCGCCGGCCAACCAGAGAGGAGCCCCCCGGGGCTCCTTTTGCTGAAAATACAGCTGAGCGCTTCCCGCCTTCCTACACCTCCTACTTGCCCCCTGAGCCGAGCAGGCCCTCTGACCAGGACTACCGGCCTCCTGCCTCAGAGGCTCCACCCCCAGAGCCTCCTGAACCTGGTGGAGGCGGGAGTGGTGGGGGACCCAGCCCAGAGAGAGAAGAATCTCGGACCTCCCCCCGCCCAGCCTCACCTGCACGGTCCGGCTCCCCAGCCCCAGAGACCACCAACGAGAGTGTGCCCTTCGCACAACACAGCAGCCTGGATTCCCGCATTGAGATGTTACTGAAGGAGCAACGCTCCAAGTTTTCTTTCCTGGCTTCTGACACAGAGGAAGAGGAAGAGAACAGCAGTGCAGGCCCTGGGACTAGAGACACAGGGAGCGAGGTGCCTTCTGGGTCAGGTCATGGCCCTTGCACGCCCCCTCCAGCCCCAGCTAACTTTGAGGATGTGGCACCTACAGGGAGTGGGGAGCCTGGGGCGACCAGGGAGTCTCCTAAGGCCAACGGACAGAACCAGGTGAGGTTGGGGTCAACCAGCAGAGGAACCTGGGATAAGGAGGCAGGGTTGAACCTGAGGGGCGGGGGGATGGCAACTAGATAAAGAGCATGGATTTGAGAATAATCCCAGGAAACAGCCAGAAGCCCTCTGACCTTCCTCTGCACTCCTACAGGCTTCTCCATGCTCTTCTGGAGAGGATATGGAGATCTCCGATGATGACAGGGGCGGCTCACCCCCTCCGGCCCCAACACCCCCCAGCAGCCTCCACCACCACCCCCTCCACCCCCTCCTCCTCCTCCCTACCTTGCTTCCCTTCCCCTCGGGTATCCTCCCCACCAACCTGCCTACCTCCTCCCACCCCGACCTGATGGGCCACCACCCCCTGAGTACCCCCCACCTCCTCCACCACCACCCCACATCTATGACTTTGTGAACTCCTTAGAGCTCATGGATCGACTTGGGGCTCAGTGGGGTGGGATGCCCATGTCCTTCCAGATGCAGACCCAGATGTTAACTCGGCTCCACCAGCTGCGGCAGGGCAAGGGATTGACTGCTGCGTCAGCTGGTCCCCCTGGTGGGGCCTTCGGGGAGGCCTTTCTCCCATTTCCACCCCCTCAAGAGGCAGCCTATGGGTTACCTTATGCTCTGTACACACAAGGCCAAGAAGGCCGAGGGGCATATTCCCGGGAAACCTACCATCTGCCTTTGCCCATGGCAGCCGAGCCCCTGCCCTCCTCCTCAGTCTCAGGAGAAGAGACCAGGCTGCCTCCCCGGGAGGAAGCAGAGCTGGCAGAGGGCAAAGCCCTCCCATCGGCAGGCACTGTGGGCCGTGTACTGGCCACCCTTGTCCAAGAGATGAAGAGCATTATGCAGCGAGACCTCAATCGCAAGATGGTAGAAAATGTGGCCTTTGGAGCTTTTGACCAGTGGTGGGAAAGCAAGGAAGAGAAGGCCAAGGTGAGTGCCCATGCCTGGTACTGGGAAACCTGGGGTGCCATTGGAGGAAACAGACTCTGACTTCTCTAGTCAACACAACTCAAATTAAGGAGAGAGGTGATCGGAACAAGTGGGGTGTGAGACTAAGCATTTGGTGGGATACACTATTTGGCAGGGGATTTTGGGATACATGGAACAGTAAAAAGCACAGGGCTCCGAATCAGGAGATCTTGGCCTAGACCGCACTGCTTATTTGCAGTGGATTAGGCCTCTAAGCTCTCTGGGCTTCAGTCTTCCAATTCTTTCTTTGTAGAGTGGGAATCGTAGTACCTGCTTCATAAAGTTGATGGACTAAATGAGCAGACTTTGAGAGCCTTAGTGGGGCTGGTACAAGGGAGGTGTGGTCTAGCTACGGCAAATGAGGAGTGAGTAGATGCATTTCTGTATTCTTGGGGCCTGGAGATAGTTCTCAGGCAGGAGGCAGGAGGGAGCACTGGGTTCTGGGACTCAGTCCCCCTACTGTCTTCCTGTAGCCATTCCAGAACGCAGCCAAACAGCAAGCCAAGGAAGAGGATAAAGAGAAGACAAAGCTCAAAGAACCAGGCCTGTTGTCCCTCGTAGATTGGGCCAAAAGCGGGGGTACCACCGGCATTGAGGCCTTTGCCTTTGGGTCTGGGCTGCGAGGTGCCCTGCGACTGCCTTCTTTCAAGGTACTCAGAATTGTGGCCTTACCTAATACAGTGGGGAGAAGGGGTATGGGCAGTTAGGAACCATGAGTGTCTGAGTTCTAAATGGGCCCGTTTCTTCATACCTCCCAGGTAAAGCGAAAAGAACCATCAGAAATTTCAGAGGCTAGTGAGGAGAAGAGGCCCCGGCCTTCCACTCCAGCAGAGGAAGATGAAGACGGTGAGTGGAGATCAGGTGTCGGGAGAAGGGCTGCTTAGATCTGATGAGAAAGCCAGAGGCGGGATTGAAGGAGTGAGAATCTTAGGGCATGGGCCCAAACTGAGATTCTGGTACTTGGTAGTTCTGAGAAATGTGAGAAGTGTCATGTCTGGTGTGGCTCATGTTCAGCTATGTTGTCATTTAGTTTGCTGCATTTCACCTTTCCACCTGTAAAACAGAAATGGTAATTTCAACATGTAGAAGCCTAGAATTTTGAGGTTAAACAAATCATCTACCCAAGTTTACCATCTGATGCTTAAGCTCTCCTACAACTTTCCCGCCAGTTTGTTTTAAGTCTAAGTTCTTGGTTGACACCTTACATGGCTTGACACTTCCTTGTTGAGTCAGATCTGCTGCCCTGGAGACCCTGTTATCCTTAGTGCTATTTTCTTTTTTTTTTTTTTTTTTTTTTTTTTTTTATTTTTTATTTTTTTATTTTTAATTTTCTAGAGGCATGTCTTATTTATTTATTATTTGTTTGTTTGTTTGGTTTATACATGCACTGGGTACAGTCAGAAGCGTGGGAGGGTGAGAGAATTCACCAGAGCCAGAGCGGGGAGCAAAGCAGGCAGAAGGACCGAGGTACACTGCTGAGGGGAGCAGCGGGCGGCAGGAGAGGTCTGCGCGCCATGTGGGACCCTCCTCCGGTGGCCGGGGAGCAGCCGGGGATCGAACCGGCTGCAGAGGCTGCAGGCAGCTTCGCAACCCAGCACTCAACCGCTGCGCCACCGGGGAGGCCCCTTAGTGCTATTTTCTTGGGCTAGACACAAATCACTACCCTCTTTCGCTCAACCCAGAGAAGGGTGCCATGTTTAAATCGATATGAAATATTAGGGAAATTCCGGGGTGTTTGTGTTTCTCTGCTGAAGTTCAGCTGCTTGTTATATAAAGAGGTCTATCCTGTGGGACTGTCAGCAAGATCAGCAATGGTGTACGTGAAGGTCCTTTCATGGGGTAAGGAAACGGTAACTGCTGTTGCTGGTGGTAAACTGCCCTAACTACCACTCACCTGGGCCTAGACCCTGAACGAGAGAAGGAGACTGGAGAGCCAGGACGGCCGGGGACCAAGCCTCCAAAGCGAGATGAAGAACGAGGGAAGACCCAGGGCAAGCACCGCAAGTCCTTTGCTCTAGACAGTGAGGGGGAGGAAGCTTCCCAGGAGTCATCCTCAGAGAAGGTGAGGGATAAGGGCACCCAATCCCTGCCAAAAGCCTACACCTGTCCCCATGGCCAACTTCTCTCTGGGCTATAATCCAGGTAACTGTGTTTTCCTGGAGGCCCAGTTGTCTTTTGCCTATTAGGCCCCATTTGTCCCTTTCCTTAAGGATGAAGAGGACGATGATGAAGATGAGGAAGATGAAGAGCGTGAGGAAGCCATGAATGCTACAAAAAAAGAGACAGCAGCATCAGATGGTAAGCACGGACGATAGAATCAAACCCTGCCCGGGGAGGAAGGAATGTAATCACCTGTCTAGTTCTTTCCTGAGCCCCCATAACCTTCCTGCTGGGTGTACTGAACACCTTTGGTGCCCCAGGAGCAGCTGTGTCTTTTAGCCACATCCTTTTGGACCTTGGTCCATTATAAACAATAACACCAGTACCCAGCATGCTCCTTCCTACTTATCTCCGCTCCTGAGACTTGGCTGTCCTCTGAAGACAACCAGCAGAGCTTTTTTATTTATTGATATAAGGGGTCTGCTGAACTTTGCTGCTGTTCCTCGATGCTACCAGACTGGACCTTTCTACCTTGAAGCACTGTCTTCCTTATGGCCCAGCCACTGAGCTGTGCCTCCATTTCCCCCGCCCTGCCGTCACCAGGCACAGCTCTGCTCTTCGGTTGAATACCTGTTTGTTCCTCCACGTTCATTGAGGTCCCGGGTACATGGTTCAGTCTTTTCATTTATATTCAGAGGTAGATATTGAGCCCCTGCTCTCTGGCAGGCACTGCTGTAAGTGTTGGGAAACACAGCAGTGAGCAAGACAGGTGTAGTTCCTGCTTTTGTGGAGTTTCTGACCAATTGGAGGAGAGAAGGAGACTTGACTAACAAGTACCAGCCCTTCAAATAGAGTTATGTGCTTTGAAGATGATAAACTAGGTTAATGGAATACAAAGTGGAAGGAGCTGGGGAAAAGATTGTTTTTTTTTTTTTTTTTTTTTTAAGATTTCATTATTTATGCACACAAGAGCCAGGGTACAGGCCAGAGGCGTGTGGGGGGTGAGAGGATTCACCAGAGACAGAGCGGGAAACAGAACAGGCAGACTGACTGAAATACACTGCTGAGGGGAGCAGTGGGCGAGACAGGAGAGGTCTGCCGCACCATATGGGTTGCTCCCTGGCTGGCTGGGGATCGAACTTGTGCTCCAGAGGCTGCGGGTTGCCTCACAGTGCTGTTCTCAACCCCCTGCGTCACCAGGAGGCCCCAAGATTGGCTTTTTTATATATGATGGTCAAGGAATGCCTCTGAGAGAAAAGACCTGGTGATCATCCAAAAGCCTCTCATTTTCATTTAAGCAGAGGGTAAGGTCATCTGCTTAAGAATGAGGGGCTGCAGACCCCTACACATCCACTTGATCACCAATTCCTGTTTTTTATCATCTGAATGTTTTTTTGAATTTGTCACCTCCTTTGTTCTTACTGTCCTGACTTTGTCACTCAGTTCTGTAGCAGGTGTAACTGACTTGCCTATCTCTTCCATCCTTTCCCCTCCATTCCAGTCTATTTTCCAGCCTGCTGTTAGAATGCACACCTGATTCTGTCACTTCCCTCCATAGTTTTCCTGGCCCCCTGTTTTCTGTGAGGTGATTCTCAGCTTGACACTTTAGACCATTTATAATTTAGCCCTTGCTTATCTGTTCAACTCTATCTAACCTTCTCTAGACCCCTCCCTAGCCACTGCCACCTTCTAATCTAATTTACCTAGTCAGGTTTTTCAGACAGCAAAATTCTTATATTTCCTAGAGCCCTTTGATGTATTACCATCTAGAAACATGGAGCATGTAATATTTCCTAAGCTTATTTTATCCTAGAAGCCTTTTTCAGAGTTGGTCACCCAGGCCATGTCTATAAAACCCACTTTGGGAAAACATTTAATCGAGCAGACTGCTGGCCACTCCCCCAGGGGTAGCATCTTCTCTCGCCTCTGACAGCCCACTTTGTCCCCATGTCTGTGTGGTGAGCTCCTGCTTGTCCTCCTTGACTTCGGCATCTCATCCTCCAAGCAGAAGCCAAGACTTCCCTTTGTGTTGCTCCCCTGGCCCTTTCTATTGAGGCTTATCGCACTGAACAAATAGGATGCCTCATCAGCGCCTCGAGGATAGGACTTCCCCGCACTTCAGAGTCTGAGATCTCTGTCGTAAAGTCAGTGCATGAACCCCCCAGCTTGACGAAGTGAAGGGTCTTCCCACCTCGCCTGATTGCCCCTTCTGGATTTCCAGGCGAGGATGAGGAAAGCGATTCGTCCTCCAAATGTTCTCTGTATGCCGACTCAGATGGTGAAAATGATAGCACGTCAGACTCCGAGAGCAGCAGCTCATCCAGCTCCTCATCTTCCTCCTCCTCATCGTCCTCATCCTCATCGTCATCTGAGTCCTCCTCTGAAGAAGAAGAGGAGCAGCCAGCAACCATACCCTCAGCATCACCGCCTCCCAGAGACACCCCTGCACCCCTGCCAGCACCCGTAGAGGAGCCCACGCCAGAGAAGGCTGCAGGCTCCCCAGTCATACCTCTCCCAGAACAGGAGAAGTCTCCAGCAAGACCTGTTGGTAGGTGGCACTGAGCCATTGATTTGATCTCTGTGTATATGTGTGTCTGTCTCTGTTAGGACAGAAGGGTCTGCAGTTACCATGTTCAAGTGTGTGGCTTTGTTGGAAACATACAAAGTTGTATAAAAACATTATGTCCTGTCATTCCTCCCTTGAAGAAAGTTATGACCTAACATGCTCAAGCTGGAAATATGTTCAAACCGTAAATGGTTTAGAGTACTAGACCAGGGTATTTACTAAAAGTGAAACAGAGCTGTCCCTTCACAAGTATGTTAAATAGACAATCCAAATTTAACAAATTCCTCCTAGTACTTTTCCTTAAACTTTTTTTCGTGTATGTAGGAAACTGGGGTGTAGGCCAGAGGTCCAGAGGGAAAGAGGATTCTCTAGAGGCAGAGTGGGGAGCAGAACAGGCAGATCTACTGAAATACACTGCTGAGGGGAGCAGCGGGCGAGACAGGAGAGGTCTACACCATATGTGTGTCAGCTCCCTGGCCGGGGATGGAAATCAGTCTGTAGCATTGATAGTGCTGAGACAACCCCTAGGCCACCAGGGAGGCCCTAAACTAGTTTTCTTAATGTACAGTGTATACTCGTAGGTAGATTAAGTGGGCGGGTAGAAAACATCTGTTCATGTTAATTGAGATAACAGTTACAACTATTAACATTAACTTAATTTTATCTTTTTTTTTTTGTGAATCTGTACCTTCAATTATTATTTAATAGCATACACATAATTTATCTTACTGAAAAACTATGTGTTTAGTCAGTAGACATGGAGTTATTGAGCACTTACGGGTGGTGTGAGGGACATGATGCCATGCACATCAGGCACTGCTCTTGCCCCCATGAAGCTTGTAGTCTCTTAGAGTCTGCTGAGTAATAACTACACAAAAAAATCTCTAATAGCTCCATGAAAGAAAAGAACAGGGTTGTCTGAGAACATGAGCACATCTGTGGAGAGTCTTCCCTAGAAAAGCATCATTGATCTGAGGTCACACAAAGTTGACGAGAGGGAGTGATTAGCATGTGCAAAGGCCCTCAGGCAGGCAGAGAATATAGCTTGGTAGAAGGCATAAAAGAAAGCTAATCTGTGGAAGTGGGAGAGGGACTAGACTAGCTGAAACTAGGGAGGTGAGCAAGGGCTCGGCCATGCACAGCAAGTAGGCCATGTTAGAAATTTGGTCTTTGTCTTGAAGGGGGTGGAATGTCATCAGAGGATTGATATCATACTTGAGTTTTGAAAAGATGCAGTACAGAGAAAACTTGAGAGAGGTGCCAGAGTTTATGCAGGGAAAGTAAGAAGCTGTTGCAGTAAGGCAAGCAATGGTGGTAACTTGGACTAGTTTGTCCCTATGATGAAATCAGTAGCTTAGTTTTCACTTATCCTTCTGAGATGGACATGGCCTTCCAGAGATCGCACTCTCTCTAGAACTTTATTGAGAATCCATGGTCTGAGATAGGCAGTGATCACATGAAGACCGCCTAGCACTGGTATACTCTGTTCTGGTCCAAACCCCATAAGAGAAGGAATTGAGGGACTCATCATACCTAAGATGCTTATCCTGAATTCTTCAGGTAGTAGAGGAACCTTGTGGGGTCACAGGTCAGAGGGCATCCATCCTTGTACTCTTACTTTCAGCAGGGTAGGAAGAAGTGGGAAAGTGGATTAGACTTGACAGCAACCCAGAAGACCTGCTAAGACTGGGGCTTAGGGGTGAAGAAGGCAGGTGGTTATGTAGGTTGAGAGTCCACAGGGCGAGGGAGTAGAAGGATGAGGACTTATGGGTGTGGAGAGTACTGTGAATGGAGAGGATCTGGTGAGGACCCCTGCAGTCTGAATGAGATAGAGAGAAGTGGATTTAGGAGGAGGGAGATAGGTTAGGGAGAGAAGGATGTAAATTGAAAGGTTGATTGGGGTGAACTGAAATATTGGGGTGAATTGTGCTATAAGACAGGGGCTCCAAGTATAAGGGTCTAAGGTAGAGCCATTCTAGGGGGTGATGAGGTAAGGGTGGGACTAGCGAAGGATACCTAAAGATGAGTAAAGGAGGTCACTGAAGATATGAGCAGGTATCTAGATAGGTAGAAGGGGTGGGAGAAGAGCAGATTAAGGCAGTTCTCTAGGTTTTTAGAGAATGATAGGGAAAGCTGAGTGAGCAGGAATACAGTTAAATAGAGGTCTCTGTGGCCTTATGGTAGGAGACTGAGAGAGGGCTTGTCTAGTGGAACCACAAGCTAGACCAGAACCAGGGACTTGATACCTTTGGGACTTGGCCTTTCTTTAGTCCTCCCTTCTGGATTGTTCTCTCCATTCTAATAGAGGATTTCTTTCCCTTCCCACCCCCAGACGCCACAGACAGACCCACTCCATTTTATATTCTTATTCTTGGGGAAGTTTCTGATAGAAATGGTGACTTCTGAGAGTTATATTGATTGGGCGGGTATGCCCAAAGTTGTTTCTCTAAATAAGAGGGGATGGCCAAGTTTTCTTCAGGACAAGGAGTGTGAAAAAGCTATGCCAGGACGGGAATTTGTTCTCAAGAGCAGGGCCTCCAGAGAGACAGTAGGCTGGGTTGGGGGATATGTCAGAGGAGGAAAGGAGAAGCGACAGGACTTGTAGTAGAAACCAGGTGAATACCCAGGGAGGGCCTTGCTACCCCAGGTGGTATCCAAACCCCAGAAGTCAGGCTGAGAGCCTCGCTGGGAGCGCCAGATTGCCAAAGGTCTGTTAAGGCAGTGGTGGATGCGTGTTGATCACTGCCGGCTTAGGCCGGGCCTGGTACTAGCTCCCCAGCAGTTCTCTGGGTGGTAGAACCAGGTGTGAAACCACTGAGTCCCAATGCAGGGTGTCTGGACAGTAGATAAGAGCATCAACTCAGGTCTGCCCTGGGATGCAAGGTGGGGTTAGTAATAGTATCCACCTCATGGAGTTGTGAGGATTAAATGAGTTAATATATGTGAAAAGCTTGAATTGACACAAGGTACTAGCTATGAATCTGCTACAACTAACCTGAAGACTGGCAATTGAGAACCACTTCGTAATTCTGAGATGTTACTAATGTCTGAGAAGGTGAGGAAGGCTTCACAAAGGAGGTGAGGTTGAGCTAAGTCTAAGAGCTACTTGTGTGCTGTCCCCATGGACAGGAGGAGAGCGGCATTCCCGTCAAGGGAACCTTGCAGGTGGAGGGCCAGGACTGGAATGTCAGGCCTGTTGATGTGGCTGACACCAAGGATGGAGGTTGTGTGATGGGCCATATGTGCAGGACTATCTTGTCCAGAGACAGGGCTATCTATGCATATCTTGAGTGGTGCTCAGGCCCCTCCACATTCAGCAGTAGGCTTGGGGGTCCTAGCAGAGAAAGGATGTGCTCCCTCGCCTGGGAGTTGCTTAGGGAAGACAGCACTGCCTGTTCAAAGACCATCTACCTCCCAGCCACCCGTCCACCCGTCATGCTTTGGGTCTCAGCTTCACCCTCTGCTATTTTAAGGGGAGACTACCCCTGCCCTCTTGGTTTAGTTCTGTTTTAGGGGGAGATGAAGAAGGTAAGTTTTATGAAGTATTTTAATACAAAGATGCAGCTTCTTATATTGTATCTTTTTTTAACCTCTAAACAGAGCTGAAATAATAGATACTTTCTTTCTTGCCTAATTGTATCCTCTTTATAAAATGCAACTGGCAAAAATTGTTTTGGTTTGTGTGCCTAGTTGCTGCATGTTGTTCTGTCACCACCAGTCGATAAAAAGGAGAGAGTCCAAGCGTTTGTTTCCTTAGAACCCTCCCAACCCCCTTGTTTCTGTTCAGCATAAGCTCTGTGAGGACTTCTTTGAAAGTGCTTAGTGTGTTTTTCCCCTGCCTGACAGAGTTGGTGCTCAGTAACTCAGGTGCGGGAATGAGCAGATCAAAATCCCCGCCCATCAAGGGAGCGCAGCGTGCCTAGGAGGATGTTGCAGTGTCAGAAACTGAGGCGAGGGTGCGGCAGCTAGAATGTGGGTTCCCGGTGAGGCTGGCCAGTTGCCTGCCCATACGGATCCTAATCTGCGGATGTCGGGCTGAGAAGTTGACTTTCTTCCCCTGTGTGCTTCTATCTCCAGCTTCCACAGAAGAACCACCTCCCAGTGTGCCCCAGCCTCCCCCAGAGCCACCGGCTGGACCCCCAGCCTCCACCCCCCGCCCTGACGAGCGTCCTTCCTCTCCTATTCCCCTCCTGCCACCACCCAAGAAACGCCGGAAAACTGTCTCCTTCTCTGCTATGGAGGAGGTGCCAGCCCCAGAGCCTCCCCCAGCCATCCCAACGCAGGTCAAGTCTCCTGGTCCGGTCTCCCGCAAAGTCCCCCGGGGTGTGGAGCGGACCATTCGCAACCTGCCCCTGGACCATGCATCTCTGGTCAAGAGCTGGCCGGAAGAGTTGTCCCGAGGAGGTCGCAGCCGGACTGGAGGCCGAGGCCGCTCCACCGAGGAGGAAGAGGCTGAGCCAACAACAGAAGTGGACCTGGCGGTGCTGGCTGACTTGGCCCTGACCCCAGCCCGGCGCGGGTTGACTGCCCTGCCTACTGGTGACGACTCGGAGACCACAGAGACGTCGGACGAGGCAGACCGCCCAGGTCCCCTACTCAGCCACATCCTCCTGGAACACAACTATGCCCTGGCCATCAAGCCCCCACCCTCCACGCCAGTCTCACGGCCCCTGGAGCCAGTTCCTGCCCCTGCAGCCCTCTTCAGCTCCCCAGCAGATGAAGTCCTGGAGGCCCCTGAAGTGGTGGTGGCTGAGGCAGAGGAGCCCAAACAGCAGCAGCAGCAACAAGAAGAGGGGGAGGAGGAGGAGGAGGAGGAGGAAGAGTCAGAGTCATCTGAGAGCAGCAGCAGCAGCAGCAGTGATGGGGAGGGGGCCACCCGGCGGCGCAGCCTCCGCTCCCACACCCGGCGCCGGCGGCCACCCCCTCCACCCCCACCCCCACCCCCCCCTACCTTCGAGCCCCGCAGTGAGTTTGAGCAAATGACCATCCTGTATGACATTTGGAACTCGGGCCTGGACTTGGAGGACATGAGCTACCTGCGGCTCACCTATGAGCGGCTGCTGCAGCAAACAAGTGGGGCTGACTGGCTTAATGACACCCACTGGGTCCATCACACCAATATCCTGAGCTACAAAGGCTGGCCACCTCAGTGTGGGAGACCGGCTCGGGGTGGGGCAAGCTTTACTGGGGTCACACCACCAGGCAGTGTTCTAGCGTCCGTGTTCATCTCCCTTCCTGTTCAGTTTTCTCTGCCACTTTCGGCCTGGGTATGTTCCCTCTCGCTACCAAGCCCCCTTTTCTCTGGGCCTCCTGCCTCTTTTCTCCCTGCCTGTTGTTCTGACAGAAGAGGTGGATTCAAAGGCTTATTTCTCCAACTTTCTGTCTTCCCCATGCTGAATGTGCTCAGGGCCTCCAGCTCAGATCAGTCACTGGGTGGGCCTGGGGTGGACAGCGGGGGGCCCCAGTGAGGAGCTCATTTTCTTCCTTAACACCCTGCACTCACCAACCTGAGCACTCCAAAGCGCAAGCGGCGGCCCCAGGACGGCCCCCGAGAGCACCAGACGGGCTCGGCCCGCAGCGAGGGCTATTACCCCATCAGCAAGAAGGAAAAGGACAGGTACCTGGATGTGTGCCCTGTGTCAGCCCGGCAGCTGGAAGGAACCGACACTCAGGTGAGGCCCTTCCCTGATACCTGGCTCACCGGTATTCTCTTGCCATTATTTGTCCTATCTGTTGACCTCTCCCTCGCCCTGCTTCTCCCAGGGGACTAACCGTGTGCTTTCGGAGCGCCGGTCTGAACAACGGCGGCTGCTGAGCGCCATTGGCACCTCAGCCATCATGGACAGCGACCTGCTAAAGCTCAACCAGCTCAAGGTGAGCAGGAGCTTGGGAAGGCTCAGTGGGAAAGCTGGACCTGGGGTTACTGCCCACGGCATCCATAGTCTCCTGGGGGTAGGAGTGAGTTGACAAGATGCCCCTCTCCTGCCCTGGAGGCCTTTGGGAAAGGCGAGGGACTGGGTTGTGGGAAGCAGCTGGCAGTAAGGTCTGTCTTCTGCCCTCCAGTTCCGGAAGAAGAAGCTCAGGTTCGGCCGGAGCCGAATCCACGAGTGGGGTCTGTTTGCCATGGAACCCATCGCAGCTGATGAGATGGTCATCGAATATGTGGGTCAGAACATCCGCCAGGTGAGGCTTGAGCCCCGGACTGGATGGCAGCCTGGGATGTGCACTTGAGAACCACCTGACCCTCTAGATAAAGCCCCGCCTTCCCCCTGCTCCTGAGACTAAGTCAGTAAAACCTGCCTCATTCTTTATCCCTTCGTTGAGCAGCTAGTAGTGGAGACGCGTGAACTAGAGCTTACTGATGCAGCAAGAAGTAAAGCTAATGATTATCTCTCCCTTTAAGGACTTTACAGTTTAAGAAGATTGTACAAGCACCTACCTATTAAAGGGGAGGCTGGGGAGGCAGGATGGAGGGAGCAGTGATGTTTCAGCTGAAGAGCTTTGCTAGGCTTGGGCAAGGGAAAGTGCGCCCCTGTTACAGGGCAGCATGTCCACAGGCCTGGAGGCAGGATCACCTTAGGTCGATGTGGCTAGTGGGGAAACTTGGGCAGGTGGCATCAACAAGAGGCTGGATGGAGTGCATACTCCGTGGAGCTTGGGAGCTGTGGCCATAAGTTTGAACCTGTGGTAAGGAGGAGGAAGAGGTGTTCAGCAGGAGAGCACTTTGGGCGACTCTGCAGTGTGACGAGAAAAGGCCGAGACCACTGTGGGTCTGTTGCAGAGAGCCCTTCGCGTGGGGGTGGTGGGAGAGGCCAGGGCTAGGTCACGGCACCCAGGGTAATACGGTCTATGAGCCCAGGAACGCCTTCGGGATCTTGCAGAGGCGCTGGCTCTGGAGAGCGAGGGCATGGGTGAGGCCATCTCTCAGGACGCAGCCGTTAGCGGCTAGCTAGGTAGGGCTGCCGGTGAAGCAGAGAGCGACGAGCAGATGTGTCGTCGAGATGCGTTCCAGTTTGGACATCTGAAATTTCAGCCCCCGGGGGGAACATCTAGGGGATGACGCCCCGCAGCTCCACTGAGGTGGATCTTGGCTGGACAGGGAAGTTTGGGAGGAGTCCCCCCACTTCCTTAGCTGGCAGTTGAAGCTCTGGAAGAGTGTGAGATCACCCAAGGAGAGTGCCGAGAGCGCACCGCCCTGTTTTCGGGGAAGTAAGAGTTGCTCCTCATGTAAGAGTGTCCCCTGACGTGGACAGCCTGTTTTGGAGACAGGGTCCTGGGAGAAGAGTGGAGTGGGGCTCTGGCATGGCTGCTGTCATCTGGCCACATAGCAGCCTGGGGCCTCCGTGTCTGCTGTGAGCCAGGCAGATACTCCAAGGGAGCTCATGGCAGCTTCTGCCCAGGGACCGGTGCAGACTCCTGGGGTGACTGAGTATGCCAGCCAGAGGGGTAGGGCTCCTGGAAGCAGCCTGAAAAGTCAGCTCCTTGGGTTCCTGGAGCCAAAGAAAGTATAGATCCAGGACAGGCTGATGCAGGCCCCCGGGAGACAGTGGGGAGACTACTGGACCCTTCGTCATGGGGGCTGGTGGAGTCGGGCCTGGTCCCGTAGGGAGCTGAGGGGACGGCTCCCTTACTACTGTCCTGTCCTCCCTCCCAGATGGTGGCTGACATGCGGGAGAAGCGCTATGTGCAGGAGGGCATCGGCAGCAGCTACCTGTTCCGGGTGGACCACGACACCATCATTGATGCTACCAAGTGTGGAAACCTGGCGCGGTTCATCAACCACTGCTGCACGGTGCGCGTGGGGCCTGCCCTGGGCGGGTGGGGTGCCGAGGGGGCGGCCACGGCTCACACTGCTCTCACCGCCTGCAGCCCAACTGCTATGCCAAGGTGATCACCATCGAGTCCCAGAAAAAGATCGTGATTTACTCCAAGCAGCCCATCGGCGTGGATGAGGAGATCACCTACGACTACAAGTTCCCGCTGGAGGACAACAAGATCCCGTGTCTGTGCGGCACCGAGAGCTGCCGTGGCTCCCTCAACTGAGGTGGGGCAGGACTGGTGCCCACACCCCTATTTATTCCCCTTGGTGCCCTGAGCTCCCAGCCTCCCAGCCTTAGTGGGCTTAGCAGGTCCCACATCCCCCCATCTCAGAATATGGGGTAGGGGGAGCCCCCAAGCCCTAGGAGGGAGCCTCAGTCCCTTGAGGCAACTTCTGCCCCCTCTGTCCCCTTCCCCACCCACCTCATTTTTTTCTTTGCGGAGAAGAAGCTGTAAATGTTTTGTAGCTGCCAGCAGCTGTTTCCTGTGGAAACCTGGGGTGCCGGCCTGTACAGATCCTGTTCTTGGGGGGGGCTGCACAGCCCCCTTGCTTTGTGTTAATGGGGACTTCCCCTTTGTGCCCTGCGTGCACCCCTCCCCAGTTTAGGGGTCTCTAGGGGCAGTGGCCATGTTCTCCCCCTGGGGGGGGCCCTGCGCCCCCAGTCCTAGGGACTCCGTGCCTGGAACCCTGCCTCATCTTCTGTTCCTGCCAGACCCTGTGGGTCACCCTCTCACCCTGGTGTCTGGAAGCTCCTGCTCACCCAGGCCAGGACGGCGGGGGACGGGCCCTTCCTGTTGGGCTGGATTGTACATATGTTAATAGTGCAAACCCAACGCCACATTTTTATAATTGTGATTAAACTTTATTGTACAAAAGTGCTTGGTCAGTATCTTTGGGGAAAAGCAGGGTGGGATGGGGGTTGAAGACAGAAGGTGGGGCAAGTGAAGTGGGGAAATGGGTGGCCTGAAGTTGGGGGTGGGTTGAGAGGGGCTCTTGGGCCAACCCAGACCTGCAGATTCAGCCGCCGTCACTCTGGGCTCCCTGATAGGCTGGACAGTTGTCCAGAAATTCCCCAAGGCCAGCCAGTGTGGGGCCAAGGTCAGGCCTCCCTTCCCTTCCCAGAACCACAGCTGCTGCTGGACTTCTGGCCTCCTGGGAAATCCAACAAGAGGGAAGGGCTGGAGTCATGCAGCGGGAGTGAGGTCACCCTGCCTGCTGCTCCGTCCGGCAGCCAGGAAACCCCTCAGCCCTCATTAACCAGCAGCTTCTGGCCTCCCCAGCCCCCTTTCCTGAGTTCTTTGCTGGACCCTGGTGCCAGTGGAGTGCAGAGTGGCCACCAGGGGGTGCCCTGTGGCAGGACTGGGGATGGAGGGTGGCTTCCGAGTTGGACTGCTCCGTTCCCAGGGATGGGCCAGGAGGGAGGAGCAAGCGGAAGGGCTGGCCTAGGCAACGACAGACAAAAGCCCCTCCTCCGGAGGCCAGTTTGGGTGTCACTGGGTGCCGGGCGCCCTGGACAGCGGCTGCAGGTAGGTAATTTGTCCCAGTTCTTTCCATCTGCCTCTACCACCCCAATTCCTTCTTCCCACCCTCCCTTTTTTGTTCCAGAACTTTCCCATCTACCTCAAATCCTGATTCAAGCCCTTAACCTTACCAGTAACTGGTTAGCAGGGTGAGAGGGGAGGAAGCCTGGCTGCTGCACCCACAACTGCAGCCACCAGGAACACCTCTGGCCTCTGGGTCACTGCTCCAGTCCAGTTGGCCAGAACCCCCTTCTAGGAGTAACAGGTGGGCCGCTGGTGCTGGGCAAGAGGCAGCAGGCCACCCGAGTGAGCCAGGATCTCTTCCCAGCCAAGCATGGCAGGCCCTGCAGAGGCCCAGAAGCTGGTATACCTGGTCACAGGCGGCTGTGGCTTTCTGGGGGAACATGTGGTGAGAATGCTGCTGCAGCAGGAACCTCAGCTCTGCGAACTGCGGGTCTTTGACCTGCACCTGAGTCCCTGGCTGGAAAAACTGAAGACAGGTGACCATGGGGGAAGGGAGTAGACGGCAGGGTGGGGACTTCTTGACTCTGGTGGAAAAGATGATGCCTGTTTCTGTTCTCCACATGGATGGGATGAATGAGTCAGATGGAGAACATGTGGCTCCTGAGGGTGTAGACAGAACCCAGGAGTTGGCTGATGATCCCAGCTCTGACTTGGCCTCTGGCTGCCCCCACCCTCTACCAGGGCCGGTGCAGGTGATTGCCATTCAGGGGGATGTGACCCAGGCCCATGAGGTGGCAGCGGCTGTGGCCGGAGCCCATGTGGTCATCCACACAGCCGGGCTGGTGGACGTGTTTGGGAGGGCCAGTCCTGAGACCATCCATGAGGTCAACGTGCAGGGTGAGGTGCTCCCCACTTTTCAAATAATGTACTTACATTGCCCTAGCTCATGACCAGATCTTGGTTGTTTACTCCCCAGCCCCACTTCAACCTTGACCTTTGTGACTCTCCTGTGCTATCCCCAGCCAGGTTGGCCCTGTGGCCATTCCTGCCCATTAACAGACCGCCCTCACCTACCTACCTGTTGTGTTTTTCCCTGGGCCTGGGAAAGAAAGCCACATGCCCTCCTCCACATTTGGGATGGGAGAGGAAAGAGAGAGAGGGGGGAAGCTTTAGCTTGCACACAACTATTTCCTCTCCCAGGCACGCAAAACGTGATAGAGGCTTGTGTGCAAAGTGGAACACGGTTCCTGGTCTACACAAGCAGCATGGAAGTTGTGGGGCCCAACACCAAAGGTCATCCCTTCTACAGGTGAGTTCAGGTCACCCCTCATTTTTTACAAAACAGATTTATGGGGGCCTCCCTGGTAGCACAGGGGTTAAAGACAGTGCTATCAAGTTATCGCCAGCCACTGTAGCATGAGTTTGATCCCAGCCAGCCAAGGAGCTGGCGCAGCAGACCTCTCCTGCCTCACCTGCTGCTCCCCTCTGCAGTGTATTTCAGTAGATCCACCTGATCTGTTCCCCACTCTGTCTCTGGTGAATCCTCTCACTCCCCGCACCTCTGGCCTACATCTCAGTTCCTGTATGCATAAATCTTTTAAAAAAATAATTTACGCATACAAGAAATGGGGTGTAGGCCAGAGATGTGGGGGATGAGAGGATTCACCAGAGACAGAGTAGGGAACAGATCAGACGGATCTACTGAAATACACTGCTGAGGGGAGCAGCGGGCGAGGCAGGGAAGGTCTGCGGCACCATGTGGGTCAGCTCCCTGGCCAGGGATCAAACCATGCTGCAGTGGCTGCCAATAGCTTCATAGAGCTGAGACTTAACCTCTTGTGCCACCAGGGAGGCCCCTTTCCCCCAGTATTTCAAGAGCCCTAACTTCCCTTCACTTTCAGAATTTTACTTCTCTCCCACTAGGGGCAATGAAGACACCCCATATGAAGTAGTACACAAACACCCCTATCCTTGCAGCAAGGCCCTAGCTGAGAAGCTGGTCCTGGAAGCCAATGGAAGGAAGGTGAGGCTAGAGAAAATGAGGTGGGAGGTGGAGGGCTGCCAGCCAGAGGCAGAGCTGGGGCTAACCCTGCTTCTCTGCATCCTCCCTGGGCCACTTCCCTGCCAGCTGGAAGCCATAGCAGGGGGTGGCCACTGGCTCCTAGGTCTTAGCAGTGCCTGCCTTTTGCCCCCAGGTCTGCGGGGGGCTGCCCCTGGTGACATGTGCCCTGCGTCCCACTGGTATCTACGGTGAAGGCCACCAGATCATGAGGGACTTCTACCACCAGGGCCTGCGCCTAGGTGGTCGGCTCTTCCGGGCCATCCCGGCCTCTGTGGAGCATGGCCGGGTCTATGTGGGTGAGGCTCGGGTAGCAGGTGGGAGGCCCGTTAGGGCAGGCCCCACGTGCTGTGGGGGGGAGGGGTGTGCCCTGGCTAGAAAAGCATGGTTCCTATGCCAGCCCGGCAGACTATGATTGTGTGCTTATTGCACAAGCCACAGAGGCAGCTGGATCCATGCAAGTTGGGAAGGCTGACATAAAAAAACATGTCCTGGGCTGAGGGGCTTGTGGTGAAGGGAGGAGCATCTCCCCAGGAGAGGCTTAGCATCTACACAGGACCAAAGGAAGGAACAGCATCCATACAGGCTGGCTGAGGTGCAGGTGGCTGCAGGGGGTGGGGTGGGGGTGTCAGAAGAGGACTTTACCATGCTGTAGTAGGCGGGCAGCATCTACTTGGGCCCAGAGGGACTGGCCCGGGGGGAGACTAGCACTTATGTGGTCTGAGGGGCCCTCAGGTGCATGTCCCCCTTCCCCACCACAGGCAACGTGGCCTGGATGCACGTGCTGGTGGCTAGGGAGCTGCAGCGGCGAGCGGCCGTGATAGGTGGCCAGGTGTACTTCTGCTATGACCAGTCCCCCTACCTGAGCTACGAGGACTTCAACATGGAGTTCCTGGGCCCCTGTGGAGTGCGGCTGGTGGGTGCCCACCCCCTGTTGCCCTACTTGGTGCTGCTGATCCTGGCATTCTTCAATGCCCTGCTGCAGTGGCTGCTGCGGCCGCTGCTGCTCTACGCCCCTCTGCTCAACCCCTACACACTGGCCATGGCGAACACCACCTTTACCGTCAGCACCAACAAGGCCCACCGCCACTTTGGCTATGAGCCCCTGTTCTCGTGGGAGGAGAGCCGGACCCGCACCATCCGCTGGGTGCAGGCCATGGAGTCAGCCAGCGCAGCACAACTGTCCAGGTCCTGAGTCCTTGAGCCAGGATGGGCGGGGAAGGTCGTATTCTAGAACTGGAGGCAGGGATCTGGGGCCGACTGACTGTCCTGGAGCTTTCCACTTTTTAAATCTTTAGCACTCAATCTGGGTCCTGATGCCTCAAAGGTCTAGGGCAGGGTTTTGAGGTGCAATGTCTTCACTCTCACCCCAGGCCTGATGACTGGCTGGGCGAGGGTCTGAATCCCCTGAGGGTCTCCTGCCCCCACTTCTGGTCTTTCAAAGAGGGGACAGAAGCTGCACAAGCCTCTTGCTGGCCTGCTGACTGCCAGGCATGATCACGCGCCTGGATTCCGAGCGAAGGTGCTTTGTGACCACTTCCAAGACCTTTGTCTCCTTTGGGGACGTCATCGTCCCATTATTTATAAACATCACCTTTAGACGTTTAATTCTCAATGAAAGCTAAGGAAATCCAGGTGTTTTCCTTTCTTTCCACCCCTCTATCCAAATTCTGTACCTACAGTATCATTGGCTCTTCGTCTGAGGACGTCCAGATAACACTGTACCTGACCATTCCCTGGAATAAAGCTCCTCATCCAAGACTGTGTCTGTCCAGTCCCGCCCGCACCAGCCATGTGTCTGTCTCCCTCTCCCCACGGCGCGCGTCCCGTGTGGGGACAGAAGGAACTGAGCACACTGCACGCCCGCTGTTGGATTGGTTGCTATTTCTCCCGTCCCATGGGGCCCGACCCGGCCCGGGGTAGGGTGGGGGGCTCTGGGGACAGGACATGCAGGGCTGGGGGTGGGGCAGAATTTTCCTGTTTTATCCATTTGCAACTTGGTCACCAATAGAGAGAAATGGGACTCTGAGGGCTAACAAGAGTGGATGGCCTGGCTCTGGGCCCCCAGCCAGGCCCCAGGAGTCCTGTCCCCTCCAGGGAGGAGAGGGAGAGAGCTCTAGAACCCAACGGAGAAACAGAAGGGGCAGGGGCTCATGTCAGCAAACACGGCTACATCACGTGACACGCCAGCGACACGGAAACACACGCCAACGCACACGGCTGCACAGTGGGCAGGGGGCTGGGGCGGGGGGGGGGCGGTGAGGAAGGGAGCCAGGAGCCACCCATCTTGTCCTCTGCAGGGCGGGCTGGGGCGGGCGGGGTGAATGCATAGAACACATCATGTACACACGCTCGAGGCGTGGCAAGAGCGTGCATCGACCCACAGGCACATGGGATGAACACGCAATGTGCTTCGTGAGAGGCGGGGCTCTGGAGAGAGGGGGAGGGGAAGCAGCAAGCCCTGGCCAGGCCCGGGACCACCCACAGGGCACACAGGGGCTGGATGGCTGTAGGTGCATGGAGGGCGGGCAGCACACACTTGTCCGAGAACATGCAAGAGACACCAGCCCCCAGACAAGACTCCAGGACGCATACAGACACGGCAGCCAACAAGCAAACACATCGTAGGATGTGGGACTTGTAGAAAGCTGGGCCCGGAGGGGTCCAATGAGGCCCAGAGAGACGGGCAGTTAAAGGCCTGATACCACTCAGGGAAGCAGTAGCATCGCTCCAGCCATGGCTCCACCCTTCTCCTTGGGGCCCCAGGCTGTGGGGATTCCGGAAACACCTGGCTGAAAGGGTGTCCTGGCTGGGTGGCAGGAAGGAAAAGGGGGGGTGGGGTGGGGTGGAGGAACTGGGGCCTGAAGTCCCCAAAGAAGCCTGAGATGGGAGCAGGAGGGCTGCAGTCAGACAAGGGGCAAACTTCCTGTCCTGCAAAAGGGCATTCTGGGAATGGACAGGCCGGCTCCCCTCCTCAGTACAGTCCCCCTAGGGGGGTTACACATATTGGCCACACACAGGCAGGACCCAAACAGCCAGGTAGGGAAGAGGCAGTCTGCTGAGCTGGGGTGGGGGTGGGGGAGGGTGTTGTGTTTCAGAAGGTCACGTCTGCATTCTCTCTTTCTCTCTCTCTCTCTCTCTCTCTCTCACACACACACACACATACACACAGAGAGAGAGGCACACATGCTGCACATGAATTGGGACTCTGGGACATGATCTGTGCGTGCACACACACACACACACGCTGGTCCTTCACCCTGTGCACGTGTGTCTAACCCCAGGGCAGGGCACGTTCTTGTACTTTGTAAAATCCTGTCTACGTGTGTTCCCTACGAAGGAGGCGGGGGCTTCTCACATCATCCTTTGCTCACATTCTTCCCACCTAGCACCAAAACCCACCTGTAAGCACCTACGCTGCCTACACAATGAGGAGCTGGTCCCTTCCTCACCCTCAGAAGCCCCGGCCTGTGTCCTAGCCTTGATCTTAGCCTGGGTCGGGGGCAGCTGTTGCCAACGTCATAGCTGAAGATGTGTCCAGGCCGGGACTCAGCCCACCCCCGTGGCCACTCCAGCACATTTGAAGTGAACAGCCACCCAAACCCAGGGCCCTGAAGCGGAACCAAGGGCATCACGTGGGACAGTGGGATAAACACCGGCCTCTCTCACTTCCAAGGTAAACGTGTGGAAGGAAGGAAAGCTCTCGTTGTCCATCCGCCTGGGGTGGCCCCTGACCCTGGCCGCATCCGCAATGTTTCCCACATGTAACGTCCCAGAAGGCTGTGTGCAAGAGTGTGCGTGTGTGCCCCGTGTGTGCCTCCTCCCCTGGGCCTGTGTGCACACCAAGTGCCCAGGCTTCAGGTGCAGCCCTAGCCTCTGGCAGAGACAGAGAAAGATAAGCGTGTGGGCATGTGTGCAGAGCAGGAAGCTCTGCTTGCACAATATTGGCGTTAGCAGTGTGGCCACACCACATGTTGGTCAGCAGCTGTGGGAAGAGAGGGAGGAGTAAATAAATCTGTATTAACAAACTCACATGGGGCACCATCCTTAAAGATAAAGACATGTACAGAGTACCCAGGGGCAGGAACCCTGCAGAAAGCCTCTATACGGGCACACACTCTCACACTCACACATCCATACTCCAGACAGTAGAGCAGTACAGGTTTCCGTGCCCACCCAGAACAGGTGTCCAGTGCATGATACGGAAGGTTCTGACTGAGAAGAGGGCCTACCACCAACCCTTCAGGCACATACTTGAGAGATGCGCGCACGCCACGTCACCTGCTGGGGGGACCGCACATGTACATGTAGGTCATGGTAGGTTATTCATATGTGTACACTTCCACTCACCTCGGTAGATGCCACAGGCTCACACCACACACACACACACACACACACACACACACACTCCCCCCACAACATACATACCAGCCCCAGGGCTGATTAAGCCAGGAGGAGGGTTTGCTCTACATCACACAGCGATGTCTGCCACGGCCTGTGTATCTGGCTACCGTAGGATGTCCGTGTAGACATCCACAGCAGACAGGGGAGGGGGGAGGGGGGAGGGGGAGGGAGTGTGGTTGCATTAGATTCAAGCACACAAAGACAAAACTCCATGTACACAAATTGTCTGCAGATCTGTGTGTGTGCACGCACACACACACACACACACACACCCCACCTGTTCACATGAGACAGAGCAGGGCTTGGGCTGCTGTGTTATGCCTGGTGACAGTCTACACAAAACCCCGGTGAAGGGGACGAAACTCAGAAGACACACAGACTCAAGGTGGGGGGTAAAAAGGTGACTTGGTACTTTCTACACACACACACACACACGCTGGGGTGTCCACACGTCTCGAGCATGTGCCGGCGGCATGCATGTTGGTGTGCATGTGTAATCACGCCTGCTGCTATCTACGTGCGTGGGCGGGGGTGGTCCATGGCTGGGTGAGGACAGGGACTCCAAGGTCTGATGGGGGTAGAGAGGGGGGCTGCCTGGGTCTGTCTTGGGGATGAGCCTGGAGCGGGGGATGGAGTGAAAAGGATGTGGGGGTATTGCTCCCAATGTGGTGGGGGAGGGGTCTGAGGGAGATAGGGGTGGGGGGCCTACAAGCCCAGCGTCCCCCCAATGGATGACGCCAAGACCACCCCCAGCACCACACAGCAAATGATGATCATGATTTTCTTCTGCAGGCAGGGAGGGTGGTGGGCAAGGAGGAGGAGACAGAGAAACAGAGAGAGACAGAGATTAAGACAGTGAGACGGACAGATGGGGGAGATGGAGGAGGAGGGTATGCGGAAAAAGAAAAGGGGAGAGAAAACAGAAAAAGCAAGAGGTCAGAGCCAGAGATTAGACCTCTCAGGAGACATCATCACTCACCTCGACCCTGGCCTGAGCCCAGCCCCGCCCGCTTGGCGCTGGCCCACCGGCCCCCACAGAACCCCCCTCGCTCACCCTCCGGGCCTTGCTCTGATATTTCACAGCTTTCTTGGTGTCCGACACAGCTCGTTCCACATAGTCCACGGAATGTTCCACGTTGTACTCAATGCGGTCGATCATCTCACCCTGCAGACGTGCAATGGGAGGGTTGGGGGCTGGGTGGGGAGAGGAGCCCGGGACCTGGGGGAGCGCCCCGAGTGGGGGGACAGTGGCAGTACCTGGCTCTCCACCAGCATGGCCATGTCCACAAACATGTCGTGCAGTTCACGGATGCTGGTTTCCAGTTTGATGATCTCATTGTGCCTCGTCTCAATCTCGTTCAGGGCCTGCTTCGTCATCTGTGAGTCCATTTTGATCTAGAGCAATGAGGGGGAGGCGGAGCTGCAGACCCCCCTTCACTCCCATACGAACTGCAACTCCACAGTCAGAGAATATGGGTTTAAGTCTGGTTGCCAAGTGCAAGCTGTATTCTTGGGCACATTATTTAACCTCTCTGAGCCTCAGTGTCCCCATCTAGAATAGCTTACATGGATAATAGCAGTGCCACCTTCCCACAGTGGTGGGGGAGCCCGTCAGGTGATATGTACACTTAGATTAGAAAAGGACCCACACACAGAGGCACTAAAGAGAAGTTTGTTAAGTGACAGGAAACGAAACAGGTTCTGAGCACGCTATCACACAGCAGGGAAGCCCAGGGAACAGAATGAGGGCTCCAGGGCCCCCACCAGTATTGGGGATCCCCATCTGGTCAGAGGCAGACAGGGTAGGGGAACAGGGCACAGCAGAGTGAGAGTAGAAAGCAGAGGTGGGTCAGGTGAAGCGCACCCGCAAGTCACCTGGAGTTCACGTGAGCAGGGGAGAAGAAACACACCACAAGCCTCAAGAGTCAGCAGGAGAGAGACCCCAACCACAACCAGACCCACTTCGCTCCACAAATGCCTGCCCTGAGCCAGGCCGCTCATTCACAAACCACTCAGTGTTCAGACCACATCAAACCGCTCTCTGCTCTAAAACCCTCAAGAGTTCCCCACCACCCACACAGGCCGGGTCCAGCAAGCAAGGCCCAGTCTCCCTTTCTGCCCTCATTTCCTGCACATCCCATGCAAGTTGAAATCATCTGATGGCTGTTGGGCAAGACATCCACACCCCTCGTCTTTGCTGGGTCGTGTCCCTCTGGGTAGAGTGCCTCCTTGCCCATCTCCCCAGGTCCAAACGTTTCTTGTCCCTTAAAGCACAGCCCAGTGCTGCTTCCCCCAGGAAGCCTTCCCTGACTCCATGACTTCAGGAACTGTCTGCAGTTAGCAGCACAAGGTCTCGACCTTGCCTCGAAGCAAGGTCTCGACCACCCTGCACGGTGGTGAGGGATTTCCATTATCATGACCGTGGGTTCATTCCCAGAGGCCAGCTCAGTCCAGGAAAGTGCCTCCCTTAAACCCGCTCACCAGGTTTTCCTCCATTCTCAGATAGACAGCTGCGGCAGGGCTGTTTGGGAGGACTCCATGCTAACTGGCCCATTTGCCAAAGCTAATTTAACAAAGATCAATTATCTAAATAAAGATTCGCTGACAACTGTTAGGCAATCACTGAACTTATTTTAATCCTGGTCTGAAATCCTTGATTGGAGACATTTTGCCACCCATGGCAGAAAGAGAAACAGAATTGAGCAGGCCAGGGCAAAAGTCAAGAAAGAAAGAAAGAAGAACTACTGGTGGGGGAAGCCCATCCACTCACGCAGATGGGGGCAGGGCAGTGTGCGAAACTTCAGCAAAATGAACTCTGATTTAAAAAAAAGTCTTCAAGACGTAGGCAAATTAGTCATTTGGTGAAACAACCGGTGGGGAGTAGTGCATTGCGCACTGCAGCTCTGACTCTGGTACCTGGCCGTGGATGCAATGCCTGGCTCTGCCCTTACCTCTGAGACTGGGGGGGTGACGGGCGTGTGTGTGTGTGTGTGTGTGTGTGTGTGTGTGGATTTCTCAACTGGGTCGTGGTGGTGAGGATTCAATGACCTTGAAGGTCAATGTAAATATGTAAAGTGCTTAGAACTATTTGCCATTTTTATGGGGGTGTCTTCCTGCTTTGCCCTCGTGGAATTTCCCTAGTTCCAGGTCCAGGTTTCCTGTTGCCTGTTATTCTAGGGTAAACTTTGGACCTGGCGTGCAACTTAAACTTGGGAAGACACAAGTGCTTTCTCCAACAACAAACCCCGCCTCCACCCGAGGCTCACATCATCCGTGAAGATGGCCAACTTCCCGCTCTCCAGCATGTCTTCCAGCTCTTCGTTGGTCGTGGTCCTCCCGGCTGTAGAGAGAAAGACGCCCCTGCAGGGACTGGGCCAGCCTAGGAGTCTGAGGTGGGGTGCGCTGGGCCCGGGGAGCCCACCCTCCCACCCGGCCTCGGGCCGGGCGCCCCTCCTCGGAGGCGGGGCGGGCAGGGCTGGGGCGGGCTGGGGAGGCGCACGCACTGATCTCCAGCTGCCGCTGGATCCGGTCCTTGCAGCGGTCCCGGTACTTGGACTGGGTGGCGTTGTATTCGGTCATTACTTCCACGAACTTCCGGGAGAGAGTGGAGTGCTGGGCGGGGACGCAGACGGTCAGGCGGGGGAGCAGCCAGCGAGCGGGCGAGGAGGCAGGGCGGGGTGGGGGGAGAGGGGCAGAGCCACCCTTCACCGGGGCACCGTCCCTACTCGCCCCTCGCCCCGGGCCCCAACCCCAAGCCCAGACCATAGGGGCACTAGGGGTGACCCAGATCCGCCCCCCACTGCGATTCCGCCCACAGCGCCGCACCCCCCGCCCCCGCGCGGGGGGCTCCGCTGGGCCCGCCCTCCCCCTCCGGCGCCTCCAGCCCGCCCAGCCGGTCCCAGGCCGGTCCCGGTCCCGCCCCCGCCGGCCACCACCTCCTACCTGCCACCACCTCCTACCTGCGTCTTGCGGATGCGCAGGTCCGCGGAGGACCGGTTCAGCCCCTCCTCCTGTTCGATGCTTTGCTCGATAGCTGCGGGAGAGAGGGCGCGATGACAGGGGGGCGGGGTGTGGGGCGTAGGGGTCCGAGACGCCGAGGGGTCTCCCCTGGGCAGCAGGCCCCAGGCCCGGGGAGAGGTGTAAGACCCAAGTTGCGTGCGGACTGTACAGAATCCAGAGGCCGCGGGAGGACCTTGCAAATAATGGGAAGGACATTTGGGGGCGTCTAGAAGGCAGGTGGAGGGAAGGTTGAGGGTTGGTCAGTGGTCTATGGAAGGGCAGGATTCTGGTGAAAGGATTGGGTTTTGCAAAACTCCTGACCAGCTGTATCTCCTGCTGGGACCCAGGAGGACTGTGGGCCCAGTCCACTGCGGGGGGGGGGGGGGGGGGGTGTCCCCTACATACCAGGAACCTGAAACCTTCCTGGAGTTCAGGAAAGGGGCGGGAAGTATCTGGGGTTTTCCTCGGGGGAGGCAGGCACTTCCCAGGTCAGGTTCTAGCGACTGCCCTTTCCATAGAAAACTAGGCTGGGTGGATGGGTGTTCCAGCAGAGAAAATAGCTCTCCAGCCCTGCAACTTGGTCTCTGTCCCAGGAATTTCCACTTTTAAAGAATGTTCTGGGGAACAATTCAGATAAACTGGGATTCCTGCTTCTGGACCACCCACTCCTGACACTCATCATCCGGGTTTTCTGAAGGAGCGGGAGTAAGACCTGCTGGCCTTGAGAACTGCAGCAGGAAGACCCCCCAGGCCCTCTCAGACCTGGAGTGCCAGCCACTCCTGAAAACCTCCTATCTCTATCTCACTGGCAGTGGGGGAGGAAGGGGGCGGCATGGCGCCCCAACACTCCTGCCAATGTGCCAGGCACACTGACCGGGTGACAGCTCCCCTGAGCGGCAGTGGGGAAAAAAGCACAGAAACACATATGGGGGGGTGGAGGTGTGTGTGTGTATGTGTTGAAATCTCTGGCCCCGGGTGGGATGCTCTTGTCAGCCTTGGGATGGGACCAAGCCCTGGAGGGAGGGGTCCTTTATAGGGTTTCATTGCTTCTTCCAACAATACTGGGGATTCAGTGCTACCGAGTCATGCTTTGGACTGGAAACTGAAGTTCAAATGACTTAAACCACTCACTCACCAAGTAGGTAGGGCCCTGGGCCTTCCATCCCATTGAGCCAGACCAGCCTGATTTTCTATTTTATATATTGAGGCTCTTTGTAAGATTTCATTGAGGAAAAAGATTTTGCTACTCCCTCTCTCCCCACCGCAAAGTCAGCTTTGAAATTGCTCATATTTTCTCCCTTTACTGAAGAAGGAGCTGTGTGTGTGTGTAGGGGGTGGGGGGTTGTCCAGAATCAGTTGATGGTGGAGGCTGGACACCCTCTACCTGGATCTCCACTTGACATGCTCCCAGCTTGGGTCACTTCCCATCCAACACAGGAGAGGTCCTGAGTGCAAAGGGCTTGCTTTGAACAGATCAACACTAGAGGCTCACTTGTCTCCTACTGAGGTCAGGAGGACATGCAGTTCTTTTCTTCATGTCCCTGACAAAGGTCAGTGCCCTCGGGGTTGGGCATCTGGCAGGGCTCCCTGTCCTCAAAGCCCAGCAACCTGCTTTGGACAGGGTAGGTGCTCAGCCAACGCTTCTGATGTTGAATTACCAGGAGCATATAAATTAGCATCACGGTAACACTGCTATTCCCCTGGCACCAGTAGACAAGGAGGTTCCCAACCCACAATGCTTTGGGGGAAGGTGGTTATTACCAGCACCCAAGTCCTTAAATTAGAGTGAATACATGAGCAGTTGGCAAGTCCCTCTTGAAAGCTTGCCAGCCCCTGATGTCAGCCACACAGTCCAATCTGTCCTGAGCCAAGGATACCAATTCAGAAGCGTTTGCTGAGCCCACCTACTGGGTGCTGAGCGCTATGCCCAGCACCTGTTCTGGAGAAATGAGGACTTAATGAAACTAAAGCCACTTGGTCGACTATATTTTTCTGGTGAACCTTCATCCTGATGGAACCAGCAGAGCTCAATTTGGACAGAGGCCCTTCTCTCCCTCACTTCCCTATCATGTATCTTTCTCCAAAGAATCTGGAACAAGAAGGAAAGTCTGGGGATTTGTGCTTTCTCACCATTTAGGAATCTGGTCTTCTAGAAAGGCCAGCTGGTTAGCTGAACGGAGGTAAAATGCTTTCTCTCCTTACTGGGGAGACTGCATTCCTCACCTTTCAACTTGGACCGAACTTTGTTGGCCGTTTTCTTGATATCTGCAGTGAGGTCCTCCAGTTCCTGTTTGGTCTCTGAGGGAAGGGTGGAGAAGGTGAGAAGTCTAGGTGGGCCAGTGGGCCCCCGGACCCCCCGCCCCCCACAGTGGCAGCAGCACTCACTCTCATCTGGGTTGGGCGCGGCCAGGATGGCGCTATGCTGTTTTTTCACTTGCTCCACATCCTCGGACAGCTTCTCGATGCAGCCCCGGATCTCTTCCACCTGGGGCCGCAAATCAGTTAGACTCAGCCAAGTCACTGGGCCAGACGAGAGGATCCAGGGGGCTTAGCAGGGTTCAGGGAAATGGGCCAGACCCAGAAAGACTGGCAAAGGGCCAGGAGTATAGAAGACCAGAGCAGGGCAGGAGGCGCGGGGCAGGTTCTAGGTCTGGGAGCACTGGATGCTCAGTTACCTGTTCAAAGAACTCATCCATGAAGTGGTCCCGATCCACGTGAACCACCTCCTCTTCATCATCGCTGTCTTTCGCCTAGGAGGCAGGAAAGGCAGAGTCCGTGAGCAGTCTCCACCCTGGCCCGGATGCTCCCTGCTCTAGGCTCGGAGCAGGGGTCCGCTGAGGAGTCAGATTCCTGGAGGGTGGCCAGGGCCCCACCCCATCAGGACAAACTGGCTATCTTGTGGACCAGTGTCCCGGGGGCCCAAGGACACCGTGCAGGCAAGGAGCGAAAGGCGGCCTTTCGGCGGAGGGCCTGTTAGTGCAGTCACCCGGGGGGCAGGTGGTGCTCAGGACAGTTGCCCCTACCCACCAGTGTGGCAGTGTTTCAATACTGGAAAGACCAGTTAAATATCAGACTGGGGATAATTGGCTCTGGGCTCCAAGAGGGGGTCTGACCCAGGAGCCTGACCCTCCCACCCACCCCCTAGCTGCTTCTGCCCAGGCCTCACTTTACTCTCCTTGTCTTCCCCTTCAACCTTCACCCCCCAGGTCATGTCCCCTGTGCAAGGTCACTTCCCAGCCAGTGCGGGCATCAAGTTCAGCGAGCACGGTCAGGCCCAGCAAGGGCTGGAGGAGACAGAGGCAGCACCCCGGCCTCCCTCGCTCAGCCTCTTCCTCCTCCCGCCCACTCGCACCCCCTCCACAGCTCTGCCCCTCGCTCACTCTCCTTGGTGTATTCACTTGCTTTCATCCAGCCTCTTCCAACTTCACACCCACCTACTCTCACTTGCTTGGATTTCCCAGTTGCAACCTGCAGCTGCTCAGCCCTCCACCCCCAGGGCTCAGAGACACAAAGGGATTTACCCACCCACACCACCACCGCCACCGCCAGACAGACCAGTGACACCGACAGAAGGGCTGACACACAAGGTACACAGAAATAGGCCCACTGAACACCCACACGGAGACACACTGACAGCCTGACGTTCACCCGCACCCAGAGCCCCAGTAAAGCTGCACATTGACATGTGTGAACACAAAGACATCACCCGCACCCCCAGTCACATCCAGGAGGGCCCTCTGGGCCTGCTCTCCCAGCCTCAGGTCTGCACACGCCTTCAGAGCTGGGTAAAGCAGGGGGGAGTGCTCTCCAGGGCTACACACTCCTGCCTCAAGACTCTTCTCTGCCTGGGACAGAAGTCTGAGGGCAAAATCCGGACCCATCAAGCTTAATTACAGCTGGAGCTCTAATCAGCCCCAGTGGAAATTTAAACAGAGTTCACCCTGATTTCCAGAAAGAACCTAGCCAAAACTCAGACGGAATCTAACTAGCAGAGGCTAAATGAAACCGAGTCCGGATGCGAACAGTGTCTCTCTGGGCTGGAGCCAGGTGGGCTCTCCAGAGGCACCCACACAGACCCTCGACAGGGTCCCAGGGGTCCCAGACAGACCTGGAGAAACCAGCCAGGCTCAGACGGAACCAGTCTCAGAGCAGACACATCCCAGACAGCTCAGCTCGAACCTAGACAGAGCCAGATGGGACCTAGATGCAATCTTGACAGCCAAGTGAACTTGGAATCAGCAGAGCCCCCGCAGCCCCGGGAGGGGCCCTCAAGCCCCTTCCAGTGGACACTCTTGAAGCCACCCCAGCTTCCGGGCCAAGTGGAATGCCGGGGAGTCTGCCCAGACGCTGGGCTCCCCCCACCCACCACATCAGAAAATATGTCAACACTTCAAATCCCAAACATCTACCAGGAAAACATCCCTCTACCCACAGCTGCCCCCAGGAGCAAGTGTGGCACTTGGAGACCCTGACGGGACTTCTGGTTTTTCCACCTGCCCCAGGCTCATCCTGGTATATCTTGACCCAGAGAGACTCTGGGAGGCTGGCTGGTATCTGAGGATTGGAAGCTTCCCATGATGCTCTCCATCTTCTCTGTCCCAAGCCAGCTGCCCCATGAGGCCACCCTCTCCTCGAGCCAAAGCCATCCCTCAGTTCCTTCTCTGCCTCCTACACTCAGTCCTCAGCCCAGTCATCATTAGCTCATGACGCCTTTTGTTGGCCTGCTCCACTCCCTGTCATTTTCCTTCCCCTCAAGTCTGATTTCTACCTCTCCTGCCATTCTCAGAGCCGGGTCCCGTGGATTCTACTCTGAGGCACCCCTGCCTACCTCCACTTGTCCTTGAGAGGGACAGAAAGGTCAAAAGGTCAAGGGCCTGAGGATTATTTGGTATAATAATTTCAGACATTCCATAATCCACCAGTTTACAACACTTGCACAACTATAACCCTGCTTGAGCCTCAGCACCCTAGCCCAGAGAGAAGGGTTGGGTAAATATCATTGTCCCCACTTTACAGATCAGAGAGGGAAAAGGAAAATGACTTGCCCAAGGGCACCCAGGCTGAAAGGGGCCAGGAAATCATAAGAAGCGAAGACATGCTTCCCGCTACAGCCCCTTCTAAGATTTGAGACCCAGCCATCTTCTTCCAACAACACTGCCACCAGCTATTTTCTTTCTCAGGTCAGCTCTTTTTTTTTTTTTTTAATAGAGGCATGTTTTTATTTATTTATTTGTTTGTTTGTTTGTTTTGTTTATACATGCACTGGGTACAGTCAGAAGCACGGGAGGGTGAGAGAATTCACCAGAGCCAGAGCGGGGAGCAGAGCAGGCAGAAGGACCAAAGTACACTGCTGAGGGGAGCAGCGGGCAGCAGGAGAGGTCTGCGCACCATGTGGGACCCTCCTCTGGTGGCCAGGGAGCAGCTGGGGATCGAACCGGTGCCGCAGAGGCTGCGGGCAGCTTCGCAACCCAGCGCTCAACCACTGCGCCACCGGGGAGGCCCTCAGGTCAGCTCTTAAGTCCTGATCGGGGCGAGGCCCTGTACCTTGAAAGTCTGGCAAAATATGATCATCTAATGGCACCTTTTGCATAGGTCTTCTATTCTAGTTATCTCAGTTAATCTTTTTTTTTTTTAAGATTTACTTAGGCATACAAGAACTGGGGTACAGGCGAGAGGTGCAGGGGGTAGTGAGAGGATTCACTGGAGACAGAATGGGGAGCAGAACAGGCGGATTGACTGAAATACACTGCTGAGGGGAGCAGCGGGCGAGACAGGAGAGGTCTGCTGCAGCGTGTGGGTTGCTCCCTGGCCGGCCGGGGATCAAACTCATGAACTCATGCTGCAGTGGCTGCAGACAGCTTCATAGGTTGCATCTTAACCCCTTGCACCACCAGGGAGGCCCTGTGTCAACTAATCTTCATGAAAACTCTGGAAGGCCCATTGGCAAGCATGATTATCATGGTGGCAAACATTTATATAGCATGTTATAATGCGCTGGGACCATTTCATGCATTCTTTCTATCCATTTAGTCCTTACACTGGCCCCAAGGCAGATGATATGATAGCCCCTCCTTATCAATGGGGAACCTGAGGCAAAGAACAGCTAAAGAACTTGCCCAAGATTGGCAGTTAAGCGTCCTAGCCTCTGCATTTGCTGAATGGCAATGATGTCGACACCCCAAAGAGTGGTCAGGGGGAGGCAATGAGACCAGGTAGGAGAAATGGCGCTTGATGAGAACCAGCTATTGCTCCCTGTCTCTCCTGTGCTAGGAATGAGGAAACAGGCTCAAAGAGGTTGCCTGACTTGCCTAAGGCTACACAGCAAAAATGGCTGGTAATGGGACTGAACTGGTGCTAAATCCCAGGCTCTTCCCCCTCCATCCTGCTGACAGATGGTAGTTCCTCTCTTCCTGCCTGGCCCCAAAATGCCTGCTCTGCTGTGTCCTCAGTACTATTGGCCTCCTGTGGCCAGAACAGAAAGGCCAGTGAGAGGAGCCCAGGCTGCAGCAAGAGTCTGGACAGGAAGCCAGGTATTCCAGTCTGCCCTTGACTTGCTGTTGACCCTCGGCAAATCTAAGCACCTCTCTGGGCACCAGTTCATTTGTGAAATGGGTGGGCTGGTGCATGTGCTCACCAGGGCCCTCCCTGCATTGAGGACTGTGTTTTTACTATTAATAGCAATTTCTGGAAGAAGTTTGGTTCATCTAGAAGGAAGCAGCCTGTAGGCAAATGAGATCACAAAAGGTGTTAATCCAAGAGGCCCCCAATCCTCTCAGGTGACCCACGAACAATTCAAGTCTCAGTTGCCTCATATGCCAAACGAAGACAATAAGAGCTGGTCAACACCCAGCGCACAGGCGCAATCGCCAGGCTTGACAAGTGCTTCGCATTTCTCACTGACCCTTCCAACCACCTGGGGAAGCAGACCAGGTCGCCCGCCTCTTCAAAGGTCTCTTGCTGTGATTTCAAAAATATACGTACAATAAGATATTTTGAGAGAAACATCACATTCCCACAATTTTTATTACAGCACACTGTTATAATTATTCTCTTTTATTATTAGTTATTGGCGTTCACCTCTTGTTGTGCCTAGTTTAGAAACTGAACATCACAGGCATGTCTGCCCAGGGAAAGCACCATGTCTGGGGCTGCACTAGCCGCAGTTTCAGGCAGGCATCCGCTGGGGGGCTTGGAACACATTCCCTGAGGATACCAGGGGCTACTGTCCTCTTCTTATTCGCATTTGACTGATGAGGACATAAGGCACAGGGAGATGAAGTCACTTGTCCAAGATCATAGCACCAGTGGGGTGCAGACGGGGTGCCCTGGGTTGCACCCAGGCACTCTGCTCCTTCCTGCTCACCACCATTTTGAGCATTTGCAAGGACTGAATGAGAGTACAGAGGTCCTGGCGCCTTCTGGAACCACCTTGGGAACAAGGGGCATCAGATCCATGCCTCTAGCTTCAGTGTGCCCTCCTTAGAACCCTCTGCCCCACAGTCTAGGCCTCCCACATCAGAGACGCCAGGGCCCAGGTGTGTGTCCACGCGGGGAGACAACCTGGGCCCAGAGATGGCAGAAGGAAAGGGACAGAGCGAGCCAGCATGCAGTGACCAGAGACAGATGGTGAGCGGGTGACTAAAACAGAGGCGGAAAGAGGCTAGAATTGGGTGATAAAAATGTCTGTGTGTGTGTGTGTGTGTGTGTGTAAACACACACGTGTGCCCACGCACACAGCCCGCACTCTATTGCACATGCTCCGCAGGGATGCAAGCATCGTTTGATCTCAAGGCAGCAGCCACTCTCCACTGTACCCCGCGCTTCTGTCCATCTGTCTCTGACCGGGCCTCTCCTTCCTCCCAGCAGTGCCTCCCGCCACCACCCTGCTTACCCACCTAGCCTGCCTCAGCCTCCGCCCACTGAGTCATTCATTCATCTAACAGATAGACATGGTTGGTTCCAATTCTCTTCTGGATGCTGCTGTGAAGACAGCGGTGAACCAGACGGGAGGAAGGACCTGCCTCCAAGGAGCTGACACTCGAGGGGAAAGGCAGACAATGCACAATGAAAGACACAAGTTCTGATTGTGCCCAGAAGCAGGGGGACAGAAGACAGGAGATGTGACAGCGAGAAACCTGTATCAGGGGAGGCTTTATACATGAGGGCCAGGGAGGGCCCCTGGGGTGGGGTGACATTTCAGCCATGTCCTGAAGGAGTCAACTGTGCCATCATCTGGGTTAGAGAAAGCAAGGGAGAGGGATGGTGGTCCAGGCAGAAGGAACAGCATCAGAGGGCCTGCCAAACAGGGCCACAGGCAGCAGGGTGATGGCCCTTGGGTGGGGGGACCTTGGTGAGTCTGAATGGCAGGAACAAGCCCAGCAGCTGGGGTTACCCAGGGTCTCCTGGGTTCCTTCTCACTCTCCCTCACACCAAGCCACTCTTTCCCTCAGTAACGTCAGGTCTGTGTTTTCTGAAGTTCCTACTGGGCCTGTTCCACACTACACAGGACTCAGGCCCTGCCCTCAGGATGCTTGGCTTGCCTCATGGCAGTCCCATTCCCACAGCCTCCCTCACCACAGCCCCCCCTTCCTCCATGTCCCAGCCTCCCCAATCCCCCTGCCTTACCCGCCCTCAGCCACCTCCTAGGCTTCAGCCCACAGTGTGTCTCCTTTGTCTTCTTTCTCCCACCAACCTCCTCTCTGTCTCACTTGCCCCCCTTCCTCTCCTCTTGAGCCCCACCCCCACCCCGTCCCTTCCTTGGACCCTGAGACCACAATCCAGCTGAAGAACTCCCCGTCGAAGCTTCCACTGCAGCCCAGCACCTCCAGTCCCCAACCAAAGGTGCCTGGTCACCTGGAATCAGAAAATGGGGTTCAACCCCAATGCTGCCATTAATAGTGATGTGACCTTGGGGAAGTCAGGTTACCTCTCTGGCTCTCAGTTTATTCCAAAACGAAGCAGTCACACCCTACCCATCTCAGGGGTGAAGTGAGGCTCAAGAGAAATAAACAAGTCATGCGTGGAGTAAGAAACACGAGCTGTGCACTAGGCCCCCTGCCAGGTACTGTTTGCATGTCGCCTAATCTCAATCCTGAGAAGCAGGTACTATGATTACTCTCAATTCATACAGGAAGACACTGAAGACCAGAGATATTGGGCAACTTACCCAAGGTCACACAGGAAGAAAAGCTAGGATTTGAATCCAGACCATCTGACTCCCAGATCTATGCCCTCAACCACTATGAGGTAAACAGACCACAAAGCCCTGGGGAACCCTAAGGTACTATCAGAGAGACAACCAGGCCCCTGGACTGACATCCCCTCCCATCATGACCCCTGCTTCCCTCCTCCCCTCTCAGAGACCCTTTTCCCAGGCCTCCCACACCTGGTCTCTGCAGCCTTCCAGCGTCTGCTCTCAACTCTGGGAGAGACCCTGGTGCTTGCTGCACTCCTTGCATCTGGCAGCTCCTTCCCCAACCCGCCCCCTCCCAAAATCTCCAGTTTCCCTGAGCTATGACTAACACTCAAGCCATCAGCCTGTGCCCAGCCCCCTTCACCCCTCCACACCACCTCCCACCTCCCCTACCTAGCTGCCTGAAGTAGTTTCAGCAGGCAGGGGCTCTCTGATCCACTCAGATGAGGACTCCCATCCTCTGCCCTCCCCCCATTATGCCACCTACCACCACCACCTCACCCCAACCCACTTGCCATTTTGCTGGGTTTTGGAGTCATGGAATAGTCTGGCATCAGGAGACGGGCTCCAGTCTGGATTCCTTACTTGCTAGCTGTGTGACCTTGGCCAACATATTCAACCACTCTGGGCCTAAGCTTCCTCAACTATTCCTCGTTCAGTCTCTCAGTCTACCTACCAAACCAGGTTAGTGAGGATCTGAGGAAGCTATGGGTGGCAACGTGCTTTGAAAACCAGATCACGAGAGAAGGGATGTTTTGAGCACTAGGCTGGCGCTTGCGTGCCTCTCAGTAGTATGTAACTTTGGTCAAGTCACCGTTCTGGGCCTCCGTTTCCTTATCTATAAAATGGGGTAACACTAGTCACAACCTCACAATCATGTTGCTGTGAGTTAACATGTATAAAGCATTTAGAACAGTGTCTGGCACTGTTGGTTATTTTTATTATTGTCATTTTCCTGATGCCTGAGTGTATATTCAGTAAAAGTTTAATACTGAAATAAGCCTTCAAAATTCCCTCCCTCAACCACTAGTTCCTCCTCCCTTCCTATTTGCCAAACCCTATCTCCCCAGAGACGATGGTCTTTCATCACCTTCCCCTTCCCTCCACCCCAAATGCAGGGGATTCTTTGCCGCCAGCATTGAGAATCCTGTTTCCAAGGCCAAAAAAGCAAAGACACATGTGAACAGTGGAGATGGGAAGCCCAGATTGCAGGCAGGTCCTTCCATCCACCTTCCTGGTGACCTTGGGTAAGTTCCTGCCTGTCTCTGAACCTCAGTTTCCTCATCTATCAAACGGGGTAATGTCCCCGAGTAACGGCCAACAGGCTCCTGGTAAAGACCCAGCCCATCAATACTTGACCGTGACTGGAGCTTCATTAACATGACACCTCAGGCCAGGAGCACTCACAGGCTGTTAGCTCAGCCACCTTGGGCCTGGGGTCATTCTTCCCAATCCCGTAGCATTCTCTCTGGCCCAGAAACCACTCTCCTGAAGTCCCCACTCCCTGGCCCCTGCAAACAGCCTGCACTGAAGACACAGGTGCCGCCCTCCTGCCCCATCACCCCACACAACTAACCCAGGCGGACTCCTGGAACCAGGCCTCTCTCAGCCTGCAGATCGGGGGCATGTCCGCCTGCCCCACGGTCCAGGATGCCCCAGTTCCCCCCAGCACAGAACAGTCCCGGTCACACCACCCAATTCCTCGGACCCCCCCCCGCCCCCCGCGTGCGTGGAACTTCCCACCCCGTCCCTTTATTCCCCTCTTCCACCTCCGGGTCACCCCCTCTCAGGCCCCAAACCCCTGGCTGTGTGCAGAGGCTGTCCCTTCCCTCCCTGCCTCTGAGGTGCCCCCTCCCCATGGGGAGAAACACACACATGCACACACTCTCTCCATTCACCGCCAGGTGTGAGCATCTCAGTCCCAACCTGTGTCCTTCCCCACAGAATCCCCAAATCTGGGTCCTGCTAGACTCAGCCTGGCCCAGTAACCGCCCCCATCCTGCTATTTCAGCAAATCTGCCCAGGGAGTGACAGTACCCTCCAGCTCTCTCCTGACATTCCTCCTCAACCACCCCCAGGTTAGACCCCGGCGCCCTGGCGAGCATGTTGGGTGTCCAAGGCCCCCTGAGACCTCTCCTGCCGCCTTGTGTCTTAATGGCCTCCAACCCCTTCCAGTCACTGTCCCCAAAAGGTTCAAAGACATGAAGTGCCTCCAGATATCGGGGTGTCCCTGCTACCAACCTCCAGTCTCATCATTTGCCCCGAAGTCCCACACCTCCCCCACTCCACCCCCACGCGCTCCCCAAATATTGGGGTCCCGCCCCCCATTCCCCCCACCCCCATGCTCACACTCCGCAGCTCCTGAGTCCGATCCTTCATCCTGCGACGGCTCCTCCTCCTCCTCGTCCTCCTCCCGCTTCTGCTGCTCCCTGCCTCCTGCCTCGGTGCTGGAGGCCGGGGTCTGGGGGCGCCGGGGGGGGGGGGGGGCCGAGCCGCTAAGGGGGGGCCCGCAGACGGGGGCGGAGCCGGGGGCGGCCGGCCGAGGGCCGGGCAGGGTCAGGGGCCTGGGCCGGGCTCGCCTCTGCCGGGGCTGCGGTGGCGATGCGGCTGCGGCACAGGCTCGGATGGAGGGATGCGGGAGCCGAAGCGCGGGGGAGGGGGGCGGAGGGAGGTAGGGAGGAAGGGAGGGGGGAGCCGGAGGGGGCGGGGAGCAGGGGGCATGCGCAGCGCCCGGGGCTGGGGGCGCCTGGGGGTTGTAGTCCGGGGAGGGGGACCCCGGGGGTGGAGGAGAGTGCGGCCCGGGGCAGGGGGGGGGGGGAAGAGCCGCGCCGGAGAAGCCGGGAGAGATGCCCAGAGAGACAGGAGATGCGGCGAGAGGCCCAGTGGTGCTGGCGGGGGGGGGGGGGGGGGGGGGGGCGGTAATAAGGGAATGAATTCAGGGAATAACCTGGAGAGAGGTGCTGTGGAGCCCCCCACGCTGAGAGACACAGAGAGATTTGTGTTTTGTGTGGCTGGAAGTCTCTGTGCGCTGTGCACGACCACCTCTGTGTGCGTGTGTGCGTGTGTGTGTGTGTGTGTGTGTGTGTGTGTGTGTGTGTCCCTACAGGAGGCTCTTTGGACACTAGAAATAGCATGACTGACCCTCTAGGTGGCTTTTTTGATGCAGGGACTCAGCCAAGTCTAGCTGAGGAGGCCCTGGGGCTTGTTTTTTTGCACAGCCTTCCCCACTCTGAGCCACAGTCCTAGCAGTGGGGCATCCTCAGAGCTTTCTTGTCTGCCTCCAGCGACGGCGTGCTCACCACCTTTCAGATCTCCAGGCCTGCCTGTAGATGACTCTCATATTTTAAAACAAGGTTCATTCTTATTGGGAAAAGACCCTGGAAACCCCAAGGGTCCAAGTGCCCTGTATTGCCCTCCTAATGCCCACCTCTCCTCTCCCTATCTCTGTGTTTTGACATCAATTCCTCCACCCCTGTGGGGGGGCTTCAGCCCCAAATAGGCCTTGAATCTGTTTTTGCCAGGTGCCCAGTGACCTTGATGCCAAATGCATTGACCTATCCTCCATGACCTTTCAGTTACATCTAACCCCACCCCCCACCTAGTGACCTCTCTCTTCTCAAAATCCTCCTCCCTTCCTTGTCTTCACCCCTGCCTCCTGTCCTGCCTATCCCCGAAACCTCTGGATGGTGTTTCCTGGTCTCCTCCCATACCCCCCCTTCTCCCACATACCCTCAACATCAGGGTCCCCTGGATCTCCTCCCAGAGTCTCTATTTCCTCTTCCGTCTCAACTCCCCAATTTCAGCTGCACCTACAAACCCACAATCCCTCCATCTGTACTTGTGGGCCAGATTCTCTTCCTCAAAGGCAGCACCTGTTAGGCACCTGAGACTGCACTGGGCACCAAGAACGCAGAGACAAAAGATGCATCCAGAGATACGAGCAGCTCCATGACCACAGCCAGGCTCTGTGGGGTGGCCTCACCTTCCTCAAAGTTCCTTGTCCTGTGTTCTCCACCGGAGACCACATCTCCATCCACACAGTCACTCAAAGCAGACAGAAGGCTGTCCTTGGCTCCCTCGCGCAATTTAACAATGCTGCCGTGTCTGAGCAGCCATTGTGTCCCAGGGCTCTGCTGAATAATTCCCAGTTACTGCTAGTATTTCGCGCGTACTGATGAGGAAACTGAGGCTTGGAATGGTTAAATAAAGAATTCAAGCTCACAACGTTAGTTAGTCAAGGACAGGGCTGAGGCTCTTAATTTGCATCTTTTGATTACAAAGCCCATTTTTGTAAAACCACTGTGTTAGAGCGCCTCCCTCAACCATCACATTCAGAGTTGTCTCCTGGGTCCCTTCCATCCTGCCCCTTTAGATTCACTTAGGTCCTCGTCCTCGGCTCTCACCTGACCAGCCGAGCGGCCTCCTCTCTGGTCTTCACATTGACCACCCCTCCCCTTCGTACTCACTGTTCTCCCCAGCTGCTAGTGTGATGGTTATAGCCCAAAGGTAACATCAGTCTCCTAGACCAACATTCCCAGTGGCCCCATGGCCTCCCAGTTCCCACCACCATCACCTCATCTCCCCTGTCACTTCCCTCCCTGTGCCGTGAGCCCCAGGACTTCACCACACTAAGGATCATGGGCTCCAAACACACTCAAGTCTTTGGCCTGTGCTGGCTCACTGGCCCCTTCTGTGGTATCACACTTCTTGTTTCAAGGCCCAGTCTAGGCAGACAGCCTCTCAAAGTGTGGGCTTCCTCACGAGACCAGAGAGACCTGACTCATGTCTGCCGTTCATAACCAACACAAGCTCAGGCACAAAGCAGACATTCACTAAAAATCTGAACGAGTGAATGAATGAATGAGTGGCATATTCTCTCACACGCTTGCCCAAACATAAAGACAATAAACACAAGTTCTAGGAAGCCTTACATTTTTGTTTGTTTTGTTCATTGCAGATTCTCCAGTGGCTCCATGGCTCTTGGCACATAGGAGGTGCTCAATAAATATTTGTTAAGTGAACGGATGAGTGAAAAGTGTGCAACTCAAATCTGGCAGCAGCTCTAAAGATGGACACAGGTACATGCCATGTGATAACAGTGGAAACTCCTCTCATTGTCAGTGATTCTAGAGCTCATCACATCCACAATGACTTCAAGTCTAGCAAGTAACACTGCCAGGGTGGTTGCCTGAACCACGCGTCAGCCTCCAGCACAGTCTCCCTGCCTGTATGGCCTTTCTAAAGCATCTACACCACCAGGCCAACCTCTGCTCAGAAAATCTCGTTTCCCCATTGGTCATGAGATAAAGCCCAGGTTACCTAACCTGACTCCCCTCAGAGCACATGCCACCACCGTCATGTATCCTGACTTCAGCCCTAAGGTACCTCCCACCTCCATGCCTTTCCCTGGACATCCCCTGGAAAACCCTCCCTCCCATATGCCGAAGCCCAGCTCCTATGCTTCCTTCACGGTTGAGCTGGAATCTTTCTTGATCTTCCTGAAGCTGGAGGAAAAACCTCTAACATGTAGATACCAGCCCTCTTTCCTGAGAGAATTCTGATGTAGAGGATTTGGATTAGGACCCAAGAATCTATCAATAGGTATCTAATGATTCTGGCAATTCTTATTTTCAGTCAAATCTGGGAAGCCTGGGCCTCCCTGGTGGCACAGGTGGTTGAGCGTTGCACTGTGAAGCTGTCCGCAGCCCCTGCAGCGCGGGTTCGATCCTGGCCGGCCGGCGAGAATCCCAAATGGAGCAGCAGACCTCTCCTGTCTCACCTGCTGCTCCCCTCAGCAGTGTATTTCGGTCAGTCTGCCTGTTCTGCTCTGCTGCACCTCCCCCTGCAGTGACCTTTAGGGCTAATGGCTTGCGCCACCGTCCCTAGGTCTGGCTGGGCAAGGAACCAGCGCGCAGGGGGAGAACAGCAAACTCCCTGAAGACATAGATAAGACGGAAGCCTGTTGAAAGATAACGACCCCCAGGAGCCACTACAGGAATGCTGACGGCCTGGAACCTTATCTCGCCTTCTCAAGGCCCACAAACTTTATTCTAATACAACTGTCTCTCTAAAATCTTTTCTCTTTCTAAAAATCTTTTCTCTTTCTCTGTCTAAAAAGGTCATTGGTTTGCTGATTAAAAAAGAACATACAAAATCTAATAACTAGGCTAATTCAAATGAAACGTTACTAAACTCTGTGTATTAATAGAACTGTTAGCTTAATAATTTCTCTGTTGAATGCTTAGCCTTGTTAGTATTAATCTTAATGATAGAAATATTACATTGTGAAAAGTAAAACTCACCCGTGCTAATTAATAGTAATTTAGTGAGTAGTTAAAACAAAAAAGTAATCACATAAAACAAAAAGAAAAATTAATAGCCTAACTACTTAGGAATGCGCCTGGGTCCAGATGTAAATCACTGCCCTGTCAATGATAAGCTAAACCTATAAGCAAGCTGATTTCTTCACTGATGTTCGCCATTCCTATGCCTTTAGAAAAACATATATATACTGGTCACCAACTCAAAGAAAATTACACTCAGATTTTCACTCTCTTGAAGTGTGTCTGTTTGTCATTTCTTTCGCCGACGCCCTGACCACCCTGCACGCTTCTCTCAACCCTGAGGCGGCCTCATCATCTACTGCTGTGCTGGTCTGCGACACTGCTCCCTGCTCTGTCTCTGGTGAATCCTCTCATGCTCCCGCGCATCTGGCCTGTACCCCAGTTCTTGTATACAAATAAATAAATCTTAAAAAAAAAAATAGAATGTTATGACCAAAAAAAAAAAAAAAATCTGGGAAGCCTGCTATATCAGATTGGCAAGGCTAAGGCTAGGCAATGCTATGTAACAAACATCCCCCAAATCTCAGTGATTTAATACAACAAAGGTTTATCTTTGCAGAGGTTTGGATTACTTCCCAGAGCATCTGTCCTTCAAGGAAGACTCAGGCTTCAGGTGGAGAAATATATACATAACTTGTCAGGTCACGGGACTCTGAGTGCTTCATGTTCCAGGACCCCCATTTGATTCTTCCTTCTCATGGTACCCAGCACAGGACACATTACGATGGCTGTGCTCAGAAGCCGAAGACCCACTTGACCTAGTCATTCATTAACTAGTAAGGATTGAGTCCCTACACTTTGTGCTAAGCCTGTGCTGTGTGCAGGGGGCGGAGGGGCGGGGGGAAGTGTTGGGGTGGTGAAAGGATTCACCAGAGACAGAGTGGGGAGCAGAACAGGCAGATCAACTGGAACACACTGCTGAGGGGAGCAGCGGGCGAGACAGGAGAGGTCTGCTGTGTGCCATGTGAGTAGCTCCATGGCTGGGGATTGAACTCGCGCTGCAGTGGCTGCTGATAGCTTCATAGTGCTGCGACTTAACCCCTTGTACCACCAGGGAGGCCCGCCTTTCCATATTTATATATAATGTGCATCCTCACATTTTGACAGTGGCATACCTGCTGGTGGGCAGGTTCCTGATCTATTAAAAACAGTATCCAGGGCCTCCCCGGTGGCGCAGCAGTTGAGCGCTGGGTTGCGAAGCTGCCTGCAGCCTCTGCGGCGCCGGTTCTATCCCCGGCTGCTCCCCGGCCACCGGAGGAGGGTCCCACATGGCGCACAACCTCTCCTGCCGCCCCGCTGCTCCCCTCAGCAGTGTACTTCGGTCCTTCTGCCAGCTCTGCTCTCCGCTCTGGCTCTGGTGAATTCTCTCACCCTCCCGCGCTTCTGACTGTACCCAGTGTTTGTATATAAATAAATAAATAAAAATAAATCTTTAAAAAAAAAATAAAAACAGTATCCAGTGAATAACATTGATGAATGTATCATTTCACGCATGTGCAGCTATGGTGAATTAAAATTCCATTTCTCCACCCTTTGCAGCTGTTACGGATGTGTGACTTGCTGTGACTACCTGAATGTGGCAGGAATAATGTGATGCAACTGCTGAGTGGGGCCTCGGGAGACCTTGGAGTTTCCGCCCTTGCCTTCTTGGAGCCCCGAGGCCACTATGCTATGATGAATTCGGGATGAAATGCCACTTGGGGAGAATGGGTCAGTCACCCCAGCCAAGTGTGAGCAAGGCCATCTTGAGTCAGCCAGCCCAGCTAAGGTGCCAGCTGCCTGCTACCACTTGAGTAATCTAACACAAGACCAGCAGAAAAGTCACACACACCCTCGGAATCTGGAGAAATAAGAAATCGGTGTTTTCTGCCAGTAAGTATTGAAGTGGTTTCTTTTTTCTTTTCTTTATTTTTTAAGATTTATTTTATTTATGCATACAAGAAATGGGGTACAGGCCAGAGGTATGAGGGCGGTGAGAGGATTCACCAGAGACAGAGTGGGGAACAGAACAGCAGACTGACTGAAATACACTGCTGAGGGCTGCAGCGGGCGAGACAGGGGAGGTCTGCTGTGCCATGTGGGTTTTTCTCTGGCCAGCCGGGGACTGAACTCATGCTGTTGAACTGGTGCTGTAGTGGCTGCCAATTGCTTGATAGTGCTGTCTTTAACCCCTGCGCCACCATGGAGGCCCAGTATTAAAGTGGTTTCTTCAGAAGCAGAAGCAAACTGATACAGCAGGAATACCTTTCAGACAGATTTTCAGAAGTAGGATTGTTGGCTTAAAGTAAATATGCATTTATGAATTTGATAAGTATTTTCTGACTTGTATCATTTTTTTTTTAAATAGAGGCACGTTTTATTTATTTATTTGTTTGTTTGTTTGTTTGTTTTGTTTATACATGCACTGGGTACAGTCAGAAGCGCGGGAGGGTGAGAGAATTCACCAGAGCCAGAGCGGGGAGCAGAGCAGGCAGAAGGACCTAAGGACACTGCTGAGGGGAGCAGCGGGTGGCAGGAGAGGTCTGCGTGCCATGTGGGACCCTCCTCCGGTGGCCGGGGAGCAGCCGGGGATCGAACCGGCGCCGCAGAGGCTGCGGGCAGCTTCGCAACCCAGCGCTCAACCGCTGCGCCACCGGGGAGGCCCTGACTTGTATCATTTTGTATTCTCATCAACAATGGATAAAAAGTTCCTGTTTCCCCCCACAGAGTGTTTTGTCAAACACAAAGTGTTTTGCCAAACTTTTGGATCTTTGCTGATGCAATAAATAAAAAATGATTTGTGGGCCTCCCCAGTGGCGCAGCGGTTGAGCGCTGGGCTGCGAAGCTGCCGGCAGCCTCTGCGGCGCCGGTTCGATCCCCGGCTGCTCCCCGGCCACCGGAGGAGGGTCCCACATGGCGCGCAGACCTCTCCTGCCGCCCGCTGCTCCCCTCAGCAGTGTACTTCGGTCCTTCTGCCTGCTCTGCTCCCCGCTCTGGCTCTGGTGAATTCTCTCACCCTCCCGCCCTTCTACCTGTACCCAGTGCATGTATAAATAAATAAATAAATAAATAAATAAATAAATAAATAAATAAATAAATAATGATTTGTCGGTATGGTTTCAGTTTTCATTTCTCTTATTATGTGTGAGGATGAACATTTACAGATGTGTTTAAGGCCTTATGCATTTTCTTTTTTTGTGATTTGTCTGTCATATTCCTTGCCCATTTTTTTAATTGAACTGTTGGTTTTTATTATCAATATGTGAGTGCTCTTTAAATAGTAGGGAGATTAGTCCTTTGTACATGATAAGAACTGCAAATATTTTTCTTAGTTTGTTGTCTATTGACTCTGCTTTGACATTCTTGTCACATGGAATTTTTTCATGTAGACAACTGTACTAATCATGTATTTTATAAATTCTGATTTTTGAGTTGGAGTTATGAAGGATTTTCCCCATATTTTCTTTTTTTTTTTAAAGATTTACTTATTTATGCATACAAGAACTGGGACACAGGCCGGAGGTGTGGGGTTTGTGAGAGGATTCACCAGAGACAGAGTGGGGAACAGAACAGGCAGATCTACTGAAATATATTGCTGAGGGGACCAGCAGGTGAGACAGGAGAGGTCTGCTGCGCCATGTGGCTATCTCCCTACCTGGGGATCGAACTCGTGCTGCACTAGCTGCGGATAGCTTCATAGGTTGCGTCTTAACCCCCTGCGCCAACAGGGAGGCCCATATTTTCTTTTAGCATTTTTGTGGAGTTTGTCCTGACAAATTGTGTGATCCATCACATCTAGAATGAAGTTCAAGGGCAATGTTATGACCTGGTGTCACCTACATGGAGAGGAAGCAGGAAGAACAGGAGTGACCTGGAGATTGTTAAAGGGAGCTGATATAATCTATTTGGGAGCATATTGAGTTTAAGATGCCTGAGGCACTTCCAGGAAGGGATGTCAGGAAGTAGATGGATTCAGGACTCTAAGCTCAGAAGAAAAGTTGGGTGGAGATGTGAAAGCCAGCATCAGGATCTTGGTGGGGGACTCTCAGATGGAGTGCAGGTGTGAAAAAGGTCAGGTCTATAATATAATCATGCAGGCTTTATCTCCATGGCCCTTGAAGCTTGGCACAAAAATAGCCTCAAAGGTGTTTTTAGGGTGAAGAGGGGCCCTTTATGTGAAACATATATGGAACCTTTGAATTCTGGGGACACAGAAAACAGGGAGAGGAAGACCACCAACCTACCTGTGGTTGTAGAGAGACTCTATGACAAAGGACAGGAGAAGGCTCAGTCTTGCTGGCAAAGTCTGTTCCCTCCCCGCACACCCAGTGATCCAAATGCAGGGCATCAACAGGGAGCACCAAGTCCCCAAATGTGGGTGGAACTTGGTGAGCCTCTCTTGGCTGGTGTTTTCCTTGGATCATGGTGTAGTGCTTGAGAGACATGACTCTTACCACACAACTCCACTGGGTTCCAATCCTGGGTCTCTCGTGTACTAGAGTGTGTGTGTCAAGCACTGTTGTAGGTGCTATAGATGAAGAAGTGAAAAATGCAGATGAAAATCCCTGTCCTCTTGGAGCTTACATTTTAGTTAGTGGAAAGGAGTAGTGAAGACAAACAATATGTAAGATAAGCAAAATATAAGGTAGCTCAGACTCGAGTGCAGACCTGAGAGATAGATAGAGCCTAAGACGGGGTGCGCAGTGGGGGATGGAAAGGCGTAGGGAGACATTGGTAAGCAGCAGTGTGTCATTGCTGGCAGAGAAACTAAGGTTGCTGACATCCTCACAGTGATGAGAATCATCATCTGTGTCATACAATAGCAGCAAATACTTTTTAAAAAAGATTTATTTATTTATGCATACAAGAGCTGGGGTATAGGTCAGAGGTATGGGGGGTGAGGGGATTCACCAGAGACAGTGGGGAGCAGAACAGGCAGATTGACTGAAATACACTCCTAAGGGGAGCAGCGGGTGAGACAGGAGAGATCTGTTGTGCCATGTGGGTTAGCTCTCTGGCCGGGGATTGAACTCATGGCTGCAGATAACTTGATAGTGCTGAGACTTAACCCCTTGCACCACCAGGGAGGACCCAGCAGCAAATACTTCTATTACACTTATTCTGTATAGGCCCTGTTCTATTAATTTTACATATATAATTTCACTTAACCCTTAGAGCAACTGATGAGATGGTATTATTTTTCTCACTTTTCAAATGAGGAAATGGAGGCACAGAGAGGTTTAGTAACCTGTCTTATAGAGTTAATAGATGAATGAGCTGGGGTTCCAACCCAGGTCATCCAGCTCCAGTGCTGGTAGGATGGCCCTGCAGGTGAAGGGGACAGGACAGTCTGCCAAGTCTCAGATCCAGGTAGTGCCTGATCATCACACAGTCAAAAGTAACACACACACACACACACACACACACACACCATCTACACTTCCAAGAACCAGTACACTTAATACACACTTCCAGGTTTCTCAGAAGACCTAAGAGGAGTCACAAGAAACTATGAAAGAGAGATAACAAGGCTCAGCTCTGAAAAGCTGCAGCCCCAGTGCAGTCTCCCTGATGACCCCTTCTCCCCATTTCCCTCCACACCATTTCACAAGACTGAGTCCAACCTCTAACAAGCCTAAGTAATTACCTCAAAGCCATTTTCTAACCTCATAATTATTGAACCTAAGCGCTCATAAAGATTATTTCTCACCCCCCAATTGTATAGATGGGCGATCAAGGCCCAGAAAGAAGTTACTTCCCAGAAGTCCATAGCAACTCAGGCACAAGAATCTAGATTTCCTTACTAGGGCATATTGAGGAAGGACTATTCCTTCCCTTAGCTGAAACTTCATGTAAGCTCTCTGGGGAAAAAAAAAAAAAAAAACCCTGGGATCCAGGAGACCTGATATTCACTGAGTGGCTGTGATGACACCTCCTATGACATGTAAATTTTACAAGCTCAGGAGATTGTCTGTTAGTGCTGATCTAACTGGGGCCCCAGAACAGTGTCTGGCACAGATATTGTTAATATCCATTGAATGAGGAATGTCTAGAAGGCCAGGGTTAGAGAAATGTTGGGGTGAGAGCCTGAAGCCAAAAGGGGACGACTTGAGAACCACGAGCTTTATATTCAGATACATGAATGGCTAACATTCTGCCCACAGACTTTTGTTGAGAGCACATTATGTGATAGGTAGTGAACGAAGGACTGGAAATTCTGGTGAGAGCAACACAGCCATGCCCTGATCTCAAGAGCTCACCGTCCACAACAACGTGGAGGTTGTGCAGATTTTTTTGTGGGCTCCAGAAAGCAGACCCAGGTGCAAGGTAGTGGGGGAGGTGTGAGTGGCAGACTGCTTGATATAACACAGCCACTTTTCTCAGCCTGAGCTGCCCTGAAATGGTCTTATGCTCAGAAGGTGACGAGTGCAGCGGGACTGCAGTGTTCAAGCTGGGCGCCAGCCGCCCACCTGTCAGAGGTTGCGCCAGGAGTATGCGGGAGAAGAGATTTCTGCCTCGGATGAGGTCACTTCCCACCCCCAGAATCTCTGCCTACAAAACCCTGCAATTCTGACGCTGGATCTTACTAAATTTTTTAAATTTCAAGGTCCCATGATGCTGACAGCCCCACATTCTAAGTGGTCAGTCTGCCCACGGCCCTGGACCTCCGTCCCCCGGCCCCCATAAAGCCGAATTCAAGAAGGGTCCTTCCACCCACTCAAAAGGTTTCTAGGGGCAGTCAGCGCCCCTCCCCGCCTCGGGGGAGGCACTGAGGGCAAAGCTCGGGCGCCGCGGACGTCGCGGGGAGCAGGGTGTTCCAGAGGCGAAATTGACAGTGCCGAGACACGTGACAGTTAAAGCGTCACGTTCTGTGGCCCGCGAGGCTGGCACCAGGCAGGTCACGTGACGCGGGGGGCACCATGGGGTGATATGAGATGCAGGGCCTTTCAGATTACGTAGGAATGACGCATTCCCACCCCTTTTGGCACCTAGATTTCCGTTGGAAGATGCGACAGTTCCTGGCGTGGGGGCGGGCCCCGGGTCCTGGCAGTCGCACTTCCGTTCGGGGCGGCACAGCTTCCGGCCTCCGCCCCGCCCCGGGGCGAGGAAGAGACGCCGCCCGGTGCGCATGCCCAGAGTCATCCCCGAGGGGGCGGGGCCGAGCTGCGGGATCGGGAGCGGGGAAAGAAAAGGGAATTCCAACCTGTGGAACGTTGGGGGTCCCCGAGGCCAGCTCCTGTCCATTGACTGTGGATGGTGCTGGGGGCTGAGCCTCTGAGGACCCGCGGGGGGCTTTGGGATCCGCAGTGTGAGGACGTAGGGGAGTGTCCGTGTGAGTGGGGTTCGGGAGTTGCAAACTTGGGATCCAGAGGCCCTCTGGGCTCAGGTGCCGGGAAGGAGCTGGAGCCGCCATGCGGGACAGGACCCGAGAGCTGAGACAGGTGAGGAGTCGGGGCAGCAGGGTGGGGGTGTGGCGGGCGTGGAGGACCCTGGTCTCGGGGCGGGCAGGGATGACTGAAGGCCAGGAAGGAAAGACCCGGAAGCCCGTGGGTCCTGCGGGGCGAGAGCGACGGCAGGGAAGTGATGCGAATGACCCCGGCCCTGGCAGGGGGATGACAGTTCGGACGATGAGGACGAGGAGCACGTCGCGCTGGTGGTCCAGCCGGGCACCGCGCGCCTGGGGAGCCCGGACGATGAGTTCTTCCAAAAGGTAGGTGGCTGGGGTCTCGGCCCGGACCCACGAGGGGACTGGTGGACCCGAGGAGCAGTGCAATCTGGAGTATTTCGATATCTCCTTCAGCCCTCTCGGTCACCTTCCCCAGGTCCGGACAATTCGGCAGACTATTGTCAAGCTGGAGAATAAAGTCCGGGAGCTGGAGAAGCAGCAGGTCACCATCCTGGCCACGCCCCTTCCCGAGGAGAGTGAGTGAAACCCCGGGTGCTGAACGCATGCTCAGCCAGGGGGATTGTGGGGACTGTAGTTCCACGCAGGTGGTGCCCAGGTTGGTTTGTGAAGGTAGGGGCTGACGTTTGCGAATTATGGTCTTCTCTTGTTCAGGCATGAAGCAGGACCTGCAGAATCTGCGTGAAGAGATCAAACAGCTGGGAAGGGAGATCCGCTCTCAACTGAAAGGTGAGCTCCTAGGACCTCAGACAGATCCTTCCCTCTGGTTCTGCCCAACTCCTGGGGATTGTGTGGCCCAGAGAGGGCAGTGATATATTAGGGCACACAGGAGGCTTAGATCTAGAATATCTTTTTCCAGTCCTGACTTCCTCAGCTTCCTTTATATATAGTGAAACCCTTTACTCCTGAGTTGCTGCCCAAATTGCATTCTTTGGGCAGGAAGAATGGGTTTTGTTAGGAGGCCTCTGCATCCCATGGGAATTCACTGATATATTTCAACTATGCCCTGTCGGACTCGGAATATGTCTTTTTTTAAAGATTTATTGTTATTTATTTATGCATACAAGAACTGGGGTGTAGGCCAGAGGTGTGGGGGCAGGGAGGGGTATGTGAGAGGATTCACCCAAGACAGAGTGGGGAGCAGAACAGGCAGATCTACTGAAATACACAGCTGAAGGGAGACTGGAGAGGTCTGCTGCACCATGTGGGTTGGCTCCCTGGCCAGGGATTAAACTCATGTTGCAGTGGCTGGCAATAGCTTGATAGTGCTGAGACTTAACCTCTTGCACCACCAGGGAGGCCCAGAATTTGTCTTTTTATTACATTTATTAGGAAAATCCTATCATGTGCCCTATTGTGTGACTGGGGCATGACTTGGACCCTATGTCATGGTGACCAAGTGATTTTTAGGAGCCACCAGTCAAAGTCCTTTGCCCACCAATACCTTTTTTTAAAAAATATTTTGTTTTATATAATTCTTACATCATTTTTCATTTCCCCACCAATACCTTTATGTCTTCCCACAGTCATAGAGCCGCAGAAGGAGGAAGCTGATGAGAATTATAACTCGATCAACACAAGAATGAGAAAAACCCAGGTGGGTTTGTTGTTCCAGGAATTAAGACGTTTCAGCAAGTATTTTATAGATTAGATGGGAGAGTAGGAGTAAAGGTCTTTGGAGATCATCAGTTCAACCGGATGATTTTTTCGGATGAGGAAACTGAGGCTCACAGAGCAAAAGGTCAAAAAGCCAGATCTTCTGACTCCCCATCCATTATAACACCCTGCCTTCTCCTCTATTCAGTAAGAAGTTTGCTGAGTCCCCAGATAAGACCTGGGCTCAACTGTGAGACACAGTCTTTGCAGGAGGCAAGATGGGGAGTTGGAGTTGAATAGATGACAAAGACATTACACAGGTAGAAGACAGTGGCTAATGGCTCTGCCCAGGGAAGAAGAGGGAGAAGTCAAACGACTGGGAGGTTTCCTGCCCACATAAAAATATGTGGTGCTTCATAGGCAGAATTCAAGAAATCAAGAAAAGGAACTTCCCTTGGTGGGGGTGGCAGGAAGCATGCTGAATTAACCTTAGTAAGGAGATTTGAGATGATTTAACCCACCCCTTCTGGGTGCCCAGGGAGGAGTGGATTGGAGTTTTTGGAAGTGAGAGATGGAATAGGTGAGTCCAGAGCTCAGCAATGACCCCAGATTGAAGATGGAAAAGTTTGGGCATCTTAAAAGGGTACGGCTGAAGCCATGAGAGCTGGAATTCCCAGGAAGGAGCACGTGTAAGTCATCAGGGGAAGGAAAGGCAAGAGTGGATTTTAGGGAAGCCTGTGGTGGTCATGGGTAGGGGAGGCTGAGGGCCCACCTGGACCTGTGTCATCTCAGCAACAGACTGCCTCCAGCCACACTATGCTCCTCTTCTTTAAGCAGTTAGGCTAGTATTCAGCAAGTACTGCACAAATATTTGAGTACCTGCTGTGTGCCAGTCCCTTTCCTAGCTGCTTGGGATACAGCAGTGAACCAAAAATCCCTATTTTCATGGGCCTTCACATTACAGTGGGAGAGACAATCATAATAAATAAATCATATATTTTAGAATCATAACAAATATTAAGAGAGGGCCGGGAGAAGTTAGAATGCTATTTCAGTAAGTAGAGAAATGTTCCCTTAGAAGGTGACATGAGAACAAAGTCCTAAAGGCCTTTGTGAAGGATAAGCATTCTAGACCAAAGGAACAGCGAGGACAAAGGCCTGGGGTGGGGGTGTGCTCTGTTCTGGAAGGAGTAAGGAGCTGCAGTGGCTGGAAGAAGGGAGTGAGGGATCCATAGGTGGAGGTGAGAGCGGAGGGGAGGTGGGAGGAGGCCTGACAGGTCCTGGTAAGGGTTTTGGCTTTGACTTTGAGAGAATGGGGAGCCCTTCAATGTGGTTAAGGCAGCCGGCACCTTAACAGCATGTGCTGTTTGCTCGCTGTACCAGGGGGATGCTGAGGCCCAGACCAGACAGGGATCCTCCCGGGTGTGCCCAGCCTATATTCTCCATCCTTAGCATGGGATCCTGTCCCAGCAATTCGTGGAGCTCATCAATAAGTGCAACTCCATGCAGTCCGAGTACCGAGAGAAGAACGTGGAGCGGATTCGGAGGCAGCTGAAGATCAGTGAGTTGTGATGCCCGTCCCACAGGGTTAGGGGACTTGACCCAGCTCTGAGCAGGACTTTTCCTTCACAGCAAATGCCGGAATGGTGTCCGACGAGGAGCTGGAGCAGATGCTGGACAGTGGGCAGAGTGAGGTGTTTGTGTCCAATGTGAGTGTCTGCCGCTGGCTTCCCTGTCCTGGGCCGCCCATCCTTGCTAAGCCCTGGCTCTATTTTCTTGAGGGAGGGAATCCTCAATCTCAGAAGGGAACACATAGCATGCCTGAAGTCACTCCTTAGGCCTTCAGCCTCAGTTCTAGGCCCAACAGCTGCCCTAAAGCTCAACAGGAACTTTGGACCTGTTGCTGGTTTCCCTGTGACCTGCCCCTCCTTTCTTGTCTGCTCCCCAGATATTGAAGGACACTCAGGTGACTCGACAGGCGCTAAATGAGATCTCGGCCCGGCATAGTGAGATCCAGCAGCTTGAACGCAGTATCCGTGAACTTCATGAGATTTTCACTTTTCTGGCTACTGAGGTGGAGATGCAGGTGGGTCCCAGATGTGTGAGGCCATGTTTAGTCAGAACCCAGCTGTGACTGTCAACCTCCAGATACTTAGCTTCTCTCCAAGGCTTTTGTTTCTTTCCAGGCTTGGCCATGCCCCCAGGATGGTCCAGACCTCTACCCTTAGCTGTGCCCCAGAATTGCATCTACCTTTGTAGCCACTCAGCCACTCCTCTCTACTTAGCACCCCACCCTTGCACCCAACTTAGCCCACCCCAGGTATGGCCCCATCCCTGGCTCTTCTACCACCCATAGGATCCACTTCTCAGAGCTCCAGTCAAAGTTGCCCTCTAGAGGGCCTGCCTCTGAAAATCTGTATAAGGTTGAGGAGGGAGGTGGTATTCTTCCTCTGGCTCTGGTTTATGGGGTGAGGTGAACCTCCTAGTGTATTACCAGTGCCCTTTTACAGCAGCAGGTCATGGGGAAGGGGTTTCATTCAGCAGGAATACCAGGTCTGGTGGCGCCAGGGGGAGATAGGATTAGCAAGGGCTTCACAGCGGCCAGGAGATAGGCCTAGAAGAACAGGCAAATTCAGATGGATTTGTGAGGGGAAAGTTCACCCTCATGAAAAGTTATGAGCAATTTAAGGTGCTTGGCTCTTGGCTCCAAGCCACCATTACACATAGAGGTTGTGTGGGGCAAGGAGGCAGGCAGACGGGACTACCCAATCAGAGGAAGCCTGGCAGCCACCTGAGGATGTGAACTTGTGTCAGGCGTGGTCCTGCTCCGTGTCTTTGTTAGCACCGTTGTGTTGCCAGCAATGTCCTCTAGTCATTTGGGGTTGGTGGGGGGAGACAGAGGAGCTCTTGGGCCCTCCTCCCCTAGTCAGCCCCACCCACCTGCACGCCCCTTCTCCGAGCAGGAGGAGACGATCAACCGGATTGAGAAGAACATCTTGAGCTCAGCTGACTATGTGGAACGTGGGCAGGAACATGTCAAGCTGGCCCTGGAGAACCAGAAGAAAGCTCGGAAAGTGAGCCTCCCCTCCTGCCCTGGCCCCCAGTGACCCTTCTTCCTTGCCTGAACTTCCCTGACACGCCCCTCCTCTCCTGCAGAAGAAACTTATGATTGCCATTTGTCTGTCCATCACTGCCCTCATCCTGGTGATCATCATTTCTATCTCATTGATATGATACCTTCGCACATTCTCGGTGAGATGTTGTGGTCCTGCCCCTACCCTGCCCTCCCGGCCCGGGCCTGTCCTCCTCCTCTCAGATCCTCTTCTTCCTCCTTCCCTTGTAGGCACTAAGACCATCTGGGACCCAGTATCTGCCTTCTCTCCCAGGAGCTGGGGAGGGCAGAACAGAGCCTCCAGCCGGACCCCCACATTCACCCCGTGCACAGGGGCAGACGGTTCTCTGGGGTTGGCAGCCATTCATTCATGGGGGTCTTCTTGCTTGGGCCACAGTGCCTGGGGGAGGGCCTGCAGTGTCCTGTTTGGCTGGGACACACAGTTTTGTAAGAAATTTAAACAAAAAAAGAGCTTGGAAACTCCCTTGTGTGTGTGTATTTCTGGAAGGGCCAGCCCAGGGCCTCTAGGTGTCCAGCCTTCCCTCCTCTTGACCATCCTTGGTACCAGGCCCAGCCCAGGCAGGTGCAGAGGAGACTGTCCTAGTGCAAAGCCCATAGCCAACTGGCATGGCTCTTCTGTTCTCCCACAGGAATGGGGTGCTGGGGGGGGAGGTCTCACCCACATCTGGCTGGGTACTTACTGTCCTGGGGAAAGACTGCTGTGCATGACCTGAAGAAGTGAAGCTGGCCAGGCCAGACTGGGATACAGGTGAGAGGTGTGTGTGTGACATCAGTGGGCATTCCTAACTTGAGAGAAAGAGGTATTAGGGAAAAGTAATTGAGTAATTGAGGCTGTTATTTTTGGATACAACGTGCAGAAAGGGCCTGTCTGGCTGAGAGGAGTAGAAAGAGGGAGACATGTTTGAGTTAACTGTTAAGTGAGAGGAGCCAATTCTGGGGAAGAAGCAGGGCAAAGGGTTGCCAGGCAGAGGAAACAGCAGGCCTGGGCCAGGGCCTAGGAAAGGGCTTTGTCTTTGACATAAGAGGTCAGCTGGAGAGCCAGGGGCTCAGATGAGCATCACTGCTTCTTAAGTGGCTGAGGGGCAAGTAGAGGCAGAGAAGCTTGCCCCCTGGTTTTTATGAGGCACCCCTAGAATCTAAATTTCTAGGGGTTCCTAGTAGGGATACCTCGTTTCTGGGGTGGATGTGGTACCTGTCCCCAGATACCTGGTTTCAGGGGTAAGCTGGCTTCTGGCTCCCACCCTGGATGGAGTGATGGTGCCTGACCCAGACCTAGGCCTGGGAACTGGGTTTCTGCAACCTGGCCCCATCCCAGTTTTGGTCCCACAGGGACCTGCTGCTGTCACAATATCGCTTTCTGCACAGCCTGGGTGCTGGGTTAATGCCAGTCTACGAAAGATGGATGTAATATTTAGTGCAGTCTCGGATCCTGCCTCTGAACCTGGACTCAGGGGCTGCGGGAGGTCCAGAGGGGGGCATTGGGCTTCTATGATCCGCGACCCTCGTCTGCTCTGCTGCCATCCTTTTTAGCTGGGCGCCTGGCTGCAGCGCCTCTCGGCGGCCCTGGCCTGGCAGTTTCACTGCGCCTGCGCAGGGTTCCCGTGCGCGCCGGGTCGGGAGCGGCGGGCGTGGCGGAGACGGTGGCCTGGTCGCAACCAGAAAACGATTGGCCCTGGGATTTAATGGCTGTTCCTGGGGAGGGTGGCGATTGGTCTGTGGGAGTGAGTGCCCTGGTTTAACAACTAGGCAGAGGACGCTGATATGGGTGGGGCCTCAGCAAGTCGCACTCAAAAGTGGTTGGATCACAGAGCCAAGGGGTTGATCAAACAAACCTCCAGAAGCAGCGGAAGGCGCTAGCGTGTGGCTGACTGCGGGGAGCAGTGATTCAGGGATTTCGCAAACTCCCCAGTCGCTGAACTCGCAGCAGCAGAAGTCTGGGAGGGTACCCACCCCTGAGATCAGGTGTCCTGTTTACAGATGAAGCTCTAGAAACCTGAAGGAAAGAGCTCCTCATTCTCAGCTGTGTGCAACGCACTTTGGGTGTCCATCTGATGGAGAAGAACGGGGAGTCGTGGGGCTAGGCCGATCCTGCCCCTGTAGAAGCCTGATTTGGACACAGGGCCTCTGAGCTCCCCTGATCCTCCATTTCTTCCCTTGCTGCCAGCACCTTCGGCTTGTTGGTCTCCTTTGTCTATTCCCTGAGCTTGGCCACACTGGACAGCCCCACCCCTGAAGGCTGCTTGCCTGTCTGACCCAGGAAGCTGTCTAGAACATCGTGGAAGAAGTGGCTTGATAGCCAAGTGAGATCTGGAATGCTGGGTTGACTGAACTTTTCCAGTGGCTTCAGGGGCCCACAGGAGGTCTTAAGCAGGTGAGCGGCCAGTTTGGAGCTGACCTAGGACAGGGGATCCTTGCACTGGAGATTTCATAGGTCCCTTATGCAAACCCCTTCCTTGTGAGAAACCAGCTTCAGTGAGGAGCTAAGGGATGGTTTTGTACTGAAATTCTGACCTGGTAGCTGTCATCCTGCAGGTACCAGGATCTTGGTTAGTTGTGACTTTTCTAACTCCGTCTTGCATCACAACATTTCTGCTGCAGCTCTTTTCACTTACTGCCTCACTCAGTAGTTCACGGTTAAATTCCCAAGAAAAGGAATCTGACTGGTCTAATCTACTCTCTGAGTCAGGCTATATTGATTTACCTATGAATTGTCCCCCTTAAGTCAAGACTTTACCCTTGACATACCCAAGGTGTATGTGAGGTGTTACATGGCACAGAATGCTGAGGCAGACTATGTGTGTGAAGGAGGAGTAACTGAACTCAGTGATTGACATTCCTGGTTCAGTCCTGTGGTAGATTTATTATTGTCCCAAATACATATAGTCCTTCCTCCTGGGCCCTCATTTTAGGAGGGTCATACATTCCTGCCCCTATAATAGGCTTGCCATCTGACTTACTTTCGCCAAAGGAATGTGAGTATACATGTAAAATACTAGCTAAAATATATAAAACATGTAAAAAAAATATGTAAAATACAAGCTTCTAAATAGAAGCTTTGAGGGCCTTCCCGGTGGTACAGCAGTTGAGCGCTGGGCTGCGAAGCTGCCTGCAGCCTCTGCAACGCCGGTTCAATCCCTGGCCCCCGGCGAGGATCCCACATGCACAGACCTCTTATGCCGCACCTACTGCTCCCCTCAGCAGGGTACTTTGTCAGTCTGCCTGTTCTGCTGCCCGCTCTGGCTCTGGTGAATTCTCTTACCCTCACATGCTTCTGACTGTACCCAGTGCTTGTACAAATAAATAAATCAATCTTAAAAAAAGAATAGAAGCTTGAAGTACCAATGGCAACTTCCCTTCTCTTTTTTTCTCTCTCCAATGAACCTAGCAATTTCCATCATGACTTCTTCATCCTGGATCCCAGAATTAAGATGGCGTGGAATTGAGCTCTAGCCCAGCTCTAAAATGATGTGTAAGAAAAACTTCTCTTGCTATGAGCCACTGATTTTGATGATCCACATTTTCAACCAGTGAACAATATAACTGACAAGGTTCTTAAGTCATATAGATTGATTAAAACTCATCTTGTGGCAAGGGCCATTCAAACATGTGATTCTTACCCCTTTTGTAAAAACTTGTGAACTAGGGCCCCCCTGGTGGCACAAGGGGTTAAGTCTCAGCACTATGAAGCTACCACCAGCCACTGCAGCACAAATTCTATCCCCAGCCAGGGAGCTGACCCACATGGCACAGTAGACCTCTACTGTCTCACCCGCTGCTCCCCTTAGCAGTATATTTCAGTAGATTCACCTGTTCTGCTCCCCACTCTGTCTCTGGTGAATCCTTTTACCTCCTTCCACCTCTGGCCTACACCCCAGCTCTTGTATACATAAATAAAATAAATCTAAAAAAAAAACAAACCAACTTGTGAACTGACCAATGTAATACCTAATAAAACCTTTCAATTAGTCAAGATGATTCAGAGAAAAAAGATTAAGAGTGTAACTCTTCCAAAGGAGTTAGCAAACTCCACTTACTTACAATGAAGTCTAAAGAGATAGGCATATCTGAAAGTAATTGTGGATTTGACTTTTAGCCCATGGAACTGACTGGAATAGAACATTGATAAAAGATCTCTCACAACTCCCCCAGGAAAGCTATTAGCTTGGATTTTTATAAAGTCCATGAATGTTTAGGACTTAATATGACTTTGAGGACTCCCAAATTTGTGTGGAGAATGGAGACTGAGAAAGCTGTTTTACATCTGAAAGGCATAATCTCCAAAGTCTTCTTTAATAAGTGGAAAAGGATGGGCCACTTTAAGAGCCCCCTTCATTTGGTACATGGAGAATGTTCTAGAAAGCAGTCCTATTTCCTGGAAGAAATGAGAGAGGGGCTTTCTCAATATCCACCCAGCAGGACTTTAGAATTACTATGGACCAGTAACTTCTGTGTGTCTTTCATCCTTCTTTCTGGGAGTCTTTACTGCTATTACCTTGTCCTTGTTCTACTTTTTATGTTGAATGTGGGGGGTGAGGGAAAAGCAGAGATAACTTGGGTTTATTTTTTTTTTGGTTCATAGGTCTCTGGATCAAGAGAAGCCACATCTGGGTTTGACATAGAGACTATCAGAGATCCTGGACTTGCGCCTGATGCCATGATCAGGTCTCCTTTGAGTAGGGGATGTACTTATTTTGCATGTGGAAGGTACATAAAGGTCATGTTTGTGACAAAGAGGACAGATGGGAAGGAATTTACAACTGTTCTAAGCCTTAATTGACTCCCCCTAATGGGCCCCACCATACAAAAACATTGTGTTCCCACACCACTGACATCAGCTCTGGGCATGTTGTTTGCTTTAGTGATAGAAATTGAGTAGGAGTAACAGGTACCACTTGAAAGAAATACCTTCGGGGCCTGCCAACTTTCCTGTTTCTGTCTTGAGATCGAGTTCCAGATTAGGCTTGTTCTTTCAGACTGTATTCTGGCACAAAGGTAATATAGGACATGTCACATGGAAAACAGAATATACAGAAAAACATTTCTTGTGATAAGCCACTGAGATTTGGGGGTGTCTGCTTCTGCAGCATAACCTGGTCCTAGCTGACTGATAAAAGTTTCCTCCGTATTGCAAAGGCTCTCTATCCATTTTCCTTCCCTAATACCATGACTATTTGGCATGCCAAAATGAGCTGTGAAGTCTGAACCTTTACCCCTGTTTAGTGTTATTTAATCTTTCAGTTTCTATCCAGTGAATTTTCTTTTCTTTTTTTTTAAGATTTATTTATTTATGCATACAAGAACTGGGGTACAGGCCAGAGGTATGGGGAGGTGAGAGGATTCACCAGAGACAGAGTGGGGAACAGAAAAAGCAGATTAACTGAAATTTACTGCTGAGGGGAGCAGCTGGCGAGACAGAAGTCTGCTGTGCCATGTGGGTAGCTCCCTGGCCGGGGATCGAACTCGTGCTGCAGTGGCTGTGGATAGCTTCATAACTTGCGTCTTAACCCCTTGTGCCACCAGGGGGGCCCTATCCAGTGAATTTTCTTGATTCTTGCCAGTTCCTAGAAACTAATGTTAGCTGTTCATACTAAATAGAAAAATAGGGGTTCTCCTGGTGGTGCAGGTGGTTGAGCGCTGCGCTGCAAAGCTGTCTGCAGCCTCTGCAGCACTGGTTCGATCCCCGCCAGTTGGTTGGCGAGGGTCCCACATGGCCCAGCAGACCTCTCCTGTCTCACCCAATGCTCCCCTCAGCAGTGTTTTCGTTAGTCTGCCTGTTCTGTTCCCCGCTCTGTCTCTGGTGAATCCTCTCACCCTCCCACGCATCTGGCCTGTACCCCAATTCTTGTATAAATAAATAAATCTTTAAAAAAAAATAGAAAAATATCCAGAGGAGTTGGGCCCTAGACATCTTAGCATCACCTTGGTGCCTAGTACATGTCACTATCATATACAGTGGCATTCTTGTGAAGGAACATCCAAAAGGAGAAAAGAGAGAGAAAGCAAAGTCCAAACTTGCCTTAACTGTGTGGATGTCCACTCTTCTAAGCAGGCCCAACATAACAGATAGTAAGTGGAAATTCTATATTGGTACAACTGTGTGAAATGGAGACGCAACTAACAAACAAAATGGCTGAAACAAAATAGAAATTTACTTCTCTCTTAGTATGGCGGGTCTTCACATGAAGCTATCAAGACTGACCCAGGAATAATTTTATTATTTATATTTTTGGATAGAAGAACTGGGGTATAGGCCAGAGGTGTGGGGGGTGAGAAGATTCACCAGAGACAGAGTGGGGAGCAGCACAGGCAGATCTACTGAAATACACTGCTGAGGGGAACAGTGGGTGAGGCAGAAAAGGTCTGCTGTGCCACGTGGGTTAGCTCAGCTAGGGGTTGAACTTGTGCTACAGTGTCTGCAGTGTCTCACAGTGCTGAGACTTAACTCCTTGCACCACCAGGGAGGCCTACATTTAACTTTTTGAGAAACATGATTAAATCACCTTTCTAAGAGGTCTTATTAATTTATGCTAAACATGGGACTTCACTTCTGGTCTTTGAAAAATTACAAAGTTGTGTAGCCTTTCAGTGTAGGGCTCTAATTATAAAATTAGTCATTATCCTATCCTTTCTCTACCAATTTGAATAATCATATTTTTCATAAACCAAATTTCCAGAAAGTCAGGGCTGTTTTTGAACCCTCTCCCACGTCCCATTGATTCATTTTCTTTTTTCTTTTTTTTCCCAAGATTCATTTATTTATGCATACAAGACCAGGGGCATAGGCCAGAGGTGCAGAGGGGAGGATTCACCAGAGAGAGTGGGGAGCAGAACAGGCAGATCCACTGAAATACACTGCTAAGGGGAGCAGCAGGCAAGACAGGAGAGGTCTGCTGTGCCATATGGGTAGCTCCCTAGCCGGCCAGGGATTGAACTCATGCTGCAGAGGCTGCAGATAGCTTCACAGTGCTGTGCTTAACCCCTGTGCCACCAGGGAGGCCGATTAATTTATTCCTGTGCCAGTAACATACTATTTTTACTCCAGTACTTGGGTGTTTATCTGCAAATGTCACCTCCACTGTTTTTTAAAAATGTATTGCATATGAACTTTGGATTTTCAAGTTCTGTTTACAAATCCTCTTGGATGGCTATGAATTTAAGAGTTAAATTGGAGAGAATCAACATCTTTTAATGTCCTTCCATTTAGGTGCATAGTATTTGTCCCCATTTAGGTAGGTGTTAGATGCTTCAGGACACACACTGTCTTCATATAGGTTCTGCATATTTCTTATAAGGTTTATTCCTTTGTAGTTTGTCAGTTTTATTAATATGACTGGAACCTCTTCCTTCCCAAGTGTATTTTCTAATCTGTCATTGCAGTATCTAAGAGGCCTCAGTTTATTATCTTTAAAAGTTCAGAACTGGGCCTCCCTGGTGGCGCAGCGGTTGAGCGCTGGGTTGCGAAGCTGCCCGCAGCCTCCGCAGCTCCGGTTCGATTCCCGGCTGCTCCCCGGCCACTGGAGGAGGGTCCCACATGGCGCGCAGACCTCTCCTGCCGCCCGCTGCTCCCCTCAGCAGTGTACCTCGGTCCTTCTGCCTGCTCTGCTCCCCGCTCTGGCTCTGGTGAATTCTCTCACCCTCCCGCGCTTCTGACTGTACCCAGTGCTTGTATAAATAAATAAATAAATCTAAAAAAAAAAAAAAAAAAAGATTAAAAAAAAATAAATAAATAAAAAAATAAAAGTTCAGAACTACTCAGTAAGAGGTTTCCATGGTCAAATAAGTATGGGCTAGACAAAGCTAGATTTTTTCATTTGGGGACTTATCAAAGACTTTCATACACTTTTGCTCCCCTAGAAGGGGTACAGGAAAGGGTACAGGAAATTTCTTAGTTGATGACAGAACCCTTTGTCACAGACATCTTGAAACATACTTTGGAAAACCAGGTGACCAATGACCCCTCTCGTTTCTGATTTTTCAGCCCAGGAACCTCCATTAAACCTTATCCGATGCCCAAACTCAAGCTCCCATACCCCGACAAGAAGAAAAAAGACAACCCAGTGTGAAAGTAAATGCTTTAATTAAAGTGTTGCTCAGAGGAACCATGTCTCTCAACAGCCTCCACTCCACCCAACTCTCTCCGCTGGGCAAGGTGAGCAGGCTGCCTGGGGGGCAAAGGATACGGGGTCTAAAGAGTGAGCTGGGGCAAAGGAGGTGAAGGAGGCATCCTGTGGGGGCTGAGTTCCTGGGAGTGTATGTGGGGTGGGGGCAAGGGCCTCAGGATGGACCCTCTTCAGGCATTCCTAGCAAAGCCACAAGGGGCTCGAGGGGCGTGGGGGTGCTGACAGACACGGGGTGAGTGCGTTCATGCTTGCGCAGGTCGCTGGCACTCAGGAAGGCCTTGGGGCATTGAGGGCAAGTGTAAGGGCGCACAGAGCTGTGGGTGCGGCTGTGCTTACGCAGCCCAGCCCTGTCTGAGAAGCTCTTGCCACACTGGGTGCAGGGAAAGGGCCGTAGCTCGGGGTGGGAGCGCTCGTGCCGTCGCAACAATGTTGGCGTGGAGAAAGTCTCCTTGCACTCCCTGCACACAAACTGTGGTGGCTTCTCGTCGGCCTCCTCACCCCCTACAGGACCAGAAGCCTCCCCAAGCGCAGAGTCTTGGCACTCCACATGCTCCACTGTCATGCCCACCACTTGCCACTGAGTGGCCATCACACCACCTGATTCAGGGGGCAACCCTAGCAGCCCTGCTGGGGGGTCCCCCAGCCCCGCTCCTGTTGTGGGGGCCGCAGAGCCCTCACCTGCCACGCTGACCGGCAGTGCCAGCCCCACTACCAGCTCCTGCTGCGGGGGAGCCCCTGCGGCCTCGCTACTTCGGTGGGTCCGCTCATGCTTCCTCAGGCTTGATGACACCACAAAGGATTTTCCACAGGCATTGCAGTGGAAGGGGCGCTCCCCCGAGTGCACCCGGCTGTGCTTTGTGAGACTGGCTCGCTCAGCGAAGGCTCGCCCGCACTCCTCGCAGCGGAAGGGCCGCTGGCCCGAGTGCACCAGCGCGTGCCGCTTGAGGTCCCAGGACGCCACGAATGTCTTGTCACACTGCAGGCACTTGAATGGCCGGTCGCCCGTGTGCACCCGCCGGTGCATGGCCAAATCCGCCGGCTGCCGGAAGTCCTTGCCGCACTTCTCGCAGCGGTAAGGCTTCACGCCCTCGTGCGCTCGCTGGTGGCGCCGGAAGCTCGAGGGGTCGGAGAACATGCGGCCGCAGCGTGGGCACAGGAAGGGCTTCTCACCGGAGTGCGTCCGCTCGTGGCTCTGGTAGGAGCTGAGCTGCGTGAAGCCCTTGCCACAGGCGGGACAGCGATAGGGCTTCTGCGCGGCATGGATGCGCTGGTGGCAAGTGAGTGAGGACGAGCGGGAGAAGCTCTTGCCGCACTCTGAGCAGAGGAAGGGGCGTTCCCCGGTGTGGGACCTGCGGGAGTGTGGAGGGGCCGGCATGAAGCCTGCAGGCCCGTGACCTGGCTCGTGCTGCCTGTCCAGTCTGTAATTCAGGGCCCCCTGACATCCCTAGGAGTCTTGGCCCAATCTATTAAAATCCACAGAGTTATTTCCCAAGTAAAAAACCTTCAGACCGAGTGTCTAGATAACAGGCAAGACTCCTCTCTGAACACCTGAGACCAAGCCTCTTTCCCAGCTCCAGAGACCCTCTGAGGGGCCCAGCTTCAAGCCCGACGCCCCTTCTTGCTGGCCGGGAATTGAGGCCAATCAGACCCCGCTTCCATCTGCAGGCACCAAGCCGGTGCAGGCGCCAATCCAATGCGGTCACCCCCTCCCAGTGACCAACCAGGGGTACCAACTCCCACGTGCAGACCCATGGTCCCGCCCTCATCTCTTTGGGACCCAACCTCAGGTCCCACTGGCCAGCTCTTCCCCACCCGTTCAGACCCCCCTCACCGCTCGTGGTTGCGCAGGTCCTTCAGCTCTGCGTAGGCCTTGCCGCAGCGCTCACAGCCGTAGGGCCGCAGGCCAGCGTGTGTGCGCCGGTGCTTGCGAAACACCGAAGGGTCGGCGAAGCTCTTGCCACAGTCCGCACAGGTATAGGGCCGCTCGCCCGTGTGGCCGCGCTGGTGGATCTTGAGCTTGGAAAGCGCGCCGTAGGCCTTGGGGCAGTGTGTGCAGCGGAAGGGCAGCTCGCCTGCGTGGGAGGCCAAGTGCACGCGCAGGCACACGGGCTGCATGAAGCGGCGGCCGCACTCGGGGCATGGGAAGGGCTTCTCACCCGTGTGGCTGCGCCCATGGCTGCGCAGCTCGGGTGCTGTTTTGTAGGCTTTGGGACACAGAGGGCAAGCGTAGGGCCGAGGCTTAGCTGCTGCGCCTGACACCTTGTCCCCACTGGCATCTTCCACTTTGGGTTCTGTTTCTGGCTTCAGCTTCACCTCGGCCGCCTGCTCTGCACACTCTACAGACCCGTGTGTGGCAGCATGACGTGCGGCCCTGGGCGCATTTGGGAACGTCTTGGTACAGGACAGGCACTTGTAGCGCCTGCCCGAGCGCTTGTAGCCCGGGGCTGGGGTTCGGGCCTCCATAGACTCCACCTCCATAGCCTCGATGGGCGGGACTTCTCTGCAGGAGAAGCAAAGTTAGACTGAAGCCACATGTTTTTGCCATTCTCCAAGGCCTCTCTCCTCACCCTGAGGAGGACTCTGGGGAAGCCTATCTTATCTGCATTTTCCATCCGGGAGGCCACATCCTTCCAAACATTCCTGAGTCTGACATTCTGCCCTCTAGGTTCCGCTCTGTTCACTGATGAAAGGAGTTGAATAGGTGACCTAAAAGGCTAAGTGAGGGGGCAGAAGTCATCAAACTGTCCACCTCACTTCCTTCCCCAGCCTCAGGGCTTTTCTGAAATGCCTGGTATTCCCAGAAGGCCCAGGTTCTAGCCTGTCATTATTTTCCTTCTTCAGGAAGCGTTCAAGGCATGTGCCAGAAAATTATGCCAGGCTGCAGACACAAAGGTACCCAGATGTGGGGTCTGCCCTGAAGCTCCCAACAAAGACAGACACAGGGCCAGAAGAGGGCAGAAGCATTGGGCTAACTGGTGGCTGGCAGTGTCTGTATGGAATTGACATATTCCCTGCGTATGTATTTTGTTTTCTGCTCTGGTTGGTTAACTTTCAGAGGCAGCAACTGTTGACACAAAATTCTGGCAGATGGAAGGGACTCCACCCGAGACAGGAATCCTGGTCCACCCTCTGGAGCCATCAGGCTCCAGTGCTCTGGTAAAGGAGAGCTGTTACCCTCAAGGCAACTTGAACCATCCTTGGCAGTTAGAAGCCTCTTTCTCTCTCTCTCTCTCTCTCTTTTTAATGTATTTATTTATTTAAAGTAACAGTGCATTATAAGTTTCAGGTGTGCACCATTTAAAATCAACATGTGTATATACTAGATTAATTCCACCACCTGAAGTCCAATTCTGGCTTTCACCGCACAGTTAACCCCTTTTGCCTGACTTACTCTTCCCCCTTTTATTCCCTCCTACTGCTCTTCTGCTTAATTGTTCTTAGCCTTTCAATGAATCTGCTCCAGCCTGGCCGCCTCCTAGGACACCTGCTCTAGTTAAGGCCCCTTCTTTGTTGGTTCAGAGCCCAGACAGCCTCCACCCGGCTGCTACCAGGGATCATAGCTAGGAGGAAAAAGGATTAATGGCTACAGTTAGACTTAACACCAGCTCATCCTTCCTGGGGGATGAAGGGAAGAGGATTATGGCAGATCCACTTCAGGAGTGCTCAGTAGTAGCTGGGGTAGGGGGAAAGACATTGCTAGAGAGGGGAGGGGAGCCCCGGTGTGCTCAGAAACTAGGCTGGAGATGGCGGGGGCTGGGTTCTAGGGCTCCTTTCTAGGCCTGTTTCCTCATACCCCAGGGGTTGGTGGCTTCTAAGTGAAGACCTGGGAAGGATGCAGAAGCCTCTGGGGAGAGTGGCAAGGCTTAGTGCTTTAGAGTCAGCACTCTTCTGCCTCATGGTCCTGCCTGTACCCCAGTACTACACACACAGCCTGATAGGCCACTGGAGTTTTCTCCCTAAAGCACCGTGTGAGGTTCTCTGTCCCCTGCCCAGATGCGACTTCTTTCACATCAGGCAAGTTCTCAGGTCCTTCCCGGTTGTCATAAATCCTTCAAGACCCACTTCACCAAGGAAGCTTTGCATCTCCTCACTGGTTTTGGCCCAACCCCATGCCATGCTATTCCACCCTCTGCTTCACTAACTCCTGGGGCTGGGAGAAGAGTTAAAGGGTGAGAGGCCAACTTTCTCCATGGCATGAATTTCCCCCATGGAGTTTCCAGGGGATCCCTCACTATCACCGAACAAGGCACTTATTACCTCCCTCCAGACCATCTTTGACAGTCTGATTTTCTCCTTAAAAATACCATAGCTACATTTACTGAACACTTGTAAAAAGCATATTGTATCCTAAGCTCTTGACTTGTATTGCCTCACTTAAACTTCATGTCAGCACCACCAGAAAAGTTCCATTATTCTCTTCCCATGACAGGGCCCTAGGTTCTGAGGAACAACACAGCATTGTGGTTAAAGTGCAGGATCTCTGAAACCAAACTGCCTGGCTTTGAACAGTACCTCCCTCACTGCCGAGCTGTGACCTTGTGCAATTTAATTCATGCCTTAGAACCTCAGTTTTCTCATCTGAAAAATGCAGGGTTGGGTGAGGGTTGAATGAGATAATTACTGCCTTCAATTACTGAGAGTCTTCTCAGAGCCAGATGCTCTGCTGAGTGTGCTACCTTATTCTCTTGTCGTTTCCTAAGATAGGGATTATTGTCCTCACTTGACAGGTGAATAAAGGTTCACACAGCTAGTGTGGGACTTGGTCAGGCAACTGGCACTCGAACTCAGGTGTTTAACTTGCCAGGCTTTATGAGGCCTTGCCAGACTTGTCTGCTGCCTGGACCATCCCCACCATGACCAGAACCCTAAGCTCAGGTCACACCTTTGTCTCTTCCCACCCGGATGAACCACCCTGCAAGCACAGTCGGCACCTTCGTGTTACTGTTTCCCTCTCAGAGGGCTGGGTCTTCGGTTCTGAGTTCTGGGCTTCACTCTTTCATCTGTGAACCAGAAACAGCATAGCTGAGGGGATGGAGGTAAATCCCTCCTCCTAAGGTATTTCCTAGAGAAAAGGGGAGTGCCAGGTTGGCCCCAGGAGGGGCCCAGCTCCATGGAAAGTGGAGGGCTAGCTAGGGTAGTCCCCTGTCTAAAATCCAACCAGCACCTCCTCTGCCTGTTCATAGAGGACTCTTCTACTCTTCACTCCCTGAAACACTTGCTGTTTCTCTAAACCAGGTCTCTGAACCCCAATCATCCCGGAACATGGGGAAGGACGCAGAAATCTGTACTTTAAACACACTCTTTGGATCATTCCAACCAATATTCAATACCAAAGATCCAAGCACACATCCTTGGATCCTCATAAGCTTCTAGAAGAAAGGCATCTTTATTATACACCTTTTCCAGACGCAGAAATTAAGGCGCCCCTAAGGGATTTTGTGCACAAGGTCAAGGACCCAGACTCAAACCCAAGTCTTCAGATGCCAGGGCTGGGCTTTTTCTCTACCAGTCTTCATTTACTTAAGGCTTATTAGCCACATCAAGACTTTCCCACTGCTTCTAGGACAAAGTCTAGTATCTTTTCCATGACTGGCCAGGCCCTGAGCCATCTAACTCCTGCCAACCTTACCTTCTAGCCCACTAGGCTTCACCCACACAAGATCCTTTCTTTTGAGCAAATTCCTTCTGACTTCAGGGATTTTGCACCAGTAGTACCCTCTGCCAGGACCACTATTCCCCTAAGATCTATGTAGCTCTTTCATGTGGGTCTCAGCTCTCTGTCAGTTCCTCAAAGAGGGCTTTCCTGGCTGCCTTCCCTGCTCTATCTATATGCTATCTTCACCCCTGCTTCACTGTATCTCCTCCTCCCCTTCTTTAATTTCCTTGACAGTGTTCATCTGGACAACTTTCTCTCCAAGCTTACCATGGGTCAGAATTTTTCCTGTATGCCTCACAACTACCTAGAAATGTTTTATGTATTGAATGCACATATGCATGGATAAAAGACCATGTGAGGACACAGTGATAAGGTGGCCATCTACAGGCCAGGAAAGGAGCCCTCACCAGGAATCAGTACCTTAATGCTGAACTTGCCAGTCTACAGGACTGTGAGAAAGAGATTTCTGTTGTTTCAACCACACAGTCTGTGTTTTGTTTTGTGGTCTGGTAGCCCAAACAGACTAGATCAAATAGTATTATATCCCCCATTTTTTCAGACAAGGATAGTGCGGCACACAGCAGTGAAGTAACTGGTCTTGATCACAGCCAGTGAGAGAACGAACATATGAATGGCCCAAGGGCCAGGTGGCCCAGAGCCAGGAGGCCTGCCTCTCCACTTGTGTTCTGTCCCCTGAATTCTACTTACTAAACTCACACACTTCATGCCATGCTTCATTCTGTCTCCAGGCAAAGAGCCAGGGACCTTTTTAATTCTGGATCCTCTATGCCTAGAACCCTGCTTGGTACCTCAAAAACAATCAATCAACCTCCAAGAATTCAAACTCAGGCTTACAGCTTTTGCCTTCCCCATAATGGGAGTCGATGAGAATGCTGGTAAACAACTATTTATTAATTTAATTTCTCTGCCTCTCCAAGTTCAGAAGGTCCAAATATCAGTCTAATACCCCACACTGTGGGTTCACTGTTTCAGTGAGGGAGCCTTGTCTTTGTTTCATTACTGGCTTAAGAGGGAGATAAAATCCCACTGCCTAAATAGGCTCTAATACAGAATTTTGAATCCCAGAGATTTTAGGCTAGCAACCTGCACAGATAAGGTGGAAAAGGAGCGACTTTTTAATCCCCTCTGCACCTCACTCTCCCCATGTCTAAACAAGCAGTCCCAATAGGGCTCACAGGCCAGAAGAGATTTGGTGAGATAGTGGGTTGGGAGTTGTGAACCGTGCAGAGGTGAGAGGTAATCACCTCCTCAGCTCCCAACTGGTCAATTCACAGCCCAGCTCCCACTTACTTTTCCACACTCAGCTCCAGTGGCACTGACCCCACCCCGACTGCGAACACAATTCTCAAACTTCCCCACCTAAAGACATCACATGCAGCTCCCTCTTGCCTTCTCCTAGGGGGAAATTCTTGTATCCTTTAAATACTCCGCTTCCTCGGTGCCCTCAGGAATACTGAAAAGGCGTTAGGGGTAGGGCGCCGCGGTGCTCGTGCCTCGGTTTCTTCATCAGTAAAATGGAACGTTTTGAGTCATGTGGGAGTTTGAAGGGCTTTAGGGCCTAAGGGACGCATTGAGGAATGGCCGAGGGCTGCGGAAACCCTGCGCTGCTCGCTCCCTGCAACCTTTGTGTCGGCGCCGGCGCCAGACAAACAGCCCCACAGGGCAGGGCGCTGGGTAGACACGTCTTGGAACGAGCCCTGGTTAAACGTGGGCTCGGAGAACGTGGCACGAAGGAATAAACGAAGAATGAGAAAATGAACAAATGAATGGACCGAGGGCCAGACGCTGGACAAAGGCCTGCAAGATGGCGTTCTCTAGGACCGCGGGAGGGGCGGCCGGGACCTCGGCCGAGGAGGGGGTTCCGCCGGCGCCGAGCGCCCTGCTAGGCGGGTCGCGCGCCTGGGACAAAAGCCCACAACATGGCGGGCTCTAGGACCCCCGGGCCCGCCCCGTGCAAGGCGGACAGCCGCGCCGCCGGAGCCCAGGCGACCGCAGCCGCCGGCCCGCGGGGACAGCCGGCGGGTTCTAGGACCCGCTGGGCCGGAGCCGCCTGCACCCGCCCGAGGCCGCACCGCTCCCGCCCCGCCCGCGCTGCTCGCGCCAGGCCAACCCCATCCGCCCTCAGCGCCCTCAGGGAAACCGATGTCCTTCCCGACAGCGTCCGCGCTGGTGCCCCCGGGGGTCCCCGCGGCCTCTCCCAGCGCCTCCTACCTGAATGCACTCGGGTCGGCTCGGCGGCGCCAGCTCCAGCTCCTCGGACGACGGAGCCCGGGACGCGGCCGGGGAGGGGCAGGCGCTAGGACCCGGCGGGGGGCGGGGGGCGGGGAGGCGGGGCCGCGAGCGGAAGTGGAAGGAGCTCTCCTGGCTACCGAGGAAGGCAGAGTTTACCCGAGCTCCCCCAGCCGAAGGGGGCGAGAAGCATCTTGCCGGGTCTCAGTGGGTGCGAGTGGCAGGGGACGTCGGGCAGGTCCCGGTGTGACCCGGCTATCGCGAGCCTGGGGCCAGCTCATCCAGGACTGGAGGGTGGGAGGACAGAGAGGCCATGCTCGGGATCGGTACACCCGAACCCCGCCTGTATTCCATAACATTTCCTTTAACAGCGAGGAGTGAATGAATCGACTCCCATCTGCCTTGAGCTTTTCAGGGAGCCCCACGAAAAGTGTCGCCAAATTACTCAGGTCAGGGCTGCAGAACCCTTTTTCCCCTCCTCTGTGTCCAATCAATATGCACCGGAACGATTTTCGCTGCCCCTGCCGGAAGTGTGGCTGAGGGGGCGGGTTACGACGCAGCGCTCTGACCTACGGGGGCGGGGTCGGTGCCGCGTTTGAGCTAATGCTCGCCGATTACCGGAAGTGTGTCTGTGTGGAACGGCACTTGGAGGCGGGACAGGATATGTTCCCGAAGGCGGAGGTTTCGCGGGGAAGCTTTTGCGGCCAGGACACTTCCTGTTTCCTAGTAACAATAGGAAGTGTCCGCGGACCCGAGGCTAGACTCTTGGTTCGTGCCAGCTGCGCCCACTTTCCTTTACCTCCTTCCTTTCCCTCCTCCTCCTTTCCCCCTTTCTCTCCCCTCTCACTTCCCAGGAGCCCTGGCAGAGTGTGGTGTGTGGAAGCGCGAGAGTCCCCGTACAGCCACCCCTTGGGGCGCGCGGCTGCAGTTAGGGTGAGGGTCCCATTGCGCAGGCGCGCTCCCGTTCGCGGTCCCCAACGGACGCACCCGCGGCGGGAGCGAGAAAGGGCCACCGTGTGAGGTAGGGGTCCTAAGAGTCACTTGGCAGAGATGAGTAAGGCGAAAGGACCTGGCTGGTGCTTAATTAGGAGAGGGGATTCTTGAGCGAAAGGGCTTTGTGAGGTGAGAAATTACGGAGCAGGTTCAAAAAGGGGATTTAGTGTCGGAGATAGGAGTTTATTGGGATCCCATGGGAGTGAGGAATCATAGTGAGAGAAGGCCAAGGGGGCATAGGCGTGGGGAGCAACTATGGAGAGACAAGGGCTTTGGAAAGAAGATTGCCAGAGTCAGTGAGTTTGCTCTTGTGTAAACTTGTGTTGTGAGGATTCAGTGACACAATGCGTAAGCTCTGGACAGTGGTGGATGGTATCGCTGTTAGCATGCTTTGTTGTCATCATCAGTGTTTGAGAGGAGGTAGAAGAAAAATGAGAAGGGATAGTAAGGATGGGAGGAATGGGAAAGGAATAGGTAGGGGGTGCAGACCAACCAAAACTGGGATGGAATTTCCAAGATGGAATATAGTTTGGGTTTAGGGGAAGAAGGTGAAAGAAATGGTCAAGAGACTCTTGGAAAGAAGACCTTCTGGCCCTGAAAGCAATAGGGGAGGGGAACAAGCCACCTCATTCTCTGAAGAAAGCCTCTTAAGCCCTCAGCTATCAACTGGAGAAAGAGGCTGCTTTTTTAGTACTGTAGGCTACTCTTTTTAGCCAAGGCATCAAGGAGTGAGGAGGACTGGACTTTTATAATTGAAGGTTCTAAAAAAGGTTCAGATTTCCTTTAAGAGATCACAGAAGATAGGTTCGGTTTGTTTCAAAATTACAGAGCATAGAGTTAGGTACCGTAAGGGTTTTTGGATTTGGTCTAAAGAGCAAGATAATTGACCTATGACTAGAGGTACGTTGTATTCCTCTAGACTTGAGCCTGAGCTAGGCCTAGAAGAGTTTCCATATTTGTGGAACTTGTGTGCAAGGAGGCCTTGAATGATGATGCTTCAAGATTAGAACCAGTGGGAAGCAGGTTTGTAGGCATGGATGCTTGGGGAAACTTTCTGACCTCTGGTGAACTTGTTGCTGATAGAACCAAGAGACAAAGTTGGTTCAGGCCTGCCTTCTGACCATTGCCTCCTCTTCCTAGGCCTTGGCCCCTCCACCAGAGGAAGATGCTGCTGCCATCTGCCTGCTCTTCCTGAACCTCCAGGCTTCTGTCACACTGCCCCATGGAGGACGTTCCCACCTCACTCAGCTGCTCTGACTGTCAGCGCCACTTTCCTAGCCTCCCCGAACTATCACGGCACCGTGAATTACTCCACCCATCTTCCAGTCAGGACAGTGAGGAGGCTGACAGCATCCCTCGACCCTACCGCTGTCAGCAGTGTGGGCGGGGCTACCGTCACCCAGGGAGCCTGGTCAACCACCGCCGGACCCACGAGACTGGCCTTTTTCCCTGTACCACCTGTGGTAAGGACTTCACCAATCCCATGGCCCTCAAGAGCCACATGAGAACTCATGTTCCTGAGGGACGCCGAAGGCGCAGGCCGCCCCGCCCAAAGGAAGCCGCGCCACACCTCCAGGGTGAGATGGTGTCCACTGATTCCTGGGGCCAGAGGCTTGGCCCTGTGGAAGGCTGGGAAAACCAGAAAAAGCATCCTGAAGAGACATCTGGCTGTGAGTCTGGGCCTGATCCCGCAGCAGCCCTGGGCACTTGGGAAGATCCCACTACCAGACAAAGAGAAGGCTGGGAAAACCAGCCAGATCCTGAGGACGGTGCAGAGGACTGGGGACCCACCACCAACTCTGCCAAAGCACCACCACTCCCCACCCCAGCCAGCAGCCTCCTTAGCAATTTGGAACAATATTTGGCTGAGTCAGTAGTGAATTTCACGGGGAGCCAGGAGCCCACCCAGTCCCCTCCTGCTGAGGAGGAACGGCGGTACAAGTGTAGTCAGTGTGGCAAGACCTACAAGCATGCTGGGAGCCTCACCAATCACCGCCAGAGCCACACCCTGGGCGTCTACCCTTGTGCCATCTGCTTCAAGGAGTTCTCTAACCTCATGGCTCTGAAGAACCATTCCCGACTCCATGCCCAATATCGGCCTTACCAGTGTCCTCGTTGCCCCCGCGCCTTCCGCCTTCCCCGAGAGCTGCTGGAACACCAGCAATCCCATGAGGGGGAGCGGCAGGAACAGCCGTGGGAAGAGAAAGGGATGCCTACCACCAATGGGCACATAGACGAGAGTAGCCGGGACCAGCTCCCTAGTACACAGATGCTGAACGGCTCTGGGGATCTCAGCACCTCTGGGGAGCTGGAGGACAGTGGCCTGGAGGAGTATCGACCTTTCCGCTGTGGGGACTGTGGCCGTACCTACCGCCATGCTGGGAGCCTCATCAACCATCGCAAGAGCCACCAAACAGGTGTGTACCCCTGCTCCATTTGTTCCAAGCAGCTGTTCAATGCAGCTGCCCTCAAAAACCATGTGCGGGCTCATCACCGACCCCGGCAAGGAGCTGGGGAGGATGGGCAACCATCAGTGCTGTCAGCACCTCTACCTTTGGCTGAGAGCACCCCCAAAGAGAAAGCATGCCCCACTACCTCCCTGGACCACCGCCCCTATAAGTGCAATGAGTGTGGTCGGGCTTACCGCCACCGGGGCAGCCTGGTAAACCACCGCCACAGCCATCGAACAGGAGAATATCAGTGCTCACTCTGTCCCCGCAAGTACCCCAATCTTATGGCCCTGCGCAACCATGTGCGGGTACATTGCAAAGCAGCTCGCCGCAGTGCAGGCCCAGGAACTGAGCGTCCCCCTACCCACCTCAAAGTGGAGCTTCCACCTGACCCGCCGGGAGTAGAAGCAGCCCCACACATCGATCTGGAGCATGGGTGCAAACATGAAGAGGAAACCACTGAGATCCCCCCAGCCGCAGACAGGACAGCACCACAGATACGTAATGTGTGTGGGCTGCTCTTTGATGACCCCAAGAGCCTTGAACATCATGGCCAGACCCATGGGGAAGGGGAAAACCACAAGACAGAGACCAGGGTGTCACCTCCTCGGACATTTGCCTGTCGAGACTGTGGCAAGAGCTACCGTCACTCAGGCAGTCTTATCAACCACAGACAGACCCACCAGATAGGAGACTTCAGTTGTGGGACCTGCGCCAAGCACTTCCACACCATGGCAGCCATGAAGAACCACTTGCGACGCCACAGTCGACGGCGGAGCAGGCGGCACCGGAGGCGAACTGGCAACGTGGGTGGTGGGGGAGAAGCCAAACTCCCATCAGGCGGGAGCTGGGCCCAGAAATCAGTGGAAGATAATGAGGGCCTGGATTGTCCCCAAGACCCTGCCGGGCAAAGTCCTGTTGTAGCTGAAGACACCTTGGAGAGTGATGGGGACTGTTTGCAGGCCAGATTCAAAAGGGACAAATGTGGGCTCGAGAGCGGTGAGGCATGTTTCCAGGGTGATAAAGAAAGCAGAAGCACTGAGGAAGGACTGGAAAGAAAAGAGGCCTGTTTCCTTGACAACTTGGACCTCCCAGGCCATGAGGAAGGTGATGGGACTCGCTTCTGTGATGGCCTCATTGGGGTGGATGAAGACCAGAAACCAGCCTCTGGTCAGCCCAGCTTCTCTTCCCCCTCAGGCGAAGCTGTCCCTAGCTGGCAGGCTGAGGTCTCCCATACGTGTGCTGACTGTGGGCATTCTTTCCCCCATGCCACTGGCCTCCTGAGCCACAGACCCTGCCACCCACCTGGCATCTATCAATGTTCCCTCTGCCCAAAGGAGTTTGACTCCCTGCCTGCTCTGCGTAACCACTTCCAGAACCACAGGCCCGGGGAGGCAGCCTCAGCACAGCCTTTCCTCTGTTGCCTCTGCGGCATGATCTTCCCTGGGCGGGTGGGCTACAGGCTTCACCGGCGCCAGGCCCATGACTCCTGCGGCATGACTGAGGGCTCTGATGAGGAGGGGGACGAGGAAGGAGCAGCTGGGGCAGCCTCCACTGGTAGCCCCCCACTGCAGCTCTCGGAAGCAGAGCTGCTGAATCAGCTGCAGCGGGAAGTGGAGGCGCTGGATGGAGCGGGTTATGGGCACATCTGTGGCTGCTGCGGTCAAACCTATGATGACCTGGGGAGCCTGGAACGTCACCACCAAAGTCAGAGTTCTGGGAACACCACCGACAAGGCTCCCATCCAGATGGGAGAGTCAGGTAATGCCACGGGGATGGCTGCAGATGGTGTCTCTGAGGGCACAGCGATCTCTCTCTCTGGGGCGGGTGGAGAAACAAAGTCTGGCGAGGGAATAGGCACCACAGCTGCAGACAGTTTGTGCATGCAGGGGGGGGAATGTTCTCTGGAGACCCAGCCCCGCCCCTTCCGCTGCAACCAGTGCGGCAAGACCTATCGCCACGGGGGCAGCCTGGTGAACCACCGCAAGATCCACCAGACCGGAGACTTCATCTGCCCTGTCTGCGCCCGCTGCTACCCCAACCTCGCTGCCTACCGTAATCACCTGCGAAACCACCCGCGCTGCAAAGGCTCTGAGCCCCAGGTGGGGCCCATCCCAGAGGCAGGAGGCAACAGTGAGTCCCAGAACATGGCATCAGAGGGGCTGGGGCAGGAAGTGGGGAAGCTCCAGGAAGAAGTTAAGTTGGAGCCCCTGGAGGAGGTGGCAGGGGTGAAAGAGGCGTGGGAGGAGACCACTGTGAAGGGGGAGGAGGTGGAACCGAGGTTGGAGACTGCAGAGAAAGGCTGCCAGACCGAGGCCAGCTCTGAGCGGCCCTTCAGCTGCGAGGTGTGTGGCCGGTCGTACAAGCATGCCGGCAGCCTCATCAATCACCGGCAGAGCCACCAGACTGGGCACTTTGGCTGCCAGGCCTGCTCCAAAGGCTTCTCAAACCTCATGTCCCTCAAGAACCACCGGCGCATCCATGCGGATCCCCGACGTTTCCGCTGTGAGTGTGGGAAGGCCTTCCGCCTGCGGAAACAGCTGGCTAGCCACCAGCGGGTCCACGCTGAGCGGAGTGCTGCTGGGGGCACCCGAAAACTGCCTCGGGAAGATCGGCCCTTCCGCTGTGGGCAGTGTGGGCGGACCTACCGCCATGCTGGCAGCCTCCTGAACCACCGACGCAGCCATGAGACGGGCCAGTACAGCTGTCCCACCTGCCCTAAGACCTATTCCAACCGCATGGCCCTGAAGGACCACCAGAGGCTGCACTCGGAGAGCCGGCGGCGGCGCGCAGGGAGATCCCGGCGGGCAGCTGTGCGCTGTGCCCTCTGTGGCCGGGGCTTCCCTGGCCGGGGATCCCTGGAGCGGCACCTGCGAGAGCATGAGGAGGCCAGAAGTGGTCGTGAGAGCCCAAGTGGCACCCAGGGCAGTGAGGAGAAACTGGCTGATGACCAGGGACTAGAGGACAGATTGGGGGGTGTTGAGTCAGTACCCCAGCTGGAGGATGGAGCAGCGAGGCCAGGGGAGCAGAGTCAGAGCCTGGTCGGGGCAGCTGGTTCAGAAGCCACAGAGCCGATGTCCTGGGGCACGGGGAAAGCAGATGGGTGGCGAGGAGACAGGGGAGCAGTGAATCATGATGAAGATTGGGTTCTTCGGGGTCATGTGCTGACCAAGCCAGAAGATGAGTCAGGGGACAGTGTCCCCAGGAGCCCCTGCCACTTTGCCGACAGCCAGCCCAACGGACCTCGTCTGAGTCACATGGACAGCTGGGACAGTGGAGACAACAACCCTCAGCTCCAGCCAGAGAGCCACCTCTTTTCTTGCAGCCATTGTGGCAAGGCCTGCCAATCAGAAGGCCTCTTGAACCACCACAGCACCCACAAGACAGACCGCCACTATTGCCTGCTCTGCTCCAAGGAATTCTTGAGTCCTGTGGCCACCAAGAGCCACAGTCACAATCACATAGCTGCCGAGACCTTAGCCTGCCCTGACTGCGGCAGGGCCTTTCAGTCCCACCATGAACTAACAGACCACCTGCAGACTCATGCTAAGGGCCTCAATCAGGTGCCACACCAGATAGAGGCCAGACATCCCAAAGCTGGGACTGTGGAGGATAACGTGGCTCTCCCTGGCCCAGGGAATGCCCAGGACGTCCCAACAGAAAGCCCCAGGACCCCAGGAGAGAATGCCAGGAGAGCTAATGGAGGGCAAGAAGTCAAGTCCACAGTGGCTGAAGAAGAGGAGCGGCCCTTCCGCTGTGCCCAGTGTGGGCGTTCCTACCGTCATGCCGGTAGCCTGCTGAACCACCAGAAGGCCCATACCACTGGACTCTATCCCTGCTCCCTCTGCCCCAAACTTCTACCCAACCTACTGTCCCTTAAGAACCATGGCAGGACCCACACGGACCCAAAGCGCCATCGCTGCAGCATCTGTGGCAAGGCCTTCCGGACAGCCGCCCGCCTGGAGGGTCACGGGCGAGTCCATGCACCCCGGGAGGGGCCCTTCACCTGCCCCCATTGTCCCCGCCACTTCCGTCGCCGAATCAGCTTCCTGCAGCACCAGCAGCAGCACCAGGAGGAATGGACAGTGGCCAGATCTGGTACGGGGGCATGAGTGGGCTTGGGCAGAGGATTGAGGGGCCCTGAGGAGGCGGGTCCACGGTGGAGGGCACAATCTGGCCCCGAGGCAGGTGGCAGTGCAGGGTGAGGGTCGTGAGGGTCGCGTGGGTTCTGAGAGGCGGCTGGCACTTGGATGTGGAGTGGGAAAACCAGTTTGTGAATGCTGCCTTTTGAGCATCTGAGACGAACCCCCCTAGTCAGGTACATAGTGGGACAGGGTGGGGTAGTCATGGGCAGAGGTGGAGGCAGGTGTCGGCTGCTCAGCTGGGCCAAGATCAAAGAGGAGTGGTCTTGTTTTCGTGGGGAGGTCACGGGGTTCCATCTCGCTGCTCCGTCTGGAAACCCTGCTGATCAGCCACTGAACGCTTCCCAGAGAAAAAGATGGCCTAGGTTCTTCCCGGGAGTAGGCAGGGAGCCAGGGAATGCAGAGTGGGTGTGGGAGGCACCCTCAGACTAAGGCTGCAGAGCTGATTTGTCCAGGGAAACTGGGTCACGGGTTGGCACCCAGCGCCCGTCCCTCTTCCCCGCGTCCTCTTTCAGTCCTCGCCTGTTCGCGTGGATGCTAGACCTTTGGTCCTGCCCTACCAGCGTGGCCCTCTCCTCCTCTTTAACCAGCTCTTCCCTCTCTGCTGTCGATCTCCTTTTTAGTGCCCAACTAAACCGCCTTTCCACCTGCATACCCCTCCCCGCCAGCACACCTTTAACTGGAGGACTGAGTCACGGATAATTGTTTCTTTGAAGCCAGGCCTTGCTGTAGCAACAACAGTCATTAGCCCCTATCTCCCATCTATCAGAAAGTCACCTCCACCCCACCCTGTTGGAGGAGGAGGCTGCAGAATTGGGGGACAGCTTGTCCCCTCAGCAGGCCCCGGGCTCACAGTCTCCACCTCCTCTAGAGACTTGTGGCCTTTGTGCAGGGACAAAGTGCCATTGTGCCATTTAGTGGCACCAAGGGTGGGTGCCCTGAGTTGGCATGCTCTTGACCGGAGACAGCCAGGGGAAAGGGAGGTTCCCGAGAGGGCTATAGAGATGACTTTCAGGATAGAAGATTTCTTGTGACCTCAAGGGAATGAGTAAGGAGCAAGTTAGCCGGGACTGGGAACATAAATTGGGTGTCCTGATTTCTCATACAGGCCTCTGGGACCACGGGCAGGGAGGGGAATGGCCTGTAGGGCTGGGGAGGGGGTATAAGCTGTGTGGGGTTTGCCCCCTCAGTGACCTCCTCTCTCTCTCCCTAGGAGCCCCAAAGGCATCAGCGGCGGGCAGAGGGGATTTGTCACTGCCCCCTCCACCCACCCCCACGACCCCACTCATGGACCCTTCACCCCAGTGGCCTGCAGACCTCAGCTTCTCCCTCTGAACTTCAAGTCTCCAAAGATCAGAATACGGGGTGGGGTGGGGTGGGGGGTTGCAGGGAAAGGCTTGATCTCCATATTTTGCTCAGGAGTAGTTTGGGCACCCCCATCTCTTTTCTCCTCTCTCCTGAGAAGAGGACCCAGATCTGGCTTCTTTCCCAAGGAGGGCTGAGGGGTTGGTTCCTCGGGACCTTGAAGGTGCTCCTTCCCGCAGCCTGTCACCATGTTCTTCCCTATGACTGGCCCTGCAAGAAACCTGGTGCCAGGCTCTGCCAGGCGCTGGGCCCGCTCACCAGCCAGCTTTGGACACCAGAGAGAGGCAAATTCCAGAGAGCCACAGGTGGGAAGGTGGCCTGTGGAAGGGGAGCCTTTTGCTACAATTTGTAACTTATTTTCTAAAGTCTATTTTGTAACAATTTATTTAAGTTTTAAAAAAAGGAAAACTGCCCCCTCCCCTCCAAAAAAAGAAATTTTCAAAGTATGGGCCTGGTGTGGTTGTATCTCAGGGGATGAAAAATTAGGGAAGCCCGGAACGCCTGCGTCAGAAAGAAGAGCTGGGTGTGGGGCGCACCCCCAGACGACATCCTGTCCTGCAGGGTGGGGAGTGGGGGCGGCTGCTGCTCAGAGCAGGCTGTTGGGCCTGTTCCAGTGCCTGGAACCATGTGGGTGGGGGTGCTGGGAGAGAGGCAGGGCAGTGATGCGGGATTGCTTCTGTGTCCGCAGCATCCCAGCATTGCCAGTCAACAGCCCGCTGGTTGGCCTGTCAGGAAGAGGGAGGGTGGGGTTAGCCGCATCCTGATCACTTTTCTCCCTCCCTCCAAAAAGGAAGGAGATACTGCTTAGTCTCCACGACAGGTGGAAAAGCTGTGATTTGGAGAGATGGAGAGGTCTGCCCCGAGTCACACAGAGGGATCAGCACCTGACTTTGAATCCCAGGGGTCTGCCCTCTGCCCCACCCATGCAGGGGAGGTAGAAGTGGGGAAGAACAGATCTTGCCCTAGCATGAGAGAAGGACCTGGAAGTACTGACAGGGGGTCCAGGGCCACATACTCGTGTTGGCAGGGCAGCTTCCCATCTCGGCCTCTGCCTCCGGCTCCGGCTCCGGCTCCTCAGAGAAGTAGACCTGCCAATCCAGACTGCTGATCCAGCTCTCATAGGGGGCGAGTGCCGTGAAGACTGCAGGCCGGCCTGGGCCCTGGCAGGCATCTCCGAAGCTGTGTAGCCCAGCCAGGAACCACGTGCCTCTCACCTCGTGCACCAGTGGTGCCCCAGACAGACCCTGTTGGGGGTCAGGTGACACTGGGTGACTTCCTCTTCCCCTTGGGCAGTTGTGGGGGAAAAGAAGGAGCCTGGTGCTGGGCTGTGGCTCTGGCTGGTTGGAGCCAGTTAGCAGAAAGGCCTAGCTCCAGGCCTAGAGGCTAAGCCTGGCAGAGGGTGCTTTCATGGGTTGTAGGGTAAAGGGGGGAAGATTGAGGGATTGGGCTCACCTCACAGTGGGGAGGCTCACCCACGACACTGGTACACACCATCCCTGGCAGAATGGGGATGCTGCTGTTCCCAAGGCCTGTGTGAAGCCTGCTGCAGGCCTTGGGCCCCAAGAGGGTCACAGGCACTGTCTGCGGGGACCTAGTGCCTGTAGAGCAAATGAAAAAACCCAGCTGCCCGGCAGCCTCACCTGGATGGCCAGTGGCCCTTGGCCCTGTTCTACTTACCTGCTCCTTGGCGGACCAGCCCCAGGACCCAGCCACGTTCCCCATCAGGCAGCTGGTGGTCAGCGTAGGGCAGGCAAAGGGGTCTTAAGTTGGGGCCCAGTGTCACGGGCTGGGCCAGGAGCAGGAGGGCCATGTCGTAGCCCCCCTCTGGGTGAGTGTAAGCTCCATGGAGGATGAGTTGCTTCAGGCTTCGCTCCTCTGCTCCGGCCCCTAGCCCTACACTCCATTCCTCTGGCGTCTGGCGCCTGTGCAGAGGCAGCGTTGACAGCACTGAGTGGCAGGGCTGCCAGCAGGGGCGGGGGCGCAAAGTTGAAGGGCATAGGGCTCACCCGATGAAGCAGTGGGCCGCAGTCAGCACTACCTCCTCTGACACCAGGACTCCGCCACAGGCCAGCTTTCCCTGATATTTCAGCCTGGCATCCCAGGGCCATGGGGAGGGGACTCCGGTCTGGGGACCCCCTCCCTTCAGAGATCCGCAGGCTGAAACAGATTACATCATCTGGCTTTCTTGTGCTCACTGCCTCCAGGCCCTATACTGAGCGCTTCCTGCACACTATCAAATCCTCACAATATCCTTTTAGGTTGAATTTTGTTATGCTCATTCTCGAAGGTAACCAAAGTTCCAAAGAAGTTAAGTGACTTTCTAACTCTGTAGCCACAGGCAAGCAAAAGGCTTGGGGTTCAAAAGCCTTTAATCCTGATGGTCCGCCTCATGGGAGTGGCGCGGCGCTTTCTTACCCCACCCCACATCTGCACCCCTCCAGGCTTGGACTGGTTTCAGAATTCCTGGCTCACTAGTCTTCTCTTACCATCAGGATATAGCTTCTATCTCAGGAATTATTTATATTTTTTGAAGATTTATTGATTTATGCATACAAGAACTGGGGTACAGGCAAGAGGTATGTAGGCGTGAGAGGATTCACCAGAGATAGAGTGGGGAGCTGAGCAGGTGGATCTACTGAAATACACTGCTGTGGGGAGCAGGGGGGAGACAGGAGAGGTCTGCTGCGCCATGTGGGTCAGCTCCCTGGCTGGGGATCAAACTCGTGTGGATAGCTTCATAGTGCTGTCTTAACCCCTTGCGCCACCAAGGAGGCCCCGCCAGGAATTATTTTGCATGCAATTTTTGTGTTAGTCACTTAATGCCAGAATCCTGAGGGGGTGCCCTAACCTGTCCAATCTGATTCCCTGCTTAGAAACTTTCAGATGACCTCAGAAACCTTCACGTTCTCAGAGGTTCCACTGCTTACCTACATCCCAAACCTATAAAGTTCCAAAGCATCTATGCTTCTCAGCCCTATGTGGACCTGTCCCCATTGTGGGGCCTAATAAGAACCTGGGAGGTCCCACCAGCTGCTCGCTCCTGGCAGCATGTGGCCGCCCTGTAGTGATTCTGTATTCTGAGCTGATGTTTAACTCTGTCGTCTGCAAACTGCCCAGATGTCTCCTGGGTGTCCCCACATAACTCCCTCTCAACCTCCCTGCTCCTCCTCATACCTACACAGCTGTCCTCATCACTGATCTCCTGGGTCTTTGGGTTCTGGGCCAGGAAAGCTGCCCCCTCAGCTCGAGCCTGCAGCCAGGAGCTGTGAGCAGCTGTGTCAGTCAGCAGCACCGGAGTGTCTTCCTGGGCACAGCTCGATGCAAAGCTGATGATTCCAGCTTGAACCCAGTGTCCACTGGGCTCTCGGCACAGCACTGGGCCTCCGGAGTCTCCCTGGAGCCAGGCAACAAAGTTCGTCCGGGACAGATACCTGACCCCCAGCCCGAGGAGGACACCTTCTACATGCAACCCTCCCACTTGTTCCTGTGGACCGAGCACCCAGTCTAAGGTTAGATCCCCTCCCCTTGTGTTCCTGACCCCTTGTCCCCCTCAGACCTGACAGGGCCCCTGCACCCCCGGCTGGGCACCCCCACACAGCATCCCAGGCCGAGCTGGGCTGGCCAGCAGCCGCTGGTGCAGCCGATTGTAGAGACAGTTACACGTGGGGCGGCTGATTAGATGAAGGCGCAGGTTCCGAAGGGTCCCGGGAGCTGGCAAAAGAGAGGGGGGCAAGGGAGCAGGAGACTGGGAGCAGGGACAGTTGAGCTGTTGAAGCTGTGTGACCTTAGGCAAGCAGAGTACCTCTCTGGGCTTCAGTCTGAAAGCACTTACCATCATTGGTGTCCTGACCCCAGCCAGTGGCCCAGCAAGCAGTCCCAAAGGGGAAGTGATGGGCGGGTTGGGGCAAGCAGAGGGGCATGTGCGCTGCAGGGCGGGCCAGCCGTAGCAGGGCCAAGTCTGAGCCCTGGCTATAGTGATTGTAGGCCCTGGGCAGCTGCAGAGCTGTCACCCCCACCTCCTCAGCTCCTGGACTCAGCCCTTCACGCTGCAGCGAACCCAGGACAACTGACCAGGATTTCAGTTCTGTCATCGCCGCCCTGGAGGGGCAGGTACAAATTACAGGCATTGAGTGCAAGGGCAGGCAGTGACACTGGGAGGCTGCATAGGGTAGGGGAAAGATGGACAAATACCAGCCGTGACTTTATGCAAGGGTCTTCCTTCCTTTCAACCTCAGTTTTTCATTTGTAAAGCTTCCATTGATAATATGTATTTGGCATGTGGCATATTTTGAATAAATGGTACTTTGTTTTTATAGGGGCAGGTATCAGTCTAGTGGGATTTGGGGAGAAGACACCCATCCTAAAGCCAGAAACCCAGCCATGACTCACTTTTCAAAGCAGTGGGCAGCAGTGAGGACCCAGGTGTCTGCCACCAGGGAGCCGCTACAGATGTGGACCCCCTGCCTCCTCACACTGGCCTGCCATGGCCACTCACCAGGCACCGTGATGCCTTCTTGGGGCTCAGGGGGGCCAGGGCCACGCTGCCCACAAGCTGTGGGGAGAGGTGGGTCAGGCTGACAGCAGTCCTCTGCCTTGCCTTCAGAACGCTCTGAAGGCAAGGCAGAGGCAACTGAGACCCAAGTAGCAAAGCCCAGGTGCCACGACCCCAGAGCTTACCATGCTGAGCTGCTTGAACACCTGGGAAGAGAGAGAGAAGGGACTTGGGGAGAGCCTTACCTCCAGCTCCAGCCCAGTGTTGGTGGAGGGACTGGGTCAGACGGATAGGCCCTGTGTCTCTGGCTATGACTCTGTGGCTACCTCATCAGCCCCTCCCAGAATGAAAATATTTATGAGGTCCAGAAGCAGCTTTTATTGGAACCTATTCAGCGTGTACACTCTAATTAATTTTCCCTCAGCTGTGCTCAGCACTCCTGTGCCTGATGAGCAGGGCCCAGGATTCAGCTTGGGACCAGGCCAGTCCTCCTCCTGGCTTTAGAACCCCCAACCTATGCCCCCACTGTTGAGTCAGAGAGGCAGACTGTGGATGTGGAGTCCATTTAGTTTAATTGTGCCTCAGCCATGAGGCCTAAGAGCAAGGATTAGGAGCCCATACCTCAGCCAAGTGGGGGAGGGCTCCAAGAGATTGAAACCCACCTCATCCCTGTTCTAACAACTCAGATTCCCCACCCTTCCAGAAACCTCCATACTCCCAAAAGTTCCCTTGCCACACCTCTTCTCCATCACAGGCACACAAACATACCTATTAAAAATCAAAGCCAGGAGCAATGGAGACAGAGATGGGCCCCAGGGCCCCAGAGCTTGCCTGAGGTCATTTGAAGTAGAAAGGCGGAAGGTACAGACTAGCAGAATGACAGTCCCTGCAGGTACAGACTGTAATCCAGCCCCAGAAAATCACATCCCTCTAGATGCAGGCAGCCACATACACCTCCCCACACACGCATTCAGTTACATCGCTACAGGTAAACTGTCACCCCAGAGGGGGGGTGCAGGGACTGCAGGGCAGAGGGTGGGCCCTGGACCCCCACCACCCGCTCCCACCTTGGCTTACCCTCTATGAAGACCACCAGGCCTATGATGAGTAGCCCTGGTCCCCAGCTCTGCTCCATGCTGCTCCAGGCCACTCTGCTGTCTGTGCCTCCTCAAAGGATGTCTGGGTCTCCTTCGCCCCGCCCCTGCCCCGCCCCCCACTGACAAGGCGTCAGGTGTCATCGCTTTTCTTGCGCTGGAAAGGAGCCAGCAGTTCCCAGCTCTGGGACTGTAGCTGTGTGACCCTGGGCTAGTCACCACCCCCCTCTGGGCCTCAGCGGAAGCCAACTGCCTGGGTTCAAATCCCACTTCTCTTCTTAATTAAGTGGTCTTGGACAGTTATAGCCTGTCTGTGCCTTGTCTGAAAAGCTCAGGGCTGTGGAAGGTGAAAGTGTGTTTAGGGGGGAGCGTAGCAGGGGAACGTGCTCCTGGCGTAGACACTACCTCCGGGAACTGTGCCGGCACGGTGAGCAGGCCCTCCTCGTTGTCGCTTTCCATTCCAGCTTCCCGCTTCGCCCAGGCCCAGGTGGGTTTCATGCACCTTCTCCCATCTCGCTTCAGAGGCAGCAAGTACAGGGAGGGGTGGGGCTCTGCTACTTGCTGGGACACCCCAATCTCAACACCTTCCTGGGTCAGCCGCTTCCCGGGAAACAGGGTTTACGGTGGTGTCCACCTTTCTCGCAGGTATTGACCGACTCTCAATCAGGAAGGAGGAACACTGAGTCCTTTCTTTACTCTGGACTTGTAACTTAGGCCAAGCCCAGACTCTTCAGGAACCCTGACCCCAACCTGGCTAGGGTTGAGAGCGTAAACATCAGGGCCAGACGTCCCAAGTGGATTCGAATCCTGAGGGCTCCCTAACTCTTTCCCCAGCACTGGCTGCTGACCCTAGGAAGTTACTTAGCCTTTCTGTACCTCGGTTTCCTTATCAAGATAGGGATAATAACTATCTACCTCATACAATTGCTATAAGGATTAAATGAGTCAACATGTCATGTTCTTAAACAGTGCTTGGCATGCAGGTGAGTGCTTAGTACATATTAGGAAAAACAAAACAAAAATGCTCACACCTGTTGCTTGCCCTCCAGGGCTGCCAAGATTGGCTTGGGGTAGTAGAGAAAGCAGTGAAGGGGTTAAGGTTGGACTCCAGGAACTTCCAGAACTTCCCAGCAAGCAGGCACAGAATCAGAAGGGCAACTTGCCCTTGCAATGCATGCTTAGACCTGCCGGGAGAGGAGGTCTGCTTCTGTGGGCAGCAAGGACAAGCTCCCAGCCTGTTTTCCTGGGGGTGGGGGCTGATGGCACCCAGGTCTTGCTGACTCCACATGCTGGAGAAGGAACTAACCACCCTCACCAGACAGGCCCTCCACTTTCTGACTCATATCCTTCTAGCCTCAAAGGAGGCCAAAAACCCAACGCTAGGGTCTCTGACACAGAGATGGCTCAGACTTGGCCAATTTATTTAAATAATTTTATTGCTTCCCTTTTTGGGCAATCGCAGGCGCTTTGAAGACCAGCCCTTGGGGACAGAGTCAAAGGCACTAGGGTGAAGGAATGAGCACGGCACGTTTGGTCCATTGTCCTGTGTGGGAATATGGTGGGGGCTGGTTGCAAAGTCTTCTATGGACCCAGACATGGCCCCCTTGGGCAAAGCTCACATGCCAAAGCAGAACAAATATAGTCAGCCTGGCTTGGGGTAAAGGTTCAGTGTCCCTTGACCTTGCCCTGCAGTTTCTGGATCTCCCGGAAGCTAAGTACCATCAGCCCCACGTTGATGGCATAGGTAGTGATGCAGACGATGCAGAAATCATAGAGCACAAAAAACAGGATCCAGGCCAGGTAGACAGAACCAGCGAGAGACACCAGGGAACTCAGCACTAGCAGGACAGATGCCCAGCGGCTCCGTAGACAACCTGCAAGACAGAAAAGTGTCAGGCATGGGCTTTGGGGTCCAGCCACCTCAAGGACATTGCCACGACTTCCTGGTGCCATCCAGATAACAGGGACAGCTGAGGAAGTTCCTCCCAACAAGACCTTAGTTCTTCTATCTGTTCCATGATCCCTGGAACCCAAATAGTGAATTTTCCTGTTGACTGCCACGTGAGATGAAAGACAAGTAATCCTTAGATTCCTCCCACCTCTGAGTCCCAAAAAATTGGGGTCCTAGGAAGTCTCTGATAGAACCTAAACCTGAACTACTCCTGTTAATTTCTGCTCCCAAGGTGCTTAGTGATGAGCAGCTGCCTGTCAGTTGTCTGGGTCAGCAGCATTGCAAAGGGATGGGCCTGGACTGGCCTGGGGGTCTATTGTGAAGGTGTGGGCCACTCACCTAACAACAACTGTAGTGTGTAGAAGATGCAACCGAATACACTGTTGGATTGATTGAGGACACTGTCCTGGCCCAGCACATGCTCCACAAGCCCAAAGCCACTGCCCCACCTGAGGGAGGAGAGGGTGAGGTTAGGAATGTCAACCCAGTGCCTTGGTCCCTGTCCTGTAGGGGTAATCTGCAAAAAACCACCTGGGCTGTGTTTCCCCTTCTTTTCCTTCCCCACCCCCACCTGAGTCCAAGGGTTGACATCCCAGCACTCCCTTTGGCCACGTCAGGATTCCACCTCACCACCCCCATCCTTCCCTGTCCCAGAGGAGGCCTGGCCATGAGCTCCTCTTTTTCATCCCAGACTTTCAATTACTTTTTTTTTTTAATACTAAGAATAATTTTTAAACATTTATTTATCTGTGCATACAAGAGCTGGGGTACAGACCAGAGGTGTGGGGATAAGAGGATTCACCAGAGACAGAGTGGGGAGCAGAACAGGCAGATCTACTGAAATACACTGCTGAGGGGAGCAGCGGGGAGACAGGAGAGGTCTGTTTTGCCATGTAGGCCACCTCTCTGGCCGGGGAGCCAACTCGTGCTGCAATGGCTGCGGATTGCTTGACAGTGTTGAGACTTAACTCCCTGCGCCACCAGGGAGGCCCCCCTCAATAACTTAAATTGGCAAGGTGGTATAATGGTTGACCTTATTTTACAGTTACCAGAGACTGAAAATTCGGGGTAGAATCTGCCCTGGACTCTTAAATCCTGGCTCCATCTATATATTCGGTCATTCTGCTAACTCCTGGCCCTCAAAGCCGGACTTGGGCACCGTCATCAGTCCCCCTCCAAGCCAATCCACCTCCTCCTCCGGCATGGTCACCGTTATTCCTGGGCATCCCGATCCACATGCTACTCCCCAGAATAACTCCACTCCCAGCACTATTTGCACACATACCACCATCACCCTGCCGCACACGCCCACCTCTGACACCCGATTCGCGTGCAACGCCTCCTCGAGCAGCCCGGCCCCCATGCTCCTCACCCCGGCCACCCCGATCAGAATCATCGGGGAGCCTGACCGCCATTGCAGCGCTCCCGCGAACTGCCCTGTCCCACAAGCCTTCCACGCTCGAGCGCACCTCGAAGAGAAGACGCGCGAACAGCTGATGGCTGTGCCGACGTCGCAGAGCGCGCGGTAATCCCGGTTGCGGGCGCGCTCCGCCTTCACGTGCAGCGCGTAGAGGGAAAGCACTACGCCGGCAAGGCACAGCGCCAGCCGCGCCCAGCCCGGGCTCCGCCAGGTAGAGCCCATGTCTCCGGGTCCCGCTGGGGCACCTACCCGTAGCGAAGCAGCCACGGGGCAGGGGCGGGGCAGTGTATGGTCACGCCCGCCCCCTTCCCCCTGATTGGGCGGTTGGCCTGTCAGCTCTCGTGTTCCCTGATTCAATTGGTTGTTGTGAAGATTTAGTAGGCTGCTGGCGAGGTAGGAAAACAGCGAGGAATGCTGGGACTGGAAAACCACGTTTGGGGGTGTAGGAATTCGCGGACCAGGCGACCTGCGAGGCATGATGGGAGTTGGAGTCTGGTGAGCAGCAGAGCCTCAGGGGAAATGAAGTCTCCGGAGCCAAAAAAAAATCGTGTTTTGCGTAACGTGGAGCGCTTACTCTGTGCCGAGCCTCGTTCTAACCATGGAACATCCAGGACCTAGAGACAGCGGGATCCTGGGATCCAGGTCATGCTGCCGTTCCCCTGAAATGATTATTTCAAATATCGTGAAGACTAACCTCCCATCCTCCCTGGTACTGGACCATTCCTTCCTACCTCCCCAGCACCTCCTGCTGGCCCCTCTTTCTGCCCTTCCCCCTCTTCCTTCCTCTCTCTTATCCTCTCCATTTCTCCTGTAGGCTCAGGGGCTATCCCTGTATCTATGTAGACGCTCTGTAGGCGCTAGTTTGGGCTCCCTCACAGCATGGCAGCTTCCAGGCTACAATAGCAGGTTCCCAAAATTGTTATCCATGACTTCCACCTCCAGGCATTATTGTTATTGTGTTATTGTGTAGTTGCTTCCCACACTCAATAGGGCTGACCTGACCTAATAGGATAGTACAGAATTCACAATGTGTGACTTTCCAGGCTAAGTTCTATTGTAGCTTCCTTCTTGCCCCCCACTTAGATCACATACTCTGTGAACCCCGTTTCCATGTTATGAAGATCCTCAAGCAGCCCTAGAGAGAGGTCCACTTCTTGAGGCATCCTGCTAATAACTAGCATTAATTTGGGCACGACAGTGGGCCACCCTAGAAAGGGATTGTGTAGTACCATTCAAGTTTTCAAATGACTATATTTATTTATTTATGTATTTGTATTTTTTTAAATTAAGGTAACATTGGTTTTCACCTCTGTGTATGATTTAGAGGTATATGTTCACACCTCTTCAGGTATATAGTACTAAACTACAGATGACTGCTATCTCATAAGAGACCTTGAGCCAGAACCACCTAAGTTGCTCCCAGACCTCTGACCCAAAGAAGCTGAGATATTATTGTTTCAAGCTGATGTGTTTTGGGGGTAATTTGTCACACCACAACAGATGGCTAATATAGAGCAATCAAATTGCTTTCATGGCATCTCAGGACCCCAGTACAAGTGCTCCCAGGTGCAAGCCGCATATTCTGTTATGATCTAGCTTCAGAAGTCATAGCATCCCTTCCACTGTAATCACAAACCTGCCGAGTTCTGGGGGAAGGAACACAGGCCTCCACCTCTTCATGAAAGAAATGTCAAAGTCATATGCAAAGTTCTCTGGAAAATACAAACTGCCAGATGGGGCAACATTATTTTCTTCCATGTTTTCTCTTACTACCAAAAGTCACAGCTTCCAAGCTCAGACCTGAGTAGAGATCTTTCTCCTGGGCTCCAAACACCACAGTAGAAACACTTCTGGATGTCTCATAGACCAATCAGATGCAAACATACCTAAAACTGAATCCTATGTTTTCCCTAAACCTATTCCTTCTGTGGAGTTTTCCTTTTTTTATTTTTTGTGTAGGAGAACTGGGATGTAGATCAGAGGTGTGGTGAGAGGATTCACGAGGGACAGAGTTCGGGGAGCAGAACAGGCAAATTTACTGAAATACACTGCTGAGGGGAGCAGTGGGCGAGACAGGAGAGGTCTACTGTGCCATGTGGATTAGCTCCCTGGCCGGGGATCAAATTCAGGCCATAGTGGTGATAACGCTGAGACTTAACCCCGAGGCCCGAGTTAAGGGAGGCCCGAGTTTTCCATTTTAACCAAGACAGCTGCCCTAGACTGTTCTCTCATTCACCATAATCTACGTAGACCGCTACCCTGGTAAGACATCATTACCTCTCACTTTGATAAACACACTTCCTCCTCACTGTTATGCAGTTACAAATGACTAGTCTCTGATAAGAATTAACACATTTTTCTTCCCCCATCTCTTGCAATTTCCCCTTATTTGACAGGTTTACCTTCTTTAGGACCGGTCTCACAGATAAGATTATCAACTTTGTCTTTCCCGTATTTCTTGCAATTTCCTTCTTGTTTGACAGGTCAGTCTTCTTGCGCTCCAAGGAAAGGGAGAGTTAAACAGCGGTTATTGAAAAAAGCAAGCTGGCGCCCACCCGTCTCCATGCCGACCCCTTCCCCCTCCCCTTTGCAGACCCTAGCCCATCTCCCTTTTTTTCCTTTGTGTAAATACCCCTGATTCTGCCAAAGAGCAGGACGGTGGTCTTTCAGATATGAATCTGCTGCCCTCCTCATTTGTCAACAAATTAAACCACTTCCCTTTTCGTCAAACTCTTTCCTTTAATTGGTTGAAGGAAACTGAGGCCGGCGTTTGGTATCAACTGGTCTCCCAGATATACTTGTCCCTCAGTTCTTCATACAGCAACCAAAGTGACTCTTTTTTTTTTTTAAAGGACTCTGACATTTTTTTTTTTTTTAAAGATTTATTCATTATTTATACAAGCACTGTGTACAGTCAGAAGTGCGGGAGGGTGAGAGAATCCACCAGAGCCAGAGCGGGGAGCAGAGCAGGCAGAAGGACCGAAGTACACTGCTGAGGGGAGCAGCGGGCGGCAGGAGAGGTCTGCGCGCCATGTGGGACCCTCCTCCGGTGGCCGGGGAGCAGCCGGGGATCGAACCGGCGCAGCAGAGGCTGCGGGCAGCTTCGCAACCCAGCGCTCAACCGCTGCGCCACCAGGGAGGCCCAACTCTTTAAAAAATAAAAATAGAGGGCCTCCCTGGTGGCGCAGCGGTTGAGCGCTGGGTTGTGAAGCTGCCCGCAGCCTCTGCAGCGCTCCCGGCCACCGGAGGAGGGTCCCACATGGCGCGCAGACCTCTCCTGCCGCCCGCTGCTCCCCTCAGCAGTGTACTTCGGTCCTTCTGCCTGCTCTGCTCCCCGCTCTGGCTCTGGTGAATTCTCTCATCCTCCTGCGCTTCTGACTGTACCCAGGGCTTGTATAAATAAATAAATAAATAAATAAATAAATAAATAAATAAACAAATCTTTAAAAAAAATTAAAAAAAAAATAATAAAAATAGAGTTTTGGCACTCTCTGCCTTTCAATAGCATCCCATTTCAATAGCTCAGAAGATAAAGTTCAACATTTCTTTTGTTTCTTTAACAAATGTTTACTGGGTAACTTTTTTTTTTAAAGATTTATTTTTATTTTTATACAAGAACCAGGATACAGGCCAGATGTGCGGGAGGGTGAGAGGATTCACCAGAGACAGAGCGGGGAACAGAACAGGCAGACCAACGAAATACACTGCTGAGGGGAGCAGCGGACGAGACAGAATAGGTCTGCCCCGTCATGTGGGTATCCCTACTGCTGGTGGTGATCGAACTGGCACTGCAGAGGCTGCAGACAGTTTCACAGCACTGCGCTCAACCGCCTGTGCACCAGGGATACCCTTACTGGGTAACTTTTATGTGCCAGGGATTGTATGAGGGACTTGGGATAAATCAGGAAAGCAGAGAAATATTCACATTCTAGTCTTATATTTTAGAAGAGGAGAAAAAAAGATGAATTAATATAATAAATGTATAGCGGGGGCTCCCTGGTGGTCTAGGGGTTAAGTCTCAGTGCTATCACCACTGTGAACTGAGTTCGATCTCCCGCTAGGGAGCTGACCTAGCGCAGCAGATCTCTCTTGTCTTGCCTCCTGCTCCCCTCAGCAATGTATTTCAGTAGATCTGCCGGTTCTGCTCCCCTACTCTGTCTCTGGTGAATTCTGTCACCCTCCCACACCCCTGGCCTACACCCCAGTTCTTGTATGCATAAATAAATAAAAATGAATCTTTTTTAAAAAAGCCTGACCAACCACCCATTCCATAGGAATGTTCTGGATGAGGACGTGTGGGGTGCATGTCCGACCCGCGCCACCGGGAGGCAGCAGCGAGCTCGGCCGAGGGCCCCTCGGGCGCGGGTCAAATCGGGTGAGGCCCTTTAACCACACTACGCGCCTTTGTGGCAGGCGCAGGCTGGGTTCCCAGCACTGGGTACACTTCGCGACCACGTGAGCGCCGAGTTCTGACGCGCAAACATTGGAGTCCTTTGCTTCTGTGTGCATGCTGGCTTCCCCACCGGAGGAAGCACGTCCCCTCTCCCTTCGCGGGCTCAAGCACTGCCTACCTCCGGAGCTGAGCGACCTTGAGGCCTCATTCCAGGCTACTGGGAACATGTTGGGAAGGAAAGGATGGGAGTGGTGAGGGATTGAGGGACGATGAGGCAATCTAGAGACTCAGGAAATCCTTCCACATGGTCTATGCGAAAGGTCATCCATGGTAAAGGGCCCCATCTCTACTGAAGTTTTTTGTTTTTTTTTTTTAAGATTTATTTATTTATTTATACAAGCACTGGGTACAGTCAGAAGCACGGAAGGGCGAGAGAACTCACCAGAGCCAGAGCGGGGAACAGAACAGGTAGACTGACAAAGTACACTGCTGAGGGGAGCGGCAGGAGAGGTCTGTGCGCCATGTGGGACCCTTGCCGGCGGCCGGGGATCGAACCGGCGCTGCAGAGGCTGCGGGCAACTTCACAACCCAGAGTTCAACCACTGGGCCGCCAGGGAGGCCCTCTACTGAAGTTTAAAGACAGCCTTTGTGCTGCAAGGAGCCTACGTCACTTAACCCTCTTTTATTTAAAAATGTTTAGAGGGGCCTCCCTGGTGGCGCAAGGGGTAAGCACAGCACTGTGAAGCAATCCCTCTGCCTCTGCAGCATGAGTTCCATCTCTAGCCAGGGGGTGACCCACATGACATAGCAGACCTCTCCTGACTTGCCCGTTGCTCCCCTCTGCAGTGGATTTCATCAGTCTGCCTGTTCTGTTTCCCACTCTGTGTCTGGTGAATCCTCTCAACCCCTGCACCTCTGGCCTGTACGCCAGTTCTTGTATGCATAAATAAGTAAATCTCTTTTTTCTAAAGATTTATTTATTTTATACAAGAACTGGGGTACAGGTCAGAAGCCCATGAGGGTGAGAGAATTCACCAGAGCCAGAGCAGGGAGAACAGGCAGACAGACCAAAGACACTTCTGAGGGGAGCAGAGGGCGAGGCAGGAGAGGTCTGCTGCGCCATGTGGGGCTGTCCCTGGCTGGTGGGGAATCGAACTGGTGCTGCAGAAGCTGCAGACAGCTTCGCAGCACGGCACTCAACCGCTGCGCCACTGGGAAGGCCCCAAATAAATCTTAAAAAAAAATAAAAAATAAAATAAAAATATTTAGAGAAGTCCCTCTCCCGGGCCTCCCCGGTGGAGCAGCGGTTGAGCACTGGGTTGGGAAGCTTTCCGTAGCCTCTGCAGTGCTGGTTTGATTCCCTGGTGCTCCCCGGCCACCGGAGGAGGGTCCCACATGGCGCGCAGACCTCTCCTGCCTCCCGCTGCTCCCCTCAGCAGTGTACTTCAGTCCTTCTGCCTGCTCTGCTCCCCGCTCTGGCTCTGGTGAATTCTCTCACCCTCCCGCGGATCTGGCCTATACCCCAGTTCTTGTATAAATAAATAAATAAATCTAAAAAAAGAAAAGTCCCTCTCCCATCATCTCCTGCCTTGAAAAAAGTAATCATATTTCCACTGGCCTCTTGGTCTTTGATCTTACTGACCCCCATTTGCCAATCACTGAGCCAGAGGGTTCTATCTAAGGAGCAGATATCACCTGGTAAAAACCTTCATGGCTCTTCACTACCTCAGGGTAGACTGCAGACTCCTTAACCCTTTACTGTCTGACTTCCATCATTTCATTCATCCCCTCTCTCTCTCTCAGACGCCACATAATTTCAGCCATAACCTCAGACTACCCTGCTGTTCTCTATCCTGCCATGCTCTTCCCAATCCCTCTCCTGCACCTATACCCCTGACCAGTCTCGATGAGATACCCACCTTGCCCTCACACTGCTGATGACAGCAGAACTGTCCATCTTCCTCTTTTTTTTTTAAGATTTGTTTTTATTTATTTGTGCATACAATAACTGGGGTGTAGGCCAGAGGTGTGGGGGGTGGTGGTGAGAGGATTCACCAGAGACAGTGGGAAGCAGAACAGGCAGGTAGACCAAAAACACTGCCGAGGGGAGCAGCGGGCGAGGCTGGAGAGGTCTGCTGTGCCATGTGGGTAGCTCCCTGGCTGGGGATCGAACTCAGGCAGTGGCGGTGATAGCGCTGAGCCTAACCCTAGAGCCACCGGAGAGGTCCCCATTTTCCTCTTTAGAGTAAGGCAGGGTCAATTTATTTAATTCAACAATCAATCCCTTCTCTTGGCACAGCAGTCACCCAGTCAGCACTTGTTACCAGCATGAATGAATCATAATAATCAATGCTTATATAGTGCTAGCACTGTTCTAGGCATTTTACATATACAAATTCAGGTAACCACACAACCCCAAAAGTGATGCATCCTCCTATTACCAATACAGAAATTAAAGCAGGGAGCAATTTAAGTAACTTGTCCCACAGAGTAAGTGGCCGAGCTGGAGTTTGAGCCAGGTATCTTCAACTTCCCATTAATGAATCAAGATAAGAATGAAGGACAGGGCCTCCCTGGTGGTGCAGCGGGTTGAACGCAGCGCAGCACAGCCACGGCAGCGCGGGTTCTATTCCCGGCAGGCCAGGGAGATTCCCACGTGGCGCAGCAGACCTCTCCTGTCGCGCCCACTGCTCCCCTCAGCAGTGCTTTCGGTCTGTCTGCCTGTTCTGCTCCCTACCCTGTCTCTGGTGAATTCTCTCACCCTCCCGCGCCTCTGGCTTGTGCCCCAGCTGTTGTATAAGTGAAAAATAAGGGAACTCCCCTGGTGGCGTAAGGGGTTAAGCACCAGACTATGAAGCAATCTGAAGACTCTGCATCATGAGTTCGATCCCCGGCCGGCCAGGGAGCAACCCACATGGTGAAGAAGACCTCTCCTCTCTTGCCTGCTGCTCCCCTCAGTGGTGTGTTTGTCAGTCTGCCTCTTCTGTTCCCTGCTCTGTCTCTGGTGAATCCTCTCATCCCCCGCATCTCTGGCCTGTGCCCCAGTTCTTGTATGCATAAATAAATAAATCTTTAAAAAAAAAAAGAATCAAGGATAGGTCCTGAGGTAGGGTTTGATCTGTGCATTTTATATCTAAGGGCCTTCTTGTGTTCTCCTGATTTGCTCCCTGGGAGTCTATTTTATAGCGCTGGAGGCAAGAGATCCAAAGGGACCACGGGTAGCTCCTGAAGCCCCGTGGACGGGGCCTTAGTCTTTAATTGGTTGCGCGGGGACAGGGGTACAGCCGCCGGGACGGGCTTGCGCCTGGGCTGCCAGTCCTCCCCTCCGAACTACAACTCCCAGGAGGCACCAGGAGCCCACTAGCCCGCGTGACGTCACCGCGGCAGAGGGCGCAGGCGGCTGGGCTAGCCGGGCCTGTAGACTCTTCGGGCCGTTCCGCTCGGACCCTGGCCCTGGTTCTGGCCCCGCGGTAAGTGGAGCAACGGGCGCCCACTCTGCCTTCGCTGCACACACCCACACTCGGCCATTGTGCTGGGCCAGGAACTGCGCTTGGGACCCAGGGTTGGCATCTACCATATGGGGTGGGGGGGTTCGGGCCGAACCAAGTGACCCAGTGGAGGGGGTACCCAGATGGGACTCCCAGGCCGCGGCTTCCATGCACAGCGGGCCCTCGGGCACACTGCGTTGTAGATCGCTCGTATGCGGGCCAGGGTGGGGTAGCTCTGGATAGGGGTCAGCCCCACCTCCTGAAGGAGGGTGCCTAGGACCCGAGGGAGCTGGGCCGAGACTTCCGTGCTGGACTGGCATCCCCTCTCCAGAGCACCAGATAAAGCCTCGTGCTTAAGAATAGGATCCCTGGAAAGCGAGGTTGTCCAGGCTTGCCCTGTGTGTATTTGCGGAGGTGGTTGAAGGGGTGGACAGAGAGATTGTCCAGGTCTGAGGATACCTGTGCCCACGTGTAGAGATGTGGTGGATGGTGCACTCGGACCCTGAAAGCTCCCTCTTCCCCTGCTCTGGCAGATGGGAGCTGCTCCCTGGGGGCTGAGCTTGTCGGCATCTTCCACTGCCCTGCGCCCCTGAAGTCGGAGAAGAGCCCATCTCTACTTACATCCTTGCCCCTTTTGGGGGTTGCGTCGGTTTGTCCGGTATTCAGCCTTAGCGACCGGTCCATTCCGATAAAGGATCAAGACGATGATACTGGCATCGGTGTTGGGGAGTGGTCCCCGGAGTGGGCATCCACTCCTGCCCCTCCTGGGACCTGCACTCTCGCTCCGGGCCCGCTCCACATCAGCCACCGATACACACCACGTGGAGATGGCACGGGAACGCTCCAAGACCGTCACCTCCTTTTACAACCAGTCAGCCATCGACGTGGCAGCGGAGAAGGTGCACTGCTGGGGGCAGTCAGGCTGGGCCCTGAGCTGGAGTGGGTGTCCAGGAAAGGGGTGGAGCTAATGTGGCGGGGCGGGGTGTTAGAGCTCCAGTGCTCAGAACCTGTCTGCCCCTGCAGCCCTCCGTCCGACTCACTCCCACCATGATGCTCTATTCTGGCCGCTCTCAGGACGGCAGCCACCTTCTGGTAAGAGTCCTGCCGCTTATGTTTTCTTGGACTGTGGAGCTCTGGTCCAGCCACACCCAGACCCCACCCCTGCCTTCCCATCTCTTTTTCGTCTAGAAAAGTGCCCGGTACTTGCAGCAAGAGTTGCCAGTGAGGATTGCTCACCGCATCAAGGGCTTCCGCAGCCTTCCTTTCATCATTGGCTGTAACCCTACCATACTGCACGTGGTAAGGTGGCCTCGAGGGATATGGGTTTCCCTAGTAAAGAGGACCTTACATAAATGTGTCCACCACTGCTCATAGGTCAGATGAGGTGGGGGACCAGAATTGCAGAGACGCCTGCCAAGCAGTTTTAGGACCATAGATGACTCAGACCTGAGCCTTCAGCTACCAAGGCAGCAAATTCACAAGGCTTGAAAGGCCATGAATTGGGGTGGGTGGCTGTTGTCTACCCAGTGCCCCAGCCTCCCTATGAATTCCCAAACCTCTTCTTTGCAGCATGAACTGTACATCCGTGCCTTCCAGAAGCTGACAGACTTTCCTCCGGTGAGGCCTGGGTGAGGGCTGGGTGAGGGCACAGGGTAAGGGTGGGACCATCCATACTTATGATTCTGTGGCCTGCAGATCAAGGACCAGGCAGACGAAGCCCAATACTGCCAGCTGGTGCGACAGCTGCTGGATGACCACAAGGATGTGGTGACCCTCTTAGCTGAGGGCCTTCGTGAGAGCCGGAAACACATAGAGGTCAGGGGCAGCACCGTGGGGGCCCAGGCCTGCTGGGAAGCCTGGCAAGGGCACAGGGTTTCTGAGGCCCCACAATTTACAGGATGAGAAGCTCGTCCGCTTCTTCCTGGACAAGACACTGACTTCCCGGCTTGGGATCCGCATGTTGGCCACGCATCATCTGGCACTGCATGAGGACAAGGTAGGCACTGGGACCTGAGACCTATCCGAGAATGTCAAGGGGGTAGAGGGAACTGACCTTGGGGAGGGCCCCTGGGTGGAGAACTGGAGGGAAGCCTGGGACTGCTTCAGCAGAGCAGAGGTCATCAGAAGTTGGTGGCTGAGATGTGGGTGGAGGTTCTGTCTAGTTCTGACCCTCTTTCTCCTGCCAGCCCGATTTTGTTGGTATCATCTGCACTCGTCTCTCACCAAAGAAGATTATTGAAAAGTGGGTGGACTTTGCCAGGTGAGGCTAGAATGGCTAAGGATGTGGATGATGTCCGGAGGGAGGGCTGAGGTCTGAGCTCGGACCCAGAGCGGTCTGGGGCAGGGTTTCTCACCTTTGGCACTGTCAACCTTTTGGGTCAGATAATTCTTTTTTGTGCGGGGCTGTCCTGTGCATTGTGGGATGTGTAGAAGAAACCCTGGCCTCCACTCATTTGATGCCAATAGTACTCCCTAGTTGTGACAAGCAATGAGTCCTCTAGAAATTTCACTCTTTCAGGGGGAAGCAGAATTATCTCCAGTGGAGAACCACTGGTGCTCTAGGTCTGAACCCTTGCTCTTGCTCGTCTCCACAGACGCCTGTGTGAGCACAAGTACGGCAACGCCCCCCGTGTCCGCATCAATGGACATGTGGCCGCCCGTTTCCCCTTCATCCCCATGCCGCTGGACTACATCCTGCCGGAACTGCTCAAGAATGCCATGAGGTAGGCTGGCTGGATAGGTTTCAGAGGGGCAGACGGGAACTGGGGTGAGGCTGGGGTGCCACCACCTATTGGTCTTTCTCCCCTGCATAGAGCCACGATGGAGAGTCACCTGGACACTCCCTACAATGTCCCAGATGTGGTCATCACCATCGCCAACAATGATATCGATCTTGTCATCAGGTCTGCCCTGCATAAAAGTGGGTTGGGGTGACAGGGGCTTCTGGGCACTGTTTCTGACTTAAAGGATAACCTCGAGCCAGGACCCGCTCCATGCTGAGACTTGGTCAGACAAGATACTTTGTGGTCTTGAGGTTGCTATGAGCTGGATATGAATGTATCTGGAACCAGCTACAGGACCTGGGGCCCTGAGCAGCCTGAATGGGGGGAGAATCAGGAGAAACCAGTCTGATGCTAGGCTAAGAATAAATGTCATTCTATGAGAAGGTGTAAATAGTCAGGGGCCCAGGCAGAGGTGAGGATGGGGAAATGGAGCTTATAGAAAACAAGGTCCAAGGGTCAAGGTGGACCACATTCTACCTTGGGGGGAAGAGACAGGAAGGCAGACTTAGTACTCTTTGGGAGGTAGTGTGCTCCTCTCAAGCTCATGTTATTGCCGTCCTGCCAGGATTTCAGACCGGGGCGGGGGAATCGCTCACACAGACCTGGATCGGGTTATGGACTACCACTTCACTACAGCGGAGGCCAGCACCCAGGACCCACGGATCAGCCCCCTCTTTGGTCACCTGGACATGCACAGTGGTGCCCAGTCAGGACCCATGCACGGGTAAGTCCTTATCTCACAGGGTGGAGGGGTAGGGGGCACCAGGAGACCCAAGCCTCTAAAGCACCTGTTGTGTTCCCCCATCCACCCTCAGGTTTGGCTTTGGGCTTCCCACATCACGGGCCTATGCGGAGTATCTTGGTGGTTCCCTTCGGCTACAGTCTCTGCAGGGCATTGGCACGGATGTCTACCTACGGCTCCGTCACATCGATGGCCGGGAGGAAAGCTTCCGCATCTGACTCCATGGTCCTTGGCCCGCTTGCCAGCCCAGCCTGGGCCACACACCCTGCCAGAACCTTGTGGGCCAGGCGGGGTGCTCCCTGCTCCACACGCTGCTGCATCTTGGGTCTTAGGGCCCCAAACAGATGGACTTAGATGGAGCCAGGTGCCACTCCTTCTCTACAGGGTCCACTGCTTCCTTGTCTCCAGGCCTTGGAGGAGGAGAGAAAGTGGGGATTCTGCAGGCCTCCAGTACCAGCTCCATCATTCTAGATCCTGGGGAATCCCAACTTTGACCTGCTGTTTGTTATTAAAGTTCACGTTTTGAATGCCCTCTTGGGCCCCTTGTGTAGGGAGGGCAGGTGAGCTTTTGTTTCTGTCCCATTCAGGTTCTCTGGCACCTTGCGTGTCACTATTCGTGTTTCTGTCTGTAGCTGTTCTGACAGCCGGGCAGCCTGGGAGTAAAACTGGCCCTAAGTCACTTGCACAATTGATTTGAAAGGAACAGGGGTGTCTCTGGTGGTTTTTGCAAAGACCATTTAATTTAACAAATGTTTCTGACTCCCAAACAATATTGGAAGGTGCAGGTTGGCCCAGCTTCAGGCCTTAGTTCTGACTCTTCCCTTCCTGGCAGTCTTAGATTCTGGAGGTGAAGGTCACCAGACTGGGCAACCTCCTGAGCCACCTGATTCCTGAGCCTGAGTCAAGTTAAAAATACTGCTCGCCAGCTGTGTACCTGCTGCTGCCAAGGAAAGGAACACAAGATTGTGCCCTGGCAGGCCTCAGCAAGGACTGCGTGTTCCACCATAGAGAGGAGTAGGGTTCTGCTAGGGACTTGGGCAAAAGGAAAGAACAGGCGCCCATCTTGCCAGGGAAGAGGAAAAACCCAAGGGCTTGATAGTAGAAGTGGGAGGAGATTGATGGGAAATGGGAATTGTATCTGGAGGTTGAATGGTAGGAGGTGGGAAAGCCACAGTAACTTGTCAGGCTGAGGGGTGAGGCTGGAGAGGTCAGAGGCAGTCAGGGTGAAGGGCATTGAATGTGCAGCCGTGAAGTATGGGCTTTATCCTGGAGGCATGGATAGGTTTTAAGCTAGGAAGGAATGTTTTAGGTTAGATTCCCTAGAAGCAGATACTGAGAGGAAGATACAAATAGAAGGGATTTGTTGAAAAAATACCCCAGAAGGGAGCGGTGGAAGCAGGAAAGGGAAGGGCAGGTCGGGCAAGGATGTGATCTTGGGCAGAAATCCAGAAAAGTCAGAGCTGGAATCAAGAGAGCTAAGCTCCAGTTATTGATGAAGTCCTGCACCTGACCATCACTGGTTAAGTTAGGAGGTGGGGGTGGGGAAGTACCAAACTCCCAGATTGAAAACCTGTCTTCAGCTCTTTGAAGCAAAAGAGCTCTGAGAGGCAATTTGCCAAAGAACCACCTTTGGTACTGACCTTTGAAAGCACATCAAAAGTAATCTGGGCAGGGGTCTGGGTGCAGCATTACATAGTTCTAAGAGGAACTAGTGATTTGCACATTAGAAGATTGGTGGCCAGTAGACCGGAGAATAGTGAGGATAGTGTAGTGACCCTGATCAGGGATTTATAAAGCCCAGCTTAATCCTAAACTAGAAAGGACAGCATCTATCTAAGATGTTGGGTGAGGTCAGAAGTGAGACACCACAAACTTGTGGGTAGAATATTAACCTTGAAAATGTGGGAGATGGGGTTGGAGAGTGGGAGCAGGCATTACAATTTTAATTTTTTTGGCTTGACTTTTATTTCTTCTGTTTGTAAAGCTTCCAGGCACTTGGCATTCACTGTACCCTACCCCATTATTTTAATTTTTATTTATTTTTGCATAGAGGAACTGGGGTATAGGTCAGAGATGCAGGGAGTGAAAGGACTCCTCAGAGACAAAGTGGGGAGCAGAGCGGGTGGATTTACCGAAATACAACTACTAAGGGGAGCAGCAGGCGAGACAGGAGAGGTCTGCTGTGCAATATGTGGGTCACCTCCCTGGCAGGGGATCGAACTCAGGCCATTGTGGTGGTAGCACTGAGACTTAAAACTCTAGGCGCTAGGGAGGCCCTGGATTCTACTTTTTTTTTTTAAAGATTGATTTATTTATGCATACAAGAGCCGGGATACAGGCCAGAGATACGTGAGGTGAGAGGATTCACCAGAGACAGACTGGGGAACAGAAAAGGCAGACTGAAATACACTGCTGAGGGGAGCAGTGGGCAAGACAGGATAGGTCTGCTGCACCATGTGGGTAGCTCTCTGGCTGGCTGGGATCAAACATTAGAAGATTGGTGGCCAGTAGACTGGAGAATACTGCGAATTGCTTCATAGCGTCTGCTTAACCCTTTGCGCCACCAGGGAGGCCCTGGATTCTATTTTTTGATTGGTAACCTGGGTCCCATCCTCAGGCCTTGAGCATTCCACCCCGCTTGCTTTCAAGCCCAATAATCAAACAAGTTAAATAAGATTCAGAGTGGCCAAAGGGGATGTTTATTGAACATCTTGCTATACACTTGTTTCATCTATGCAAAGGGGGTAGATATATGCATTAACTTTTATCTAGTCACACTGGTTATACAGTTTTATGGCGTAACCTTGATCTACGTTCTGAGAATGAATTCATTGGTACAACTTACCCGGAGTAGGGTCAGAAATCCAAAACTTCTCACTCACTAAGACGCTCTCTATCAAGTCCATTGCCTTCTGTCCAGAGGACATCTAGTTTCTTTCTATAGAAAGGCTTGACTGGGTGAGAGGATTTATTGGCTATCCCTGACCACACCTGTCCTTCTATCCCAACTGCTTCCGTTCCCCACCCTGAACAAGCAGAAGACAAGCTTCCTCAATCTTAAAGGAGTAAGGGTATCAGCCTGGCGGAAGTGCGCGGCGCGGGGGAGGGTAATTTCAGGGTCACAAACCTAAAGCCAGCCTGGCAGCCGGGGAAGCTACTCTAGCTCCCTCGAATTAAAGTGGGGGCGTCTTTCTCGAGCACGCGGGCCTTTTTTAAAAAATAGAGCTGAGGGCCTCCCCGGTGGCGCAGCGGTTGAGCGCTGGCTTGCGAAGCTGCCCGCAGCCTCTGTGGCGCCGGTTCGATCCCCGGCTGCTCCCCGGCCACCGGAGGAGGGTCCCACATGGCGCGCAAACCTCTCCTGCCGCCCGCTGCTCCCCTCAGCAGTGTACTTCGGTCCTTCTGCCTGCTCTGCTCCCCGCTCTGGCTCTGGTGAATTCTCTCACCCTCCCGCGCTTCTGACTGTACCCAGTGCTTGTATAAATAAATAAATCTTTTTAAAAATAAAAATAAATTAAAAAATAGAGCTGAGTCATCACGTCAGCAGGCTCTTTCTCCTCTCTCCAACCCTAGGATGCAGCCATGCTTCCATACGGGAAAAAAACACTCCAGGTCAGCTGCACAGTAGACACCCGCTAGTCCCGGCGTCGCGAAGACGGCGGTCCTAACCAATGAACAAGTACTACGTCACAGAGCCCGCCCCCAGCCCGCCCCCTCCGCCGCGCAGGGCTGACCCGGAGCTAAAAGCGCTGCGCGGCGCCTGATTCTGGCGTCACTTCCACTACAGCAATGGCGGCACAGGGGGCTGCGGCGGCGGTTGCGGCGGCGGCTTCAGGGGTCGCGGGGGAGAGCGAGCCTGGGCCCGGGGAGAATGCAGCGGTCGAGGGGACGGCCCCATCCCCGGGCCGCGTCTCTCCTCCAACCCCGGCGCGCGGCGAACCGGAAGTCACCGTGGAGATCGGAGAAACGTACCTGTGTCGACGACCGGATAGCACCTGGCGTGAGGGCGGGGCCCAGGGGCGGGGTTCAAGGGGCGGGGCGGGGTCTGGGAACGGGATCTCGGAGGGGCTGGGCATAGTCGGGGCGGTGCTTGAGGAAAGAGAACGCGGAGTTTAGGACTCTCCGGGGCGCCGCCTAGAAACCCCACGAGTGAGGCAGCTCCAAATTCATCTTAGCGCTTATAGACCTCCCATTCCACTTGTTTGCCCAACCTATGGCTCATTCCCTTGGTTGGCCCTGCGTCCGCATAGATCTCTGCCATAGATCTCTGTCCGCGTTGTCTCTGCCACTCCCCCTTGCGTCCTTCCCTTACAGTCGCCAGCAGAGACCTTCCTGAACACACAAAAAGTGAGCTTCTCTGCCCTTCCCTTGTCTTTCCTCATCTTCAAAATGGAATGGAGTGCATCTTTATGATCTCTCTGGCTTCTGGGCACCCTAGCAAAGGTCATTCCAGACCACGCTACACTCTGAAGGCCATATGCATCTTACTATCTGTGCCCTCTGCTTGGAATGTCTTTCCCTTTGTCCTTGTTAACCTGACCAGCTCCTACTCATCCTTTTAACATCATATTCCCTGTGATGCCATTCTCGACTCCCTTCAGGCAAAATGAGTAGTTCCCTTATGTATGTTCCTGCAACATTTTCTTCATACCTAGCCGTGGTATATGTAACATTATGTTGTAATTGTGTCTTCCCCCATCTAAGTGGGAACTTCTGGAGGGCAGGATGGCGTGTGACTCATTGCCGTGCCCTCTGTACCCAGCAACAACACAGCATACCTTAAGACTTGGCATTACTCATTTATTGAATGGTCTGCTAGTTGTCAGGCGCTACACTAAAAGCTTTAGAGGCGTTAGCTCACCTTCTGAGATGGGCACTATTATCCTTGTTTTATAGATGAAGAAACTGAGTCTCAGAAAGCCCAAATAACTTGCTCAATTAAGTACAGATAGGAAGGGGGAGCTCAGATCATACACACTCGGGTTGTCTGAATCCAGAATCAACCCTCACTAGCCCTGAACAGATGAATGACTGAGTATAGTAACACCACAGATCTGGGACCAGACTTAAACTCAGTTTAAGTTTCAGCTCTTATCACTTCAAATCTGTGAGCCTGGGTAAGCCTCACTTTTCTCCTGTAAAATAAATATAACAGCCCCTATTTGGTCCACTGTACAGTGGTGAAATGAAATGGCATATGTGGACAGGTGAGGTTAGCTTTCATTTGGTCCGGTAATCTGGAAATTGCCCCCCAGTGTGAAGGAACCCTCTTGTGCCAGCATCCTTCTAGATGATCTTAGCCTTTTTCCTTTACAGATTCTGCTGAAGTGATCCAGTCTCGAGTAAATGATCAGGAGGGCCGAGAGGAATTCTATGTACATTATGTGGGCTGTGAGTCACTTGGCATATCCAGGCCTGGGTGAGGGGAGGGAGTGGAAGGGCAACACCCTCATGGTGGTCCATCCTTACAGTTAATCGGCGGCTGGATGAATGGGTAGACAAAAACCGACTGGCGCTGACCAAGACAGTGAAGGATGCTGTGCAGAAGAACTCAGAGAAGTACCTGAGTGAGCTGGCTGAGCAGCCTGAGCGCAAGATCACTCGCAACCAAAAGCGCAAGCATGATGAGATCAACCATGTGCAGAAGGTCCGGGCCCCCCCCCCCCCTTTCCAGAAGGCTCAGCTACCTCTGCCAATCTCTTGGGTCCCAGTGTCAAAACCACAGCTGCTTCCGTTTCTAAAGCTCCTGCAGTGTGTCAGGGACTTTACCTCTCTCCTCATGTATTCTTCACAGATCAGAAAACTGAGGCTCAAAGAGGGCAGGGACTTGGCTGTAATCTCACAGCAAGGAAATTGCCTATCTGGGACTTAAACACGGGTCTTCTGTTCTGACAGCCTCTTTTGTCTCCTGTTCACTGTGCCATCGTGGACAGAGGCTCAAAGTCCAAAGGGATGGAAGTGAATGAATGATACTGTGCACTTGCTGTTGCCACGCACCATACGAGTCCTGTACATGTTTAAGCTCATCAAATCCTCCCTAACAATTCAACACCACAGGGATAATTATTTTTTTGGTAGAGGAGGAAGCAGGCTCAGAGACGTTAAGTAACATGCCCAAGGTGACACAGCTAGTAAAATGGTGGGTTGGAATTAGAATAATAATGCCAAACATTTATTGGCTTGTGAGTCAAAGTATTAGGCAAAGTATTTTAATACATGATCTCACTGAAGTTTCACAGCAAGCCTGTGAGGTAAGCATTATTATTCCCAGCTCACAGGGAAGGAATAGATAGGTTAAGGAACCCAGTCAGAAATTAGATTTGCCAGCTAAATTATTCTACTTCAGGGTACTTCAGGGTACAAGCCCTTAACCATGAGTTTGACACATCCTAAATATCAGGCCATTTGTTTCTAAATCCTGACCTGTCACAGGCTAACCTGCCCTTGGGGATTTACTTCCCACCCACCCTGAGCCTCAGTTTCTTGATTTGTAACATGGGAGATAAAAAAGAGAAAGCGTTTTATTGAGCTTTTTTCAAAGTGTTCAGACATCTTTCAGTTTCAACCAGAGTGATCTCTTTCTTCTGAGTGGTCACTGAGGACTTAACAGTAACGTTTTTCAAACTGAGGCACAGCTGTTAGTATATTGCCAAATAAGTTCAGTGGCTTGCGACCAGCATTTAAGTTTTTAAAGTGGAAGAAAGAGGTTGAATGAGATAGAAAATATCAGAAAACACCTTATTAAAGGTAAGTATTGTTTTCAGAACCTTTTATTTACATACATATACACATTTGTCTAAATGCAAACATATCAACCGGTTTACAGCGCTGACTGCACTTTTTGCTGTTGTGATTAAAAAATATATTGGAAATACCTTGAGCTAGAAAGACTTTTTAAGGCCTCAGGCAGACCTGTTCAATTGAACTTCCTGTGGTGAAAGGAAATGTTCTAGGTCTATACTGTTCAATCCAGCAGCCACTAGTCCCCTGTGGCTCTGGAAACACTGGAAATGTGTTTAGTGTGACAAAGACGTAAAGTTTATTTAAATCTAATGTATTCAAATAGCCACATGTGGTTCATGGCTGCTCTGTTGGTCAGCACAGGTTGGCAGTTCTCTTAGTTCCACAGCCAGTTTGCACTGCAAATTTAAGTCTCAAAGATGTACCTCCAGAGCTGGCCGTCCGGGTGGAGGACAATGGCCAATGGTGACAAAAGTAAAGAAAAAGTAACGGAAGGAGCGAGTTAACCATCAGCAAGGTTCTTTAGAGCCTAATTAATGTTTAATTCTAAATAAATTGCAGCATTTAAGAAAAGTAGTGTTTCTGTAGTTCTTCAATGCATTTGCAGAGGAGGGTTGTGTTTCGCGAGAGTTGGGAAATGCGTTTTCAGAGGTGTCTGAGGCGGACAATCCTTCTTGCCTCCTCTGCAGGGCTTAGGCTCAGAGCTGGACAGACCTGGGGCCCATCCCTGGCGGTGCTGATTCCAGTCCTGTGATCTCACATCTTTGTGCCCATTTTCCTCATGTGCAGTGCGCATGACAGCACTCTTGTCTCAGGCTCATTGTGAGGACTCGATGAAATGATGCCTGTGAAGTGCTTGGACTTGGAATGAATGGCAGCTAGCTAATGCCCAGGGGAAAGTAACCTCACCTCTCCTTGCCTGTCCACTTCTCTCTAAAATAGAAATATGAACTCTGTTTCTCAGGGTTGCTGAAAGGGGCCTTGCAAACAGAGTGCCTTGTGGAAGGAGGTTCTGGGTAAAAACACTGACTCCTTTCTCCTCAACTACAGCGCACAACTGCCGGGCAGTCCGGCAGAGGTCCCGGGCCTTCTCGGGCCTCTCTTCCCCCACTATCAGGCTGTGCTTGGTTCCCTCTAGAGTCTGGCCTAGGAGCAGGTTGTGCTATGAGTGTGACACGGCTTTTAATCTCTGCTTTCAGAGGACTGAGGCAATGAGGGAAACCAGGTGGGAGCAGTCAGAGGGTGTTGTTGACCGCTTTCCTGACTTGGGGAGGGGAGGTGTGGTCTGCATGGAAGACAGGCCCCCACCCCCAGGGGGTGGGTGGGCCTTGAAGGTCAGGAAAGCACACAATAAAAACAATTCCACGCATCACTCACGAAGCTCTGCCTCATCCCCACCATGCATTCATTTGGCTCATGCTCTGTATAGCCTGAGTAAGCTTTTCCTAGCAGCAGTCACAGGGACAGACATTCCAGGGGGAGGGGACTGCATCTACATAGGCAGGAAGGCGGGGAAAAGAGGGGCGTCGGTAGCACTGTCGATTTGAAGAGACTGAGACTGGAGATGGGGAATCTGGGGACCTAGTCATTTGTCCAGACTCAGGTGGTGGCAGTGGCCATCATTTGGAGGGGGACAGAGAGAATTCCAGAAGGAACAGATTCCAGAGACATGCAGGAGATAGAGTGGCTAGGACTTGGCTGTCTGAATGCCAGGCTGAGAGGGAGGAGTCTTGAGAGCAGGCCTGTTACTGACCTTGGGCAGGGGAACTGAGGATGATGCTCCCAGTGAGGTGGGGGTACCCAGGAGGAAGAAGAGGATTGCGGGAAGGAAAAGTTGAGTTCCTTCTGGGTACCTAGAGTCTGATGTGCCTGTGGAGGGGACTCAGCAGTCTCCACAGCAGGCAGCTCCCAGCACTGATGCTCAGGAAACAGGTACAGGCACATGTGGGAGTTGGCAACTCTTCCTGCTTTGGGCATGGAAGACATCCGTCTCACAACAGTTTTGGCAGACCTGGGTCAATCCCCTGGTACAGCTGAAGCTTTTGTCAACCAAGGACTGGAGCCAGGCCTCCTGATCCTAGCCCGATTTATCCTGTATAAGATCCAAACTCAGGCATTGGGGGCTGCTGGGATGTGTGGATAGGGGTCAGACGGGAGAGGAGCTTGGACCAGCGGGCTTCTGAACCAGGTAAAACAAATGATCTCTTTGTGTGGTTATGATTGTCATTCAGGGGATGAGGTCTGGAAGACAGGAGGGAGTACTGGGCTCAGGGACCGGGGAGGGACAGCCTGACAGCCACTTCTATTCACCTTTATCCATTTCTCCCCTGCCCAGACCTATGCAGAGATGGACCCCACGACAGCAGCCCTGGAGAAGGAGCATGAGGCAGTAAGTGGGGACAAGGGTCCTAACTGCGGAAACCCTCTTGCCCCTGCTTTCCTGCCCCAGCTGGACTATCCACTGCTCTCCACCCCGACCTTGTCTGCAGATCACCAAGGTGAAGTATGTGGACAAGATCCACATCGGGAACTATGAAATCGATGCCTGGTACTTCTCCCCGTTCCCCGAAGACTATGGAAAACAGCCCAAGCTCTGGCTCTGCGAGTACTGTCTCAAGTACATGAAATACGAGAAGAGCTACCGCTTCCATTTGGTGAGGCTGGGCCTGGCCGGCTGGGTGGGAGGGGCGGCCATCAAGGCTGGGGGTACCCAGCGGAGGCAGCAGCTAAGGGAAAAGACCAGAGGAATTGAGGACACAGAAAAGCTGCCCTGGGCTCCAGAAACTTGGATTCTGGGCCTGGCTTGGCCTTTGCTGCAGCCACCTGGGCCAGCTCTGCCCTGGACTTCATTTTCCTTTTCTGTGGAATGGGGCCAGTCATCCCAGCCCTTACCCCTTTTTGAGTCCCTTGCCCTTTACCATGTGTTAGGGCAGCTTGGTGCTGGCTTCTTGGTGCAAAGGAGGGAGTAAGCACAGCCCTGAGCGGTAGGGCCATAGGTGGAGACAGATGAAAGAACAGTACCCGGGCGCTGTCCGGTGGGGGCTCTCATCACTAGTGCAGCACGGTGTTTCCCAGAGGTGGGCTGTGGGGAACTGGTGTGCATGTGGGAGATGCCCTTGTCCCGGATGAGGCCTCCAGAGGCCTCTAGAGCCAGGCTGACCTGGACTTGACTTAACTGTGTGATTTTTTTTTTTTAAAGATTTATTTATTTATGCATATGAGAACTGGGGTACAGGCAGAGGATTCACCAGAGACAGTGGGGAACAGAACAGGCAGATTGACTGAAATACACTGCTGAGGAGAGCAGCGGGTGAGACAAGGAGAGGTCTGCTGCACCATGTGGGTAGCTCCCTGGCCAGGGATTAAACTCATGCTGCAGTGGCTGACATTAGCTTGGTAGCGCTGTCTTTAACCCCTTCATGATCAGGGAGGCCCCAACTGTGTGATGTTGAAGCCAGTTGCTTAGCCTCTGTCCGCCTTCTTCATCTGTGAATGACATCCGTCTCCTCAGGTTGTTGGGAGCCATTGCTCCATGTCAGTGATGTGTTGAGCTCAGAGTCTGCAAATGGGGAAACTGAGAGCAGAGACGTGGTGTAGACCACACAGGGTGGGAGGGAGGCACTGCACAGAGAACCCTGGGTCTCAAGCCTGTGTCTCCCCTTCTCCCAGGGCCAGTGCCAGTGGCGGCAGCCCCCAGGGAAGGAGATCTATCGAAAAAGCAATATCTCTGTGTACGAGGTAGATGGCAAGGACCACAAGGTGAGCTAAGGCACTGTGGAGAGTGGGGGGGGAGCTTTGGGTACCTCCTGGACGTCCTCACCATCACCAAGGGTGGGATGACTGTCTCCCTGGAAAAGGCCTGAGGATGGTGTTCAGCTGGCAGTTGGCTCAGGGTTGGTGCATAGTAAACACACTGTCCTGTCTTGCCAGCCTCGCCCATTTCTGTTCTGTCCTTGAGGACTTCCCTCCCATAGGATAGCTTAGGTTTGGGGAGTTCTGGAGCCCAGAGTGTGGAGATTGTCATGCCTCAGGTTGCTCTGGAAGCCCTTTCTCTTTCTGCCTGGAGGTGTGTGTGCCTGGGAGGGAACTAACCGCTTTGTGTAAGACTCCTGGGGAGAGCGTGGCCGAGTTCCTTGTTCTGCAGGAAGACTTCAGTGGGGCAGGGTGGGGCTCGGGGACCTGCTTTGCTGTCATTGAGAAGCTGCCTTTCCCTGGGCAGTCTGGAAGGGTCTCACCCTTTCCCATGGAAGAGCAGCCGAGTGGAAGATGAATAGGGCAGGCTCCCCTGTGGCTCCTTGCTTCAATCACCCACCATTTTCTCATTGTCCTTGGACAAGTTACTTAACACTGTTCCTGGTTCCTCATCTCTGAGACAGGAGTCATGATGAGAGGACATGATGATGTTTATCCAACACAGTTGTCAGTAAGACGGCAGTGCTGCGCGGTTAACACAGTGCCTGGCATTGACTAGGTGCTTAGTAAACATAGGCTTTTGTCATTATTGGGACTATTAGTCTTGTGATAAATCGTCTGGGGACTGGGGCTCTTAGCCTGGTGCAAGTCCTCTGCTTTGCCTTCCTGAGCACAGACAGGGAGTGGCAGAAAGTCTCCAGCAGGAGACGGGTATTCTTTCCTGCTCTCCGGCTCTGAGGCCCCGGGCCAGTACCTCCCCTCTCGAGGCTTGGTCTCCCCTGAAGATGGGACTAGCAATGTTGGGCTCTCACAGTTGCTGGGTCAAGTGAGAGGGTGTAAAAGGTGTGGAAACTTCAGGACTCCCTGATTTGTGCCAGGGAGCTGACTTCAAGGTACCCTCATCCCTCCTGACTTTGGTCTCTGGCCTGCATGGGTGTCAGAGGCCAGCACCACAGAGGAGTGAGGCTGAGCGGACAGACAGCTCAGGCTTTGGAGTCAGACTGGAGGCTCACGCTCTCAGCAAACATTTCCCAGCCCCTGCATTGTGCTCAGCTTGTGCTGGGCGCAGGGGACACAGCTCTTCACAAGGCTACGTGCACTTAGTGGTATGCACTCTCCCTGGCACTCGCCAACTGGCTAGAGACTTGTCTCTGAGCCTCACTTTCCTGACCTGAAACATGAGTTAATGTCTGTGAAGGCCGAACTCACATTCAGCACCAGGATGTGGGTGCCATGATGAGCCCCCCTCTGCTTCTTTCTCATTTCCTTATCCGCCAGAAAATGACTCTAAGACCCTTCCTGGTTTTAAACACCATTCTCTGGCAAGGAGCCTGTTCCTCACCGCCTGGCACTGGCTGCTCTCTAGAGCCTGGCCCTTGCAGAGCAGGATGGCAGCTCCTGCCCAGGCCCCCTTGGGGCTAAAAGGGGGAGTTGTACCTGTTTCTGAGTCTCCCTCCACCTCCCCACCCCTCAGATTTACTGTCAGAACCTGTGCCTGCTGGCCAAGCTTTTCCTGGACCACAAGACATTGTACTTTGACGTGGAGCCCTTCGTCTTTTACATCTTGACAGAGGTGGACAGGCAGGGGGCCCACATCGTCGGCTACTTCTCCAAGGTGCCGGGTCAGGACACTCAGGTTGAGGGAGGGCGGGGAGTATGAACTGGGTAGGGGCCGAGTCTCCCCAGAGGTCCTGACCATCCACCCCTCCAGGAGAAGGAATCTCCAGATGGGAACAATGTGGCCTGCATTCTGACCCTGCCCCCCTACCAGCGCCGTGGCTATGGAAAGTTCCTCATTGCTTTCAGTGAGTGACTCCTGGCCTGTCCAGGATGGGACACCTGAGTTGGGTGACTGTGTTAGGGAGCTGCGTCCCAAGGATTCTCATTTCTCACGCTGCCAGGTTATGAGCTGTCCAAGCTTGAGAGCACAGTGGGCTCCCCAGAGAAGCCGTTGTCTGACCTGGGCAAACTCAGCTACCGTAGCTACTGGTCTTGGGTCTTGCTGGAGATCCTGCGAGACTTCCGGGGCACGCTGTCCATCAAGGACCTCAGGTGAGGGCCCTGGTCCCCACCCCTGTCCCAAGCATGCTGTCCATGTTGGGGAGGCTTCTTGGAACCCTCAGAGGAAAGGCCTCTTCTCAGCTTGGCCATTACCCTGCCTCCTTGTCCCCTTTTGCTGCCCCAGCCAAAGCCCACAAGGAAACTCTACAGCATCTGCTCTAAATCCCTTTCTGCAGCCAGATGACCAGCATCACCCAGAATGACATCATCAGCACCCTACAGTCCCTCAACATGGTCAAGTACTGGAAAGGCCAGCACGTGATCTGTGTCACACCCAAGCTGGTAGAGGAGCACCTCAAAAGTGCCCAGTATAAGAAACCACCCATAACAGGTGGGTGGGGGGCTGCCCAGGGAATTTGTGTGGTGGTGGTGGGGGGTAGGTATAAGGACACTGGGAGCCAAGTCCACCTGTTTCTGTCACATGATCCCAAACCAGTCTGACCAGCTTCCAGCTCCCGGGACTGAAGCCTGGGGCAGGCTACTCATTCCTGGGCTTCCCTGCCCCCTCCCCACACTCAGTCTGCCCTTGTTCTCACCTAGAGGTGAAACCTGGCCTGGGCCCAGCCCAGCCTATCATGCCTCTTCTTTCCACAGTGGACTCTGTCTGCCTCAAGTGGGCACCCCCCAAGCACAAGCAAGCCAAACTCTCCAAGAAGTGAGTGGCCTGTGCGCCTGCCGCTGGACCCGCGCCTCCTTGCCCCCGCCTGTAAATATGTACAGACGTGTTCCGTCGTTTTTTTAATAAAGTCAGTTCTGTCGGTGGCTCCGGACTTTGGAGGTGGGAGGGAGGCGCCGACAGCTGATGTTCTTCATCTCACGTCACACACAGAGCCAGTGGTGCTCAAAACATTTTACTCCTTGCTCCTTCTGCCCCCACCCCAGATCCAAGTCCAAGCCCAGTTCCGGTGGGGGCTCAGTCCTCCGGAGTCTGGGAGTCAGGGCTCAAGGGGGCCTGGCAGCCCAGGGGGCAAGACTGGGGCCTCCTGTGCCTGAAGACAGCTGCCCAGAGGCAGCCCAAGGCCAGAAGTCAAGAAGGTAAAGTGAAGGGGCTCATTGGGCACTGCAGGCGGGGGTGCTGGAGCCAGCCTTTCAAGCAGCAATCAGCAGCCCAATCTTCTAGAAACAGGCTGGGAGCCGCACCCAATTTCATAGCTAAGGATCCTTCAGGGGCTCCATAGGAGCCCAACCAATAGGCTCGTGGCCAGCAGGTGGGGGCGGCAGAAGTCCTCACCGATCCCACAGGCAGACAGACTCCTGGCTGGGTTGTCGTCCAAAGAGTGGGTCAGGGTGGCACGCTGGAATCCCACAGGGCCCTGGGAGGAAGGCCCAAAGAGTACCAGATCTGTTCCTGGGGATGGTGGCCTGTCCTTGAGTGTAAGTGGAAGTCCCGGCAGCAGGGTCATCTCCCAGGGGCAGTTGCTCAGTGCCTGTGCCACAGCGGGAGGAGGCCCAGGCTCAGAACTAATGGCAGCAGAATAATGGGCCCTCCCAGGCGCTGGCCTGAGGCAGAGTTGAAGGGTGGAGAGCTCTTGCAGAGGTGGTCATCAGGCTGGGACGGCTGGATTTGGGGCACCACACGAGGCTGGAGCTCTGCTGCATGATGGTGAATCCAGGAGGCATAGCTAGAGGTCATAGTGTATACACCTGGCCTGTTGGGGGCCCCACAAGCATCACCCCAGCTCACAATGCCTGCTAGGTACCAGTGGCCCTCCACAAAGCAGGAGAGTGGGCCCCCAGAATCCCCCTGAGGAGAAAAGTCACACAACAGCGGTTAAAACCAGACCCCAGGCCTTGAGTTGTTCACACTGGCCCCACCCAGCCCCCCTCCCTCAAAATACACTTGCCTCATCTGTTCACCCTGGAGCCCCCGCATTTACCTGGCAGGCATCCTTGCCCCCCTTCACATAGCCAGCACACACCATGTCCTGCTGGATAGTGTGGGGCTCCTCGGGCTTTGCATTGATGTTGTACAGACAGTTACACGTCTCCCGGCTGATCAGCGGTACCTGGAGTTGCTGTAGTGGCTTGGGAGGCTCGAGGCTCACTGTGGGGGCAAAAGATGCTTATCCAGGGCATCCTCCCCGAAGATAGCTCCCCTCTGCACCTCTAGACTAGAGCCCACCTCACCTGAGGGGGCCACGTGGCCCCATCCAGTGACAGTACACATGAGGCCGTTGGGGAAGGAGGCATTGGCGGCAGGGAGGCAGATGGGCCGGATGTAGCGGGAGAAGGTGACGGGCTTGCTGAGATGGAGGAGCGCGATATCACCCTGGGAGCCCTCCTCTTGGTAGCTGTGGTGCAGGATGACCCGATCCACGGTGCGGACCTCGGTGTCAAAGCTGTGGGAACTCAGCTGGTGGGCCCCCAGTTTGACCTCATAGCCATCCCTGTAGTGCTCCCTGCAGGCAGAGGAACAAAGTCTGGGACCAGGAGTCCTTTCCTAGTTCCTGGATGCCTGTTGCCTTGTGGCATTCAACCTGATTCTGGTCCCAGGTAGAGGGCCATTTAGGCCCCAAACTGTAGCCCTAGTTTTACATTGTGACCTGTGACCTCTGACCCACACTCTTGACTGATCCTTTTGGACTATCAGTACCCCTAGAGCACCCAAATACCCTAACCTCTGACAACATTGAACTTAGACATCCAGCCCACTTTTGACTCCGCTCCCCCCACCCCCCCCAGCTAGTACCTGGGGAAGCAGTGAGCTGCTGACAGCACCCACTGCTCAGACGCGAGAGAGCCGCCGCACACATGGGTGCCGTCGTAGGTGATGCTGACCTGCCAGGGCCACTGGCCGGGGACTGCGCTGCTGCCACCTGTGATTCGGGCTTGCGAGACCACGCCGCAGATGGCTGCTGGAGAAGGAAGGCGTGGGGTCAGGCACTTCTAGGGCCCCCACCCCAGTTCCCTAGCCCTGCCACTCCCGATATAGGCCAGGTGGTCAGGTTTGGAACTCAGGAAGTGAGTTCACAGAGCCGGCCACCCCTCCATTCCACTGCTCATCAGTGGTCAGTTCTGCCCCTTGTCATCCTCGACCTACTTCCGGTCCCATCCAGCTTCCTTTTTCTCAGGAATTCTGCCTCCCATCCAACCCATTCCTTACAAGTGTAAAGTTCTTTATAAACCACAAATCTGGCTACGTGTCGTACCCCAGCTAAAATTCTTCCCTGGCTCCATGCTGTCTTTTTTTTTGTTGTTGTTAAGATTTATTTATTTATACAAGCACTGGGTACAGTCAGAAGAGTGGGAGGGTGAGAGAATTCACCAGAGTCAGAGCAGGGAGCAGAACAGGCAGAAGGACCAAAGTACACTGCTGAGGGGAGCAGCGGGCGGCAGGAGAGGTCTGCGCGCCATGTGGGACCCTCACCTGGTGGCTGGATATTGAACCAGCGGCGCTGCAGAGGCGGCGCTGCAGAGGCTGCGGGCAGCTTCCCAACCCAGCGCTCAACTGCTGCGCCACCAGGGAGGCCCTCCATGCTGACTTTTTTTTTTTTCTTTTTTTAAAGATTTATTTATTTATTTATACAAGCGCTGGGTACAGTCAGAAGCGCGGGAGGGTGAGAGAATTCACCAGAGCCAGAGCGGGGAGCAGAGCAGGCAGAAGGACCGAAGTACACCGCTGAGGGGAGCAGCGGGCGGCAGGAGAGGTTTGCGCGCCATGTGGGACCCTCGCCCGGCAGTCGCAGTCGCAGTCGGGGATTGAACTGGCGCTGCCAGAGGCTGCGGCCAACCCACTGCTCAACTGCTGCACCACCGGGGAGGCCCCCTCCATGCTGTCTTTTTTTTTTTTTTTTTTTTATAGAGGCATGTTTATTTATTTATTTGTTTATTTGTTTGTTTGTTTATACAAGCACTGGGTACAGTCAGAAGCGCGGAGGGTGAGAGAATTCACCAGAGCCAGAGCGGGGAGCAGAGCAGGCAGAAGGACTGAAGTACACTGCTGAGGGGAGCAGCGGGCGGCAGGAGAGGTCTGCACGCCATGTGGGACCCTCCTCCGGTGGCCGGGAGCAGCCGGGGATTGAACTGGCGCCGCCAGAGGCCGCGGGCAGCTTCGCAACCCAGCGCTCAACCGCTGCGCCACCGGGGAGGCCCTCCCTCCATGCTGTCTTAAGACACATTCCAGAACCTCCCATGACAGTGCCATCTAGTCCTGTCTTCCCTCTGGAACTTTCTGCCACAACATACTTGTCCGCCTTTAGACCTTTATTCAGGTCTGTCTCAGCGGACTTCTGTTTGCCTACGGAGACTATCCAAAGTCAGCCCCTCCTTACTGAGCCCGCTGACCCTGCTGGCTGAGTTAGGAACAGCTTGGAGCTTGCAGGCTTCCCCCTACCCCTCTACCCCTCCCTCCCCAAAACTGTCCAGTCACACAATTGTTCTTGTGTCTATGACTGGCTGCTTCAACAGCAACCACCTGGGAGTTCTTTCCTTAGTGCCCAGCACCGGAGTGGGCACACAGATGAAGTCATGGATGTGTGTGGAACAAATGGGCAGAACAGTTTTGCTGTGTGAACAGTATGACAATCTAGTTTCCAGGACGTCCCACCCACATTGAGGTGCCTCAGTTAAGAGCCAGACACAGCTGCCCTTCACATAGTCTCCTCGGGAGCAGAGAAAACTGCCCAGCCAGGCCCTCGTGCCCTGCTTATAATAATGACAATGCTACTATTCTGTGAGTGTTAGGCAGTGCCAGGCCCTGAAGGGGCTTTCTCATTATCTCCTGGGATCCTCACACTGCTCCAGGAGAGACATAATCAACTTCATTTTAGCATCTGACACACAGCCGGTAAGTGGGGAAGCGAGGACTGAGAGAAAACCTCTCAGGGTCGGTGTGTGCCTTCTTAGAAAGGACCCCTCAGGTTTGTGTCCCTCTAAATGACTCACCTTTGAGGTCAGTCCTGGGTTTCAATCATAGCTTTCCCACTTACTGGCTGTGTGGCAAGTCACTTCTCCGCATCTCAGCTTCTTTATGCATGAAACAAGTGCTCTAATATTCCTGTCAGAGAGCTACTTAGACAACATGGGAGACCAGCAGGCTCCGTAAGCACCACAGGAATCTGAATCTAAGTCTTTCTCCTTCCCTCCCTCATTTTCTTCTGATCAGCCTCACCTTCGGCCCCATCAGCTCCTGGAAAAAAAAAAGAGAAAGGGAGGGGTAAGCTGGGAAAACCAAAGTTCCCAGACTCCTCAGCACCTGTCCTTTCTTGGAGGACTGTCCCCTCCCTCCGAGGCCAACCCTGACGAAACAGGGAGCGGCCCAGAGCTAGAAGGCTGAAGCTGGGGGTTCTGGACCCCAGGATAAGAGAGATGTTTCCCAGAACAGGGTTACACCCTGGCCCCCTGTGCATCTACCGCCCTTTCCCCACCCCCTACCGCGCCTTTCTTCTCGCCCCCTCCCCCTCCCCCCACATGGCGCACCTGGCCAGCACAACTCACCCATGCAGGACTGGAATAATCCAAGCAAAAGCAGAATGGCCATGGCCTCCTGTCGCCCAAGCCTCAGACCCACTCTCTGGGCCATGGCCCAGGACGAGGGTCCCTATGGGCGATATCAGGCACCCAAAGGAAGGGACCTAGGGCTGGTTTCAAAGTTGAGATCCAGGTGTCGGGGCCAGAGGAAAGGGATCCTGGAGTCCTCGCTGAAACAGGGAGCAGATGTCCAAGGCTGCTTTCGAAGGCAGGGGGTGGGCACCAGGGGAGCCACTGCAGCGCGGTCTCTTCTCCAGCACAGCCGGCTGGCTAGACGAGAGCTTCCCGGGCAGGAAACCTACCTACCTGCCCGCCCCTTCCCTGGCCCCGCCCCAGACTGCTCAGCTCGGCTAGCTTCTCCGGCAGCCACTGAAGTCCTGAGTCCTCCCCAAGCCCCAGGTGATGAGTGGGGAGTGGGGAAGGAGCCCCCACCCCCAGCAGCCCCAGGCAGGGCTGGGAAAACAACTCCCAGAAGGGCCACCCAGCTGCCTTTGACCAGGTTTACCAGGTCTCCCAGGCCAGTTATGCCCCCGGGCCTAGCCGAGTCTTAAGATCACAGGCCACCTTTGCTCCTCCCTCCGCCTAAGGACAGGCTGTATCTGATCCCCAACACTGGGGTCCTCCCCGTTTCAGGCCCCTCTGTAGAGCCTGCTGCCTCATCTGCATGAGTTTTGATGAGTAGCAGTGTCAATCATGCCACAAATATTTACTGAGTGCCTACTGTGTTCCAGGCACGGACACAAAATAGACATGGGCCCCGCCTTCCCTGAGTGACCACGATGGCAAGAATGGGAGCCTGTTCACAGGAACTTGACGTAGGCTGGCATCATGAGAGCTCCTCAAGGAAGTGCCTTTATTTTATTTTATTATTTTTTAAAAAGATGTATTTATTTATGCATACAAGAGCTGGGGTGCAGGTCAGAGATGCAGGATGTGAGAGGATTCACCAGAGACAGAGCGGGGAACAGAACAGGCAGATGTACTGAAATACATTGCTGAGGGGAGCAGTGGGCGAGACAGGAGAGGTCTGCTGTGCCATGTGGGCCATGTGGGTTAACTCCCTGGCCAGGGATAGAACTCGCGTTGCAGTGGCTGAGGATAGCTTCATAGTGCTGTGTTTAACCCCTTGCGCCACCAGGGAGGCCCCAAGGAAGTGCCTTTAGAAATGAGACGCAAAGGAGTTTTGAAAAGGGGTGAACACAGGGAAAGGGTGGTCTAGGCACAAGGTTCTCAGGTCGGGGAAAGAGGCCCATGTTGCAGCTGGGGGTCAGGTGCATTCTCTGTGTGAATCTGTGGGCAACTGGAATTCATGTTGACTTCAAGATTCAGAACTACAGAGCCCCACTTCCCCATTTATCTGCCTAAGATTAGGTGTCTGGGACCTCCCTGGTGGTGCAGCGGATTGAGCACAGCGCTGTGAAGCTGTCCACAGCCTCTGCAGCGTGGGTTCGATTCTTGGCCAGCCAGGGAGCTACCCACATGGTGCACAGACCTCTCCTGCCGCCCACTGCTCCCCTCAGCAGTGTCTTCAGTCCTTCTGCCCATTCTGCTCCCTGCTCTGACTCTGGTGAATCCTCTCACCCTCCTGCGCCTCTGGCCTGTACCCCAGCTCTTGTACAAAAATACATAAATCTTTAAAAGAAAAAAAAAGATCAGGTGTCTGGACCTCTGAGGCAGGATTCCACCACGCCAGCTGGAGGACAGGGAATTCCTGGAGTGCATGAGGGTCTGGAAGCTGCCTCAGGAGGGGTCTAGGCTGGGGAGAAGGGGGCAAGACAGGACAGTGTGGGTGGGTTCAGGTGGATAGGTTAATATTAAATTCATGTGGGAGATGGCGTTTGTGTGACTGATGGGGTTTGGGAAGTTGTCTGTCCCTGGGGAACTTGAGGAATATTCTATTTGGGAAGAGAAGTCTGGCCCCGTCAGGGCCTCTGTCCATCTCTATAATCTCCCAAAGTGAACGTCCAGCTTCCCCCAGCACTCCCCTTCCCCATTTTCCACCTAGTCAACCCAGAATTCTGACTCCACCCCCAAAGATGACCTCTCTGCCACCCTCATCAGTAGGCTTCTGCTCCAAGCACCCCATTTGCCCTTTTTATGTACTCAAACTTATCACTTCCTCCATGACCCTTTCCTGACCCCCAGCCAGAGGTGTCCTTAGGTGTTCCCCCTAAGTTGGGAGCCTCTCTCCGGCTTATCTATCTGATCCCCGCCGAGTGTGACTTAGTGACTTAGTAGGCAGCAGGACGAGTGCTTCCATTAATGCAGGGAGGTATGCTTGTGGGTGCTGGGGGAGGTAGTGGGATGTACAAATGAGGGATGTGTGATGGGAACACATGATGGGCCTAAACCCTGGGATACCCAGGCAGAATCCGAAAGTGGTAGACCCTTGAAGGACACAAGGTCGTGCATCTGCTGGGGGTGCAGGAGCTATATACACTTTGGGGCATTGTTCATCAGGGTCTGCAGATGAGGGGCGGTTCTCTGTGGGTTCAGGACATAGTAGACAGACCCTAGACTCCCAAAGCCTCTGGGACCTTTCCTCCTACCCTCACCCTCAGTCCTTTCTGCTCCTGGGGAAGGGCAGCAGGGTCCACACTAGGCCTGAGGTGAGAGCAGGTGCAGGGGTGCTGATGCACGGGGGAGGTGACACACACCCAGCTGGCTGCCCAGCCTCCCCCGCCCTGGGGCAGGTATGAGGGACAACTGCCACGTTATCAGGGACACATTTCCTGGGAGTCCGAGGCCTGACTCACCAGGCCTAAGGGGGAGGAGCCCTGCCCCTTGGACTTCCCCTCAGCCCCGCAGCCTGCCCCCAGCATTGCCACAAGGCCACGTGTCTGTGTTTACCATTTATTGTCTGTTCCTCTCGCTGCCCCCAAGGATTCCAGGGCCCAGAATAGTAGGGCCCAGAGGCCCAATTACCCAAAGCGGCTGCCTTCTAAGTGGGTGGAGTGCTCTCCAGGTTCCAGCACGGAAGGAGAGAGCCGGTTGGGCCACATTCCAACTCCACTGGGCGGGAAGTGGAGGACTGGAGGAGGAGAAGAGGGTAAATCCTCAGTACAGGATCAGGGGAGTCAGAAGCAGCAGGAACAGAGCAACCTGTGGGGAGCCTGAGGAGGCTCTTGCCAGGTCCGGGGGGCAGAGGTCGCTGCCTTCAGGGGACCAGTGGGAGAAGTCACTGTGGGGCAGGAAATGGGCCTCCCCCACTGTCTGGGAGATCCAGGCCTCTTCAGGGCCAATGGCGGCAAACAGCTCTTGGCTCCCTCGAACAGCCATGCCCATGAGGGCCCAGGAGCCCCCACTAGTCTGGCACAGGAGGGGAGGTGCTGAGGTCACCTGCAGAGTCAAGAGCCAAGGCCAAAAGGGTCTGTTACCCCTCTTCTTGTCCCCTGCACCTTCTCCTAGGATCCAACCACAAAGCACTACTATATCTGTAGCATCCTGGCCCCTTGGTCTCACTCCAAGGTCTGGCCAGGACCTTCTTCCCATTTGGGGTCTAGCATCCAAGAATTCCAACCCTGCTCTCTCTAGGGTCCATCTACCTAGCACTGCCTCTCCCCTCCCTGAACCAGGATGCCCAGGCACTTGTACCTCACATCTGTCCTCCTGCCCCTCTGCATACAGGACACAGAGAGTCCCAGGGGGTGTAATGCCCTGATAGAGGCAGTGACAGAGTTGTGGTGTCAATATGGAGACAGCAGCAGCCACCGGGACTAGAGAGAGGAAAGATGATTATCCCAGGGATTCTGACCTTCAGACATGTCTCATGCCCAGGACGCAGAGCTCTCACCTCGGTCATGGGGGTTCTTCCAGCTCAGCACCCAGCAGCTGGTCTCCGGGGGGATACCCCCTGGGTGAAGACAGATTGGCAAGGCTGATGGGGAGGGCTCCACCCGAGAGCTAAGCTCCAGGAGAACCAGGGGGGGCTGAAATCCCCGGTGTCGGGGCAGGCGAATGTTGACGACTGACCGTGATACCTGGTGGCCCTGTGGGAGGGGGCTGGCCCCTGCCCGGCCCAGGTACACTTCAATATAAGGTATTGCTGTAGAGCCCAGCCTGTGGGAACAAGGCCCAAGGTCATGTTCCTGTGAGCCCGTGGCTGGTAATGTCCTTCCCAACCCAGGGGCAAAGGTGTAATGAATCTCCAGGGTCATTCCACTAACCCCTTCATTATTCCCTCTTCCAAATCTCACTTCCTCAAAACACTGCCTAGTGGTTTCCCTGTACTGTAAATGCCTAAAGGAAGAGTATCCTACTATTGTTAAGAGTCCTTTGACCCATCTCTCAGTTCTTTCTTGGCCAGGAGATGGGTGAGACCCACCTGAGGACACAGTGAGTGGCTGCCAGGACCCAGGCTGGGGCCACGAGGATCCCAGTGCAGACTCGATCACCAGCCACATGCACCTCTGCCAGCCAGGGCCACAGGACCCCCACGGGAGCAGGCTCTGGCCTCAGGCCACAGGCTAGGGAGAGCAGGTGACCACCTCAGTGGGGGCCCCACAGCTGGCCCCTGAAGCCCCTATCATGGATCTAAACACTCCCAGGAACTAAGTTCCAAGAGCCCCCTCCTCACCACCCTGCTCTGTGGGGGGGGGACAAGTCTGTGTTTCAATCTTCTCCCACTCAGGACCCCAGTCCCAGGCCAGCTGGTCCTCTAGGTATGCTCCCCGAGTCACATGGCTGATCCACAGGCCGTGGGTTTGCAGGGGGGAGAAGGCCCTGGGGCGTAGGCAGCCACTGGAAGAATCGCTGATTCCAGCTAGGAACCAGGTCCCCTCCTCCCGGCACAGAAGGCTCCAGCGCGAGTTGTTCTGCAGCAAGAGAGTGTGTGTACCAGTTGGTGAGAGTATAACAAAGGACCTGGGCTTTCCCGGACTCCACCCGCTCCAGTCCGGGGACAAAACAGGCCCCACCTCCTCCAAGCCAGACTCCAGTCCTAATCTGTTTAAGAAATCAGGCCTAGGATTTTTTTTAAATCTAGGGGTAGCGCGAAGGCCCAACATGGCGCAGGGCCCACCTCAGTACCTCCCAAGAGTTCCCCCTGGGCCAGGGCCCGTCCTCCACCCCTCCTACCCAGAGCAGCGCCCCGGAGCGCCCACTCAGTGCCCAGCCTCTCGGGCCCCGCCCCGCCCCGCCCCGCCCCGCCCCCACCTCGCAGCCCCGCCCGCCCCCGCCGCTCAGCCCCGCCCCGCCCCCACGGCTCAGCTCAGCCCCGCCCCGCCGCTCAGCCCCGCCCCCCGCTCACCCAGCAGCCGCCCGCCTCCTCCTCCTGGTAGGCGGGGCAGAGCGCCCGCGGAGGGTCTCCCGGCCGCGGCACCGGCGCGCCCTGGTCGCCGTGCAGGCAGTGACACCACCAGCCGTCCAACAGCTCCGCCTCGAGCATCGTGTTGGGGCCGGGCGCCGGTCCTGAGCCGGAAAAGGCGCGAGCCAGCGCTGTGGCGCGATCAGCCCCACGCCGCGCCGCGCCGCCCCCGGGCCCCGCTCACCTCCGCGGCCCCAGCGAGCCAGGCGGCAGCGGCTCCCGGGCAGGAAATAGTGTTCCTGGTAGGGCAGGCACACTGGTCGCGGGGCCGCGCTCAGGTCCACGGGCGCGCGCAGCTGCAGCAGCGCCAGGTCCGAGGCGTCGTCCCACGAGGAGTTCTTGTGCCGCACCAAGCGCGCCACCTGCTCCGCGCGCGGGCGCGAAGGCAGCAGCACGCGCCACTCGTCCAGGTCTCGGGGCCGGCCGTCCGCGCTGACCGGGCTGCGGGAGGAGGAGGCTGGGCACGTGGGCTGGATCCCACACCCTCCACTGGAAACCTCACACCCCCGGCTTAGATTCCCGATCTCTAGGCTAGGATCCTGAGTCCCCCGTCTGAGAACTGTGCGCCCAGATCCCTGCATTCGGGATGGAATGTATACTACCCGGTTACTGGCTCCCGTAAACTAGGACCCCACTTTGTGAGCTGAATCCTACACCTCCCAGTGGGATCCAGTGTTCCAGCCTGAGTTGTCATCCCTCCCACCCCAACCCCTTCCCTGCCCACTACCCCACCAAGGGAACTGCTCAGCCAGGTAGTGTCTCAGGGAGTGCCTGAGACAGGTTTTCACTCACTCAGGAAAGCAGCTGGCCGGCGCCAAGACCCAGCTTTCAGACACCAGGGCCCCATAGCAGGTTCTGGATCCTGGCACCATCACCCGGGCTTCCCAGGGCCAGAGCCCTGGCTGTGGGGCCTTCCCACACTCTGAGGGATGAGAGGTTTGGGTCAGGGCACCTGAACCCTGGTAGTTTCCATTCCAACTCAAATCACCCATGTTTAGCTCTTGTTCAGGCGCCCCGCCCCTCACCTGGCAGGGCGAAGGTGCAGTTCTCATCCTCATGCTCCTGGGGGCCTGACTGGGCCTCAGGGGACTGGATGGGAAAGGCAGGCCCAGGCTTTGAACCCATCACCTGTTCTCGGATCCATGCCTCATAGGAAGCCACCGCAGTGAAGATTCCAGGTCGGTTCCTCCGTCCACAGCCGAAGCCAAAGCTGGTGATTCCTGCCTGGTACCATCGGCCATCTTCCTTACAGACCAGGGGCCCCCCAGAGTCTCCCTGGTGAGAGATAACTCAGTGTCAAGAGGTCAACCTGGGGACCCACCAAGTTTTACTTAGCCACTTCACAGATTCTACAACTTCTCTTCTTGGCCCAACAGGGTTCTTTTCCAAGAACCCTGCCTCGTCCTCTGTATTCCCTGCAACTCTAAATAGAAGAAAGTCTTATAAAGTACAAAGGCTGATCAGCAGCTAAAGCCAAGAGTGCCAAGCTGTACACATCATGCAGGTTTTTCATGAAGGGCCAGCATTCAGGAGGAAGAGGCTGTTAGAAATGGACAACCTAGGTGGTAAGGAAGGATGGGGCATGCTGTGGGGTCCTGAGCAGGGGCAGGTGATTGATGGTGTGGAGGTGACCTTGGAGCAGCACTTGGGGGACCCAATGAAGAATTCATCCATTGTTGGAGTCCTGTGCACAAAGTGACAAGGACTTAATTTAGGCTTCTGGGGACCCTGTCAGAGAGCATGTGGGACTACACCTGCTCTAGCTCATCAAGCAGCTAAGCTAACTTCAGACCCCACTGAATTTCCTGAGGAACACTCTGATTCAGAATCTGATGACATCACAGTGACAGAGCACAAAATGGCCTCTTGATGTCTCATATCATAGGAACTCTGTTACACTAATTCATTTTTTTAAGATTTATTTTTATTTATGCATACAAGAACTGGGGTGTAGGCCGAGTGCAGGGGGTGAGAGGATTCACCAGAGACAGAGTGGGGAACAGAACAGGCAGACTGACTGAAATACACTACTGAGGGAGCAGCAGGCGAGCCAGGGCAGGTCTGCTGCACCATGTGGGTAGCTCCCTGGCTGAGGATCGAACTCATGCTGCAGTGGCTGGAGCTAGCTTGATAGCGCTGTGTCTTTAACCCCTGCCCCACCAGGGAGGCGCCAGTACTGGGCTTCTAACCTTGCTGACTCACTCCAGAATCTGTTGAGCCCCAAGTTCTGTTCATTTATAATCTTCATACCAATCCTATCCATTTGCAATCTTGCCTTCTCTTTGCAGATGAGGTTCAGACATATAGGAGACATGGGATCTGTCTATTCTTCACATTGTTTCCTATAGCTCAGCACTCTGTCTGGTCCTGTCAGGCAGGTGGAGGAGCCTCTTCTCTCACCTGGCAAGTGTCCTTGCGACCCTTGGGGTAGCCAGCACACAACATCCCTGGAAATAGCTGGAAAGTGAGGTTGAAGGGGCCAGGCCGGCTATAGAGACACTGACAGGCGGCCTTTCCCAGCAGCTTTAGCTCCACTTCCTGTAGCACCCAGGGGAGGGGCAGGGGATCTGTGGAAGACAGCAAATGCTCTGAAGCCGGTCTGGAGCCCACTGTTCCCCAGGGATGACTTCTCAAAACACTGGAAAGAAAAGATAATGTTTTGAGGCAGCAGGTCCAGGCCACTTTGTATATAGAATTTTATGTTCAGCAACACCTTGGAAAAAGCTTAGGGAAGGAAGCTTCTCATTTGTGACTTCTTGGCTTTTTCATTGCCACTATTCCAGGTCAGGAGCCATAAACTTGGGCCTGGAAGATTGGCCCAGCCTCCTCGCTGGTCTGTTTCCCAACCCAGTCTCCACTGGATGCTGCCAGGGGAATGTTTTTAAAGCTCAGCTCTTTCTAATCTAAGAACAATCAATGGATTCCACTGTCTAAACCTGGGACCTCAGCTGTTTCCTAGGGTGAACTTGCTTTTGATGGGAACACAGTCAGGATGGAGAAAGGAAGGTATGTAGGCTGGGGGCAGTGTAATCATGTTCCTTCCCCAGCCCGACTCCTGAGAGGTCAGGGGACCTCACAGGCTGTACTTTAGGGTCAATAGGGGAAGTTTGGGGATTGTTTTGAGGATCCCTGGAGCTGGTAGTGTGCTCCAAGCCTCTGTGTGACCTTAATGCCTTCATGGTTCAGCCCCAGCAGCCCTTGCAACCTCTGTTGCCTCTCCAGCCTGACTGCCTCACCCTGCTCCATCTACTGTGCTTCATCTGGGTCCCCAGGATGGCCTCTGTCTCCTTCTTCCCCTGCCTTCCTGTAGTGCCAAAATTCCTAAAACCTCCCCAGAAATTTCCTGCTCTGAGTGCTCATTATCAGTATGGCCTGACCCTATCCACACAGACTTCCTAGGTGCTCAGGATGACCCTTCCTTGTCACCTCCTGCCCTGACAGTACTCCTGGAGGTGGAGGCTGTGGCATCTTCTAGAGCACCCTCCCAAAGCCCTTGGCACTGCACAGCTCTGATCACAGCAGATTAGAAATCTGCTGTGGCCTTGCTAATGTGGAAATGTAGCATAGGATAATGAGGGTGAGGGACAATGAAAAGTGGCTTATTTCCCCCCACACCTTCTAACATAAGGTTTTGTTTATTTATTAAACTTGTCAGTCTACCCACTAGAATGTAAGCTCTGAGAAGGCAGCAGGTTTTGATTGTTATGTTTGTTAGCATCTCTAATGCCTAACAGTGCTGGCACAAGGCGGTGCTCAGAAATATTTGTTGAATGAGTGAATGAAAGACAGACTGAATGAATGAAGGCAAGTAGTAGAAGACAGGAGTTGGGGGAGTAGAGCTGGGAGGCGCAGGGGGAGATAGGATGGGAGGAAGAGGGGCTGGAGGAAAGAGGGCAGAGAGGCAGAATGCCCACGTAAGCCAGGTGCTGTGCTGACGGCAGGAGCGCCTAGGGCCCAAGGACCCAGAATGCAATAGCTTCTGCTAAGTTCGGCGCTGTGTCCTCAACTCCACATGGATTTTTCTCATTTAATGCACCCTGTGGAGGAGGCGTTATATTCCTCAATTTTTAGAAGAGGAACAGACTGAGAGAAGTGCCGCGTTTCAATAGCACAGCTGGGATGGGAACGCGAGTCGGTTCTAAATTCAGGAAAGAACAATCTGGAGGAAAGGAGCAATGGCGGGGTGGGAAGGCGATGAGGACCCAGGGCCGGAGCAGAAACCCGCCCTCCAGGCCCCGCCCCGGGGCGCCACCCCTAAAGCCCCGCCCCGGGGCCCAGCCTGTGGGCGGAGCCGCGCGGGTAGGACGCGCCCGCGGGTCCCGCCCCGAGGCCCTCCCGTAGGCGTCCCCCGCGCGGTCACCCCGCGCTCACCCTGCTCCTGCACGTAGCCCCAGCCGGTGGCCCAGCAGCTCCTGCCGTGAGCGAATCTGTGCGAAGCGCGGGGCAGGCAGACGGGCCGCACGGCGAGGCCCAGGCTGGCGGGCGAGGCCAGGCGCACCAGGGCCAGGTCGGCGCCCAGCACCACGTCGCTGTAGTTGTCCGGCACCAGGATGGCCGCCACCGCGCGGACTTGCACGCGCTCCAGGGGCCCGTTCCGGGAATGCAGGCCCAGCAGCACCGACCACTCGGCCGAGGGCTCCATGGTCCCGTTCCTGCGCCGAGGCCGAGGCGGGACGGGGTCAGGATGGCCCTAGGAGCGCCCACCCCGGTGGGGGTGGGGGCTCAAAGCCAGAGGAGAAGGTGGGGTCAGCGGGGAGTCGGATCCTGATTCAGGGCAGGGTGGAGAGGTAGAGCTAGACTCCTAAAAGGGGGGCACAGGAGCCGTTTCGGAGGTGGCTGAATTGGGAAAGATGAAATCCTGACTCGGATGCTTGATGGAGCGGTGGGACGGGTTGGCTGGCGCCTCACTACCGTCGGAACCAGAAGCTCCTCTGAGCACCTAACTTGGGGGAAGGGCAAGAGATCGCGGGCACTAGGTTCCAAGTTACCCTTGAGTACTTGGGGTTCAGGCTGCCTGGGGGGCTTGGCTTTGAAGGAGAGGGGTGAACAAGGGCGGATACTCACTCTACGAAGCAGTGTGCAGCCGAGAGGACCCAGGAGGGGGCGATGAGGGAGCCCCCGCATATGTGGCTCCCCCTGTAATGCAGACTCACTTGCCACGGCCAGGTGCCGGGCTGCGCGTCTGAGCCACCCATGATCCGGGTAGAGGGCCCGGGCTGTCCGCAGTCTGCAGCAGGGTATCATGGAGGTCAGAGCTTGCTCCAATCCCCCACGCAGAGGTGTAGGTAACTCAAGACAAGCCCCCCCCCCCCACCTACTTCAGTTTGTCCCCGCCCCCAACAAAGAACAAAGGAATTCTTCTAAGTTCCAGTCGTTTTCACCACCTTCTTCACCTAGTTCCTTAATCCTTTGAGGTCTGAAGACCCCCCAACCCCTTCCTTACCCAGATCTTCAGGTACTTCTTGGATTGGAATGAGAGCTGGGAGGCAGAGGGTGAAAGAGGAAGATGCTGCTGACGTCCTGACCCGGCATTGCCAGCCCTGCCCTCCCCCTAATCCCGCCACCCACCCCCCAGTCCCAACCCTGCACTTTACTCTTCCCCAACCCTGGCCCCTGCAGCCCCCTGCCAGCACTCATGCTACCCCTCCTTATCTTTTCCACCTCAGCAGGTGACTTTCTCCCAGCCCACCTGCCTTACCTGAGTCCTGGAAGTCTCCTGGGATGGGACTGAGGGCTGGAAAGAGGGAGACAAGAAGAGACTGGAGACCTCCACTTAGGCCGAGCCCTCCCTGGCCCCTCTCCCAGCTTTTCAGAAACTCCTCCCCAAAAGGAGGTCACCCTTTCCCCTCTCCCTGGATAACAGTATCCTCTCCCTCCTGACACCTCACTCTCCTTCTGATACACTGCTCCCCTTCCTCCTCTGATACCCCACTCCCTTTGCAGAGCCAAAAATCCTTGGTTCTGGCTTCCCAGATGCCAGGCCCAGCCCCCTAGCAGCCATCCCTTTTCCCCTTAGGTTACCGAGCATCACAAGTGGGAGGACCAGGTGCCTGGACATGGCACATTTGAGTCAGCTGGTGGCTCAGAGATGGGTGAAAGTCAGCTTCCGCCACAGTTCTGTCACTTGCCTGGGCAGCTAGGGACTCTTGATGGTCCCAGGAGCAGCCCCACCCTTCCTGGCTGGAGCCCATCCGGGAATTTGAGAGGATCTGTGCCTGGAAGGGGGAAGTAGGGAGTCTGAAGGCCCCACCCAGAGCCCTGTGTGCATCTCATATCTCTGGAGGCCCAGGGGAGGGGATGAGAGGCAGATGTCCTAACTCCTGGACACCTGTTTGTTAGGGGAGGGCAGAGCAGAGAACCCTGTGGGCACAGGTGGACGGTGAGAACATAAAGGGGCCGGGAAGCGAGTGTTCTGGGTCCTTGTGAGGCAGGACTGTGGGTAAACAGTGGCCCTTGGGACAGGGGAGGTGGCCCCTCACTGGTGTAACTCATCTGAGACCTCACCTCTGGGGTGCGGCTACCCCAATGGCTTGGCCTTTTCTTCTCACACAGCTCTGGTTACTAGAGCTGCTGGCCAGGTCCAGAACTGGAGCCCCAGGGAATTCAATCCCATCCCAGCAAAAAGATCACAGGTTCCCGCAGGCTGGGCAGGGCCGGATCCCCGGAGGGTGCTGGGCAGTCTGGCAAGGCCTGAGAAGCTTCCACCCTTCTCTGTGTTCCAGTAAGTGCGCTCAGGTGTTCTGTCACTGCGTGTGACCTTGGCAAAGTCACTCAACTCCTTAGGCCATTGAAGAACAGATAGCTCAACCAGGTGTGGAAATAAGGAGGCAATATGGAGTTATAGGGTAATCTAAAAGGAGCTTTAGAAGCCATGAAGGAAGTTTAACTTACTCATGTCTCTACCTGGATATGGTCTAATGGAAAATCCCATAAACAAACATCCCGGAACCTTGTTCACAACTGCAATTTCAGTAGCAGTTGAGAGAGAGACCAAGCAATGGTCTAGTTCCACAGCGACAGCTATGTCTGTCTTGACTCACCATTATTCCTAAGTGTTCAAAGGCAGTTCTGTAAGTTGCTTGTAAGCGCCCAGCTCCTTTCAGGGAGCATAATTTTGTTTTATACTGACTCTGTGTTCCCCTGAATTGCAATTCCTAAGACCCCAGATAAACTCTTGTTTTTCTCTACAGTTTTGCCTCAATTCGTTGACATTTCATGATGTCAGAGAAGTGGGATCCAGAGCAACCACCCTGGGAATCCCATGTCGCCGGGGGCAGAGGAAAACGAGGTACCCGCCAGAGCCCATTGTGCTCCATCACTTACCCCTCCCCTCCCCCAGCGCCCTCTCCCCCCCCACCCCCAAACCCTCCTTCTCTGGCCCTGGTGCTAATCCTCCTGGGTCCTAGGGCTTTGGTTGAGGGTCACACTTTATTTGGGTGTCTTCTGTCACTGGTCTGGAGGGAGACTTTGTTCTCTTCTGCTGAGTACTCCATGATGAATGTTGTAAAGGAAGTGCTGGGGGCCGCCTCCCTCTTGGATCCCTGTTGGTTTTACATTTAAGGAAAATGGTCCTTCATTCTGTGAATTCTTTGTCCATGGGACACATGTTACCTGGGATGATCTCAGCCTTCATTGACCAAATGGGGCTCCTTTTGGATTCCTAACTTTGTTGGTTCCCAGGCTTAATTAGAAAAGAATTGTAGACAAATTGAATGAGAAGCTGATTTTATTTTATTTTATTTTTTTTTAAATTTTTTATTTATTTATTTTATTGAGGCATGTTTTATTATTTATTTATTTGTTTGTTTTTTTGTTTATACATGCACTGGGTACAGTCAGAAGCGCGGGAGGGTGAGAGAATTCACCAGAGCCAGAGCGGGGAGCAGAGCAGGCAGAAGGACTGAAGTACACTGCTGAGGGGAGCAGCGGGCGGCAGGAGAGGGCTGCGCGCCATGCGGGACCCTCCTCCGGCGGCCGGGGAGCAGCCGGGGATCGAACCGGCGCTGCAGAGGCTGCGGGCAGCTTCGCAACCCAGCGCTCAACCACTGCGCCACCAGGGAGGCCCGAGAAGCTGATTTTAATTGGTGCCTCGAGGTTTCTAAAAACAATACCTATAAATTGGCCTCTTTGCAGGCAGCTGATAGAAAACTTTTTTTTTTTAAAGATTTATTTATTTATACAAGCACTGGGTACAGTCAGAAGCGCGGGAGGGTGAGAGAATTCACCAGAGCGGGAGCGGGAGCAGAGCAGGCAGAAGGACCGAGGTACACTGCTGAGGGGAGCAGCGGGTGGCAGGAGAGGTCTGCGTGCCATTCAGGACCCTCGCCTGGCAGCTGGGGATGGAACCAGCGCTGCAGAAGCTGCGGGCAGCTTCACAACCCAGCGCTCAACCGCTGCGCCACCGGGGAGGCGAGGCCCTGATAGAAAACTTAAAGAAGAAAAATTTGACTTCTCAAAAAGACTTGCCAAGATTAAAGGGTTCTCTGACTCTTCTTCCACTGCTCATTCCTCTGCCTCTCCCATTCCCCCATGTCCTTCTTCCAGCTGTCCCGGTCCTAAATGCTCCTCTCTGGCTGAACTTACTTTCTATAAAGATGAAACTGAAGGTTCCTTAGACACCCAGTTCCTTGTTGCCCCTTTTATTTTATTTTTATTTATTTATTTTCCCTTGTTGCCCCTTTTAAAGTACAGCCAAATGAGGGCTGATCAGGCACCCCTTTGGTTAGCTAAACTTTGGATGATTACAAAAGAATCCCCTGATGTTCTTACAGCCTTTGCCAAAGAGTTTGTTGGTCTTCCAAACTTACGCACCAGGTTTTGCTGACTTATATCCACTTATTTATATGCTTGTAGATATTAGAAATGAATGACTAAAGTAAACTGAAAAAATCCCTTACAAGATTGGGCCTCCCCGGTGGTGCAGCGGTTGAGCGCTGGGTTGCGAAGCTGCCCGCAGCCTCTGCAGCGCTGGTTCGATCCCCGGCTGCTCCCTGGCGCTGGTTCAATCCCCGGCTGCTCCCCGGCCACTGGAGGAGGGTCCTGCATGGTGCGCAGACCTCTCCTGCCGCCCGCTGCTCCCCTCAGCAGTGTACTTTGGTCCTTCTGCCTGCTCTGCTCCCCGCTCTGGCTCTGGTGAATTCTCTCACCCTCCCGCGCTTCTGACTGTACCCAGTGCTTGTATAAATAAATAAATAAATCTTACCAAAAAAAAAAAAAGAAAATCCCTTACAAGATTTTTTTTGGAAAAAAAAAGGAACTGATCAGACAAAGGCTCTTAAATTAGGAAAGGACCTCCTGACAGTCATCCCTGAGGTCTTCCCCAAAATTACACATTGGAGGGCCTCCCTGGTGGCTCAAGGGGTTAAGCCACAACCTATGAAGCTGTCCACAACCTCTGCAGAATGAGTTCAATCCCCAGCCAGCCAGGGAGCAACCCATATGGTGCAGCAGACCTCTCCTGACTCCCCCACTGCTCCCCTCAGCAGTGTATTTCAGTCTGTCTGCCTGTTCTGTTCCCCACTCTGTCTCTGGTGAATCCTCTCACCCCCTGCAACTCTGGCCTGTACCCCAGCTCTTGTCTGCATAAATAAATAAATCTTATAAAAAAATTTACACATTGGAAAATATTCAACAAGACACTCAAAGACCTGGACAGAATTTAAAGTTGAGTCAACCAAGAATGGAAAAGGAGTGTCCTTTGAGGGACTTAGCTAATTGTGAAAAGTGTAGATGATTCTGTCTCCACATTACAGGAACACTTATCCACATATGTGAAGTATCTGTGATGGTGCAGATTCCTCCTGGTGCTGCAAGGAGGTGGTCTAAGGCAATTTACAATCTAGAACAAGATGAGTTAGCGAGTCAGGGAACCCCTGTTGAGAGTGAATAGCTCATGCAGTAGACCAGGTGAGCCACTTCATAGTATGGGTTAAATTTTCAAATTTTTTTTAAAATTTATTTTTGTGTAGAAGAACTGGGGTGTAGGGCAGAGGTGCAGGGGTCTTCCCACCAGAGAGAGTGGGGAGCAGAACGGGTAGATCTACTAAAATACACTGCTTTTTTTTTCCATACTAAAATGGTTTATTAAGATAACAAAAAAAAATTAATGTGAAACATACAGGCTATTGGCAACCACTATTCTAAAATTATGTGGGGGGCCTCCCCGGTGGCGCAGCGGTTGAGCGCTGGGTTGCGAAGCTCCTTGCAGCCTCCTCAGCTCCGGCTCTATCCCCGGCTGCTCCCCGGCCACCGGAGGAGGGTCCCACATGGCGCGCAGACCTCTCCTGCCGCCCGCTGCTCCCCTCAGCAGTGTACTTCGGTCCCTCTCCCTGCTCTGGCTCTGGTGAATTCTCTCACCCTCCCAGCTTCTGACTGTACCCAGTGCTTGTATAAATAAATAAATAAATAAATCTTTAAAATAAATAAATAAATAAAATTATGTGGGTACAAATAAACATACTAAAATGTGTGCATTTCTAAGTTTTTAAACCAGAATATTTCTACACTAAACACATTTATATTCATGACACATAAAAAAATAAAAACTTTATTACAAAAATAAGTTACACTCGCCTCCAGCTTACAGTATAAAACAGTTTTATTTGCAGGAATGCAAATGATTGTTTGCCATGAGCATTTTGACCATATGACATGTCTAATTTTCTTGTTAAATTTGCGTTTACTGGGGGAACTGGTGTGTATAAAACCTTAATTAAATATAATAAGCTCTGATCTTCATTGTGGTGTCTATTGGGTATTGTGATATAACTGCAGTATCCCTTTGGGGAAGGGGGAAGGGATTTCCTTATACCAAGTCCTAATTAAACTATAATTTCACTTTTGACTTTAAGCTATCTATTTAGGACTAGGCAAAAAATTTTTTGAGGGTGATTCAAGTTTTTTGAGGATGCTTCACCACTGAACACTCACTGTCATCAAGGTGCTTTAGAAAATTAAAAACAGCACAAATGATTGTACTCTATTCTACAAATTATCATGACCTGCATAAGAAACGGAAAGCTGACTCACATTTTTGCAGTGATCAGCAGTAAAAAAGCACTAATGAAATATACCTTTTACCTAAAAAGCTAAACTACAGCCATATACTAATTTCCATGATTTATGGAAAAACTTCAAAATATCTAAATGTCAGGCTTTGCTGTACAATTGTCAGTTTTAGTCTGATTTTTTGTAAAGGGACACTGCAGTATTTAGTACAAATTTGGATGCACTTTTTTTTAACATCTGATATCTTTCAAAAGTAACATCTTGCTAAACTATTATATATCCAAGTACCTACAATATCTGAAGAAGCAAGACTGCTTTTTCAGCCACAAAACACAACAAAATCAAGACATGTTTTCATGGTCATGAGGAAATCTTACAGGCCTCTGAAACTAAAGGCAACTAAGAATGTTACATTTGGTATATTAAAATCTTACCCTCATATCATTTAACAAGCCTTGCTTTTTTTTTTAAAGATTTATTTATTTATAAGATTTATTTATTTATATAAGCACTGGGTACAGTCAGAAGCGTGGGAGGGTGAGAGAACTCACCAGAGCCAGAGCGAGGAACAGAACAGACAGACTGATGAAATGCACTGCTGAGGGGCGCAGCGGGCAGCAGGAGAGGTCTGCGCGCCATGTGGGACCCTCGCCGGCAGCCGGGGATAGAACCAGCACTGCAGAAACTGTGGGTAGCTTCTCAGCCCAGCACTCAACCGCTGCGCCACCAGAGGAGGCCCAAAGATTTATTTATTTGTTTGTTTGTTTGTTTATTTATTTATACAAGAACCAGAGTGCAGGCCAGATGCGGGAGGGTGAGAGGATTCACCAGAGACAGAGCGGGGAGCAGAACAGGCAGACTGATGAAATATACTGCTGAGGGCCTCCCCGGTGGCGCAGCGGTTGAGCGCTGGGTTGCGAAGCTGCACGCGGCCTCTGCGGCGCCGGTTCGATCCCCGGCTGCTCCCCGGCCACCGGAGGAGGGTCCCGCATGGCGTGCAGACCTCTCCTGCAGCCCACTGCTCCCCTCAGCAGTGTACTTCGGTCCCTCTGCCTGCTCTGCTCCCCGCTCTGGCTCTGGTGAATTCTCTCACCCTCCCGCGCTTCTGACTGTACCCAGTGCATGTATGAACAGAACAAACAAACAAACCAGCAAACAAATAAATAAAGCATGCCTCTATTAAAAAAAAATAAATAAAAAAAAAAAAAAGAAAAAAAAAATATACTGCTGAGGGAAGCAGTGGGTGAGACAGGAGAGGTCTGCTGCACCATTTGGGACCCTCGCCCGGTGGCCGGGATCAAACCAGTGCTGCAGATGCTGCGGGCAGCTTCACAGCACAGCACTCAACTGCCTGCGCCACCTGGGGAGGCCCTAACAAGCCTTGCTTTTATCTGCAAAGATGAAATACACTACTATGGGAGCAGTGGGTGACACAGGAGAGGTCTGCTGGCCATGTGTTTAGCTCCCTGGTAGGGGATCAAACTCAGGTTGCAGTGGTGATAGCTCTAAGACTTAACCCCTAGGCCACCTGGGAGGCCTAAATACTCAAATACTTCATTGACTTCTGTCTGATTTGGAAGCCATCTTCTGTTCATGTCTACAAATTTTACTGTTAATAGTTATTTTCCATGGTGTTGTCCTTCTATTGTTTAAAGTATCCCTTATCCTGTTGGGATGATGCCTCCCCATGAAAATCTCCACCTAGGTCATGATGGTTCAGCAGCTAAAGACCACTGAGAAACTTACAACATCATGACCCTATGGGATGCTGCAGCTGCCTAAGGCCTTTCTTAGTTGACATAACTTTTCTTCCTTCATTAAACGCCCACCATACATGGGACATGGCTACCTGGGAATGGTTCTTCCCAGCACCAAGAGAACTAAACCAAATAACCTGATGTTTTCCAATAGAGCGCTCTTGATTTAAAAAGGAAAATGTGGAAGTGAGAAAAATGGAGTTATAAAAATAATCTAAAATGTGGCCATGGAGGCCATAAAGGAAATACAACTTACACACATCTGTATCCAGGTATAGGTCAAATATAAAACATGACTAAAATAAAAAAAAAAAAAAGGAAAGGAAAAGAAAATATGACTACAAACAACATCTGGGAACATGGCATCCAAATGTGACTGCAGCAGTGGTTGTTGGACCAGTTACACAGAGACCACTACTACTTTCTTATCACTTGTCTCCACCACCACCATCCCTTATGTCCTCTTTAAAAAAAAAAAAAGATTTATTTATTTATGCATACAAGAACTGGGGTACAGGCCAGAGGTGTGGAGGGTGAGAGGATTCACCAGAGACAGAGTTGGGAACACAACAGGCAGAATAGGGAGCAGCAGGTGAGACAGGAGAAGTCTGCTGCGCCATGTGGGTAGCTCCCTAGCTAGGGATCAAACTCATGCTCCAGTGGCTGTGGACAGCTTCATAGGTTGCGTCTTAACCCCTTGCACCACCATGGAGGCCCCTTTATGTCCTCTTGTCCCTTTCCCTCCTCTTCCCTTAGCCTCAGAGCCCTCAGGGTATTTACTGATGTCCACTGGTTTTTTGAAGTGTTTTACATTTTCAAATTTTCTGCTATATAAATGTCCACATTTATTACACATAATTCTCTCGAACTCCCTTTTATTTGTTGAATATGGCTGTGTTTCATTCTTTTTATGGCTGCATAGTATTCCATGGTGTGTATATACCACATCTTCTTGTCCAGTTCTCTTAGGCTGCTTTTATGTCCTGCCTGTTATAACAACACTGCTGTGAACATTGTGGAACATATGGGTTTTTGTGTTGATGGTTTTATGTTCTTTTTTAAAAAAAGATTTATTTATTTATGCATACGAGAGCTGGGGTATGGGCCAGAGATGCAGGGGGTGAGAGGATTCACCAGAGACAGAGTGGGGAACAGAACAGCAGACTGACTGAAATACACTGCTGAGAGGAGCAGCGGGCGAGACAGGGGAGGTCTGCTGTGCCATGTGGGTTGCTCTCTGGCCAGCTGGGGATTGAACTCGTGCTGCAGAGGCTGTGGATTGCTTCATAATGAGGTGCTTAACCCCTTGCGCCACCAGGGAGGCCCATGGTTTCATGTTCTTTGGATAGATGCCTGAGAGTGGAATTGTGGGGTCATATGATATTTCCATTTTTAGTTTTTTAAGGTAAATTGAGATAACTTTGCATAATAGTTGCAACAGTTCACATTATCTCCAATAGTCTAATAGGTTTCCTTTTCCTCCACATCCTCTCCATTGGTTGTTGGAGGACTTTTTAATATGTGCCATTTTCACTGGCACAAGATGGTATCTCATTGTGGCTTTAACCTGCATTTCTCTTATTGGAATCAATGATGAGCATTTTTTAAATGTTTATTGGCCTACCAAATAGTCTCTTTGGTGAATTGTCGGTTCATGTCTGTTTCTCATTTATTAATGTTATTTATTTATTTTAAGATTTATTTTATTTATTTATGCATATGAGAACTAGGGTATAGGCCAGAGGTGTTGGGGTGGGGGGTGAGAGGATTCACCAGAAGCAGAGTGGGGAGCAGAACAGGCAGATGTACTGAAATACACTGCTGAAGGGAGCAAGGGGTGAGAGGGGAGAGGTCTATTGAGCCATGTGGGTGGCTCCCTGGCTGGGGATCGACTAGTGCTGCAGTGGCTGCCAATAGCTTCATAGCGCTGTGTCTTAACCCCTTGCGCCACCAGGGAGGCCAATAGGTTGTCTTTTTAATCATCTTGTATTTTCTTTTGCTTTTTAACTTGAGATAATCCCAATTGTTTACTATTTATTTATTTATTATTTTTTTTACATTTTTTAAAGGACAGGTTTATTAGGAAAAGGAGAAAGAAAAATAGAGGCACCTGCATAGTCACAGGTGTGCAGGAAAGCCATCTATTTTTGTTTTTAGTTTCCTTGCCATACAGGTTGAGTCACCAAAAATATCTTTATCAGTGATATCATGGAACATATTGCCAATGTTTTCTTCTATGTATCTTATTGTTGTGGGCCTTGTATCTAAATCTTTAATCCATCTGAAGCTTAGTTTTATGTGTGGGGTTAGGGAGTGACTCAACTTAATTCTTTCACGTGTGACTTCCAATTTTCCCAGCACCATTTATTAAGGAGACCAGCTACGTTACTTCTTACTTTTTTCTTTTTTTTTTTTAATATCCAAAAGGGTAGATTTATTATAAAGGGAGAGGACAGTCAAGGACACTTGTACGGACACAAGTGGCAGAATGAGCTACCCCTGAAAGGGACAGGTTTGCTACAAGAGAGGCCTGCCTAGTCGCAGGCGGGCAGCCTTGGGAGGAGCTTCCTTGGCTGCTTTGCAAAGGGAGAAGTTTCTTTTTTTTTTTTTTTATTTATTTTTTATAATTTTTTTTTTTTAAAGAGGCACGTATTTTATTTATTTGTTTGTTTATACATGCACTGGGTACAGTCAGAAGCACGGGAGGGTGAGAGAATTCACCAGAGCCAGAGCGGGGAGCAGAGCAGGCAGAAGGACCGAAGTACACTGCTGAGGGGAGCAGCGGGCGGCAGGAGAGGTCTGCGCACCGTGTGGGACCCTCCTCCAGTGGCCGGGGAGCAGCCAGGGATTGAACCGGCGCCGCAGAGGCCGCGGGGAGCTTCGCAACCCAGCGCTCAACCGCTGCGCCACCGGGGAGGCCCTGCAAAGGGAGAAGTTTCATGAAGAGAAACACCTGCATAGTCACAGGTGGGCGGGAGGGCTGCTGCCTACTTCTTTCTTGACTCACATCATTCACAAGTGCTCAGAACAATTGTGTAAGATTGTCTGTTAAACCCATAAATACTGCAGTGCTGTTGCTGTTGGGAGAGCATACTTTAATTTTACACCAACTCTATATTCCCCTGAATTACAATTCCCAAGACCCTGAATAAACAAAAGACCCAGTTTTGCCTCAATTTGTTGACAGAGGAATTAAAGGAGTTAATGAAGGAACTATTTACAGAGGTGTAGTAGTGTGGAGGGAGACCAGTGACATTGGCACTAGCAACCATGAGGACTCCTGACTGAAGAGGAAAAGAGGGGAAGTGGATACTGGAGCCCAGAAAGGAGCAATGGCTGCAGGGGTGGGCCAGCCTGTAGGGCAGAGGGCTTCATTGCAGGAAGCCACCTTTACCTGTCTCACTTTCTTCCCACCCTCTGATCCCTGCCAGCTCCTCTCCCGGTCCGAAGTTACTAGAAAACAGAGTACAAGGGACATGATGTAACCCATGACAGCCACTCTGGGAAGAGGATCTCAGGATGGAGAAGAGTAGACAGTGGAAATGCAGATCAGACAAAGATTATTCACACACATTTGTATGTTTTCTTTTTTAAAGTTTTTTTTTCTTTCTTTTATAGAGGCATTTTTTTTTATTTATTTGTTTGTTTGTTTGTTTGTTTTGTTTATACAAGCACTGGGTACAGTCAGAAGTGCGGGAGGGTGAGAGAATTCATCAGAGCCAGAGGGGGGAGCAGAGCAGGCAGAAGGACCGAAGTACACTGCTGAGGGGAGCAGCGGGCGGCAGGAGAGGTCTGCGCACCATGTGGGACCCTCCTCTGGTGGCCGGGGAGCAGCCGGGGATCGAACCGGCGCTGCAGAGGCCGCGGGAAGCTTCGCAACCCAGTGCTCAACCGCTGCGCCACCAGGGAGGCCCATTTGTATGTTTTCTTCCCAATAACATAAGCTAAAAAATAATAGTAATATTACTCTATTTTTCCAGTCTTCCTAGAAAATAGAGGTCCAGGCAGAGCTGAAGGCTTGGTGGTTTACTGATACATACAATCCCAGGGCAGCACAGGAAGGGGAAAACATGGGAAGTGATCAGGGATGGAGGAAATGCAAATACAGGGCCCCAGTAATGGACTGGATTTATTTATTTATTTAAATATTTATTTAAATATTTATTTATTTATTTATACAAGCACTGGGTACAGTCAGAAGTGCAGGAGGGTGAGAGAATTCACCAGAGCCAGAGCGGGGAGTAGAACAGGCAGACTGATGAAGTACACTGCTGAGAGGAGCAGTGGGCGCGGCAGGAGAAGTCTGCACGCCATGTGGGACCCTTGCCGGCAGTTGGGAATCAAACTAGTGCTGCAGAGGCTACTGGCAGTTTTGCAGACCAGTGCTCAACTGCTGCGCCACCCAGGAGTCCCTATTTATTTTTTAAAGATTTATTTATTTACACATACAAGAGCAGAGGTACAGGCCAGAGATGCAATGGGTGAGAGGATTCACCAGAGACAGAGTGGGGAGCAGAATAGGCAGATGTACTGAAATACACTGCTGAGGGGAACAGTGGGTGAGGCAGGAGAGATCTGCTGCGCCACGTGGGTCAGCTCCCTTGCCAAGGATAGAACTCATGCTGCAGTGGCTGTGGTTAGCTTCATCCCTTCTGCCACCAGGGAGGCCCCTCATATGGTTAGTTTTTATAGAGCTGCTTAATGTCAGCCAATAACATTATAATCAAACCACAGTCAATAAAATAATTTTATTGGAGGTGCTGCTGGATGAGAGAGATAGGACATAGACACACCGTTCTTGACTGGTCTGATTAGTGGAAGGGGAAATTATAGATCAGCTGGTGTATTTCTTTTATGGTAGACACAACAAATTATAGCCACTGAGTGCCTTAAAACAACATAAATTTATTATTTTACAATTCTGAGAGCTGTAAGTCTGACCTGGTTCTCACTGGGCTGAAATGACAGTGTCAGGGGGATTGAGTTCTCCCTGGAGGCTCTGAGGCGGCTTCCCTGTCCTTGCCTTGCCCGGCCCCCTGGGGCTGTGCAGTCCTTGGCTCCTTGCTGCCTTTCTGCATCTTCACGGTTTCTGTGACACTGTTTTCTTTGATAGCTGGCTAATCATGATAATCTCCTTGTCTCAAGGTCCCTCCACTTAATGGGCTGTTACTCTACTCCCACAGTCAGAGAAGTGGCTACTGTGTTTTCTGTCTTCCCCAAGATGCCCTGAGATTGAATTTTAGGAAGTCTTCCCCCGACCCCACCATCTCATTCAGGTTGGGGAAGAGGAAGCTCAAAGTGTCAACAGCATTGGCCTAACTCTGCGCTGGGGTTCCTTGGCCCTGCTGGCTGTGAATGCAAAGTGACGTGATGTGAGCATGTGGGGGTCAGGAGGGTGGTTTAGGGAAATACTCATGAATGAGTATTTTCTTTTATGAGAAGTTGACATTAGCAATGGCTGTGTCAAAAAAGGAAAAGTTGCTGCTGAAAATGTTGTATTTAAAAGTGAGTGCATTGAGGGCCTCCTGGTGGTGCAGGGGTTAAAGTCTCAGCACTATCAAGCTATCTGTAGCCACTGCAACATAAGTTTGATCCCCAGCAAAGGAGGTGACCTACTTGGTGCAGCATGTAGGAGACCTCTCCTGTCTCCCTGCTGCTCCCTTCCTCTCTCCTATTTGTCAGTGCTGACTAAAGATAAATATTCACTTGTACAAAGAACCAAGAATCATACTCCTATGATTAAATGCAAGAGAAACAAGGGCAGGGAAAGACATGGGCCTAGCATAGTGTCCATGGCTACTTCATTCACCAAACCCAGAAACAAAATAAATGTCCAGCAACAGGAAAATGGATAAGTAAATCGTGGGATATTCATGCAAGGGAATAGTCTGCAGCAGTGAAAAAAAATGAATCTTCAGTTGACTGAATTCCAGGGTCACTTAAGGGAAAGTGAACTGAACCAGCTCCAAAAATGCTCTCCTAGACCACAGACCTTGGTAAAAGGTGGCACATTCCATCAGATACAGCATGGCAGGCATGGTATGTAGTTTCTGTAAGTTTAGCCAAAATATTGAAACCCTTTAGGGAATGGAGAAACAATAAAAACATGTTTAAGAGAAGTTGTTGCTTGTACATTCCTGATAAAAAAGATAATTTCTTTTAAAATTTTTGGTAACAGATTACTTTTTTCTGAATTGGCCTTCTCACTCAAAAGGTTGATTATTACTGAGCTGTAGAAAAAAAAAAAAGACATTCTTTAGATAACCCTTAAAAAAAATTTGTTTCTTTCAGACAAGCTTTTGAAAGGTACTGAACAGAGGAAACAGGAGACTGTTTTGTAGGTTAAGGGCAGAATCGCTAGAGGTTGGCTAAGCCAGACTGTGCTGCATCTTCTGGTGAACAGAATATGCACAGAAATTGGAGGTCACTCCACTCAGATCAGGGATGTTTTGTGAAGCTCTTGTGTCCACAGGTGTCTTCAGAAAAGAATCCAGGGTGTCTGCTTTAACAAATGCCAGCATGGGAGCATCACAGGGAAGGCTGCAAACATTTTGGTTTGGAACAACAATTAAAGCAGATATAACTCCTGGTGAGTTTGCCAGATTAAATAAAGGATGCCTGGTGAAATCTGTTGAATAATTTTTTATTTAATTTTTAAAAAGATTTATTTATGCATACAAGGACTGGGGTTTAGGTCAGAAGTACCGGGGTGAGAGGCTTCACCAGAGACAGAGTGGGGAGCAGAACAGGCAGATCTACTGAAATACACTGCTGAGGGGAGCAGCAGGGGAGTCAGGAGAGGTCTCTGCACCATGTGGGTCAGCTCCCTGGCTGGGGATCAAACTCATGCTACAGTGGCTGGCCATAGCTTGCTGGCGCTGAGACGTTAATCCCTGCACCACTAGGGAGGCCCACGGTGAATTTTTTTTTTTTTTTTGGTATAACTATGGCCCGTGTAACATTTGGGATATACTTATTTAAAAAAAATATTTGTTAATCTGAGATTCAGATTTAATGGGATGTCTTGTGTTTTTATTTGTTCAATCTGGCAGCCCTATTCCCTTAGCCAAAACACAGTCTTGCTAAATGAGTGTGTTATTTCTCTGCTGGCAAGAACGAGACTTTTCAGAGCGTGTTCCAAAATAACCTGAATTTGGGTCTAAAACGTACGCTCCATGTTACTCAAGGAAGCGACCCTCTGAGTCGGAATATTTGAGCAACCAGGAAGAAAATAGCAGAAGTCAAGTTGTTCACGTTGCTATGACCCCGATGTGCCTTCCTGGCGCGCCCCCTTGTGGCAAGAAGGGCAACTGCTCCTCTCTCCACTTCATTCTGTCAGACACCCTCAACTCCCCGCCCCTTGCCTCGGTCTCCGACAACCCGCACATTCCAGCCTGGTCCAGGAATGGGGGCGAGGCAGAGCAGAGCATAGGCAAAATGGAAACTTACGTGTGTTAAGCCTCCGAGCTTCTGGGGTTGTTTATTACCACTGCATAATCATCTAGATTAGCATTTCTCAGAGTGGGTTGTCTGCAAGATCAAAACTATTTTCATAATAATATTAAAAGGCTATTTACCTTTTTCATTGTCTGGTGTTTTCCCGAGACAACATAATATGTGATGACATTATTGCTCTGATGACCAATGAAACGAGTGCTTGTGTATTCTTGTGCTTTAAAAAATGATCAGTTTTAGTTTCTAATATGGTAACTGTAGATAGATGTAACCTACCTAAAGAAATTTTTTTGAGTGCCTTTCTCCTTCCTTTCTTTCTTTTCATATATTTATACATTTTCCCCAAATATTTGTTTTTTGACATGTATTGTCACATGAAACTGTAACTTAAATTATAGTGCTATGTAGAGCTTTATATTTTCTCTTCTTCATTGAGGTGACATTGGTTTACAACACTGTACATGATTTAGGGGAGTAGGTACATGTTCCTCAGATGTGTTAGCACACAACCCCCACCATCAAAGCACCCAGATCCTTTGCCAGAGGCCATTGTGCCCCCTCCTACTGCTTTGTTCCCACCAGCTCTCCCTCCCCCTTCTAGCAGCCTCAGTGCAGCAGTCATATTTCTAGAATTTGTTTTGGTTTCATTTTATCAGTTCCTTTGTTGTTGGTTTTTTCTCTATCTTCCACACATAAGCGAAATCATCTGGTATTTGACTTTCTTCTGACTTATTTCACTTGGCATAATCCCCATACAGCTCCATCCATGTTGTTAGAAATGGCAAGAGTTCATCTTTTTTTACAGCTGAGTAGTATTCCATTGTGGGTCTATACCACATCTTAGTCCACTGCAGAACTTTGTATTTTATACATAGGAAACATGCTCATCTCATTTTGGGCTGTGGGAGTTCTAAGATAATTTACAGAGTGGATTAGCCTGCAAATCTGGTGAAGTGGGTGGGGGAGGGGTTTGTTTCTACCCTGTTCTCTTCTTGCTGGGCCCTTCACCCACCCCCCAGCCCTAGCATCCTGAAACTGCCTCTGCCTTGTGCTGTCCGCGTGGCATTCCCAGCCAGCACTTCAGACACTTGCTGCCAGAAGGTCCCCAGCAGGCAACCGGAATCCCCGCTGTTGGAATCTATTTTTATATCACCCCCGTATAAAACCATAGATTCACCCTGTTACAGGAAGCTTCTTTGTTGTTCCTTTCTCTATCTTACAGGGAAAATGTACATTTTACCATCTCTGTTTCTTCTGTGAAATTCTCCAGATTTCATCCATTTTCAACATCAGAACACATTCTGTCTTTAGGTGTGTGCCCATTTTGCCCTTTCCTCTAGGGTTTCCAGAAAACAGAGACTGAACAGTAAAGATCCAATTCCTCAGAAATTTTAAAGGCTAAGGTAAAAGTCTGAGTTATTAGATAATCATGTCCTGCACATCTATTTGCTTTTGGTAGTAACTGAATAGGTTAGCCCAAAGCTGGGACAAAGGTACCAAAGGTACCAAACTTATCAGGTGATCCTGATAAGTTTCAATTACTCACGGCACTTGAGTGTATTCAAGTGCTTAATACGTTTCTTAGATGATGCCACCGAAAAATAGTTCTAGAAATGAATTCATGATTACACAGGAAAACTGTCAGAAGGGGATTAATTTGAACTGTTTCAATGTAAATATGTATTATCCAAGACCAGTGAAAACGAGTGCTAACACAGGCAAGCCCTGGTGGGTTACAATCCAATTTAGATTATATGATTATAAGCAAATTTCCATGCAATTTCGGTGCTGATCCAGAGGGTGTACCCTATTTTCATAGTAGCAGGTAATAATTATTTTGCACAGAACCATGTTGTTTTCCCCCCATGGACTAAAGTGAGCCACCTTCAGTGCTGCACTTGATGGTGGTGAGGTTTTTGGTTCTACTACAGAGAAGAAATACATCTTAATCTAAAAATTATTAAAATTGGGGCCTCTCTGGTGGCACAGGAGGTTAAGTCTCAGCACTATGAAGCTATCAGTCACACATAGCACAGCAGACCTCTCCTGTCTCACCTGTTGCTCCCCTCAGCAGTGTATTTCAGTAGATCTGCCTGTTCTGCTCCCCACTCTGTCTCTGGTGAATCCTCTCACCAACCCCCTCACAGTTCTTCAATGCACAAATAAATAAATCTTTAAAAAAAAAGAAAGGAGTGGCTAAACTCGCTGGTTTCTAATTAAAATTTTGTTAATCAGGACAAAATTCTTTTTTTTTTGAAGATTCATTTATTTATGCATACAAGAGCTAAGGTGTAGGCCAGAGGTGGGAGAGGTAAGATGATTCACCAGAGATAGAGTGGGGGACAGAACAGGCAAATCTACTGAAATACACTGCTGAGGGCAGCAGCGGGTGAGACAGGAGAGGTCTGCTGTGCCATGTGGGTAGCTCCCTGGCCGGCCCGAGATCGAACTTGTGCTGCAGAGGCTGAGCCTCCCTGGTGGAGCAAGAGGTTAAGTCTCAGCACCATGAAGCTATCCAGAGGGTGTAACCTATTTTTATAGAAAAAGTAATAGGTAAGCTATCCACAGCCACAGTCAGTCTGCCTGTTCTGCTCCCCACTCTGCCTCTGGTGAATCCTCTCATCCCCTGCACATCTAGCCTGTACCCCAGTTCTTGTGTGTATAAATAAATAAATCTTTAAAAGAATTCTTAGGAAACAAACAACCCAAAACCCTGTTTAGTTGGAAACAGAAAAGTCCTTTAATAGAAATAACAAAATACGCCCTTCCGGGTGCCTAGGGGTGTGTGTGCGCGTGTCTGTGCACTCTTGGGGTTACAACCTGGCCATGCTCATCTTGGTGACCCACCAGATTTTGAAGACTTAGAATGGAAAAAAAAAAACAGTGTGAAAAATCTCACTGATTCCTTATCCTTCTTAAGATTTTGCTCCTAGAAAATTTAAGAGAACAGGGCCTCCCTGTGGCCCAAGGGGTTAAGACACAACCTATGAAGCAATCTGCAGCCTCTGCAGCACGAGTTCGATCCCCAGCCAGAGAGCTGCCCACATGGTGCAGCAGACCTCTCCTGTCTTGCCCGCTGCTCCCCTCAGCAGTGTATTTTGATCAATCTGCTTGTTCTGTTCCCCACTTTGTCTCTGGTGAATCCTCTCACCCCCCACACCTCTGGCCTGTACCCCAGTCCTTGTATGCATAAATAAACCTTTTTAAAAAAAAAGAAAATTTAAGAGAACGTAAGTAACTCTTATTGCTCAAGAGAGTTCCCTTAGACGTCCACTAAAGCTCCTTCTTCTATGTGCGGTTTTCATTTTAGTTGCCTCAGAGAGAAAGTCAGAATGCTTCTTAGTGGTTTTACTTGAGTCTTCCTGTCCAAATATGCAAAAGTGAATCTGGAAAAAAATACATGTATTTGGCATCTTAGTGTTCAAATCTTTCTTTGCATAAACCAGTCAAGCATCAAGTTCCTTCGGATTCTTTTGCATATTTGTCAGGAGTCTCCCTCCCCCCAGTACTGCTACGCTTTCTGGGCCCTGCTCCCTTCACTGTTGTCTCTGGGTGGACCCCTAAGAAAGGCAATGATGCAGAAATACCATTAGTCTTTTTTTAAAATTTATTTTTATTTATTTATGCATAGAAGAATTGGGGTGTTGGCTAGAGATGCTGGGGGTGAGAGGATTCACCAGAGACAAAGTGGGGAGCAGAACAGGCAGAGCCACTGAAACACACTGCTGAGGGGAGCAGCGGGCGAGACAGGAGAGGTCTGCTGGGCCATGTGTGTAGCTCCCTGGCCAGCCAGGGTTGGGGATTGAACTTGTGCTGCAGCAGCTGGCAATAACTTCATAGTGCTGACACTTTAACCCCTGAGCCATCAAGGAGGCCCCCACTAGAGTCTTTATGTAGTTTTTATGAACCAGTATTTTGTCCAACTTGCTCCCCTGGGATTGTCTCTCTCTCTCAGACCCAAGTGACCTGTGTGACCCTTTTCCAGCTGATTCAAGCAGGTTTTTTCTTCATGCAGCCCAATTACCTGCTCAGTATTTACTTACCCAGTACTGTTTACCACGACATCGTCTCCATAGAGACACAAAACCTGAGTGGGCCTTACACAGTGGCACTTCCTGTCCTGGGTGCTGCCCAAGGGAATAATAAAACTTATTTCTTGCTTGACGTGGTACATCTTGAAGGATGGGTGCAAGAGAAAAGCACATTTATTCTTGCCTGCTGAGTTCCAGGCATTACTGGTGACATATAGACGGAAATATCACTTGTTCTTCACCATCGGCCTATGAGGCCACTTGCTTTAATTCCAGTTTTGAGTGACTCCAAGTAGCAGAGTTGTCTTAGGCCTCAGGGCCTCCGCTTAGGGCAGTGGAGGTTTTGTACTGTGGAAAAGTCTGCTGCTGAGGGGAGAATAAGGGCCTGGTGAGATCCAGCTCCTGTTTTCTTTTCTTCTTGGGTCCTGCATGGGCCAAGTCAGCCTGGAAGAAGGGCAGCCTTTCTCTAATTTGCACAAAGATGCCGTTCAGGCTAGAGGTGGTCTGGGTCTGGCCCAAAGCCTGTACCCTCTCCATCCTTCCACACTGTTGCTCAGAGGAGGGATGCTGTTCTTCCTCCCTCACCCTGTAGACAGGGAAACCAGGCCCAAGGACAGGCCCTCTTTCAAGCTGGCTCCTTCTTCCTTCCCCTTTCCAGACCAAAACCTTGCTCACCTGGTAAACTGCCAGCTGAAACCCCATCGCTTCAGGGAAGACTGACCCATCCCACCCCCTGGCTGCAAAGCTAATTACCCTTGCAAGGTCTAGTCCCACCTAGTAATATTCTCTTGCCACCCACTGTTGAGCTGCTCTTGAAGAGTCAGTTTATTTTCTGAGTTGGTTGATAGACATTCAGGTTTTACTATATATATATATATATATATATATATGTATACACACACACACATACATGCATATATGTACACACACATATACAAAATAGGACCCAGGAAAAAGTGAGTTTCCTTCATACACTTGATTCCAAGTTCTCAGATGTCTCCCTCTGAAATAATCAGTGACTAGTTTTCTTTTTTCCAGAGATCTTTCATGCTTAAGAGCCTCTCCTCCCCTCTTAAATCCAAATAAAATGCTTACTACACACATTGCTTCTCCCTCCCATTAGTAATAGAACTTGGATAATCTTTATCTAAGGATAAATGGCTCCACCTCTTTTTTGAAATCTCATGGTATAGCTGTATCACAGCGGTTCTCAATTTAGGGAGATTTTGCCCCTCCTCCCAAGATATTTGGCAATGCCTGGAGAGAATTTTGGTTATCACAGCTGAAGGTTGTTTCTAATATCTAATGAATGGAGGCCAGGAATGCTGCTAATATCTCACAATGCCCAGGAATAGTACCCCATGGTAAACTGGAATCAAGCAGACTCCAGCTCATCTCTAAACTGCCATGTTGAGACTTCTAGGTGAAAATTTAACAGCCTGACTGATTCATTTAATAACTGTGAAACAATAAGAGATCGTCTGCTCCTTGTGACTGCAGGTCCCCACACTGCAGTCTTCTGTCTGGGGACTTTTGCCCACCCATCAAAGACAGGGAAATGGATTTGAGAACTAATCCGAAAATTTCATCACAAAGGACCTGACCTCAGACTGTCTCTGTACCTGATCCTTTAAAACTCTCCTAGACCCTGACTCTGATGGAACACACTTTGAGATTACCCCTTTGTTGTGGACCCAAATTGTGATTCCTATTCTCGAAGAAATGCTTTCCTGATTTTATCACACCCTGATTATTTCTTTGTTGATACAAGAAAGAATTATCTAGCCCCAAATGCTAGCAGTGCTGACACAGAAATCTTTTTTAAAAGGTTTATTTTATTTATCTATGTATATAAGTATTTATGCATACAAATTTTATTTATGCATTATTTTATTTCTTTATGGCTTACATAAATTGGTCAGAGGTGCGGGTGGGGGTGTATGTGAGAGAATTCACCAGAGACAGTGTGGGGAGCAGAACAGGCAGATCTACTGAAATACACTGCTGAGGGGAGCAGTGGGCAAAATAGGAGAGGTCTGCCGAGAAACGCGGGTCAGCTCCCTAGCAGGGGATTGAATTTGGGATTGGGATAAAACTCATGCCACAGTGGCTGATCAGCTTGACAGTGCTGAGACTTTAACCCCTGCGCCACCAGGGAGTCCCTCCTTCATCTGCTTTGTACACTAATGCATCCTCAGTGCCCAGGACCGTGTCCGTGGGCACTTAATATTTGCAGAATGGGGCCTCCCCTGGTGGCGCAGCGGTTGAGCGCTGGGTTGCGAGGTTGCCCGCAGCCTCTGCAGCGCCAGTTCAATCCCCAGCCACCCGCGAGGGTCCCACCAAAAAAAAAAAAAATTAAAAATAAATAAAAAATAAAAATTTGCAGAATGAACGAATGAGTGATGGACTTCCCTTTGCTCCCTCTCCAGAGTCACAACTGCCCCAAATCGGCCTAAATCAGGGGTTTAGTAGCAGTTCATGGGTAGGGCTAGGACGCAATCCTCATTTGTTTCCCTAGGGAAGCATGTCTGAAGGAACTTCTGCAACACAGGTGAAAGGTAAATGGGGAAGAAAAACTGCAAGGCATGAGTACCAGGAACAACCTCCTTTGCTTTGTTTTATTCAATACTTTCCAATTGCCTTCTCCTGGAGAGGCTGATTAGCATGCCGGTACAGTTAATTTGGATTTCACCTTTCATTCTCGCACTCGACATGGAGTGAACAACCTCAGAAAACTGCGGTGTTCAGTGTGTTACAGCCACGGACCTGGCTTCCGATGAGGTCTGGCCCTTAGTTGCTCTATAATCCTGCGTTGCACTTGGCCTGAGTCTCACCTTTAAAATGGAGAATCTTAACTTTCGTCACAAAACGGGGAAAGCAATTAGTTGCGCATTTCTCCAACCACTTAAGTCCTTATACAAACATCACTTATTATTGGACCTCCGCATTAGTTCCTTGGTAGGACTTCAGGAAAAGAACAGTTAGCCCCTCGTCAGTAAAAGGTTGGGGGGCTCTCTCAAGCCTCAGAAGGCCTGTGCTCTCCCGGCCCATGGCTAGCGGGGGGCAAAACCCGGAGGGCTTGGGTGAGGGATCAGTACTGGACCAGAGCAGGGCACAGGGGCCGGGAGGAGCTCCATGCTTTCAGGTCAAACGTCACAAGCCATAAATCCCGTTAAGGACTAAGGCGAGTGAAAACCCAGCCGCAGGCCAGAGAAGGGCCGGTGAGCACTGTCGGGAGAGGAATGTTAGAGCCAGACCAGGGGGGTTGGCGGCCCAAGGGACGACTCATCATCTGGTGCGGTGGAAAGGCGCCGGAGGGCAGCCGCTCGCCCTCCCGAGTGAAAGCGGGGCCCAGTGAAAGGGGTCAGCCTTAGGAATTTCGGTTCCCGCCCCGCGGCTCCCGGTTTTGACTACAGTTCCGTCCGCAGACGCCCCGGGCCCCTCGCCCCGCCCCCAGAGGCTATTCAGATCGTACCATTATACCTCTATGGGGGTGGGAGCAGATCGCGGGGTAGTCTTGCAGCGAGAACCGGCGCTATTTGCCATAAAAATTTGATTCCATATATTATCTCCACGGTTTTTCGTTAATCTTATCCCCATGTCTTCTCGAAACTTCTATATTCCCCGGCGAGTGACAGGCGTCGGGCCGTCTCCCCCCTTTCCTTTCCGCACTTGGTGCAGCCCCCCGCGGTACGTAGGCGGGAGGCGTACATAAACCTCGACGCAGGAGGCGGGGCCGCTCAGTCCTCGCGGCGTCGGTGCTCTGTGTTGCTGGAATCCTGTTGCTTGTTGGCCTGTGCGCGCGTGCGCGGACATGGCCTCAAACGGTATGTAAGGGCGCGTGGCGGTGGTGGCGCGCCGGCTAGGGGTCTCGTTCCCTCCCAGCTAGGCCTTTGTTTTTCGGTGGGACTCGGGCAGCGATCGCGTGTAGGACCTACTCGCTGTGGAGGGAAGCAACCGAAAGGGGTGGAAGGGGAGGCCGATGTCGCCATTTTGTTTCGCTTCTCTGGCGCCTCGCGCGGGGCAGGACGTCTTCTCCTCACAGTCCCTCTCCTTGAGGTGCGGCTGGGGAGAGGCGCCTCTTGGTGATTTGAAACGTGAGACACAGATGGAAATGCTCGGTCCTCGGAGCCTCCCCGCTGGCGTTTCCAGTCCGTTCTCGGGCCCGCTTTGTCGCAGTGCTGCATCCGGGCACTCGGGACGCGCACGCGCTCTCCTGGCCCCTCCCCCCTTTCTCGCGGCTCGTGCCCCCCTCCCGCCTCGTGTTGGCTCTGCTTTTTGTCGCGAGACCCTCCGCGGGAGGCTCCGCGGCGCGCGGCGGGTGTGGGCCTGGCCTCCTGGGTCCCTCGGGAAGGGGCGGGACCGCCCGCTTCCCGCCTCGGTTGCCACGCGGCCGGGGGCGGGGGCTCGGCGTCGGGGTCGCGCGCCCTTGCAACGGTTACGAGTGGGTTTGGGGGGGTCATCCAACGGACTTGGAGACCGAGCCCGAGGTGTTTCCCGCCTAAAGTTACTGTTTCTGGGGTGGGAACCGAACGGAACGGCCGCCGGAGGCCACGCCCTCTCCCGGCGCCTTTGCCCTTTCCTGCGGGGGAAGCGCCGGGCTTCCTGTGCTGAGGGAGGGGAGTCGGTCTTGCTTTGGCGTCTAAGCTGTGGCGCATTAAAGGCGCTCTGGTTCCCTGGGGCTCTCCCGGTCTCCTCACAGCTCCGAGGAAGGCAAGGTAGATGAGGAAAGGGAATCATTTAGAGCCAGCCGCAGGGCGAGGGGCTGAGTACCTGGTGACTGGTCGCCTTAGGCGAGCGCTTGGGTGGTGTGATCGCCCTTATTTGGGGTGATGGAGCTCTCTTGGTTCCTTGGCTTTGCGATGAAAGCCTACTTTGCCAGCCTCCAGGGTTGTCAGAAGGTGAAAAGATGGTCTCCTTTGAGACGTTCATGTTCCTTGGGTCTCGGCTGATAGTGGAGGCCATATTCCCAGCCCCGCTGCCTCCAGCTCCATGAAAAACCTGCCCCACCCGCATAGCTCTGGGACTTTGGGAAAGTTACTGTTTCATCACTTGGTGATACTGTCCTCACAGAGTGTGGAAACGAGATGTGTGTAAATGTGCGCAGTTTCTGGCATGACTATGGTTTTCCCATAGTTAAGGCCCCTTAGTTTCTGTGGAATTGTGGTTTTTTTTTTTTAAATTGTAAGACGACTTTGAGTTGCCAACTTAGCTTTCCTCAACTAGTTTTTCGTGAGGGACTATTTCTGCCCTTTCTTTCAACAGAATTTTTTTTTTTTTAATCTGGCCTTGAGGTAGGGAATTGAGCCTTTTCCAACTCTTAGAAATGCCTGAAGGTAATGGGATTGTATTTTTCTTTTGCAGACTATACCCAACAAGCAACCCAAAGGTGAGTGTCATTTCTGGGCTTGTACAGTTGTAGAGGGTAAGGGAGACTAAGGTGTTTTTCTGATTACACTGATTTTCTTTCTCTCCAGCTATGGGGCCTACCCCACCCAGCCTGGGCAGGGCTATTCCCAGCAGAGCAGTCAGCCCTATGGACAGCAGAGTTACAGCGGTTACGGCCAGTCAGCGGACACTTCAGGCTATGGCCAGAGCAGCTACGGTGGTTCTTACGGACAGACCCAGAACAGTGAGTCTTTTAGTGGATTATCCTGCCTTCTCCTGCTTTATTGAACTTTGTCTTTTCACAGATGTCATTTCTGTAACTATGTTTTCCCTTAGCCAGTCTGTAATTCTTACAAAGACCTTGAAATATTCGTGGTTTCAAGCAGAAATATTTATTGGTTGTGATTCTGCTTCCTTTTTTTCTCTCTTTGCTTCTCTATTATGCTGTGTCTTTTTTCCATTTTCCTTCCACATGGATGTGAAATGTGAGTAGGGGGGGAGTAGTCCCTAAAAGGGGAGTGGCTTAGGCTTTTGATACTTTTTTTTTAAGATTTATTTATTTATGCATGTAAGATCAGGGGTACATGCCAGAGGTGCAGGCCGTGAGAAGATTCACTAGAGACAGTGGGGAACAGAATAGGCAGATTGACTGAAATACACTGCTGAGGGGAGCAGCAGGTGAATCAGGAGAGGTCTGCTGCGCCATGTGGGTTGCTCCCTGGCCAGGGATCAAACTCATGCTCCAGTGATTGTGGTTATCTTCATAGGTTGTGTCTTAACCCCTTGGGCCACCAGGGACACCCTGGCTTTTGATACTTAATGGGGGAAATTATTTTGCTTGATGATAACTTGAAGTCAGACTACTACATATGGTGGTACCATACAAGGAGGTGGAATTTTCTTTTGATGGCCTGAACTGTAAATAATTGTTGGCTGTCTTATTTAGCTGTTGATGATGACTGGGGATCTCTTGGGCTATGTGGTGGTGGTCTTGGACGCTGAGGTGAGGTGGAAGTTCTGAAGTTGGTAGAAGTTGGAAGGAGAGTTCTGAAGTTGATAGAAGAGAAGGGTAGGGCCTCCCTGGTGGCGTAGGTGGTTGAGCGCAGCACTGTGAAGCTGTCTGCAGCCTCTGCAGTGCCGGTTCGATCCCTGCTGGCCTCGGAGCAACCCACGTGGTGAGCAGACCTCCTGTCTCACCCACTACTCCCCCCAGCAGTGTATTTCGTCATTCTGCCTGTTCTGTTCCCCGCTCTCTCTCTTACCGTCCCGCACATCTGGCCTGTACCCTGGTTCTTGTATAAATAAAGTAAATATTTAAAAAAAAAAGAGAGTAGGGTAACTTTGATTACGGCTTAGAAGACTTATTAGCAGCTTTTAAGAGGCTGATTTTTTAGAAGTATGGGTGTTAGGTAGTACAGTATGCAGTGTTTTCTTCAGCCCATTCTGTGCCTTTTCCCTTTCCTCATAGCTTTTGTGACTTCTCTTTTCTTTGTAGCAGGTTATGGCACTCAGTCAGCTCCCCAGGGATATGGCTCAACTGGTGGCTATGGCAGTAGCCAGAGTTCTCAATCGTCTTACGGGCAGCAGTCCTCCTACCCTGGCTATGGCCAGCAACCAGCTCCTAGCAGCACCTCGGGAAGGTAAGGAGTTGTGCTGGGACAGCCTAGAAGGTAAGTTGTAAATTGATGAGGAATAATAATTAGCAGGATTAAGAACAAACATGAGAGTAGGGGAGGGATGGTTGTTGGGTAAAGAAAATGGGATAGAACTTTTTAGACATGCTAACATTCTAACATTCTGTTCTTTTTCTTCTCTTTAGTTATGGTAGTTCTCAGAGCAGCAGCTATGGACAGCCCCAGAGTGGGGGCTATGGCCAGCAGTCTGGCTACGGTGGACAACAGCAAAGCTACGGGCAGCAGCAAAGCTCCTATAACCCCCCTCAGGGCTATGGACAGAACCAGTACAACAGTAGCAGTGGAGGTGGCGGAGGGGGTGGTGGAGGTGAGACAGTGGCTTCAGCATGGTCTCATTTGTCATGTTTTCTGTATGGATCTATACTCCTTTATGCTAAAAAGATTTTTTTTTTTTTTTTTAAGATTCATTTATGCATACAAGAATTGGGATGCAGGCCAGAGGTGGGGGGGGGGGTGGTGGTGAGAGGATTCACCAGAGACAGAATGGGCAACAGAACAGGCAGATCGGCTGAGATAAACTGCTGAGGGGAGCACTGGGTGAGGCATGAGAGATCTGCTGCGACATGTGGGTCAGCTCCCTGGCTGGGGGATTGAACTGCAGGAGCTGTGGTGAGCTTCATAGGTTGTGTCTTAACCCCTTGCGCCACCAGGGAGGCCTTAAAAAGATTCTTTTAAAGTTTTGCCTGCTTATTTTCTAGCCATCCCTTTATTTTCTGTTTCTTTGTTTTTGTGTTCTATGTCAAGCTATAGGTGGCCTTTTTTTTTTAAAGCATCCTTTTTTTTTCCTGACAGGTAGCTATGGCCAAGATCAGTCCTCCATGAGTGGTGGCGGTTATGGCAATCAGGACCAGAGTGGTGGCGGTGGCTACGGGGGAGGCCAGCAGGACCGTGGGGGCCGCGGCCGGGGCGGTGGCGGTGGTTACAACCGCAGCAGTGGTGGCTACGAACCTAGAGGTCGTGGAGGCGGCCGTGGCGGCAGAGGCGGCATGGGGTAGGTGTCTAGTGAGCCAGGGTATATCATCGGTGGGGAGTGTGCAGGGTTGCATGAATCTCCCTTGAACCTCAGTCCCTTAGTGCATGGTTAGTCTTATTCTAGAGATTTGTGGGGACTTGGATTTTTGGTGGGAGGCAGTGACTGTTTCTTCGTACATCCCCATTTTATTTTTGTGAGAACTTGGGAGCCTGAACTCCCACCCAGACTTCTCTGAGGAGATTTGAGTATTCAAACTTACTTTCAAAGAAAAAGGAAAAATATATGGGTGTGTATGGATTGGAGTCATTGATGTGTCCTAGGCAAGAAATATGGCAGTAAAGCTTCTTTCTCTGCAAAGTGAAACTGATGATCCCACTCCTGGGAAATAGGAAACTTGTTACTTGTATTCCCATGTGTCCTCTAAGGGAGTTGTTAATGGTTATTCTGACTTCAGCTTCCAGGAATGGCTATTCTTCCTGTATTTTGTAGTCACTTGAATCCATGAGCTTCATTTGCACTAATTTGATTGACAGTAATGATTTTATGTGTGTGACTTGGTTTATGGGGCTATCTGATGGAAGTGTGCAGACCATTTGTAAAAAATCAGGCTTGACAGTGGTATCCCATTTATTTGCTCCACTGTCTCCCTTCCCCTGGTTACTTGTCCCACCTGGACCTTCTTTTCCTTCCCTTCCTGCTGTAGTTGATTTTGAAGTAGTAAAACCTTAGATTTGATGTTAAAGCAGTCGTCAAATCTGTTTGTAAATACGATTTTGAAGGACACCCTATTCTGTCTCCCTGGAAAAGGAGAGAAATGCCAGTGTGTTACTCCTTTTTTTTGGGAAAAAGTAGGTTTTTTAATGAGTTTGTCTACGGTAAGTATTCAGAGGTGGGTGGGGGCAATCTCAAAAACCGTACAGAAATGAGGAAAACTCTGTTGTGTACGTGTTTAATGCAAAACTTTTTAAAAAAGAAAAACAACTGTTATGTGACTGTTAACTTGCTCTGCATTTTATGTGCCACAGGTATGAAAGGTGACATTGCAAAATACTCCGCTCTTCTCGCAGTGTAGAAGGGGTGACCCCGGGGGGTGGGGGGAGATCAAAAACAGCTCAGTAGTTAGGATAGGGCTTAGCTAAGTTTGTCTTGCTTTAAGGGGAAATTGCCTTTGGTTTTGACTTTTTATGGAATGGGGTTGGGTCTGCTTGCTGCTTTCAAAGCAAAAACCACAAATACGTGTTCAGGGCTACCCCAGCCTGGTGTGAAATGTCTTCTGGGTAAATTGGGGGTAGGGCTTTTAAACCAACTATTGGGTTGTCAACCACTTACGACAAGAGGAAAAAACATCTACATCGGAAGAACGACCAAGGAAAATTGGGTCTTTTTTTTCCAGAGGAAATACAGATATATAATCTTTTAAAGCAAAATCCTTAAAAACTTGTGTCTGAGAAATTGCACACGTGCGTGTGACATGCTCAAAGGTCAGACAAGGGGTGGTCAGGAAGGGGAATGTATTTTAGTAGCCACTTGTATCTTTTTCCCAAAACACCTACCCATGTTTGGGGAATGTTAAACAAAATCAAAAAACACCCTTTTGTAGCCGTTGGAAGCTTCATGTCCTTTCTTCTAACTTGTCTTCTCCAGCGGAAGTGACCGTGGTGGCTTCAATAAATTTGGTGGTAAGTGAACAGAGTTTCCAAAATTCCCAACTCCCAGCAATGCTTTGTCTGATTGTTCATTTGCAGATGTCTAGCGTGTTTTAAGTGTCAAAGGTTTTGAAGTGTCCAGAACCACCTCCAGAAAGGGGTGGGGTAGAATGCCACCTGCTGCCAGATGTGTGCTAACCTGGAGGCAGGCAGGGGTAAGACTTCAGTCGTCTGGTACCAAATTGGTTTGACCCAGGTTATAAGAGGTGTTTAGTAGGCCTCTGACAGGAGTGTTTGCCACATCTGGCACTTAGTAACCACCATAATGAGAAACCTGGAGAGAGTGCTGGAACACGTGGTGCCAACTCGGCTTAGGATCCTTTTGATCAGTGTGTCCAAGGCCTAGTGTGTGTGTAACAACTTTCAAATGTTTTAATTCTGGAAGAGGGATGTGAACTACTGCCCTGCCCTGAGGCTGGTGAAGTTGGTATGTTTATATATTAAATACTGAATGGTGTCAACGCAATTTTTTTATATATATATATATGTACTTAAACAACTCAGATGGGCATATAGATACTAGCTCTGGGAAGGAAGGTGTGGACTACTTCAAGAAAGGTTGGGAGCATGTGTGGCTCATGGGAAATAACCAGGTCTTACAGCTCAAAATGAATTTGTGGAAAAATGGCAAATTTGAGAAGTCTCCCAGTAAACTGGAACTTTTCTGGTTTGGTTAACTAACAAAAGGTTTCTTGATTTGTTTCAACATTTAAAGCCAAAGGCTTGGGTTCATGATTTAGGTGTCATTGAGTATGGGTACAATATATATACATATATATATATGTGGTGAATTCAGATAAACTTTGGTTAAAGATGGTCTCTGGAAAAAAAAAATAGAGGCTGCGTTATGGAAATAAGATTTCTGGTCTGTTCCCTGGGACATGCTTTAAAAACACAATAGCTATTATGTATGTTTTTTATTTTCATGTGGTTTTGGGGAAACTTAACATGGTTTTAAGAATGTTTGTTTCTAAAGATGATTAAAAATTGTTCCACAAGGGATAAGTGTCTTTGGTGTTAAAGTTTGGAGAAACTGGATGGATGCACATCACATTGCTGGTAGTGAGCCCATTTCTCTCGGGTGAGAGAATAGGGCCAAGCTGAGTTGGTTTGTTAACTTCAATGGGTCTCCCTCCTACCCTTTCCTCTACCCCCCAAATCTGTGCTGAGGACATTTCCCAGCCTGAGCTGGGGGAGGCAACATTTTCTGAAGTGTGGAATTAATTCCTGTGGGGACTCAAGTTACAGATCTTAAGAAAGGGATCCTGTGTCTTCCCCAACCCTGCCTAGAATTTTCTGCTCTGGGCAGGCACCCCTGACAGGGTTTGGAGTGAGGCTCTGAGGACTTACCTGATAATATTGCAAGAGTTTTGGATTTGGTGTTAATATTTTCACCTTGTCTTTCTCTACTTGATGACTAATAACAAATTTTTCTTGTTTGTTTTTTTTTTTCCATGTCACGTAAGGTCCTCGGGACCAAGGATCACGTCATGACTCTGGTGAGTCCACAGTTGAGAAAAAATAGCTTAGTGATAACAAACAGAACTTTTCCTGGATGTTCTTTGAAACTTGGGGGAAAAAGCGGGGGGCGGATTCTGAAAAGAGCAGGGATGAAGGAGGAAAAGAGATTTTATAAATGAGCATTTATCAGAAATACCTGATGGTTTCCTCCCCTAGCAATTTAGTGGGTCTGGGAGGAAGCTGGGATTCTGCATTTTTACCAAGTCTCGGAGGTGCTGACACATCTTTGTGTGGACAACGGAGCTGCGACCAAATTAGTGAATGAAAAGTCGTAATGGGGGAAGCATTTAGTTTTTTATCATTTGTTTGCTTATGTTTGTTGTGGGATTAGGTTTTAGTGTAAAATAGGTTTCATACCTTCAGTTCATCTTGAAATCTGACAAAAACTGTTAGATCTTGGGCAGTTAACTTCCTGAGCCCTGGTTTCATTTATGGGTATTGACGAATTTCAATGGGTGGTTGTAAAACTACATTAAATTTGTGAAATGGCTAGCAGATACTCATTCAAATGAAAAAAATAGGGGTGTGAATTTTGTTCATGTGCCTTAAGTCAGATTATATTGACTTAGAGCTCTTTGAAAGCTGAACATCATGTATTAAAGTTGGATTATGAAGAGCCACTGAATTTTGCTTGTTTTCTCTTTTTAAATTCATGTTTCTTCTGGTGTTCAACAAGCAGAACAGGATAATTCAGACAATAATACCATCTTCGTGCAAGGCTTGGGTGAGAATGTTACAATTGAGTCTGTGGCTGATTACTTCAAGCAAATTGGTATTATTAAGGTATTTTGGAGCAGAGGGGGTGCTTTCTGTCATTTGCATGCTTATGGAGTCTACGCATAAATAAGTCTTAAAGGTTGCCACCTTGACTTGTCAGAGAAAGCACATTAGTTGTTACAATTTTCTAAAATAATTTGTTATTTATAGAAAGGCATAATGGATTAAGAAGGGATTGTCTTAAAGCTTTGAGTGTTAATCTGTAGTTTTATCTTTTAATAATGAAGTGGCAGTAATTATAGTTGAGGACTTCAATTCAAAGTTAAACATACGAGACAAGAACTACTGACTGAGAAGAGAGGAATTGAGTATGGTTACGATAAATGTAGGGTTTTGGAGGAGGAGGAGGAGGGTGCATAGAGTATATCCTGTAAGACTGATGTTGCTTCATTTTGCTTGCTTTAGACAAACAAGAAAACAGGACAACCCATGATTAATCTGTACACAGACAGGGAAACAGGCAAGCTGAAGGGAGAGGCAACGGTATCATTTGATGACCCACCTTCTGCTAAAGCAGCTATTGACTGGTTTGATGGTATGTAGGAAAAGGCTGGCTGGGCCTGGGGATAAGGTAACTATGGGAAGCCCAAGTGACATTTTGGAGACATCGTTGAGTCTTTCGGCATTTTATCTCCTACTTCAGTATAAACTTACAGAAAGTTGTGTTTATCTTGATTGTACCAAGTCTGTTTTAGACCCACAGATATTAATAAAAAGTCTTTTTATACTGCCTTAGGTAAAGAGTTCTCTGGGAATCCTATTAAGGTCTCATTTGCTACACGTCGAGCAGACTTCAACCGGGGTGGTGGCAATGGTCGCGGAGGACGGGGCCGAGGAGGTGAGAGACTGCTTTCTGCTGCTGACTAAAGACTGACTGGGAGAGAGGGGAGGATGCTACGGGCATGTGGTTAGGAGAGCAGGCTAACCAAACTCGAGGTGGGAGTAGTACATACATGTATTTGCTTTAGGACCCATGGGCCGTGGAGGCTATGGAGGTGGTGGCAGTGGTGGCGGTGGCCGGGGAGGATTCCCCAGTGGAGGAGGAGGTGGTGGTGGACAGCAGCGAGCTGGGGACTGGAAATGTCCTAACCCGTGAGTGTAACTAATTTATTTCTCTGCTTATACATATGTCCCCTTTGGTATTATGGTACAGTTGTGTGTTTTCCAACTAATATCAAGGCCACACGGTTCTTACAGATTTAGCCGAGAACTTAACCTAGGTAAGATTGTCCTAGTAGGGGGGAGGTACTGGACTGGATTCAGTAATACTGAGAATTAAGACTTCTTTGCCTTTCTGAGGTCTTAGTTTTCTTGATATGTATATGTAAGGTCACAGGAATATGTTCTAAGTCTTGCTCTTGTCCACTCCTCTAAACTAATGGTTTTCATTTTCCTCAGTACCTGTGAGAATATGAACTTTTCTTGGAGGAATGAATGCAACCAGTGTAAGGCCCCTAAACCAGATGGCCCAGGAGGGGGACCAGGAGGCTCTCATATGGGTGAGAAAGGGTGATAATTGTTGGGGTCAGAAAACCCTTAATTTTATTATATATTTATTTATTTTTTTAAGATTTATTTATGCATACAAGAACTGGGGTATAGGCAAGAGGCGTGGGGGGTGAGAGGATTCACCAGAGGCAGCGTGGGGAGCAGAACAGGTAGATGTACTGAAATACATTGCTGAGGGGAGCAGCGGATGAGTCGGGAGACGTCTGCTGCTCCCTGGCTGGCCGGGAATCGAACTTGTGCTGCAGTGGCTGCGGAGAGCTTCATAGGTTGCGTCCTAACCCCTTGGGCCACCAGGGAGGCCACTAATTTTAGTAAATATGTATTTTTTAAGATTTATTTTTATGCATACAAGAGATGGGGTGTAGGCCAGAGGTGCGGAGGGGGGCGGGCGGTGAGAGGATTCACCAGACAGAATGGGGAGCAGAATGGGCAGATCTACTGAAATACACTGCTGAGGGGAGCAGCAGGCAAGACAGGAGAGGTCTGCTGCACCATGTGGGTCAGCTTCCTGGCCTGTGGTGGCTGGTGATAGTTTGATAGTGCTGAGATTTTAAACCCTGCAACACCAGGGAGGTCCCAGAAAGTCCTTAATTTTAAGTAGGTAACCAGAGTGAAAAAGCAAGAGGTTTGGGAGATATGATATATGTCATTTCTTTTGTCTTAGGGGGTAACTATGGAGATGATCGTCGTGGTGGCAGAGGCGGCTATGATCGGGGCGGCTACCGAGGCCGTGGCGGGGACCGTGGGGGCTTCCGAGGGGGCCGGGGTGGTGGGGACAGAGGTGGCTTTGGTCCTGGCAAGATGGATTCCAGGTAAGAAAGACTCTAAGTTGAAATAAAAGTAGAGCAATTGAATAGACATAATGGGATTGCAACGTCTTGCTGAGAAAGTAGTTTTATTTTAAGGGGCTAGATTGGACAACTGAAAAGAACATGGTAGGGGAGGAAAATTATCTCTAATCTACAGGTGTGTGTATTCTGTGTTGATAGCAGATACTTCTTGGGTTGGGAAATGGGCAGCCTAGGATTTTGGGGGTGGAAGTGGGTGGAGAGGAGAGGTAGTTGATAACTCTGATCCTAATGGATACTCTTTTCTTGCAGGGGTGAGCACAGACAGGATCGCAGGGAGAGGCCGTATTAGCCTGGCGCGTGATGTTCTGGAACAGCTCTTCTTCCTGTACCCAGTGTTACCCTCATTATTTTGTAACCTTCCAACTCCTGACCACCCATGGGTTCTTTGTGTCGGACTCTGTAATTGTAACCATACCTCTGGTTCCCATTAAAAACCATCGTTTTAGTTAAATTTTCTTCCTCTTCCCCCCTCTTCACTCTCCTCAAGGATTGCTGTCCAGGCCAGCAATGTGTGAGGAGCTTTCAGATCAACCTGCTTATTAGCAGGAGCTGGAATAAAGTGTGTGATACTTGGTCCAGGGGAGAAAAGGTCAAGTGGTATCCTTGAAAGTAAAATTTTCTACAGTGACAGAAATTGGACATATGAATGGGGTAAATGATAAATGAACACATGCTGATACGAGTGTTGTACAGAATTTGTTGAACTACAGGAGTTTTTTCCCATGTGTTTGTGTCCTGGTCTCAGTGTGCTGCTTAGTATTTTCACCCTTTTTTTTTTTTTTTTAGATTTTTATTTATGCTACAGGGGTACAGGTTAGAGGTGCGGGTGGGTGAGAGGATTCACCAGACACAGAGTGGGAAACAGAACAGACGATTGAAATACTTTGCTGAGGGGAGCAGTGGGAGAGGCAGGCGAGGTCTGCTGCACCGGCTGTGTCAGCTCCCTGGCCATGTGGGTCAGCTACCTGGCCGGGATGGAACTGCTGCAATGTGCATTGCTTCATAGGGCTGGCACTTAACCCCTTGCACCACCAAAGAAGACCCTGTAGTTTTATCCTTTTAAAGGGCTTCTGTCACCTTTAAAATTTCCTGAGGTTAGGTCTCAAATTAGGTTTGCCTTTTCGAGAGTGGGGGACAATATTCAAACTTGGCCATATTTGGGAGCACATAGCCAAGTTGGGTCATTTGAGTACCACCAACTATATGGCAAAGTTCTATAGTCCTCTAACTCTCAATCCTGGGAGAACAGGTCACTCGGAGGTACATGCTGCATGGGTTATGTGGCTGTCAAATAGAACCATGATTATTCGCCTTAGGACTTTCGTATCCATCGCTGCATTCTCAGTGTTAAGAGGAGAAACATCCTAAACACGTTTGCTTAGACCTTAAGAGAATGTTGGATGTGCGAGGAAAAGCCTACGGTTAGCTGGGAAGGAAGGTGGCAGATTTTTGTATTTCAAGGTGAATGACTCCTTCCTAGTTTACCTCTGGGGTTTGGATAGATAGCTGCAGAATAGCGGGGTCTCTGCCTGTACCCAGAGAACCGAGGTGACTGGTGTTTTTGAGATGTTAAACTTGAGCCTTCAGTGATTTGGGGTGGAAACTTCCCTTTTAAAAGGTGTGTGGAGGGCCTCCCTGGTGGCGCAAGGGGTTAAGCACCGCGCTATGAAACAATCCACAGCCTCTGCAGCATGAGTTTGATCCCCTGCCAGCCAGAGAGAAACCCACATGGCCAGGCAGACCTGTCTCGCCCGCTGCTCCCCTCTGCAGTGTATTTCAGTCAGTCTGCCTGTTCTGTTTCCCACTGTCTCTGGTGAATCCTCTCAACCCCCACATCTCTGACCTGCACCCCAGCTCTTGTATGCATAAATAAATTTTTTTTTTCCCCAAAAAGTGGAGAGTGGTGTTAGAAATGAAAATGGCAGGCCAGTAAGTTGAGTCCTCCAAACAATACTCTTCCCTATGCACCTTTTTCCTCAGCCCCAAGCAGCCCAGAGAGCTTGCTGATCACGTGTTTAACATGTTTCAGTGAGAACTGAAGGAGCAGACAGTAAAATGGTGCTTTATCCTCGAAGCAAAGTTTGCAGTCTAATTGCCTGGGGCCCCTGGGCGGGAAATGCTTTTTGTTAAAAAGTGTTACCCAGGAGTTGCTTCAGTCTTAACGTTTCTGGTGAGAAGGGGAGGCGGTGTCAAAAGGAATGGCTGCCTTGACCTAAGGTAGGTTGAGTGGCCTAGGTTCTCCCAGGCAATACTTGGACTTGGTTTATTGTCCTTGCTACATGGGCATATCCCCCTGGCAATAGTGTTCTCCCAATGTGCTAAGGCTGCCTCTGCTGCTTCTCACCTGCTCACTTGAATGGTTTGATCCGATCTATGTCAGATTTGTTTGTGCTTCATTCAAGGGGGTTCTGGTCTGTGTGGCTCCTTGGCCCTTGATGCTATGCGTGAAGGTGGTTGGAGCTCCTTGTGGGATCTGATTATTGGAACTTAGTGCTTTTCCCAGGGCGTCATGGCCTTGCCCTTAGATAAATGGGCAGTTTTAATTTGGGTCGTGAGGGTGGCTTTTCCAGAATGAAACATAACAGCAGAGGAAATGCTGGTTCCGAGAAGCTTGGCTTGTGTGAGAAAATGTGTGGCCCCATGCGGTTTGGACTGTGAGCCCTTTGTCACTTGCTGCGTTCCCCACTGGCAGCCGTATTTCTGGCTGGTGAGGATTCTGAATCAGTTCTTTGTATTCTAAAGAGTAACGTGATTCTTGTCTTGAACTATTGAAAATGGGCTGTCATCTTAGAGTGCGTGCGTGCCTTGCTCTTTTAAGCTGGGATTGAGCCAGTCTAAAGAGGGTGGGTAGATTATGGGCGAGGGAGAGCTGTGCCTGCACGTCTGTTTGCCTTCTCTGACCTGGTTCTCTGTTAAGTCTTCAGCTTTTCCCCATCACATTCTAGGCCTGCCAGGCTTCAGTAACTTGGATGTAGGACTGAGGTGAAATCATGGGTAGATTGACCAGAAATTAAGGTTTAGGGTCCAGCTACTATGGGATTGACACATTCACTAAATCTTCAGGCACATTTTTGCCCCATTTCCAGTCTCAAGTTTATCTGCCATGGGTTTTATAACCAGGTCTCATTCAAAAAAATAAAAAGATTTATGCATACAAGGGCTGGGGTACAGGCCAGAGGTGGGGGAGTGTGATGGCAGAGTGGGGAACAGAACCAGTGGCTTGACTGAAATACACTGCTGAGGGGAGCAGTGGGTGAGACAGGAAGGGTCTGCTGTTAGCCCTGTTAGCTCCCTGGCCGGGGATCGAACTCGGGCTGTGCTGTAGTGACAGCGGGTAGCTTTATATGCTGCAACTTAACTCCTTGTGCCACCAGGGAGACCCCCCCAGGTCTCAATTCTTACACTGGTTTTCAGGAGGTTGAACTCTGAGATTTAGGGACCCATCTTCAACCCTCCCTCCAGGTCTCTGACTCCTTTTCCTTTCCTTGGGCCCTCAGTTCTTAAAAAGCCTCTTTATTTTCTCTTCAGCTTTTTATCTTGTGATCTTAGAGGAAAGTTTGCACCAAAATTCTCCTCCCCATGCGAGTAAACTTGTGGTGGTATGAGAACTGAGGAAGTTAGTGTTAAGTGGATCTTGCCTAGATCTGACTTCAGATCTTGTAGAAATGTATCAGGCTTGCAGGCCTATGGTGCTAGCAGTTAAAGGAGCTGTTAAGTCTGAAATTCTCAGCATCCTTGAGAAAAATAATCTCACAGAGCAGGAATTTGGGTCTGGAAGTTGTACTCTCTGCTAGAAATAACGCACTCAGCTTCTTGGACTGTGGCTTGTCCCTGAATGTTGGGGCTATACCGCTGGAGAGAGCTCAGTGGAAGAGTTGAGCCACCAGTGTAGGGACGGACTAAAGACAGGAGAGGAGCTTGCCTATAGGATAGAGGGTTTTAGATCCACTGTGGTGTGGAGCCATGCTTGAACAAGGGCAGGTGAAGAAGGGAAGAAGGGAGCTTTGAAGGAGCAGGAGCCTAGCTTTGCATGTGGCACCCCGCATGCACCTCAAGGTGGCAGTGTTGCATGAGCCCCTATAGCTGTTCAGCATCCTTAAGCCTTCTAGGATGGGGACCTGTCAGATCAGGCTGAGAGGGCTGAATTCAAGGGAAAGCTGGCCTACCCCATGTACTGCTCCTAAGTTAAAAAGTAGGGCATGTGGGAAGGCCTCTCTGCAAGGCTGTGAGTGTGAGACCAGTTCTCTGTACAGCAGTGTCTGAGTTGAACTTGAATGAGTTGGCAACTTTTTCGCATGTGGATTGTGAGTTGTAAGGAGGCCCAGGTGTGGGCCCTGAGCTTTCTGGCTCCTCACTCTTGGCAGACTTGTTTCCTGCTCATTCCCTTCATGATTCCCCAACTTAGTGCAAACTTACATAAACAATGCGAGCTAGGGGTAGGATGGCAGTCAGCCATGGAAGGCTGGGTCCTGCTTATGGGTTTTTGTAATTATCACAGGCCCAGCCAATACTGGCTTAAGCTGTTCTCTTTTAGTCCTTGTGATACATGGGGATTTGAGCAACAAATGTTTCAGATGCTCTTTTTTTTTAAAATTTATTTTTATACAAGAGTGGGGGTACAGGCCAGAGGCAAGGGAGGGTGAGAGGATTCACCAGAAGACAGAGCAGGGAGCAGAACAGGCAGACAACAAATACACTGCTGAGGGGAGCAGCAGGTGTGACAGGAGAGGTCTGCCGCACCATGTGGAATTCTCAGCCGGCTGGGATAGAACCCGCACTGCAGAGGCTGCGGCGAGCTTCACAGCACGGCACTCGACCCGCCTCGTCAGTGGGGAGGCCCTCAGATGCTATTCTGAGCCACTGGGGAGCTGGGAATAAGAACATCCTAGTGGAGATCATTGCTGACACTGGCCCTTATTCAGCGCCAGATCATTAAGTGTTGAGTTATGTCCTTTTGTGTCCAAGCTGGCCTTAGGCTATTAACTGGTGAGAGGTATAGTCGGGATTTGACCTTTACATCCTCTCACTGTAGAACTGTCCTTAGTCGCTCTCCTGTGCTGTGCTTAGAGCCTGGTAGCACTCTGAGCCTCCCCCACACCCGCTTCCATCCCTCTATCCCCTGGACACAAGGGTAAAGGAAAAAGAATTTAGATTTATTTTTTACTTACGCATACGAGAACTGGGGTGTAGGTCAGAGGTATGGGGGCATGAGAGGATTCACCAGAGATAGTGGGGAGCAGAACAGGCAGATCGACTGAAACACTGCTGAGGGGAGCATCGGGTGAGCCAGGAGAGGTCTGCCGCGCCATGTGGGTCAGCTCCCTGCTGGGGATCGAGAGTGGCTGCCGGTAGCTTCATAGTGCTGAAACAATCCCTGGCGCCACCAGGGAGGCCAAAGAAAAATTTTTAAGGAGAGCTGTTTCTTTGAACTGTTTTTGTTTTTTTAATTTTTATAAATTTTATTTTTATATTCCCCATACAATTGCAACCCCCTTATTTTGACCCCAATCCCTCTCCCTGTTTTTTTTTTTTTTGCCCCAGGCTTGCATTGGCTTTCGCAGCTGCTCTTTAACAATGTCTTGTGTAAGGGAGTGTCTGCCATGGCCCCATCTCCTGAGAACTGTTAGGTTCCATGATGCTTTTGAAAAATGTCAACACTAGGTATGCAATAAATGCCAGTTACTACCTTTCACATGCAAAGGTTACAGGCACAGAAGTTGAAAAGGTCTTTCGGAACTCGGTCTGCTTGGGTTTGCTGTTATCAGGGCCAGCTGAAAGGGAAGTTTGGTGTCCTGTTTGAAGTGAGACAGTCCATTTCCATGATCTGTTCTGATCACTCAGATCCTTGAAGGTGGTGGTCTAGTGGCGGCAGAGACCAGTTAGAAGGGCTGTGGCGGGTAGCATGTTAGGCATACCTGCAGTTGTTGGGGCAGTGAAGGTGAAAAGGAAGGTGGCTCAATATAATTGGCGAGAAAATCTGGTCTTTATGGAACATGCAAAGATTTTTGTTGACTGGTTAGGCTGTTGCCTTTCATGCGAGATACAGAAATGGTAAAACAATTTCAGTTCTGGGAAGTAAGATGTAAGTGACCATTGACCCATCATCTCAGGGACTGAATGAGACTTGAAGACTCACAAAGACCACAGTTGAGGATGCTATGGGGAGCACCAGCATTTCATGGCGCGCTACTCAGGATGTTGGCCTGGTTCCTGCTTCTGGGGAAGCTCAGCTTTCCTCCTGGTGCCCCAGGGAGCTTCAGGAGCAGTCCCATGTGGCCAGGAGGCCTTGACAGTAGCTACATCTTAGCTTCCCAGTAACCACTTATTTCCTGCATGCTCTGGTGATGTCTGGTGATCGAGTAGATCACAATGGGACGGGAAATGTTGCACGTTGTCAGAATGAGATTGTTCATACATTTCTGAAGACGTGTGAATGATGAAGCCCATAGCTAATTCTCGTTACCTGCTAGAAGTTAGTCCAGTGAAGTCTGTCCAGCTTTGCTTGTTGGCTGGTAGGTATATCATTGTGAAGGGCACAGAGCCAGTCATTACCCTCATACCTGGGTTCCCCATGTGTGGAGACTCTCAACCTCTAAGAATGGGCTACTGGGCCTTTTTGGGGCCTGCCTGTTGCTTTGTGATTGCCTCCCCCCACTTCGAGGCCAGGAAGAATTTGGGGGCAAAGTGTACTTCGGATGTTGTTACAGGATATCATTCCCTAATCAGCCTCTGAAAAGGCTCAAGTGCTGTTACCTGGAGGGATGAACTCGTCCTGTTGTAGGCAGACCAAAGAAGTCCCCACAATTGCTTCTGTGGTGGTGTGTTTTCTGGGCAAACTATATAACCCCTTCCTCCAGGGGCTGGGGTTGAATGGAAGCAACTAAGCTTCTGGTGCCAGTGCTAGGAGGAATACTTGGTGGCCTGTGCTCTTGTCCTATGTTTAGGTGATACCGTTTCTCTCCCTGAAAATTACTCATTTCACAATTTTGCTCTCTCCATGGACAAAACAACAAACTATGTAGGTTAGCCTGTTTCAAATTGCCTCTACCACATCTGCCCGCCCGCACCCCCAGTTCCAGACCCTTTGATATATCTTCTTTAACTTTTACACCTTGGCCACAAGGTTAACTGTCATCTCAAGGGCAGGCCCTCTGGAGTAGTGCTAGGGGAGTGGCCACGTAGCCGGGCGGGGAGGGGATATTCCTCGGTGTCTGAGGCAGGAAGGATGAAGCGTTTGGGGAACCTGCTGCCTTAGGCAGCGAGTAGAGCTTCAGCCCAGCCTCTCTGGCATTTGGATGTATAACTTAGCCCTGCATGTGCGAACACGGCTGGACGCAGGAAAAGAACACAAGGACAGGATGCGGTTTTCATATTGTATATAAAAATCCCAGATCACCCAGGGGGTGTCCATGGGGCCGCTGCTGGGAAGTGCCTTACTTCTCCAGGTCGGTCACCAGGTAGGGCTGGGTGTCCCGTAGGGCCTGAAGGAGCAGGTTCTTGCAGCTCAGGTCCCAGGCTGGAACGAAGCTGAAGAGCATCCTCATCTTGGTGGGGTTGGTGGCCTCTGCTCGGATTGCCTGGTACTGCTCCTCTGTCAGGACCTTCCCATACAGGGCATCCAGGATCCCTTCCACGTTTGTGACGCGGGCAATGAGGGCTGCCCGGTGATGGTCCACAAAGTGTCCTGGGGCAGGAGGGAGGAGAGCAGGTGAGCTGGCACCCAGGGCCAGTGCTAGGGCCTGTCCCTGTGGAAACTTGATTTCTCTAGAAATTGCTCTGAGTGTAGCCCTAAGGAGTAGGGCTTAAGGGGGGCAGCCACCAGGACTCTGGACGGAGTTGGGTGAGTATTACTTTTTCTCCACCAGGCTCAGCCACTCACTCCACACCAGCTGTGAAGTGGGCAGGGTTGCTCAGCCTGGCCTTCCCCTTTGCAGAGGTGTGTTGGGTGGATCTGGGGAGACAGGAGGCTGCGTGTGAAAGCTTCACCTAGCTTGGCTGCCATCGGGGGAAGGGCCTCCATCCCGTATCTGGGGAGGATCCCAGGCAGGAGATAAGGTGTCAATCAGCCTCACCTTGCTTGGCTGCCATCTGGGGAAGGGCTGTGGCTGCAGATGGCACCGCCACCGCCGATGGCACCGCTCCAGGGCCTGTAAAGAAATCAGTATGGGCGGGGGGTGGGGGGGGTGGCTGGGGAGAGGTCCTGATCCTAAGCCCAGGTGAAGGCTATGACCTAGCCTTCAGGACAGAGGGAAGCCTCCCTTCCCGGCAGGGGGACCTTTTTCAGAGGGTAGAAGGAACAGAAAGTGAAAGTGTCCGAGGGGCACACTCCGGGATGGGGGGTAGAGGAGGGGACAGCGGAGGGGGCCCGCGGAGGGGCGCGCTCACCCGAGCCGCTCGCGTCCAGCTGCTCGGCCAGGTCCTGCATGCCCATCTCGCGCAGCACGGAGCCCGTGAGCTGGGCGCCGTAGTCCTCCCGGTAGTAGTTGACGAGCTTGTCGGTGAGGTCCATGGCGTCCAAGGGCAGCAGCTGCCCCCGCGGGATGCGCCCAAAGCCCTCGCGCGGCGTCACTGAAAGCAGCTTCATCTTGAATTTCTTCAACTCGTCGGCCGTCAGGTTCTCCAGCGCCTCCAGGATGGCGTCGCGCGCGCGCCCCATTTTCCCGGGCTTTCACCCTGCGCCGCCTGCTCGGTGTCTGCTGGAGCAGGAGGGCAGGAAGTTGGCTCAGAGCGGAACCTGGGGCTCCCCGCCTTCTCCCGACTCCACCCCAGACCCTGCCCTCGGTGTAGTGCGGTGCCCATGCCTTTGGGGGGTGCCAACACTGCGTCCTCCGCTGGCGCCGGCCGGAGGCGGATCTGCGAGGTGGGACCCAGGAGTCAGGGCGGGAGGGCTCGGGGCGGCGCCTGCCTCTCCGGCTCGCACCGTCGCACACCGAAGGCTGGTCTGCTGAAGCGCCAGGGCTCAGACTCCTGGAATTCTAGAACCGGACATCTCCACCTTCCCCTGCTCTCTAGCATCCTTTCTCGCATGGCACGGAATCTTAGCATCCTAACAGCCAGAACCGTGTAGCTCCCCAAATTCCACCTATAGGGAAGAAATGAGGTGCAAACGGGATAGAGATGTGTGCGCTTTTCCTCTTTCATATCGGTTTCCTCATCAGTCAAGTGGGGATGATATTTCCTCATCCGCTTAGTAAGCGGTCCAGCATAACCCGGGTCCCATGCTTCCCGGGAGCCGGAATTGGTTCACCGAGTGGAATTTCTTGGGAAGTGTTGACAAGAGACTCTTGTAACAGTTGAGAAAATTCCTGACTGGAAGGCAGGTGGTGGGTGGAGATCCACTCTGCCCAGGGCCTTGATCCAGACGGCTGGAGGGAGGTGGCGTGGTGAGTTGTGTCCAGAATCCTTCACTTGCCCTCACCATGGCCCTGCTGGCCTGGCCTGTGGCCCTCACCAGCCTTGCCTTCTCCACACCCTGCTCTCCCTCCTGAGTTCCTCAGACACCCCCGGCCCCATCGCTTCTCCGAAACGTTGCCTTCAACCTGAAACTTCTCTTCCCTCACTCTTTGCTTGACAAACTCTTGAGGCTTTTGTTCTCACGTTAAAATGTCACTTTCTCTGGCAGGCCTGGAAAATCCCTCTCAGATCTGTTCATACCTTCTACTAATTTGTAGCTCATGTAGCAATTGTGACTACATTTCAGCGAACTCTGTTTGGTATCAGCCTTCCTGCGGGAATGTAAACCCCGCCTGTCAAGAGCCTGGTTATACCCACAGCATCTGGAGCGGAGTGTGAGGGATGTAGACTCTCAAAAAAGTATCCATGGACTCAACAGTGAGTGAATGTGGCCCAAGGGAGCAACTGTGCCCTACACACAGCGCTTCCGAGAGGCAGCTTCCAGACAGGAGGACTTGGCTCGCCTTCCTGGTGGGGCTTGGGAATCCTTCATGTTCCCCCGCAGCTGGCTTGTAACAGTCATCATTCCTCCTGGTGATGTGATCCTGACATGCAATACATGCGTCCCCTTACCGGGCATCCACCTTCTGCCCTGCCTCCATGAGGGCAGTTACTCCACCTGGCTAGTTTCTGAATGCCCAGCATTGAGAGTGCTGGGCTCACCGGAGCTCAGAGGAGATTTGCTGAATGAAGGAACGAAGAGGCTGGGTTGCCTGCAGCATGTGGCATCCACAAGCTTCAGGTGGAGGCGCAGGGCCCCTTCTCGTGCATGCTGGCTGGGGATCGACTTGTGCTGCAGAGGTTGTGGACAGCTTCATAGGTTGCGTCTTAACCCCTTGCGCCACCAGGGAGGCCCGGGCTTATAATTTATTTATTTATTTATTTATTTATTTATTTTTTTAGTTTTTTTTTTATAGAGGCATGTTTTATTTATTTATTTATTTATTTATTATATTTGTTTGTTTTGTTTATACATGCACTGGGTACAGTCAGAAGTGCGGGAGGGTGAGAGAATTCACCAGAGCCAGAGCGGGGAGCAGAGCAGGCAGAAGGGCTGAAGTACACTGCTGAGGGGAGCAGCGGGTGGCAGGAGAGGTCTGCGCACCATGTGGGATCCTCCTCCAGTGGCCGGGGAGCAACCGGGGATCGAACTGGCGCCGCAGAGGCCGCGGGCAGCTTCGCAACCCAGCGCTCAACCGCTGCGCCACCGGGGAGGCCCTTATAATTTATTAAAAAGATTTTTTAATTGGGATAACATTGCATTGTAATATGTTTCATTTTTTGGATTTATTAGATTCCAGGCACTATGCAAAGCCTGCAACATGCCACCCACCTTGCAGGTTTTCAGAAATGACTCTGGAAGCCTACACTGGTTGTGAAGAATGAAATGCAGATGGAACCAATGGCCCTCTGGGTCCTAGGTCCAAGTGCCAACCAATGTCCTAAAACTCTCACTCCCTGCCCTCAAAACTGGACAACTTGCTTAGAGAGATTATAATAAGGAAATATCAATATATGTCTCCTTCAGACTCCACAAACATCTGTTGTTGCGATAATAGTGATGATAATATTGCAGATGTTAATGTTAACAGTAATGTACTAGTTAATAGTTACAATAGTGATAATATTATTGCGGATATTGTGATAATAGTGACTATAGCATTAACTTCCTCATTGCAGAGTGCTCTAGAACATAAAAAGCACATTCATATTTTGAAATATTGGGAAAAGCAATGAGGAATGTCTGCCCTGCATACATTCAATTTTCATACCCTCTACCTTTTAGCTGTGTGACTTAGGGAGGTCACAGCTCCCTCTTGGGGGTTTGTCCTACTAACTGTGCTCACCTCACTGGCCCATAAGGAATCAGTACTCTGGGAAGGGCAGTAGGTTGCCCAAGGTCCCTTAGGCAGGTGAGGTGGTTTCCACTGGGGAGGTGGGGAATAGGAACCTTGAGTTGCTCATTGGGAAGCCATAGTGATTCCTTCTCCCTAAACCCCTTTTTCTGAGTGAAGAGATCAGAAATCTGAGCTTTGATATCTGGTTAGAAAGAATCTCCACATCTCATCTCAGACCCACCCTGGATCAGAGCCAGATCCCCTGGATCAGAGCCAGAACAGTTGGTGGTGATAAGAGGCTTTCTGGGTGTGGCCCCTCACCCTGAAAGGCAGCCCTTTTATTGCTGGAGCCTCTCCCCTGGTGCAAGAAGGACCAGAGAATGCCAGGACTTTGGTTCACTTGATCTCTTTATGCCTCCGGAGCTCCCTTTGAGATCGGAACAGTGTTGGGGTTGTCTTGAAGTTATAAGTGATGAGGTTACCAGTGCTTTAAGAATTGTAAAGTCTACACCTCAGTTATTCTATACAAAATAAAAATCTTACAATAAAGGAATAAAGGAATAATTCTTTTAAAAAAAGATTTATTTTATTTATGCATACAAGAACTGGGGTACAGGCCAGAGGTGCGGGAGGTGAGAAGATTTGCCAGAGACAGACTGGGGAGCAGAACACACGGATCGACTGAAATACACTGCTGAGGGGAGCAGCAGGCCAGACAGAATAGGTCTGCTGCACCATGTGGGTAGTAACTTCCTGGCTGGGGATCGAACTCATGCTGCAGTGGCTGTGGATAGCTTCATAGTGCTGAGACTTAACCCCTTGTGCCACTAGGGAGGCCCTAAAGGAATAATTCTTAAAAAAAAAAAAAAAAAAAGAATTGTGAAGTGCTTGGAAAAGGCCTGGTGCATAGTAAATGCTTTTGTCATCGTAAAGTTTCTGAGCCTCAGCTTCGCAATCTGTGAAGTGGGGATGATGTTACTGACCTTATGGGCTGTAGGAAGATTCACTGAAACAAATAGTAATAACTGTAATAGTTGCAATTGCCAATATTTACTGAACATTTTTTATGTTCTGAGAGCTTTACATGAATTAACTTGTTGAATCTTACTAACAGTTCAATAGTCTTGATAATAATTCTGACATGGTCCCAGTTTTACAAATGAGAAAAGGCCCAAGGTCACACAATAATGAAAAGTTTGAGCCTAACTAGTGGAGTCGCCGCTTCCTAAGCCCTTGGGTGTCAGCACATGTCCCTTGTGTTCATTTAGCACATTTAATCCTCATGACAACCTACTGGGATGTTGTTATCATCCTACTTATCCTTGTAACTGGAGCTGCTGAAGCCTAGAGAAGTGGGGTCTCCCTGGGTACGCCCAGGGACACCCCTATTCAGGACTGAGTCTGCAGTGGCCCTGGCTTCTCTTTGCATTTATCCAGTGCAAGGTGCTGTCACATCCCTCAGCACTTGTCACTCTGGCTGCTGGGAAGCTCTCCCCTAGATTGTGCTGAAGTCTGTCCCCTATGAGCTCTGTGAGCAGAGCTGTGAGGTCAGCAACACTGTCCCCACTTCCTCTTCCCCTGGACATGGCTTGGTCCCTTTTTTTCTTTATTAAAGATTTTATTTTTGTGTAGAAGAACTCAGATGTATGCCAGAGGTGCAGGGGATGAGAGGGTTTACCAGAGACAGAGTGGGGAGCGGAATAGGCAGACCTGCTGAAATCCACTGCTGAGGAGAGCAGGAGGCGAGACAGGAGAGGTCTGAGGCGCCATATGTGGGTTAGCTCCCTGGCCAGGGATTGAACTCAGGCTGTGGCAGTGGTAGCACTGAGACTTCAGCCCTAGGCCACCAGGGAGCACCCCCGGCCCGCTTCTTGTCCACCAACGTGCTATAGAAAGTGTCTCTTCCCTGGGTCAGAGGTGCATCTACAGAGAGGGGTTGAAATGATCCTCACCTCCTGTCTTGGGTACCCAATCCCACTGCCCAGACCTTCAGCCCCAGCTTGGCAGTAATGGAAGCACCAGGTGAAATCTACATTCAGGGAGTTGGCTTTTCAAGCTGAAGTGAAGTGACTTGCAGTTTCGAAACCAATTCCAGATATGCTATCATTCTCCCCCCACCCTTTTTGCTAACCCAAGGCCAAGGCCAAGGCATCAAAAAAAAAAAAAAAAAAAGCATCGAGGAAACCAGAGGCTTAAAGAAGAAGAGAGTGGGGAGCTCAGACTTTTCTGGACTTCTCAGGGTCCTGGTGAAAAATGCTAGCTTCCCGAGACTCTTCTCGTGCCATGATTAAACCTGCAGTCGCTCGTATAGTTCTGTGCTGTGCTCCTAAAGAATGATACAACTTCACCATCTCTTCCTGAGAGGCCCAAATGATTCCAGGCTGAACAATGTCCCCAGTGCATGCCTACAAGGGGCCAGGAGGCCTGGAGCAGCTTCCTAAGCACGAACGTGCAAGAACCTCAAGTGTTCAAGAAGGAATGAGCTCAGAACTTGGAGACAATTCCAAAGGCTTGTCACAAAAGCTGGATGTGCAAGGAACCCTCTGGCTTAGATTTATTTACTAGCCCAAGAGTTGGAGTAAGGAGAATACCTTTGAAGAGGTATGGGGGACAGTTGCCTCCTTCCCCTTTATTTTATTTATTTATTTATTTTTACTTTTATTTATTTTTTTTAAATAATAAATTTTATTTTTATATTCCCCATACAATTGCAACCCCCCCATTCTGACCCCAATCCCTCCCCTCCCGCCCCCCACCCCCCAAAAAGTGTCTCTGGTTCATAGTTTTTTGTTGATTTTGATTTTCACTTTCTTATAGTTATTCATTTTCCTGGTCCCTTATTTAAGTTTTCTAGATTCCTGCTATGAGTGAGACCATCCGGTATTTTTCTTTTTCTTTCTGGCTTATTTCCCTGAGCATGATCCCTTCCAGCGCCATCCATGTTGCTGCAAATTGCATGTGTTTATCTTTTTTGAATGCTGAGTAATATTCCATGGTGTATATGTACCCCATCTTCTTGATCCAGTCATCTGTTTTTGGGCATTTGGGTTGTTTCCAAAGCTTAGCTATTGTAAACAGTGCTGCTATAAACATAGCCTCCTTCCCCTTTATAAACAGAAAAATATCTTCCTCATTGTTCATCTCGGGGTGTCTGGCTACCTCCTGGGACAATTAACCTGGTCTCATCACAAGACCCCCCTGTACCTCTGGCTTGCATCCCTGTTCTTGCATGCATGCATGCATAAATTTTTAAAAAAGATTTATTTATTCATTTTACACAAGAACCGGGGTACAGGCCAGATGTGCAGGAGGGTGAGAGGATTCACCAGAGACAGAGTGGGGAGCAGAACAGGCGGATCTCCTGAAATACACTGCTGAGGGGAGCAGCGGGCGAGGCAGGAGAGGTCTGCTGCGCCATGTGGGGTTCTCCCTGGCTGGTGGGCAATTGAACCGGTGCTGCAGAGGCTGCGGACAGCTTCACAGCGCGGCGCTCAACCGCCTGAGCCACCAGGGGAGGCCCCATAAATAAATTTTTAAAAAAATCAGTGAACAAAATTTATATTCTGCAGGGGGACTCAGACACAAAAAAACCTAACAAGAAAGAAAACGGTATTGCATGTGAGGTGGTGCTAACTGCTATGGAGAAAAATAAAGCAGGGAAGGGAGAGATGAGATTTTAAAATCAGGGAGTCAGGAAGGCTTCCCTAAAAAGGTGGCACTGAGCAAAGAGCTGATGGGGCCGGGGGCAGTGCCGTCCTAGGCTTGACAGAGTGTTCCAGCCAGAGCAGAGGGCAAGGGCAGCTGGAGTGGGCCAGGGGGCAGGGGTGGAGACGGGTGGGGGAGATGGATGGGGTCAGATCAGGTGGGGCTGTGCAGGCCCCAGGGAGGACTTGCTCTTTGTTCTGTATGAAAATTTTTTTTTTTTAAAGATTATTTATTTATTTATACATGCACTGGGTACAGTCAGAAGTGTGGGAGGGTGAGAGAATTCACCAGAGCCAGAGCAGGGAGCAGGGCAGGCAGAAGGACCGAAGTACACTGCTGAGGGGAGCAGCGGGCGGCAGGAGAGGTCTGCGCGCCATGTGGGACCCTCCTCTGGTGGCCGGGGAGCAGCCGGGGATCGAACGGGCACCGCGGAGGCTGCGGGCAGCTTTGCAACCCAGCGTACCGCCGGGGAGGCCCTGTTCTGTATGAAAATTTAAGCAGATTTGAAGGAGAAGCCTGGGGAAGGCCTGAGGCTCAGGGCAGGAGAGCATTCTGGGCTGCATGTTCCGTGGTCAGTCTGTCCTTTGTTCCACTGTCCCTGTGGTGTCCATTTCCCAGGCATTGGGGAGGCCTGCTTTGCCCCTGGGCTCGTGTTGGGCACCATGGAAGCCACAGCGTCCCCCCCCCCCCCGCCCTGGGGGAAGAACGCCTTTCAGGGTGGGGTAAGGTCCTGTCCTTGGGTGGAGATAATACTGCCGGCGTGACCTTGGGTGAGCCATACGCTTGGGGAATAAGTGGGTGACAAGCTGGAGAGGGGCCACAGGTGGAAAAGGGGGAAGTTGCAGGCTGTGGAAGTGGGGGAGGGGAGGAAGGGGAGACACCCTCAGTCATGTTCTTGTCTTTTCTGAGGCTCAAGAGGCCCTGCCTCTTTGCTGGCTATGAGTTTTGGCTCTGGGCTGGGCAGGGAAGGGAGGACAGTGGATGGCCCATAACAGGTGGCCCTGACATGTGATACTTGCTGGCTGACCACTTAGTCCTCACTTTTAGAACTGGTTTCCAGAAGTGATGGGAGGGGTTGGGCACAGCAGCTAAATATAGTCCTGGGCTGGGGCTCAGTCTGGGAGGGTCTGCGACTGTTCACGGCGTGCAGTCACCCGCGGTGTCCACGGCCGGCTGCCACTGCGGTCCCTGTCCTTGCGCTCAGCTTGCTGTTTGCCCCTCTCCTGCCTTTGCTCGTCGGCCCCCTTCTCCTTGGGCTTGACCTGGGCTGGGCTTCCTGGGACTCTCTTTTGGCCGAAGATCTCCAGCCAGATCTGTGAGTCATGGGCCTGGAGACGCAGGGTGAGGGAGTACTGGGAGTCTAGAGCGGTGAGGGGGAGGGTAGCAGGTAGGGGCTGGAGAATTTAGGGCCGAGGCCAAGGTCTGGGGCTAAGACAGTGGGTAAGACTGTTTGGAACCAGGGCTAGGTTTTTCAGGAACTGGAATTGAGACAAGGTTCCCCATAGGGGCAACTTGGGGGCTGGGGTTGAGAACTGCTCTGGAGGTTGGTATTGGTACTGAGCCCTGTCCCCCTTCTGCCTTGGCCAGCACCAGAGCCCCTTCCTGTACCGCATGTGCGATCTTTATAGGTCGGGGTTCTCTCTGCGGGCCCAAAGACCAGCCTGGAGCAGGCGCTGGGGCTCCCCCGCACCCTCCAGCCTCCCTGACGCACCCCTCCCGTCCCCAGGCCCGCCATGTCGGCCGCGCCCCGCCTCCTGCACCAGGAGCTGTCCTGCCCGCTGTGCCTGAAGCTGTTCGACGCGCCCGTGACCGCAGAGTGTGGCCACAGCTTCTGCCGCGCCTGCCTGGGCCGCGTGGCCGGGGAGCCGGCGGCGGACGGCACGGTGCCCTGCCCGAGCTGCCAGGCGCCCACGCGGCCGCAGGCGCTCAGCACCAACCTGCAGCTGGCACGCCTGGTGGAGGGGCTGGCGCAGGTGCCGCAGGGCCACTGCGAGGAGCACCTCGACCCACTGAGCATCTACTGTGAGCAGGACCGCGTGCTCGTGTGCGGCGTGTGCGCCTCGCTCGGCTCGCACCGCGGGCACCGCCTGCTGCAGGCCTCCGAGGCCCACGCCCGCCTCAAGGTGCGGAACCGGGCGGCCGCCCGCGGGGACCCGGCCCCACCGGATTGTCGGGGCGGGGAGGGGGGCGGGCCTGGCGGGGCAGGAGGTCGCTGCCTGGACCTGGACTCTGAGCTTCAGGGCTCAGAGTTGCCGGGGACGCGGGCGGGTCAAGGCCACGTGGCAATGAGGGCTGGTGAGCCGGGGGCGGGCCCTGGGGGAGCGCGGGGAGATGGGCGGGGCCACGGGGCGGAGCCTGAGAATGGGGCGGAGCCTGGCGCCGCCCAGGGCTGTGTGGGTGCCCGCAGCCCTGCAGCTGTGGCGGCCTGGGTGGGGCGCTCAGGCTGGCAGGTCTGCCTCTGAGAGGCCAGAGGCGCTGGCCCTAGCGCGTCCCGGAGCGGGGCTGGCCCGGGCCTCACAGCGGCTTCGCAGAGGTCCTCGCTCCCAGGAGGTGCAGAACTGGGGCAGGTCTGACCATCCCCAAATGGGCCTAGCCCCAGGGAAGGCTGAAAGGGCAATGCGCGGCCAGGTTGGCACCGAGTCCAGTCAACGCTTTTTTTCTGGTCAGAACTGGAAGTCCTGACCGCTTCCAGAGCCCCACAAAGACACCCCGACACTAGCAAATGGAGACGCCCGCACAGACTAGCTCCCACATGTCTTATATTTGGCAAATCACCCTAGGGGAGGGTGTGCATCCACACAACCCCAGCCCCCAAACTGCCTTATCAGGGACCTTGGCTCAAGTGAGACATTTATTGGGAGGTGGAAGAACAGTGACAGGTGCAGGGACTGGAGGCAGAAGGGTCTGGAAGCCTGGGGTCCTCTCTCTGCGATGGGAAAGCTGGCTTTCTTGTGGCTTCTTGTGACTTGTGCTCTGGGAGGACTTCTGTGGGGTTTCTGCCTATAGACAAGCGTTGACTGCTCCTCTCCTTGGCCCTCAGGCTCCTAGATGGGGGGTAGACACTTGTCCTCAGGCTGGTATTCCCACCACCCAGACTTTTCCAGGGACCCAGCCTCAGTGTCTCACTCCTGTCTTGTCCAGTTCAGCCCAGTCCAGTGCTGACTGGTGGTCTTCTAGCCCAGTGTAGGACCTGTCTCCTCCCAGAAGCCTCCCAATCCAGACTCACCTCTGCTGATAACCCCCAGAATTCCTAAACCAGAGCATTTACCTGTGAAGAGAGAACAGAGTCTAAAATGAGCCAGGCACCCAGCAGCCCAGGGGTGGGATACACTTCCAGGGTCTATCCAGCCCAGCCCCAAGCCTTAGGGAGGGCCCCAGAAGGGTGTGTGAGGGAGGAGGGGGTTGGAAGGGGGGATCAGATGCCTGGGTCCCTGGGGAGGAAGGGGGGTGGCGCTGGTCCAGAGCCATGTCCCAGACTCAGTGGTTAAATGGGTCACCGGACCCTGGCAACTCACGCGAGTCCCTGAAGCCGAGCCGCCTCCTCCTGCAGGCCCATATCAGCCAGCAAACCCGCGGTGAGCTCAGCGGCGTAGTCCTCGCGGTAGAAAGAGACCAGCTTGTCCGTGAGGTCCACTGCATCCAGTATCCCGAGCGAGCCCCGGGGGATGGTCCGATAACCCTCCCGCACGTTAGCTGCCCCCAGCTTCAGCTTGAACTTCTTGAGCTCATCCGCAGTCAGGTTCTCCAGAGCCTCCAGGATGGCGTCTCGCTTCTTCCCCATGGCTCAGCCCTGATCCCGCTGTACCTTGAGGCCTCACACTGACAGACACCAGACCTGTCCTTTTCTGCAGCAGGCGGGGCAGTCGCCCTAGACGATATCCCAGGGAGGAGACCAACCTGGACGCTGGCCAGGGGAGACAATAGTCCAATCACGTGCCTCCTCGCTGGGCAAGCGAGGGCCACATCGGCAAATAGTGTCAAGAGGGCTTCCCAGTATCCTGAAAGAGGGTGTGGGGGGATCAATTTGTTATACCATGGGTGAGGCAGGGGTGGCTCTTCCCATGACAAATCAGGAAGTTATATGGGCAGGAGGGGGCCAGATCACTGGAGGGTCATGCACTCCCAGCAGAGGGTCTTGGGCAGGAGCTGTTGGGGGCTTCCCAGTACCTGCACCTCAGGAGTCACAAACTGCCGGGTCTAGGGTAGGAACTGCCCTCAGAGGCCACAGTGCTCATTGGGTATTTTGCTTAAGTGCTGCTTTGAAGTATAGGGTGAAGCCCAGGAGTAGGAGGAAGTTGCGTTGCTCCTTCACACACCTCACACACGCACACACTCCCCCTGAAACCTGCCGTGTACTCAGCCCTGGACCCATCTGGTGGAGAAAACCAAACTGCATTCACGTTGGTCCTCCTCACAGAGACCTGTGCTGAGGGGCTGACAGCTGAAGGCTTGGGAGCAGGGAAGGCCAGGCTGGGGTGGGGTTACTGAAAGAATGTTCAAAGAGTAGGACCAGCCTGGCAGGGGTCTGGAGTCCTGCACATGGGCTTAGGGGGTGGTAAGATGCCAGTCAGGCTGGAGGAGGTGCTGGCTGGAGGCCAAGGCAGAGAGGGTAGGTTTAGGGTGGAGATGTGGGTTAGGGGGGCAGCAGCAGATCACTTCGTTATGCTCCGCCCTCCAGACACAGCTCCCACAGCAGAAGGAGCAGCTGCAGGAGGCGTGCGCGCGCAAGGAGAAGAGCGTGGCTGTGCTGGAGCATCAGCTGGTGGAGGTGGAGGTGAGGGGCTCAGTGTGGCAAAGCCTCGAGAGAGGGGTCCAAGCTGGGGGTTCCCTGCCAAATGCTTCTGTCTTTCTTTCTGTCCCCATAGGAGACGGTGCAACAGTTCCGGGGGGCTGTGGCGGAGCAGCTGGGCAAGATGCGGGTGTTCCTGGCTGCCCTGGAGGGCTCACTGGACCGGGAGGCCGAGCGTGTGCGGGAGGAGGCCGGGGTGGCCTTGCGGCGGGAGCTGGGGGGCGTGAACTCTTACCTGGAGCAGCTGCGGCAGATGGAGAAGGTGCTGGAGGAGGTGGCAGACAAGCCACAGACGGAGTTCCTCATGGTGAGCACTGGGTGACCTTGGCCTCGCCCCTCGCCAGGGCTCCAGTCTAGAGACACCCTCCCAGGGGGAGACGGGCCTCGAGGGGCCACGAGAAGCCAGGCTCACCGGGAGGAGGGCTGGGCCCCAGGGCTACTCCCTGGTTGTTGAGGCCGGGCGCTGCCCACGGGCCCTGTATCTAAGTGGGCGCCACTCCTGCCACAGACGCTGTGGGTCTGCACCTTTGTTAGGGTGCTTTGTTAGGGTGCAGCAGGTTCAGAGCCTCTGGGAGAAGGGCGCCCTTTTCTCATTCACATGCAGCGAAGTGCTGGGGTGCGTTGTGTTCTGGGTTTCCTTTGACTTTTCTGATTCTTCCTGTGCCCAGGATGGAAGGTGTGGGGGGATCTCAGTATTCCTGGGGGCCCACACGATCCCCAGCAGTGCCCAGTGTCCGCCTGCCTGTCTCACTCCCTTCTCTTTTTCTCCCTGTCCAGAAATACTGCCTGGTGACCAGCAGGTGAGATCAGCCTGGCCCACCCCTCCCCCTATCTGCCCTCATTGTGTCTGGGGCCACGGGTCCCCCCTGCTTCCCCTGCAGCCACTGCCATGTCCCAGCACTTTGTGTGGAAGGCAGACACGAAGCTGACCTGGTCTTTTGTGAGGCCCTCCCGGATGGCTGCTGGAGACATGCGGGCAGGAACATGGGCATCACGGTGGCTCCGTGCTGCCTGGAGGGTAGGGGGCAGTCAGAGAAGAGAGAGCTGGGCATGGGGAGTGAAGGGTTGGCTGGTAAGGAGCTGGGGAAAGGGCGCTGCGGACGAGGGAACAGCAAGGGCAGGCTGGTGAATGGGAGCGGAGGTGAAGCTGGCATGGCAGGTGGGGCGAACTGAAGGGCTGAGGAGCCTGGACCGTATCCTAACAGGCGGCTTTCTCAAAAAGATGTATTTATTTGTGCAGACAAGAGCTGGGGTGCAGGCCAGAGGTGTGGGGGATGAGAGGATCCACCAGAGACAGAGTGGGGAACAGAACAGGCAGACTGACCGAAGTACACTGCTGAGGGGAGCAGCGGGTGAGACAGGAGAGGTCTGCTGCGCCATGTGGGTAGCTCCCTGGCTGGGGATCAAACTTGTGCTGCAGAGGCTGCGGACAGCTTCATGGTGCTGTCTTAACCCCTGTGCCACCAGGGAGGCCCAGAAGGCTTTTTTTTTTTTCTTAAATTGTGGTAAAATAGAACATAAAACGCACTAACTTAATCATTTTCAGCAGACATCTTAAGTTTGGTGGCATTTAATACACTCATGTTGTGTAAACGTCACCGCCATCATCTCTACAACTTATTATTTTTCCAAACCGAAACTCCAGCGGAAAAGCTTTAAATCAGGCTGCGATGTGGGGGGGACCTGGAATCCACTGCAGCCCCTGGCCTCCTCCGTGTCCTGCCTCTTGCCTTGCCCTACCCCATGCCTCCTCCAGGAAGTCCCTTCACAGACCCGCCCCCTCCTCCACTTGCCCCCCCACCCCAGGCTGCAGAAGATCCTGGCAGAGTCGCCGCCCCCAGCACGTCTGGACATCCAGCTGCCTATCATCTCAGATGACTTCAAATTCCAGGTGTGGAGGAAGATGTTCCGGGCGCTGATGCCAGGTACGGGGAGGGGCCGCCTCTGGGTTGTGTTCTTAACTGTGGGGCTCCTGGGAGACTCCAGCCACACACAGAGGGCCCCTCTATCCCAACTGGGGAGGTCATCCAGGAGGTCATCCTTGAAACCTTCTCTGGGAGGAGGACCTTTGAGGACATGAATTTGTAGGTGGGTGGCTGACATGGCGTGGACCCTGCTTACTGAAGGGGCTGCTGCTGGCTGCGGGGGGCTGGGCCTGGGAGAGCCACTGACTCCCTGTGTGACCCCCGGCTGGTTCCTGCCCCTCTAGTCAGTGGAGATGATAGTTTCTGTTCATGGGGAAGGGGTTGCTGAGGGTCTGCAGAACTGGAACCCTGGGGGACTGGCCTGGGTCAGACATGGCTGTTGGTGGCTTGTGGCTGGGGAGGCCCAAGGGCTTTCCCTCCCTACCCAGGAGCTAGAGAGCAGTGGGGTGCAGATTACAAAGCTCTGGGACACACACACACACACACACACACACACACACACACACACACGGTGCAGCACTCACTGCAGGGAGGTGGGCTCTCTTTAGCTGCTGAGGACCAAGGCCCAGAGATTAGGCCAGACAGGGAGTCACAGAGCTGGGTGAGGCTTGGACGAGGCTTCCTGCTCTGTGGCCAGGCCCTTTCTGGGCCTCAGAAGGTGAGTTACCCGCCTTGAATCCACTTCATCTTCCTCACAACCGGGAAGGTCCTATGCCTTCAGCTTACCTTTGAGCAACCTGGAAACCAGAGCCCATGGGACCGTGTCCAGCCCAGGCCAGTGAGCTGAGAGGGGCCCGGCCCGGGGGGCTGGGAGGTGGCGGGCAGGCCGGCTCCTGAACTGGCGGGGAGCAAGCTGGCGCCCGGTGGACGCGCGGGGCTGACCGCTCTCCCCCCGCAGCGCTGAGCGAGCTGACCTTGGACCCCAGCACGGCCCACCCGAGCCTGGTGCTGGCGCCCTCGGGCCGCCGCGCGGAGTGCTCGGAGCAGAAGGCGCCGCCGGCCGGGGAGGACCCGCGCCAGTTCGACAAGGCCGTGGCGGTGGTGGCGCGCCAGCTGCTCTCCGCGGGCGAGCACTACTGGGAGGTGGAGGTGGGCGACAAGCCGCGCTGGGGCCTCGGCGTGATGGCGGCCCAGGCCAACCGCCGCGGCCGGCTGCACGCGGTGCCCTCGCAGGGCCTCTGGCTGCTGGGGCTGCGCGAGGGCAAGATCCTGGAGGCGCACGTGGAGGCCAAGGAGCCGCGGGCGCTGCGCACGGGGGAGCGGCGGCCCACGCGCATCGGCATCTACCTGAGCTTCGGCGACGGCGTCCTCGCCTTCTACGACGCCAGCGACAGCGACGCGCTCGAGCTGCTCTTCGCCTTCCACGAGCGCCTGCCCGGGCCGGTGTACCCCTTCTTCGACGTGTGCTGGCACGACAAGGGCAAGAACGCGCAGCCGCTGCAGCTCGTGGGGCCTGCGGAGGAGGCCTGAGGCTGCGTCCGGGAGGGTGCGGAGCCCTGGGGGCTGGGCCTGGGGGAAGGGCCGGAAGGGGGCGCGGTGAGGCCGGGTCTGGGGGTTGGGGGCTCAAGAATCCTCAGAAGTTGGGGCTTTGCATGAAGAGGGAATCGGGTGAGTGAGGGATTCGGGTGGCTGTGGGGGGAGGGTTGCCTGGAGTCAGGTCAGTCAGGAAACCTTCCTTGGGGAGCAGAGGCCCGAGGGTTCCAGAAGAAACTGAGGTGGAGGGAAGAAAGTGAGGAGAGAGCTCAGGGGTGTGGGGAAAACTGAGGGGAGCAGCTGGCAGGCTCTGCAGATTCAGGAGCCCCTTCAGCCTCTTCAGCCCTCCCTGAGGCGGCAGGGAAGGGATGTCTGGACTTAGCACACCACAGCCCTTTCACTTCCGGCTCCCCAGTCTGACTTAGGTCCCCATGTAGAGCACAGATTGCTGAGTATGATCTTTTTTTTTTTTAAAGATTTATTTATTTATTTACACAAGCACTGGGTACAGTCAGAAGCACGGGAGGGTGAGAGAATTCACCAGAGCCAGAGCAGGGAGCAGAGCAGGCAGAAGGACCGAAGTACACTGCTGAGGGGAGCAGCGGGTGGCAGGAGAGGTCTGTGCACCATGTGGGACCCTCCTCCAGTGACCGGGGAGCAGCTGGGGATCGAACAAGGGCTGCAGAGGCTGTGGGCAGCTTTGCAACCCAGCGCTCTACCGCTGCGCCACGGGGGAGGCCCAGATTGCTGAGTATGATCTTGACCAGGCCAAACCCGTGCCTTTCTAGCAAGTTCCCAGGTGACCCTGATGCCAATGGCTACAAGAGGGATGACAGACACCCCAAAAAGGGCTGACCTAGGCATGCCTCTGTTCAGTCACCTGCCCTGTGTATCGAGCCAACTGTCAGGTACCTGTCAGCTCTCAGGCACTGAAGACCATTCTACTATTGTATATTCTTCCATTCAACAGCCATATTAGGGTCCGTGCTGGGAGAATAAACCGGTCCCCATCCTCATTCCCTTTGCCTCTGGAATAGGTTCCTGGGTGTCTTGGGCACCAAGAAAAGCTCCCAAGTTGCTAACCAAGCAAAAGGGCCCAGCACTAACCCCACCCCTGACCCTGATGCTGTAGAGAAAAGCTCCCCTAGGCAAGTTAACCCCCCACTGCTCACTTGCTGGCTCTTGCCTTCTTTGGTTCTTACTCAAAAGCCCATTTCTTGGGCCCTGGAGTAACCATCTGAGGGTGACAGTCACTCTTCCCTAGAGGGAGAGGCCTTTGGGGATTCAGGCAGGTAGGAAATGGCAGGTAATGGAGGCTGTTTCCCCTTTTGCCCTCAGGGAGGATGCTGGCCTGGAGCCCTCCACTCTTGCAGGCAGGGCTGCTGCAGATCGGGAAAGGGCCTGGGGACCCCTGCCAACGGGAGCCAATGTGGGGATTTTGTTGGGGGTGGGAAAATAGTAGGTGGGATACGAAAGGCCTAAAGATCTGACGAGGGAGGGGGTTACTCCTGGGGTAGTTCCCAGAGGGAGGCCTGTTGGACCTTGGCTCTGAGAGAAGAGGGAATTAATTTGAAAAGTTCTTTCATGCTGGAATTCAGAACAAATAAAGTAAGAGGAGTCTTTGGTTGTAAATCCAGCACCATTAATAAAAACCTTTGTATTCTGGCTTATTAAATCTCTGTCATCTTTGTATTTTGACTTATTAAGTCTCTGTGGAGACTGTCTTGATTCATCTAATTTTCCTAAAAACCCAAATGTGATCATGTGATTCAATGGCGCTAAACTTCCAAGTGATCCTTGTTGCCCAGAAAGCTCCAGTATTTGGCTCAGCATTTGGGGTGCCTGGATCAGCATTTGGGGTACCTGCTCTTCTCCAACCTCCTATGTGCTATGTGCCAGGGTACATCTTCACTCTGGTCAGACTGAACTTTCGGGGTTCCTGCACTCCCACATGATACAGTTCTCCTAGGAGTGCCTTTTCCCTCTCACTCATCTGTTAGGAGTTTCTGGAAACACCATCGTTTCTTATCCTCTCTTGGCCGCAGTACCTCCTTTACAAGGTGCATGTCTGCAGAGCTCCCATCCTGGGTGTTGGGGGAGGCGGGGCAGTATCCAAGAGCCCAAAGCCTTTTTCTGGGGAAGTGGGTCCTCTGAGAAGCAGTTGCCAAGACAGGATTAAATGTGCAGGGGTTTTATGAGGAGGGTGGTCATATGAGAGAAAAGGGGCTGTCAGATTGTGAAGCCAGTTGATCCCAAGTGAAGGAGAGGAAGGCAAGGTTGGGTTGAAGTTGGCCTCAGCTGCTGTGGGGACTCCTGCAGCCAGGCTGTCCCTTGCAGGAGCCCTGTGTGCCACATCGTGTCTGCCTTTTGGCTGGGAGCAGCCTGTGAGGCCCGGCTTGGCACAGGGCCATCCCTCTGCAGCCGCAGCCTCAGTCACTTGCCCCTCATTGGAGTTACATGAGGAAACTTTCTATTCTCAGTCAGCACAGGTTCTCTCTGGCTTCAGCTACATGCACTGTGGGAAATGACGCCCTGACCTTACCGGTGGCTGGTGGTGTGAGAGGTGGGTGAGCCAAATGTCATCTTGATGGGACAAGTTTGTGGGAAATTCTGCCTCATCAGGGTGTTTCATGTTGCATGGCAGCCATCTGGCCCAGGCAGAGGCTGCTTTGGAGGAAGGGGAAGTGCCAGCTAGAAAGTGGCCCCTCCAGCTGGTGTCCCAAAGGAGCAGACGCTCCCCTGTTAGCACTCCCCCTGGTGGCGCCTCTGGGGACCAGGGTAGCTGGTTGCTGCAAGGTTTCTGCGCCCCTGACTTCTTGTAGTAAAAACATTTATGGAGAGGGCCTCCCCGGTGGCACAGTGGGTTGAGTGCAGCCTCTGCAGCTTCTGCAGCCTCTGCAGCCTCCGCGGCCTCTGCAGCCTCTGCAGCTTGGGTTCAATTCCCGTCTGGCCAGGGAGATACCCACATGGCATGGCAGACCTCTCCTGTCTTGCCCATAGCTCCCCTCAGCAGTGTATTTCAGTAGTCTGCCTGTTCTGCTCCCCACTCTGTCTCTGGTGAATTCTCTCACCCTCCTGTACCTCTGGCCTGTACCCCAACTTTTGTATAAATAAATAAAAAAAATATTTATGGAGAACTTGCTATGTGTCAAAGACTTTATACCCATATCTTATTTATCTCATGTATCCTCGCAGCTCGAGGTCTCCCAACAACTAGCTCTACACTCGGCTTTGTTGCTCTACCTGGGGGTTCAAGTGTCCCCTGGGCACCTTATGGTACAGCCATGAAGGACCCAAATCAACAGGTGCTTGGGGCATCTTGACATATCAACTCTGGGCCAACATGATTATTATTATCCTCTGGATGGTGGAAAACTTGTGAATTTAACCAATGAGTAGACACTGAAAATATGTTTGCATGGAAACACACACATGATGGAGCACAGAATCTAGATGAAAATTTGAGATTAAACAAGAGCTATCCACAGAGTTCTGCATTGGTGCTGACTGTTGAAAACTAGACTTCCAAATATTCAGGGATATGAGTTCTTCAAATTATTTAAAAAAATAAATGATGTGTAAATACATTTAAGAATATTTTCCAGCTAAGGGGAATGTTTTCTACAACAAATGCCCTCAATGCTAATATCTTCTCTTCCTCCCCATCAGTATTAATTCCTCTTGCCTGGTGTGTGGTTTTCCAGGACTTTTGGCATGGATAGAGACCCATGGAAAATATACAGCAATGCATGTTTCTTTCTATGAAATGTTCCAGGCTCTGCATGAACACGACATCTTGTTCCTCCCATTCTATAGCGTGCCTTTTTCATGTAGTCACTCGTCAGAAGGTTTGTTTCAGTTTCCTTAGACCATAATGCTATGTAGTGTCCACTGAACGAACATGCCCCTGCTTACTGAAGGACTTCGTAATGAATTGGCAGGCTTTGTGATCACAAGCAACTGTTGCTTGCCTCTGTGTGCAAAGGTGCAGGGTTTTCTCAAGGACAAACCCCGGGCATGGAGTTTCTGGGGGGCTCCTACATGTGCCTTTAGAATGCTAATGTTCCCATTCTGTTGTGGACTTGAACAAAAAGGGGTGAATGGGAAGGATCATGTGGATGGGGGCTGTGGGGGGGGCGTGGCTAACACTTGCAAGTGGTTGGACGTGAAGGGTTCCTCTAGGAAGTTCCCTTCCCGTTCTCAGGAAGATTGCGTAGCTTTTTGGCCATGTTCAGCTAGTCTCAGGAACGAAAAGGCCCAGCCTAGCATGATTCAAAGTTTCAACATCACATTCAACATAGATGGCCTGAACGGGAAAGGGAGGGGCAACTGATCCTCACTTTCTTCTCCCTGCCCGGCGCTCTCCTCACCCTTGCTTGCTTTGCTGGTTCCTTTGAAGCTTCAGGAGAGGAAAGAGGCAGATGGTGTGGCTCTACATGGGGATCCTGCAGGACAGGCAGCTGACACGCTGCTTTCAGGGAGGTGACATGGGTGCACTTGGACTCTGACCCCTGTGACAAGCCTTCAGCACCCGCCCAGCCGCCTCTCCCCTGGGTACCTCTGGCAGTAGTTACACTGCTGCGGGGTCCCTTTGCCAAGGCCTACACTGGGCTTGAGCCTCGCTCCTTTGGGCAGCATAGCCCAGGTTGGCGCTTTTCTTATCTGACCCCTGAGCAGTCCTGGTGTTCTCTGTCCCTCCCCTGAAACCCGGCTCTAGTCTTCAGGTTTTTGTGGGTCTCCTGGGAGTCCTGTGTTAGGTTCTCCTAAGAACTCGCCAGCCTTCACCTGGGCCTTCCAGTTCCCACAACCCAGGGCAGGAGAGGTGCCTTTGGCCTCCGCAAGGTTCTTTGGGAACAACAAACTCTCACTTGTTTTGAGGTGTAAGGCGTGTTCGATGGGGTTCAAGGGGGACGCTCCCTGGCTCACTATTCCATCCAGGTGGGTGCTGAGAGTGGAGTTTTCCAGGCTGGAGCTGTTTTGTGATGAGAGTTTGTCTGCAGTTGTACAGGATGTGAGCCAGTCACCCTTCCCTGTCTTCTGTTTTGGGGCTTTAAACAAAAATTCCATCTCTACAAATTTACACTCCAGACATACGAGGATGTAGTTGCTCTAAATTTTCTCCACCTCTCAATATTATCAGACTCAATTTTTTTCTTTAAAAAAATTATTTTATTTTATGTAGAAGAACTGGGGTATAGGCCAGAGGTATGGGGGAGTGAGAAGATTCACCAGAGACAGAGTAGGGAGCAGAACAGGCAGATCTACTGAAATACACTGTTTTTGTTTTTGTTTTTTTTTCCCCTAAAAATTTATTTATTTATTTATACAAGCACTGGGTACAATCAGAGGCACGGGAGGGTGAGAGAATTCACCAGAGCCAGAGCAGAGAGTAGAACAGGCAGAGTGAAGAAGTACACTGCTGAGGGGAGCAGCAGGGTGTGACGGCAGGAGATGTCTGTGCGCCATGTGGGACCCTCTCCCAGCGGCCGGGGATCGAACTGGCGCTGCAGAGACTGTGGGCAGCTTCGCAACCCAGCGCTCAACCGCTGCGCCACCGGGGAGGCCCTGAAATACACTGTTGAGGGGAATAGCAGGTGAGACAGGAAATGTCTGCTGCGCCATGTGGGTCAGCTCTCTGGCCAGGATTTGAACTCAGACCTTTGCAATGGTATCACTAAGACTAACCCCTAGGCCACCAGGGAGGCCCTCTTTTTTTTTTTTTGAATATGCAATGGGAAATAAAATCTCTTTCATTTGTCTTTTAATTTGAACATTTCTCATGCCTTATATTTATTGACCGGTCATAGCTCTTTTTCTGAACATTGCCTGTTCATATCACTTGCTCATTTTTCTGAAGGTCAGGGCAGCTCTCTGTATTCTGTGACTTACCTTTGTGTTACATGCTCACGTTCTAGGTGTTTTCTCCTAATCTGACCACTTGGCTTTTAACTTTGTTTTGTTTTTTTTTCTTTATATGCTGGATTTTATTTATTTATTTATTTATTTATTTATTTTAAAAATAAATTTTATTTTTATATTCCCCATACAATTGCAACCCCCTTATTTTGACCCCAATCCCTCCCCTCCCCGCCTCCCACCCCCCATAGAGTGTCTCTGGTTCATAGTTTTTTGTTGATTTTGATTTTCACTTTCTTATAGTTATTCATTTTCCTGGTCCCTTATTTAAGTTTTCTAGATTCCTGCTATGAGTGAGACCATCCGGTATTTTTCTTTTTCTTTCTGGCTTATTTTGCTGAGCATGATCCCTTCCAGCACCATCCATGTTGCTGCAAATTGCATGTGTTTATCTTTTTTGAATGCTGAGTAATATTCCATGGTGTATATGTACCACATCTTGATCCAGTCATCTGTTTTTGGGCATTTGGGCTGTTTCCAAAGCTTAGCTATTGTAAACAGAGCTGCTATAAACATAGGGGTGCAGGTGCTCTTTGGAATTGATGTTTCTGTGTCCTTTGGGTAAATACCTAGGAGTGGAATTGCCGGATCATATGGAAGCTCTATGTTTAGTAGGTCCAGAAATCTCCACACAGCTCTCCATAGTGATTGGACCAGTTTGCACTCCCACCAACAGTGCAGGAGAGTTCCTTTTTCTCCATAACTTTGTTGATTGAGTGTGTGCGGGGCTTTTTGGACAAGAGGCCTCAGGCTGGATCTGTAGGACTTGAAGGTTGAATGGATTTTCCCAAAAATGGCTAGGGGCTGGGCCAAGATATCTGGGTTTCTGGGGGATGAATGCACTTGGGGAAGAGAAAGGGGGACTGAGGGGCAGATATTGGGTTTGGGGACATGAGGAAACTCCTCAGCATGCTACAAAAGCCAGGAACCAGGGACGACTGGAGGCCAGATCAAGGGTCCTGTAAGGAAGGGTGAGTGGGAATTGGGGGGCAGGGGTGTGGCGTGCTGGAGGAGGTGCTGTTGGCAAAGGCTGCGGGCCTCCCCGGTGGCACAGTGGTTGAGCGCTGGGTTGCGAAGCTGCCTGCAGCCTCTGCAGCGCCAGTTTGATCCCCGGCCACCGGCGAGGGTCCCACATGGCGCGCAGACCTCTCCTACAGCCCGCTGCTCCCCTCAGCAGTGTACTTCGTCATTCTGCCTGCTCTGCTCCCCGCTCTGGCTCTGGTGAATTCTCTCACCCTCCCGCGCTTCTGACTGTACCCAGTGCTTGTATAAATAAATAAATAAATCTTAAAAAAAAAAAAAAAGACTGGACACCTGTGTCAAGAGATACCTGTTGTGCTCTGCCTCTGCCTAGCTTTTGGGGCCTTTTTTTTTTTTAAAGATTTATTTATTTTTATTTATTTATACAAGCACTGGGTACAGTCAGAAGCGCGGGAAGGTGAGAGAATTCACCAGAGTCAGAGCAGAGAACAGAGCAGGCAGAATGACTAAGTACACTGCTGAGGGGAGCAGCGGGCGGCAGGAGAGGTCTGTGCGCCATGTGGGACCCTCACCCGGCGGCTGGGGATCAAATCGGTACTGCAGAGGCTGTGGGCAGCTTCGCAACCCAGCGCTCAACCGCTGCGCCACCGGGGAGGCCCTTTTTTAATTTAATTTAATTTTATTTTATTTTTTTACAAGCACAGACTCTTTCTTTTTTTTTTTTAGATTTATTTTATTTATACAAGAACCGGGGTACAGGCCTAATGCTCGGGAGAGTGAGAGGATTCACCAGAGACAGAGTGGGGAACAGAACAGACAGACTGACGAAATACCCTGCTGAGGGGAGCAGCAGGTGAGACAGGAGAGGTCTGCTGCGCCATGTGGGTTGCTCCGAGGCCGGTGGGAATCGAACCGGCACTGCAGAGGCTGCCAACAGCTTCACAGCGCTGCACTCAACTCACTGCACCACCAGGGAGGCCCTCGGTTCCTTTCTTAATAGGAACTTCAGCCAATTTCTTATTCTACAGGTGAAGAAACTCAGCCACAGGAATTAGTTTCTAAAGCAATGTGGTAAGTCAGTGACAAAAAAAAAAAAAAAAAAACACTAGGGGGTTTCTTTCCCAACTCTGAGTTCAGAAATCTGTTTGAGACATCATCCTACTTTTCTTGCATGAGATCCCTAGCCCAGAAACCATATACTTTTTTTCCTTTAGCCACAGGTGCACACACTTGGACTATGCATAAATCTTTATTCATATACAATCACCAGCCATCTGTTTGCTCCTCTGCATTCTGTTGTTTCTTGAAAAATAGGGACACTTGTTTATCAGCGCCTATTCCACCAAGATTATTTCTGACAACTTACTCACATGGGGTTTCCTGCTGCCCCAGCTCCTACCTCCCCCTTCGAGAGACTATCAAACTAGGTTTGTGTTTTTTTCATCTTTCCTGCTCCTTTTAGTGATAAAAGATGATTTTTGTTTCATTTTACCTGTTTTTGAACGGTGTCAAAGAGCCATGAAAATATTTTGTGTTCTGGGACTGACCTACCTATCTGTCCCGCAAGGGACCGGGTTATTAAAAAAAAAACTTTTATGATGAAAATTTCAATCCCACAAAGTAGAGAGAGGAATAACATGGGCTGGGTAGCTCTTCATACCCCTCTGCTAGCAGCAACCATTAGCAAGCTCTTGCTGTATTTGCTTCATCTTTCATGTTTTTCTTTCTCTTTTCCTGGAAGGCTTAAAAGCAAACCTTAGACATCTCGCTGAAGCCCTTCCGGCTGCTGATGTACATTTGCAAGCATGTGCTAAAATTAAAAAAACCACCTTTTCGTATTAGGAGATATGAATTTGTAAAATTAGCTTTAACAAAAACTACTGTTCAGTTGTCTAAAAATTATCCTTGTATATGCGGTCATTTGTACATCCTTTAGTACTCATTTATGAAATCTGTTGACATTTTCTTACAAACAATATCACTATTATCACCCCTTAAGAAATCAACAATTTTTCCTTAGCACCAGGGACCCGCTCATTTGATTTAATATTAGATCGCCAGGATCTAGCCGCTGACTATATAATATTCTGTGTATCCACACATCTGTCCATTTTCCTATTGATGGGTACTGGGTTATTTCCAATTTTTAGCCATTATGGACAGTGTGGCTATGAATACTCTTTTTTAAAAGATTTATTTATTCATGCATACAAGAATTGGGGTATAAGCCAGAGGTGCAGGTGTGTGAGAGGATTCACCAGAGAGAGTGGGGAGCAGAATAGGCAGACTGACTGAAATACACTGCTGAGGGGAGCAGCAGGCAAGACAGGAGAGGTCGGCTGTGCCATGTGGGTCAGCTCCCTGGCCGGGGATTTAACTCATGTTGCAGTGGCTGGCCATAGCTTGATAGCACTGTCTTTAACCCCTGTGCCACCAGGGAGGCCCTGGATATGAATATTCTTGCATGTGTCTCTGAGTACCATATTTATTTTGACAAATACCCGAAAAGGGAATTGCTGGGTGGCTTACTTAATGTGCAGACTTGTGCCTCAGAAATTCTACCAGTTTTCACACTGACCAGCAGAGTGTCCACAACCTCTACTACCTACAAGTATGTGCTAGGTTGTAAAGTAAGAGTTAGTCTTTTATCGTACTTACATTCAGAAAAGCTTTAAGAACTTTGGTTATAAAGAGTCAAATGGTGATAGAAAGTTTGCTATAAATACTCACCATCCCTTAGTTCTTCTTTTTTATCTCCCTGTCTCCAGAGGAAATCAGTTTTGTTAACTGGCTATTTATTTCCATAACTCTAAGTAACACACTTATAACACTACCTCTTAATTCTCAGGCCTTCCTTCCAAGGAAGATGGTTTTTCACCCTTTCCTGCATCCTCCCAACATAAATTTTATTTTACTTATTTTTATTTTTTTAAAGATTTATTTATTTATGTATACAAGAACTGGGGTACAGGCCTGAGGTGTGGGGGGTGACAGGAATCACCAAAGACAGAGTGGGGGAACAGAACAGGCAGAATGGGGAGCAGTAGGAGAGACAAGAAAGGTCTGCTCCGCCATGTGGATAGCTCCCTGGCTGACTGGGGATCCGACTCGTGCTGCAAAGGCTGAGGATAGCTTCATAGTGCTGTGCTAAACCCCTTGTGCCACCAGAGAGGCCCTATAAATTTTATTTTATTTTATTTTTTTTTAAGATTTATTTATTTATGCATACAAGAACTGGAGTACAGGCCAGATGTGTGGGAGGGTGAGAGGATTCACCAGAGACAGAGTGGGGAGCAGAACAGGTGGATTTACTGAAATACACTGCTGAGGGGAGCAGCGGGTAAGGCAGGAGATGGTCTGCCACACCATGTGGGTATCTCCATGGCCGGGATCAAACCCACACTGCAGAGGCTGCAGACAGCTTCACAGCACTGCGGTCAACCACCTGTGCCACCAGGGAGGCCCTATAAATTTTATTTTTGATGAAATTGATGTTCTACCTTCACATCATTATGACTGTGTAAATGCTCTTCAAGGCTGAGCCAAGGAATATATTTTGATTTTTCTTTCTCGTATAAAAGTTCGTTTTCTCAGACCTCCCTGGTGGTGCAGGGGAAAAAGACAGTGCTATCAAGCTATTGCCAGCCACTACAGCACAAGTTTGATGCCTTGCCAGCCAGAGAGCTACCCACATAGTGCAGCAGACCTCTCCTGCCTTGCCCACTGCTCCCCTCAGCAGTGTATTTCAGTAGATCTGCATGTTCTGCTCCCTGGTGAATCCTCTCTCTGGTGAATTCTCTCTCTGGTGAACCCTCTCACCTCCCCCCCTGCACCTCTGGCTTACACCCCAGTTCTTGTATGCATAAATAAATAAATCTTGAAAAAAAGTTCATTTTCTCTATAATTAATAGCTGTCTCTCCCTAGCCCACCCCTTAGTTTTCTTAGTGCCGATCAGTAAGTCAGTCGACACCTCTCTGGTCTAAGCCTTCTCCTGCTAGACAGATACCTCAGGTGTTCTACCTGGTGGGCATCTGTCCACCTTACCTCCCTGTTTTGTAGCCCTGATCCCCAAGCTCATCCCCCCACGCTCTTCTTGGTGTGGAGACCTCGCCTGGGTTATTATTATTTTTTTTAAAACTTACTCTTTGGGCCACAGCAGCCTGATTTCCACATACCCCATGCCTCTGCCACAGCCTTTATCAAGGTCATGATCGTGTTGCTAAATCCAATGGACACTTTTCTGTTTTCACGTCTCCCTCAGCAGCATTTCACATGGCCTGCGTCTGACTTCCTTGAAGCGGTTTCCTCACTACTATTTAGGGTCTGTCTCTCTGCCTTAGTTTGTGTTCCCCCAGAAATAGGACCAGGGTTTGAGCACAAGGAGTGGGTTCAGGGATCACAACAGAGCAACTCCTCCCCCAAGCTTGCAATTCCTTTTACCTAGGTTGTCCCAATGGGACCTGGTGCAAGGCTGTGAAGTCACTGGGTCCTTAGTGATGCCACTGAGCTGCTGAACACTCAACTCTGGAGACGCCTTTGGTCTTATTCTGTGATAAAATATGTGGCTACTGCTCGAGTTGGGATCTGTATTATTTGTAGTCTATAGCATCCTACCAGATACAAACCCTGTTATAAAAACTTGGTACATAACCACATAACTTTTATGTGCCTCAGTTTCTTCATCCACAAAATGGGCATAATAATGTCTTATTCACAGGATTTCTATGAAGATTAGATGAGGTAAAGCATGCAAAACACTTAGAACTGTGCCTGGCATAAAGTAAATAATTAGTGCTACTTGTTATTAATATTATTACTATCTTAAAATATGTCCTTGTACTATGTGTTAACTATTTGTTCTAGGTCCCTAAAGTGTTCAGTTTTTGAAATTAGACCTTTTTCTGTGGTATCTTTGATATTCTCTTTTTTTGCCTTAATGGACTGTGATCAGAGACTAGAGCATGTTCCTTTTCTGCCCTTTTATGGCCTAATATTGGAATGGTCTTTGTCAAATGTACTTTGAAACTATATTCTATTTCTAAAAGTTAATCTTCCACCTTTCTTTGTTAATACTACCTCATTAGATGTGTTGTTCGTGTCAATCAGCTAATTTCCATTTCTCTGACTAAATCTGAATTTGTCCTCTCTTTTCAACATTTTCAAACTTTCCAAGCTCCACCTTGTGTTCTAGGACATCATTTCAAATTTCAGCCTCATCTCTGTTTCTAGACCCAGTGCCTTACCTGTGAGACCTTCCTCTTCTCTACCCCCAAAATAACTTTCATTATCAAGATTCTGGAAAAACATCCCAGTCCATGATTTTTCTAGTCCCTTTGCTTGCCCCCCTTTTTAAACTCCACTTCCTCTTTTTCTGTCTGTGAGCAGGAAATAGCTGAAATTAGATGTTCCTCCTTTCTAGATGTCAAGAGTTAGTCTCCTGGCCAACCACCCCCTACCCCCACTGGGCACCATGGCCTGACACTCCACTTTTGGTCACATCATTGCTGCAGTTTCTTTTGCAATGGCCATTACACTTTTCTACCTGCAAATTAATTTGAGAGTGAAAGGCATTGTGGAACTCCCCCTATAGCTTATCTTGACTTGATGGGCATTTTTATGGCCAAGGAGGGGCGTTTTCCATGCAAACTGGGAGCTCGACCTACAGTATAGCTTATCTTTCACTCTACTATTTCCTTTTTTCCTTGTGCCCTTTCTAAGGGAGGGCAGAGGGTTCACCATGTGTCTGTCTGCCCATTGGTGGTTGGAGGTGCCCAGAGTCTCTCCTGCGCAGTCTGGGTCCATCTTTGGTTCATGGATCTGAGTTCCAAGTGTTCCTGGGATAACTTTTACCTCTACTATATACCCCTTCTCTGCTGAGGAGCCCCATTTTTTAAGTTAGGTCTCTTAAAAATTAATTTTTTAATTTACAAAGGCATGCTTCACTGTCGTGTTTTTAAAGGAGTAGCATGATTTACTTGTTTATTTATTTTCTCACCACCATTCCTTTTCTCCCTTTGAGACTTTCTTCTCCCCCCACTTACCCTAGGAAGTTTAATTTCCAACTTACATCCCCAGAGATGCAGATGAAAACCACTCAGTCAATTATTCTAAAATATAGCGTTCCTTTTTCAATGTCATCCTGTTTGCCATGAGGGACAAGACCCATGAGAAAATCTGGTTTTATTGTTCATATAAATAAGAAACAAGTCAACCTGAAAGTGGCCCATTGTATCTTCACTGGTCAAATCAGCAGGGCCAGGCCTGGCCTGGCGCTGTCTTGGGCGCCTGAGGGTAAGATAGGCACATTGGTGGGAGCAAGACTAGGAGCAGTCAGTTCAGATTTCGACATACTTGGTTTGCGATGCTTGTCAGACATTAACTGGGAGTCTGATAGCTGAGTCTGGGGATCAGGAGATGGTCGGGGATGGAGACAGAAACTGGGCATCATCAGCATAGAATTGCAGGTATTCATAGCCCTGAGGTATTTCAGGACAGATAGAAAAGGAGGCCCAAGGACTGAACTCGGATTCTCCTTCAGAGGTTGGGGGGAAAAGGGAAGGATTGGCAAAAGAAACTGGGGAGGAGGGACAGGGTGAAGGAGAAGCTGGAGAATAGGGGTGGAGGCTGGGGGGTTAGGGGAGGGGAGTTGGTGTGTTGGGAAGGTGGGGATGGGTGTTAAGAGGGTATGAGGGTGTTTTTGAGGTCAAAGTAGAAATCAATTCCAGGAAGAAGTAGTCAAAGGTCAAAAGCTGTGACTTTTGAAATTTACTACCGGGTTAACTGCCGTATCTTTGATGATCTTAACAAACAGTTTGGTGGCGTGGGGGGCTGGGCTGGGGCAAATGCTTGACTAGAATGGGCTTAAGAGAAAGTGGGAGGACCAGAATTGGGCACAGCAAACACAAACGGCTGTTATGGAGACTATTTTGCAAAGAAAATTAAAACCGGGGCATTAGTTGGTGGGGAAGTGGGATCAAAGAAAGCCTATTTGCTTTTTGATGAAGAGAAACCTGTTTTTTTTTTTTTAGAGATTTATTTATTTATGAGGAAGTGGGATCAAAGAAAGCCTGTTTGCTTTTTCATGAAGAGAAACCTGTTGTTTCTTTCTTTTTTTTTTTTTTTAAAGATTTATTTATTTATGCATACAAGAGCAGGGGCACAGGCCAGAGGTGTGGGGGGTGAGAGGATCCACCAAAGACAGAGCGGGGAACAGAACAGGCAGATCAACGGAAGTACACTGCTGCGGGGAGCAGCAGGGGAGACAGGAGAGGTCTACGGCACCGGCACCGTGTGTATTGCTCCCTGGCTGACCAGGAATTGAACTCGCACTGCAGTGACTGCTGATTGCTTCATAGGTTGCGTCTCAATCCCTGTGCCACCAGGGAGGCCCAGAAACCTTTTATTTCTGATGGGAATAACAGGCTCTGTACACACACAGTTTTCTTTCTATTTGTGGAACCAAGCTTAGCCGAGGTTTCGCCATTTTGTACACCCTCCACCTTGATATGTTAGTCCTTATACAGCCACATTCCAGAGATACTTTCAACAGTCACAACCCTCACTCCACTTGGTGATGAAAAAGTGGACCACCCCAGCCGCCAGTGAGGGCAGTCCTGTCCATAAATGGGACAGCATCTCTAACCGTGCAATCAGTTTGAAACTGTAACCGCGCGCTCCAAAATGCCTTTGTAGTAGCCAATGAGTAATTGCCGGCTTGTTTCAAAATTCGCGCCTTCTTGTGACCCTATTTAAGACCCCTGCTTCCTCTGTTCGGGGCTCTCGATATCCACCACTGTGTTGGTAGGTGCCGTGAGCCTGGACTCGAGTCTGTAATAAACTCCCTTTTGTATTTGCATTGGCTGTCTTTGGCTTCTTGGAGGCTATGCTCGCGGAGTCTGCTGATCTTGGGCACAACAGTGTTGTTCTTATGTATTTACTCCAGAATCAACACCACACTTTCACCTACTCTGTGTGATACTTCAGCATATTGGTTTGATAAGTTACATCTGGCTATGGAATGCAATGATATAATAAGGTTTTTCTTATAGTTTTCTAGGTCATTCTTGTGTATTTTCTTCCCCAGGTGAATTTTAGAATTAGCTTATTAAATTCTATAATTTTGCTGGGTGTTTTAATTTATGCTAAATTACTGAGTAATGGAGAACTGACATCTCTATAATGTTAAATCTTGCCATCCACGAATATAACATGTCTCTCTTTTCTTTTATGTCCTTCAGGAAAGCCTAAAATTAAAATATATAAAGTTCTTACTTTTTTCATGTTAGATTTATGCTGTTACAGAAATAAATTCTAGCCATTTACCCAGGCAGGGGAAGAACAAGTGTTACTTTAGAAACGGTGAGGTCAGGAAAGCTTTATTACTCATGAATGAGGTCTCAGACCTGGGTAGTCCCATTAGGTCTGAGCACTGGTCTAGAGACAAAGAGTTTCTTTCATACACAACCACTTTACATTGATAAAGTTGGTTAGTTAGCATACAAATTCTTTTTTTTTAATTAAATTAAATTTAATATATATATATTTTTTTAGGCATGGGTGTTGCCAAGCATACAAATTCTTGACACAGGAAAAGGGGAAGGACATAGATCTTCCAGGATGGCCTGCTGCCAGACCTTGTTTAGATATGCTTATTAAGGAAGCAAATTTATTATTTACTTTACATTTCTAAGTCTATGAGTCTTTAACAGGGAAAGATTTCTTTTTCTTAGCAGTTCCCTTTCATTTCCCCCCTTTGATGCCCTTGTGAGTTCTTATCTCATAAGGCATCATCCTCCAAAGTGTCCAGCTCACTATCAACTGGCCAGTTGGGGGTGAGGAAGACATTGATTAATACACTCCCTGAGCACAGGCCAGGTGCCATCTGTGCCACAGATCAAGGAATAGTTGGGTGATACCTTTGATGGGAACAAGTATGACTTCCTCATACTGGGCAGGACCTGGCCCTATGTAAATCCCACAATCTGAAGCTGCATTAGAGCAGTTGAGAGCCAATGGTGCCCAGGGTGTGGGAGAACAGAGTGCTCCATTGTTCTTCGTGGCCCTTCTGTCAGGCTGGGTACAAACCCTGGCTTCATTGCAGTTATTCAGGGTTTAGGAGACAAGTCCTCACATACAGAAGAGAGGGTGAAGAGCAGGTGTAGGAGGATACTGGTGAGCAGACCCATTTTAGCAAGCATTCGAACCCCAGGGGTTCGAAGCATCCCAACCCCAGGGGTCAGGCCAAGACAGTCACTATAGGAACAGTAAAAATAACAAGAGGTCACACGTGTAGAAGGTCCTCTAGCTTCTGCTGTGCATAGACCAACCAGCTTCCCGAGTGTGGCGGGAGCAGAGCTTGATGTCTAAGGCCGTCTTGATGGGTTGATCCATTTGTAGCCTCAAGAGGAGGTGACTCTCCGGATCGGGGTGCTGTCCATCCGCTGGCTGAAGTGTCCTTTTTCTGGTCTGTAGGCCCATGTTAATTTGGAGTGATGCCCCCAAGGGGGTGGAACCTGAGACTTTACAAAGGAGAAAAAAGGGGGAGGGATGGACAAAGGTCTGCAAAGGGGAGGGGGAGGGGTTGGCACAGAGACACATCGGCCCAGCTTGCTCTGCTGTTTAGCTCCCTTCTCCTTGGACCTCCTTGGAGGTCATTCCCTCCTTTGATGCCCTTGTGACTTATTTTTTTCACAAGGAGCATTACCTATGTCAGACAAGGAGGGAATTGCAAGAAATACGGGAAAGATAAACTTGTTAATGCTTATTTGGGAGACTAGTCATTTGTAACTGCATCATAATTCCCACTTTCTGGTATGAACTTTTATTTTTGTGGGAGAAAGGGTTGTCGCATTTTCTGGCTACTTTTTGCTGAATGGGGTAGTCATGGGGGGTTTACCCTGGAAGGCCTGTCCTTGTTGGTGCCACAGTTCCAGACATGATGTTAATGATGTGATATTAAGGACAGGAAGAGAAAAAAAAACAACTGAAAAAGCACCACACAAGACCAAAAACCTGGCTCACACAAGGAGGTGGGGGTAGAAGAGATTAACATAACCATCACATAGGTGCCAACACCTAGATTACAAACCATGCATCCAAGCAGGTATCAGGAGGAGCATGCAGTGATAAGGATATGGAGATTGAGCCCATTGGAGAATCTCCTGTCCCTTTCAAATTTCATATAGTTATTCAAAATCAGCAATTAGCTCTAAGGCTCACAAGGAGTGAGCCCCTCCCAAACCCAAGAAAACTTGTATCTGTGCAGTCTCTGCACTGGCTGGGGGCGGCACTCCCACTGCCCGCCTGTGACTATGCAGGTGCCTCTTTTCACCATCTCTCTCCCTCTACAGGGCAGCAGCCTTCTGCCTGCTGTGACCTGTACCAGGCCAGGACTTTTCCTTATTGACCTCCCTTAGAGGAGGCAGCTTCCCTCAAGGCTGCCCGTCTGCAACCATGCAGGCCTCTCTCAGCAAACCTGTCCCTTTCAGGGCAGCTCTTCCTGCCCCCTTGTGTCTATGTAAGTGTCCTTTATTCTTCTGTCCCTTTCCCTAATAAGCCTGCTCTTTAAATATAATGACTGCCTGTCTAGTGGAGACTCTCACCGTGTGCCGCCAAAACAGGAGCTCTGGTGAAACTTTTCCCAGAGTGGAACCAAGGACCCCACACTCCAAACCCCACACTCCAAAAACCCCATCATTAAGGCTTTGGTGGCGGGGTGGCAGTAATACAGTATACAACATATTATAGTCCTAAATGTAACAGGGATTACTTTTTCCTTTCCTCAAGATGACATTGAGGATACAACCCTAACTGAAGAGGACCAGAGCCTAATATAAATAGTTTCTGCGACATAATTTTTTTCTACCTTCATCCCAATTTTGTAAAATAGAAAACCAAATTTAATTTTAAACAATTTTACCTATATTTGCACAAACTCATAGGGCAGAATAACCATGCAGAATATTGTTGGCTTTGTTGAAAGTTTCACAGGATCTGGAGTGAGCTTTTTAAATATCCAGTCCATGTAGGTGTCATTAAAGTCGGTCTCACCAGATTTCACCTGAGATTTTCTCTTCTCGAGGTTCCCAGGGCTTCTTCCAGGGTTTTTCCAGTCCTGCCAATGGAGGTAAGCTTCCTCACCTTTCATGGAGGTCTGTGGAACCCGGTAAGCAAGGTGACAGGCTCTTCTTGGCTCGCTCTTTTCAGCTCAGCTCCAATTTTACTCCCAAAAGAATTATTTAATTAAAGCCTTGTAACAAAACATGTTTTTAAAAAATTTTTAGTTTAAGGAGAAATAAATAAAGTCCCTGTTGAAATTATGCAAAGACAGACATTGTCCTGAGAAGTACAAATATTGCCTACACATTTTTGGGATGAGACAAGAGAAAAACAAATGTTCCAGTTTGAGCAAAAAAAGACACAAATTGCCCCCAGTAAGATCATGGCCCAGTTAGTTTAAATGTAAGAGGGTGGTCCCCAGGAAAGGGGGTGGTTCCATGTTCCCTGCCCCACCCAAAAGGAGGGTGGAGCTGAGCAGGGAGAGAAAAAGCTGCAGAGGAGACTGAGGAAGGAAGGACCAGGATGGAGGAGATCCAGGAGACCTGGAGGAGGCACGTGGAGCCGAGAGACATATAAAGAAACTACACTTGCCTTTGGGTCATGGACTGGTTGACACAGATGTGGGTGAGAGACCCATGGGGAGGTGACCATGTCGGTTTTTGTCTTGATTTTGATTTTGCTCTTTTCCTTCCAGACTTGTGTGGTTATTTGTGATCCTTTTCTGTGGGTCCCCACTGGAAGATGCTTTAGACTTGTGGCAGGCTTTGGGGCCTTGTTCTGGGCCAATCCTGCTTGGGTGGACTTTTACCCATGAGGGGACGGGTAACTTTGGGTGCTTGATTTAGAAAATATATTCTTTGCCTTTCCTATATTGTTTCCTAATTGTATTAAAGTTCCTTCCCATTAAAGTCTTATATGTTTTGTGTTGATGTGGCGGATGGCAGAACTTATTTAGAGCAGGCAGGTTTGCAGGGTTTGGGCTGCACCTCTCCCTGCCCTGAAACAAGAGGATTCACCAGAGACAGAGTGGGGAGCAGAACAGGCCGATCTACTGAAATCCACTGCTGAGGCCCCCTTGTGTATTTTCTAAATAGAAAACTTGTTTAGTCTTAATAAGATGTGGATTGGACTTTCATAAATTGATCTCATTGAATAAGATTAGTTCTCGTAAGTGTCAGTTAATGAACCTGGATTTTTATATCTTCAAAATATTTACTTGTCCACTGAACAGGGCTCAAGAAGGAAATGTGACTGGATGTTTCTGCTGTTACCCATCATTTTTACTCTTGGAGAGGTAACAAATGGAGCAGAACAATCTTCCCTTTGAAGTGGTTTCCTAGCAGTGGTTACAGAGTTGGGCTGTGGGTTGTGGGTATCCAGATGTACTCAGACTCAAAGAAAAAAAATTGGTCAGTGGTGATATGTGATACTGGAATCTTTCTTTTATTGACGTGGGTAGAAAGTAGCTGAGTAGCAAAAAAAATTGACCAATATGGGAAGTAAAATTTTCTTCTAAAGTTTATTTAAACCAATCCTAAATACAGGCGGCCTTATTTTCCTGTACCTTGCTTTAGTATACATCACAGATAGTACTTTTCTTTCTTTTTTTTTTTTTTTACAAAATCAGGACTTGTGGCAGCCCTGCACCTAGCAAACCTATTGAAGTCATTCCCCCCACAGCATGTGCCCACTTCATCTCTCTGTGTCACATTCTGGTAATTCTTGCCATATTTCAAACTTTTTCCTTCTTATGGCATCTGTGGTTCTGTGACCAGTGATCTTTGATGCTACTATTGTGTTTTGGGGCCCCACAAACCATGTCTGTATTAACTGTGATCTTAACTGATAAAATATTATGTGTGTCCTGACCGGTCCTTTCTCCTTCTCCTAAGGCCTCTCTATTCCCAGAGACCCAATATTATTGATATTTTGAAATCAAGCCAGTGAGTAACCCTGCAATGGTCTCTAAGTGTTCGAGTGAAAGGAAGCCTTGCATAGCTCTCACTTTACATCAAAAGCTAGAAATGAGCAAGCTTAGTGAGGAAGGCCTGTCAAAAGCTGAGTCAGACTGAAAGCCAAGTGTGACTACAAAGGAAAAGTTCTTGAAGGAATTTGGAAGTGCTACTCCAATGAACACACAAGTGATATGAAAGGGGAGCATCCTTATTGTTGATATAGAGAAAGTTCTAGTGGTCTGGATAGATTAAACCATGCCAGCATTCCCTTGTGCCAATAATTAATCCAGGACTTACTCTCTTCAGTTCTACAAAGGCTGGGAGAGGTGAGGAAGAAGACAGTTTGAAGCTAGGGGAGCTTGGTTCATGAGGTTTATGGGAAGAAGCCCTCCCCATGGCATCAAAATGCAGGGTATTTCAGTACCTGCTGATGTAGCAGCTGTAGCAAATTATCCAGAAGTCATTCATGAATGCCTGAAGTCATTCATTCATGAATGCCTGAAGTCATTCATGAAGGTGGCTACACTGGACGAAAATATGCAGTGTAGGTAAAACAGTCTTATATTGGAAGCAGATGCCACCTAGGATTTTCATAGCTAGAGAGGAAAAGTCAGTGCCTGCCTGATTTCAAAGCTTCAAAAGACAGATTGATGTTTTCGTTTGTGGTTAATGCAGTTGAATGCAACTTGAAGTGGAAGCCAATGTTCATTTATGATTCTGAAAACTCTAGGCCCTTTAAGGATTATGCAGAATTTATTCTGCCTGTATTCCATAAATGGGGCAACAAAGCCTGGATGGATGATAGATTGATGTTTACAACATTGTTTACTGTTGAGATCTGCTGCTCAGAAATAAAGACTCCTTTCAAAATATTACTGCTTATTGACAATGCATCTGGTCACTCAAGCATTCTGATTGAGATGTACAAGGAGATGTTGTTTTTATGCCCGCTAACACAACATTCATTCTGTACCCCATGGGTCAAGGAATAATCCCAAATTTTAAATCTTATTATTTAAGAAACATAATTCATAAGGCTATTGCTGCCATAGACAGTGATTTCTCTGGTGGACCTGGACCAAGTAAATTGACATCTGGAAAGATTCATCATTCTAGATGTCATTAAGAACATTCATTATTCGGGCCTTCCCTGGTGGCGCAGCGGGTTGAGCGCAGCGGTTTGAGTGCAGCGCTGTGAAGCTGTCCACAGCCTTGGCAGCCCGGGTCAGATTCCTGGCCTGGGGAGTGGGGGGAGATTCTCACATGGTGCAGTGGACCTCTCCTGTCTCGTCCACTGCTCCCCTCAGCAGTGTCTTTGGTCCGTCTGCCTGTTCTGTTCCCCACTCTGTCTCTGGTGAATTCTTTCACCTACCACACCTCTGGCCTGTACCCCAGTTCTTGTATGCATAAATAAATAAATCTTCAAAGAAAAAAAACCAGGAGTTTGGAAGAAATTCTGACCCTCTTGAATGATCTGGAGGGGTTCAAGATTTCAGTCCAGGAAATAACTGCAGATTTGGTGTAAATAGCAAGAGAACTAGAATTAAAAGGGGATCCTGAAGATGTTACCAAATTGCTGCAATTTTATAAAACTTTTTTTTCTGTGTGTGTGTGGGACCCTTGCCGGTGGCCGGGGATCGAACCAGCGCTGCAGAGGCTGCGGGCAGCCTCACAACCCAGCCTCAACCGGTGCCACCAGGGGAAGCCCCAATTTTATAAAACTTTAATGGATAAGGAGATGTTTCTTATGGATGAGCAAAGAAAGTGATTTCTTATGATGGAATCTCCTCCTGGCAAAGATGTTGCAGTGACAACAAAGGATTTTGAATATTATACAAACTTGCATGATAAAGCAGGCCTTGAGAGGATCTAGTCCAACTTCTAAATTTTATCGTGCGTAAAATGCTGCCAATCAACATCACACTCCACAGAGATAGCTTTCATGAAAGGAAGCAAAACAAGTTTGCAAACCACACTGTTGTCTTCTTTTTGGAAATTGCCATAGTTACCCTAACTTTCAGCAACCACTACCCTGCTTAATCAGTAGCCATCAGCATTGAGACAGGACCCTCCACCAGCAAATGCACCAGCAAATGACTCACCAAAGGTTCAAATGAATGGTTGACAATTTTTAACAATAAAATATTTTAAAATTAAGGTACATATATTTTTAAATGGATTATAGCAGATATATATTTTAATTTTTTAAATATATTTTTTACATCATTTTTCATTTTTGCACAACGTATGCATTTTCATCTTGGTTATAGTTCCCAGGCAATTCCCACCCTCCTTGTTTTGATCCTACTCCCTTCTCCCCGCACCCCCCCATGTCTCTGGTTTATAGTTGCTTGTTGATTTTTATTTTTACTTGTAATCAGGGAAATGCAAATCAAAACTGCAGTGAAATACCATCTTACACCAGTGAGAATGGCATATATTAAAAAAACTTGCAACAACAAATGTTGGCGAGAAAGTAGAGAAAAAGGAACTCTTCTGCACTGTTGGTGGGAGTGCAAACTGGTCCAACCACTATGGAGAGCTGTGTGGAGATTCCTCAACCTGCTAAATATAGAGCTTTCATATGATCCAGCAATTCCACTCCTAGGTATTTACCTAAAGGACACAGAAACATTAATTCAAAAGGGCACCTGCACACCTCTGTTTATAGTAGCCCTGTTTACAATAGTAAGCTATGGAAACAACCCAAATGCTCCAAAATAGATGACTGGATCAAGAAGATGTGGTACGTATACACAATGGAATATTATTCAGCAATCAAAAAAGATAAACTTATGCAATTTGCAGCAACATGGGTGGAGCTGGAAAGGATCATGCTCAGCAAAATAAGCCAGAAAGAAAAAGAAAAATACTGGATGGTCTCACTCATAGCAGAAATTTAGAAAACCTAAATAAGGGACCAGGAAAAAGACTAATTATAATAAGGTACATACATTTTAAAAGACATAATGCTTGCACACTTAACAGACTACAGTATAGTTTGAACTTAATTTTTATATGCATTGGCAAACCAAAAAAAAAGTGATGTTTCTTTATTGCAGGGGTATTCAATCAAATCTGCAAAATCCCTGAAGAGTGCCTGTAAACAGAACTGGAAAATTATTGGTTCATATGGACAAAAAAGAAATTGGATGCTCTATTTCACATCACACACAAAAAAATACACTATGCAAATTAAAAATTTTAATAAAAGTGAAACAAATATATGAGAAGAGTGTATTGGTGAAAAGAAAATTTAACTTCAATCAGTCACAAAAGAGCTAATAATAAAGTTGGTGACATTAAACCTAAGAACTTCCACCCAAGAGAAATGACAATTATAATTAACGGCAGCATTGAACTCACTGTTTGAGCATGAGTATCACAACAGGTTATGTCTATGAGAATGACTTGTAAGATGCTAAGCAAATGGTGTCTGTTTTTAACCTTTGGCTCCCCAAACAAGGTGTCTTACATTCTGTTTAGTTTGATTTGATGTTAGAAACACAGTTTTATTCACATTATCTCAAATTTGTAATTATGATGTCAAGATAGCTGTCACCACTGATAACTAATATTTTCCTCTACTTTCAGGCAGAGGAGATGATTACATTTCCTCCTCCTCAAGTTGGGAGTGGGACATATGATTTCTTTGGTCAACAAAATGTGAGCAGAAGTGATGTATTTCATTCTCAGGTAAATGCACTTAAGAGCCTGTGTTCATACATTTTTCTTCTGCTTTGGTGATCATGGAGGCACACATTAATGTGGAACATCGATGCCACCAAAACGAATTGGATTTCTGATAAACACATGGAAAACAGCTGCTTGGGAAGATAGTGACTTTTGGACAAACAAGAAACAAAACTTTTGTTATAGTAGGTACTGAGATTTTGGTATTGTTTGTTACTAAATCATACTAACAGAACCTACCCTATCCTTACATTTAAAAATTCACAATCTGAATGGAAAATCCATTGGAATTTCTGTTTCCTTAAATTATGAAGTTAGGCTGTTGAGATATTTCTTTCATTTTAATGTGTTTATAGTTTTATGTAACTACAGGATAACTTTATATCCTCCTTAGTGCTGCTTTTGCCTTATCCCATTCATCTCTACATATTTGAAGTCATTGAGAAAGACTGCAAACTGGGTAGAGATTCTGAGATATTTTGCATGTGCCTTTATAGGTTGTGGGCTGTTGACTTCTGTTCAGAACAAGGAGGGGCCATGAAGTCTGAACTATAGAAACTTCCTGTGGCGGTCAGGGTGTGAAAATTTCTTAACAAAAAATAAACCTGATGCTGGAACCCAGCCATCTTAATGGAGAGAGCCGGCAGGACAGGGTCAACCCTGCTGCCCACCATAAGTCAGTTGTGGCAGTGATGAGAAAATACATTATTGAATAAATGAATACAATAAAGACTCCAGCAGAACTTCCAGCCCAGGTGCAATGAACACTCCAATACAGGCATAATGAACAAGTTTGCTTACTTACAGCTCCTTCCCTTGCAAGATTCATGGCCAGGGTCTCAGCACCCTGGGGTCGGGCAGCCAACCAGCTGGTCTATCTCTCCAAGACCATCCCTGAATGCCTGCATCTTTCCCCCCTTGCTGTACCCCCCTTGTCTGGGGACTTTGCCGCAAATGGCTGTGCCTGCTGAAAAACGATGCTATCAATGTAACAGATATGGAGACAGTTGGGTATAAAAGGAACCCTTGGTCTTTAAACAGGTGCTCAGACCTTACCGGGCTACCCAGTCTGGGACCTCATGCATGAGTAATATAGCTTTTCCTGACCTCACCTTTCCTGAAGTATCGCTTGTTCTTCCTCTGCCTGGGTAAAAGGCAGGAATTTATTTCTACGACAGCAGAGCTCAGTAACTGCCATTTGTAATGGACCAATCAGGTGTGAGCTGTGAGCTGAGTGGTGCTAAATGGTCCAATCAGACTTGTGGGTGAAAGAGGGTAAGCCAGGGCTGGAAGGAGCTAAGACAGCCCCTAAAGACAGAAGAGGACATGAGAGGCCACCGAAGGAAAGGGGACAACGACCCCAGCCCTGAAGAAGATGAGCAGGGCCCCCGAAGAAGAAGGGGAGATGATGCCAGCCCCTGAAGAAAAGAAGACAGTTCCAGCCTTCGAATCAAGAGGAACAGAAGCATCCAGCAGCTGCCCTCCGAGGAGGGAAGAGAAGGACTGGGTCACGGACTGGGCCTCGGGCCTGTCTCTGACATTGCCTGAAAGGAGCATCAAAGGCCCTGGGCCTGGTGCCTCAAAAAGCTGTTTGTTGTTGGTACCTGGGTGAGCAGCTGCCACTTGTGGATACAGTGAGCTCTTTGCTTCTCCTATTTGTAAATAAACCCCGTGGTTGTTGTCCCTGGAGCCTGCGGTCTCTTGCAATTGTGTGCGCAGGTGAGACCCACAGACAGTGACCTGTCCTCTTATCGGGCACTGTCCTCTGTTAGGTTATAACTCTTGTTTTTGGTTTTTGGCCTTTTGGCCTCTTGGGGCTTTCTGTGGCTGTCTGGTCTCAGAGACCCTCTCTTGTGGCCCTCTCCGCCCCTGTTTCAGCTGGCAACCACGAAGGGACTCCAACCCTCAAAAGAGGCCTCTCCACCCCTGAGTGAATGGACCACTACTAAGATGGCTGGGTTCCAGTAACAAACCCAGCTTAGCTATTCCATTAATCTCCTATGTTCTGGTTGGAATGCTCTCATCCTGGACCCACAGCCTCATTTCTCTTTCCTCAGTCTTTTGTGTAACAAGTATACACACTGTTGTTTCTAATTATTTATTGGCATTTTTATCTTCTTTTTGATTATCAAAGTCACTTGTTTTTGTATAAGAGTTTTAAATACAAAAATATATAGACGAAATGTAAAATCATCCTTTGGGATACTGAAATTGACAAATTCTTTGACATACCTTCCCTTGACAGGTGGGATCTAGGTCCTCTTCCTTGAATGTGGATGAGCTCTGTTGACCAATAGAATATTGAGGAAGTGACCTTGTGGCTTTAGGACACTAGAAGTTTTCAATTCTTTTTTTTTTTTAAGATTTATTTATTTTTATACAAGAGCTGGGGTACAGGCCAGAGGCACGGGAGGGTGAGAGTATTCACCAGAGGCAGAGCAGGGAGAAGAACAGGCAGATAACAGAGATACACTGCTGAGGGAGCAGCGGGTGCGACAGGAGAGGTCTGCTGCGCCATGTGGGATTCTTACTGGCTGGCTGGGATCTAACCCGCTTTGCATAGGCTACAGACAGCTTCACAGTGTGGCGCTCAACCCGCCGTGCCACCAGGGAGGCCCCAGTTTTCAATTCTTGAGAATTGTCTCAGTTTGGGAACACTTACTCTTGAAATCTAACCCCCCTGCTGTGAGAAGCCCAATTCCCATAAAGAAACCAAGTAGGTGCTCCAGGTGAGAGCCCCAAAATGGACTCCCTGCCTGAGCCAGCACCAACTGCAGCCATGTGTGTTATCCATTTGAAAATCCAGCCCAACTGCCCCTTGGAATGACGTTTGTCTGCCATGACCAGACTGTGAACATTGAGATTCCTTAAAAGCGCTGAGTCAAGGCAAGCCACAGGACCACAAGACAATGATTTAAGTTGCCATTTTAAGTCATTAAGGTAGGAGTGGTAGTGATATGACCAGAACACACCCAGAATCCTACCATCTGGAGATAATCTTTATTAATATTTTGTTTTTCCGATGCACACTTTTTTTTTAAAAGATTTATTTCTTTATTTATACAAGCACTGGGTACAGTCAGAAGCGCGGGAGGGTGAGAGAATTCACCAGAGGCAGAGCGGGGAGCAGAACAGGCAGAAGGGCCGAAGTACACTGCTGAGGGGAGCAGCGGGCGGCAGGAGAGGTCTGCACGCCATGTGGGACCCTCCTCCGGTGGCCGGGGAGCAGCCGGGGATCGAACCAGTGCTGTAGAGGCTGCGGGCAGCTTCGCAACCCAGCGCTCAACCGCTGTGCCACTGGGGAGGCCCACGCACATATTTTTTAAATAGGTGATTTAAAAACAAAATTTTAATGGATTTTTTTTTTTTTCAGAAAGCAAGCATTTATTCCCATCGAGTTAGTAAGAAAGTAGTACTAGGGGCAAGAGAAAATGTAAGAGAGACAGTGAAAGAAAATCATTTCTTTAGAATCCCATTAGCAGTCACAGTCAAGGTTTTGCAGTTGGTGCTCGATATATTTCTTTTCTTTTTCTTTTTTTTTTTATAGAGGCATGCTTTTATTTATTTGTTTGTTTGTTTGTTTGTTTGTTTATACATGCATTGGGTACAGTCAGAAGTGCGGGAGGGTGAGAGAATTCACCAGAGCCAGAGCGGGGAGCAGAGCAGGCAGAAGGACCGAAGTACACTGCTGAGGGGAGCAGCAGGCGGCAGGAGAGGTCTGCGCGCCATGTGGGACCCTCCTCCGGTGGCCGGGGAGCAGCCAGGGATCGAACCAGCGCCGCAGAGGCCGCGGGCAGCTTCGCAACCCAGCACTCAACCGCTGCGCCACCGGGGAGGCCCGGTGCTCGATATATTTCATGAAAATATTCTCATGTATCTTTGAAAATGGATTTAGACGTGACTAAACAAGAAATGTAAGGACATATCACAGAATGAGACATCATTCAACTTTCCTCTGTTGTTAGATCTTCAAGCCATTCTAATGTTCTCTATTAAAAAGAGTGTTGCAATGAACAAGCATACATACATCTTAACTGTACATCTAAGTTATTTCTTATGGTAAAGTCTTGGAAGTGAAAATTCCTGGGCAAAGGACTTAGGCTTTTGTTAAAAAAAAAAAGAGCAAAGTAATAGTTTTTTAAAAGCAAAATAATAATACAGTCCTATGTCACTTAACAGGATTATAGCCAAGGATGGACCACAAATATGACGGTGGTCTGGAGAGGCTGTACCACATAGCCTAGGTGTTCAGTAGGTGATGCCACCTGAGTTTGTGTAATTATACTCTATGACATTCAAACAACCATGAACTCACTTATTGACACATTTCTCAGAATGTATCTTGTCGTTAAGTAAAGCACGGCTCTATATAATAAATATTTCTTGGTGCTATTTCTTGGTGCCTGAGTTATGGCTACTGATAATTACAAAGCAGCACAGCTCTGGCTGACGTCTTCTCCCATTTCCTTGGGCAGGAGAGAAGGACATTCTGCAAAGTATGCCCTCAGGGAGACATGAGTGTGCTCTCCCATACCTGCTTGGCTTCTATTAACATTTAGGATGCACGTTCTAGGAGGCGGGCCCTAAGTCTATTCAGCTAGTTTTTCATAACACTTTGACCACAGGAGCAGGTGGATGATGAATGTCCATGACAAATGACATCTTTGGGGAAAAGATTTGTTGGCTTGAGCCAGAAAGCTGGGGAGGGAAGGAGAACAGCCTATGTAAGGAAGACTGTGCAGATGTTTACGAACAGTGCCTCCACCCTCTTCCTCTGTGACTTCAAGCAACTTCTCCCTCCTACTTCTCTTTTTCTGCCCCTTCTAGGTCTGATGCTTTCTTGAAGTGGCTTGAAGTATGCGAGATTTCTGCTTCTTCAACCATGATTCACAGATTTCTTCTGTTAACAGGTGTGCTGGGCCTGGGGGCCCCCAGGGTAAGGAGGAGGGGAACTTTTGCATCAGGGATTGGAGAGAAAGGGTGTATGCAGAATATCTAGGCTTTAGACCAGGGCAAAGCCAGAGGGGTTTGGAGAAGGCTGGAGGTTCCAGAGGAAGCAGAGAATAGAGTTAGGTCAAGATGGGATGACCAGAGAAACCTGGATGAATGACTAACTTCATAGACTAGATGAGACGGTTTGGCCTTCCCCTTTACTTCACAGATGAGGAAACGAGCCTCAGAGAGATAAAATAACAGCAGGGATTGGAGTCTCTTCTCAGAGTGTTTCTCCTTGGATTCTACCTACCACCTTCACTTTGTTTTTAGTTCTATTGCCAAGGACCCGGTTGTTAATGTGTGTTGAATGAGTAACTGATCAAAATGTTTGAAGCTTGTTTTTTTTTTTTTTTTATGCCTGTTTCTTTATGGCAAATGAGGCAAAAAAAGGGAAAGGAACATTTGCAGAGGGAGGAAATTAGGTGAGAGCGTTTAGGGACTAGATTGGTGGGCAAATCAGGGTGGTGTCAGGGTGGGGGCAAAGGGAAGGGCACCCCCCTGGGTGGTCCTTAGGTCCAGGTCAGCAAAGCATGGCCTGTGGGCACTAGGCAAGATTTTACCACCTGGTGTTGTATATCCTGTAAGCCATAGGTTGCGGATGAAGATTTATTTATTTATACATACAAGAACTGGGGTACAGGCCTAATGTGTGGGGGGTAAGAGAATTCACCAGAGGCAGAGTGGGGAACAGAACAGGCAGATCTACTGAAATACACTGCTGAGGGGAGCAGAGGGGAGACAGGAGAGGTCTGCTGTGCCATGTGGTTATCTCCCTGGCCGGGGATCAAACTCGTGCTGCAGTGGTTGCGGAAGCTTCATAGGTTGCATCTTAACCCCTTGTGCCACCAGGGAGGCCCTGTTGTTAAATGGTCTATTATATGCATGTCCAGTATTTGTTTTTATCTTTCTCACTTGCTTTTGCTGCATATAGTTGTTTTTCAAATTTCCTCCATGTTGTTGAAAATGATTGCATCTCATCCTTTCTTGTGGCTGTGCAATAGTCCATAGTATATATGTATCATATCTTTTTTTTTTTTTAAGATTTATTTATTTATGCATGCAAGAGCTGGGGTACAGGCCAGAGGTGCTGGGGGGTGAGAGGATTCACCAGAGACAGAGTGGGGAGCAAACCAGGCAGAGTGAAATACACTGCTGAGGGGAGCAGCAGGCAAGACAGGAGAAGGCTGATGTACCATGTGGATAACCTCCCTGGCTGGAGATTGAAGTCATGCTACATTGGCTGGCGATAGCTTGATAGTGCTGTCTTTAACCCCTGCACCACCAGGGAGGTCCCTGTATCATATCTTTTTATCCATTTGTCCATTGAAGGAGATTTAGGCTGCTTCCATGTTGGTGCAGTCTGATATCTAAATCTTTAATTCATTTGGAATTTATTTTTGTGTATGGTTAGCAAGTAATCCAACTTCTTTCTTCCATGTGTGACTTTCAAATTTTCCCACCATTTATGAAAGAGGCTGTCTTTTCCTCATTTTGTGTCATTAGGTGCTGGTATATGTATGGGTTTATTCCTGAACTCTTGATTCTTTTCCATTGGTGTGTGTATCTATTTTTGTGCCAGTACCATATTGTCTTTAATAATGTTGCTTTATAGTAAAGTTTGAAGTCAGGTAACGGGATGTCTCCATTTCTCTCCTTTTTTCTTAAGATTGCTTTTGCAATTTGAGGTCTTTTTGTGCTTCCATATAAATTTTAATTTTTTTTTGTCCAGTTTTTGCAGGAAATGTTGCTGGGATTTTGGTCAAGATTGCATTAAATATGCATATCATTTTAGGCAAGACAGTCATTTTGATTGTATGGATTCTCCCCCTCCATGGGGTTATTGTTTCATCTCCTCATGTTGCCACCAAAGTCGTTTAGTAATATCTTGTAGTTCTTGTTGCATAGGTCTTTTACCTCCTTTCATTCTGACGTATTTATTTCTTTTTGAGGCAGTTGTAAGTGGAGTTATTTTCTTAATTTACTTTGCTTCTTGTTCATTGTTTGTATATAAAAAAAGGGATGGATTTTTGTATGTTGGTTTTGTAGCCTGCTGCTTTGCTGTATTCATTTATTGTTTCTATTAACTTTTTATGGAATCTTTAGGATCGTCTATATATTTGCAGAAAATGATCGTTTCACTTTTTCTTTTCTTATTTGGAGAAAGCTTGTGTTTGTCTGAGAGTTCTGGCCAAAACTTTGTGGAATAATTGAGGAACTGGAACTGGTGAGAGATTGTAGGTTTAAGAGGACTGGGGCATAGGCACCAGAGGGCCACGTCCAGTAGACTCAGGAGTTTGAAATTCCTGTCGTCAAGTGTTTCCTGGGGGGCCGGGGCGGGGTGTGTGTGTGTGGGAGGGGGCGTGGCAGGTGTTTTCCAGTCTCAGCCTGGGGCGGGGGTGGCAGGCGTTCTGGATTCTCAGCCTAGACGGCAGCAGTAATCTCTTCTGTAGGGAAGCTCTGACCTGATTCAGGCCACAGATGTTCTGTGTGTTTCACAAAGGTTCATTTCTTATCTGAGCCCTCATGTCTATAGCTCCCCAGCAATGCACCCTCTCTTCTGGGCGCCTGCTCGCGCACCCTCTTATGCACTGCACTGGATTCTGGGGCCTTCCGCCTTGTCGGCCTGTGTCCAAGTCAATAGCTCTGGGAGGCTTGCTCTCAGCCACGCCTCCCTCTATGGGTTTTACTGCCCTGTGATGACTTTTAAAAAAGTTCACTCCTGTTTTTCTTATCCCTTGCGTCAGGCCGACACGCCTGTCGCCTGTTGTGTAAAGTGCTGATGGTTTCGGCTTTGTTTTGCATCAGTGTTTAGGGTGTGTCCGGAGCGGCCGCCCACGCCTTCGCTCTGCAGCATCTTCCCAGACTGGGGGAGCACTGACTCTGAACCTTGATGACATGAAATGTTATCTCCCCCAAGGAATTTTATTAGTCTCATTAGTAGATGTTTAACAGGAAAACAATCGTACTCAATTATTTTACTTTTAATTTCATTGAAGAAAATTTGTGGAGATGCATTTTCTCTCTGGTTGTATAAATACCTTAATAGATACTTTATTTGCTTCTTGACCCACAAAACCTAAACTATTTATTCTCTGGCCCTTTGTAGAAGAAGTGTGCAGCCCTCTGCCCCAGGCGATGGGAGCTGGGCTTGGGTGGACACGATGTCCGGTGCTGGGTTCCAGGGGGGGGCCCCGTGGGGGGTGCCCCGCTCGGCCTCACTCCCTTGTTCTTCCTCCAGCCTTGGCCTTATGTGATGCGTTCAACCTGGACGCTGAGAATGCAGTGGTCTTCCAAGAGCCAGCCCGGGGCTTCGGGCAGAGCGTGGTCCAGTTTGACGGATCCCGGTAAGGGCTCAGGTGGCGGTCCCCGTCTCACCCTCGCTCTGTCCAAGACTTACATTCCCCAAGAAGAGAAATCGCAATGTCCTTGATATATTTTTTGAGTAGATCATAATGTAACAGGGTACTAAATTCAAAAGACACAAAGGAGATACAGGAGAAATCTCCCCCCTTGCTTTCTTGCAGTGCAGGCTTTCTATTTCTGCACGACTTACCTCCATCCCCCCAAACTTTGTCGCACAGGTTATAGTCGACTTTGGCCTGCTGATTGTTTTTGAAAAAAAAAATATATATATTTATATATATACCATGCTCCCGAACTCTTATCATTTATGGTGCCTTGGAGCTACTGTGACTTAAGAGACTGAGCCAGCAACTGTATAGCCTGGAAACCTAAAATATTTACCTTTACAGAAACAATTTTTATGGAAATAATGTCTCTCCAGAAAGAGTTTGCTGACTTCTGCTCTATATTGTCCTTTGTATTTTTTTTAATAGAACTTGATTTTACTAGATAACTACATAAAGAGCTTTCTCATTATTTTTTAGGTTCAGATCATATTTCATTAACTGGACATACTGCAATTTACACATAAATCTCTATTTTTAAAAAAAGATTTATTTATTTATGCATACAAGAACTGGGGTACAGGCCAGAAGTAGGGGGGGGTAAGAGGATTCATTAGAGACAGAGTGGAGAACAGAACAGGCAGATGTACTGAAATACACTGCTGAGGGAAACAGCGGGCGAGTTAGGAGAGGTCTGCTGTGCCATGTGGCTTGCTCCTTGGCCAGGGATCGAAGTCATGGTGCAGAGGCTGCAGATAGCTTCATAGGTTGCGCTTAACCCCTTGCGCCACCAGGGAGGCCCCGTAAATCTCTATTTAAAGGATATTAGATCACCTCCAAATTTTTACTACATGAACAATGCTGTTCTTTTGCCATGTGCAAGAATACTTGGAGGCAAATGCCTGGAACTAGGATTGCAGAATCAAAGGGCACGTATGACTATGTAATTTTAACAGATTTTTCCCGATGACCCTCCATATAGGTAAAACAATTGACACGCACACCAAAACTTTACAGAACATCTGTTGCCGCGCCCATCTGCCAAAGACAAGTTTTATCAAATGTACTGATCTTTGCAAATTGAAATGGTGATAGGCCTCCTTGGTGGTGCAAAGGGTTAAGTCTCAGCACTATGAAGCTATCCACAGCCAGTGGAGTTCGATCCCTGGCCAGGGAGCTGACCCACATGACACAGCAGACCTCTCCTGCCTCGCCTACTGCTCCCCTCATCAGTGGACTTTGGTCAATCTGCCTGTTCTGCTCCCCACTCTGTCTCTGGTGAATCCTCTCACTCCTCCACCTCCACACCTCTGGCCTACACCAGCTCTTTATATGCATAAATAAATAAATCTTTGAAAAAATAATTGAAATGGTGATAAATGGCTTCTCAATTTAGCTTTAAATTGCATCTCTTTTTAAATGAGAGATGCATTTCTTTTTCTGCGGACACTTACTGTTGCCCATTCTCTGCTGGGTTATTGTTTTTCCCCAGTAGGTTGGTAGGTGCTTTGCCTCCATTGAGGCAGGCGGTGTGGGGCAGGGGCTGCCCACCTCCCTCCTCCTGTTATAGGACAGGGAGAGGGGCAGCCCAAACCCCGCAAATCTGCCTATTCTAAATGGGGGACCACCCTGTTACACTCCCAGGGAATCATCTGTCTTTTGACGGCTCATCATAGTTTAGCACATACAGAAATGAACTCAAAATGACTGTGTGTTTGAATTTATCCATTTTTAAATGACCCCTGGGTTTTGTGTCATTCTGAGAGAGGCCTTTCCCACTCCAAGATTTTTAATTTTCTGGTCCCCCACCCCCTTTGCTGAGTCTTCTTCCTGCTTCTGGGAACTGGGGAGTTCCTGCGAGGTTGCCCCCACTCATCCTCCGGGGGCAGAACTTCTTCCATAGCCCCCTTCTCCACCTGTCAGTGTTTTCTCTTATGTTCCTGGGGACCTGTTCCCTCCTGTCCTCCAGGGTGGTGGTCGGAGCCCCCCAGGAGATAGCGGCTCCCAACCAAACAGGCGCCCTGTACGAGTGTGACTACAGCACGGGCGCCTGCAAGCCCGTCCGCCTGCGGGGTGAGTGGCCGCCCCTCCCGGGCCAGCTTCCACCTGGATGAGCACCTGGGCCTGTGGGGTGTTCTCTTTGTTGCGGGGCCGGGGTGGTCTCTGGCGGGGTCTGGTTCCCCAGCCTCTGTGAGATCATCCCTCAGCACCTTCCCCAAGACCTTTTGCCCCTTGACCTGTCAGCCCCCTGTGTCTCCCAGGTTGAGGGGACCCCTGTCTGGCTCTCACACAACCCTTCCATCCCCTTGAGTATGACCATGTATATATCCATGCCCCCAGTCCCCCCCGAGGCTGTGAACATGTCCCTGGGCCTGTCCCTGGCGGCTGCCACCACACCGCCTCGCTTGCTGGTGAGTTGCCTGGGGTCGCAGGAGTGTCGTGAGGGGAGGAGTGGGGACCTGGGGCTACTGGGGCTGGGGTCTTGTGGAGGGTGGAGAAACTGGGGTGAAAGGGCAGGAAGCAGAGGCCGCCCCTCCTACCCTCTCGATGATCCCCAGGCCTGTGGCCCCACCGTGCACCAAATTTGCAAGGAGAACACCTACATGAATGGCTTCTGCTTCCTGTTTGGATCCAACCTAATGCAGGACCCCAAGAGGTTCCCTCAGACCCTCAGAGGTAGGTCGCCATGGGCGGAGTACAGTGGGCAGCGGGAGACCGTTTCGGCGGCAGGACTGGGCTGGGGCCGTGGTGCTCTGCGGGATGATGCAGAGGCCCAGGAGCAGAAGAGTGAGGGAGCTGGGGAGGCGCTAATGCCTGCCCTTCAGGGAATGTCCTGCTGTAGCCACTTAGCTCTGCGAGATGGTCTTCCAACCATTGTCCTTAGAATAAGGCCTTGACTCTCCTCACCAGAGCATGAGGCGCGAGGCGGTGTGGCCCATCCACCCTCTCAGTTCTCTCCCACCCCTCTGCTCAGCCACTGTGTTCCAGGCACTCTGGCTGCCTCCTCTTTTTGAGAATGTGCCTCCATGGAGCTGCGACCTTCCCCTTCCGAGAGATCGGCTTCCTTCACTAGCTTGACGCATTTGCGATTCATCCCCATGTGGTGTGTGACTCGTCGGGGCCTAACCCTGGCGGCCACCGCCACCCATCAGCTGAGTAGTGTTTTTGTGTTGCTGAGTAGTACCGCATGGCGTGGCTCTTCCACCCATTCACCAGCTCGTCCACTCACTGGAGGGGGATGTGGGGGTGGTTTCCTGCGTTTCGCCATCACGAGGAGAGCTGAAGAAAGCACAGGAAGAAAGTCTTCCCGGCAGGGCAGCCTTCCTAAAATACAGCGGGCGGCTCTCACTGCTTTCGCTAGGAGCGTTCAGTGAGTCCCCACTGCGGGGGGTAAAGTCGGACTTCTTTTTGAGATAGAGAGCCCCTCCCCAACCAGTCCCCACAGTGTCGTAGCCGTGTCATCTAGATAAATGACCTAGATTCATCTTTGTGGGGCCACCTCTGGCCCTTGACTCGCCAGGGTCCTCTTAGTCCCCCCCTTGGCCAGCCGGGGTCGTGATGACACTCTCCATTGGAATAGCGGGGGTGGCCTTGTTTAGAGAGGTGTGGTAGGAGCTAAGGGATGGCATTCAGGGGCCCAGGTGAGGAGAGGCAGCCCCGGGCTGATGGTGTGAGGAGAGGCCGGGCCACCATTGGGAAGGGAAAGAGATGTGGGCAGTGGCTCCCTTGAGGGGACCGATGAGGGACACACTGGCCCAGGGTCACCTCCCAGAGGGAGCCAAGGGAGAATAGCTGGTCACACCTTCCCCTCTCGCCCCCTCTCTCCCCCTCTCTCCCTGTCTCTCTCCCTCCCGTCCTTCCCTCTCCCCTTCCTCCTCGCCCCTCTCTCTACTTCCTCCATCCCATCTCCCGCTGACGCCCATGATAGGGCAGATCCCTCCAGAAGTCTGGGGGCACAGGAGGCCAGTGGAGGAGGTGCCCTCGGGGTGCAAGCCGCTGGGGGAGGGTGGAAAGTAGACTCGGCCGAGGAGAAGGGGGAGGACGCCCAGCATGCCTTGTCTGTGCTGCTCCTTTTTCCTGGAATTAACTTCACCCTTTGTATTTCTGGCCAATTATTTCTCTGGGTCCTGAGCGGGCCCAAGCAGCACCACTCTCCCTGCCTCCCTCGGGAGATGTAGCCACATGTCCCCATGCCGTTACAGGGCAGCCCCGATAGTGAACGGGTTCCTGGCTGTGGGTCCTCACCCGCGCTTACAAGGGACTTATGAATACTCCACTGCAGGCACACGCGAAAGGTTCATAAAAGGTTTATTGACAAGGGAAAAGGAAATAAGGAAAATGTACAACTCAGGGAGAAAATAGGGAAATAAAGTCTTGAATGCGTCCTACCCGATCCGCCGACCTGGAAACCCAAAGGCACTCTCTGAGCTGGCCCGAATGCCAAAATGGGGGACCCCTCCAAAGCCCACGTGTCTGGCTTATACCAACCTGGCTGCTTAACCCCACCCTCAGGTCCCAGCCACCTTCCCTTGGGTGGTGACGGGATTTGTCTTTCCCAATGTCTTGATGGCTTTGGTCTGGGGTGGGGGTGGGGTCCACAAAGCCTGTATGGAGTTAGCTCAGGACATCCTTTTCCCCTAACACTACTACTCTGTCCATGCTCCTCTTTCGCTTGGAGCATGGATCGCAGCTTGTTACCTTCTCTGCTCAGAGAGCCGACGTGCACAAGGGCACCCAGAGTCCAGTCCTAACCAGTCTCCATGTCCCCAGGGTGCCCTCGGCAGGACATCGACATCGCCTTCTTGGTCGACGGCTCTGGGAGCATCGTACCCCCAGACTTTCAGCGGATGAAGGAGTTTGTCTCAACAGTGATGGGTCAATTCCAAAACACCAAAACCTTGGTGAGGGCCAGCGGGCCGGAGAGGGCATAGCTCGTGGGAGGTTGGCAAGGACACGGCCGCCAGGCCACCACCTTCCTCCCACTTCACTTGCAGCTATAGCCAAAGTGCCTCAGCTTTCTTCCAGCCCCTGGAAAGCAGGCGACTCTGGCTCATTGCTAGCGGTTGGCAGGCTGAGTCCTGGTCTGGGCAGTGGGAGCAGATGGCCAGGCTCTGTCCCGGCGAGGCAGCGGGATGGAGGCACTGCAGCACCTGGAGGGATAGGGATGGGACCAGAGTGTTGTAGGATTTATGTGGGGCTTGCTGAGGGGAGGCGAAGGGAGGCACCTTCTCCAGGGTAATGCCAGCCACCCCTCCCCAGTTCTCTTTGATGCAGTACTCTGAAGACTTCCAGACTCACTTCACCTTCAAAGAGTTCCGCAATAGCCTGGACCCCGTATCCCTGGTGAGGCCAATAAAACAGCTGCTTGGAAGGACACACACGGCCACGGGCATCCGCAAAGTGGTGTAAGCGCCCCCCTCCTGGCTTGGGAGGGAAGGAGGTGATGGTCTCAGCTGGGCTTCGGAGGAGGGGAGAGTTGTTCAGAGGAGGGTGGGGTGGTGGCTATTTTCAGTTGGCCGGCACTTGTGAACTCCCGGAGGAGGGGCTGTGCTTGGTGTTCGAGAACAAACAAGCTGTGAGTCAGAACAGGAGTGAAGTGGGGGAAGTGGTGGCAGGGCAGCTGGAGGAAGACTGGAGAGGTCAGGGGAGTCAGGCCATGGAAGGCAACTGAAAGCCAGTGGGGTCCATTTTGAGCAGTGGAGAGACGTCATCACATCTTGTTCTAGAGAGCTGATCTCGCTTCTGCCCCTCCCTGGTGAGGGTGGGGGTTGGGGCAGAAGTGCAGGAAAGTCAGCAAGAGGGCTGTTGCATCAGGGAGAAGTTTGACGAGGGTTCAATGAAGCTTATTTAAAATTTTGTTCATTTAAAAGGACTAATTCTCAGTCAAAATAAAAAATTAACCCACAGGAAAGTATACAAAGACAAAGATGGCTTCCTCTCCCTCCACTCTGCTCTGTCTCTTGCTGCCTTTCCAGGTCTTGGGCCCCACTTTTCAGTGTCTACCCCAGGGGAGCCCACATTTCCAGCAGAGCCCAGCTCTGGCCCCTCAGTGTCTGTGACCACGGCTGCGGTCGCAGCATTAAGGGCACCTCTGCTGGCATCTGACTGTCCCTCCCCTTCCCGGACAGGAGAGAACTGTTTCACAGCAGCAGCGGGGCTCGGGAGAATGCCTTTAAGATCCTGGTTGTCATCACAGATGGAGAAAAGTTTGGTGATCCCTTGAATTATGAGGACGTCATTCCTGAGGCGAATGACAACAACATTATCCGCTACGTCATTGGGGTAGGAGAGAGGCGCCCTGGCCTGACGTGTCTCTGGTGGGGCTCTGCCTGGCCACACCTTCCCTTCAGCTTGCAAATATCAATAAAATCTCCGTGGGACAAGGGTCCCCGCATCCCCCTGTGTGCCGGATCTGTTCCCTGGGGTCACCATGATCCCAAAGTGCAGTGGCTTAACCCAACGTGAGTCTGTGTGTGCTTGGGCTCGGCGGGGCTCACTCGAGCACTGCTCTCGGCTGACTCTGTCTCTGAGGGTGGCAGCTCTGTCTGTCTGTCTGTCCAACTGGAGTGGCTGGAATCCCAGGGCAATTAGATCTTTCTGCACCTTGTGACCCACCTAGGGCCTGTGTGAGTAGTGAAGACAGAAGAAGAAGGAGCAAGTGGCTGCCCCCTTTTCACTTTGCCAGGCTTGTTTTTATTGCTTATTCAGAAAGGAAATATCCTTTTAAAGCTCAGGCAGTCTGGGTGTTTTTCTTGTAGCCTGTCAGAGGAAACCAAATGAAGAGACTGATTGGAAAGTTTTATGGGATTTAGTATTTAGCAATTCTAGTTTTCAGAGTATGAAATGTTGAAGAAAGTAAATTTTTAAAAAAAAAGATTTATTTATTTATGCATACAAGAACTGGGGTACAGGTCAGAGGTGTGGGGGGTGAGAGGATTCACCAGAGACAGAGTGGGGAACGGAACAGGCAGACAGACTGAAATACACTGCTGAGGGGAGCAGCGGGTGAGACAGGAGAGGTCTGCTGCGCCATGTGTGTAGCTCCCTGGCCAGGGATCGAACTCCTTGTGCAGTGGCTGCCTGTAGCTTCATAGTGCTGAGATTTAATCCCTTGGGCCACCAGGGAGGCCCACCTTTTGACCTTCTTAAGCCACTTTACTCATCCCCGCACCCTACTTCTGCCAGCCCGACACCACGAGTTGAGGCACAGCAAGTGGATCCTGGCTGGCTTTCAGCCCTCATCACTCCCTTGACATAATGCCCTGTGTATGTGTAGCCTGCTCTGCTCTGCTTGGCAAACCACTCCCAGGAGCCTTCTGGCATGTTCCTGCCTTCCCTCGTTGTTTCAGATTCTTTTCTTGCAGAATTTTCTTCACTGCATGAAATGGCTACCCCAAACAGTGTCTGACTTGGCCTCTGTTCCTTGGTAACAGGTGGGGTCTGCCTTTAACAGTGCCGAGTCCCGCAAAGAGCTTAATATCATTGCAAGCAAGCCGGCTCGAGATCACGTATTCCGGGTGAATAACTTTGGAGCTCTGAAGACCATTCAGGACCAACTTCAAGAAAAGATCTTTGCCATTGAGGGTGAGCGAGGGGTCTGTACCCCAGAGCAGCGCCAGAGGTATCCCTATCCCAAAACGTGTATTTGCCCCTAGAAACCAGATCCTGGCTATCTGGACCCTTATCTTTAACTCTCTCTCCTTCCTCCAGTCCCCAGAAACCCTGGCCTCACTTGGTCAATTCCTTTGAAGTGAGATCTAGGTTTCTATCCTAATTTTGTAAGTCTTTGCTATAGCCTGAAAAGTTGGAGGGCAGGGAAGCCCTCCCTGCCCACATAGCATAGCCTGCCCATCCCAAATTCGGATGCATTACCCACAGAGTCTCCCCACCCCAAATTCAGTTGCTTCATTCTCTGCTGTATCTCCCATGCCTGGTGCCTGGAGAGTGCTCAACGACTGTGGGATAGAAGAATTAAACAATTAAGGGAGGGTTCTCGCCCAACCTGGATTTGCGGTTCCTCTTAAGAAGCTGGAAGATTAGACACTTGAAAACCACATTTCCACTTGGCAAAAAGTGATTGGAGCCGAAAGGCCACCAGCCCTGAAAGGGGGCCTGTGCCTTCTACTCAACACAGCGGCCCCTGAGCCTCCTTCTATCTGGTCACCGTAGATGGCATGTGGGTTCCAGCCCCGTTCTTCACTCTTCTGCCTAGAAGTTAATGCACAAAGTTCTCCTCACAGGTACTCAGACAGGAAGTTCTAGCTCCTTTGAGAATGAGATGTCTCAGGAAGGCTTCAGCGCAGCCATCACCCCTGTAAGTGGCCCTTCATTAAATCAGGGGGGCAAGAAGTAGGGGTTCAAGGGGTTGGAGATCCCTTCTCTGTTGGAAGTCACCTCTTTCATAGGCAGCTGTGATTGCTTCTCCCTTTCTTGTCAATTTGGTTTTTATTTTTTCCTTGAGGTGTGACTGACCTATAATGTTATATGAGCTGCAGGTATAGACATAATGGTCTGGTGTATGTGCGTATATTGTGAAATTATCAATACAGTAAGTTTAGTTAACATCTATCACCACACATAATTACATATTTTTGTGATGAGAACTTTTCAGATCTATTCTCTTTGTCATTTTCAGATATACAATACAGTAATAGAGTCGTAGTCACCATGCTGTACATTCCATCTCCAGAACTTATTTATTTTATAACCAGAAATGTGTACCTTTGGACCCCCTTCACCAGTTTCTCCCCGTCTCTGGCAACCACCAATCTGTCTCTGTATCTCAGTTCAGCTTGGATTTTTGTTTTAGATTTATGTAGAGTGAGCTCATATAGTATTTGTCTTTGTTTGACTTAAACCACTTAGCACAATGCCCTCAAGGTTCATCCATGTTGTCTAAAATGGCAGAATTTCCTTCTTTTTATGACTGAATAATATTCCATTTTGTATATATGTCACATTTTCTTTATCTATCCATCCATTGATGGCACAAGTTGTTTCCATGTCTTGGTTATTAAAAAAAATGCTGCAATGAACATGTGGGTGCCTGTATCTTTTGAGTTAGTGTTTTTGTTTCCTTTGGATAAACACCCAGAATTGAAACTGCTAGATCATGTAGTAGTTTTATTTTTAAATTTTTTGAGGATCCTTCCTCAAAAAAATCAGTCATTAGGCTGATTTTGCCTAGTGAGTACACCAATTTACATTCCCACCAATAGTTCACATGGGTTCCTTTTTCTCCACATCCTTGTCAACACTTGTTATTTTCTTGTTTTTGTTTTTGATAATAGCCGTTCTCACAAGTGTGAGGTAATAAGTCTTTGTGGCTTTGGTTTGAATTTCCCGATGACTGGAGATGTTGATCATCTTTTCATGTACCTCTTTGCCATCTGTATGTCTTGTTTGCAAAATGTCTATTTAAATCCTCTGTCCATTTTTAATTGCATTGTTTGCTTCTTTCTCTATTGTTAAATCATGATATATGTATGTACACACACACACATATATATGTTAAATATTAGTCCCTTAGCAGATATATGATTTGTTAATATTTTTCCCATTCTTTTCATTTTGTTGACAGTTTCTTTAGCTATGCAGAAGCTCTTTAATTTGATGTAGTCTCACATATTTGTTTTTCTTTGTGTTGCCATATTTTGGGAGTCAAATCCAAAATATTATTGCCAAGATTGATGTCAAGGTACTTACCACCTTTTTTCTTTTTGGAGTTCTATGACTTCAGGTCTTATGTTCAAGCCTTTAATCCATTTTGAATTGATTTTTGTGAGTGGTGCAAGATGGTGGTTTGTGGATTCTATTGTTTGTGGCTATGTAGTTTTCCTAATACTATTTATTGAAGAGGCCATTGTTTTCCCATTGTAAATATATATTTTTTCCTTATAGGATTGGTTATTTATTTATTTATTTATTTATTTATTTATTTATTTATGTGTAGAAGAACTCTGATGTAGGCCAGAGGTGCAGGGGGTGAGAGGATTCACCAGAGATAGAGTGGGGAGCAGAACAGGTAGATTTGCTGAAATACACTGCTAAGAGGAGCATTGGGTGAGACAGGAGAGGTATGGTGTACCATATGTGCGCTAGTTCCCTGGCAGGGAATTGAACTCAGGCCATAGTGGTGATAGTGCTGAGACTTAACTCCTAGGCCACCAGGGAGGCCCCCCATTGTATAGTCTTGGCTCCTTTGTTGTAAATTAGTTGACCCCATATATATGTGGATTTATTTCTGGGTTCTCTATTCTGCTCCACTGAGTTCTGATTTTTATACCATACTGTTTGGTTACTACAGCTTTGTAATATAGTTTGAAATGAGGACATGTGATGCCTCCAACTTTGCTCTTCTGTCTCAATTTGCTTTGGCTATTTAGGGTCTTTTTTGGTTCTATACAAATTTTAAGATTGTTCTATTTCTGTGAAAAATATCATTGTAACTTTGATAGGGATTGCATTGAAGCTGTTGATTGCTCCATTTATTATGCTTTCTTTCCCAGAGTGGTCCCTTGCTTGGTGCTGTGGGGAGCTTTGACTGGTCTGGTGGAGCCTTTCTGCATACATCAAATGCTGCAGCCACCTTTATCAACACAACCAGGGTAGACTCAGACATGAATGATGCTTACTTGGGTAAGTAAGAGGGCATGGTTACTCTTAGAAAGGGTCAGACTGTAGCATCATAAGCCCTTGGTATAGCTTTAAAAACAGAAGTTTCAAAGTTTTTTAAAATATATTTTTTACATCATTTTTCATTTTTGCACAATATATGCATTTTCATCTTAGTTATAGTCCCCATACAATTCCCACCCCCCTTATTTTGACCCTAATCCCTCCTCACCATCTGCCCCCTCTGCCATAGCCAGAAAGAAAAAGAAAAATACTGATGGTCTCACTCATAGCAGGAATTTAGAAAACCTAAATAAGGACCAGGAAAAAGACTAATTATAATAAAGTAAAAATCAAAGTCAACAGCAGCTATACATCAAAGTTTTGTTTTAATTATGTTAACAAAGAGAACTATAGCACAGGACCCAGCTACCTAGCTTACCAAGCATATGGCTGTCCCATTGTCCCTACTCTACGGATAGACCTGCTAGAGGGGGTAGGGTCTGTGAGAGAAAACACTTCTCCTCTTAGCTCATCATCTTCAGGTTATGCTGTTGAAGTCATCTTGCAGAACCAGGTGCACAGCCTGGTTTTGGGGGCGCCTCGCTATCAGCACATTGGTCTGGTGGTGATGTTCAAAGAGAATGCACGTGTCTGGGAGACCAAAACTTCTATCCAGGGAAGCCAGGTGAGTGCAGAACATGTGGAGCATGAGTGTGTAAACAGGTACCCTGTGGGCTGAGAGGTTCCAGGATGACAGTTTTGTAAAGGAGGGTTAGAAGGCTTTGATCTGGAAAGTCACAGGGTCAACAATGAAGAAAAATAATCTTTTCAACAAATGGTGCTGGGACAACTGGGTATCCACAGGCATAAATAAATAAATAATACATTGGGACCCATTCCTCACAATGTACAAAAACTAAGTTCAAATGGATCAAAGATTTTCAGTTTTTTGTAAAAACTGGAGCTGTAAATCTCTTAGATGGGCTCATAGGTGACTTTTTGTAATCTTCGCTTAGCAATGATTTCTTATATTATTATGACACCCAAAGCACAAGCAACTAAACAAAAAATAGATAAATAGGACTTCATCAAATTAAAAACTTTGAGTGTCCAAGATCACTATGAAGAAAATAAAAAGGATAGGGGAAGCTGTTTACAAGGTCTGGCATTTAGAATATATAAAGAATTCTTACAACTCAACAATGAAAAGATAACCTAATTTTAAAATGAGCAGTATGTAATTTACCCCAGCAATAGACTAGAGAAGAAAAAATATAATCCTAGTAGATACAGGAAAATAATTGACAAAATACAATATGCTTTATACTTCTCGACATGAGAATGCATTTACCAAAAAATCTATAGCTGGCATTATACTTAACAGTGAATTAGAACCCTTTTTTCCTAACATCTGGAAACAAGTCAAGACTCTTTTCACCACTCCTTTTTGACCACTCTTGTTCAATAGCACACTGGAAGAGTTAGTCGGTGAAATAAGGCAAGAAAAAAGGGATTAAGAGCATACAGAGTGGAAAGGAAAAAATAAAACTCTCAATTTTCAGATGACATAATTGCATGGAAAATTCCAACAACTCTACAAAAAGGCTACTATAACTCTTCTTTTTTTTTTTTAAAGAGTGATTTATTTATGCATACAAGAGCTGGGGTACAGGCCAGAGATGCAGGGGGTGACAGGATTCACCAGAGACAGAGTGGGGAACAGAACAGGCAGACTGACTGAAATACACTGCTGAGGGGAGCAGTGGGCGAGACAGGAGTGGTCTGCTGAGCCCTGTGGGTTGCTCCCTGGCTAGGTATCGAACTCGTGCTGCAGAGGCTGCGGATTGCTTCATAGTGCGGTGCTTAACCCCTTGCACCACCAGGGAGGCCCCTACTATAACTCTTAAGTTATTTTAGTAAGTTCCCAGAATACAAGATCAATTTATATCATATCATATCATATCATATCATATCATATCATATCATATCATATCATATCATATATACATAAATCAGCTGCATTTCTGCACTAGTGATAAACCGCTGGAGATTTAAATTTATCATGAATTGCAGAGTGGATCTCATGTGCTCCAAAGGGCTTTCTTCCAAGGGGTGACTTTTCTTCACTGGGAGAAAATCCCCACGCTGTGTTTAGGGGGAAGTAGTGTGTGAATCCGGCCTCATCTCTTTCAGATCGGCTCCTACTTCGGGGCCTCCCTGTGCTCTGTGGACATGGACAGAGATGGAAGCACAGACCTGGTCCTCATCGGAGCCCCACATTATTATGAGCAGACCCGGGGAGGCCAGGTGTCTGTGTGCCCCTTGCCACAGGGGGTGAGTGGCTGATGGGACCTGGGCAGGGTGTGGTCTGGGAGGGTAGGGGGTCACTCAGGTTGGGTCCTGACACTGTTTTGTTCTGCAGAGGGCCAAGTGGAAGTGTGTGGCTGTCCTCCGTGGGGAGCAGGGCCACCCCTGGGCGCGCTTTGGGGCAGCCATGACGGTGCTGGGGGATGTGAATGGGGACAAGCTGACGGATGTGGCCATTGGGGCCCCAGGAGAGCAGGAGAACCGGGGAGCTGTCTACCTGTTTCATGGAACCTCAAAACAGGGCATCAGCGCCTCCCACAGCCAGGTGAGGCCTGGTCTCCTTCAGGATAGTAGCCCCTTGGCTGATCTGTCCCCTTCTACATCAACATTCCCACAGTAGCCAGAACAGTTGTCCTGCTGCTCCTGTTCAGATCCTTCAAAAATAGTCACACATATCACAGACACCTCACAGACTCCTATGTTCTGGATGAATCTTTACCTCAGCTGCAGTGGGTACAGGGCGGTTCATCACCCAACTTCACAGATGAGGTGAATAAGGCGCAGAAGTAGCGGATGGCAGGCTCAAAGTGTTTGGGTGTAGGCCTTCCTCTCTCTTGAATCAGTCTTGGTGGGGTGACTGATGGTCCTGCTCTGCCTGGAAGGGTCCCAGATCAGGCCCTGATAGTCTCGCCTCCAGGAGCTGTCTCCGCTTCCCACGCTGCCTGCTGCATGCCACATGGGCTAAGACTGTGTGGTTACACAAGGCCCCTCTTTCTCTCACCATCTTGAGATTCTAAGTAATTTTTAAACAGGGATTCCACTTTCTTTTTTTGCACTGGGTCCAGCCCATCCTGATGACTGGCCCCTGAAATCCTGATGGCCCCCTGCTCTGGTGGATGGGGAGTCCTCTCTGTGGGGGGACCCCAGCTGTCTGGTTCCCACACATCACTGATGGCTGTGGCCAGCCCATCTTCTGGCCTCTGGTCTCCAGCTTTTTCCAGCCTCACATTTTTCTCATGTCCTTTCTTTCTTTGTAGGCAACTCCCACCCCCATGCTCCATTCCTGCCAAACCCCTCACCATACAGGTTCAACCCTATCAACACTTTAAAATTATCCAAAATCTTAAAAAACACATTTGTTGCAGCCCTGCCAGGAAGGGTTCTAATTTACTTGATCTGGGCTGGGGCCTCAGACATCAGTGTGTTTTTAACATTTTATTTGATACATTTTCAAATGTACTGCAGAGCCAAAGAATCACAGTGGACACCCATATATTCTCAAGTGAACACTGAATATACAATGATCTACAATGATATTTTACTAGTTTTATTCTATCATATATCCATCTTTTATTCATTCTTTTCCTATCCATCTATCTTATTTTTTTAATGTATTTCAAAATAAGTCGAGGCACTAGCCCTATTTGCCCCTAAATATTTCAGCATGCCATTCTAACTAGAATTCCATACTGCTTACTATTATTTTATTTATCATTTAAAAAATATTTATTATTATTTTTTAAAGATTTATTTATGCATACAAGAACTGAGGTCTAGGCCAGAGGTGCAGGGTGTGAGAAAATTCACCAGAGACAGAGTGGGGAGCAGAACAGCCAGAATGACTGAAATACACTGCTGAGGGGAGCAGCAGGTGAGACAGGAGAGGTCTGCTCGCCATGTGGGACCCTCCCCCGGCAGCCAGCCGGAACCGGCGCTGCAGAGGTTGCAGAGGCTGCGGGCAGCTTCGCAACCCAGCGCTCAACCGCTGCGCCACCGGGGAGGCCCTAGCCTTCAATATGTTTTGACAAATGTTTACACCTGGGCAATCCATCTGCTTGTCAAGATACAGAACATTCTCATTATTCCAGAGAGTTTCCTCCTGTCCCTTACCAGTAATTTTCTGACCCCACTCCATCCCAGAGAGAACTATTGTCCTGATTTTCCACTGTTGTTGAATCAGTCTTGCCTGTTCTAGAACACCATGTAGAGGGAATAGTGTGTTATGCCAGCCTCAGTGGTTTTTCTACCCACCTCATTTGCAACCAGGCCAAGAACTCTGGCATTACTTCTCTTTGTGGCTTGTGTGAATATTGTAAGGAGGTCTCTTTTTTGGGGCACCTAACGTTCCTCTATGTAAATGGGGTTTGAGGCCTTCGGTTTTACTTTATTTTTCTTACAAAAGCTTTATACCTTTACATGAATTTTTAAGCCTAAACAGTGGAAGCCCTAGTCCCCTCCCCTTATCTGCACCATAATTTACCCCACCAGGGAAAGCAAGGCCAGCAAGAGGGAACATCACATGGACACACACACACACATACACACACACACACTGGAATTAAAAGCGAATGCAGAAAGGATCGCGCTATCTTGTCCTGTTTTCATTTCTCGCTTGCTTTCCACCCATGATTGAGCCCGGGATGCTCTGTCTGGACATGCAAACACACTGAGCCTCTCCCTACAACTGCATGACATGTAATTTCAAAACAAAGCTGCTTTCCAACAGAATGCTATACATTTTTCTCAAAAAAATAAATATGCACATAAATCTCAAATGTGAAGCTGAGTAGGCTCAGATGTTATCACAACATAGCACCTCTCCAGCAGCCCGAGTGTCTCCTCCTTCCTTTCAGTTGACAAAATCATTTACAAATTTCTGTGGCAACATAATACATGACATAAAGTTTACTTACCATCTGAAACACCTTTATGTAGACGCTTCAGTGGCATTGAGTATAAGACGACATCACTTCAAATTTTTCTTTTTAATTTATGATCTGGCTGTTATGCCTTCAGTGTTCTCTTGCATCCTGATTAGAGAGAGAAATCGTTCTTAAGGGCTCATCATGGAAAACAGCTTCCACAGTCACGCTGTGGCTTCCTCTTTGCTTCCCCATCCTCCTGAGGAAACACTTTCAGTGATTCTCACACTTCCCAGTGACAGGCTTATTTTGCTTTTTCTTGATTTTTGTTTTAGCACTGACTTCCCACTATGGCAAGTGAGGGCTGAGTTCTCTTTCAGAGCCCTCTTGCCGCATTCAGTACCATCCACCCACTGCTTACTCCTTTCATTTATATAATAATTTTAGTTAGCCGAGTTCTCGGTGTTTGCATTGTCCTGACCATGCACTGGAGACAGCCGAGTGGAATAGTATACTTTGTTTTCCTTGGAAAACCCAAAAAATGAATGGAAGCTTTGGGTATTATCCCAAGGCTGTGGCTTAAAACCGAAGAGTTAGCCTATTTCTTGAGGGGTTGTGGGAGATGAGACTTGAGTGGATCCCAGACAGTCTAGTCTCTCCTTGGTTCATCCTGCGTGACTGAGTTACCACCTCCCTGTTCTTTCCATCCCTGTTCCCTTGCCCTTTTATCTTCAGCGGATTGAAGGCTCCCAGCTCTCCCCCAGGCTCCAGTACTTTGGACAGTCGCTGAGCGGGGGCCGGGATCTCACAATGGATGGGCTGGTGGACCTGGCTGTGGGGGCCCAGGGGCAAGTGCTGCTGCTCAGGTGAGAGCGTCTTTCAGAGCGTCCCAGGTGTCTTCCCATCCAGCAGTCTTTTTCTTGTCAGAAGAATCCTGATGGCCCTCGGGTGTCCCTTCAGGTCCCAGCCAGTGCTAAGAATGGAAGCAGGCATGGAGTTCACACCCCGGGAAATGGCAAGGAATATATTTGAGTGTCGTGATGAGGCTGTGAGAAACCAGATTGCTGGGGAGGTCAGAGTCTGCTTCCGTGTCCGTAAGAGCACGGTGGACCGGCTCCGAGAAGGTAAGGCTGGGTGGGTCATTCTTAAGAGGTTAAATGACTGGGTGGTGCGTTGATGGGCCCAGCCTTCCCAGCCTCCAGCACCCCAGAGCAATGTTCTCACAAGCTTCTAGAGCCTTCTCAAAGCTTGGCTGGAGTGAGCAAGTGATTTTCCTACTGGATGGGGAAAAGGGATTTGTGAGGGGAGGTCTTGGTATACACTTTGGTCTTTTCATTAGGACAATGTCCATTGAGGCTAGTAATCAAGAGCAATGATAGACCATAGAAACAGACCCACAGAAATCTGAGCTACCAAATAGGAATTTTTTAAATGACCACAAGTAATATCTTTAAGAAAAAAAGAGGAAATGAGGGAGAATTTCAGAAAAGGAGTTTATTGAATAGAATTGAATGGACACTCTAGCACTAAAAATACACTGACTGAGGTTAAGAGTTCAACAATAAGACTCACTATCAGACTAGAAGCAGAACAGGGCATTAGTGAACTAGAAAGTAGTGCAGTTGAAAATATCCACGTGATCATACAGGGAGAATAAAGGATGAAAAACAGAAAAAAAATCATAAGAGATAGTTGGGACACTGTGAAAGAACAAATAAACATGGACTTGGAATTCTGAAAGGAAGAGAGAGAATAAAAAAAGGAGCAACACTTGGTAAAATCATAATCAAGAATTTTCTAAAATTGATGGAAGACGAGAGTCTCTAAAAATCAAAGCAGGATAAATATAAAGGTAACCACAACATGGAACATGGGGGATGTAGACCAGACCCCACTTTGTGCCATACCAAGGCACAAACTACTGAAGACCAAAGGCAAAAAGCTAAACACAGCCAGAAAAATATACTTAATTTTCTTTTTCTCTTTTTTTAAAAATTTATTTATTTATGTATAGAGGAGCTGGTGTACAGGCCAGAAGTGTGGGATGGGGTGGGGGGTTGGTGAGAGGATTCACCAGAGATAGAGTGGGGAACAGAACAGGCAGACGGACTGAAATACACTGCTGAGGGGAACAGCAGGCGAGTCAGGAGAGGTCTGCTGCACCATGTGGGTCACCTCCCTGGCTGGGGATCGAACTCATGCTGCAGTGACTGCTGATAGTTTCATAGGTTGTGTCTTAACCCCGTGTGCCACCAGGGAGGCCCCTACTTAATTTTCTAGCATGCAGCACAGTAGCTGCCCCCTATCAAACACTCGTTATGTGGCCGGCCTCGTACGAAATGTCTTCTAGACACTGTTTCCTTTTTTATTTATTTATTTGTTTGTTTGTTTGTTTGTTTGTTTTTGTTTATACAAGCACTGGGTACAGTCAGAAGCGCGGGAGGGTGAGAGAATTCACCAGAGCCAGAGCGGGGAGCAGAACAGGCAGAAGGACCGAAGTACACTGCTGAGGGGAGCAGCGGGTGGCAGGAGAGGTCTGCACGCCATGTGGGACCCTCCTCCGGTGGCCGGGGAGCAGCCGGGGATCGAACCGGTGCTGCCAGAGGCTGCGGGCAGCTTCGCAACCCAGTGCTCAACCGCTGTGCCACCGGGGAGGCCCTAGACACTGTTTCCTTTTATTTCCACTGCTGGGAAGCTAAATTAATGTTCTCAATTAAATATAAATTTGGGTCTCCCCTGGTGGTGCAGGCGGTCGAGCGCAGCGCTGTGAAGCCGTCCACAGCCTCTGCAGCGCCAGTTTGATCCCGGCCGGCTGGCAGGGGTCCCACATGGCCCAGCAGACCTCTTCTGACTCGCCCGCTGCTCCCCTCAGCAGTGTATTTCGTCAGTCTGCCTGTTCTGTTCCCCACTCTGGCTCTGGTGAATCCTCTCACCCTCCCACGCATCTTGCCTAAACCCCGGTTCTTGTATGAATAAATAAATAAATCTTTAAAAATAAATAAATGAATGTTCTCAATTAAAAAAAAATAAGGCATTGGGACTCAAAGAGGTCTGATAACAACCTGCCAGAGGCATCCAATAGGGAGCAGAGTGACTCCTCGCTGGGCTCCTCCCCACGTGCTGCCTGTCCCTTCAGGAGAGATCCAGAGTGACGTCACCTATGACTTGGCTCTGGACCCCGGTCGCCCCCACCCCAGGGCCATCTTCGAAGAGACCAAGAGCAGCTTACGCAGAAAAATGCAGACCCTGGGACTGAGTCAGCAGTGCGAGACCCTGAAGCTGCTGCTGCCGGTGAGCAGGGGTGGCCACTGCCCGGGGTCCTCCGAGCAGGCTGTGGGCTTGGGAAGCTGAGGAGGACGGCCTTCTAAACCCCGCAATTCTCAGGAATGTGTGGAAGACTCAGTGACCCCCATTGTCCTGCGCCTCAACTTTTCCCTGGAGGGGAAGCCATCATCTTCTTTTGGGAACCTCCGGCCGGTGCTGGATGTGGGCGCTGAGAGATACTTCACAGCCTCGGTGAGTCCAGGTTGGGAGGCTGCCAGGGTGTCGAGGGGACCCGAGGCCAGGACTGTCGAAGCTCATTTTATTTCTCCTCACACAGGTTTCACTTTAATGTTGAATTGTCCTAGCTCACGCCGTTCCACTGTTTGCTTTGATTTCACGTTCTGTTTTGTACAGTTCCCCTTTGAGAAGAATTGTGGCAATGATAGCATCTGCCAGGACGACCTCAGTGTGACCTTGAGTCTCCTGAAGTGAGTTTCTTTTCCTCACTGCTGCTTCCTCCCTGCCTCCGCCACAGCCGGGGCCCTGTGTCCCCGCAGAGCGGCCCACCAGGGAGCCTGGCCCGGAGCAGCCGCGTGGGAGGCACCCACGTGGCTGTCTTCTCTCTCCAAGTGCCCGCGGCCCCGTCCTGCCAGAGCAGACGCCCTCGGCATCTGGTGGCCTGTCTTGTTCTTCCCACAGCCTGGACACCGTGGTGGTAGGGGGTCCCCGGGACCTCAGCGTGACTGTCACTGTCAGAAACCAGGGCGAGGACTCCTACATGACACAAGTCACCTTCTTCTTCCCTCCTGGCTTGTCCTACCGGAGGGTGTCACTGGCCCAGGTAGCCAAATCCACCCCCAGCTCTCCGGTATCTTCCCTATCCTCATGACTGGTGGTTGACATGACCACTTCTGCCTGCCTGGCCTTCCAGAACCCACGCTCAAAGCGGCCCTGGCGCCTGACCTGTGAGTCTGGTGGCTCCAGTGGAGACCCCAAGGTCCTGAAGAGCAGCAGCTGCCACGTGAACCACCCCATCTTCCCAGACAACTCGGAGGTGAGAAGGGCCAGCCTGTGTCCTGTGTCCTGTTCTTCTTCGTCTTTTTCGAAAATCTCCTGTTTTTTTTTTTTTAATAGGTTTTTTTTGTGTGTTTTTTTTTTAAATATTTATTTATTTATACAAGAACCAGGGTCCAGGCCAGATGCACGGGAGGGTGAGGGGATTCATCAGACAGAGTGGGGAACAGAACAGGCAATTGACTGAAATACACTGCTGAGGGGAGCAGCGGGAGAGACAGGCGAGGTCTGCTTCGCCATGTGGGATTTTCACCAGCCGGCCGGGATCGAACCCACACTGCAGAGGCTGCGGACAGCTTCACAGTGCAGCGCTCAACCGCCTAAGCCACCGGGGAGGCCTTTCTCGTCTGTTTTTAAAAGTAGAGGTTTCTTTTTGGGAAAAAACCTTTCTTGAGATAGAATTCACAGGCCCCACACGTCACCCGTTTAATGTACACAATTCAATGGCTTTTAGTGTCTTTCACCACCATGCTCAACTTTAGAATACTTCATTACCCCAAGAAAAGACTCTGCTCCCCTTAGCCATCAGCCCTGTCTCCCCCTCTCTCCCGGCCCCCGGCCACCACTCATCTGCTTTCTGGTTGGAGACCTGTCTCCTCCAGACATCTCGGATGAGCCCTGCATCCGTGGGCCTTTGTGCCTGGCTCCTTCCTCCTTGTGTAATGCTGTCAAGGGCTGTCACGTTGCAGCATGTCCCAGCATTTCATCTCCTTTTCCTGTCGAATATTCTCTTGCGGGACTGTACCACATTTTATTTATCCATCCTTGAGTAATGGGTTGTTTTTCTCTCTCACATCCTTATCCCTGTCTCTCCTTTCTCCAATCCAGGCCGTCTTTAATATCACGTTTGATGTGAATCCTGATGCAGCCCTTGGAAAAAGGCTTCTCCTCAAGGCCAACGTCACCAGGTGCGCCGTGCCCGGCCTCCCAAGCATCCTCCCCTTCGATGTCCCACACCCTGCCCAGGCTGGACCTTTGTCTTCTCCTCACTGGTTGTCCCTTCAGTTTATTCATTCATTCAACAAACTAAACCAGCTGAGCACCCACCATATGCCGGTGCTGGGGGGACAGCGATGAACAAGACAGCTGCCCTCACAGAGGCCACAATTTAGGGACAAAGATAGATGATAGAGGTGACGATTACAATATAGTGTGAGGTACAGTGTCCAGTGTCCCGGGAGCCTGTGTTGAGAGACGTTCTTGAAGAAGATCTCTTTAGGCTGTGAGTTAGCCAAGCAAAGGCACGAATTGAGGGAGGGAAGGAAGACAGAAAGAAGGAAGCAGGTGCAAGCAAAGCCTGGAGCTGGAAAGGTCAGGCTGTGTTTAAGTGTGGCCTGAGCCATAGTCCCGGGTTGGGGAGCTTGTTGGATGTGTGCCGTGTTGTCAAATGACTAGTGAGTGTCACCGGGACATTGGCAGTTTAACTTGGGAGTGACATGATGATACTTACCTGCTAGAAAGATCACCCTTCAGGAGGTGTGGAGGGGGTGGGAATAGTTTTGAATTCAGGGACCGGGGAGAAGAGGTTCTGCAGATATCCAAGTGAGGAGAGCTGGGCCTGGGCTCAATGGTGCTGATGGGAGGGAGCAGTAGGACTTGGTGGTCTGTCACAGGTGAAAGGAGAGGGAGAGGGAGAAGGCAGAGTCTCTCCATCCTCAATAGCTGACCAGGTTACAGGGGTTAAGTCTCAGCACTAGCAAGCTTTTGCCAGCCACTGTGGCCTAAGTTCGATCCCCGGACAGGGAGCTGACCACATGGCACAGCAGACCTCTCCTGCCTCGCCTGCTGCTCCCCTCAGCAGCGTATTTCAGTCAGTCTGCCTGTTCTGCTCCCCACTGACTCTGGTGAATTCTTTCACCCATACCTCTGGCCTACACCCCTGTTCTTGTATGCATAAATAAATTTTAAAAATCTTAAAAAAAAAAAAAAAGCTGACCAGAGTCATTTCCCCTCAGTGAGAACAACATGCCCAGGACCAGCAAAACCGAGTTCCAGCTGGAGCTGCCTGTGAAATACACCGTCTACATGGTGGTTGCCAGGTGCTGGCTTCTGGGCTTCGACTCAGCGTCCCCCAGGCTGGACACAGGCTTGTGCATCTGTGTGTGCAAGTCTGTGCACATGTGTGACTCTGTGTGTGTGTCTGAGGATATATGTTCATGTGTGATGTGTGGATGCGTGTGTTGGTGTGTGTGATCCTGCACACCACCTTGCTCCCACCCTCTCAGGGAAGCCTCACACATGTGCCTGTGTACCCCCTGATATGTGTACCCCAGAGCTGCCTCCCAGGATACCCCTGATGTTCTGTCCCCTTCTTCCTCCCATCAGCTATGATGCCTCCACCAAATATCTCAACTTCACTGCCTCAGAGAAGACCAGCCGGGTGGTTCAGCATCAGTATCAGGTGGGGAAGGAGGCCTGGGGGTGACAGGAATGTGCATCCCTACCGCGTGCCAGGCTTTGTCCCTGGTCCTCTCTCTCGATGCACACATTAGCACAAATACCTATGTGTACAGACACATAATTAGCTCAGTTTATCCTCACAATGACATGACAGAGGCGCTATCATTTATAAGAAATTGGTGTTCAGGGAAGTTAACAGAACAGTTTCCCTGCTAGTAAGGGGAAGGGCACCACCTGAGACCAGCTAGACTGCTCTGGAGTGTGTCACTACTGCTCCCCACTCCCTACCCCAGAAAGCGTCATGAGGCAACACAAGGGTCTGCGGGGCCTTTTTCAGGGGGCTGGGCTGGGGGGAGGCTGATTCTCATTGCTGGTGGGGGCAGAGCCCTGATCCCGCCTCCCACATGCAGTTCCGCAACCTGGGGCAGAGGAGCCTCCCCATCACCGTGGTCTTCTGGGTCCCTATCAAGCTGAACCAGGTGGCCGTGTGGAACGACCCCCAGGTCATCTCCGAGGTAAGCCCAGCTGGCCTGAAGAGAGAGCCCAGCGCTCCCCTGCTGTTCTGGTCTTCCCCGAAGTCTCCTCTCTGTTGGATTTCGGAGCCATTTCTGCCTGCTCCTGCACGGAGGCCACCTCGCCCTCTGTGTGGATTGACCTCGTTTCTCTGTCTTCTCATGGCGTCTCTCTCCTCAGTACATCTCCAGTAAGTGCAGCAAGGAGCAGGTGGTTCCTCCTCGCTCTGACTTCCTGGAGCAGCTTAAGAAGGCCCCAATGCTGGTGAGGATGAGCCCCATCCTGGCCTCGGGCCACATGCAGACCCGTGCTGTGCCTTAGGGGCCCAGCGCCTTCCCCGGGTGGAGCACGCAGGCCTGGCCCGCGCCCAGCTGTCTGAGTCCTCTCCTCCCTTCCCAGAACTGCTCCGTCGCCATCTGCCTGAAAATCCAGTGTAAGATCCCATCCTTCGGTGTCCAGGAGGACTTCACCGTCACCCTCAAGGGCAACCTCTCCTTTGATTGGTATATCCAGGTAAAAGGGGGCCGAGGCTCAGTGGGCACAGGTGGGCCCTGCAGGGGCCGCGGGCCCAGTTCCCACACTGCCTTTTCCACAGACTCCACATAACCACCTTCAGCTCGTCAGCACTGTGGAGATCTTGTTTGACAGGTCCTCATTTGCCCTGCCTCTAGGACAGGAGAACTTTGTGAGGGCCCAGGTATCTGTCATGGGTGCAAGGGACCACTGGGGGGAGAGGGGAGGCTGGGTTGGTGCAGAGAGCGAGAGAGAGAGAGAGAGAGAGAGAGAGAGAGAGAGAGAGAGAGAGAAGTGAGGACGGGGATGGGGCATAAGGAGGGACTGGGGGTTCGTCACTGGGTTCTAATTGGGCACCCTTAGAAATCTAGAGTCTGTGTCCCCTGCTGTACCTCTCCCCTTCTCCCCTCCGCAGACAGAGACCAAGGTGGAGCCATTTGAAGTACACCGACCTGTCCCCCTTATCGCGGGCAGCTCAGTGGGGGGGCTGTTGCTCCTGGCCCTCATCACCGCTGTACTGTACAAGGTATCCCCAGTGCCCCTTGCCTGCTCCCCGCGCCCTCACTGCTTCTCACTGGGCAGCTCCTTCGCGGGTCCCACTCCAGGGGGGCTGCTGGCTGTGTGAGCCGGGGCAAGTTGCAGAGCCTCTCTGTGCCTTAGTTTCTTCACCGTGAGCTCTGTAGACAGCAGTTCCCTCCGCCCTCTCCTCCCTCTCCGCTCCTCCTCCTTCTTCACTGTTTCCCTCCCTGTGCTCACCCCACCTCCACTGTCTTCCCCTGCCTGCTCCCTGGCTGCAGTGCCCTGACTCCTGTCTCTGCCCCCGCAGGTCGGCTTCTTCAAAAGGCAGTACAAGGACAAGATGAGTGAAGCCACAGCTGAAGCTGCCCCGTCCCAGTAACGCTCCCCTCCTGCCCCACAGGATTGTCTGGCCCAGCACTGGGCTCCCGGGCTGCTGGACAGATGCGTCCTGTAGGCGACTGGGGCAGCGGCGTCCGTGCAGGAAAGACCTGCTTGGGTCTCCATCCGGGCGTGTGTGCGTGCCGGCGTGCGCATGAATGTGTGTGAGTTGTGTGTGTGGCTCAGATGTCTCGGGCACGGGGAAAGTGCGTTCAACCTCTCAGGCAGAGGGGGGTGGCTTGGGCCTCCCTTGGGGGGATGAAGGTGCGGTTGGCCTTCCTCTGGACATAGGTGATGGCAGCTCTTGTAGGTGGACATACAGGGAAATGCAGCAGAGCCTCTCCCTGCTGAAGGACGTGCGGCTCGCATTGTGGACAAGCACGCTGAGTGGCAGCAACCCCCGCAGCGGGACTGAGCCTGCCCGAGAAGCCCGTGGAACCAGCATCTGGTCGGCTGGCAGGATCCTGCCGAGGCCATTCCACTAGAGCCAGGCTGTCCACTGAGCAAGGATGCACCTCCCTATGTCTAGCCATTTATTTATTATTTTAACGTTACTTTTCGCTATTTGAATGGATAAACCTGTCCGTAGAGAAACCAAAAGACTCAGGAAAGTGTGTGGTGAAGTCTCCAGCCTGTTGCCCCAGCTGTTCAGTTCTCTCCTAAAGGGCAGTCAAGATTGTGTATTTTGGGGTCTCCTTCACGAAGATTCCAGGCGTATGCAAACACGTGCGTGTGTGCACGCGTAAGCACATGCCCCCACACACAGCTTTTTTACACAGAAGTTACCATATGTCATTTACACTGTTCTGCACATAGCTTTTAAAATTTATATAGCTCCGACGTGGTTTCATATCAACACATTAAGTACTTTTGCATTCTTTGCTAGAGCTGCATAATATTCCATTGTGTGGGTGAATCATGCTGTATTTCACCAGGCTCCTTTTCATATGTTATTTTCAACCTCTTACAATTGCAAACAATGGTGACTTAATCAATTGAATTTGTGCCTTTTTGGAATATGTGTAAAGATAAATTATAATTTTATAAATTATAAATTTAAAAGATAAATTTAAAATATATATAAATTTTCCCAAAATTTAGGGAAAACTTTCTTTAAGAGCGGCCATAGGACGTACCAATAGAAGAACAGCATGAGGCATAGAGGAGAAGGCAATGAGTGTACCACTGTGCACCGCTGGAGGGTAACCCCAAAGAGGGGTTCTGGGCAATAGAGTAGAACAACCCGACAACCTGGTCCCAGCGGAGGAGAGAAGGAGCTGGGGGGTGCATCCCCCAGCACCACTGAGTTACTGGCCAAGGACTGCTCTTGGTGGGAAGGGGGTTCAGTCCCTACCCTGAATCTGGGCAGAGTAGACTGCGGTGTCCACAGGGGTAGAGGTCACACCAGTGGGAAGTTTGGAGGTGGCGTAGCTCCTGGCTGAGCCCACGGGGCTCCAGGCAGAACCCTGACAGCCTTTGCTACCCATGGCCTGTGTGGGTAAAGTTTTGGCAGGTAGGCCTCTCCCTCTTCAAGAGCGCGCTCTCTGCCCCTCTCACATACCTTCCCCGATGCAGTCACCACTGTGCCCACTTTCACATGTACCCTTTCTAATGTTCATGCTAGTTCTGCTCAGTGGCCACCACTTCCTCTTTCAGCGTAACTGATTTTCACTTATGAGGCATCTGAGGCTGAGAGAGAACAAACCAATTACCTGAGCCCTTACAAGTACAAAGGGAATGGACTCCAAACCCAACTGACTCCACAGGTGTGGGAGACAGTGGCTGTTGCTTAGCTGTTACAGTGCTAGGTGGACCTCATGAAATCGCTGGCATGTTCGTTGACAAGAATGGCGATTCCCAAGAGTCAGTGAGGTACAAGAACATCCTGGCTTCAGGGGACGTCTGTCCCAGACATGACGGGCAGGAACACGGGCTCAGTTCCACTCAGGGATGTAAGGGAAGGATCCCCAGGAGAGGCAACACCTGGCTCAAGTAGGGGCAGATTTCCAGTCAGAGGTAGCACAGGCGAGGCTGGGGCTTTGCAAGCCAGAGTGAGGTGTTTTTGATTTTATTCAAGTGCAACATGATGTCACCAAAAGGTGAATTGCTGAGGCCCTGGGGACACCGCACTGTATCTCACCTTTAGAGGTGTGGGCATGGTTTCCTCCCCTGACTTAAAAATTCATTAAAAATATTTTTCATCTTCCTTCAACGGGAAGATATGAGAGTGCAATCTCTCTCCAAGCCCTTAACTGACCCAGGAAAGTAAGGGGCCCTGTCTCTCTAGTGCCCTGTCTTCGGAGGGGCAGTTAAGGTCTTGTGGGCTCAGAGTCCATGCTGTTATCTTTAAGTTGAAAGTTTGTGCTGAATTCTGCCAGATAAGAGCTTTATGATGGGTCAGGATGCACATAATTTCTAGAGACCAATGGCCCTCGTATGATTACAAAGTTACTTATAAACAGGCCCACAAATCTCTGGCGAAAAGCAGCCAAAACCTTGTTTCAGCTTTGGGAGCCCTTGCTTCAGATAGAGAAATCCCTTCAGTCTCCATCCTGCTTTTCTCACTTAGTAAAAGGGCTCTGATGGGGCTGCCATGGTGGACCATCTGAATTCAGAGCCCCTGAGAATTGTGCCTCCTGCACCCCACGCCTTTGCAGTGTCACATGGCTGCTCCCCTGCTCACATGGAGGCGTCTATTCCCCTACCTCATTGAGCTGGACTGGTCTGGGGTTGGCACTGGTCAACAGAATGTGCCAGAAGGAATGTCAGGTGACTGCAGAGACTTGGGCTTAAGGAGCATGCAGTTTCTGCCTTTGCCCTCTCAGAACACTGAGACCACCTTGCTGGGACCACTCTGGCCTACTGGAGCAGCCAGATGCAGAAAATAATGGTGCCTCCTCAGCCAACAGCCCAGCGGCATGTGTGAGAGGTGACCACCATGGCCCTTCCAGCCCCATCTGGCTGCCCGTGGCTGCAGCCAACAGCAGTCCAACAAGAGACCTGCCCAGATTGGCGCCACGCGGAACCGCGAGAGACAATGAATTGCCGATGCTCCCGTCACTGTGTTGTGCAGGGATTGTGAAACAGCACCTGCTCCTGTGTGACAGCAGGCACTGCTCTCCCCCCAAGCTCTTGCTGGTCCTGGAAGTGAAATTTGTAGTAAAGCTGAACCACTCTTGACGGTGTTTCTACCCCAAGTCCTAGCACTCCGGTCTCCTCGTCACCACTCATGGTCTGTGGCTGGTGCCCAAAATGAAAGGACTAGGAGTGTTCCCCTCTGAGGTCAGAGAACGTATTTAAAGTGACCTTGGACCATGGGGCCTAGCCCTGGCCTGCCTCTGCGACTCACCTTCTGCTCCGGCCCTTCCCTCTCGACCTCATAGTTCCCCAATGTGAACATGCTTGGGGGGGCGTCAATCAGGACCCTATGGAGAGTGACAGGGAGTGTGTGAGTAGGGACGGCTGGTGTTAGGCCTCCCCTTGGCCAGCAGGGCACATAGCAGCAAGGAGCTGTTTCCCATCTTACTTCCCAGGGGTGGCCCATCGGGCAACCTTTGCCCAGAACTCACTTCCTCTCCTCCTTCGCTGGACTCTGGGCTCAGCTTCAGTGCTCCTTCTTCTAGGTTTTCCTTCTTCGCTCTGCTGGAAAATGTCTGCCTCTGCCCCACCAGGGCCACGTCCAGCGGTTGGAGTCAGTATACCAGTGATTCCTGTTTACCGTGAAGAACCCTGAAAGAGTCCACAGACTGAGCCCCTGTTGTGTTTGCCGAGTTGTCGAAAGAAGGAGCATGAGATACAGCCTGGTGTCTGCCCCAGGGGCACTTTTAGGATAAGTGATTCATGGGCCTCCCTGGTGGCGCAAGGGGTTGAGCACAGCACTGTGAAGCTTTCCGCAGCCTCTGTAGCACAAGGCCCAGCCAGGGAGCTGCCCACATGATGCAGCAGACCTCTCCCATCTCGCCCGCACTCCCCTCAGCAGTGTATTTCAGTAGATCCATCTGTTCTGCTCCCCACTCTGTCTCTGGTGAATCCTCTCATCCTCCGCACCTCTGGCCTATACCCCAGTTCTTATATGCATAAATAAATAAAATCTTAAAATAAAAAAAGTGAAAAGGATAAGCGATTTGAATAAGCTTTGCCCTTACGTCTTCCCAAACACAGACAGCTCTGGCTGAACTAGCTCCGTCAGATCAAGGGCTTGCTCTGAAGTTATGAACTTGTTTCTCCTCTGCCAATCAGCCAAGTTTGCGAGAAACCAACCTCCGTTAGTTAACTAAAAATTATAAAAATCAACTAGATGTCTCTTTTGTTAAAAAAATAAAAGGTAAAAAAAAATTTAAAAAAATAAAATAAAATAAAAGCTATGTATTCTGTACATGTGATTTGTCGATATAAATTGAGGCCAAAACCAAAGGGTGAGGACCAGTCGCTCTGAGAAATCTTATATTGGCCTTCTGGCCCAGGTTTTCACTTGGTCTCTGAAAAATCTCTTTAATAAATTTCTTCTTTGGGCCTCCCTGGTGGCGCAGCGGTTGAGTGCTGGGTTGCGAAGCTGCCCGCAGCCTCTGCAGCGCCGGTTCGATCCCCGGCTGCTCCCCGGCCACCGGAGGAGGGTCCTGCATGGCGCGCAGACCTCTCCTGCCGCCCGCTGCTCCCCTCAGCAGTGTACTTCGATCCTTCTGCCTGCTCTGCTCCCCACTCTGGCTCTGGTGAATTCTCTCACCCTCCCGCGCTTCTGACTGTACCCAGTGCTTGCATAAATAAATAAACAAATCTTTAAAAATAAATAAATAAATAAATTTCTTCTTTGCTAAACTTTGACTGCACAGTGGTGGTTTTTACGGTCGACTCTCCTTACCTCCTGGTGGAGATAATCTCGCCTCTCCCACGCTGGGCAGAAACCTGTGCTGCCTCTCTGAAGATTGCATTTCCAGAGGGTGGAAAGCCCCAGGACAGAATCAGAAAAGGGAGCATTGTGCCTGTGTTGCGTAAGTGCGTGGGTGAACCTGTTGTAGAGCAACCCTGATACAAAACAGGGTGCCTGACTGTGGGTCCTCACCCGCGCGCTTAAAAGGACTTATCAATGCTCTACTGCAGGCACACGCGAAAGGTTAATAAAAGGTTTGTTTACAAGGGAAGGGGAAATGAGGAAATGTACAGCTCAGGGAGAAAAGTGGGAGACAAAGTTTTAAATGAGTCCTACCCGATCCGCCGATCAGGAATCCCAAAATGGCGCTCTGAGAGCTGGCCATGAGCCAGGAGCTGTGTAGCCAGGAGGCGAGCGACAGCGAGCCAGCCCAAGGCCCATGTGTTTGGTTTTTATATCCAACCTGGCTGCCCAACTCCACCCTCAGGTCCCAGCCACCCTCCCTTTGGTGGTGACGGGATTTGTCTTTCCCAATGTCTTGATGGCTTTAATCTGGAGTGGGGGTGTTGTAGAGCATGGAGTCCACAAAGCCTGTATGGGATTAGCTCAGGACATCCTTTCCCCCTAACAATTCCCCCCTTTCACTTTGTGCCACCATTTCCATGGTGATGAAGATCAAACATATGGATGCTGGGATATAGTCTCAGCTGAAAAATTTCCAGGGTTCCAGTGTGAAAGAAAACCAGTCCCTCCAGGTATTGTCCATTGTGGAAAGCAAAAGTCCTCCAGTCCTGGAAAAACAGTTCATCAGTCCAAGCCAAAAAAAAAAACATCTGGAGGCGTTAGCCAGAACAAGACAGCAAATATATCAAAATCACAGGAAAAAAAATCTTAAAATGGTTCAACTTATGTAAAAACAAATTCTCTCAACCTTGATCCCAAATTTTTCGAACAGCATAGCAAAAGTTTGCAAACTAAATCTACTTTTAAACCATATTGCCTATTTTTGCACAAAATCACAGGGCAGAATAACTAAGCAGCAATTTTTAGCTGGCTTCGTTGGAATACTCCATATAGGATCAGAGCGAACTGTTGACATCCGGTCCATGTAGGCTTCTGGAACAAGTTGGTCTCATCAGACTCTACCTGGGCTTTCCTCTTCTTGAGGGTACCAGGGACTTTTTGTTGGCTGGGCTGTCCAGTCCTGCCAATGGAGGCAAGCTTCCTCACCTTCTTTGGAGGTCTCTGGAACCCTAAGAACAAAGCAAACAGGTTCTCCTCTTCTTGGTTCAGCTGTTTCAACTTTCTGGAAGAACTCCACACAAAGCCAGACAATGAAACTTATGTCCAATTTTTTTCAGTTTATGCAAACAAAATCCCTATGGAAGTTATGCAAAAACAGACTCTGAGATAAGTAGTAAAAGATTACTGCCACTATTTTTATGCTGTGTTGGTATCAAGGGGAGAGAAAATGCAAACACAAGTTAGCTTTGTTGGAAAAAAAAATTGCAACCTTGCTGCAGATCCTGGTCACCAAAACAAGAAAACTTTGTGGATTTAGAACAAAATGCAAAAAAAATCATCAGTATTATGCCAAGGAAAACTTAGTAAATATCAGGCGTATTTCCAAGTCTATTCAGTCCTTAGTAGGAAATTTTTACTCTCAACAGTTCCATCAATAGGAATCTGTTGAGAAACCAACAGTCTTGGTTTCCCAGTTTCCTCTTCTCATGCCTTCTATCCAAAGACACGGAGCTCAAACATCTTTCCCTATGTCCCAACATGTTTCTTCAGGACCATATAGCATCCGACCATATAGTGTCACTTTATCTAACTCCTGAGAGACTGAATACACAAGCAGGTGACAGGTGGGTCAGAGGCCGCTGAGCTACCACCTGCAGCAATCAACCAAAGAAGCTGCTACCTGTCAGTCAGATTCGTGGTCAGGCTACCAGCTCCAGCAGCTGGTGCAGGAGGCCAAGCAGAAAGAACTGAAACAATTGGCCTTCTGTCCAGCCTTGGCTGGTAACTGCAATCTCTGCTAAACTCTGTCTCTGCTTTCACCATAAGCGCCAGCCAGAGAAAGCCAAGTGTGCTCCCCTAACCATCACATAGGGTGCCCAGATTCTAATCGGCCGGCTTGCAGCTTCCCCAGACCAGCCACTTTCTGCCAATGAGCGTTGAAACGTTCCCTCTTTTCTACTATTGTATAAATCTTACCCTCTCCTGCATCCTGCCCAAGTCTCTGCCAAAATGGTGGCCGACTTTCTTGCTAAGGCAAGATCTCACCTGTTCCCGTTCGGGTGGTCGTTGTTTATCTCCACACCCTCTGGTCCAGCTACTGTGGTAAAAAATAAATCTGGCTATTTCCTTCCCAGAATCTCTGGGGGCATTCCCATTCTGACCTGGACTTTGAGGAACAGTTGCTGAAATCATTCCTTCCATCTGCCTCTCTCCCTTATTCACCCCTCCCCACCGCCCACCCACCCACTGAAGTTCCAGACTCTGAGTAAATGTGATTGAATGTGCTGGTTTCTAGGTTCTGTGGTATAAACGTTTGCCTGCTGAGAGCAAGCTTGCTATCACATTAGGGCTAAGATCTGAGGTGGAGCAAGACGCCAGCTCAGACCCTCCTAGCTTAGCCCTTCCTGGCCCGGGATCTCCAGGAAATCAGAAATCAGGAATGTCTGCTCCTCCGAGCTCCCACCCCACCTACTTAGGCCCTCTGGCTCTTTCCTTTTGCCCTAAAAAGAGACTAAGAAGAAACCATTCTATAGTTACTAGAAGCTGTCTGGGCCCCTCCCATAGGCCTCTAGTTTAGCATCAATGTCCCAATTTCTGTGTTGGTGCCAGAGGGGCATAACTGCCTCCTTCCCTGAGACTTGTCTTTTGAGCCCTCCGCCTGGAGGAGGAGCAGTGAGCGGCCAATGACAGGCTGACACAGTGGGTCAGGCCCCGGCCTTAAGGTGGGGCCCATTTAGTGGTGCCATTTCAGAACTTCCCCCGGGATCAGGCAGAAAATGGGGCTCACAGTCCTCTCCTGACGCTAATCCAGTTCTTACAAAATTCTTCACACCCGCCCAGTGAGGTAGCTATTGTTGTGCCCACCTTGCAGGAGAGGACACTGACCGCTGGTGAAGTTATGCTCACTTGCCCAAGGTCAGGTGACGTTCCAGAGCTCTGGCTTCACCCCAGCTCTGCCTGAGGCTAGGACCGAGGGTGGCTGGGCGTGTTCTCTCCCAGTGAAAGCAGGGTGCTGTGAGGCGGCCACCGGCACTCAGACGCAGCCTCTTTCAGCCACATCCTCTCGCCTGTCTCTCTCTCTCCCTGTTTCCCAGGGATTTGTCTCCACTTTCCCTTTTCTCCTGTCTTTATTTGACAGACTTTAAGTACAAATAAACTACAGTAAGTCCTCACAAAAGGTTCTTGAAACGATGTATAGCGAGACCGGTTGGATCACAGTAATTGATGTGAACAAGAGTTCCTACAGCATATTTGTGGTCACAAAATCACCACCAAACTTCTAACTAAAGACCCCAAACACTCTAACGTGAAGTAGTCATTTATATTCATTCATTCATCCCCTATTCATCCTTCCTTATTCCAGTTCAGGTGTGGTGAGGGCTGGGGGCCAGGGAGGAGCAGAGCTTATCCCAATAGCTCAGGGCATAAGTGGGGACCCACCAGACAGGAAGCCCTTCCATCACGGGCACGTCACCACACACACTGTCTCTCAGACGGGGGCAAGCCAGACACACCCATGCCCCTGGTGTGCATGTCTTTGGGGTGGGGGAGAAAGCAGAGCACCCAGAAAAAAAATCCCTCGACAAGGGGAGAAAGTGCCAGCCCCACGCAGATAGTGGCCCTGGCTGGAAATCAATGTTTTCCATCAACCTTGTAGCGAAATGTTGAACAAAATGACATTATTTGGGGACCTACTGTACTACGTTCTCGCGCGGGCTCAGCTGCTTGCCTGCTGTGCGGCGGGCAGGAGCAGCCCTGGAGGGCTCGGGATTTGCCCGTGTGCAGACCTGAGCCCGCCGCCTTCCCTCCCCGCACCCGCTGCCCCAGTGCTTTCCTTGTCCACCAGCCACTTTCCTCCACTTGGCTTCTTTGCTGCAGCCTTCTACTCAAACTAAACAAATCCCTGTCTCATCCTAGATTTGTGCAGTTAAAATTTGTTTGCCTCCTAGGAAGTCTGCTACTGCTTGTCCTGAGGCAACCTTCTGATTGTGCAAACAGCGAGCTGGACTCAGGGCCACCTGGCTGAGCACTGGGTCCATCAAATCTGTGCAGAATCCTCTTCCACCCACCCAATACCTACCCGCTCACTCACCCACCCACCCAACTTCCCACCCATTCACCCACCTAACTGCCTACCCAGCACCCACTCACCTACCTGTTCACACAACCCATCTTCCTTCTCCTCGCCCTTTCTTGCCTACAACTAGCAGACAGGTGCTGACCCCCAGATGTCTACTCCAGGCTTAATGGCCGCTGCTGGGGACACAAGCAGAAATGAGTATCTGCTCTCAACAGGCTCTCATCAAGAGGGTGCCCCTCTCTCCCGGAGCCCTCAACCTATACCACTGCAGCAACGAGCAGCAGCAAGGGTTGTTCCCAGGCCATTATTCTGCTGCAACCGTGACCAAGCCCAGAACTATTGGATCTTCTGTACAAAAAGTTACCCTGCTGGGAAGCAGGTTACCACTCTAACTTCATTCACTCATCGAGTAGAGATTGGATGCTTCCTGTGTGTGCAGGGGGTGCTGGGGCCATAGAGGTTAGGAGGAGACAGGCCCAGGACTAAAGAAGCCCACGTTCCTACTCCAGTCCCAGGACATCAAGGCGTTCCATTGAGTTATTTTTTTCAAGCATTTTTTTCAAGACTCACCGAAGCAGAACTAATCACGTCCTCGGGTCTTACGGGTCACATCTGCCTAGTGAAACTTCTGATTTGAATGCATCAGAATAGTGTCCCCTGACATGTATGGCTTTTTGAGGGCCTGACATCTTTTTCATATTTGCTTTGTTTCCCAGCAACCAGCCCTTAGTCTGGAGCGTGTGGGCAGCTCTTACAGCGGGAGGAACACAGGTCACTCGGGGTCAGGTGGAGGGGAGAGGAGGAAGCAATATTTGCAGTGTGGTTAAGGCGTCAGTGTCTTAGAACTTTGCACTAGCTGGGCAACCTGAGACAAATGACACAATTTCTCTGTGCCTCAATTCCTTATTTGTAAAATGGGGATTACTAGCAGCCCCGCTCCACCAGCCCCATAGGACTGTCATGAGGATTCAAGGAGATAACAGACCCAGTGCACAGTGCTGGGCACGCGAGGCTGATTCCAGCTCCTTGGTTCTGGCCTGAAGATGTTATAGTCCAATGCTTGCTTCTCCCTTCCAGGCCCCAAGCTCCAGCCAATGGCCCAAATCCTCCAATGCACCCATCATCCATCATACCAAGAACCCCACGCTCTGGGGCTCAGGAATTCAGGGAGAACCAGGTGCTTTGGAGAGGAGCCTCTTAACCTCCGCTGTGTGTGTTTCTACACTATAGACTTAAAATGAATTCTGTTTTGAGAAAATTCAGGGTAAGGTGATGGGTTGTCCTTCAAAGACAGAAGTGAGACAGATCGCATGTAGCAAGAGGAAGGGCAAAAATTTTAGGGAAAATGTCCTGTGGGATGGACTGAGGTATCTGAGGGCTTTTGCCCACCAGATTTCTGTTCTCTTTCCATCTAGAAACAGCTCAGAACAGACCCCAAATACTCAGTTCCTGAATTCAAGTAACTTCTGCCCTGGGCTGTCCATGGCCCCCACCCACTAGTATGTGGCCCATTGTATGCAGCCCCTACCCTGCTGGAAACTTCTTCAGTCAGCACCACTGGGTGTATGGACAGAACAGAGTGACAGAGGTGAGTCAGGAATGCTAGAGTGGGAGAGGCTTCCTCAGACACTTCCCCTGCCCTTAACTCGCCACAGGCTCTGAACACCCTGGGGTGCCTGAGGACACGACTGGACGTGATTGACTCATGGTCCCAGGGGCCTGAGGACATGTGTGACTTGGGTGTCCACGCCCTCCTTGCTTATATCATCCCCCTCAGCTGCCATCTGTTTTTAGGGAAGGTCACAGTCATCATTCACTGAAATGGGGTGAACTTTGGACACCCTAAGGTCCTGGCTGGAGCCTTGCGCCCTCATCTGTAGAATGGATAGTGATTGTGAGATTAAGGACACATCCTGTTCTACATTTTTATAACCACATTGTCTTTGCCAGAGCGAGGCATGTTCTCACCTTGACTTTTCTCTGCTTAGAATTTACCAGCTAGGTCTGAAGTGTTGTGACCAATGCTGGGCAGCTTGAGAGAAGAGACGGTGTCCTAGTTGTCTGGTATTCCATCTCCTCCCTCACCCACCAGCGCTGGAACCCAAGTCTGAGGAGAAGGGGCAACGTGAAGGCCTGGATTTAAAGGCCTGGGCCTCTGGCACTCACCCTGTCCCTATGACCAGCCCTCAGTTTCCCACTCTTTTGATTTGAGTCTTCTTTACAGAATTTGGGCCACTTCTGCTTTCTCCTTATTGGGTTTTTCTGTCACAATTTCCTTTTCAGAATTTAACCTTCCACCAGACTACTCTTCATTTCTAAGAATTCTAGGGCCTTTCCCCAGCCACACTGTGTCTGAGGTCTCTTCAGACTGCTTACCTCGGGGTGATATGGCTGCCCACATTCCTCTTGCCCAGTGTCTCTCTTCCATGCAGCCTGGCCTCCCTCAATACCTTGGCGTGGCCCACTCGAGGGTCCCCGACAGCTCCGTTCCCAGATCCAGGACGTCCTCATTTCTCACCTCACTTCACTTCTGGCATCTGGCAGGGTGTGACATTGTTCATGTTCCTTTTCTCCAGGCAGTTCTTGCGGAACCTTCTCTTGCTTGTGCTTCCTTCTCTACCCTCGAGGCTCTTTCTCAATCTTCATGGGCTCCTACTCTGCTGCCAACATTGGCCTTTCTCTGGGACCTGCCCAGGCCCATCTTTCTCCTCCCTTTTCACATCCCCACCACCCCCAGTTCTCATCTACCACCTGTGCTGATGCTTCCAAGACTCATTTCCAATCTGGATTTTTCTCCAACTGCCCAAATGCCTGCAAGGACACCTCCTCCCAGAAGCCCCTCCACCCCCTCACCTTCCACGATAATCATCACAGCAGAGTCGTGATGACAGCCAAAGCATGTCTCTTCCTAATTCAACCTTCCCAGTAACAAAGGCGGTGCATACTTTTATTATCACCACCACTTTGCCGATGAGGGAACGGAGGCATAGAGAAGGGGAGAGAGTCCAAGCTCGTAAATGCCACATTTTTATTTTCTCAAAAACAAAGTTGGTCTTGGGCCTCCCTGGTGGCACAGGCGGTTGAGCGCAGTGCTGTGAAGCTGTCCGCAGCCTCTGCAGTGCCAGATCGATCCCCGCCAGCCTTGGAGCAATCCACATGGTGAGCAGACCTCTCCTGTCTCCCCCGCTGCTTCCCTCAGCAGGGTATTTCTTCAGTCTGCCTGGTCTGTTCCCCACTTTGTCTCTGGTGAATCCTCTCACCCTCCCATGCATCTGGCCTGTACCCCTGTTCTTGTACAAATAAAATAAATCTTTAAAAAAAAAAAAACAATGAAGTTGGCCTTGCCCACCCCTTCTCCCCTCCTCATTATTCTCTAATTGAAGGACCGTCACCATGGATGTCCATTTGTGACCAGTCTCCAGTTCACCTCCATGGCCATTAGCTACCTCACAGCCCTCATCATATCCCTACCGACTGATCTGTCTGCAGCTAGTTTCCAAAGAAAACATACCCCATAGGGCATCTTTGTAGTTTTCCAGAATTTACATTTGAAGATCAGCTTTGCCAGTTTCCTCCAGTGCTTTCTACTGCTCTCAGGATACAGCTCGCAACATACCTTAGGGGGTTTCCTGGATCTGGGGTGCACTTCCCCTTCCTCTCCTCCTCCACAGCCCTGACCTCATCTCTCACCACTTCTCATTCTGTTTCCCATCACGCGTTTCCCCAAAGGTTCTCCTGTCTCAGCTTTCTTCCACATTTGGCTATTCCTGCTGAAGTACTCTCTAATAGTCAGTTAGCTTCCAGACTCAGCTCAAGTGCTGCTGCATCCAGGAAGTCTTCCTGGAAGTCCTTACCCACCCAGCCTGAGGGCTCTGGGAGTGTCCCTCCATAGTGCCATCCCCTACCCCCAGATACTATGGGGTCAGTATATTGCCCCCTCATAGTACACTGTTTACACACTTACCTTCTCCGCAGACCCCAGGCTGAGTCTTTGTGGTTTGTGTTATCTCCCACTGCTAGCAAAGGGCGTGCATAATCAGCCTCAAATTTATACAACAAATCAGGCGTGTTGTATAAATGATGACTAAATGAGTGACAACCCACTCCATACATCTTCTAGATGTACGTATGCTTGATTCATTGGAACCTAGAGGTTTTCAGGTCTAAAGTGGGGGATTCTTGCCAGGGTCTCCATTAGGGCCCTGACCCCACCCTGACAACTGCTCCCTGCTCCCCAGGCTAACAGGTGGGGAGTTAAATATTTGCATCTACCCAAGCCGTAATTGGTGAAGCAAGAAAAATCCAAGGTTAGAAAGACAGCCGCTGATAGTTGGGTGTATGCTCTGGGAGGCCCTTGCATACTCCGCCCTCCACCCACCCCTGAGTCATGTCGACAACTTCCTCTCTGACCTCTAACTGCTTGACCACCTCTTTGAACACTTGGCTTAGGAGCTCAGAGGCCCTCACCTGGCCTTCCAGTCATGGCCAGTACCAGGACATCCCTCCTCCTGTTGATGGGTAAGCAGGGCTGAGGGTGTCGGGGTCCAGTAGGACAGAGCTGACAATGCACAATTTGGATTCAGACCAGAAGAAGGATTTGGAATCACAGAGGGTTTGGGACCTGGAGTTTGCCAGGGGAGAAGGGTTTGAGGAACTGCTCTGGGGAGAAATGGAGAGATACCAGAAGAGAGGTCAGTTGCCGGGACAATCCAGAGACTACTTAAGTAGGTGGAACAAGCTAACCTAGTGCTCTGTCCATAGCGCCCCATCCCCAGAACTTTGACCCCAGGCTTTCTTGGCAGGGTGGGTAAGGAGCTTTTTTGAGCTTGGGTATGGGTTTGTGGATATGGAGAACTCGACCTTTCCTGCAGGCCAGGGGGTGAAGAGCTGTCTCTGGACAGAGGAAGGGAGAACATTGGGTGTTGGGAGAATGGCCCCCAAGTGGGGGAGCTGAGCAGGAGGAAGGCCCTTCCCCAAGCCTCTTCCCACCCTCCTCTCCAGGCCTGGCTTCTTCTCTCTGCTTCAATTTGGACACGGACCAGCCAACAATCTTCTCCAAGGACAGTGCCGGGTTTGGACACAGCGTGGTCCAATATGCCAACTCAAGGTGAGGACCGGGTGCTCTGGGCAGCTCCTCTCCCTGTGCAGGCCGCTGTCTCTCCCACACCCAGACTTCCTTCCTGCGTGGTGTGGCAACTCCCCCAGGGCCCAGAGCAGCCGGACTGCAAGCCTGTGCCCCTGTGCCTCCACACTCTCGGCTGACACTCCCTGAGACTCGTTCAGTGCCCGGTCGTGCCCAGACCTCTACCAGCCTTATGAGCTAGGAAGCAATCATTCTATAAATATTGATTGGGCACTTTGGGGGCCTTGGGGGCCAGGCATCCACCAGAGAGGGGAACTGAAATTTCATGGATCTCCCCTTTTCAGATGAAGAAACGGAGGCTCAGTTTTCTTCTGAGAGGTGGCGCAGCTTTGCTCCGGGCCAGTGTGGCTCCAGGGGCCACTCTGTTAATTGCCAGGATCTTCGTCTCCCCCAGGGTAGTGGTCGGAGCCCCCAAGGAGATAAAGGCTGCCAACCAAACAGGGGGCCTCTACCAGTGTGACTACAGCTCGGGCACCTGCAACCCTGTCGCCCTGCAGGGTGAGTGCCACCCCTCCCTGAGGCCCAGGGAGGCCCCACACTGTGGGATACCCACTTCCCACCTTCAGCTCTGCCTGCAGATGGGCTCCCCGATCCCCTCCAGGCCTCCCTGCCCACCGCAGCTCTGTATCCACCCTACTCCCCCACCAGTTCCATCAAGGCCTGGAAGCCCCCTTCACCTCAGACCTCCTTGTCAACCAGAGTTGAGGTAACCCTCACCCAGATCTTACACAACCTCTTCTGTCCTGAGGGTGACCGTGCACATATTTGTCCCCCCAGTGCCCCCAGAGGCTGTGAACATGTCCCTGGGCCTGTCTCTGGCGGCTGCCACCACACCCCCTCAGTTGCTGGTGAGTTGCCTGGGGTCACAGGGGTGTCGTGAGGGGAGGAGTGGAGACCTGGGACTGCAGGGGCTGAGGTCTTGTGGCAGGTGAAGGTGCTGGGGGTGGGGGAGCCAGGATAGCCCCTCCCACCACCCCCTTCTGCCTCAGGCCTGCGGCCCCACGGTGCACCATGCCTGCAGCGAGAACATGCACTTGACAGGTTTCTGCTTCCAGTTCAGCTATCCCTCCTGGCAAGCCCAGAGGGTTCCTTCTGCCCTGCAGGGTGAGTGTTCAGGGCCCCGGGGCCTCCAAGGAACGCACACACATCTGACTGGGGGCGCAGTGGAGCCAGAGATACCCTTGCCAGAGTGGATAAAAAGGGATCTGAAAAAAAAACACCGCTTAGTATAGGGTTCCAAACATGGGCTGGGGAGTCGTGATCTGATTTCACACCTGCCTCATCAGTGCCCATTGCAGGACTTTCCCACGACCTTGCCCTCTCTGGCTCAGTTTCTCCATCTGTCTGATGGTGACGCCCCACACTGAGAGAAATGTAAGGTGACCATGGCCGGGGTTAGCCTAGAGCCCGGTACGCGTGAGGGCTGTTAATGCCAACTGCTGTTATTTTTAAAAAGAAGGGGGTTTATTTTTTACCCAATTTGCCCTGGGGCATAAACAATTGGTTTGTGTATGAGGCTGGGAAGGGGGGAAGAGAGTGCAACAGCCTGAGCAGAGTGCGTGTATGTGCGTGTGCACGTGTGTGTGTATGTGTGTCTAGGGGGTATGTGTGTCTCAGCGTGCATGCGTATGGCCTCCTTGGTGCTGAAGGGGATGGATGGTCAGGAGGTGAGTGAGTTTTTCAGACCTTGGTTTCCCTTTCACACGTGGCCCTTGGGGAGACTAATACCTGGCCACTGAATGGGGTGCTCTTTTGGCACCTCCTGGGCAGTAGAATTCACCCACAGGCACCTGGACTCGTACCAGAACTCTATTCTCTCTGGGATGAGTCTTCTGGGGCAGAAATGGGAAGCTGGGAGTTAGGGGTGAAATGGGATCTCTGCTCTGAGAACGGGGAGAGTCTCCTCTTCTGAGACCATCCGGCAGGGGAGTGGGGGGCCATCTTTATTCTGAGAAGAGCACAGGGGCCGCTTTGTGGCTATTGTCTGGGGGGACATTACAAATATTTAACAAAACTAGAGTTTGGCACTGGCCAGTGAGAACAGACACTGACGAAGGGCTAGGGCAGCGTCTTTCCATTGCTGGATCATGGGGGTGATGGGGGTACGGGGCTCAGGGGGAAATGCTGGACAGCTGAGGAGCCCCTAGATTCTAGAGGGAACCCTTCTGGGCTGGCTGTCCCACGTGAGCAGCTGAATCACAGATGTAGCCCCTCTAGAGACCGAAGGGCCCTGTTCCAGAGATGTTAGGCCTGGGCGGGTGAGGTCTGGGGGCCCCGAGGCTGAGGTCTTGGGCTCTGGGAGTGTCCCTCCATGGCGCCATCCCCTGCCCCCAGAGTGCCCGAAGCGGGAGCAGGACATCGTGTTCCTGATCGACGGCTCAGGCAGCATCGAGCCCAGAGACTTTCAAAAGATGAAGAACTTTGTGACGACTATGCTGAGACAGTTCCCCAGACCTAAGACCCAGGTGTGTCCTCCAGGCGGGAAGGGAAGTCTGCGGGCTGCTGGCCAGGCCTGGGGGAGGGGGTGGGACTCTGGTGAAGCAGCCTCTCCACCCTATGCCCTTCTCCAGTTCTCTCTTATGCAGTTCTCCAACCAGTTCGAGGAGCACTTCACCTTCAGGAAATTCATGGCCAGCCCAGACCCGCTACGCCTGATGGATTCAGTCAGACAGCTAGGCGGGACCACTCATACCGCCTCGGCCATCCGGAGAGTCACGTGCGTCCTGACTTCTCCGGGTCCTTCTCCAAAGCCTTGTCCTTCCTTTGGGCCTGTCTCCATGAAAAAGGGATTAATGGGGAGGAGGGACTGACATTCAACCTCTGGTCTGCTCACCAAGTGGGGGCCAGTGGAACAAGGGCCCACAGGGCAGGGGGACTCTGCCTCATCACAAAGGCAGCAGGGGCCGTGGGCAGCTCTGTTCACAGGCTCTGGACTCTCTTCTTCCCTGACAGGAACAGGCTGTTCAGTGCTTCAGTGGGGGCCCGGAAGGATGCCTCCAAGATCCTCATAGTCATCACTGACGGGGAGAAATTTAAAGATCCCCTGGATTACCCTCAGGTGATCCCCAGAGCCGAGGAGCTGGGCATCATCCGCTACGCCGTTGGGGTAAGATGTGGGGGTGTCCATACAGCTGTCTGCCCTGCTTCCTCTTAAGACAGGTTCGCACTCAGCTCCCTCAGTTTCTCCCGCCTTCAAGATGAAAACTATTCCAGCCCAAAGCAGCCGGGATCCCTTCCCAGCATCCCTCCTCGGTGCTGTCTGAGTCTCCTCTTCTTGGCCTACACACAGTGGGAGGCCTTGGCCCTCGCCCTGGGCCACAGCCTCAGCCCCGCCATGTGGCAGGCTCACATGTGCAGGTATCAGCCCTGTCCTGGGCTTTGCAGGTGGGCGAGGCTTTTCAGAACAGAAGGTCCCGCAGAGAACTAGAAGCCATTGCATCGAAGCCCTCCAGTGAACACATATTTCAAGTGGATAATTTTGATGCTTTGAGAGACATTCAAAACCAGCTGCAAGAGAAGATCTTTGCCATTGAGGGTAAGTCCACGATGGAACGACTGGCTTCAGAAACCCTCACCCGTAAGTGCTTTTCCTCCTTGACCTTGGACACCCGCGTCACTGGCCCCCAGCAGTCAACATTAGAGCCTCCTGGGGGTCAGGTGTCCTTCTCAGCCTGGCTGCGCCGGTCTCTCCCCTGGAAGCCCAGTGTCACGTCTCCCCCCAGGAACGCAGACCACGAGCAGTAGCTCCTTCGAATTGGAGATGTCCCAGGAGGGCTTCAGCGCCGTGTTCATGTCTGTGAGTGGGGCGCCTTTGGGATCACTGACATAGGAGTGGAGGAGAGGCAGGAGGGAAAGAAAGTGGGTGTTAGAGGAGTGGAGGCGCCGCCGGCATCTCTTTGGCACTGGCTTCTGCTTCTCACTCCCACCCGCTCAGCCCTGGCATCCTTCCCTCCCAGGATGGACCCGTTCTGGGGGCCGTGGGGAGCTTCAGCTGGTCTGGAGGTGCCTTCCTCTACTCCAAGGGCATGAGTCCCACCTTCATCAACATGTCTCAGGAGAACGTGGACATGAGGGACTCTTACCTGGGTGAGGAAAGGCCAGGCCGGGGCCCAGGTGGGAGCCGAGCTGCTTGGCACGAAGCCCAGGGGTGGGCGGGGGGAGCCTTTGTGATGAGGCCCGGCCCCCCTCAGGTTACTCCACTGAGCTGGTCCTTTGGAAGGGGGTACAGAGCCTGCTCCTGGGGGCCCCCCGCCATCAGCACACCGGGAAGGTCGTCCTCTTCACCCAAGCGTCAGGGCGATGGAGGCCAGAGGCCAACGTCGCAGGGACACAGGTTGGGCGTGGAGGGAGCCTGAGTGTGGGCAGCGTCTCCAGGGGCAGAGAGGGAGGAGATAAAGGGGTCCTGGGGTCGGGGGGGGGCAGGAGGCAGGGGAGAGGTGGGGCCTGTCCCAGAGGGGTGGCTCTGGCAGGGACAGGCAGGACGACTTCAGGCTCCTCCCCCACCAGATCGGCTCCTACTTCGGGGCCTCCCTGTGCTCTGTGGACGTGGATGCAGATGGAAGCACAGACCTGGTCCTCGTCGGGGCCCCCCATTACTATGAGCAGACGCGGGGAGGCCAGGTGTCCGTGTGCCCCATACCCCCGGGGGTGAGTGGCTGATGGGGCCTGGGCGGGTGGGGTCTGGTGGGGTGAGGGGTCGCCCAGGTTGGGCCTGGCACTGGTTTGTTCCGCAGAGGACCAGCTGGCAGTGTGTGGCTGTCCTCCGTGGGGAGCAGGGCCACCCCTGGGCGCGCTTTGGGGCAGCCCTGACGGTGCTGGGGGATGTGAATGGGGACCAGCTGACGGATGTGGCCATCGGGGCTCCGGGAGAGCAGGAGAACCGGGGCGCTGTCTACCTGTTTCATGGAACCTCAGAACAGGGCATCAGCACCTCCCACAGCCAGGTGAGGCGAGTCACAGATTCTGTTGCCATAACAATCTCCTCCTTGCTTCTTCCTGTATTTTACGCTGCCATCTGGAAAATTGCCTTTTTCCTCATCTTATCTCCTTCAATAAAGGAAATCCTAGCAAAGCAGGCAGCAAGCATAATGTGGAAACACTGACTGGAAAGTACCCTACCGATTGGCTCCTATTTCGGGGTTTCCCTGTGCTGGTGGACATGGACTTGATACTTGAGTAGGCGCTCCACCCTGGCCTTTAAATCCTCCAGGAGCTCTCCAAGGCCCATAGGCCAGTCATTAGCAAGTCCATTTTACAGATGAGATGTGGGGCATGGAGATCAGTGACTTGGCTCATCCAAGGTTTAGAGTGAATCAGGAGTGGTGAGGAGCAGGTTCCAATCTCGCTGGTAACACAGGGCCCTGTCTCCTGCTGGCTCCCTGTCGCCAATCAGTTAGGTCTGGCTGCCATAGTCTGCTGTCCATTCCACCTGCGTGATGCTCTAGGACGCTGTTCCCTCCTGCCAGTAATGCTGCCAGATGCCCATCCAGGCAGGAGCCCTTTACCTGCCAGGCCCGGGAGGACGGCTGACCTGGCCCAAAGTCCAGGAAACCCCAATTAGAACACAGGTAAAGTTTCTGAACCAGCACTTCTCTGGAGATGACAGTCAAAGGACCAATAGGCACATGAAATGGATGCGCCAGGAGATGACAATGAGCCGCCACGCTCCCCGGGAGCACCGGGACCACAGGGCAGAAAATGCCAAGTGTTGCTGAGGATGTGGAGAACTTGGCGTGACTTAACAGCCTGGCAGTTCCTCAGGCTGTTAAGCAGAGTCACGGTGGGGCCAGCAATTCCACTCCTAGGTGTGCACCCAAGAGCACTGAGCACAGATGTCCTCCTGCAAAGCTCGCCACAAATGTTCCCTGCCGCGTTATTCATAAAAGCCAAAACATCTCAAATGCCCATCAGCTGGTGAATAGATGAGTAAATGTTATCTGTCCATACCACAGCATTCAATTCACCATAGCTGGAATAAAACACTAATACGTGCTACCACGTGGCTGAAACTGGAAAATTTGCTGAGGGAGAGAAAAGCACAAAAAAACACACATTGTCTGAGTCCATTTATAGCAAAGGTCTAGAAATGGTAAACCCATAGGCACAGAAAGAAGATTAATGGTTGCTGGAGGTTGGGGGGTCATGAAGGACATGGAGGTGACTGCTAAGGCGTGTGGGATTTCTTTTTTGAGATGAGAATGTTGTACAATTTGGTGACGATGCTAAAAACCACTGGGTTGTGTCCTTTAAAATGTCTCCCATCTCCCTCCCTCCTGGTCCTCTTGTTGCTTGTTTCCAACTTGTTCCCCTCACCCCTGGCCTGACTCCCTTCCCCTCTCGGGCAGCGGATCGCAGGCTCCCAGTTCCCTCTCAGGCTCCAGTACTTTGGGCAGTCGCTGAGCGGGGGCCAGGACCTCACCATGGACGGGCTGGTGGACCTGGCCGTGGGGGCCCAGGGGCACGCGCTGCTGCTCAGGTGAGAACAGCCTTTCTCGGCCACACCCCAGGCAGGCCTAGCTGGGCAGGGGATGCCAGCGTCCCCACCCTCATCCCAGGTTGTCCTCCTGGGCCCGAAAGCCTGTCCTCAGCTCGGTGTTCCGCCCGCAGGACCAGGCCTGTGCTCAGGATGCAGGTGCGCATGCATTTCACGCCTTCAGAGGTCTCCAGGGCTGTGTTCGAATGTCAAGAGCCGGCAGCCCGCGACCGGGAACTAAGTGGCGCCACCATCTGCCTGCGAATTTATAAAATCTCCAAGCATCGGTGGGGTGAGTCCTCTCCCATCAGACGCAAGGCCCCTGACCCCTGCCCAGGGCTCCGTCTCACACCTTGCCCGTTGCTCACCAAAGGAGTTCCTGGCCTGCTCAATCCCCCCACCTGCTTGGTTCCCCTATAGGTGACCTCCAGAGTTCTGTGACCCTTGTCCTGACCCTCGACCCCGGCCGCCTGAGTCCCCGTGCAGTCTTTGAACAGACAAAGACCCGGAATCTGACCCTCGTCCGGAGCCTGGGACTGAGCGAGCATTGTGAGGCTGTGAAGTTGCTGCTTCCGGTGAGGCGGCCTCAGGATGGAGGCGATTCTGAGGCGGCAGTGGACCGGGCAGGGGAAGATGGGGGAGGGTGCCGGCCCTCACCATGGCACCCCAGGATAGCACCTGGCGCAGGAGGTGCTCACCAGGAGTTAGCTAAGAGAGAGTGAGTGAGAGAGAGGGAGAGAGAGGAGGGATAGACTGCACCTGCCTTTCTTCTCTGGAGCCACCCCTGTCAGGATCTGTCCTGGGTGCCGGGGACGCAGCAGTGGACACAACAGTGGTGCCCACAGGGAGCTCTGGGAGCCTGAGACTCAAGTCCCTAGATAACAGATGTCAGGGGGTGGTGAATTCTCTAAAGAAAGACCAAGCCAGAGAGGAGAGCAGAGGGTTGGGAGGCCTCTTGGAACAGGTGAAGTGGGAGAGAAGCAGCCAGAGTGGGGCAGCGTGGGGGCTGGGCTCATGCAGGACCCCTAGCAGTGAGCGCTGCTGGAGCAGGTGCCCACTTCTCGAGGCGGCAGGATTCCAGCAGGGACTGGGAAGGTGTCCCTTAGCTACCTGCTCGCTTTGATGTCCTCTGTCCTCTAGACCTGTGTGGAAGACGCAGTGAGCCCCATCATCTTGCGTCTCAACTTTTCCCTGGTGGGCAAGCCCATTCCTTCCTCCGGGAACCTCCGGCCAATGCTCGCTGCGGGCGAGCAGAGATACTTCATGGCCTCCGTGAGTCCTGGTGCTAGGATCTTCCCAAGGGGGTGGAGGGGCAGGCTCCAGAACTTGGAGAAACCCTTCTTTGCCTTCCCTCTCAGCTCCCCTTTGAGAAGAACTGTGGGGCTGACCATGTGTGCCAGGATGACCTTGGCATCTCCTTTGACTTCCCAGGGTGAGTTTCCAGCCCCTTGGACCTCCCCTGGCCCCCAGACCCCAACCTGGACCCTACCTCTCCCTAGCATTTCTACCTTGTGCTCAGAAACCAGACCTCCTGCCCCCGTGTCTCCTCCAGATCCCTACTCTGTGTCCCACCACCAGACCTCACCCTAGTCCCAGAATCACCTGCTCTCTACCCCAACTTGTAGCTTGGACAACCTATTGGTGGGAAGCAACCTGGACCTAAACATGAGTGTAAGAGTGTGGAATGATGGCGAGGACTCATATGGAACCACAGCCACCTTCACCTACCCAGCAGGGCTGTCTTATCGGCGCGTGACATGGGACCAGGTATTCTCTCTGGGGAAGGAAGCCACTGACTCCTGTCCTGGGTTCATTCTCAGGCTGGAGCTTCCATTGCTTCCCTGTATACCATCCACATCTGGCTGGGTGAGGCGGTACCGTCCACGGCTGGCTGGGTGAGGTTGTACTGTCCATGGCTGACTGGATGTAGTTACACTAGCTGGGTCTTGTCTCACTCATGTTATGTTTATCTCTGGCCATTGCATCTTAAGGACTTTTGCCAATCAGGAATGACTTCCCAGGAGGCTGTTCATGTGAGAGAGAGGGACCTGCCTTAAATTTTTTTATAGCCCATATTCCTTTCTTAAAGGAAAACACATCTTGGCCTTCAAATAATTTTTAAAAACTGTTCAGTGAGAGGAGTTGATCTTATTGGTTACACCACCAGACTAGGGCTTGGTACACTTTTTTTTTATAAAGGGCTTGATGGCAACTACTTCAGCTTCCAGGGCCACGTGGTGAATCACAGCTGCTCACCCGCCTTTATCCACCTGTCCTTGCCTAGGTCCAGCTGCAGTCGCGCTCCCTGCGCCTGACATGTGACAGCACCCCAGCTGGGAGCCAGGACGCCTGGCTCACCCGCTGCAGCCTCAACCACATCATCTTCCGTGAGGGCGCCCAGGTCAGCCTGGCTTCCACCCACTCCCAACACCCCAACCCCACCCTGTTTCACCCCACAGTGACCCCATTCCTTCTTGCTGCTCCTTCCTCAGATTACCTTCACAGTCACCTTTGACGTCTCCCCTAAAGCCACGCTGGGAGACCACCTTCTGCTGACCGCAAATGTGAGCAGGTGCGCTGGGCCAGGTCCAGGGACAGCACCCCCACCCCGTCTCCTCCCCTGAGGCCCTTGCCAATGAGGCTCTTCCTCTTTACCCAGTGAAAATAACAGCCCCCAGACCAGCAAGACCACCTTCCAGAAGGCGCTTCCGGTGAAGTATGCTGTCTCCACTGTCATCAACAGGTACCACATGATGAGCTCGAAAGAGTTCTTCGGAACTGTGATGGGGCTGGGGGAGGTTCCATTTCCCTGCAGCAGCTGAATATCTGGGATGTTTTGATTTCATTGCCAGGCTTTCAGCTGGCAAATGACACTGCTAAAACACCTGCTAAACATCAGTGTTTATTATGGGCTACTATGATAATAATAACTGATATTACCATGCATCCTTCTAACTTTAGTGGAAGTTACAGTCCTCAGAAGGCTTTCTCAAAAGGTCCAAGATTATCCCTCAGTTCCCTAAGAGATACGAGACCTTCCCCAGTCCTAAGGCTCTTAGTGCTTTGTTGGGAAATGAGGGTACCCTGATCCAAGGCAGAATCTCACCAAGGGGCTTTCTGTGGCTGTACCCTGAGTCTATGTAAGATTCCCACAGAGGGCCTCCCTGATGGCACAAGGGGTTAAGATGCAGCACTTAGTACTATGAAGCTATCCACATCCACTGCAGCACAAGTTCGATCCCCAGCCAGGGAGGTGACCCACATGGCGCAGCAGACCTCTCCTGTCTTGCCTGCTGCTCCCTTCAGTGGTGTATTTTCAGTCAGTCTGCCTGTTCTGTTCCCCACTCTGTCTCTGGTGAATCCTCTCACCTCCCCCCTGCATCTCTGGCCTGCACCCCAGCTCTTGTATGCATAAATAAATAAATCTTAAAAAAAAAAAGATTCCTAGGGGGCCAGGGCCTCAACTGAAGGCCCTGTGGTGTTGGCTTGGCTCCTGTGAACTGGCTTGTTGGATGGTAAATTAAGCTTTTCACACCTCCTTGCAGGAAACCCACAGGCAGGATGCACCCCGTGTAGGTGTAAGTGGCTCAGTGGCCCAGCTGTACTCTGCACGCGTGACTCTGTGGGTGGGATATTTGCAGGGCCCTCCAGGATGAAGTTGGGACATTTTGGGGGATCCCTTTGCAGAGGAGGGATGAAACTTCAAATAAAAGTGGTGGTTTGGGATTTGGGACTGCAGACAAAGGACAGGTCCCCAGGGAGTGGGGTGGGAAGGTGGGTGGGCAGAGGTGAGACCTGCCGTCCCAGGGAGGGGCTGGGCTGGCTGCTGTGTCTCCAGGCACAGAGCTGAGCAGGCCTCAGAGGCTATTAGGCTGCCACTCAATGAAGTTGGGCACTCTCACCGAAAAGCCTCAGGCCCAGAAAAACTAAGGAGACAGGCAAGAAGGGCCCTCAGCGAAGGGCTGTGAGAGGCCAGAGAGGGGCAGTAAGCATTTGTCCACAGCATCAGCCTGAGTCTCCCCCACACTCTGCCTTGTCCCACATGCCCACCCAGCCTCCTCCATGCTGTGAAAGCCTGAAAGGGAAACTGAGATACAGGCCCGGCCCCCGCTTCCCCTATAGTCAGCAGCACAGCTCTCAGTTCCTTCCACTGCACCCCCGCCGGCCCCCCTTGGCGTGTCTGTGGGCCGTCTCTATAGGAACCTTGCACCAAACTTGAAACCTAACCGTTCTCCCTAAACTCTTCTACCCTCAAGGGAGCTACCGACCTCATCTGAGGCCACCCCACAGCCCTACCGTCCACCTGTCCTTCAGAGGCAGCCAGAGCCTCCTCGGGAGGTCCCCGTGGACCTTCCCAGCCATCCCCGCCTCTTCTCTCTGCAGCCATGAACACTCCACCAAGTATCTCAACTTCTCGGCCTCAGAGGAGGAGAAAAGCAGCATAGTCCAGCACAGATACGAGGCAAGTCTGGGTGGTGACTCTGGACGTTGGTCTGGAGTCGAGGTTAAGGAGCAGGTGGGGTTTTGGCTTGGGCTTGGCCCTCAGTGCCTCTGTGCAGGTGAAAAATCTGGGACACAGGGACCTACCCATCAGCGTGAACTTCTGGGCGCCTGTGGAGCTGAACCGCGTGGCCGTGTGGACTGGCATGGAAGTCGTGCACGCCCAGGTACTCAAGGACTGTGTGTGGCTCCTCTCTAATGTCCTTTACTGGGCTCCCTGCGGCCCTCACGAATCCCTGCTGAGATGTCTGTGCGCCCCGGGTCTTTTCCTAGAATCCGTCCATTCAGTGCTCTTCGGAGAGAGCAGCGCCCGCGGTGGCTGACTTCCGGAGCCACATGCAGAAGAATCCCGTGCTGGTGAGGAGGGCTCGGGGCTGGCCCCACTGGAAGCCACACATCAGAGGGATTTAATTCGGGAATCCATGTCACATTCAGATCACACCTGCTTGACAGCCTCCCCCACCCAAATGTGCTGTTCCCTTCTAGCCACACAGGCCAGTCAGTCTGCCTATACAGACTTGCTTCCTGCAAGTTCGCCTCTCCCCGGCCTGATGCTGTCTCTCTGTCCCTAGGACTGCTCCGTCGCTGACTGCCTGAGGTTCCGCTGTGATGTCCCCTCCTTTGGCGTCCAGGAGGAGCTTGACTTCATCCTGAAGGGCAACCTCAGCTTTGGCTGGGTCAGCCAGGTGTGTGCCCAACAGCACAGCCCCTCCCCCGCTTCAGGTGGCACCGCCTGTGCCTGTGCCCATCCTCGTGCTGAGACACTTCTCCCATGCAAGCATCCGCGGGGTCAGCATCCCCAGCTCTGCCCTCTCCTTGCAGACTCAGCAGAAGAAGTTTCAGCTTGTGAGTAGGGCTGAAATCCTGTTCAACGGGTCCACGTATTCCCAGTTCCCAGGACAGGAGGCATTTCTGAGAGCCCAGGTAGGGGCTGTGTGGCCAGGCAGGTGGGATGGCTCCTGACGCAGAGTCCGTGATGCTCACTGGGGGCCCCCAGGGTGGCAGGGGTAGGACGAAAGGGCCCTGGGCGGCACATGAGTGTTTCTGTATCTCACCTCTGGAAGCAGGGCTTGGGGAAGGTGGGGAAGGAGTCAAAGGCTGGGGAACCTGGGGACAGTCTGGGACAGGAAGAGGCCTCCTGACGGGACCACCTCTACTCCAGGTGGAGATGGTGCTGGAAGAGTATGTGATCTACAACCCCATCCCCCTTGTCGTGGGCAGCTCTGTGGGAGGACTGCTGCTGCTGGCTGTCATCACAGCCGTGCTCTACAAGGTGAGCGTGTTCATCCTGCTCCTGACACCACCGGCATTTTATCCCACTTGTGACAGCATGAGAAAGACTCAAAACAAAAAAAGGGAAAAAACTCACCTTGGAGCCAGGCACCCATTCTTCTTGGTCCCTGTACTTGAGAGATCCCCTCCTACCTACGAATTACAAGTCTCCATCTGCCCCCCATGTTTGCGCCTTCTCTGAGTTTTGGGTGTCCGCTCAGCTCTCACCCTGTCCACCCCACTCTCATCCACCTCTTATGTGTTTCCTTGGACTGCAAGTCATCTCATGATAGTGCAGCCCTGGATTTGCAGTTAGCACCGCCACTGCAGGGCCTTGTCAGGGCTGGGTTTAGGTTGCTCGTTCTGAAGGTGATTTTCCAGCTCTCGGAGTGGGGGTGAAGTCTACAGGACGCACTGTATACAGGTCCTGATACAGTTCCAGAAACAGCGATCCCTCCTCCCAAACCCAGGTCATCTCTTTCCTCTTCCCCTTCCTGATTTTCTTCTCCTTCTGGCCAACAGGTTGGCTTCTTCAAACGTCAGTACAAGGATATGATGGAGGAAGCAAATGGACAAACTCTCCCAGAAACTGAACAAGCCCAATAAGAAACTACCTCCTATTCTCCTTCAGTTCTGCTGTCCCCTCCCCATTTTTTTAAAGATTTATTTATTTATGCATACAATAACTGGGGTATAGGCCAGAGGTGGGGAGGGTGAGAGGATTCACTGGAGACAGAGTGGGGAACAGAACAGGCAGATTGATCAAAGTACACCGCTGAGGGGAGCAGCGGGCGAGACAGGAGAGGTCTGTGACTGTATTGGGAAATATGTCAAAGGTTTAAAATGAAAGGTTTTTGAGGATATGAGTTCTGAATGCTGCCTCTCATGGTGTTCCCTAACTGTGGTGGACATTAGTAGAGGAAGGTGTAAATTCTGGGGTGAGTGACTGTGAATCAAAAAATTAACACCTATCTAGAAAGCGTTATACCATCTGAAAGTTATTGGGTCAGCTATGTATTCACACCTAGGCTGTTGTCCACTATAAAACTGCCAAATATCTAATGGGGGTGGGGGGCGGGGAGGGGAGGGATTGGGGTCAAAATAAGGGGGTTGCAATTATATGGGGAATATAAAAATAAAATTTATTAAAAAAAAAAAAACCTGCCAATAACGACTGAAGCTAAAAGCCTTTGTGCCATTTTCAAAGCAGAAACAAAGCAACAGAGATTATTTATAACAACTACACACATATCACTTTCCTATCTAAATGGATTGATTTTATGATTAATTACAGAGAAGACAGCAAAACTCCAGTGGCATAAGTCAAAATGTTCTTACAGCAGCAGGTCACATACTCTCCAGCAGGCTTATAAACCAGCAGTGAGGTTAATGTCTATGGCAGAAAGTGACTTGTGTGACGGGAGACCAGTAACAGGAAGCACAAGGACATTTTCAAAGCCTTCCTTATAAGACAAGCAGAGGTAGTTGTTGGTTAATTCAGTGGTTCAGCAATGACATGAAGATGCATCTTCTTTATGCTGCCTTTGTCCTTAGACCGTTCCCTCATTGCTGCAAGATGGCTGCCATAGCTCCAGCCATCTAGTCCTTACAAAACAGTGCCCAAAGCAAGAAGGGCAGTTTCTTCCCACCTCTTCAGAAATCAGGGAGCTATACATTTGTATACCTTTTCTGTAGATTCTCAGATTCCCCCTTAGGTCTTAGTGACCAAGGATGCATTACATTCTACCCCCTGACGTGAGAAAGTGAGACTTTTACAGACTTAATGATACAGGTAACCATTCCAGCCAGGAAGAAGGGCTAGGGCTGCTGCAGGTATAGGACGACCCACAGCGTGTGGCAAATGTTATGCTTGAAGAATAAGTTGTGGGTAAAATTCACTTATGATGGAACAGCTTGGACATTGTTTAAAGTGGGAAAGCAATGACTAAGCCCTGTGTGGGGTGTCAGCATGTCGCCCCACGTCTGAATCAAGTTCCTGGTGTGGGATGTCTGACTCAGCCCTCAGCTTCTGTGAGCATGATGAATTTTCATTTATCACTGATAACCCAAGTAACAGAAAACAAGATTGGATTGTTTGTGATGAGTGTTCATCCCATGAGTGGTGTAGAGGTAGAGGGAGGGGTCACTGCGGGCCAGAGGATGGAGTGGTGACCCCACATACCTCAGCCTGGATTCAACTCCAAAGGAAAAATAGATATGAAGGAAACTGCTTTTCATACTAAAATAACATCAGGAAACTTTTTAATTTCAATTGTGGTAAGATACACATGATATAAAATTACTATGTTTAAGTGGCCAGTTCAGGGATGTCAAGTACATTCCATTGTGCAGCTGTCACTGTCATTGGGCCCACGAACACTTTGATCTTCCTAAACTGAACCTCTCTATCCACTAAACAGCAAACTGTGCCCCTTGCCCCCAACCCTGGCGGCCATCACTCTCCTGTCTGTCTCTGTAACTTTGACTGTTCTTGGCACCTCACACAAGTGGATCCTAACCGTGTTCATCTTTTGTGACTGGCTTCTTTCCCTCAGTCTACTGTCCTCAAGATCATCACCTTGTAGGTCCTCCCCTGGTGGCGCAGGCGGTTGAGCGTCGCACTGTGAAGCTGCCCGCAGCCTCTGCAGCGTGGGTTCCATCCTGGCCGGCCACCCGGCCGGCGAGGATCCCACATGGCACAGCAGACCTCTCCTGTTGCGCCCACTGCTCCCCTCAGGAGTGTATTTCGTCAGTCTGCCTGTTCTGCTCCCCACTCTGTCTCTGGTGAGTCCTCTCACCCTCCCACGCATCTGGCCTGTACCCCGGTTCTTGTATAAATAAATAAATAAATAAATCTTTAAAAAAAAAAAGATCATCACCTTGTAGAACGTGTAAGCATTTCCTCCCTTTTTAGGCAGAATGATGGTCCGTTATGGTGGGTTATGTACACATCACACATGGATGTGGTCTTATCAGTGTGTTATACACACACATGCATATATTCTAATTTTCCTGTATCCTTGCCAACACTTAACATTTTCTATCTTTTATTTTTTAGATAGTATCTACCCTACTGTGTATGAGTTCTTGATTTGAATTTCCTTGGTGATTAGCAAAGAGCCTCTTTTCATGCGTGTATTAGTCATTTGTATATCTTTGGAGAAATGTGTATTCAAGCCCTTTGCCCATTTTTCACTTGGGTTTTTGTTGTTGCTGAGTAGTAGGAATCCTTTATGTATTCTAGAGATTAACCCCTTACCAGATACATCGTTTGCAAGGTTTTTTTCCCATTCTTTACACTCTAGTTATTGTGACACGTGAATTTGTTTTGATCTGGTTCCATTTATCTACTTTCTCTTTTATTTCCTTTTTGTGTGTGTGCACATCATATGCATGACATTATTGCCAAATCCAACATCATGACGCTTTCCCCCTATTTTTTCTTCTAAGGATTTTGTGTTTTAGCTCTTACATGTAGATTTTTTGCAAGGTTTTCTCAAGCTCACCCCACTTTTGCACCCCCCCTTTCTCACTTCCTCATCCTCAGGCAAACACAGATCTTTCTGTCCTTGTCCATTACTCTCATTTTGAAGATTTTATATACAAGGAATCATACCGTGTCCATTCTCCCTGGTTAGACTCCTTTCACTCGGCAGAATTGCTTTGAGATTCACCCCTCAGCCCTTAGGAATTCTGACACAAAGGCTATAAAGCCAGTTCTGATTTCTTGCTCAGGCGCCATCCCTGCTTCCCACTCCTGCGGTCACAGCCTCATTGCTATTGTTAGGGGGAAAAGGCTGTCCTAAAGCTAATTCCATGCAGGCTTTGTGGACTCCACCCCCACCCCAGGCCAAAGCCAAAGACACTGGAAACTCCAAATCCCATCACCACCAAAGGGAAGGTGGCTGGGACCTGAGGGTGGGGTTAAGCAGACAGGTTGGGATAAAGCCAGACACGTGGGCTTAGAGGGCCCCTCATTTTGGCTCCCCGCCAGCTCCCAGCATTCGGCCAGCTCGGAGAGTGCCTTTGGGTTTCCAGGTCGGCGGATCGGGTAGGACGCATTCAAGACTTTATTTCCCTATTTTCTCCCTGAGTTGTACATTTTCCTTATTTCCTTTTCCCTTGTAAATAAACCTTTTATTAACCTTTTGTGTGTGCCTGTAGTGGAGTATTCATAAGTCCCTTGTAAGCGCGCGGGTGAGGACCCACAGCCAGGAACCCGTTCAATATCGGGGCTGCCCTATAACAGCATGACCACATTATGAAGTAGGAGAAAGAGAAAAAAAGTGGAAGTGATGTCAGCCCCCTCCTTCTCCGCTCTTCCTTAGATCCACCAGAAACCAGTCATCAGCCTGGGGGGACCCTCCTTTGGCCCCACTCCTGCTCTGTGAGCACACACAGGTGAGCCTGCCATGACTATTCCCCCACTTCAGACTCCCAGGGTTTTGGTCGCCTGCTCAGGTCTCCATCACACTAGCACCCCAGGAGGGTGTCTTGCTGCCACCCAGACACGATGGGCTGTGAAGTGAGTCCTGGGTCTGAAGAAGTGACAGGCCGCCCGCTGATCGGTGTGGCACTCCTGAGCCGGTCTTTGATGGTGCTCTGCACGTTCGCACTTGCCCCAGGGAAGCAGAGCCAGGAAGCAGAGCCAGGCCAGCATTGGCGTCTCTTCCTGTCAGTGCCTGCTGGCCTCCCCCAGAGTCACCCTCTGTAATCAGGTTCCTCCCACTAGGGAGTCTGACACTGGCCCCCTGAGGGCCCTGTATCTCTTGTTGGCAGAACAGCTTTCAGTGCCATTTTGTGGCTGGGAGCGTGCAAGAGGACTCATCGAGATCAGCCTGCGTCGTCTGCATTGCCACAGTGCTCCCGTGCCCGCTCATTTTATGGACCCTGGTGACCAGTCGGGCTCACGGGGACATCTGCTTGACTCCAGACACTTTCTAAACCTGAAAGGGGGTCTGATGGGCACCAACATGCCTCCTGTTAATGCTGTCTTCTCATTTCCATAGGGCTGTGCCCTGTGGCCATCCCTGTAATAGGCCAGGTTTCCATCGTCCTTCTGCCTGACCGAATGGCCAGGTCACTGGCCACTGCCCTTGAGTCAGTAAAATCCCTAACACCTGGGCTTTTTCCACCTTCAATGATTTCATCACTGCTGGGAAAACAGCGCACCATTCAGCACGCCAGGCGGCTGTTTTTACCTTCTTAAATCAGAGGGGTGGCTTTCCAACGAAAATATTGTCCACATGCCTGGAACTTCGGTCCACAGACCAAACAGCTCTTTGCCCAGGGCTGTTAATGGGCACTGACCCAGCGGCAGGGGACTCCAGCAGCTCCTCACACTGCTGCAGAGTCAGTCCCAGAGCAAGAGGCGCCCTGCTCTTACGTGTTTCCTCCTTGCATTCTCCCAATAACAAGAGCTGCATGCGCCATTTCCTTTTCATTTTGAAACTCTCCGGGTGCCAACAGCTGCATTACTAAAGCCTTTCAATTCCCAAGTGTTCATAGGCTTTTTTTTTTTTAAAGATTTCATTTTATTTATACAAGAACTGGGGTACAGGCCAGATGTGTGGGAGGGTGAGAGGATTCACCACAGTCAGAGTGGGGAACAGAGCAGACAGACTGATAAAATACACTGCTGAGGGGAGCAGCGGGCGAGACAGGAGAGATCTGCTCGCCATGTGGGTTGCTCCGAGGCCGGTGGGAATAGAACCGGCGCTTCAGAGGCTGCGGACAGCTTCACAGTGCTGCGCTCAACTGCCTGCGCCACCAGGGAGGCCCCCGTTCATAGGCTTTTGCTGTAAGGCCCAGGCTACACCTCACGCGGCTATCACACAGAGAATTTATCCCTGTCAGCACTCCAGCCACTGTCCACACTGTGTGGGCTGGGGTGAGCTGGTTGGCTCCCATCCAGTGTGTTCAAGGAACATTTCTTCACCGGTAGACTTACATGCCTAACACCTTTCAAGATTGTAATACCAGGTAGGGGAAATGTCCCCTAAGGAGAAGCAAAGTCCATCTCCATAAAACAATCAGGCAAAAGATGCTACTACTTCACATAAGTCAGTTCAAAATACCCATTTCAATGCCAAAAACAAACTTTCACCTTAAATCATCAGTGCTTACATTCCTTACTGCAGCATCTGTTAGGACTTAGCAGCTTTGGTTTTACAACACAGGGTAGGAGAAGTGTTCTCCAGGCCGACACAATATCCATTCCCATAAAGCACTCAGGTAAAGGAGAGGCAACTTCCCGTGTGAGGATTAATATGCAGAAACTCCAATTAAGTGAGGTCGGGAGGCTACGAGGGAGCTCACACTCACGTCCTCCCTGCACGCTGCAGGCTCCCACCGAGAGTCCCAGCCTCTCCAGTGGGGTGGGTGCTGCTTTGTTGCCCCAGAGGGAGGAAGGAGGAAGCCCCTCCTTATCCAACAGCCAGGGAGACATGCCAGAATCCAACAAATGATAGGCCGCTGTTCTTCTCCAACTCCCAGTTTCCTCCAGGGTACACTTTGTTTATGACAACCCCCATGGGCCTCCCTGGTGGAGAAAGGGTTTAAGTCTCAACACTATGAAGCTGTCCACAGCCACTGCAGCACAAGTTGGATCCCCAGCCAGAGAGCTACCCACATGGCACAGCAGACCCCTCCTGACTCACCCGCTGCTCCCCTCAGCAGTGTATTTCAGTCACTCTCCCTATTCTGCTCCCCACTCTGTCTCTGGTGAATCCCCTCACCACCCTCCCCCTCCTACACACACCTCTGGCCTACACCCTAGCTCTTGTATGCATAAATAAATTTTAAAAAATGACACCCTCCAAGAAAATCTTCAAAATAACATCTCCCTTTTGCCCCAGGGAAGTGTGAGCATATCCCAAAGCACTCCTTGTTGATTCTGAATAAACCCATTTTGCTGGTGAAATAACTGCTCATTTGTTTGAGGTCACTGACATGAAGTCTTGAAACATTCCAATGCTCGTAGTCCTAGCAGCCATCACAGCTTTTATTTTCTGTCAAGTTAATGGTAGCAGTTTCACCAATGGATGTGCACCACAGTGTGTGGGCTTCTGGGTCTAGGCCCCCCACCATTTTCCCCACTCTTAGTGTCCATTAGATTTCTGCAGGGAGTAAGAGTTCGGAGTCTGAGAGGTGAAAATCTTGCCCTCACCTGCCACACATTCAAAAGTGCTGATCTACTCCTCAAAGTGCTCAAGACTTTGGGTCCTTGACTAAACATCCAGCCCCAAGGGACTCGGGTCCATTGTCAATATTTAACCTACCTCAACAATGTCCCAAGTGCATGCTGGTCGGTTCCCTCATCGTAATTTCTGCTTTCTGGCATTTACATTTCTCCAAAAACGTCTAACAATTTCCACCCCACAGGAACATGCCCCAGGACTACCCCCTTTCTTTCTTCTCTCTGTTCTACTCCTCTCCACTTTTGCTTTATTCACATTAGTTTTGAATAACTGGCTCCACTTTGTGGGGAAGTCCCTTGATTCTCCCTATTTTCTCGCAAATTAACCTAGCAATATCTGTAAGGGGGGGGCCGGGGCGTGAGACAGCAAACTTGGTAAGGCTTCTGGAACTGTTCCCTTTGCACCAATCAGATTTTATAGGGTGCCCTTGGGGAAGGGGCCCCTTTAGCCAGCATTAACCACATCTGGGTAGGTGGCATATTTATCCAGTGAATATACCGGTTGTCATAAAGCCAGTTCACGTGATTGCATACACAGCATATCAGCTGCTATATTTTGGGGTGTTCCACTTGGCATTCATAAGGAATGAGAGACAGTCCCCCTTCTCAGGGTAATCAGAGCTCGCACTGGCTTTTATCTTGTCCATGATGTTGACTATTCCCTCAAGAACAACTTTCTGTGTGTCTGGATCAATATAGAGTCATCTGTAGTTGTTCCTTAGTGAACCGAGGGTCCTGCATCAAGCTAAACAAATTCTTCCACAATGCAGAAATTCTAATCTAAAGACACAGCCCCCAAGTTCATTACTCCCACAATCCATTTTAGTAAAGGTCTTCAGGAATCTGCTGACACTGTGCTCCTCAAAGGGTCAGATGGTTGTTTCTCAGTGTGTCCAGATTAGGCCTCTTCTCACCTGTGTGAGTACTAGAGGTCAATCCAGGGCCTCTGAGTCAGGATAGGGGGATCTATTACCATTACTTAAAGAAAGCAGATTGTTTTGGTTGAGCACTGGGGGCTCTGGAAGTTTCTAGGAGAAACTTCTGTCCTTGCCTGAGTCCTAGAGCTACCTCAGAGATGAGATACCTAGACATACCTAGAAGATACCTAGACATACATAGAGCTATCTAGAGGAGAAACTTCTGTCCCTGAGTAATTCTATCATCCCTCCATAATGATGTTACAGATGCCAAGAAGAATGTTGTAGATTTACCAGCAAACATGTCCTTCCTATTAAGAATCTTGTCTTTACTCTCAGAATAAGGATGAGGTAACTACCATCGCCCCTTGTATGTCATGTGAAGCCAAGGGGTGCCCAGAGACCCCAAACTGCTAAGAGGAAAGTTTCCCATTCTAAGGGTTAATGCCCACCCATGCAGATAAAAGCAGGGTAATCAAACTCTTGTGTGCGCAAAGATTTTTAATCAGTAAGGGGTACAAAAGGAAGAGAGGGTGAAGAGGAGTAGGGGAGAGAAGGACCTCAAAATCAACACATGGACTCCCCCTCTGAAATCCACCATCCCCTCATGGGCAAGTGCTTAGCCAAACAGGCAGGATCCAAAGCAGAGCAGACAGAGCCCAAAAGTGAAGCTGCCAGGAGAATGAATCCAAGGGGACCCCCCAGCAGGAAGCACAAGCAAAAGGGTTTGCAGGGTCCAAAGGGTTGGGAGAAGAGGAGAGATTCAGAATTCAAAATGTACTGCCCGAGCTGAACCACCATGAGACCAAGATGGTGACCGTTGTTTCCAAAGGATCACACCACCTGCCCAAGCTCTAAGCCATAAAAGAGAGCCGCATGCCCGGCTTGGTGTTTGAGGTCCAAGTCTCTGTTGTGCGGCTGGCTCTGTTGGAGACCAGCCTCCATACTTGGGTGCAGTTCAAAAGTCATCTCAGTCAAGTTACAAAAGACACCTTCACTGCCCTTCTCATTTAGGAAATCCTAAGAGTTTTAGGAACTCTGTGCCAGAAATGGGGACAAAGACGAAATACCTATTTCTTATAAATCACAATATCACAAGCTTAAAAAATGTCCTTCATTGCATTGGTCCTCAAAACATGGCTCCCCCAGAGTGCCCTGCGGATACCCAGAGTCAAGGAACAAGCGACACTATCAGGGCTGCTGGAGGATTCCCAGCCTTGATTCTTCAGCAAGAAAGAAGCTTCTATGGCAGTGCGTGGTTTTTGCAACTATTTGACTATCTGCCTGCAGTTTGCCTTGATTGTTCTTTGAAAATGAATGGGGAGGGCCTCCTTGGTGGTGCAGGGGTTAAAGACAGTGCTGTGAAGCTCTCACCAGCCACTGCAGCACGGGTTCGATCCCCCACCAGCCAGAGAGCAACCCACATGGCTTAGCAGACCTCTCCTGTCTCCCCACTGTTCCCCTCAGCAGCATATTTCAGTAGATCTGCCTGTTCTGCTCCCCACTCTTTCTGATGAATCCTTTCACCACACCCCGCACCCTGTCCGCACCTCTGGCCTACACCCCAGTTCTTGTATGCATAAATAAATAAATATTTTTTAAAAAGAAAGAAAAGAAAATGAATGGGGGAAAAAAACTTGTTGAGGCAAATGATAAGAATTGAAGTCTTTACAGTCGCTGAGGTCAGCGAAGGTCAACCTCAAGCCTTGCATGTGAAGAGAAAGCCAAAATTCAAGGTTATACATGAAATGTGACCTCATTCTTATGTGAGAAAGCTGAGTTAGATGTAGGAAAAGTTAGATGTAGGAAAAGTTAGATGTAGCTGGTAAAGATGTAGGAAATTAAGAGATCCTTAAATTTGGAGGCTAATTTTTTATGTTTTTGAGAAGCGTTTGTATACACTTAATTGTGGGATATATAAAACACAGGAGAAATTACAAAGAATAAATAACCACCATGCTTTATCTATCCCTCCCTAATTTAACAAATGTTAAAATATTAAGTATCAAATGTTAAATACAGCAAATGTTCAAAGTCCCTCTGCCCATCAAAGGCAATCACACTTTTGATTTCTAGCTTCAGAGATTAGCACATATGAGAGGAAGCATGTATTCTGCGTTCTGGGGTCTGGCTTCTTCCACTTACGCACAAGTAGGCGTTCATCCACGTTGTTACCTCCATCTGTAGTCTATTTTATTGCTGACTAGCTAGTCCATGGTATGAATTTACCAGTTTAGTTACCCTACATGGAGTCTGCTTTTTGAAACAACACCCGCCCCCGACACCTCTAGCCCGGCCCCCAGTGTCTGAGGTGGTGGTCAGGTGTCCAGGTTCACGCCCATGCAGTGGGGTCTACAGCTAGCTCTCAGACAGCTTCCTCTCAGATGTCGTGTGCTTGCTGAGGCCCCTGGGAGATGCCAGGGCTCCCCCCGCGTGCCAACCATATCTCAAGGACTGGGAAAGGGTGGTCTTCTGGGACAGCAGATCCTGGAGAAAAAGCCAGACCTCTGGAGGTAGGGGGATGGGGGAGAACGGGAGGGATTTTCTCCCAAGACGTCTTTGGCCTCTTTAGCCTGTTCTGTGTTTAACGAAGAACGCCTTCCCCTTTTTCTTGCACATCTAGGCTCTGAGTCACTATTTCAACTTTCGCCCAGTGCAAGCACCCTTCAGTGCTCTGCTGTCCAGCCTCCGCTTCACCTTCAGTGCGCTGCTCAGAGATGGCCTTTGGGGTTATGATCCTCCTGGGTGGTGAGTGGGGACCTCAGGGCTGGGAGAGCTTTGGGGAGTAGGCCTGGGCAGGCTGGGGTAGTGATGAACTCTTAAGGCAGTGGAGGGACCTGATATCCAGGGCCTGGTGTGGAAGAAGGAGTCTGGGACCATGACCTGAGCAAAGTGAGGGGAGACAGCTTGTGGGTCTTCATTTCCGGTAGGCGGCCTACTGCTTCCAAGAGAATAGTCTAGAAGCTGAAAAATTGTGTTAGGACCACATCGGTGTGTCATTTAAAAATCTATTGGGGAGCAGTAAAAAATAAGCTTTCACATGAAAATCTAGATTGCCATCTTCTCTTGCAAAAAAAAAGGAAGGTCCAGCAGCTCCGGGAAGGAGGACCGGCTGCCTCCTTAGAAGGGCCATAGGCTTGCACCATTCACCTCACTTACAGAGCCTGCCTACCTGGCCCCTAAGGCACGCAAGTCTCCAATCCTGGGAACCTGCTACCTGTCGGATCTCAGGAGCTTCTTTCAGGCCCAGCAGGGAGTCACTCTTCCAGGGGAGCTGTGGGGCAGGAGGCTTCCTTGCATGTGGCCACAGATAGGGGCCCAGCACCATAAACATCTGCTTCTTCCCAGAACCCTGGACGTCAGGTTTCTGGACCCCCACCCATTTGTCATGGCCTGGCTTGACGCTTGACCTTCTTAGAACTTCCCTACTCTTGGGTTCAGTTATTTCCTCGGTTTAGAGATAACTGGGGATTCTAGGCCGAATGGGGAGAAAGGTGGCTGCTTGGGAGTGGGGGCGGAGGAAAAGGCGCTGGAAATGCAGGTGGCTTCTGAGTTTAGTCACTGGAGAGAGGAATATGATGGGTCGGGATGGGGAGGGTGGGTCAGGACCCTGGCTGAGCCGGGGTCTTGCCATTCTAGGTCAGTGGACATAGGGTGGGGTCCTGCTAAGGGCTAAGCAGGCATCAGCACCGGCAGAGGGACCGGAGCCTGCCTGCTCGGAGCCAGGCGCTGGGGAGGGGACACGGGAAGCTCATCACTATAAATAATGACTTGCAGGACTCTGCATGTGCTCCCCGATCTGGACCTTCAGTCCTCTGTATAACGGGAAGATGGCACAGGGCAGTCTTTAGGTGGGCAACCTGGGCACACATAATGCCCGGTGTAACTGTGGATGGGAACCTTTCATAGTCTGAGGTCACAGTGGAGACAGTAAATTGCATGGTCGCTGCATCTTTAAGGGCCATTCCTGACCTAACATGCAAGCAGGGGACCTGTCTCATTTCAGACTGTGGCTGTCCTCGAGGGGCCCTGTCTCTAGGCAATTGCTCTTTACAACTTTGTGGTTTAAGTATTATTTTTTTAAGATTTATTTATTTATGCATACAAGAGCTGAGGTGTAGACCAGAGGTACAGGGAGGTGAGAAGATTTACCAGAGACAAATTGGGAGGTAAAACAGGCAGACTGACTGAAATACACTACTGAGGGGAGCAGCAGGCGAGTCAGGAGAGGTCTGCTGTGCCGTGTGGGTCAACTCTCTGGCCATGGATTGAACTTGTGCTGCAGTGGCTATGGACAGCTTCATAGTGCTGAGACTTAACCCCTTGCACCACAAGGGAGGTCCAGGTTTGATTATTTTTGAGAGAGGCAGAGAGAAGGGAGCCACAAAAATGGTAAATCAAGAAATGAGACGAGAATATCCTTGTCCCAGGCGGACGCAGAACCAAGGCAGGAGGGAAGTGGGCATCAAGACCCCAAGAAGTCAGGAGTCCCCCAGGAGAAGGGACTTCTCTCATCATTCCACTCACCCCATCTTGCTGTATTCCTCAGTCCTGACTTCTTGTCATGGATTCAACTTGGATGTGGAGAATCCTGCGGTCTTTCAGAAGGACGGAGTTGGCTTTGGGCAGAGCGTGGTCCAGTTTGACAGCTCAAGGTAGGACCCATCCTTCCCCTTCCCCTTGGCCTGTGGACAGGTGGCTGCACGAGGCACACCAGGGAGGTCCCCTGAGGAAGGGCAGCACGGGTGAGAAGCTATACAGGACTCCTCCAAGACCCTGGCCCCATTACTAACTATTCACCATCCCCGGAAGGGCCACAACCTTGGAGGGAAGCCTCGAACCTGAAACTTTGCTCACTGGCTTATGCCAGCAGGTCCCTAACCCTCCGGCTCCAGCCATCTGCTTAAGTTTTCTTTAGCGAGTCATACACACAGAGGTTTCAGCTTCCCGAAAAGGAATGACTCTCTAGAAGAAACTTTTAGGAGCCCTCTAACTGAGTCTACTTGGCTAATTAATTAGTATTTGTCCCATTTTCTCATCTGAGTGGAGGTTGTTGGTAGCTGTTTTCCAAAATTAAAAAAGTCTCTCTTCTCAAGGAGTTTGACAAATAAACTGCACTTACATGCCTGTAGAATACATGTGGGTTCTGATAAAGTGGCTTTAATGGTGCAATTTAGGTAGTTTCTATTATATTTACATCCTCCAATTAATTATAGAATCATCTATTTGTTTTGGAAGCTGTGGTTTCAGGGAATTTTTCCTTTTAACTTGAACCATTTCTTGGGCAGTTCAGACAATGACACCCCAGAAATAAAATGCACTTACCCATGGCTGGGCAATGCTGTTTTTTTTTAATAATTTAATGTTTTTAGTGAATGCTTTTAAAGAGTCCAAATCATTTGGATATGTAAATACACGTCTATTTAAGTACACACACACACACACACACACACACAGCCCACATGGTCCCTCACTGAGTTTTGAATAGCCTCCAATGGCAGCTGCTGAGAGCTTCCCTCTCAGTGTCAGGCACGGCCGTGCTTCCTCACCCATAGCACCCTCTGCCCCTCACCCCGCGTGACTGTATGCCATGGCTGTGCCTCCAGGCTCGTCGTGGGAGCCCCCCTGGAGGTGGTGACAGTCAACCAAACAGGACGCCTGTATGACTGTGAGGTGGCCACGGGCCATTGTCAGCCCATCTTGCTCCACTGTGAGTGACGAGACCCAGCTCCTAGGGCCCTCAACCCCCCCACACCCGAGCATCCACTCCTCACCCTCCAGCCCAGATGCACCCCCTAAATGAGAGTGTGACCATGTGTGTCTGTCCCCTCAGCACCCCCAGAGGCCGTGAACATGTCCCTAGGCCTGTCCCTGGCGGCCTCTACCGAGGATTCCCTGCTGCTGGTGAGTTTCCCTGGGCCTCAGGAAGGGGAGGGGGCCACAGCGGGAAGCGAGGGTTGAGGGGGAAACGGGGGGGGGGCGTGTTCTGGGGGCCCCTTGCCCACGCAGGCCTCTGCTGCCAGGCCTGCGGCCCCACCCTGCATCGATCCTGTGGGAAGAACATGCACGCGGAAGGCTTGTGCCTGCTGTTGGACTCCCGCCTGCAAATGGTCCAGAGAGTCCCAGCTGCCCTGCCCGGTAGGTCCCTGGAGACAGTAGTTCTGGGCGAGGCACCGAGGAGGAGGCTGGGTCTCAGCCTCCTGGGCCCACTGCCCCTTCCTAGAGCCTCAGCAAGCCCTGGAGGGATTGGGGTATGCTTGGCCCAGCAGGCAGGGCAGCTCAGTGTGGAGCCGAAGTTGATCCAAGGGTGAAGGTTCTGAGGGGGCAGACAGGAGCCCCAGTGTGCTGACTGTTGGGGGCCTGAGGGTCTTAGCGTTGCCCTCAGGTGCAGGGACACTTTTGGCTTTTAGAGGAAGGGCTTTGGATGCTGAAATCATGTGGTGCGGTGAGAGCGCCAGGAGCCACAAGGGAGGAAGCTCTGGAGGGCTTCCTCGCCTGCACTGGAGCTGGGGCTGCATCCTGGGTCCCCCTCGGGCCTCAGCATCTTTCTGAGAGTCAGGCTGAAAATGGGGTTCAGGTTCATCTTCTGTGTCCTTGGCCGGTGATGTCATTCCTTGAGCCTAAGTTTCCTCACTGGTAAAATGGGGCTTAACCGTTGGGATGATTCCAAGGGTTAAAGGTTTAATCTATAAAGTGCTTCGACCCCCACTGGCACATAAGTGAGGGCTGTCAGGATGGACTTGCCAGCTGAGACGTGTGTGGGGACCAGGAGGAGGGGAGAGGCACTCCCTCACCCGCGGGGTCAGAGAGGGTGATAGGCCCCAAGTAAGGTGGGGCCAGGCAAGGAGCTGACTAAGAACAGCGCTTTGGGGCAGGGGAGCCAGGGCCGCAGGCGAGGTGGGCTTGTAGCCAAAGGTGAGGCAGTAGCAGAAGCCTCCCCACCCCATATAAAACCTTCAGAGCAGAGTCTAGAGAGGAGACAGAGAGAACAGAGGAGAGGTGTCAGGGCTCGTGGGGGTACTGCCCTGCTGGATGCCTGTGCAGCCGCGTGGGGTGGGGGGGTAGCATTTAAACACCCGGAGGTACATGTCTTCTAGATGCCTCTGGGCTCACGAGGTGGGTGCCTGAGGAGCATGGGACGCAGGCGTGTCAGCTGATGCAGGCGAGGCAGGTCTGGGCAGCAGTGCAAGGACCATGTGGGGCAGGGCCAGGGGACCGCTGTGCTCCACCTACTGCCTCTTCACAAGGTCCTGGACTGTAGGCAGGATGACCCCCATTTTACAGACAAGAAAACTGAGGCTCAGAGCAGGGTATTCCCATTGCCAAGAAGTGGCAGAGCCCCGAGCTTGGGCCTCACTCGCTTGGTCCTTGCTCAGGAGCTTTCAGCTGCAGCAAGTGTTGCTGTTGGGAGTCCAGGGGATAGAACGGAAGGAGAAAAAACAGAAGTGACATTATACAGAGCTGGCCACAGCCTGCCTGAAAGGGGATGTGAGGGGTGATTTCGTGGTGCAGTTGAAAAACCGGACACAAATGCAGCTGCAGGAGACGGCGGGGGGGGGGGGGGGGCGGGGTGAGGGGACCTGGGGACAGGTAGTGGCTCCTCGGTCAGCCTGTGATGGCCGGATTTCCTGGCGGAAACAGGAAAGAAAGTGGTCTCCCGCTCTTCTCAGCTCTGGTGAAGCACCAGCCGGTTGAATAGATGGGATGGGGGAGGAGCGAGTGCGGGAAGAGGTCATTCTGCTCAGTGGCCCAGGCAGGCTGTGGCTGCTGAACCTCACACCTCAGCACTGTGCTGACCTCATCTCCCACCACCCAGAAAGCAGCACAGGATGTGGGTGCTGGCGGCAGCCCTGACGGAGTGCAGTACACAGGCCACAGCCCCCTCCCCCTGAGTCTGGGATCAACCTGAAGCAGCTAGTGTTAATGGGTACATGGTGTCTTTCCATTGTGGTGTGGACAACAGACCAGGGATAGCATTTCTCTTTTTAAAACTGTGGTCTTAGATCAGATTTCCCCAGAAACAGACCCCGAGGCTTGTCAGGGAATGTTCTGGGGACAAGTACCCTGAAAGCGTGAAGAAGGCAAGCCTGGGCTGAAGGAGGTGAACTGTGATGTGATTTCTACAGAAGCCTCAGCAGGCCCACGCGGAGTGTGGCTAGATTCAGGTCGCTCCCAGGAGTGGATGGTGGGACAGCTCCCCTTTGGGGTGACTCCTGGGCAGGAACATAGCTGAGAGCCAGTGACAGCCAACGACCTGCAGCTGGGAATGGGCACCTCCATCCTGACGGGTGCACGCCCCGGCATCCACTGCAGCGTGTCCTTGGGCCCAGAACAGAGCCTCGCCCATGGCGATGGCAGTTCTAATAACCGATTGTCGTGAGACCCAGGCCCTGGTGAAGCACTTCACACGTGTACTCCCTCACCCTTGCGATCACCCGCTGAGGCCGGTGCTCTTATTTCCTATTTTATGGAATAGGGAAAATGAAGCCCAGGGAAGCTGGAGTTGAGCTCAGCGCACAGGCTCCAGGGTGAACGCTCTGACCCACTGGTGGCATTCCCGAGCTCTATGGCGGGGTGTGTGTTCAATTAAGAATATATTTGTTGAGTACACGAATGAGGAGTCCATCCCGGCTCTGTATTCTGCTTCCTTCTCCCCTTTTCCAGGCTTTGTGAGGAGAGGGGATCCTTAAGGGCCCTGCTGAGGGAAGAAGGGGATGGGGCAATAGGTTGGGGCCTCCTGTGGAGCAGTCAGAGGCCTGGTGGGACTGACCCCATGCAAGAATGGTGTGGGGCGGGTCCTGGGCCTGAGGAGATGGCTGGGCCTCACACGCACATCTCTGATTCCTCCCGCTCTGCAGAGTGTACAAGCTCAGAGACGGACATTGTCTTCCTGATCGATGGTTCTGGCAGCATCAGCCATCGTGACTTTGAGGAGATGAAGGACTTTGTCAAAGCTGTGATGGGCCAGTTCAAGGGCACCAACACCCTGGTGATGATGGGGCTCCTGGGGAGAGGGGGAAAGGGAGAGTCTGCCTTTGGGGAACACCAACCTGGCAGGGGAGTCCCGGCATCTCAGGGGTGGCTCAGTGGACCCGGGGTCCCAGTGCAGGCCTGATGCCATCCCTGACCTGGAGTTTAATATGTCCTCCCAAGCCAAAGGAAATGCAATGTTTCTGCTGTTTAAAAACACCAAAAGAATTGTAAAATAATCCTGCTGGGAAATTTAACTAAAGGTAACTCAACCCAATAATTGGTGATTTATTATGTTTTCCATGTACCTCATGATGTAGTTTATTATTTTATTTCCTAGTAATTAGATATATGTATATACAAATTCTTGTGGCATGAGGAAATATGGCCTATGAATTAATTTCATGTGGTATAGATTTTTGTTATTTTACATTTAACAATACTATAGTTAGCCACAGCTGTCTTTGGAGACTATGAAAGCAGCATTATTTGGCTTTTTCAGCTTTCTCTTTCAATTTTTTCCTCTGGTTTTCAGTTGGACCTCAAAAACACATTAAAAAATGTTTTGTAGGGCCTCCCCGGTGGCGCAGCGGTTGAGCGCTGGGTTGCGAAGCTGCCCGCGGCCTCTGCGGCGCCGGTTCGATCCCCGGCTGCTCCCCGGCCACCAGAGGAGGGTCCCACGTGGCGCGCAGACCTCTCCTGCCGCCCGCTGCTCCCCTCAGCAGTGTACTTCGGTCCTTCTGCCTGCTCTGCTCCCTGCTCTGGCTCTGGTGAATTCTCTCACCCTCCCGCGCTTCTGACTGTACCCAGTGCTTGTATAAACAAAAAACAAACAAACAAAACAAATAAATAAAACATGCCTCTAGGGAAAAAAAAAATTAAAAAATAAATAAATAAAAATAAAAAATGTTTTGTAAATGCCAAATTAGTACAAAATGAAACATTTATTTAAAAAAACGTCTGGGCCTCCCTGATGGTGCAAGGGGTTAAGATGCAATCTATGAAGCTGTCCGCAGCCACTGCAGCACGAGTTCAATCCCCGGCCAGGGAGCAACCCACATGGCACAGCAGAGCTCTCCTGACTCACCCGCTGCTCCCCTCAGCAGTTTGTTTCAGTCAGTCTGCCTGTTCTGTTTCCCACTCTGTCACTGGTGAATCCTCTCACCACCTGCACCTCTGGCCTGTACCCCAGTTCTTGTATGCATAAATAAATACATCTTTAAAAAAAAATCAACTTCTGAGCCCTAGGGCCCTTCTCTTGCCCTTGCAGTTCTCACTGATGCAGTACTCAGACATCATGGAGACTCACTTCTCCTTCACCAAGTTCCAGAGGAGCCCAAACCCGCTGACACTGGTGGATCTTATCAATCAGCATCGAGGCCTCACGTACACAGCCACGGGCATCCAGACAGTGGTGTAAGGTCTCCTCCTGCCGGGTACACTGCCATGCCGCACCCCCCCACCCCCATTCTCATGCCCATCTCCTGGGCTGCAGGGGCTCTGCAGGGAGGGCCTCAAATGGGAGGCTTGGGGACTACAGGCAGAGTCCTCCCTGGAGGACTCGGGCCCCTCACTAACTGTGTCCTTCCTGACATAGGAAGACTCCTCCAGACCAGGGGTCCCCTTTGCCTGGCCTCTGATAGGCTGGGCCCTGTGTGTTCTGAGTTTGTAGAGCTACATAAGAATATACTTATGTTTTCAACTGTTTGTAACAGCTATGAAAGCTTGCTTACCTGTTGTCACTACTGGTGTGAGAGCCTTGCCTCACTTAATCCTCAGGATAACCTGATCCTGTCTCCGTTACCTATTCTCACCTAACAGACCACTCCCAAGTTCAGTGGCTTATACAAACTCTCCCATTCTTTTCCACTCTCCCGGGGCTCAGCAGGACGGCTCTTGTGCTGTTCTTGTGTGGGACTCGCATGTGGCTGTGGTCTGGGGGAGTGTGAGGCTGGAGCGTGCGTGCTTATTCCCTGGGTGGGCCTGGCCGGCATGGCTTGAAGGCTGGGCTCACCCAGGACGCCTGAGCCTCTCTCAGCCGTCGTGGGGTTCCTCCGACAGGGGAGCTGGACTTCTTTCATGGTGGCTCAGGACTCCCCAAATGCAAAAGCTACCAAGACCTCCTTAGGCCTTGGTGTAACCAGCATGGGGTCACTTCTGTTGCACGTTTCTGATTCAAGTGAGTGGCAGGCCAGGAAGGGGAGTCAGGTATGGCTCATTGGGCGCCATCTTTAGAGACCAGCTTATTCTTCTCATCTTGCATGGAGAGAAGCAGAGGCTCAGAGAGGTGGAGTAACCTGCCCAACGTGCGTCTGATGCCACAGCTCCTACTCTGAACCATACTGTCTCCTGGGAATAATGTCCCACAGCGAATGAAATTTTAGGAGCAAACAATATGAGAATCTTTAACATTGCATCTTACTGATGACTGTCAGTATGACTTTCAAAAGGGACTGAATTGGCTCTTTAACATACCTGACAGAATTTGAGGGTACCAAGACTCCCCAGTATCTCCAGGATGAGCTTCCAGCGCTGCAAGTGATTTCCTTCCAGAACTAATCACATCTCAGTAAAGTCATCCTCCATTCTTCCCTGACAGGCGAGAACTATTTCACAGAAAAAATGGAGCCCGCAAAAGGGCCAAGAAGATCCTCCTTGTCATCACAGATGGGCAAAAATACAGAGACCCCCTGGAATACAGCGAAGTCATCCCCGAGGCGGAGAAGGCCGGCATCATCCGTTATGCCATTGGGGTGCGTCCTCTTCCTCTCGGCTCCCCCAGACTCAGCCTGGCCTCACCCAGCAGAAAGACTGGCAAGTGCTCCTCCTCAGCTGCCTCTCTGCCGCAGGTGGGAGATGCTTTCCACGATCACAGCGCCAGGCAGGAGCTGAATGACATTGGCTCAGCGCCCTCACAGGACCACGTGTTCAAGGTGGACAACTTTGCAGCCCTCAGCAGCATCCAGAAGCAGCTGCAGGAGAAGATCTTTGCAGTTGAGGGTGAATAGGGGGTAACCTTGGGTCTTTTTTTTTTTTTTTTAATTCTTCAGGAAGCTGTGGAAGCATTTTTTTTTTTAAGATTTATTTTTATTTATTTATACAAGCACTGGGCACAGTCAGAAGCGTGGGAGGGTGAGAGAATTCACCAGAGCCAGAGCAGGGAACAGAGCAGGCAGAAGGACTGAAGTACACTGCTGAGGGGAGCAGCGGGCGGCAGGAGAGGTCTGCACACCATGCGGGACCCTCCTCCGGTGGCCGGGGAGCAGCCAGGGATCGAACCGGCGCTGCAGAGGCTGCGAGCAGCTTCGCAACCCAGCGCTCAACTGCTGCGCCACCGGGGAGGCCCTAACCTGGGGTCTTGAAGTTGCCGTGTTCCCCACAGTCCTGAGCATCCTACTCACAGCTCGCCCAAGCTGCTCCCCAGAAACCAAGCCCCAGAGCATACTAACCTCCCTCTATTCCAAGTCCTCATGATCTCACAGCCTCCAGGAGCCTCAGTGATTTGTGTCCTCACAGGAACCCAGTCAAGAACAAGCAGCTCCTTCTGGCATGAGATGTCACAAGCCGGCTTCAGCTCAGTACTCACAAAGGTGGGTGAGGCATGGTGCTTGATTAACAGGTCTCAGCCACCGACCTGGGACCAGCCCTGGGTTGGGAGCCAAAAATAAAGAAGATGGCAGACCTTGTCCTTAAGCTCACCATCTAGCAGGGGGCGGGGAAAGACTATCTGGCAGTGTTTGTAGGTGCTGGGAAAAACAAATGAGAACAGGAGAGTCAAGGTTCTTGCTCCCATGGAACACACATTTACTGAGAGGAGATGACAACAAAAGACCTTAGATAGTGCTGGATTCTTGGGTCATCAGATGAGGCCTGAGGAGCAACAACTGAGGCTTAATGATGAAAAAGGACCAGGCCTGGAAAAATCTGGGGCGAGATTGCTCCAGGTAGAGGGAAAAGCATATACAAAGGTCCTGAGGGAGGAACAAAGTGACTGCATTAGAGAGACAGCAAGGCCAGGACAGCTGGAGCAGAGAACTAGGACCAGCAAGGAAGGAACAGGCAGCAGAGGTGAGAGGGCTGGACCATGTAGGCCAAAGAAGTGACAATACAGCATGACTTGTCTAAAAGCCAGTGTGTTCAAAATACTCATAGGGATTTGTTTCAAAATAATATGGGGGCTTCTTGGGGGGATGGAAGAAGTGAAACAAGATTGTTCATAAATTGATCAGTCACGCTAGATGTGTTTTAGAAAAAGCGTAACTTGACAGCTCTGGTGGCAAAGGAACCTGGATGCGCCCTGTGGGGCAGGGTGACAGGGACCCATCTCCCTTTGCACATGGGTTTGAGGAAACCTAGCTCTGGGCGTGGAAGACAGAGCAGAGGGGAGCAAGCTAGGAGGCAGAAAGGGCAGAGGGTGAGGGCCTCCCTGGTGGCGCAGGCCATTGAGCGGAGTGCTGTGAAGCTGTCTGCAGCCTCTGCAGTGCTGGTTCAATCCCCGCCAGCCTCGGAGCAACCCTCATGGCGAGCAGACCTCCCCTGTCTTGCCCACTGCTCCCCTCAAAAGTGTGTTTCAGTCAGTCTGCCTGTTCTGCTCCCCATTCTGTCACTGGTAAATCCCCTCACCTCCCATGAACCTGGCCTGTACCCTGGTTCTTGTATAAATAAAATAAATCTTTTTAAAAAAAAGAAAAGAAAAGAAAGGGCAGAGGGTGAGAGGCAGGTGGGGACGGACAGAGAGACACTGGGTGTTAGGAACACAAGCTGCCCGTGAGCTGGAGAAGGGGAAGGAGCATCCCAAAGAATGGGTGGAGGCGCCGCCAGCATCTCTTTGGCACTGGCTTCTGCTTCTCCCTCCCACCTGCTCAGCTCTGGCATCCTTCCCTCCCAGGATGGACCCGTTCTGGGGGCCGTGGGGAGCTTCAGCTGGTCTGGAGGTGCCTTCCTGTACTCCAAGGGCATGAGTCCCACCTTCATCAACATGTCTCAGGAGAACGTGGACATGAGGGACTCTTACCTGGGTGAGGAAAGGCCGGGCCGGGGCCCAGGTGGGAGCCGAGCTGCCTGGCACGAAGCCCAGGGGTGGGCGGGGGGAGCCTTTGTGATGAGGCCCGGCCCCCCTCAGGTTACTCCACTGAGCTGGTCCTTTGGAAGGGGGTACAGAGCCTGCTCCTGGGGGCCCCCCGCCATCAGCACATCGGGAAGGTCGTCCTCTTCACCCAGGCGTCAGGGCGATGGAGGCCAGAGGCCAACGTCACAGGGACACAGGTTGGGCGTGGAGGGAGCCTGAGGGTGGGCAGCGTCTCCAAGGGCAGAGAGGGAGGAGATAAAGGGGTCCTGGGGTCTGGGTGGGGTGCAGGGGGCAGGGGAGAGGTGGGGCCTGTCCCAGAGGGGTGGCTCTGGCAGGGACAGGCAGGACAACTTCAGGCTCCTCCCCCACCAGATCGGCTCCTACTTCGGGGCCTCCCTGTGCTCTGTGGACGTGGATGCAGATGGAAGCACAGACCTGGTCCTCGTCGGGGCCCCCCATTACTATGAGCAGACGCGGGGAGGCCAGGTGTCCGTGTGCCCCATACCCCCGGGGGTGAGTGGCTGATGGGGCCTGGGCGGGTGGGGTCTGGTGGGGTGAGGGGTCGCCCAGGTTGGGCCTGGCACTGGTTTGTTCCGCAGAGGACCAGCTGGCAGTGTGTGGCTGTCCTCCGTGGGGAGCAGGGCCACCCCTGGGCGCGCTTTGGGGCAGCCCTGACGGTGCTGGGGGATGTGAATGGGGACCAGCTGACGGATGTGGCCATCGGGGCCCCGGGAGAGCAGGAGAACCAGGGAGCTGTCTACCTGTTTCATGGAACCTCAGAACAGGGCATCAGCGCCTCCCACAGCCAGGTGAGGCCCGTCCGCAAGCTCCTCGACTTCCCCATCCTCTCCCATTGCCTGGGTTCCCCAGACGCCGCCTCCCACACGCCTGAGCAGCAGCCACCCTCCATCGTTTTGTGATGTATTGCCCTGGATCCCTCCAGACCCAGCTGAGCACAAATTATCTCCTCTGTTTGGCTCCAAACAGACCTCAGTCTGCGGTGGTGGTGTCACGGTTTAGGGCCGGTCAAGCGCCCAGTCAAGGTAGCTGTGCGGCCTCGGCCAGGCGACCAATGTCATTTCCCTCTCTGAGGCGTTAAATGACAAGCCAGTCGCGGACGGCGGCGGGCGCACTAAGCCCTCATCCAGTATGTGTGAGGACGCAAGTGATGAAGACATGAGTCTACTCTGTTGCTACTGCTGCGCTTCTCCTTTGTCATCACTCGCGATGAGCCGGACCCTTCTTGCTGGGGTCCCTGAGGTCCTCACTCTGCTGCTTTCCGTCCCTGCCCCCCAGTCTCTCCTTCGATTTTTCCAGATCCACTCTGACTGCGACCTCCTCCCCAGAGCTCTCCTCTCAGACCTTTCCAACCCCACCGACTTGCGCATCTTCTTCCCTCTCCGGCAGCGGATCGCAGGCTCCCAGCTCTCCCTCAGGCTCCAGTACTTTGGGCAGTCGCTGAGTGGGGGCCGGGACCTCACCCAGGACGGGCTGGTGGACCTGGCCGTGGGCGCCCAGGGGCACGCGCTGCTGCTCAGGTGAGAACTCCCCACCGCTACAGCCTGCTCCCCAAGCTGCCCGAGTCGGACGCTCACCCCTGCATGTGCCCACAGGAGCCGGCCGGTGCTGGAGGTGGAGGTGGACATGAGATTCTCGCCCACAGTGGTGGCGAAGGCTGCGTACCAGTGCTGGGGCAGGGTGCCCGCCACCCTGAGGGCTGGGGAAGCCACCGTCTGCCTCACTGTCAGCAAAAGTTCAGCGGACCAGCTGGGTGAGCGTCCTCCCAGGGCCCACCTTCCCGGAGGCACTAGGACACAAGGGGCCCGGGAATCCAAAAATGCCCCCCATGTCCCCCCGGCTGTGGAGTCAAACCGTGGGCACCCTCTCTTGCCCTCGTCCCACGCCTGGGCCTGGAGGTTCTCGGTCCAGGATCCACCCCGTGGGCACCCTCTCTTGCCCTCGTCCCACGCCTGGGCCTGGAGGTTCTCGGTCCAGGATCCACCCCGAGTCTGCGCCCCTCTCTCCACGCCAGCCCCTGCCTTCCTTGTGGCCACCGCCTCTCTCACCCGCTTGGGGAGCTGTTCCCCGGCTACTCCCGCCACCCCTGCTCGCCACAGGGCAACGAGAGTGACTGGCTCTAAAATGCAAATCTTGTTTAACACCCCTCCGTAGTCTCCTTCTTGCTGTTCTAAAGGCCCCAAACTCCTTCCCTTCAATGCCTGGCTGGTCTGGCCCCTCCCCGCCCTCCAGCACCACCTCAAGCCACTTCCTGGGATCGCGCCGGCCTCCCCTCCCTGCGGGCTGGTTGCCATGGTCTGGAGTGTTCTCACCACTCTTCACCAGACTCCGGCTCATCCTCCAGGTTGAGCATCCAGGACGACACCTGTGGCCCCCAGGTCTGAGGGGCCCCCCTGTGTGCTGTCCCCCCTCCTGCACTGTGAACTCCCCGGGGGCAAGATCCGGCTCTGTCTCCCCCACCCGTGTCTCCAGCGCCCGGTACAGTTCATGGCCACAGAAAGCTCAGTCGCTCTTTCCTCCAGGAACATACGAAAAGGGAACATTCTAAGTTGTTGGTTTTTTTTTTTAATTTTTGAATTTTATATATTTTTCACATCATTTTTCATTTTTGCACAATGTGTGCATTTTCTTCTTGGTTCTAGTCCCCGTACAATTCCCACCCCCCCTTGTTTTGCTCCTACTCCCCACCCCCTCCCCGCCCCAGTGTGTCTCTGGTTTATGTTGCTTGTTGATTTTAATTTTTACTTTATTATAATTAGTCTTTTTTTTTTTCCTGGTCCCTTATTTCGGTTTTCTCAATTCCTGCTATGAGTGAGACCATCCGGTATTTTTCTTTTTCTTTCTAAGTTCTCTTTGACGTTCCACCTCCCACCCGCTTCTACTTCAGGTGAGGTCCGAAGCGCTGTCTCGTATGACCTGGCCTTGGACCCCGGCCGTCTGACTTCGCGCGCCGTTTTTGATGAGACCAAGGAAAGGACTTTGACACGAAGGAAAACTCTGGGGCTGAGGGCGCACTGCGAGGGCGTGAGGCTGCTCTTGACGGTGAGGACTGTGGGTTCTAGAAAAGGGAGGAGGGGGAGACTCTAGCACCCCTGTGCCCTGCTGAGTGAGGCGGGAAGGCGGGGAGACTGGCCTGCTGAGAGGAAAGTTGGGAACCAAGAACCTAGCTCCACAGTCTGGCTGGGGTGCTCCGTGGGGACTGGATGCCGGGGAAGAAAGTCCCAGTGGTGAAAATAAAGGGGAAGATGACGGATTCTTCAAATCCCACTCTCCCTCAGGACTGCGTTGAGGACATGGTGAGCCCCATCATCCTGCGCCTCAACTTCTCCCTGGTGGGAAAGCCCATCCCCTCATCCCGGAACCTTCGCCCCGTGCTTGCTGTGGGCTCACAGGACGTCTTCACTGCTTCTGTGAGTTTTCCAGTGAAGGCCCAGGGGATGCTGACTTGCACTGATTGTATTCCCATGTGCTTAAGAACCCACGCTGGCTCTCGACGGCCCACGAACCACACGAAATCCCAAAAGATCCACCCAGTTTCCAAGATCCTGCCTATCTTGCACCCCGCCCCCCCCACACACACATCCCTACTGATTTCCCCAACATAAACTCTTTGGTTCTCATTCTGCTTCCCACATTCCTACCCCTGAGGCTTTGATCATGTTGTATCTCTCATTTGGAAAATGTTTTCTTCTCTCCACCTCAAAGATCTCTAGTCGCCAAAAGCCCCCCTATTTCTCTCTCTTTTGAAAATTGTACCCAGCACCTGTCCCTCCTCTAACCTCCTGTCTTGTCGTGGTGATACCTTGCCAGATATCAAGAGACAGAAATCGTAGCAATCTGCGTCAGCTTCTGTGGCTCTCTGGGAATTGTGGGTTCCCTGGACGCAAGAAACATGACTTTCCTAACGCCCCAGCCCACTCTCATTATTGACACTTAATGTTTGAACAGTTGCTCCAGTGTGAATTCGATTTGACTCCTTAACTTTTTGTTCCTGGAAGTCCAGGATCATGTCTTATCTTTCTTCTATCTTCTAACTGCCTCTCCCACCACCCCACCCCTTACCAGTGTCTAACGTGGCATGGGGGCAGGGTGAGTGCTCAGTAATTACGTTGATGAGCACCCCCAATGATGAGTTCTGCTAACGAGGGGCTGGGGGAAGATTGGGACAGTGGATGGAAAGAGGATATACTGTTTTGCTGCAGCTCCCCTTCGAGAAGAACTGCGGGCAAGGTCGTCCCTGCGAAGGGGACCTGAGCGTCAGCCTCAGCTCCTCAGGGTGAGCACTTTCTCCTGTCACATCCAGAAACCCAGGCGCGTGGGCTGTCCAGCCTCAGAGGATGAGTGCTGGTGTTCCCCTTTGGGTCTCCTCCCAAATAAGTGATTTTGATTGGCGTGTGGTCAGCCACAACCCATAGTTCCCACAGAACTGCCCCTGCCCTTGATTCAATTCCAACCTACCTGAAGTCACTCTCCAGTTTGTCCTTCCTCTTTCAGTCTGCAGACCCTGGTGGTGGGGAGTTCCCTGGAGCTCAATGTGACAGTGACTGTATGCAACGAGGGGGAAGATTCCTACGGAACTGTGATCAACTTCAACTACCCGCCAGGGCTGTCCTATCGGCGAGTGATACGAATCCAGGTAAACGGCTCCCCTGGACTGGCTGGCTGGACTCCCTCCCCTATAACAGGTTCCTTTTAATTCTTCCATAATGAAAGAGAAAGAGAGAAGGAGAGGTGCATAAAGCATACGCATAGTTTCATAAATAAACTAAAGCAAATATCTACGCAGTTAGCATTCAGGGAGAGAAATAAAACATTGCTAGCATTTAGCAGTGTCAGACTTTCAAATCTTTGTCAATCTGGCGGGTAAAAATATTTCCTTGCAGTTTTAATTTGTATTTCTCTAATGAGATTGAACAACTTTGCATATATTTTTCCTGGTCATTTGACTTTCTTCTTTTAGGAAATGCCTTCCAAGACTTTTTCCTGTTCTTTGATTGAGTTGCCCATCTTTTTCTCACTGGGTTGTAAGGGTTCTTTGCATTGTTAGATTACTAGTCCTTTTCCAGTTTTATGTGCTCAAATAATTTTTCCAGTCCTGTTGCTTATCTTTTCTGACCCCTCATAAGTGTCTTTTAATTTAAAGAATTTCTAAATGTGATTGCAGTTGATCTTTTCCAATCCTTCCCTTTGTTTCTAGTGCTTCTGCATGTGTTTCTAGTGCTTCTGCATGTGTCTTGTTTAAGAAATACTACCCTACCCTAAGGGATGAAGACTTTCCTCTATATTATCTTCTAAAAGCTTTACAATTTTTCCTTTGCACATTGAAATCTTTAATTCAGTTGGAATTTATTTTAATACATGGAGTGAGGTAGGGATCCAATTTTTTAAAAAGATTTATTTATTTATGAATACAAGAACTGAGGTACAGGCCAGAGGCACAGGGGGTGAGAGGATTCACCAGAGACAGAGAGGGGAGCATAACAGGCAGAAATACACTGCTGAGGGGAGCAGCGGGAGAGACAGGAGAGGTCTGCTGCACCATATGGGTAGCTCCCTGGCCGGGGATAGCTTCACAGTGCTGTGCTTAACCCCTTGTGCCACCAGGGAGACCCGGGATCCAGTGTTTTTGTCTTTGTCTCACTTGAGCCAATTTTTCCAGGACCTTTTATTGAAGTCTGTCCTTCTCCTACTGCTCTGTGTGCATGTGGGTAACTTTTAAAAAATTCATTTTCCCCCTCTGGAAGGAACCCCATGAGCGCCCACTGCGTCTGGCATGCACAGTACTCACAGAGAATGAAGACCTGAGGAGAACCAGCTGTCACATCAACCACCCCATCTTCCGAGGGGGCATGAAGGTCAGAATTTCCTCCTAAATCTTCATCACTCTTCTCCCTTGTCCTGACCCATTCTCTTCTCCCACCTCTGTGACCTTCCTGTTCCCATTCCTTCTTTATTCTTCTCTCAGGCCACCTTTATAGTCACATTTGATGTTTCCTACAAGGCCAACCTGGGAGACAAGTTGCATCTGAGGGCCAGTGCAAGCAGGTGAGCCCAGGCGAAGGGATCATATGTCCTCACACATCAGTCTCTTGCCCCAGCCGGGGACTCCTCTCCTGGATTCCTTCCCAACTGGGCTCCTCTCACCCCCTCTTTCTCCAGTGAGAATAATAAGCCTACAAGCAACAAGATCACCTTCCAGCTGGAGATCCCAGTGAAATATGCCATCTACATGGTGATCAGCAGGTACTTAAAGTCTGGCCTTGGGCCTCTGACCTTTCTCTAAGCCTCATCCTTCCCCTCAGTCCAGCCTGCTCTAGCGAGGATGGGTACCTGAGCCAGCCCCCCTGATTCCTCACATGGCTGAGAGATCATGCAGGTGACCAGACAGGCAGTTAGACCATGGCACCCAATACTGTCATTCTGGCTTCTCTGACGAACTGGCCTGTGGGTGGGACACACACTCCTTGCCACCGCTGTACACTCCCTCCTCTTTCTCCAAGACAAGCTTCCTTCAACTCGAAGCCAAGCCTACCCTTAGTGCCAAACACGAAGCCTGTGCTGCAGTGAAGCTCCCAGACTGAGATGGAGGCTTTTCTGAGCACTCTGAGTGGGGAGCTTGTGCCCGACAGGATTTGCTCACAGGGGAAAGGAAAGGTCAGGCAGAACAGGGAGGAAAGCAGAGAGAGTGTTGGGAAGGTCTCTCAGAGTCCACAGCCGAGGCAGCTGCTCAGGCTTCTGAGGCGGGGGCAAGGGCAGGAAGGCCAGGCTGGACACAGGGCAAGGAGTCCATGCACCTGGCTAAACTCCAGAGGTTTTGAAAGCAGACTGCCTCGAGGTGGAGTTTTAGCAGAACAAGGGAGAGAGGCTCACTGACCTTCCACATATCCTGTGTGAACTTCCCCTTCTATCCATGAGGAATTTCTGAAAATAGCCCCAACCTATACATCACCTACTTAGGGTGGCCCGGCATTGTTTTGAGTACTTTGCAGGCATTTATACTCAGTTAATAACGCTAGTAGCATCAACAACCGCATGATGTATAGTTAGTTGTCCCCTTTTTACCAACAAAGAAGCCAAGAGGCTAAATAACTTGCCCCTGGAGTTCAGCTGGTAAGTGACAGAACTAGGGCTCAAGCCCAGGAGTCCGCGTGCCCACGGCCACTCCACATGTCTCTCCAAGGACTGGGGGAGCTGAGTTATCGCCTCACGTTTTATGAGAGGGTTAGAACTGGACAATTTCTTTTTATAAGATTTCTTCTTTTTTTTAAATAAATTTTATTTTTATATTCCCCGTACAATTGCAACCCCCTTATTTTGACCCCAAGCCCTCCCCTCCCCACCCCCACCCCACCCCCCATAGAGTGTCTCTGGTTCATAGTTTTTTGTTGATTTTGATTTTCACTTTCTTATAGTTATTCTTTTTCCTGATCCCTTATTTAAGTTTTCTAGATTCCTGCTATGAGTGAGACCATCCGGTATTTTTCTTTTTCTTTCTGGCTTATTTCCCTGAGCATGATCCCTTCCAGCGCCATCCATGTTGCTGCAAATTGCATGTGTTTATCTTTTTTGAATGCTGAGTAATATTCCATGGTGTATATGTACCACATCTTCTTGATCCAGTCATCTATTTTTGGGCATTTGGGCTGTTTCCAAAGCTTAGCTATTGTAAATAGTGCTGCTATAAACATAGGGGTGCAGGTGTTCTTTGGAACTGATGTATCTGTGTCCTTTGGAGGACACAGGAGTGGAATTGCTGGATCATATGGAAGCTCTATGTTTAGTAGGTCCAGAAATCTCCACACAGCTCTCCATAGTGGTTGGACCAGTTTGCATTCCCACCAACAGTGCAGGAGAGTTCCTTTTTCTCCACAACCTCGCCAACATTTGTTGTTGCTAGTTTTTTTAATATGTGCCATTCTCACTGGTGTAAGATGGTATCTCATGGTAGTTTTGATTTGCATTTCCCTGATTACAAGTGATGCTGAAAATTTTTTCATATGCCTGTTGGCCATTTGCATTTCCTCTTCAGAGAAGTTTCTTTTTAGCTCTGTGCCCATTTTTTGACAGGATTATTTGTTTTTGCATCAGCTCTTTGCAGATTTTTGTGATCAGTCCTTTATCATTAGTGTTGTGTGCAAAAATGTAGAACTGGACAATTTTTGAGCTCCCTCCAGGGAGCTCAGTGCTGTGCAGAGTGCTGTGAAGCTGTCCATGGCCTTTGTGGTGCGAGTTCGATCACGGGCCTGCTGGGGAACAAACCACATGGCGCAGCAGACCTCTCCTGTCTCACCTGCTGCTCCCCTCAGCAGTGTATTTCGGTACATCTGCTTCTTCTGCTCCCTGCTCTCTCTGGTGAATCTTCTCACCCCCTGTGACTCTGGCCTGTACCCCACTTCTTAAAAAAACACACAACAAAAAACCTCTTCTATAGAACTGGGCAATTTTGAGATGAGAAAGCTGAAGCAGAGAGAAAGGGTTGGGGTGAGGGGCAGAAAGGAAGTTTAGCACAGCAGACTGAGGGAAAAACAATTCTAACATGTGTGGAGGGCTCCGCGGATGTGCCAGGCACTGCTGCAGACCTCACAGCAGTTCTGTTGGAGGCAAGCATTAATACTAGCACTGCCATTTTACAATTTTTTTCAAAGATTTATTTATTTATGCATAGAAGAACTGGGGTGTAGACCAAAGGTGCAGGGGGTGAGAGGACTCACCAGAGACAGAGGGGGGAGCAGAACAGGCAGGTCTAGGGAAATACACTGCTAAGGGGAGCAGCGGGGAGATAGGAGAGGTCTGCTGCGCCATGTGGGTAGCTCCCTGGCCAGTGACTGAACTCGAGCTGTAGAGGCTGCGGATAGCTTGGTAGCGCTGTCTTTAACCCTTGCACCACCAGGGAGGCCCCGAACTGCCATTTTAAAGAGGAAAAAACCTCCAGGGCGCCAGAGAGGTTAAGTAGCTTGCCGTAAGTTACTGAGGTAGAAAGTGGTGAACCTGAGATGTGAACCAGGTGATTGAGCCAGTGATCTTTATCAAGCTGAGTGTCACATATGTGGGAAAACTGGGGATCCATGAAATTAAACATGCTGGTGAAACATTCTTGTTTGCCTTGATTCCACTAAGACCTCGTTACATGCTGGGAAGGCAGGGATTATGGTTTATTAACTGTCAAATCTCCAGAACCAAGTGTACAACCTAGTATATGGAAAATGTTTCCCGGAGGAAGCCATGGGTAGGTGGGTGGGTGGATGGATGGAGAGCCACCCACAGCCTGGAACATTTAGTTCCACTCCATGTATGTTGATGCACCATAAACCCCCACATTTACTTAACTGCCTGGATGATCAGGCAGAGGACAGGGGTGACCCAGAGCTGATGCTGAGACTTCGGACCCAGTGGAAAATGCCATTGTTTCCCGGGCACCTGCTGGGCCCAAAGGATCCTTCTGGAGCAGGCTGAGCACAGCCAAGGATGGTCCTGGGGCTGTTTTTCACCAGCCAGCCTTTTCTCTCCAGCCACGAAGAATCTACCAAGTACTTCAACTTTTCAACCGCTGTTAAGAACAACAGGAAAGAAGCTGAGCATCGGTATCATGTGAGCGGCCAGGGATCACCATTCCCTTCCCCGGGCACTGCTCTTGTAGGGAGTGGAGGGGAGGAGCCAAGGGCTAGAGCCAGGAAAGAGGCCAGACTGGGGATGCCCGGGGGACCAGGTGATGGTCCGAACCATGTCTCCATTTTCTGCAGGTGAATAACCTGGGTCAGCGAGACCTGGCCATCAGCATTGTCTTCTGGGTGCCCGTCCTGCTGAATGGTGTGGCTGTGTGGGACGTGGCCATGCTGGCCCCTACCCAGGTGCCTTTTCTCACTCGCAAGGTCTGATCCCACAGTGCCTCACACTGTCCTCCAGTGAAATGTTGGTCATTCTCTTTCTCTCTCACTCTCCCTAGAGTCTCCCTTGTGCATCAGAGCGGGAACCTCCCCAGCATTTTGATTTCCTGACCCAGATTCCGAGCAGTCTTGTGCTGGTGAGAAAGGCCCTGGCCCCCCACTATAGGTCTAGCTGTGCCTTGGGGAAACGGGGAAATGCCCTGCTAAGCTGCAGAGCCCTGCATACACCCAGTAATTATTCACATATTCCTCACCTTTCACGGTCCCCCAAATTCAGACCCTCCAGCTTCATTCTTTTTTTTTTTAAAGATTTATATATTTTATACACGATCTGGGGTACAGGTCAGAGGCGCGGGAGGGTGAGGGAATTCACCAGAGACAAAGCGGGGAGCAGAACAGGCAGATGGACCAAAGACACTGCTGAGGGGAGCAGCGGGCAAGCCAGGAGAGGTCTGCTGTGCCATGTGGGTTTTCCCCCGGACAGCCAGGAATTGAATCTGCGCTGCAGAGGCTGCGGACAGGCTGCTTCACAGAGCGGCGCTCAACCCGCTGCACCACCAGGGAGGCCCTCCTCAGCTTCATCCTTCTCTGACCTAGGACTGCTCCGTCGCTGACTGCCTGAGGTTCCGCTGTGACATCCCCTCCTTCGGCGTCCAGGAGGAGTTTGACTTCGTCCTGAAGGGCAAACTTAGCTTCGGCTGGGCCAGCCAGGTGTGTGCCCAACAGCACAGCACCTCCCCCTCACTCCACCTGTGCCTGTGCCCATCCTTGCGCCAAGACACTTCTCCCACGCAAGCGTCCTCGGGGTCAGCACCCCAGCTCTGCCCTCTCCTTGCAGATGCAGCAGAAGAAGATTCACCTCATGAGTGGAGCTGAAATCCTGTTCGACAGATCCACGTATTCCCAGTTTCCAGGACAGGAGGCATTTCTGAGAGCCCAGGTAGGGGCTGTGTGGCCAGGCAGGTGGGATGGCTCCTGACGCAGAGTCCGTGATGCTCACTGGGGGCCCCCAGCATGGCAGGGGTAGGACAAAGGGCCCTGGGCAGCACATGAGTGCTTCTGTATCTCACCTCTGGGAGCAGGGCTTGGGGAAGGTGGGGAGGGAGTCAAAGGCTGGGGAACCTGGGGACAGTCTGGGACAGGAAGAGGCCTCCTGCTTCCTGACGGGACACCTCTACTTCAGGTGGAGATGGTGCTGGAAGAGTATGAGATCTACAACCCCATCCCCCTTGTCGTGGGCAGCTCTGTGGGAGGACTGCTGCTGCTGGCTGTCATCACAGCCGTGCTCTACAAGGTGAGCGTGTTCATCCTGCTCCTGACACCAGCAGTATCCAACCCAAGCTGGCCACAGGCAGGACAGTATTGTGAGAAGAACTCAGACTCTGGAGTAGACACATCTGGGTGTACATTTTGGCTCTGTCTTGCTGCTTAATGTCAAGCAAGTTGCTCAACCTCTCTGAGCCTGTTTTCTCATTTTAAAAATAAAAACAATGCCTACGTCAGAGTGGCTTAAGTGAGATAGAAATAGTGCCAAGGTATGTGTGCAAGCCTGCCTGACTCAGAATCTGAGTAGCACAGTACACACTCAACATGACAGCTGCTGTCACATAAATGTCTAGCACACAAATACAATTCGGCTTAGTTCCCTTCTCTCTCGGCCTCTTCTTACTCCCAACTTTCTTCCCTGTCCTCTTACCCAGCTTTTTTTTTTACTTCCCCTTGTAGCTTGGTTTCTTCAAACGTCAGTACAAAGAAATGATGGATGATAAGCTTGAAGACATGGCCACTTTCAATAAGGAGACTCTCAGCTCTGAAGTCCCCAGTTCGCCTTTGCCCCAATAATCCACTTTCCTGTAAATCTCTACCTCCACTGAGTAGGAATTTTCATACGTTTAAGAATTGCAACATTAAAATTAAAATTAAAATGTTTATAACAAATTTTTCTTCTATAAGAGAGCTCTAATCCAGGGGCCTGAGTGTTGTTCAAGAAAGAATTGGAGGAACCTGTTTGTGGGTTCACTCTTGGGTGAATGGGGCCTGTTATGAATAATGTCAATGGATGAGACCAAAGGAGCTCTCTATGCATGTGTCACTCATCGAATTCAGCACAGGCTTCAGAGTCTTCGGTAATGGCAAGTGAGCAGACAGTCCTAGGAAGTGAATGACCTGTCCAGACCTTGTTTGAACTAATGTCCCCTCTTGATATAAGGTCCCCAGAATCTAAGAGAGACTGGCTTCCAGAAAGGGGCATCTGATTTCCTGAACTAAGGCAGGAGACCCATGAAAAGTGACCCCAGAGAATGACCAAAATATTCCAAACTTAGAATCAGACCAGGAAAGTCTCAAACGTGGCAGAATGTTATACTATTTGAAATCAGGATGGTCTCTAGATAGCCAGAATCCAAAAATGCCATCAATGTGCGGCAGGTGAAAGGTAGCACTTCAGGATCTGCAGCCGTGAGTTCCATGGGTCTCTGATGAACTCCCTGGTGGCTCAAGGGGTTAAGTCTCAGCACTATCAAGCTATTGACAGCCACTGCAGCACGAGTTCGATCCCCAGCCAGGGAGCTGATCCACATGGCACAGCAGACCTGTCCTGTCTTGCCCGCTGCTCCCCTCAGCAGTGTATTTCAGTAGATCTGCCTGTTCTGCTCCCCACTCTGTCTCTGGTGAATCCTCTCCCCACCCCCACCTCCACCGGCGCCTCCGGGGCTTTCCGTAGCCCTACATCCCAGCTCTTTTATGCATAAATAAATAATAAAAATATTTAAAAAATAAATCTTATTCCTCTATCTGGCGAAGGGAAACCAAAATTATATCTTGCTCCAAAAATTGTGTGGATTCAATATATGTGAAAGCCCGTTACACTCTAGCGCTCTCCTTATTAACAGCAGCAGAGAAGAGGGAATCTTCTACCTACCCATCAAGGATGTCCCCTTGCATGGCTCGCAAATCCAGGCGTCGAGAAGAGCACGTGCTGCACTCCCAGCGCTTGCACCGAGAACGCGGCCGAAGCCCCGCCCCGCCCCGCCCGCCCCGCCCCGCCCCGCCCCGCCCCGCCCCGCCCCGCCCCGCCCCGCCCCGCCCCGCCCCGCCCCGCCCCGCCCCGCCCCGCCCCGCGGTGCACACTGTACCGGCAAACAGTGGACTTCCAAGCCTTTATTGAGCCAGGGGCGCTAGCCCCCTCAAGGGTGTTCATAACCAGTGGGCAAAGGGTTGACGTGGGGGTTGTGGAAAAGAGTGCGGTTGCCGTCCCCCCAGGAGTAGCGCTGCGGAGAGAGGGGGCCAGGGAGCCGTCAGCAACCCCTGCGCGGGGCCCCGCCCCCCTCCCGCCCGCGCCTGGCGCCCAGGCTCCCCTCGCGCCTCGGACCGCGTACCTTGGTGCGGATACGGAGGTGGTGGTAGGGGATGAACTCGGGGCGCCCGCGGTGACCCGCGTGGAGCCAGGAGTTGAGGGTGCAGAGAGCCACGCCTGGGAGCGCCAGCAAGTAGGTCAGGAAGCGCCAGGTGCCAGCTGCGAGCAGGGAGAGGCAGGTGTGAGAGATGAGGCAGGCACGGGGCAGGAGGGCGGTGGGGTGTCCCTGGGGCTATGGAAGGCCCCGGAGGCGGAGGTGAGGGGCAGTGTCAGAAAGCCACGGGGTCAGCCGTGGCCCCACTCACCTCCTGCCCCGCCGTGGTCTCCCTTGGCAGCGCTGGCAAAGCCCCGACTCAAGGATCTCAGCGGCAGAGCCATGGCGGCAAGAGGGGAACGGTGGCTCTGTCCTTCCTCTCTCCTTCGCACAGGCCTCTGTTCTCCACCCCTCTTGTAGGGCCAATCACCTGTTGAATCTCTAACACAGGCGGCTATTTTTAGGGGGTTTCTATATTTAAAATGAGGCCTGACTGGCATGAGGTCCTTCTGACAGCTATGGTAAGGGGACATTAAAAGACAACGTGCCATTCTTTTTATAGTTGCAGGGAGCTACTTTGCTCAACACTCTTCCCGTTAGCACGCAGGCTTCCCATGTAGCTGGAATTAAGTATCCTTTGGCATCTCTAATTTCTAATAATTTGTACCTTAAATGATGTTTATCAAGTTTAAGTCAAATAACATAGGAATGTGCCAGCTTAGGGTCTGGCCTGTGACAGTAGCTCAGTATGTGTATTCGTTGCAATTGTTTACAAAAAACAGAACTCACTGTTGACTAGTTTTGAAAAGATGAGCAACTGAGAATCTGAAGTCGCAGCGTCTTTGGTTTGCCAGAGCCAGCAATCTGCAGAGCCAGAAACAAACCATTCCGTGGCCTGTGAAACACCACCAGGGCTCACAGGTTGGACACCGGATGCCAAAACCTCTGCTGGATGGCCTAAGAGCGGCTGCTGTCCTGGGCTGCAGTCATCCTCCGCTGTCCTGGGCTGCAGTCATCCTCCTGTATGCACTGGCACCCGTCGTGAGTGCTTCCTGAGCTGATCCTGGTTCTAGCTTTATGTGCCTCTTCATAGGCGTGCAGAGCCAGCTCTGCCGTTTTTGTACCCACCGTTTCATAATTTCTCACTTTTAATTAAGAGCATAATTGGGCTACTGCCAAAGCTTCTTATGTCTCAGAGTTTTTTCTTTGCTTTAGGCAGAGAGAACAAATTTGTCAGTTAAGTAAATCCCAGTGGGTTGCATCCAGCCCCTTTTCAGACATACCTCAGTTGTGGGTGGTGAAGGGTAGGGAAGAACAACTCCCCACGTTCTCTTGTGCCTCTTTCCTGGGACACTACATACCATGACTATATTTTCCAAAATAAAGATCAATCCAACATGTGAGCTACTAAAAAATATTTCGTTTATGGAAGACCTAGGACAGAATATTTGAAATTGAAATTGTCCCAGAATGACATAGGGCAGGGGGTGGCTTCAATGGATGGTGAAGGGAGTTGAAGATCAGACAAAATGGGGATGGAGCCCACCAGCAGGCCAATGATAGTAACATGATAGGTTCAAAAGGGCGGCTATTAGCTCCATTTGCCCTTGGAAGCATCTAGAAACTTGTTATAGTGAATATGCACTGTTTTGTGTTGTCCCACAAACACAAAACAATATACCCATGTCTCCTCCTCCTGATTCTGGGTTTTCTTTGTGAAATCACCCCCATCTCCTCTTACTTTCAGTTCACAGTCAAGGTGGAGTTGACACCTCCTTCCCATGCCAATAAGTCACAGGGTCCAGGACTAGCCAATCAGGGCATTCCATTCTCCTGGCCATGCTGATTGATTTAGGAGGAGCATAAGTCCACAAGTATCCTTTGGGAACTTCTTTCTTGGGCCTTTAAGACAATAGTATTTCAACTGGACATGGAATTGCTAGAGTCTGAGAATACAACCTTAGATTGAAGCCAATATTCAAGCCATTTTGCAGAGCAGACCTGAAATATGGGAAGATCTAGCCTTGTTAGTATTATTTGAACTCCAGGTCAAGATGTGCTAGAATTGATCTAGTTCTAGAAAGATTTGTACTCTTAGATTTTTTCATTTACATGAAATTAAAAAGTTTGAGATGGGATTTAAGTCTTCCTTAATTGCTAAATGTTTTCTTTGAAAAAGCATATCTATAAAGCTTTATCAGTGAATTTCTGACTTCTGTTCCCTTTACTGTGGTCCATGTTTTATTAAAACATTTTTGCCTTCTCTTGTAGATAGATACAAATGTCTTTAGTAAACATTCTGTGGGGTGTGTATGAATGAGACCTAATGGGACTAGTACTCATTAAAAAGGAGATAGTCAAATGAATTACACTTTGAGATACAGTCCAACCTACCAAAGGTGAAGGGATAAACAAATTGTGAGACACTCATAAAAAAGCATATGGCTCAGCATCATAAAGGAACAACTATTTTTTCATGCAACGAATAGATGTACCTCAAAATTATGTTAGCCCAGAGAGGCCAGACACAAAAGAATACATACTGTATGATTCCATTTATATGAAATTCTATAGTAGGCAACTTATTTTAGTGGCAGAGAGCAGATGGATAGTTGCCTAGGACTGAGTGGGGGAGGGAATGGCTGGATGCAAAGGGTCATGAAAGAACTTTGAGGGGTGATGGAAACACACCCCTCTATCTTGATTGTGATGGTGTTTACCTTAGTGTACATATCACGTTAGTGTTGGTTGTCACACTGTTGTATATATTTATCAAAAATTACTTGATGGCACACTTAAGATGGATGCATTTTATTATGTGTAACTTCAATAATGCTATCAGCAGATATGTTAAGCTTTTTCTGAGATGTAGAGTGGGCAGGAGTATCAGTGCTGATGGGCCCATTCTTTTTAGATTATAAAATTATAATTTTTAGATTAAAAATTACAACTGTAACTGAAGCACGAAATTTAAATAACTAGCACCTATAGAGTACTTACTATATGCCAGATGCTGATCTAAGTTTCTACACACTGATGGAACCTCATAACAACTCTCTAAGGTAGGGACTATTCCCCCATTTTACAGATGAAGAAATAGAGGCAGTGAAAGGACTTAACCTTGCCAAAGTCATCCACCACGTTAAGTGGCAGAGCCAGAATCCAACCAGTCTAGCTTAAGAGAGCTTCTAATCTCTGTGCTACAAGCCTTTCATTAAGACAACATTGAAAAAACAAAAACAAAAAACCCTTCCATCTACAACTCCACCTCCTCTAAGAAAAATATGAGCCAGACCCCTGCCACCAGCCACGTATGCTGGAATCCCCATGCCCCCAAGACCCAGATGTCCAGGGTCCGGGCGTCCTGATCCAGGTTCGGCCTGGGGGAGCTCAGTTTCCCGCCCACCCTGCTGGGTTCGCATGTCCCCCAAAATTGCTTCCGCCTCTACCTCGGAGAGGAAACGATCAGAGCGGTGCTGCCTGCCACAAAGGGCGGCAGAGGATGCCACATTCCAATCCAGAACTAGAATGTAAGGGGAAATGGCTAGGGGTTGACATTTCCTCAAACCAGAGGCGTTAGGGTCCGCGAGGCATAGTCACCAAGGTCACGGACGACGCCAGCTCCCGGGTTTCCCCCCCCCCCCCCCCCCCCCCCCGCCCACCCCGGCCCCGGCCCCGGCCCCGGCCCCGGCCCCGGCCCCGGCCCCGGCCCCGGCCAGAGCCGCGGGTCTGCGCGTGCGCCGGCGCCGGCCCGCCCCTCCTCCTCACCTGGGATTGCGAGCCACGGATGACGCGAGCTGGCGGCACGACCGCGCCCCCTAGCGGCCGGAGGTAGCTGGAAGACGCTCGAACTGGGAGGCTTTGGAGGGTAAGCAAGCAACATCTGGTTGAAGAGGTACTTGGGTCGCTGAGAGGGCATTAGAGTGAAGCAAGTGAAGCCCTCACCTCCGACACTGAAGTGAAGGGGGCGCCCAAAATACTTACTAATAGAGATAAACATTTTAATGCAAAGTTTCAAAAAATAAAAATTAATGCCCAAAATCCATGGTGAACAAAACATCAGTTTTAAGTAGAGGAAGAAGTGAAGGGGGTTCCAACCTTACTCTTTCAGGGGCTCGACTCACAACGTTCTAATCATGGCCCTGATTTCAACTAACCTTTATGTACAAAAAAACAGGTGTGTGGCAAGGCCTGTCGTTTGCTAAGAGACGCTGAGGCCCAGAGGCCACCTGTAAGCTGCAGGGACAGGACTACGAATGTGCCAGGCTCAGGCCTCCAGCTCAGCCCCTGACCTGTGCTCTGTGGCATCTGTTGGTGGGGAACATGACAAGAACCCTTTCTCCATCACCGACCCCCCAGCCTGGGGACAAGTGGTCTCTGTTAGATGCCATCTCCATGAAGACAGGCTCCACGTGAGGAGCTTTCTCCAGTGCCAGCATTGTGCATTCTGTGTTGTTTCTGGTCCTGAGTCCCTCCCCTTTAGCACACCAAGCTACCCTGAGCTCATTTCTGTAACCTGGGGAGGGGGAGCTAGCATGTGAGCTGGCATGACCCTTGTTGCATGACACCCCCTGCGAAAAGCACGAGACGTGAGACTGCAGCCCACTCCCTTGAGGCAGGTGTTCCATGGAAGTGATCCCACAGAAGAGTCACAGCCTTGGGAGAGGGTCATCATCTTCCCACTGTACAGAGGAAGGAAATGAAGCGCAGAAGAGGTACAGCCGTGCAGGGTCATACAGTTAAGAAGAGACAAGTCTGGACACTCCTGCCAGACGCTGAGAAGGGTTACTTTGCATTCCTTCCTTGCAACCCCAGTCTGCATGGGTACAGGTTTAGAAGCAGCAATCCTGAGAAGAGGAAAACTAGGGGCAGGGGGAAGATGCAGGGGATAATGGTGGAAGGACAGTCCCTTAGGGGTGGGATTTAGGCCTCCCTCAAGCTCAAAAAGGCTGCAGTCTGCGCTTGTCTGAGGAACAGGCAGCTATGGGGAGGAAAGAGAAGGGCCTCACAGCTTAGACTCTGCTATGGACACAGACTATGCAGTGCCATGGAAGCCTCCCTCAGGTGCCCATGTACCCTAATTTCTACCAACAGAAATACACTGGTTTGGGGAGTCATCCCCAAGGACATCAAAAGGACCACGTTCAATCCCGGATATCCAGGCACAAGTGAACATTCATCACTTTTTCCCTATTGAGGGAGCAAAGAAAGAGTTTGGGAGATCTGTGAGAAAGGGGGATAAAAAAGGGGAAGGGGGCCTCCCTGGTAGAGGAAGAAGTGAAGGGGGTTCCAACCTTACTCTTTCAGGGGCTCGACTCACAATGTTCTAATCATGGCCCTGATTTCAACAAACCTTCATGTACAAAAAAAAAAAAACAGGTGTGTGGCAAGGCCTGTCGTTTGCTAAGAGACGCTGAGGCCCAGAGGCCACCTGTAAGCTGCAGGAACAGGACTACGAATGTGCCAGGCTCAGGCCTCCAGCTCAGACCCTGACCTGTGCTCTGTGGCATCTGTTGGTGGGGAACATGACAAGAACCCCACAAGGGATTAGGACCCAACCTATGGAGCTGTCCAGCACGAGTTTGATCCCCAGCCAGGGAGCTAGCCACATGGCGCGGCAGACCTCTCCTGACTTGCCTGCTGCTCCCCTCAGCAGTGTATTTCAGTAGATCGGCCTGTTCTGTTCCCCACTCTGTCTCTGGTAAATCCTCCCCCCCACCCGCCACAACTCTGGCCTGTACCCCAGTTCTTGTATGTATAAATAAATAAATCTTTTTAAAAAGGGGGGGGAGGGGGCAGATGACAAACTCTTTTTTCCCTACCCCCCTGAACACCCTCTGAACTCAACAGATCTCCCAGTCCTCTGCATTGCCTCTGGGCCACACCAGCCTAGCTTCAACCTGTAAAGACAGTTCTCATGTAGGGAGAAGCCCTTCAAAGGGGTCATACCCTCAGAGTTCAAATTCTCTGGTTCTTAGGCCAGAATACAGCTTGGCTTTGTTCTAATAGTGCATCCCCTCTGGAAGATTGGACCCCCGCTCCCCCACCCCGCACTAACAGGGGTATTCCTTGCCTCTGGTCCCATTCCTCCAGGGTGAGGCAGTTGTTGCTCTAGGGATGATTAAGCCCCTCACTCCCTAGGCCTGTGAAGGAATCTGGTCAGCAGTTGTCAAAGATGTTTTACATCTGGGAGCAGCTGGGTCTGTGCTGGACAGCTCCTGCCATCCAAATACTCCCTCTAGTTGGCCTGGGGCCTCAAAGAACAGGAAGAAAAGGCAACAATTCCAATTCTACTACCCAAGCCCCCCAACCTGGAGCTCCCTGACCCAGTTCAGAAAGTCTGGAACGGGATGTGAGGACCCTCCCAAATGCTATCGTCAGGCCATGAATCACAGTCCTAAAGGAGCAGAAAGGAGGGGTGTTTAGAGGTGCTGGACCCTGGAGCTCCTTGAAGACTAGACCAAAGTCAGAGCTGAAGTGTGGGCTGAAACTGTGGCCAGAGCTATTGGCAGATCTGAACTGACTATAAAATCCTTGCTGTAGTTAGGGCATTTATAGGGTTTCTCGACCATGTGCAAGCATTGGTGTTTGAGTTTGGGGTTGAGATAGAAACTTTCACCACATTCTGGACAAGCGGATACATTGGTGCTCAGTGAACTGGGGGCGCTCACTAAAGCCACGACCACAACCAGAACACTTGAAGGGTCATTCTCCATGGTGGGTGCACTAGTGCCATAGATACGAAGCAATCAATCCACACTTCGGGCACTCGAATTATTTGAGGATTGCAGAACAGTTGGTCCTGGCAGGAGCTTCTTCCTCCCCAGAGTCAGAGCCTCACCCCCATAAGTACTGCTGGCACAGCAGCACTTCCCGGGCAGCTGGCTCCGCAGGCCACACTAGGAAGGGCCGCTCATGCGAAATAACTGCAATGCAGGGCAGACGTCAGGATTCCCTGGGATCTTGATGTCCAGTTTCCCAGTTTCTCTGCCCGTCCGAGCTCTTCCTGGCCACTTCCGGCGCTGCCGCCTCCATTTCGAGTGAAGAGTACCCGGGTTCCTTTATCAGCCACTCAGCTCACAAGCAGTCAGAGAGGGAGACACTGGGGAGCAGGAGGCCAGCACCGGAAACGGATAAATTCACTCGCCCACGCCGCCCGCCGACGAGGGGGCGGAGCCGGGGCCCGCCTACAATGGGGCGGCAGGTCGCGACAAGTTTAACCCTGTCATGCACCTGGCCGAGCGAGAGCTCTCCATCTGCGGCCGCTGTCAGGAGCCTGACACCTGTGGTCTCACTAGAGATTCTGAGTCCATCAGCGTGGATTTGGGTGCCCCGGCCTCCGGTGGGAAAGGTGGCGGAGTAGTCAAGTCACCCGGAGGAGCACGGTACTGAGATTCCACGGTGGGATGTCTGGGTTCTCCAGGGGCACCCGCCCCCTCCGAGTCCCCCGGGAGAGTCCCCCACGCATCCGAAACCAGGAGCGCTGAGTTTAGTGCAGACTACATATCCCAGGATGCACCGCTCGCGCCTCCAGGGCTCGCCCACGATTAGATAACCTCTGTTCCCGACGTGCCTTCCGAGGCCGTGCAAGGGTACCGGATCGGATGGAGAACTACAACATCCGACGTGCACAATAGCTGCAGCCGAGGCGCTATTTAAAAAGCGTCAGAGAGGCGGGGCCTGCCACGCCCCTCTCTTCCAGTTCCGCTCCCCTGGATGAGCGGCGAGGAGTGGGGTGGAGCCTTAGGCCTGGGCCAAGATGGCGGCTGCGAAGCCAACCCCCACGGACTCGCTCTCGTTCTGCCTCGCGCAGCTCACGGCGGCGGCCGGGGAGGGTCTTGGTGGGGGAAAGGACACAGCTACCAACGAGACATCCTTGGGCCGTGTGCTCTTAGCCCTCCGTACGCGCCACATCAAGGCAGCAGGGGGAATCGAGCGCTTCCGGGCACGCGGCGGGCTCCGCCCCCTTCTCGCTCTGCTACGGCGAGCCGCTGCAGCGGGCCCCGCCCCCTTCCAGGCTGGCCCCGGCTCCGCCCCCTCGTCGGCGGAGCCAGCGGCTTCTGATGGCTCCGCCCCCTCGCCGGGCCCCGCCCCCTCCGCCGCGGCGTCTTCGCCGCCAGCGCGCCTGCGCAAGACGCTGGACTTGGCTCTCAGCATCCTAGCCAACTGCTGTACTGAAGGGGCGTGCCGGGCTGAAGTGCGCAGACTCGGAGGCATTCTTCCTTTGGGTAAGTGCTCCGCCCTCAGTTCCTAGAAGGATTCCACCCGCACCTCCTCTCGTCGGGCCCTGGGCGGAGTCTTGAGTTCTTTGTGCTGTGGGCTGCAAGAACTCGCTTTAGGACGGCGCAGAGCCCCCACCTCTCAAGCCGATGCCCCGAGTCCTTCCCTCTCGACTAGTGTATACCCCAACCCTTCCAGATAGAGCATGACGGTCATTGCCTGGCTCCTGCTTGTGGAGCACCCCGCCTCTGTCCTGGTGGAAGTCAGAGTGTTATTTTGAAGATTCTTAACCTCCTTTTGTGATGTTTACGGCAGACATTCAGTGCCGGCTGAGTGAGCGACTCTGACACCCTGACACCCCGTTTGATGAGCTGGCGGTCAGAGGATGTGCTCGTTTGGGAAATGGACTCTGCAGTCAGCTAGACCCCTCCAAAGCTAGGATTCCTTGTTGTAAAATGGGCTAGTAACTATACTTCGTAAAATTGGAATAGGGAGAAAGTGAAAAATAAATATAGAGCGCAGATACCCTAAGCATGGACTGGGTAATTTGAGTTATTAAAAACTAGCACAGCAAGAATAAATTCTAACGAAAGATGGCAAGCTTTTCTGTTCACTAAATTGGCGCCTCCTGGTGGCAACGGTGTGAACACAGTTTACTCCTCGTTGCCTGACTGACAGCTATGAAATTATGCCAGTTTTGGTGAAATCTTAGGTTTTTTGATAAAATGAAACAGTGTATTTTTCAGTTGCACATATTTTTAAAATGCATCTGGATCGTAGCATGTTTGAAGAGAGGTTTGGTACATTAATAAATCTTCAATAGATTATAAATTTTGTTATTTTTATTGTATAACCCTCATTCACTCACTATTTTGCATTTTAAATATTTCCTGAATCTGTCCACTTCTATCCTTTCCAACATCGCGTGCCTAGAGACTGGTGCCATGTGCTGGACTGTGCTGGTAGCTTTGTTCTAGCTGTTGTCCTTTCTTGCCTGGACTAGTGCAGCAGCCTCCTTGCTACTGCCCTTGCATTACTCATCTCCCTTGTAATCCATTCTTCCCACGGCTTCCAGATTGTATCACATCACTCCCATTCTTAAAACTCCAAGTAACGCCCAGTACCCTCCTTGTCCTGATCCTTTGGCCTGGCATCGAAGCCCCTCATGAAGCCATAACACAGATACTGTGTCTCAGCTATTGGTCTTTACAAAAGCTGCTTCCAAACCTGAAATGCCCTGTAACACCCCATCCACCTGCCTTCTAGCAAAACCTTCCTACCTGTTTAGCCTTCCAGACTCATCAAGTGTTAGCCTTTCCTGAGGCCTTTCCAGACTCTCGGAGGCCACATTCATAAGGTGATTAATGAAAGAGACAAAGAGAGACAGAACCCTCAAGAGGCCATACTCTCTTGCAGTGACTATTCTTCAGTGCGTGAAGACAGACAGCATCCAGAACCGAGCGGCTCGTGCTCTGGGGAACTTAGCCATGGAACCTGAGAGCTGTGGGGATATCCACTCTGCTGGTGAGAAGTCTATGAGGGTGGAGTTAGCTAAGGCTTGCAGTGGCAGAGAGGCTGGGGTGTCTGTCCTTCCTCACCCTCTGTCTTCCTTCTCTAGGTGCTGTTCCTCTTCTCCTTGAGAGCCTGACAGCCAGCCAGGACTCAGACTGCCTGCAGAGTGTGGTCCGTGCCCTCCGCAACCTGGCGGACTCACCCCAGCACCGCCTGGCCCTGTCACAGCAAGGAGCGGTGCGCCCGCTGGCCGAGCTTCTGGCTGCTGCTCCAGACTCTGCACTGACCTTGGCCCTAGTCCGTGCTCTCCTGGAGCTGAGTCGAGGCTGCTCTCGGGCCTGTGCTGAGCAGCTGAGTCTGGGTGGGGGACTTGGCCCACTGGTCAACCTGGCCTCCCACCCCAAAAGGGCAGTACGTGAGGCAACCATCCTGATCCTTGCCAACCTTTGTGCCCAGGGCCTGGTACGGCCCGCACTAGGCAATGCTGGTGGTGTGGAGGTGCTATTAGGTGAGCTCCAGAGGCGCCGCGGCCCCAATGGGACCAGCCCTGCCTCTCAGCAGCCCCTGGTGCGCGCTGTGTGCCTGCTGTGCCGGGAGGCTATCAACCGGGCCCGACTTCGGGATGCTGGTGGTTTGGAGCTGCTGATGGGCCTACTGAGAGACCCTCGTGCCAACTCCTGGCATCCTCGTGTCGTGGCTGCCCTCGTGGGCTTCCTCTATGATACTGGGGCCCTAGGCCGGCTACAGGCTCTGGGACTTGTACCTCTCTTGGCTGGGCAGCTGTGTGGTGAAGCAGGTGATGAAGAAGAAGAGGGAAGAGAAGCTGCCTCCTGGGACTTTCCTGAGGAGCGGACCCCCGAGCGGGCAAAAGCTGGAAGTTTCCGAAGCCTGAGGTGAGTTCCCCTTACCTCACCATGGGTTGGAGGTTTGTGTCAACTGTGCTTTCCTCACTAACTTCGACCTAGTACTGTGTCAGTAAGGCTTTTTTTGAATCTGACTCCTGATTCCTTGTTCTTCCCAGATGTGACCACTTTCCAGTCCCCATTAAACACCTCCTCTCCCTTTTTTTTTTAAAGATTTATTTTAATTTATACAAGAGCTGGGGTACAGGCCAGAGGCGCGGGAGGGTGAGAGGATTCACCAGAAACAGAGCGGAGAGCAGAACAGGCAGACGGACCGAAAGCACTGCTGAGGGGAGCAGCGGGCGAGACAGGAGAGGTCTGCCACGCCATGTGGGAATCTCCCTGGCCGGCTGGGAATTGAACCGGTGCTGCGGAGGCTGCGGACAGCTTCACAGCACTGCGCTCAACCCGCTGCACCTGGGAGGCCCACCTCCTCTCCCTTGTGTCTGCCTTTGACCTTGGCTTCACCCCAGGACCTCTGAACTTTGAAGCCCAGGCAGTTTCATTGGTTGGCAGTGTATGCAGTGGCCAGTTAATAATGGCATCTGTTCTGGAGTCTCAGTTCTTACTCTGCTACCACCGCCTACAGGTTGTGTCATCATGGGAAGTTAATTAGTTTCTCTGACCCTCTGATTCCTTGTGTGTAAGATGGAGGCTAATAATACACTCATCCCCCATGGAGTTGTTGTAAAGATTAAATAAATGAAGGTACTTTGCACCTTACTTGGTACTCAGCAGTGCGCAGGAAATGGCAGCCTCCTTGTGAGCTCTGACTTGCCTCCTAGCACTCTCCCGGGTGCCCACAGCCCCGTCACACATTGGTCTTGCTCGTTTTTGAGCAAATCAGGTAAGTTCCATCTGGTTGCCTCCTCCCGTGTGCGCTGACGAGCCCGTCTCTTGTCAGCGGAGGCTGCCATCACCATCGCAGGGAAAAGTCAGCTCTCCCTTCCCTTTGACATTTCTCCGTATGTCTCACTTCACACACACCCACATACTATGGGAGTTCCTTCTTTGTGGCCTGTTTTTCCTCACTAGAAAGCAAACCCTAGCAGTGTGTAAACGCTAGGAGGACAGGAACTTGTGTTTTGTTCATTGCACCTAAAATAGAACTTGGCACATAATAGGCATCAGTAATTGCTCAATGAGTTGTGGTTTTTTCCTACTTCTCTTTTTCCCCTTTTACCTCTCAGGCCCACCCCTTCGCTTTACCTCCTTTTTTGACATGACCACTGCCTGAACTTGCCCCCTTACCTCGGCTCTCGATCAGTCTCTGTCTCCCCTCTGCAGGTCGTGGCTCATCTCCGAGGGCTATGCCGCAGGCCCGGGTGACATCTCTCCTGACTGGTCCCCAGAACGCTGTCCGCCACCAGAGCCAGCTGAACCAACCAGCCCTTCCCCGGGCTCAACCTCACTGCGCACGCCTCGTGCTCTGCGCACACCAGGCCGCAGTCCTGGCACCCCTGAGGAGCCTTGGGGCCGGGAGGGGCCAGCGCTGTTGCTGCTGTCGCGCTTCTCCCAGGCTCCCGACCCTAGTGGGGCACTGGTGACTGGCCCAGCCCTGTGCGGCCTGCTGGCCTATGTAACAGGAGCACCAGGTCCGCCAAACCCCCGTGCACTGCGCATCCTGACACGCCTCACCTGCAACCCTGCCTGCCTCGAGGCCTTTGTTCGCAGCTACGGCGCTGCACTCCTGCGAGCCTGGCTGGTACTTGGTGTCTCCCCAGATGATTGGCCAGCGCCCCGGGCCCGGCCCACTCGCCGCAGCCAGCACCGGGAACTGGGTGTGTCCCTACGCCTCTTGAGACCCCATCCTCCAGCTGTGCCCTCCCTGGGCACAGAATCTGGCCTGCCTGCCCACTGCCCTCCCAGCCCACCACCCAAACAGACGGGAGACACCTTTGTGCTCTACCATGCCAGTGTGCAAAGTGCTACCGCACCCTTTGCCCAGCCTTTGGGGCCCACGTACCCTGACACCAGTCTTGGCTCTAACAACTTAGAATCATGCCTGCTCAGTTTACACTTGGGTCTGCCAGGGCGTGATTACTTCCCCACTGGGCACACTGACTAAGCCCCTACCACTTCCATCACCAGGGACTGCCCTGTCTTCTGCACCCTGACAGCTGACTCTTTCAGTCCTTGAGCGGCCCACTCCCTGATCAGCCCACTCTGTTCTTGCCCTTATTCTCCACTTCCTAATGCCCAGATCTCACCCCTCCAGGACTTGTAATCATGCCCCTCTCACGTGTCAATTTCTTGCCCTGAGCTTTTACCCTTCTCCCTTCAAGGGCCCAGAAGTCTGTCTTACCCCTCCCATCCCAATCTTGAACACCAGCTCCCACCCTGACCAGCTCTGCCCATCCCTACAGGTGAGATGCTGCTACAGAACCTGACTGTGCAGGCCGAGTCGCCCTTTGGAGTGGGTGCCCTCACTCACCTGTTGCTCTCTGGAAGCCCTGAGGACCGTGTAGCCTGCGCACTGACTCTGCCCTTCATCTGTCGGTGAGGGGGAGACACGGGTACCTGGCGGGGTTCGGGGAGCAAGGTTGCTATTCCTTAGTCCCACCCATTTCCACCTTCTGAAAGATTCTCTTTCCCCCCAAAGGAAGCCCTCTCTGTGGCGCCGACTACTTCTGGACCAGGGTGGCCTCCGTCTCCTCCTGGCGGCACTAACTCGGCCAGTCCCGCATCCACTCTTCCTCTTTTTTGCTGCAGACTCCCTTTCCTGCCTCCAAGGCCTGGTGTCTCCCACTGTGAGCCCAGCCCTCCCCCCTGCCATCCCCTGTGAACTGGACCCGGCCTCCCCTTGCCTCTATGAACCTCTGCTGGGCCCAGCTCCCATCCCAGCCCCTGACCTGCACTTCCTGCTGGACTCGGGCCTGCGGCTCCCTGCCCAGCGAGCTGCCTCAGCTACTGCCTCCCCCTTCTTCCGTGCCCTGCTGGCTGGCAGCTTCGCTGAAGCTCAGATGGACCTGGTGCCACTTCGAGGCCTGTCAGCCAGCGCAGCCTGGCCTGTCCTGCATCACTTACATGGCTGCCGGGGCTGCGGGGCTGCCCTGGGGCCTGTCCCCCCACCAGGCCAGCCCCTGCTGGGCTCCGATGCTGAGGAAGCACTAGAAGCTGCTGGCCGTTTCCTGCTGCCTGGTTTGGAGGAGGAGCTGGAGGAGGCAGTGGGCCGTGTCCACCTGGGACCCCAGGGGGACCCCGAGTCAGTGGGTGAAGTATTCCGCCTGGGCCGGCCCCGGCTAAACACCCACTGTGCCCGCTGGACACTGGGGCCAGGGCAGTGCCCACGGAAGCGGGCCTCGGCCCTAGTAGGGCTTGTGGAGGTAGCAGGCAAGGAGGCAGGACCCCTGACTGATGCTTTGCTGGCTGTGGTGATGGGAGCTGAACTGGGGGGCAGGGGTCCCAGCCTAGACTGTTGATGATCCCTGGGAGGGGACTGACGGGTGAGTTGGTTACGAAGGAAGCCTGCCTCAGAGTGGCACAAGAGGAAGCTGGGCAGATGGAGTCACCATCGAGGACTGATGAGAGGATGGAGCTGGACCCCAAATGAGAAACCCAGACCAGGAGTGAGAAACCCAGACAGAGTCTGGGCATGGAGTCCATGAGATGGAGACCAGCCCAGCACCCCAGGCACCTGGCCTGGCCGCGTCTTCTGGAGATTAATTAAATCTTTGGACTTCGATACCCTATTGTGTGGTGTCTCTGCTTTTTTTTCTGTGGGACCTCCCCCCACTCTACGTGTCAAGCAGGGTCTTGTCCAGCTCTCTGTCTCGATATAGGCCACCCTTGTCAGGCAGGAATTTAATAAGTCATTAGGAGGTGGTGCCGGAGCCCTGGGATTGGGTAGAGTTCCCAGGTTTCTCTCCCTAGGATGTGGTTTCGGGCCCCAAGGGAAGTCTGCTTCCTGCTCACTTGACTTCATCGCTCAGACAACCACTCAGCTGGACACTTTGGTCCTTGGTCAGGACTGAGAGGGCTGGACTGAGGCAATGCTGTGAGGGTAGGGGTGTATGTCCACAGCATGGGCATTACTCCTCGCCTGTCTTGAATCTTTAGTCTCTGGGTCTACTTTCATCTTTTGGGTCAAGTGTCTTCCTGCTGTTTGCCTGAGAGAAGGGGCCCTGGAGTCTGTGAGACCCTGTGTTAGTCATGCTCTGAGAAAAACAAGGCCCTTGGACTGGCATTCAGGTGGAGAAGGACTCATGTTGCTTTGGTCTCCAAAGCAGGGTCTCCACTAGCTCCCCTGAGCCTGACTTTGAAGAAAGACCTGGGCTGGGCCTTCCACTTAGCAGCTGGGGACCTGAGGTTGAAACTTGCTGTCTCTGTGCCTCCCTGAGAGTCCAGGTCATTAGAAACACCCAAAGAACTTTAAATAAATACTGGTGCCTAGACCCTTTCTGATCAAATTGGACTGAGGAGAGGTTGTCCTGAGCATCAGCTCCCCAAGTTGTTCTGATTTACTGCTGGGTTGAGACCATGTTCATGTCTGGACTCAGATCCAGGCTGAGGCCCACGGCTGGCGGCTGCAGCATTATCGTGTCTACACCCATCTCTGGAGAATCTGAGTATCTCCTTTGCACCTTGATTTCTCAGGGTCTCAGTCCAGGGAAAGCCTCTTCTTCCTTTATGACTGGAGTCTGTTGCTTTCTTCTCTGTGTCACCAATATCTTGGGGAGGGCTCTTTTGGAAGAAGTCCAGGTCTCCTTAGTGTTGGCGAAGGGCTTTGTCCTCAAGGCTGGTTGGGGCTGGCTGGCCCAGGAGTGCAAGGGGCTTGGGCTGGGTGGGGCTCATTCCACTTTATCCTTATGTCTGTTTCCAAGTCCTGGAAACAGGGTCTGTGGGAAGGTTCCTTGTGTCTGTCTGTCTCTGTCTCTGAGAGATCTCTTTTGTGTCTGCATGATGTGCCTCTTGGATCTCTGTCCCTTGTCTGTCAGTCTCCACTAAGGGGGGGTTTCTGAACCTGGGGTCTGACTGAACCTGGGGTCTGAGTGAACCTTGGAACATGACTCCTGGCCCCAATCCAAAAATTCTGTCTGGAGCAATTCTCTTTGGGATCAGCCTCCTGGGAGGGAGGCTCTGCCTAGCACTTAGAGTGCTGGCTCTGGAAGGTGTCTGCGTGGGGGCTTCAGACTGTCTAAGAATCTCACTGGGCAGAAAGGATCCCGAGCTGGGTCCGGACAGCCACTTTTCCGACTCTGGCTCCGCCGCCTGGGGCTCCCTGCAGCGGAGGCCAAGGCTGGGGTGTGGCCACCTCCGCGGCAGGCGGGCGGGCGGGCGGGCGGGCCGGGCCTGGGTGGGCAGGGGCCCTCCCTCCTTTACACGCCCCCACCCCGGGTTCTCCCGTTCTTTGCACCCCCCACCCCACCCCCAAGCCCCATCTCAGCGGGTCCCGGCTTCCTTACATGGTCACGGCCGGGGCTCCAACTCCCGGACGTCCCCCCGCCCCCCGCCCCCACCGGACACGGCCCCCGCCCTGCTCGCCCCGCGGTCCGCTCGCGCCCCGCCATGGAGGACCTGGGTGAGTGGGGTCCCGTTGTCCCCAGCCCCTCGCCGCTGCCTGGATGCTCTGCTCCATCCTGGCGGCCCCTCGCGCTCCCCTCGTGCCCGGGTTCCTGCCTCCTGTCTTCTCGCTTCTGGGCTGAGCCCGCGCCTCCTTGCCGACTCCACGTCCCCCTTCCTGCCGCTCCCTTCCTGTCTTTCCCCGGCCGGCCTCTCCCTCCCTTCTTCCCTCGCCCTGCTCCTCCATCTCTGGCTGCGGAGGGATGGGCAGGGAGGCACTGCGCCTGGGCACCTGGGCTTGGGGACTCTGGCAAGGGAGGGGTTAAAGGGGCCTCGGGTCTAGGGCCTGGGAAAGTGGACGGGAGGGGGAATGTAGCATCAAGTTCTGGAGAACTCGACCTGCTCCAGCGTTTGGAGAAGGAAAGAGTTAAGGGCCCTGAAGTAAGGTAGGGGTCAGGCCTTTGGGGCAGAAAGGGAATACTAAATAAGGAGTGCCAGGATGCCAGGGAGGGGTGAAGGGCTCCACCACGGTGCTCGGTGCTCGGAGAAGAAGAATAAAGGATCGGGGACTTCCAGGCTCTGGAAGGGAACGAGTTCAAAGGATTTGGATCTAGAAGTGGTGGGTGTCTTGGGGCAGGAAGGAGAACCCAGACGTCTCCTCCTCTCTGTCTGTTGTGACTGGGGGCTGGAAGGCTGTGTCCTCCCTGGGAGAGAGGGGGTTCCAGTACCTGGCACTAGGGGGTGCTGCTCAGTAGGGGTAACGGGCGCTGGCCTGGAGGTTGGCCAGGGCTGCTGGGTGGGGTCTGTTTAGAAGGGAGGTGGAGGGGCATTAATGGGTGTGGCAAAACGAGCGTCCAATCAGAAAGCTGGGTGCCAGGCACTAGGCCAATTGAGCAATTTGGGGTGGAGCCAAAGTTGGCTGGAGTAAAGAGCCAATTTTGACTGCATCAGTGAGGATGGGGAGAATAAAAGATATCAGTGGCTGGGTTTGTGCAGGACTCCCAGGATGAGTCATTTAAGATGTTCTTTTTTTTTTTTTTTAAGATTTATTTATTTATTTATACAAGCACGGGGTACAGTCAGAAGCGCGGGAGGGTGAGAGAATTCACCAGAGCCAGAGCGGGGAGCAGAGCAGGCAGAGGGACCGAAGCACACTGCTGAGGGGAGCAGCGGGTGGCAGGAGAGGTCTGCGCGCCATGTGGGACCCTCCTCGGTGGCCGGGGAGCAGCCGGGGATCGAACCGGCGCCGCAGAGGCCGCGGGCTGCTTCGCAACCCAGCGCTCAACTGCTGCGCCATCCGGGAGGCCCTCATTTAAGATGTTCTGGCCGTAAATATTCCTTGCTGCTCTTCCACTTCGCCTTGTCTGGCCTCGTGTTTCCTTCTGATCCTTGACCCCTTCATGCCAGCTTCTGTCCTCAAATACTACCCACTTGGAATCCATATCCTCTGACCTCTATGGTCCTGTCTCTGCCCTAACCTTGACCTCTTAACTTCTCACCCTGATGGCCTCTCCCTACAGATGCCTTGCTCTCTGATCTGGAGACCACCACTTCACACATGCCAAGACCAGGGGCTTCAAAAGAGCGGCCCTCAGAGCCCCTCACATCTCCCCTGACCTATGGCCATCAGCCACAGGTGAGATCAGGTGCTGGGGACCGGGGGCAACCACTAGGGCTAGGCTTGGCAGGACCAGACTGGGGTAAAGACCAGGGCTGTCCCCCCACATGCGTCCTTCTCTCTGTAGACAGGGCCGGGGGAGTCTTCAGGAAGCTCTGGGGACAAAGACCATCTGTACAGGTGAGGTGCCTGGGGCCGGGGTGGGGGGACAGAGAAGCCAGCTGAGGCTGAGGTGGGAGGCTTGGATTCCCGCCCCTGAACCCAGGCTCCCACCCTGTTTCCCAGCACGGTATGCAAGCCTCGGTCCCCGAAGCCGGCAGCCCCGGCTGCCCCTCCGTTCTCCTCCTCCAGCGGTGTCTTGGGCACAGGGCTCTGTGAGCTAGACCGGTTACTCCAGGAACTTAATGCTACTCAGTTCAACATCACAGGTATCAGGGCTACCCTGACAGACCTTAATGGGCTGGGGGCAGGGCTGGGAAGGACAGAGACTTCCCAGAATAGCAACTGAAGAGATACAAACTGTAAGTGGGAGGGTGGGCAGAGCATGGCCTCATGCCCAGAGCCCTTCTCTCTTCTCTGCAGATGAAATAATGTCTCAGTTCCCATCTAGCAAAGATGCTGCGGGGCAGCAGAAAGAGGACCAAGCTGAGGACAAGAAAAGGCCCAGCCTGTGAGTTTGGCATAGTTGGCAGGGCTGGAAGAGGGGTGACCAGTCCCAGAGGCGAGTTACTCTGAGCGGCTCTGAGCTGATACTCCTTGTGCTCTTTCCAGCCCTCCCAGCCCATCCCCTGTTCTCCCAAAGCCTTCGGCTACCTCAGCCACCCTAGAGCTGGATAGACTGATGGCCTCACTCTCTGACTTCCGAGTCCAGAACCATGTGAGTTAAGCGGGGAAGGGTGGGGGAGGGATGGTATCAATGTGTGACTCCCAAACCATTCTAGCCCCTTCTACTTCTGCACCTTGCTGACTCGACTCTCGTGTCATCCCTACTGCAGCTTCCGGCCTCTGGGCCAACCCAGCCACCAGTGCCGAGCTCTGTGAATGAAAACTCCCCATCCCCGCCAGATCAGACCAGCAAGGGCAGCCTGGACACCATGCTGGGGCTGCTGCAATCCGACCTCAGCCGCCGTGGCGTTCCCACTCAGGCCAAGGGCCTTTGTGGCTCCTGCAACAAATCCATTGCTGGCCAAGTAGGTAGAATCCTGCAAATGGGGAGTTAGAGACCCACAGACCCTTCTTTACTGAGACCCAGACTATGTGCTGTTGCCTTTTAATAAATCATCCAGGAAATTGGCATTACTGTTATTTATATTATGCAGGCGAGGAAACTTTGAAGCTCTGAGTCACCCTGCAAGTGAGTGGCAGGAAAAGAGTTCTAACCCAGTTACCCTTTATTGCCATACTACTGTGCAAGCACTGTGCTGCTCCTTCATAAAACCACATCTCATTTAATCTTCACAAAAGCCTCATGTGCCCCACCCACCATCTTTCAGGCACTCAGAGTCTGTTTTTCCTCCAGCAGAAGATTCTGGTCTGGGAGCTGTGGCTCTTGACTTATTGACTGGGCAGATGTTATGACAACAGCTGTGTCCACTGGTTGACCTAACTCCCCTTGCTAGATCAAGTGTCCTGCTCCCAACCCAGAATTTCCAATCTTAGCAAAACAGGGTGGCATTATGACTCTCATGGGCCCTGGGGACTCTCGCCTGCATTGGTCCCATCCTCCGTTAGAAAAATACATTAAAATTATATTTTACAACTGTGGGTATAAAGATGAGTATATCAGTATTAAATCATTTTCGTTTAGCTCATTTTTTCCTTCTGATTTTAAAAGATATTCCATCTTCGTGACTCCTAACAATATTGCGGGCCCCAGGCTGGAAGACCCGGGTCCGTTCTCCACCACTTACAGACTGACTGACTTGAATGTTAAATTCTGCATCCTGATCTCTCGGAGATAAAGACTTGAAAACTTCAGCTCACCTGGGTACGTGGCCACCTGGAGACACTCTGACCTTGGCCTCACCTCAACTCACAGGTGGTGACTGCGCTGGGCCGAGCTTGGCACCCAGAGCACTTCGTTTGTGGCGGCTGCTCCACAGCCCTGGGAGGCAGCAGCTTCTTTGAGAAGGATGGAGCCCCCTTCTGCCCGGAGTGCTACTTTGAGCGCTTCTCCCCACGATGTGGCCTCTGCAATCAACCCATCAGACACGTGAGCCCATGCACCCCACTTCTGCGTCACCCAAGGCGCCTGTGGGTTGGACCTCATCCACTCGCTGCCCCCCCATCCCCACCCCAACTCAGCCCCTTGGCCTCTTCCATGGCCTTTGGGATTCTGCCCTCTCTCTTTTGAGTCTCCATAGCAAGTTCCTTGCTATATCTCCTGCTCCTCAAACTCACTTCCACCCAGCACCTAGGTGCCCAGCGGGAAAGGGGGTGGGGTTGGGATGGAGGACCACACTGAGCATTCCTCTCCATCCTGCAGAAGATGGTTACAGCTTTGGGCACCCACTGGCACCCGGAGCATTTCTGCTGCGTCAGCTGCGGGGAGCCCTTCGGAGATGAGGGTGAGAGCTTGGGGGTCCACTTGACATCCTGCCCAGCCCCTTTAGACCTTTGACTCGGCCCCCTAGGTTCTCAGACGTTCTCCCACTCTGGGATCTCTTCTGTCTCCCCCTCCCGCCCCTCCCCAGGCCCAGACCTCGGCCCTCCATCCCTCCCGTAGTCCCGGATCTCGTGGCCCACGCGGCTCCGCGCCCTTTAAGCCCCCCTCTCTTCCCGCCTAGGCTTCCACGAGCGCGAGGGGCGCCCCTACTGCCGCCGGGACTTCCTGCAGCTGTTCGCCCCGCGCTGCCAGGGCTGCCAAGGCCCCATCCTGGACAACTACATCTCGGCGCTCAGCGCGCTCTGGCACCCAGACTGCTTCGTGTGCAGGGTGCGCCGCGGGGGCGGGGGCGGGGGGGCGGAGGGACCGGTCGGTCCGGCGGGGCGAGGCTGGGCGGGCGGGGTGGGGGGGTGTCGAGGCGCGGGGACGCGGACGGGGCGGCGATCCGGGGCCGCGCGCGCCTGGGGCCGAGGCTCGGCGCCTGGGCGTCGCGGTGGGTACTCGGCGACAGGCAGGCCGGGGCCGGGGGGCTCGGCGGCCGGCCGTCCTTACGCGGCCCCGCTTCCGCAGGAATGTTTCGCGCCCTTCTCCGGAGGCAGCTTTTTCGAGCACGAGGGCCGCCCGCTGTGCGAGAACCACTTCCACGCGCGGCGCGGCTCGCTGTGCGCCACGTGCGGCCTCCCGGTGACCGGCCGCTGCGTGTCGGCGCTCGGCCGCCGCTTCCACCCCGACCACTTCACCTGCACCTTCTGCCTGCGCCCGCTCACCAAGGGCTCCTTCCAGGAGCGCGCCGGCAAGCCCTACTGCCAGCCCTGCTTCCTCAAGCTCTTCGGGTGACCGCGCCCCCCGGAGACCCCGGCCCCGGGGCGCCGCTTCGCGACGGAGCCCGCCCCCCGCCCGGGCGTTCGCCCCCACCCCCGCCCCGCCCCCGCCCAGTGGGGCCCCCCTCCGGCGGGCCCGCCCCCGCGGTACTGCCCGTCCTCCGAGGTCAAGTGCAGAAGAGGCGGGTCTGCCCCAAGCCACACAGCCCGCAGGGGCGCGCCCCGGCGCCTCCCGCGGCAGCGCTTCCCGCGTTCCCTCGCGGGCCCCCCTGGCCGGAGGAGGCACTCGCGATCCCCAGTGCGCAGAGGCCAGGCCGGGGTGCCCTGCTCCCCACTCCCTCACTGTCCAGTGCACTTTTTTCTACCTGCATAAATACACGTTCTCCCTCTCGCCGGAGTGGTGCGCGCTAGGGACAGCCTCGCCCGCCCCGCCCCCAGGCTGGCGGGGTCCCGGCCCTCCCCGGGGCGCCGCGGGGACCTGCTGCGTCAGCCACGCGGTTTGTTTTTCACATCAGAAGAGCCTGAGGGCGGCAACCTGCAGGGGCTGTGTAGATAGTGGTGGAGCCAGAACCCGAGCTCGAGCTGGGCCCCAGCAAACCTCCCTGCGCCATTGCCCCGTTCTTCGGCTCCCTCGATTCCTAAACATTTAATCTGAATTTGCCTCATCTCTACCCGCACCACTTTGTCTTGTTTTCAAATTCCCTCCCCTTCTCCGAAGGACCCCCAAGAGTAGGGGCACCATCGTGAAGTGCCAGTTCATACGAATGCTAAATTGTTAAATATCTAAAACCATTTTATCTAAAGTTACTAAAGGACCTCCCTGGTGGCGCAAGGGGTTGAACGCAGCGCTGTGAAGCTGTCCGCAGCCTCTGCAGCACGAGTTCGATCCTCGGCCAGGGAGCAATCCACATGGCGCTGCAGACCTCTCCAGACTCGCCGCTGCTCCCTTCAGCAGTGTACTTCGGTCTATCTGCCTGTCTCTGGTGAATCCTCACACCTCTGGCCTGTACCCCAGTACTTGTAATCATAAATAAATAAATCTTTTTTAAAAAAATAAAATAAAAATAAAATTACTAAACTCTCAGGTTAACTTCTACTCCTTATGGTAAGGAAACTTAACTTTCAGATCTACTTTTTGCTCCTGCCCTTACTAACTTGATAACAAAAATTGGGCAATCTAATAATCTTGTTATTCTTACTTATACTCTCAGGTTTAGTGAACTAAAAAAAATCTTATCCTATGAACCTTACTAAGTCGTCAACAGATAAATGTACTTGTAAGTCCTTATCACACTGGGTAATTCTTAAGTTTTTTCCAATACTCACAGAGGTTAAAATTGTGGTCTTTAGTCCTAGGTCTTCAACCTAATACTGCCCCCACAGAGGGGCAGCAGTTCTGCCCACCTGTGGCTACGCAGGTGCTTCTTTTCACCAACTCTCTCCCTCTGCAGGGCAGCAGCCTTCCTGCCTGCCCGTGACCTGTACCATGCTGGGGCTTCTCTCCACTGACCTCCCTCAGCAGAGGCAGCTCTCCTCAAGGCCACCCGCCTGCGACCATGCAGGCCTCTCTCAGCAAATCTTCCCCTTTCTGGGCAGTTCTTTCTGCCTGCTTGTGTCTATGCAAGTGTCTTTTACTCTTCTGTCCCTTTTCTAATAAACCTGCTCTTTCAAATATAACTAACGTCTCTGTCTCATGGAGAAACTTGCCTGGGAAACTTGCCGCGTGCTGTTAAAAGGGGAGCTCTGGTGACACCTTTCCCAGAGTGAACCTAAGGACCCCGCACTGACTCCAAAAACGACATCGTCACCCACCCTTTGGATTTGGGTACTAAGGCACAGCTTCCCTTTTACTGGTATAGACTAATAACATCTCCCCTAGACAGAGGATGACATTTGGTGTGGTCAGAGCACTGACTGGGGAAAGAATCTGGAGTGTAGAATCCAGGAGGCTTCTAAGAGACTGGGGGGTGGTCAAGGAAGGCTTCCTGGAGGAGGTGACACAAGCTAAGCCCCAGCAAAGAAGCGTGAAACCAGAAGTTTTAGGTGTGAAAAAGTTCAGGCTCCACCTGAGTCCCCAAGCCACAGGGACCTTTGTGAGCCCAGACTCTTCATCTTGGATCGTGCAGTTCTCTAGAGAGGGGCTTTCACTGGTGGATCCAGACTATCAGAGTCCATGGGGCTGGAAATGATGGATCCTCCCAGCTCAAGGAGGACCTAGCAGCCAAGAAAAGCATATAATACGTGGGCAAGAGACAAATGTGGGTGTGCTCTCCCCTTGCCTGAAGCAGATCCCCAGATCCTTTCCTCTGAGGCTCCTCTCCCTAGGTCTTCCCAAGATCTTCTTCCATGCAGCCTTCCCAGGGGTGCTGTCTGTCTCCTGACTTGTAATCCCCTCCCTGTCGTGAGGATGCTCACATTTGCCATCTCTAGTCACAATTCTTTCATTCTCCAAGTGTTTTTGAACACTTACTGTGCAAGGGAACCAAGAGACCACAGGGAACCAAGTGGACTTGCTGGTTGTCTTCTCAGAGCTGAGGTCTAGTAGGGAGACAGATGACAGACAAGTACACAAGTGACAAGTGTGATGGATGATGGGGTGATCCTGACTACTTGTAAAGTTGACCATTTCACTTGTTCCCACCCACAGTAGCCCCTTAGTCCCTTTGTAACTCTTGTCACTATTGCAAGTAGATGTTTATTTTTTCTTGTTTGTGTCTGTTTCTGAAACTGGAATGGAAGCTCCTGAAAGCTTGCTTGTTAGACAGCATGCTTGTTTTGCTGGCCATGGCTCTCTAGTGTAGCATGTGGTAGGTGCTCAATAAATACTTGTTAATAAAGGAAGAAAGGAGGGCCTCCCTGGTGGCACAAGGCTTTTTAAAGTCAGCGCTATCAAGCTATCACTGGCCACTGCAGCACGAGTTTGATCCCGGCCAGCCAGGGAGCTACCCACATGGCGCAGTAGACATCTCCTGACTCACCCGCCACTCCCCTCAGCAGTGTGTTTCAGTAGATTCACCTGTTCTGCTCCCCACTGTCTCTGGTGAATCCTCTCACCCCCCTCACCTCTGGCTTACACCCCAGTTCTTGTATGCATAAATATATAAATATTTAAAAACACACAAACAAATAAAGAGGAAAGGAAGGGAAGGGAGGGGAAGGGAAGGAGGAAAGGTGAGAAGGAAATACTGAAGAACTAAGCTCAAGAAGGCAGGGGAGGGACTGCTTTAACCAGCTGGTCAGAGAAGACCTCTGAAAATTTAATGTCTAAGCTGAGACTTGAAGGTTGAGAAAGAGCCAGCCAGGCAAAGAGCCTAAGAACATTCTGAGCATAGAAATCAGCAAGTGCAAAGGCCAATATGTAGGAGAGAGCTTGGCATGGTGGAAGAAAGGAAACAAGACCAGTGTGGGTGGATTAGAGCCAGCCAGGGGGAGAGCCGGAAATAAGGGCAAAGAGGAAATCTGTGCCCAGCATGAAGGGCCTTGCCAGCCACAGTGAGGTTTACAGGTTTTATTTAAAGGACCTAGACCTCCAATGTGTCCTCTGAGACCCGCCCCTGGATTTCTCTCCGGCATACCCAGCTCATCACCCTGAAGCAGACACTGGGGGTCCTGCCCTTACCCACTCAGCCCACATCTGCCTGGGCAGTCGTGTATAGGTCATACCAGGCACCCAGACTCCCCAGCCACTGCCTGAGTCCCCACCCAGACTCCTGCGGGTGCTGCTGGAGGCAGGAGTGGGCTCCTGTGCCCTGCCAGACTGAAGTGGCTGGGAGAGGTTCTGGAACCTCCAGCCAGTTAGGCACAGCAATCAGTGAATAAACACTCCAGCCTCCTGGCCCCTGGGGGTGGGTTCTGAGGCACTTCTGTACAGTGCTCAGAGGGTGGCCTTGAGCTTGGGTTCCAGTTGTTAACACCCTCGATGGGCCTTTCTCCTTTTTGTCTTATTTCCCCACACCTTCACTCCTCACTTGCACCTAAAAGAAATCTCATCTTTATGAGTCTTCTTTTGAAGAGCCCCAAACTAAGACACTCCTTAAGCAACTCAACACATGTCCCTAAAGTATTGTTCCCCATTCCACAACTCAGGCATGGACATAATTGCCATAATGAGACAATCCAAGTGTGGATTGTCCACACATAATCCACACATCCAAGTGTGGTCAATTCTTCTGTAGAAAGGTGGAGGTACTTTTTCTGTCAGATATTTATCAACCCCCTCCCTCCTCGTATCCAGCCCTGTATTGAGCATTGGGGCTCCAGGGATGAATCAGATCATTCCTTGTTCTGGAGGAATCTCTAGTCTGTTGGGGGGACAGACTTGGCCCAAACAAGACCATACAATGAGCTCAGAACTATATCAGAAAAGTCAGAGAAGTCTTTCTTGAAGGGGTGACATGGCTGGGTACTGAAGGTTGAATAGGAGTTGGCCATTTGGGAGGCAGATGTTGAACATCAGGCTGATGAGCTTCTACTTTCTCCTGACTGTGATGGGGAGTGGGAGGTTCCTGAGCAAGGGAGTGACACTGTCAGATTTGGGTTTGAAAGTGATCCCTCTGGATTAGTCAGAATGAGGGCACTCACTTAGCCAGTTCCCCAGATCAAGGCTAAAGGGTGGATATTTTTAGGGGATGGAAGAACTGATTGTGAGCTTGGGTCACTAGAAAAGAGGTGGGGGCTAAGGCCCAGGAAGGAGTGCTCCTGAGGTTGAAAGGGCCCACCTTGCCAGAACCAGCCTTCAGCCTTGATATGACCTGATTCAGCTAAATTAAGCTGGGGAGGGGGAAAAGGCGGAGGGAGGATGGGGGGGGACTTGCCGGCTCACTGCCCCTGAGGTAAACATTAATCCTCCCCCTGGGGAAACCCAAGGGCTGGTCCCTTGAGGGGCAGATCCTGTGCAGAATGGAGGAATATACAGAGGCCAGCGCCGCACCGGAGCTGGGGGAGCAGAGCGTTTTAGTTGACAACCCTGCTGACATCCTGGTCATTGCTGCCTATTTCCTGCTGGTCATTGGTGTCGGTTTGTGGGTGAGAAATCAATGGGGTACTGAGGGCCATGGCGGGGAGTCTCTGGGAGACCCAAGGAAGTGGTTGGGTCAGGATGCCTGGATCTTTGAGGGAGAAACCCAGACTGAGGGGCAAATGAGTCTTGATAGCCAACACTCATTCCTCGTCTTCCCGCCATTGGATAGGGCTAGTGGTGGGAGGTGGTAGATTTTTTTCAGGGACAGCATTCTACTTGGGGTCTCTGGCCCCCTGTCTACGACATGGCTGAGCAGTCGCCCATGAGCAAGGCCCCCCAGGAGAATCAGGTGAAAGCCACTCATACTCAGGCTTGGGGAGTTGGACACTAGGTTAGGGCCTAGGTGGCTCTGGGTGCCTGGGAGGTGGGGGTGGGGAGTGTGAACCAGGAGAGCCTGGCACTGGTTAATCTTCAGCCTGAAATAAGGCTGAGGAATGTGTTTAGGAGACTAATGAGGTCCAAAGATGTGCCCCCAAATCCAGGTCTATTCCCCACTCCTGTCCCCCAGTCCATGTGCAGAACCAACAGAGGCACCATTGGCGGCTACTTCCTGGCAGGACGAAGCATGGTGTGGTGGCCGGTGAGAGAGGCTGGGCTGTGGGGCAGGAGGGACCCTAGAGAAGCTGCCTGGCTCACCCTCATCTCTACCGGCCCCTCCCCCCCCAGGTTGGGGCCTCTCTCTTTGCCAGCAACATCGGCAGTGGCCACTTTGTGGGCCTGGCAGGCACTGGAGCTGCAAGCGGCTTGGCTGTGGCTGCATTTGAGTGGAATGTGAGGGCCCCTTTTTGCCAATAACCCCCACCCTCAGTGAGAACTCCTGCAAAGGTCATAGCTGGGGAGGTTCCTGGGGATGAGGCTGAAGGTGGGACTCCCCACCTGTGGGTGGGGTCAGGCTTCCCGAGTGTGAAGTCAGGGGTATAGGAGAGACCACCTTCAGGGTCCTTCCTGGCCCCTTCGCCGGGAGGGCCATGGAGCATCACAGCAGGAGGCCCCCTCAGCGTTGCTCCGTGCCCGCAGGCGCTGTTCGTGGTGCTGCTGCTGGGCTGGCTCTTCGCGCCGGTGTACCTGACGGCGGGCGTCATCACGATGCCGCAGTACCTGCGCAAGCGCTTCGGCGGCCACCGCATCCGCCTCTACCTGTCTGTACTCTCGCTTTTTCTGTACATCTTCACCAAGATTTCGGTGCGCTCGCGGGTTGGCTGCAGGGCGGGACCCTGGGAGGGCGGGACCTCCAAGTACAAGTCTCTGGAAAGGACTGTAGGAGGGCGGAGTCAAGGAGAAATGCTGGAGAATCACGATGGAGGCAGGATCTGGAGATCTGTGGGGCTGCGACCACAGTGGGCGGAGCCTGGGGAGGCCAGACCAAGGAACACTAAGGAAACCTTCGAGTCGTGGTCAGGGCAGGAGTAGGCCTGGACCCCAGGGTCTTGACCTGTGCGCCTTCCCCCAAGGTCGACATGTTCTCCGGGGCGGTATTCATTCAACAAGCTCTGGGCTGGAACATCTATGCCTCTGTCATCGCACTGCTAGCCATCACTATGGTCTACACTGTGACAGGTGACCAGTGCCAGAAACTTAGGGAAGGGAGCAGGTCTGGAGATGGGTTGTGGGGCTGGGGGCGGCGGGGGAGTCACCACAAAAAGGCAAGGTGGAGAAGTTCTGGTGTGGTGTGGTCCAAGTAGGAGAAAGACACAAATCTTTGGAAAGCAACCTAGTACATATGGTGTCTGTGCAAATTTGAAAAAGGTGTCCCTACCTGGAGGACAGATTTCAAGAGAATGGTTCATCCTCTGAGCTCATGAACTGGGGAGTCTCCTGGGCTCCTCGCATGGAGCTGCGGGCACCGTGGGCACTGCTGAGCAATGAGCACATGTTGAGTGTGTGCAAAAAGATTTAGCTGCTCTAATCTCAAACATCTGAGAGGGGAGAGTGGCCTTAGCCAGTCTCCCGCATGATTCACCAAACCAGGTGCAATTTGAGGATTCCAGCACCGGCCCGAGGCCAGGAGGAGATCCAGAGCAGGTAGCAGGCCTGATTCTATGGAGGACTCCAGGCACCCAACCCCTGTGGTGGGACTGTGGAAAGGAGTTGAGAACAGGCTGTTGGAGAATCGCCCCCTGCTGTTAGATAGTCGGGGGAGAGGAGAAAATGCCAGCCCAGGCCTACAGCCCAGGCTCCTACAGTGGGAGCCTGGCCAAGAGGGGGGCATTAGTGGAGACTAAAATTCAGCCACTCTGCTCACCAAGTCCTGCCTCCTGTCCCATGGAGTCCTTAAGCTGGCAGAATGGGTTGTTGCTTTTTGAAATTCATTCTCCCAGAAGGATACCGGGCGTGTGCTAGGTTGCTCCTCTGACCCAGGCCTGTTGCAGGAGGGTTGGCCGCTCTGATGTACACGGATACTGTGCAGACCTTCGTCATTCTCGGGGGAGCCTTCATCCTCATGGGTTACGGTATGGGGCACAGACAAGGGGGGGGGGGCTCAGACAAGGTCGAGGGTGGTGTTTTCAACCTGGGAGCAGGGACACTGATCGTCTTCGGCATGTGAGTCCTCGGGAGGGTCTTGGCGTGGGCGACGGGTCCCCTAACAGCCTTACCCTCACAGCCTTCCACGAGGTGGGCGGGTATTCGGGACTTTTCGACAAATACTTGGGGGCAGTGACGTCGCTGACTGTGTCTGAGGATCCGGCCGTGGGCAACATCTCCAGCTCCTGCTATCTACCCCGGCCCGACTCATACCATCTGCTCCGGGACCCTGTGACTGGGGACCTGCCATGGCCGGCACTGCTTGTGGGGCTCACCATCATCTCTGGCTGGTACTGGTGCAGCGACCAGGTGAGGGTCAAGGCTGCGGTTGGGAGAGAAGCTGGGGCAGAGACCTAAACGCTGGGGCAGAGCTGAGATGGAGGGAGGCTGAGCCCACCTGGGGAGCGGAGGCCCAAGGCGTGGCTGAGGGGCAGGACCCGGTCAGGGTGCTGCTAAATCAGAGTCAGCGAGATCCCAGAGGAGGCCTCGCGTGGCGCTGCGGGCACCGCGGGCCCTGCTGAGCTAGAGGGACGGTCTGAATGAGGGCGAAGAGTGGAGGCCAGGCCTGAGGGGGCGGGCAGTACCTGACTGGACGCAGGTTGCTGAACGCCCCTCTCGCAGGTCATAGTGCAGCGTTGCCTGGCAGGGAAGAACCTGACCCACATCAAGGCGGGCTGCATCCTGTGCGGCTACTTGAAGCTGATGCCCATGTTCCTCATGGTCATGCCGGGCATGATCAGCCGCATTCTTTACCCGGGTAATGTCTGCATCCTCACCAACCGATCCTGCGCCCCATCCAGCCCCTTTCTAACTGTCCTAGGGGCTGGGAACCCAGTCTTGGTGGCTACCAGGGGTCCCATCTCTCCTCCCACTTCAGGAATCTGAGTTCCCAGACCACACCCCACCCCCAGCTGTGTCCTTCCTTCCTTCCCGCAGATGAGGTGGCCTGCGTGGTGCCCGAGGTGTGTAAGCGCGTGTGTGGAACTGAGGTGGGCTGCTCCAACATCGCCTACCCGCGGCTGGTCGTGAAGCTCATGCCCAATGGTGAGGGTGCATGCCCAGGTTGCCCCCTGTCCACGGGGGCGGGCATGCAGCAGAGACTGCCTCCGGGGGAGGCGCCTGCACCCTCCAGGGCTCCCCGCACCCCGCCCGCGCCCTCACAGCTCCCGTTGACCCGCAGGTCTGCGCGGACTCATGCTGGCAGTCATGCTGGCCGCCCTCATGTCCTCGCTGGCGTCCATCTTTAACAGCAGCAGCACGCTTTTCACCATGGACATCTACACGCGCCTGCGACCCCGCGCAGGCGACCGGGAGCTGCTGCTAGTAGGCCGGTGCGCCAGGGCGTCCCGCCATCTCCAGCCCCGGCGGGGGTGGGCGGCACTGTGGGGTCGGGGAACCGGGCGAAACGTCCTGATGGCCGCCCACCGCAGGCTCTGGGTGGTGTTCATCGTGGCGGTGTCGGTGGCCTGGCTCCCCGTGGTGCAGGCGGCGCAGGGCGGGCAGCTCTTTGATTATATCCAGGCCGTCTCCAGCTGCCTGGCGCCCCCGGTGTCGGCAGTGTTCGTGCTAGCGCTTTTCGTGCCCCGCGTCAACGAGAAGGTGGGCTGGTGGGAGCTCACGGGAGCTGGGGCGGGGCTCGGACACGGGAGGTGGGCGCTCTCTCACCCCACCCCTCCACGCAGGGCGCCTTCTGGGGACTGATTGGGGGCCTGCTGATGGGGCTGGCCCGCCTTATTCCCGAGTTCTCCTTCGGCTCGGGCAGCTGTGTGCGGCCCTCATCCTGCCCGGCCCTCTTCTGCGGCGTGCACTACCTCTACTTTGCTATAGTGCTCTTCATCTGCTCCAGCGTCCTCATCCTCCTCATCTCGCTGTGCACAGAGCCCATTCCCCGCAAGCATGTAAGTGCGGACCTCCAGATGGGCACCAAGCAGTACCCAGGGATGCTCGCTGACAGTCCCCAGTCTGCTTCCAGGAATGCCCAGTGGAAAAGACTGAATTTCTTTACTGAGGGTTGGTGAGGCCAGGTTGGGAGTCCAGTTTGAAGGTGCATTTGCCAAGCAAGCACAATGTTTTTATTTAAATGAATTTATTTGGGGTGGTCTGTCCAGGTGGCTTTGTGAAGACTGGGGAGAGGTGATTAAGGGCCCCCCAATCCCTAATCTGGCCATTGGGACTCACAACACAGGCTATGATTGGTGACTGGGAGCGACAGGGTACTACTAACTTGAAAGCTGCAAAAAGGGCTTGGTCCTGTGCTGTAGCAAGTGCCTCGGGGTCGAGTGGGGTCAGGACAAAACAGCTGGGTCTGGAAGGCTGGGCAGCAGTCCACAGTGGAGACACAGGGAAAGGCAGCAGGAGGAACGTGAGCAGACACCCCCAGGAAGGACTGACAAAAGTACTACAATTTTCAGTGTAGCTGGGGGACTTGGGTGGAAGAGCAAGGGGGGTGAGCAGGGCCAAGAGCTTGAAAACACCCAGCTGGGGAGCTTGCCTTTGGCCTAAGGGCCAAGGGCCCTGTGGGTGGGGTTTGAGTGAGCTGGGCCTGGGCTGGGAGTGCAGGCTGGACAAAGGGAATTCAGGGAGTGCCCATGTGGACAGACACCTCAGCATCTGGGCTTGGAGGACAGAACTCCCACTTGGCCCCTGCTCCCACCCCTCCCCAGCTCCACCGCCTGGTTTTCAGTCTCCGGCACAGCAAGGAGGAGCGGGAAGACCTGGATGCTGATGAGCTGAGTAGTCCAACCTCACTCCCAGAGCAGAATGGGCGCCCGGAGCAAGCAGTGGAGATCGAGGGTAAGGCACTGCCCGAGGAGGTGGGCAGAGGCTGGGGGAGACAAGTTCCCTCATCCTAACTGTGGGGCCTCAATTTTTCTTAGAGCCCCAGCCCCCAACACCAGGCCTGTTGCGCCAGTGCCTGCTCTGGTTCTGTGGAATGAGCAAGAGCGGAGCAGGGAGCCCCTCACCCCCTACCCCAGAGGAGGTGGCTGAAGCAACCAGGCAGCTGGAGGACATCAGTGAGGACCCAAGCTGGGCCCGTGTGGTCAACCTCAATGCCTTGCTTATGATGGCCGTGGCCACGTTCCTCTGGGGCTTTTATGCTTGAGGCCAACTTCGTTGGACCCCGTGGGCCACAGTCAGGGCTGGGCTGAGCCACAATGAGTGGGGGTCAGAGCCTGCAGTGGTGAGAGGGGATTGGGCAGCAGAGGGAGGAAGCCCAGGTTCTCCCTTTTCTGCCTTGTCCCTGCCTGGGGCTCGGTTCATCTGACTGGCAGTCACTTCCCAGAAAGCCAGGGTCGGTCTGCCGCAGCAGTGCCCCTAAGCAAAAATAAAGCTGCCTTTCCCACGTCCTGCTGAGGTCAGAGTGTGTTTGCGCCGGTCTCCTATTCTGGGACCTGGGCTGCTCATAAGACCTTCTTTTCTGGCGACAGGAGCCACGTGGCCCTCCACTCGTCCACCTCGAGCTGGTGCTTCTCTGTCTTCCAGCCTGCATCCTGCAGTCCTGGGGAGAGGGCAATGGGGGTGCTCCAGGACTGCTGGGGAGGAGACTCTGGGTGGACCCTGGGAGGCGGGTGAGGAGCGACACGGCTGGGTGCAGGCTCTGTGCGCTGCTTTGGCTGCCCTGGCCTCTGCTGGGTGATCTCTGGCATGAAATAAGGCTAAGACCTCATTTGGCTGTAGTAAGAATTCATGGAGATAGCATAGGGGGAAAGGCTGAAATGGAACAGCTGCTAAATCAGAGAACATCATCAGTAATTTGTGAGGCTTCTGCCCTACGCCCCCAGTTCTTCAGTGCCAACTGGGATTACAGACTGTCAGCAACGACTCAGCCTCAGAGATCATCCTAACCTGCCCATCCTACAGACAGGGAAATAAGGCCCAGACTTCAGGTCACAGAGAATTCAGGCCTTTCACCTCCCAGGTGGAGAGGGGGTGGGGTAGGCAGGGCCTCTGGGCCAAGGCACCTGAAGGATGTTACCTTTCAAGAATTTGGGGAATAGCTTGTCCAGCACTTGGTGCGTCTCCCTTACGATGACCCAGCCATCTTTCTCAGGACCTGGGGGTGGGCACAAAGTCAGAAGCTCTCCAGTCCCCAAGACCGACAGAGTCCTTCCTCTCTACTCCACCCTTCCCCAGCCCCTGAGATCATCAGTAGTCTAGATTGTGAGGCTCTTACCTGCCCGCACTTGCTTCCTCAGTTCTTCCAGCTCTCCTGGGAGAGGCCCATCTTCCTGCAGGGCTCTGAGCACCAGCCCATGGGTGGCAGCTCTTAGGACGGCCTCAGGGCCTGCCATTTGGCTCAGAACTACCTGGACCTGGTCTGGAGAGACCCAGAGACAGACTGGTACCCCGGAAGGATCACTTCCCCCAATACCTCAAGCCTACGACCTTACCTCCACCCCTGGTCGCTTCCTATCTGCCCCCAGGGGCATGGTCTGGCACAAAGGGCCACCTCTCACACTTTCCTTTCTAATTTCATCTCCTGCTGCTCTCCAAAGCTCTGGCTAATTTCCAAATACAACTTCATAGCAGCTCACTAAGGTGGGTTTATTTTGCAGTCTTAAATAGCTAGTGAGAACAAGCACCTTTTAACACTTGACCAGCAGACCAGTAAACTCTAGTTCTTGTTTCCTCAAGAGGTTTCTCTCTGATGGAGAGAAAAGTGCTCCTCCAGGGGTAACCAAAGGTCACAATCTTACGTGACCAATGTACAAAATGCATGCCAATAATCACCTTATTTAATCCAATAATCATCTCATTTGTAACAAGCCAAGTATTGCAAGCTCCATTTTACAGAGGGGTGATGTGAATTTCATCAGGGCACACAGCTCTAACGTGCATGCCTCAGGTCTTAGTCTACAGTTCCCTTGAGGACACCAGGCAGCCTCCAAGTGTCCAGGGCTTGGGTTCCTGGAGCTGGAAAAACAATAGTCTGACCCGAGGGGGGCATGAGGCTGGGCGAACATGGACACTTACTTCGTGACAGGTCCCATCGAAGGAGGTAGGGTTCTTGGTGCCCTTTAACCAGCTGTTGCAGCTCAGAAACACTGAAGGAAAGAGCAGAGTAGAGAGGGGGAGAGAGCAAAGGCAGGAATAACCATCCAGGCAACTGAACAGAACACCCATTAACCACAACTACCCCCCTTCACTGGTCCCTCACCAACTTCCCACCCTCCCTCAGCCATTACCCACGTACCCCACATCCATCCTGCCATTCTCCCTGCACCCCATCATCACTGTTCCCATCCATTCTTCCTCCACCCAACAAATCCCCTTTATCTACCCTATGTTACACACCCTGCCTGCTGCCTTCGAGCTGACCCCCAAGTCTGCTCAGGGGACTAAAGAACTTAGACCAGGGAGGTGGGGCTGAGGAAAGGGAGGTCAGTGTGTAACCAGAATAAGGGGCACATATCAGGACTGGGAGTGGCAGTAGTGATGGTTGGGAGACACTGGGCCACTCACCTGGAGACTAAGCGGTGTAGGGGGACACCCAGGGACAGAGACAGAGACGGCCAGAAACCTGTGGGAAGCTGAAGTCAGGCTGTGCAGGCAGGGAAAGAGATGGGAGATCTAGGACTTGAGGCCCGGGAATTGTGTCACCTGTCCACAGCGGTTCCATCTGATTGGCTGAAGTGGGGCCGAGCACCTCTCCAGTCTGCAGGAAGTGCTTCAGGACCAGCTTGAGCCGCCTTTCGTTCAGGGTCTCCATGACGAGGGCTCGGACTGCCCGGTAGTTGGCGTAGATGTGGAGGGCAGTGAGAAGGAAGAAACATCCGAGGCTGAAACTAAGGAGAAAGAGTGAGGTAGCCATAGGGGCAGAGGTCCAGCAGGCCTGTCCCCACCCTTGACCCTGGCTTACCTAGGGCTATCTGACACCAGGGGAAGCATCAAGAGACTGACCAGGAGCCCAGCCAGGTTAACCAGCGTCTCCTGGAAAATGGCAGAGGGTGTGGGAGGTGAGGGCTCCCCTCCTGGCCAGACTGAATTATCCTTGAGCGCTTTTCATCACCTTCTCCCTGCCCCGGAACATTCCAGGGCTCCCACTACTGGTGAGGGTGTCTAGTACACTTTTAACCTTTGGCTAAACTGCTGAGCGGAGGCCTGCAGCCAGCCACCCAGCCACCTCACCTGCTGAGCACTTTTAGACTTGCCGAGTGCTTTCACACATGGGGCCTCGTGTGCTCAGAACATCCACTTCCCAGGGTGGGACCATGGTCCAGAGAGTGGGAGGGCCAGGGCTGGTGCCAGGGCTCACGCAGCTATACTGGCAGCAGGCAGGGGCAGAGGCGATCAGCTGGGACTTGTTGTCAGCCGGGTCCCTGCCCTTCCACCTGACTAGCTATCCCAGGAGTCCGAGCAAGCAGTATCTATATTCTTCCTGTGCATCTCCCACCCTCCCCCACCCCGAGGAGTACCAGAAGCTTCTCCAAATTCCCACATTATGTCCTGGGATCCAGTCCCTTCGATGCCAGCTGCTCACCTGGCTGCTATCCTTGGCGGACACGTCAGCCATGTTGTTTCTCCGGGCCTGATGCATGGTCAGCGCGGCCCGAGTCGCTCCGCCAGCCACGCTCACAATACACTGGGTGGAGAGGAGCGTGAAAGTCAGAGTGGCCATCTGCTGTGGTGACACAGGTGCTTTCACGGGAGAGCCAAGCTGTGAACACCTATGGCTTCAGGCAACCCCACAGCAAAGCCTTGAATGCTGTTCTTGGTATCTGGTTCTCACCCCGCATTTTCCCTAAATTACCCCCTTGTCCTCTTCCAGGAGGGAACCACAGTTCTGCCTGCCACACCACCATGTGGACCTGGCACTAAGGGAATTCAATTTCTTTCTCGGAGGTGGAGGCCCTAAGACCATTCTCAGGCCAGAACGTCCCTTCAACTTTTATTTTGGCTGCGCCCTCCCAGTGCTGAGCTAGCAGGCCCGATCTGGTTTCCGACTTCACGCCTACATTCTGCCTGCCTGTAACTAACTCCACTCTTCCCCAGGCAAGGCCTAGCCAGCCTTTTAGTTCAAAACCCACACTGGTGACCTGACACTTCAGGGCAACTGCATCTCTTTTCAAAGCCAGACACAGATTTAGGTGCTGTGGTAACATTAAGATACAACCCCCGCCCTCATGAAGCTGGTAAGTCAATGCATGATAAACAAATAAAGGAGTTATGACACAGGCAGAGGAAACGGCTTGTTCAAAGTAAGAGGGATAAAATGCGGCTGGATCGACTGGTGGGGACATGAACCTCAGAAACCGAACCTCACAGTCCTTGTTACAGTTCTTATCCTAAAAGCCACAGGGGCAGGGAAGTGGCCTGATTTGATTTCTACTCTTGAGAGGATGATTGCGCTGCTCTGAGAAGGGGTGAAGAGGGGGATCACCTGTGGACCCCAAGTGTGCCCACACATAGCACCACCAAAGCAGGTGCAGGGATGTAGGGATGCCCCAGAGACGGGTACCTTGGCCAGGTTGCTGGCGCAGACAGTCATGGTGAAACAGAGTGGGTATATGGGAGCTATAATCTCCAGGAACATGGCCACATCGTTGAGGATGTCAGCAAAAAGCCTGGGGGAAGGAATCAGAGGTTAGAGGTCAAAGGTAAGAGACTTTCACAACAGAGGACTCCCCTCCCCTCTGTGCCAGTTCTCCTCACCTCCACTGCTTGGCATTACAGTCCAGTTTGCTCCTGTTGGGAAGGAGAAATTGGTTTGCAATTTGGATTTAAGGAGAAAATGCATCTTATGGGCAGGGCGGGGTATCTTGGTACCTGGTAATTCTCAAGGGCTCAAGAAAACCCACCCCAGCCAGATGCCTGTCCCAGCACCCTGTCACTGCTGCCTGAAATCCACCATTCACTGGGGGGAACTTCAGGGGTCACTCAGTGTTTGCCCTGATGAACTCATAACACATCAAGGGGAAAAAAGATTGTCTGATGGCTGCTCCCCACCCTCCAGCCTCCTTTCGGGGAGGTTATCATTGGTCCCTCTGCCATCTCCTCTTGCTCCTGCTTCACTGAGGGAACCTGGCAAGAAGTCCACCTTTTGCACTATAATATGCTACATTCAGTGTAACCCCATGTTACACAGATCACTAGCTCAGAGAAGGGGTAGGGTGCCCCTCAATTACATGGAGAACAGGTTAAGAGGAAAAGCCAGGTTCTGACATCCAGACCTAGGATATTTCTACTATACAACACAGCGGATGGCCACAGGGGCCCCTCTGGCCCACGCACAAACACTTTAGGGTGACTTCTCCAATATCCCAGTTGTAGTCCACAAACCAGCTCAGAATTTGCAGCACTAGCCCTGACCCTTCATTTCAAATTTTCTGGAGGGAATGGGAACATTCCTGCATGGAATGTACGGAACACATATGGGGAGCACCTGAGGGAATCTATGGCACAGGCATGTGGTCTAGGGCTCTGCCGAGTAAGGCTGCCTGATATAGACAGAAGAGACTTCAAGTTCAGATTCCATCTTGCTAGTTACAAGTTGTAACTCCGGAGAGGGTGAGAAACTTCCCTTTTAGGTCTGCTTCACATCTGTAAAGTGAACTCATTCCATCCTACTCTACAAAGTTGTTCTTAAACTGGAGATGAAGCCGAGAGCGTGTGAGTCACCGTTAGAATTGTTACTAGCAGCCAGTGTTTACTAAGCACTTACTACGTGCCACGCAATGCACTCTGTACAAACCATCTCACTGTACCTCACAACCACAATCAACAGTAGATGCTAAGCCACCCCTAGGTCAATGATAAGTTGCCCAATACTGACATGAAGAGGAAACAGGCAGGCAAGACCCTTAATCCCTTCTAGATCACTGTGCCAGTGATCCTGCATGGCACAGGAATACTGATGCCTGATGACGTGCCCAAGCCCCCTCCCTACTCACACAGCAAAGTCCACTCAAATGTCTGAGCCACCACAGCAGTCCCTGGAGTAGTCTTTCCTTTTTGGGGTAAGCATTGCTTTCAATAAGCAAGCAGAGGGCACTGAGAGCCCAGCAGAGGGCACTGGGGTTTTTCTGTGATGGCCAGCAGAGTATATGTTCTCATAGCCACAGCTGTGATTTCCCTGCGAAGTCACCCTGGGCAGGTTACCTGAATGGGGTACTCACTAAAGACTTAACTCTCCCTTCCTCTGGAAACTAGTAGGAAGGGGAGCTGAAGTTTGCTAACCAGAAAGACAAACTCACCCCTTCCACCAGGCAAAGACGATACGGCCCAGCATGCCAGTTGAATCTGGGGGAGAGAGGCACTGGTAAGGAACAAGGAGGGGACTCGAGTGATGGGAGTTGGTCCACCCTGGCTCTGAAATGCCTCATTCACCTTGGTCCCTGCCTATGGGAGCTCAAGCAGGTCAGTTCTGGGTGGGAGCGGCTGGATAAGGAGGTCAGAAGGGGCCACCTTAGCGGTTCCTTAGAAAGAATTGTGTACTCATGCACATCAGGGGTAACAAAATAAAACAAAAAGCTGGGAATAATGCAAAAGCTCATCACCAGGAAAATGCATACATAAATATGGGCACATTCACTCAGCAGCTACTGGACAGCAGTGCCAATCCAGTGCAGCAGAAGTATGCACCTCGACACGGAGGCACCCTAATGTCTCACGTGATAAGTCAGTCACAAAGCTACATCCAGCACAATAAACTTTTCATACAGCTCTGGAACAACCCAAACTAAACTCTGCATGCCATATATATATATATATATATATATATATATATATATATATATATATATATATATGATGTATTATAGTGTACTACATATATTGAGTTGTCAGAAAAGTCATGTATTTTTTCTGTTTTTGTTGCAAAAATGCATCATGATTTTTCTGACAACCCAATAGATGAGTAAATATTAAACTATTTTTTAAAAGATTGATTTATTTATGCATACAAGAACTGGGGTACAGGCCAGAGGTGTGTGTGGGTGGGGGTGGTGAGAGGATTCACCAGAGACAGAATGGGGAACAGAACAGGCAGATTGACCGAAACACACTGCTGAGGGGAGCAGTAGGAGAGACAGGAGAGGTCTACCGCGCCATGTAGGTCACCTTCCTGGCCAGGTATTGAACTTGTGCTGCAGTGGCTATGGGTAGCTTCATAGTGCTGCGTCTTAAGCCCTTGCGCCACCAGGGAGGCCCCTTATTATTTAAAGGGCCTCCCTGGTGGCGCAGGCGGATGAGCGCAGCACTGTGAAACTGTCCACAGCCTCTGCAGTGCGGGTTCGATCCCAGCCAGCCGGGGAGATACCCACATGGTGCAGCAGACCTCTCCTGTCTCACTCGCTGCTCCCCTCAGCAGTGTGTTTTGGTCAATCTGCCTGTTCTGTTCCCCGCTCTGTCTCTGGTGAATCCTCTCACCCTCCCATGCATCTGGCCTGTACCCTGGTTCTTGTAAATAAACAAATCTTTAAAAAATAATAAAAAAATAAAAACCTTGGTTGCTGATATTCTAGCTCTTAGGTCGGTAGTAGGCCACAGGTGGTCATGAGAGAATAAATAAGAAAGATGTGTTGGGGACAGAGAGCTGGGGGCATGTGGCAGAAGGGAAGGCCTCTCCAGGCTGGGGGAGTCAGAGCCTCTCCCGCCAGACAAGTGCTAACGGGCCACCCACTGTGTGCCTGGCACCATGTGAAGCATGGGGCTATCACAGGGCGAAATCCAGTGTAAAAGCAGATAGTAATCAGAGTGAAACATACCACTTTAGACCAAGGACCCATGTTCTGTGGACTGCCCTGCCCTGGTTTTTGCAAAGAAAGTTTCATCAGGACAATGCTGCACCCTCTCATTTAGACTGAGGCTGTTGTTGTGACACAGTGGCAGAATCCAGTGGCTGTGACTGAAACTGTACAGCCTGCAAAGTGCAAAATATTTACCATCTGGTCCTTGACCAATTTATCAGACTATACCTTGTAAGTTGAGCAGTTCTCAGTAAGTGTAGCAGGGGGCTCACAAAGTTCTGTTTGAGAACCAAGCAACTGGGAAGGCCTCATCCATTGGGCAGAGGACTCTCAACTTGTTTGGCCTTGGGGGCTTGGACCCTCAAGTGGAGGAGGCAAGAAGGGAAACAGATTGTGGGGAGGCAGACTGGGGATTTCCCATGATACAAAGAGGCGATGACACTGACCGCTTTCCCCATTCTCCACTGGAAACAGAGGCACTCACCCCATGCTACAAGCTCCATCCTTGGGCACTGCGGTCTTCTAATGAGAGCCTTTCCCCAAGCCTGGACTTGACCAAGACTGCTAAGACTCTGGTGGAACCTGAACTGTCTATGTCTCTCATACTCCTGAGGATGGAAAGGGATCATTCCCTTTCACAGAAGCAACCGAAGCTGAATTTGGTGACAAAAATGGGACATTTCATAAGAAAATTTAGATTCCCTGCTTTTCCGGAAGAACCTTAGCAACCTGTGCCTGCCTTCCCCTACTGCCACAGTCAGCAGGCCTAGCAGCTGCTCTTCACTCAGAGGCCCATGTACATAACATTTTCCATCTGGTCTCTCCGCATCTCCATTTCTGTCTCCTGAATGTCCCTGGAAGTAATACCCACCGAGGTGGCTTTATAGGCCTCCTCCCTTTGAGTATATTTTATTCCACAAAAATTTTTCAATGTTTCATTGAAGGTTCTTGTATTGGATCAACTTAGCGACTCTGGACATGACAAAACTTCTTTTGCCCTCCCATCCATGGCACATTCACTTCTGATCAGGTATTTGTCCTGCATACAAGGAACACTTGGCAGAAAGGGGACCTGCTGTCATTGGAGGGTCCTTGTCAGAATCTAGGGGTTGGCCCTAGTATACAGTAACAACACCGACCCTCTCTATTATCTGAAAGTCACACTGTTCACTAGATGAGGAAACTTATTCCTACCTGCTCTTCCTTGCCTCACCTACAGTGAGCTGAGCTGTGAGATCTAGAAACTTTTTCAAGTCCTAATAAGGAACCGCTGTCTACGAGTTGTGTTTGGTTCCATTCTAAAATTCTAACAGGCAAGAATCTGGTATTTAAGAGTGGGTCACTGGAGTCAGTCAGTCTGGATGCAAATACTGGCACTATGTGCATGACCTTAGACAAGGAGCTAAACCTCTCTAGGTTTCAGCTTCCCTTCTGAAAGTGCTTTAATAATGTTCACTACCTAATATGACTGCCACAGAGATTAGGATACATTATTACATGTAAGTGTGTAAAATGCCCAGTATAGAGTAGGCTGTAAAATATCAGCTGAGTAGTTCTATTAGTTATGATTAATATCATGCTCCACAAAGGGAGCTGTAGCTGAAAACGGCCATATTAAAAAGTTCCAATGGAACTTCTTATATAAAGCACTACATAGAAAATTCCCATGTTTGATGGAAACGAGTTTATAAAATCCTTTCTAATTATAAGGACTTCTTTAGTATCAACAGGCTCTAAAGTGGTCATTTTTTCCCCATATTTTAAAATGGTCTTATTTTTTTCTTAACAACCTGCTTAAGCTGAAGACCTATCTAGGCAACATAAGACTAGGGGTGCTTAGAAATGACATGAAAACATCAACCACAGACCCAAGCTCCTAATGCATTCCAAACAGCCAAGAAGAGAGCAACAAAAAAAGACCCAAATTCAGCACAGTGTGGAGAAATGAAGATGTAGTCTGGAACTAAACCTCCTAGGTAGGCTCAAATCCATGTGCTACTACTTACTGTGACCTTGGGCAAGTTCCTTTGGAAGTCTCAGTTTCCTCATCTATCAAGCAAACAATGACAATACCTATCTCTGCCACTGTGAAGACTGAATGAGTAGATTAAGAACTGGCACATAATAAGCACATTAGTGTGAGTTACTATTATTAAGAGACAACAGGACCATGAGCCACAGATCTCCACTTCCCCACTGACACGGACTATCAGAGAAAGAGTTTCTTTCTACAAGGTGACTCACATTTGGCCAATTTAATTAGTATTAAAAGTGAAGGTGTAAGCAGGAAACTCCTGATTCTTCAAAAGATCCAGGAAGGCTCACCTGAGATGTGGCCAGGCTGATGCCAGACAAAATAGGGGCATACCTCGGATCTGATTTAAACCCTCACTGGGAACACTAGAGAAGGACAAAGGAAGGTGGGGGGCTATGAACCCTCCCGATGGGGTACATGGGGCGGTTCCCCTGTTCTACTTCACTCTCTAGGTGGCCTAATACCAAACTGTCTTTGCATGTTTGGCAGCTGACAGTTTTATTCAGTAACTGCATTCTTATGCAGTCCTTTGCTAAGACAGGAGGGGTAAAGGGGAGGAGACAGTTAACTTAGGGACTGGAGTTCCTAGTGATTAGGCTCTATGAACAGTATGTATGAGAAACAGTGTGGATGCGAGGTGCACAGGACAAAGGTATTCTGGCAGTGGGTGGTATAACTTGAGTTGTTAAAAAGAAGGCAACAGACTCAAATGGAGTTGCTTATGCTAAGTCACACAACACAAGAGACTTACTCAGGAATCCCTGGTCAGCCCTATTTAGCACATCTGCTTGATAGACTTCTACCATTCCCTAGGGGAAACTAACCTTGCAATAACCAAGGTTCTTTTTTGCCTATTTTCTGCTCATAAGTCATTTTTTGTACAGTTCCTTAGAGTTCTGTTTGACCTGCTGGACTGAATTCTTCTGAATCATGAATCACTGTATAATGTCAGTAAGATCTTTAAATTTTACATGGTTGATTTTTTTTTTTTTTAAACAGGTTACAAGGCACTGTACTAGGTACCAGGGAGCCTTGGCACACATATCCATAAATACATGCGTCCCAATCCAGAGCTGGAGACCAGAAGGCACTGGCCTTCATAGTGGGAGTGAAAAGATCCCAGAGGAATGGCAGGGCTGAGAGCAGACAGGTGAGGCTCCAGGGCCCAGCTCACCTTTTACGAGCCAGGTGGCTGTGGCAGCTGAAACGGAGGCTTTTGCATTCCCCACCCCTATGCCCAGCAAGACTGCATGGGTGGCCAGGGAGCCCGACAGGCTGGAAGCAAAAGCCTGGAGAAGAAAAGAAGTGGGGTGAGGAGGGGGCACGGGAGCACGGAGAGCCAAGTTCCCCTATCAGTGCCTGTGCGTGACGAGTCACGGCGCACTCGACCCGTCTCCAGTCTGTAACGGGACGGAGAGGTGTGGCCCGCATGGTCTCCCTTACACCGACCTACAGCCGCCCCCTACCCCCGGGCAGAGCTGACCTGCACGGAATCCCATAGCTGGTAGGGCAGATAGTCCGGGCTGACGCTATCGGGGAAGCCCTGCGGCAAGAACAGGGCCAAGAGCCCCGAGAGAGGTGGGGAGGCGGTCCCGGGGGCGCCCCCTCCGCACCCCCGTCGCCTATCGGGTTTCACAGCGAAGGCCCCGCAGAAGCCCCACCAGCGCCACCCCCAGGGCTCCCACTGCAGGCTCCCGTCGGCGGCGGCGCGGCAGCCCCGAGCCGCCCCGGAGCCGAACTGCTCGGAGCACAGCGGGGCCTCGGGGCTCGCGTCGTCAGCCATCGCGGATCCTGCCTTCCAGTCCCGCGGCGCCGCGCAGGTGGCCAGACGACGCTTCCGGCTCGGCTACGGCGGCTGCGGGGGGGCAATCTTCCTTCGCGAAAGGCCAGCCGGCCTCTGCGCCTCCTCGGTTCAGCCCAGGAACTGAAGGGTTCCCCGCGACCTCCCGACCCAGTTCAGCCCCCAGGGCTGATCCTGGCCCATGTTCTTTGTAGCATTCGGTAGCAGCGTCTCAACTTCCAGTTAGGGGGAGTAATAAAGAGGGCGTCCCTAGGAAACAGATGTGTTGGACAACAGGTAGGTCACAGGTTTTAGCTGTTTGGGCGAGTAAGTGGGGTCCTTCTTAGTTATGAGGCCAGCGGTCATATTTTACTCCTTACTCATCCCCGGTACCTAACACACAATGGGAGAAAATGCGATAAACAAAAAAGCAAATCAACAAATTTCTGAGTGTATGTGGGTGAGTGTTGGCTTTCTGACTACACACATCTTTAAGGCTGGTTACTTTGTGGGAGGAGGGAATAAAAATAATCCCCTTTCTCAGTATACAGGTTGTATTGCTTCACTTATTTCAACTAATATGTGGTGACTTTGAAATTTGAAAAACATCTACTAAAAAGGGAAAACATTAGGAAACTATTTCTTTATAAATAAAATTTTATTGATGCCATGGATTTACAATACTATATAACCTCCAGGAGCACAGCTTCATACCTGCACCAAAGCCCTTGCACCCTTCCCACTATCAGACTGGCCCTTCTAACTCCCCTCCCACCTCCTCCCCTAGCAACCACCATCTTTTTCAGAGTCTAAGAGTTATTTTTGTTGTGATTTTGTTAGTTTCTTTGCTTTGGTTATTTATATTCCACATGAGACACCATCTGGTTTTATTGTCTTTCACTTTAGGAAACTTTTGTATCAACATTGAAGGAAAGGAGTATCACTGCTTTGTTGAGGGCCCAATAATGGTAGAGAACAAGGCTAGGCCAGTCTTGAGCACAGAGTACAGTCCTCACACCTTACAGATGCCTCATCTGCACATGGGGCCATTATTGTTACCTGCCTAATAGGATTTTTAAAGTAAGGACAAATGCCCTAATACATGCTTGAAACAGTGGCTGACAGAAAAGATAAAAGTAATGTAAACTATTGATATGTATCTATGAATTGGGAGAATAATTGCCACCACTATGTTGTGATGACTTATAGGTGTGTCATGTCACAGAGGCTCAGTTACTGTGAGTTTTGTTAGCATTTGGAGCCTGGATGCTGGCATGTGGGGCAGAGAGCCATGATCTGTCCCTGGTAGGGTTTTCTGCATCTCCCCACTTATCTGTGTTTCTGGGCCTCGGTATCTCTCTAACTTCAGGGAAGCCTCTCCCTCTTTCCCCTCCCCTGATTTACCTATCACCCTCCCTCAGGACCTGGATAAAGGGCGTTTCCCTCTTAGGCTGAAGACACTTGACTCCTTGCCTACATCTGGCTTGGCAGAGAGGGGCATACATACTGTGAAGGTGCTGAGGAGACATACATTGGACTTGAAGGTGAGCCAACCTGGGAGAAATGTGATCTTGGAGCAAGGCAGGGTTTTAAAGGTATTGGAGAGAAGGTAGCCCAGCGAGCACCAGGAATCCTTAAGGGGAGGGAGGGAGGGTACTGGGGGGAAATACCCAGTGATTAGGGAAAAGAATACTTAAATTCTGTCTTTCTAAACAGGCCATGGCTCTTCAGGACAATAAGAATCTTATTTCCAAAGCAATTAACGAATTTAATGTTCTGCTGGAACAGCAGGTAAGCTCGGGAACTTTTTTCAAAGGACAGACCTGGAATCTTGGTGGGTAGGTGGGAGGGGATATAATGTGGAACTGGGAGAGAGATGGTGGAATGGATGGAAACAACTAGAGACAGGGAGTCCAAATCAGAGAAAAGAGGACAGTTTAGGAGTTCTTCCTGAATCACAGTGCTGACCACCTTCTCCCTTGCCAAATTCCTCATCTCTCTCAGGTCTTCCCTGATCCTCCTATCCCAGAAGAAGCCATGGTGACCATAGTGGAGGACTGGGTGAACTTTTACATCAACTACTACAGGCAGCAGGTGATGGGGGAGCAGCAAGAGCAGGACATGACTCTGCAGGAACTTCGACAACAGCTGAAAATTCTGTCTGCCCCCTTCTTGGCCAAATATAAGGCCTTCCTGAAAACCCTGTGAGCACCTGCATCTCCTACCGCCTTTCTCCTCGCCCAGAAAACCTGCGTCTCTAAGAAACCCTTCCATCGGCCCCCGTGAGAAACCCTTCCATCGGCCCCCGGTCCTCAGGCTCTGCTCTTGGTGGTGTTACTCTACCTTGCCACCTCAATAAAGACCAATAATGGTTCTCCAGGCTCTTGGTTTCTTCTTCATTGTCAGTCCCTGACTGGTGGAGGCCATTAGTCCCTTTCCTTCAGTCCTTCTTCCTAGATAGCCTCTTGAAGACTTAATCCCTTAGAGGTCAGCAATCTTAAATAAGCATCAGGCATGGGGCACAGGCAGGCAAAGACTAAAGAGAAAAAGTGCTGGGGGAAGGAAAGGAGGGTCATGGAAAAAGAGGGAGCTGAAGCTCTCCAGAAAGTGTGGTCCTGTGACATGTTTGTCTAGAAGAAAGCTGTTCAAAGTCTCCCAGGCTTGGTCATCCTAACAAGCAGAATCAAGAGTCCACCCATAACTCTATTCTTCAGTCCCTGCTGTGCGCTTAGTCTCAGCTTAAACAAAGTTCCAGGATCTTCTGACTCTGAAGACTTCTGCAGAATACCTGTCAGTATTGCCATATTTAGACTTGGAAAGGACTTTGGGAACCATTCCTCACACCCCTGACTTTCAGACTGGAAAACCGTTGGCTTTATCATCTTCTAGACCCCAAGCGCCAGTACTGGGAAGTGGAGATTCTTGTCCACAGTCTCTGACCTCCAGACCCTATGCCTCCTCATTTTAGGATGCTGGGGTGGAACCAGGGCAAGGCCACGCTCACAAACTTTTTTAAATAAAATGAAATGAAGGTGTTAGGGAGAAGAAGGGGGTGACTGTGCAATCTCTGTGGAATGTCTCAGGGATCAGGGAGAGGGAGGAGGGGAGGGCCTAGAAGGTGGCACATTCCTCTGGTATTTTTGTTTTCTCATCAGCAGGAAAGCTTTGGGGCTAAAAGGGGTGGTTTTCTTATTCCAACCTTCATTTTGGATCTGTATGTCCCCATATCTGAGTTTTGGTTTTTGGATCTTTTGTAGTCTGGCTTAAGGTCCAAAGGGAACAAAATCACTCCCCCTTCTCCCTCATCTCATCCTTTCAAACTTAGGTTGAGGGGAGGCCCCAGATCCAGTAACAGAGTGGCAGCCTCCAAGGGAAGCAGGCGATGAATACCTCCGACCTGTGGATGGTGGTCCAGGTGGAGGCCAGGACCTTCCCGTTGTGCCCCTCGGGTGATCTCAGGCTGTTAGGGAGGAATCAGGGCCTGCTCAGCTGCGAAAGTAGTCATCAATCTCTCCTTTGTAAAAAGACCCGCACTACTGTGCCTGGGTGGGAGAGGGTGACTTTGGAACCACATGAAAATAAGTATTAGATTTGCCCTATTGCTGGAAAGTAACTGAAAAGAACGGTCAGGAGCCACTTTGGCTCTATTAATAAAGACGAACTTACCATAAATTTGGAACTGTCCAGCCTCGGGAGCTGTGAGCTAATCATTTCTCAATATTCAGACAAAAGAAGATGACAATCAGCAGGTATTTTTTGGCTGTGACCCTGCAGTGGCTGGGAAGGACAACACGTAAATCCCACCCCACTCCCTGGCGCGCTGACAGCCCCCGCCCCGCGCCCGCGACGACCTGCTTCCCGTGAGCCTCTGCTCTCCGGCCTGGGGGCGTCGCTCCCTACCCAGCAGCCCTTGCGCGGCCCGGCCCTGCGGACACCCAGGACTCCAAGATGGCGTCGTCCGGTGAGTGACGGGGTCCGTTGAGGCCCGGGGGTTGGAGGTTGGAGCCGAGATCCTGGGTCCGGGGCCCGGGTCGCACTGGGAGGGGAGGCAGCTTCGGGGCCGCTCGTCCGTCGCTCGGGGCTTTCGCCGCTGCTTCCCCTCAGGCGCACCGGACGCTCTCCCCGGGGTCCTGCAACGACTGACCCTTCTCCACTCGCTCGCCCTGCAGCCGCGGCGTGGAGGCTGAAGGCAGCCGGCGACGTGCCCCCCGCACTTGGGGATGCACCTTCTCGGGCCCCCCTCCCACTCCCTTGTCCCCGCCGCCATCCCGATGCTGTGCACTTGAACCCTTCGCGCAGTTTCTGCCCTTCCCAAAGCTGAAGCTCAGATGAAGGTCCAAGAGGAGCTAATACCTAGGGCCGAGCCTGACACCACGTAAGGGTCGACGCATATGTCTCAAATATGCGCTGAATAGGCTTAGAAAGATGACGTGACCTACTCAAGGTCACTGCGAGTGAGCGCCAAGCCGGGCGTCGGGGCCTCCTCGCAAGCTGAACCGTTGTCGCGGGGATGACCTTATGACCAGCAGGCTCTTCGGCCACCTGCAGGCGCAGATCTCTGCACTGACTGGACTGTGCACCCTGCTCTCTTTGTTGTTGCGTTAAATATGGAAAGCGTGTTTTTATGAATGATTCCATTGTAAATTGAAGGAAATAAAGACCGAGATGCGGTGTAGCCTGTCTGAGGTCACACAGGCATGATAATAGCCGGATTTTGATGGACCAGTGTGTTGTTTACCCCAGTTTATGTATTCTTAATCTCAGTATGGAGAAATGAAGGTTGGTACAGAAGAGAGCGACACTTTTTCCTTTCTGCTGATGAGCATGAGACTGTTTATCCACAGGGGGTGTGTCCTTTAAACAAGACAACGTGAAAGGGGAGCATTGAGACTTGGTATCTTATTTAAGCCGAGTGTTGTAGTGGAGTATTGGGGACTAAGGATGAAACAATTTAGTATATGTATGATGCCTGTCCCACAACTGAGTGCCAGTCCTTCCCAGTTCACTCTGATCTTTGCACAAGGTCATGCTCACCATCTGGGTCACTCAGCCTCACCCCAAGATGGTGTCTGTTACCAGAGCCTAAAACCACTAGTTAATTAGCAAACAAAGTGATAATGTCTCTGATTTGTCTTTTACATGATGAAAAACCCATTGTGAATTGAAAATATAAGTAGAAAATGCTCCCTGGGAGCTGAGGCCAGCTGTCTGCCTAGCACCGCAGGAGAGTGTGACATCGTAGTTTCTTCTCAATGTGTAGCACTTTCAAATGTTCCTAGTCAAAAAATCCTAAATTGAACCACTTTTAAGTTGGGCTTAGTTTTGTTGTGGGTAAAGAAGTACTTTTATCTTCATGATACACAGAAATATGTAGAAAAACAATTTTAAATTTTTGGATTTTTTCTCCTGTGTTGTGCCAAGGCACTGTTCCAGCCCCAGAACGTGGTCAGGAGAATGCAGGATATGTTCTCGTGGTTTGTGTAAATGTGGAAGAAAAAAAAAATACTGGGTCTAGAAATGATGTGTTTTTTGTTTTACGTGTTTTTTGAACTACTGGCCTTATGCAAGTCAAAAATACTTTGCTTTAAAATATTTAAAAAAATAAATAAAATAAAATATTATTTTCCTTCTGTACATCTCCCCCAACGTAGTTCTATTTTTAAGGGCATTATAAAACTATATTATAAAATATTTTAAATAAAAGGAAACAGGATAATAAAACAAATGCTTAGCAATTATTACCTGGTGTCAGCAGCAGCATTCTGCTATTCTAGTTCCATCTATAATTCTATCACCCACTCCCCAGCATATTGTCATATTTAAAGCTGGTTGGTTTTAGAATTACTTGTTTGCACTCACTGCATGCAAGGAGGCTTTGAGAGTGCAGAAAGGTGTTAACTATGTTCTTAGTCAGGAAGAAATAGGGCATAGTGTTCCTGGACTGAAGGATCCAGTGAAGACAAAACTGGAATGTGAAATGTGCACTTGTTAAACTTTTTAAGGAAATACCTCAGGCAAGGTGACAGAAAGGAGTAGGTCATTCTCAGATGACATTATTGTTTGTTGAGCTTAATATCATGGACACTGCACTCTCCAACAGGGGTTTGGAATATACCCGGAAACTCATTTGAGATGATCTCACATTTTGGAAATATTGCCATGTTAATCACAGTTTTCTGTTTGCAAGGGGATGTGATTAATTCCTGAAGTCTTCTATGCTTAAAATGTCCTAAATCATAATTTACATGCCATTTCTTTGTCAACCCTGCTTTTTGGGGGGATATTTCATGTAGACCTGAATGAGATTTCAACAGTAATAGTCACAGTTTACAGTGTTGTGGGCACTGTTCCAAATGCTTTTATTTTTTATTTATTTTTTTTATTTTTAATTTTAATTTATTTATACAAGAGCTGGGGTACAGTCGGAGGCGCAGGAGGGTGAGAAGATTCACCAGAGACAGAGCGGGGAGCAGAACAGGCAGACAGACTGAAGACACTGCTGAGGGGAGCAATGGGCGAGGCAGGAGAGGTCTGCCGCGTCATGTGGGTTTCTCCCTGGCGCCTGGGAATCGAACCCATCCTGCAGAGGCTGCGGACAGCTTCATAGGTGGCGCTCAACCTGCTGCAACACCAGGGAGGCCCCAAATGCTTTTATATAGATTCTCATTCAGCCCTTGGAATAAGCCATTTTACAGACAAGGAAACTGAAATTTATATTTTACATAGGAAGAAAGTTGTGGCAGGGAAGAATGCCTTTGACGAAATGACATTTAATATATATGGTGATATATATTAATATATATAATATATAATAAGATGGTAGTCCTGTGAGGATCCTGGATTACCGAAAATGCCAAATCCCTCAGGTAAAAAGAATACTGTGCAGATAAGAAACAGAAGGGGGTTGGCTGGAGTGTGAGGTGAGCCCTGGGAATATAGCCAATATGAGGTGGTTGTCTTCCCAGCTAGGATGTTAGTTCCTGAGAGCTAGGCTTTCATCTGTGGACAATGCTGTACCCTCAGTAATGCTTAGTGTGCTGCCTAGCATACAGTAGATACTCCATATTTGTCGGATAAGTTTATTTGGCAGTGGGCCAGTTTGGGGTAAGTGTCCTTAAAGTCATGTATGCAAATCATAGGCTTAAACCGCCAGCTATCGCTTCTTGACAAGCACAGTGATCTGGTCAACCGAGGCTAAATGTCTGGTTCTCTAGACAATATCTGTGGCGGATGAGCAACTGTCATTAAACCTTGCATTTCTGTTTATGGCCTACCAGCCTTTGCCCTTGCTAAGAACTGGGAGATGTCAGGAGACTTGTGGGGTTCCCCTATGAACTCTTGAGGCTGGCCTTAGGAGCCTTAGTCTTTTTTTGGACCTCCAAGATGGAAAAGTAACCTTCGAGTGATTGAGTCTGACTTATTCTGTGATTGGTCATCTTTAAGAAGGGACAGTGGTCCTTGATTCCTTGCCCCGCAGAGGACACCTGCTAAGAAATTTTTTTTTTTAAAGATTTATTTATTTATACAAGCACTGAGTACAGTCAGAAGCATGGGAGGGTGAGAGAATTCACCAGAGCCAGAGCAGGGAGCAGAGCAGGCAGAAGGACCAAAGTACACTGCTGAGGGGAGCAGCGGGCGGCAGGAGAGGTCTGCGCGCCATGTGGGACCCTCCTCCGGTGGCTGGGGAGCACCCGGGGAGCAGCCAGGGATTGAACCGGCATGGCAGAGGCTGCGGGCAGCTTCGCAACCCAGTGCTCAACCGCTGCGCCACCAGGGAGGCCCTGCTAAGAATTTTTTTTAAGTTGATCTTTGGGAGGAAGACAGGGGAAGGGACACCTCTCCATCCCCGGTCCCTTCCTGTTTTCCTCTAAGCCAGAGAGGAGTACGGACAGCATCACCTGAATCAGGAGCTCTTCCCGTCCTGGGTCCGTGCCTCTCGTTGGAATGTGATCTGGGGCCCATTGCGTCATTTGAAGGATTTTTAAGTTTTTTGATATCTATAGCCCTGGGTAGGATGCATGAGGTAGAAATTCTTCTAGTCCTTTTTATTGAAGCTACTCAGCCTGGCATATCTGAGGAGATTGGCAGCCATGTGAACCCTTGAAGCCCTCGGCTATTAAACAGGTGGACCTCGGGCCTCCCCTGGGGGCGCAGCGGTTGAGCGCTGGGTTGGGAGGCTGCCCACAGCCTCTGCAGCGCCAATTCAATCCCTGGCCACCGGCGAGGGTCCCACCAAAAAATAAATAAATAAATAAATAAAATAAACAGGTGGACCTGGTAAGAAACAATTGTGGTCACATCACTGTGGTCTCCTCCCACATCCCCCTTTTATTTTCTTCACAGTAGATCCCCAGGGCTTGGCTGCACTTACCCTCTGATTGGCTTTAGGAGCATGAAGGCCAGACCTGAGGTTGAGTCCTGCCTCCACTGCCTGCACTGTGTGACCTTGGCCAAGTCACCCAACTTCTCTGAGTCTTTGCCCCCAACCCTGATTAAAGGGGGGCATCATCTACTCACTGTGAAGGTTAAATGAACTCATATATGTAAATACTAGTTTTGCAGTAAGCTTCTCTCCTCACTTTATTTTTATCCTCATCACCCTTAGGTCTTGCTTTACAATTATTCCCAGCAAGCTGTTACTCAAAATTCTGTTTATCAAGAAAGTTGTCGCTGTAGCCATTCAGCCATTATATAGACTGGCTTAAAATTCTGAATTTGGTTTAACATTTATTCATAATATTACTCTGCAGCGTCTATGTAGTATGGTGCTGAATGACCTTTATTGGATGATTGAAATAAGTGGACATTAAAGGATGCTATTTGTATTATTGGAAGGTTTTTCAGTGTACGTGTATTTTTTTCCTTTTCAGTAGCATTGAAAGAGAAGCGACTCTTGGATGTCAAGCTAGCAGAGCTGCCAAGCTGGATATTCATGCGTGATTTCACCCCGAAAGGCATCGCTGGAGCATTTCAAAGAGGTCAGAGCCTTATGGATGTATGCAAACAAAAACAGGCCTCCGGATCTGAGGGTCTCCCGTGTTAATTTGGGCAGTGAAGGATTTGTCACAGACAACTGTAAGCTGTGTGAGGAATGATGGGGGAGATTGTTAGCCCTTCGATTCCCATGTTTGATTCGTCCTGGCAAGGACTGGCTCTGAGATGTTGTTGCCAAGGTGCTTCTGTTGCGGGTAATTAGTACCACTGCCTCCATCTTCAAGAAATGTTTCAGCATTTTTACAACATCATAAGACTTGTTGAAGAGAAAAATGAGTTTGAAGTATAGTGGACATCATCTGCAATACTCATCTCCCTGCCAGGGAAAACTCCCAAGACAAAGATTATATTTCTGCGTGTTTAAAAGTTCATGACTAGTGAGATCAGCCCTGTGGACCTCATGCCATCTTTCCCTAAATCACATCAGCCCTCGGAGGTCTGCAGTCTCCACCTTTCTCAGGGACTCCTTCCTTCTGTGTTTTTCTTTCTAGTTCTGGCCACCTGTGGCTGTCTTGTGTGCCAGGTTTCCTGCTGTCCAAGAGACCATTCCTCATTTTTACCCTCAGATTAGCCACACTAGAATACGCTGTCTTTTCTCCACACTTAGTTGAAATGGTCCCTGACTCCTCAGTAGCAGTGAATGTCGCCTATTCAGACTCACAGTTGAGGCATTGCGCCTTTACGGCATCACTCACTAGTAACAATGGCCTCCTGTCAGCATTTCTCTCTTACCTATTAGACTGTGAGCCCTAAGAGGGCAGAGACCATTTCCTCCCTGGCAGGGTAGTCATTGAAGAGATGAACACGTGAAGCCTGCCTTCTTCCTCAGGCCCAGGCTGACCTCGCTGGTCATGGCCAAATGGCCCTTACTGGGGGTTGGCTTCTCAGTCAGGTTTTGATCCCAGGCAAGGGTGAGGTGAGATCAAAGACTGACAAGTTGAGCCAAGTTTATGGGATTAAGGCTGAATGGTAGTGACAGATACCAGGGGGGTGCAGCTGGGCTTGTCTAGTGCCCATGTGGTGTGGGGACATCTGCACTTTCCCCATGTCAACTGGTGGACATAGCGTGAGTAACTTAAAGAGCCAGAGCAGGACTGGGTTCTGGAATTTGCATTCTCCTTTGCACTGCATGAAGTGTTCACAGCAAAGCAGGGCGGTGACCCCTGTCTGTTTGCAGGTTACTACCGGTATTACAACAAGTACGTCAACGTGAAGAAAGGGAGCGTGGCGGGGGTTTCTATGGTGCTGGCAGCTTACGTGCTTTTCAACTACTGCCGTTCGTACAAGGAACTCAGTGAGTGCTCTTGAATTGCTTCTCTTCAGGGGGCTTCTGTGAGAAGGTGGGATTGGTGCATGTTGTCTGTCATCCTGCTGACAGTTTAAGAATTGGAGGGACTTAATATGTTCGGTTGTTGTTAAAGTCATGACATTTTTTCTGTTTTCTATGCAAAAATGTGTCTTGGCTTTTCCGACAGCCCACTAAAAGTATATGGGATATTACAGACAATATTGTGCCACAGGGAAAATGACAGTGGAATAAAGATAACACTTAGGAAGCATTTTGTTAAAGGCTTCAGGTTCTCCAAAGGCTGGTGAGAAATTTTGCTTTATCTTCTTAGCAGCCAGTGCGAAGAGAGCATGTATTAACCATACATGTGTGTGGCTCTGGAAAAGTGCAGCTGATGCTGGCCCCCCTGCTGGATGGGTGTCTGATGGGAGGTGCTGAGATCATTGTCAGTGGCGGGTGCTCTGACTGGGTTTCACTGGCTGTTGGACAATGTCCAGCCTTCTGCCTCTCTGCTGTGTCTGGGGGGGCCTCTGTCTTAGGGCTGTTTTTTTTTTTTTTTTTTTTTTTATAGAGGTATGCTTTATTTGTTTGTTTGTTTTGTTTATACAAGCACTGGGTACAGTCAGAAGCGCGGGAGGGTGAGAGAATTCACCAGAGCCAGAGCGGGGAGCAGAGCAGGCAGAAGGACCGAAGTACACTGCTGAGGGGAGCAGCGGGCGGCAGGAGAGGTCTGCGCGCCATGTGGGACCCTCCTCCGGTGGCCGGGGAGCAGCCGGGGATTGAACCAGCGCCGCAGAGGCTGCGGGCAGCTTCGCAACCCAGCGCTCAACCGCTGCGCCACCGGGGAGGCCCTCTTAGGGTTGTTTGAGTTGATGTTCCTTCTGCAAAGAAGTTGGCCAGGTGGCAGATTAGCTCCTGCCTTCCTGTCCCCAAATTCCGCCGAGATACTGGCTGGCAAATTCTGGGTCATCTTCTGAGAGTGACCCTCAGGATGGCTTTATGAGGTTGGAGCCTTCTATCCTGTCTAGCAGTTTATGCTTTTATCATACCTTTGGGGTGACTTACTGTTTTGCCTTTTAACTCCAGAACACGAGCGGCGACGCAAGTATCATTGAAGAGGGCTTCTGCATTCCTAACCATGACCTCTGCCTGGCACCCCAGTTGTTTCCTGTCTTAACTGAGAAATAACTCAATAAAAGATGACTGGCTTGAGGACTGCTTCACTGGCATCCATGCCCCCGGAGCCCTGCTGCACAAGGTGGGCGAGATTGCCCTACCATTCCCTGAGGAAGCAGCTTAGTCCAGGGTTTGTACCATGTGTGGCCTTGGTGAGATCTTTCCCAGCTTGCAAGGGGGTGGTGTTAATTAGACAGCAGTGCCCAGAGGCATCTCCTTGCTCTCTGCCTTGAGTGTCCTGAGCACTTTTGTCAGCGTACACCATAGAAAGCAGCTGTGTTCCTAAGAATATCTCTCCCCTTAACCCCATTTTCCTGTATTACTGTGGTACACAGCACTCTGTAGTGATGGCACCATTTCAGAGTGCTGGCCTGCCTGGTCTGGAAGCTGCATCTGCAGGGAGCAGCTCAGTGGGGTGACTCAGGAAAGCATAGGCCCTGCTAGGTCACAGCTGCCCCTGGATCCAGTACCATTTCGTTACCCTTCCTCAAAGGTCTTGGGTACAGTAAAGACCTCCCCCAACTCAGGCCTCAACAAACCCATCCTAAGTTAAAAATGGATTTACCACACCTACCCAACCCACTAAAATCAGTTAGTCTTTTACTGAGTCTCTTTACATTGCCAGTTGGGACTATCGCCAGAACCAGCTTCTCAGTGAGGGGTGTATGGTGCACACACACACTGCAACAGGTATAAGGGTGGGGATGCTGTTATCAGTTATCTCTTAGAAGACCCAAACACACACGGATCATCCACCATCTGATACGCAGTAACACCTGCCAGGCTCCAGACTTACACAGCTGCCAGTCCAAAGGCCTTTCTTACCCTGGTGTCTCTTCCCTCTGGAATTCACACATGTTGAATGGGAACAAGTGACCCCATTATTAAAGCTCCTTGCCAGGTGGCTTCTAGGCACAGAGTCCTTGAAGTAATGAGACATGGCTTAAAAAACAAGCTTTAATCAACTTCATAAAAATTGTTCTTGTGATTGAACTTGAACAGGCCACTTGCCCAGTGGTTGCAGGTGACGGCTTCACATTTCCAGGCATAGGCAGGGCGGTCTCCATAGGCCAAAGGTGTCTGAGTTACAGTACAGACTCTTGCTGGGGCAGGAGGTAGGTGCACAGAAGGACTGGGTCACGATTTAAAGGGTGGCCTGCAGCTCCAGCTTAAGGCATACCTTGAACAATGTTAAGCAGGTGCCTCAAGAACATAACCCAGAAGAAAAGACCCTTCACTCGAGAATACTGCACACCTCTTCTCAACTACTGCCACCTCGGAGAGAGCAGGACCAGGCTGAGACAACAAGCGCACTTGAGTTTGCCCTGAGGGCTACCTCGTTCAAATCACATTGATAGGCACAGCTTCTGAATTCAGCAGGACATGGAGGAAGTGAGCCTGAGCTGGCTGCAGCTTTAAATGATCCACCAGCCCCTGGGATCACCAAGAACTGGTGTTTAATGAAGCCCTGAGGGGAAGGACCATCTTCCTTACAGAACTGCTGAGCGCAAGCCCCTGCCCCAAAACTTCTCTTCCCCAGAGGGCAGAGGTGTGGGGAGTCCCAGACAGGAGGCTTGATGTCTCGACAAACATGATGCCGACTTGAGGGACCAAACTAGAGCACATGTCCCTTAAAAAAAAAAAAATTACAGCAAAATGGTAGGGAAACTGACAGAAATAGCCCCTCGAATGATAAACCCCAGTGTGCCTGCCTGCCAGCTCTAGCCAGGGTTGCACCAATACTGGTGCTGAACAGTTCAACACATGCTCCTGAGGACGGCCCAGAGTTGTCCCCAACAATGGGCCTCTCAGGCTGCTCTGAGTTGGCTCCAGCTGCTGTCACTGTCCACTGAGAAAGGCCAAGTGCCCTTTGGTGCATCTGTTGGCATAGTGTCCTTTTTCACCACACTGGAAACGGCAGGAAGGGAAGGAGACAAAAAAAAAAAAAAGTTTTCAAATGCAATTTTCAATGTAGCACCCACCAAATGCCAGGTTGGGGATAGGGACTCTGAAATTTTCAGTGGCAGATTTTTCACAAACATGAGGGGAAGGAAGTTCCAGAAGGTACAGTGGTGCAGAAACTGCAGCCACATCTTGGTAGATGGAAGAGAACACCTCAGCCAGAGGACAAACTAAGAGAACATGGCAGGGAGCACCTTCAGACAGGGCCCCACTTCTTTGTCCAACAAGGAGGGACCTCATGGTGGGAGGCAGGATGAAGAGAAGCCCCTGGTGTCAGAGCTCCCCCGCCTGCCCAGAGCCAAGCCCCTCTGCACAGCTGGTCAGTCACTTACCTCAGGCAACTTCTGAGAATCCCTGGAGACAGGGGAGGGAACAACTCGAGAGAAGCCACCAGGCTCCTCCCTCTGCTTGGGGATTCACTGCTGTGGACTCTGGGGTGGGATGCCCCAGTTTTCCCTCCTGGCTCTTGCACACCTGCCTAAGCTACCCTTGGGGTACAGGTTTTGGTCACAGGTCAGAGAGAAGGCCAAGTCAGGCTTTGGTAAACAGGCTCTCAAAAATAGCACCAACCCTGACTTTTCCCAGCTGCCTGTTCAGTTTCTCATTCATTCTTGTTACCTTTCAAAAAGCAGAAGGGAATCCTAAGAAAGGAAGCAAATGGCAGCCTTGAGTGCTGAACCAGGACCCAGGAGATGGGTGGTAGCAGCCACTCTTGGGCCAACCCACCCAGTGCCCTCCCAGCCCCAACTCTAGGTCTGGAAGGTGAGGCTCAACAGGGTTCCTGCCCAAACTGGCTCGCTCCATTCCTCTCATTCTGCCGTCCTGTTTTCAGATCTGCTTGATCTGTAGGTATGACTTGTGGGTGGACCAGCGGCCTGTGTAGCTGCCAGTCAGCCCTTCACCTGATGTGATGACCAGAGGGCGGGACTACGAGGCCCTTCACAGCACTTGGCGAGTCCATCGGCCTCTGCAGTTGACCCTGGGGAACCCAGTATTCCCACAAGCCGCCTTTGAGATGAACTGTGAAGTGCCTGCATTAAGATGTCAGGTCCCCCCGCCACATTCCCAAGGTTCCTAACTCAGGAGACCTGACCTCAGAGTCCTGGAGGGGGCGAGATGATACTATGCTGCCTCAGGACAGTTTCCTTGGTATGCTTGAAAAGTGGCTGGGTGGGCGCTGTCTGCTCTGTAGGAAGGAAACCTCCCCCCTTTTTCCCCTTCCTTTGCTCAACTCCATCCCTTTTCTTCAGCTCTTAGGGCTCAGACTCAGAAAGCGCTGTGACTCCTTCCCTGAATCCACGTGCACAATCACCCGCAGTGTCCTTGGGCATCTGACTTCCTCTCCCCTCAGATCACAAACCCCTTTGGGGGCAAGAGAAGCAGGAGGTCTGTTTTCTCCATCAGGAGTGCCAAACAGCCAAACAGCTGTGGAAAGTGACCAGCGTTCTTGAGGGCAGGTTCTCTGAGCGCTTGAAGTATAGTCCTTTGACTCAGACCTCCGCCTTGGAGGCATGGATGCCACCAGTGTCACTGGGACGAGCACGCGCTACTTCTAGCAGCGAAATCCATAAGTAACTATCTACCAACAGAGGACTGGAAAATTGTGGTTGTTATGTAGTTGCTGAACTAGATGAGATTCAGATATACTGACAGAAAACCACAATATATTGGAAAGAAAAAAAGCACAGACTGTTACAGAGTAAGAAAGGTCTCCTGGAGTTTTGGAGAGTTTCGTTTTGGTACTGAAACCAGAGGTGTGAGAGCGAACATACTGGCTAAAAAGGAAAGGAGGGAATAAGAAACGATGTTCAGTTTGTGCCCTAAATACGTCTACATTTTTACAGAAAGCACGTGCCAATTTTGTTCAGCAATTCCTAAATCTGAAGTCCTGTGAGTCTGTTTTTATTTCTGGCGGCTCCTGCTGATTCCCTCGGCAAGCTTTCTGACTATATCCTGTGACTTTTAAGGAACTCTGGTTGTGGGAATTGTGTGTGACCAGGGTTGAGAGTAAATTCCTCAACACCCACCTCCTAAAGCCACCCATGCAGGGCTGTTTTAGATTTGGGGACTTGGTCTGTACCTTTTCTGCCCGTGGTGGGGTGTTAACACAGGCGCATACCCACGGATGGGCCCACCAGGCACAACTCTCAGGGACTTTTTTTCCCCTTTTCTGTCTGAAGCAAAGAATAAGCGTTTTCTACTAGGTTTTAAAAAGCTGATCTTTTCCCCAAGCATCTCTTTGTGTGTGCGTGTGTGTGTGTGCGCGCGCGCGTGCACAGTGGATAGGTGGGTGTCAGGGAGCATGCTGGGGGAGGGTGTCCTAATCCAGTTTCTCCTGCTTTGGGCCCAAAGCTTTGTCCCCCTCCCTTGGGTATGCCCACACAGGATCTGAGGCCATCCAGACGCCCCAGGGCTCCCTGGATTAGTGTGGGGCCTAGCTTCTGGGAGATCGCAATCCATTCACTAACCAGCGTGTTTTAATGCGCACTTCGCCTTGCTGTGCCACGGAGCGAAGTAGAAAGGTCTCCGGCCCACCAGAGCGGCCCACTTTTACTGTCAGCCAAAGCAAAGATGTTTTCATTTTTCAAAATCAACTAAACATCTGGGGAACGAGGGAATGGCCACTGACTTCGGAGGCCCCCTCCCCCGCCCCCGTCCCCCAACTCACCTTGTAACAGGTGACCTGCTCCAGCGGCCTGGGTCCCCGGTTGCCTGCACTGCTGTTTTGACTCTGCATGACCCCGATGACCTGCGGGGCTCTCTGCTGATTGGGAGAAGAGTTCTGACTCGTTAACTGGATCAAGGAGGACGACCTTTGTAATGGCGGATTGTTACTTTGCTGGAAAGAGTTACACAACACGGTTTTACTCCGGAAAACACGTGCACGCAAACTACCAATGGGGACAGGAAAAAAGAGAGCGGGCCTTCTCCTGCGTGGCCAGCAGGAAGAAGGGCTCCCGCGGTGGCCCAGCTCAGGAGAGCAGGTGGAAAAGAAACATCTGGTGATGATGGCAGGAGCCGCTGCCCGAAAAAGACCATGCAGACACACAAAAACGAGAAATAAAAGTAGAAAACAAAACACCAAAGAGACGAGGAGGTCTCTGGGGCAGCAGGGCGAGGGCATGATCAGGCCTTACTTTTGTTTCTGAGGTTCTAGCTTCAGGTCAGGATGAACGCTTGGTTCAGCCAGATGTTTAGCAGCCTACACGGCGAGCAACAGTCACAGAAAAACAGTTGGAGGCTGACACGCTGACCTGCGGTCTGGGGGCTGAGAGGGCCCTCCACTAGGGAGTCATGTGAGAAAAGGGGACAGGAGGGGCTCCTAGGGTCTGGACAGCAAGGCCACCTTCCCAATCAACTGGGTTCCTGGCTCCAGCCCCCATAAACACAGGAACCTTGAGCTAGAAACCGCTGGTTGTCAGCGGCACCCACACTCAGGAATTTCTGGCTGTACCCCCTCCTGAGTGCTCAGCCTCTGGTGCTGAGGAGCCCTGGGCAGGGCTCGAGTCCCACCAGGAGAGAGAAGGCTTCAAGTTCGATCCGTATGTTTACTCAGCCTGTTGCAGACCTTGCCTAGCACACCTCCGGGCCGCCTGGCCCCCATTCCCCAAACCAACCTAGGGTAGCCTAGGTTTTGTGGGGACTGCTTCAAAATTCCACTTAAATGATAGTTCCCTCTCATGCTTGAGGAGATCAGTCCACTACTGGCTTGTGGAACCCCTTTGTCTGGAAAACTGGGGCCAGCTGGCCCCGCAGCCGTCCATGCAGCGGGCAGTCTCCACACAGAATAACAGCAGTGGCAGAGAAGCAATCACCCGGCCCTGCTCCCACATCTTCACCCGACCAGCAGTGGCACCTCGGGCCAGTTCTCCCCTCTTGGAGTCCCAGCTTTCCCAGTTGTAAGGAGACGGTCTAAACCAGAAGCAAGAGCAGCATGCTCTTGCTCCCCTCCCCCCCAGCTCCCCAGGTGGGCACTGCTGAGCTGCTGGGGCACCTGCCAGGCAAGAAGGGAAGAGTGCCAAGTGGGCATTCAGCTCCAGCAAGTTTTTCATGTTTAGAGAGAAATGCAAACTGCTCTGCTCCCCGAGTTGTCTGCTATGACTCCCCACTCCCTCAGTTTCTCTCCTCTCCTCCTTTCCCAAGGTCGCCAGCTGGGTCTCCGGGAGACTGTGCACCGAGGAGGACACAGAATTCTCCACTCAAGAGCACTGCCAGGCCCACAGGGCCAAGCAGGGGCCTGGGCACGGTACCTTTGTCGGAGGCTGCGTCTGCTGTGGCAGTGGGGGCTGCTCGGTGGTTCCCATGGGCAGTTCAAATCGAGGGCTAATCAGCCAGGAGCCAGAGGGGAGGAAAAAGAGAAGAGGAGATGAGAGAGGAGCAGCGCTCTCAAATTCCCACCCTAAGAAAACCAGGGCCTCCCCAGTGGCGCAGTGGGTTGATCGCAGCGCTGTGGAGCTGTCTGCAGCCTCTGCAGCGCCAGTTCGATTCCCGCTGGCCAGGGAGAAACCCACATGGTATGGCAGACCTCTCCTGTCTCGCCCGCTGTTCCCCTCAGCAGTGTCTGCCTGTTCTGCTCCCCACTCTGTCTCTGGTGAATTCTCCAACCCTCCCATGCCTCTGACCTGTACCCCAGTTCTTGTATAAATAAAAATAAATCTTTAAAAGAAAGAAAGAAAACCACAGCCAGCCTCTGCCCACGCACAGAATACAAACTCATGGGGAGGGGAGGTGGTGCTGGTCCTCAGCTCTGGCCCTGAGACTGAGGGATGGTGGGAGAACCAGTCTGACACTCCTGGGCTCAGACCCAGCTCTGTTCAAACCTACCTGCAGACCCAGCACAACTGCCGTGCAGAGAAATGAACGAACATTCCATTAGCCCACCAGAAGCACAAGCCTGCTCCCTGGGGTCCCTCCTAACACACCCTGCCCTGCAGGTCTACAGGTGCCAGCACTCCTCTGACAACACACATGGGGAACACGTCCACCCCACAGTGGCACTCTAGGCCACCATCTAGGGTGGGACCAAGTCAGCAGCAAGGCCACCTGCCCAGTGTGGCAGTGGCCAGGACACTGCTGTGCAAATGCTGGCAGTGCAAAGGCAGCAGGGAGATGGGGACATATAGGCACATAGGCAATGCCCCCCAGGAAGTCTGACCCCACAACCACCTGAATTAGACATGCACCGAGGCCCAGGAAAGGAGCATTGAGTCCTGCTGGGCAAGGAGAACCAATTGCAGAGGCTCCAGACCCAAATCTGACTAGGTGGTGCCACCTGCCACGCCCTGGACACTGCTGACATTCTCTTTCACGCCTGCCAATGACATGAACTAGGTGCAGGTGGAAGCCTAAGCTCAGGGCCTCTACACAGGAGACCCGAAACTGCAGCTCCCTTCCTTGAGGGCTCAGGTTGAGCCGGCAGTCCCTAAAGTGAGGTGCAAGGCTAGGCTGTGTGCAGTCCCACACCTCAGGGCTACAGCTGCCCTCAGATCCCCGGACGGGCCTGACCCAATGAGGGTTAAGTGCTGGTCAAGGCAGAGCCACCTCTGGCTCAGGAAGAGACAGTGGTTCCTCTCCCACCCCCACCCCAGGCCCTGCGCTAACAACACCCAATCACCAAAGTCATGTTGAGCTGAGGAAAGAGGCAGAGGGCAGTGGCAGGGTGCAAGACGGGGTGGGTACTCACTGCATGAATTTACACGAAGGCCCCTCTGGACAGAATCCCACGAGGTAATTCACACAAATGACTCTCCGTGTGTGCCGGTGCCTGCACAGGGGACCTGTAGAGCCAAGCATCGGTCACTCATACTAACATCCCCTCTTTGGGGGACATCACCCCTCAGAACTCTGTCCAGACTGTGCTGTTGTTCACAGGGGACAGTGGGCAGGGCCCATGACTCTCAAATGCTAGTTTCCTCATGAAAATGCAGGCAAGAACGCAGCCCACACGGGAGCCTTGAGAGGCTCAAGTGAGCAGAGGGCATGAAAAAGCCTCTCGAGCCCCAAGTCTCACAGCACCAGGTTCCACTGGAACAGGAGAGACAGGCCAAGGGTCATGTGGGCAGGGGGAGGACGGGCCTCTCACCGGGAGGCCCAGCCACCTACCATGCTTGCAGAAGCCGCGGTCGTACCAAGGGCAGTCCTTGATCTTGGACTCAGGGTCAATGTGCAGGAAGGGGCACTCCTTGTTACTGCACTCCCCTGTGGGGAAGCAGACATGCATTACCTGGGACAGCTGGAAGAGAGCTGACCCAGGCCACCTTCACGTGCCCTGAGGCAGCACCCGCTGAGCACAGAGAGGGTGCCTGGTGAGTCCTGAGACCCAGGGCAGAGCCTACACGTCTCTGGGGCTGTAATGGCCCTTCTCTCACATGTCCACGCAGCCTTTGAAGACCAGTGACACTGACAGAGCCGGACACAGGGAACATTCAACCACTCATTGCTCCACCCTCACCCAATGGGTGATCCTGGGCACTGTGGGGGGCCCAGATGTGCAAAGGAACCAGTCGATTCCAGGAAATTTCTGTTCTACCCCACGAGCACTTTACCATGAGCTGAGCTGGGGAAAGGTCTGAGGCTGCTTCCTTTTGGAAAGACATCAGGGAGATCTAGGAACTCGAGGCCGGGTCCCTGCCTGCCCTTCAGTTCCTCTCAGGAGCAATCCACCCATTGGTCAACAGTATTTCGCACCCCACTACCAGAGCTGCATACCAGGTGGAGGTGCTACCCCAGTGCCCTCTTCTTCCTTGTCATACACAAAAGGTCGATCTGATCACTGCTGTAGAGAAAAAAATGCAAACTCCTCCCCAGATGCTCAAGTCCCTCCACGCTGGCCCTGAGCCATTCTGAGAGCAGCCTGCTCTGTCTTCAGATCCCAGCTCAGCTGTCGCCATCTACCGTGGCCTACCCTGATCATTTTGCCTAAATTCATTTCAACCAAATGGGCCCACCACTGTTTATTTCCCTCAAGGCACTTATCTACTGCACGTGAGTCTTAATTTGTGCCAATGGTATATCAGCTGCCTCTTCCCTGAGCCACCACAGCAAAAGGACTGGGTCTGTCCTCTTCACCACTGTTCCTCTCATGTCTAGAAGGGTCACCCTCAACTATGTCATCAGTGGCACAGTTGGCAGGAGCTGCGGAGTGCACCTCCATCAGAGCAGGCTCTGCAGCAAAAGGGCAGGCAGGGGGCATCAGAGGCACGAGAGGCAGCAGAGTCCAGGACCATCAGGGAGGGTAGGAACCAGGGCCGGCCTGAAGAGGCACCCCTGAGCATCTACCCTGGAGGGTAGCACCTGCCTTTGGGGCCAGGTGGGAGATGGCTCCAATAGAGAAGTCACTGCCCCCCTCCAGGGCTGGATCCAGGGCTGGCCCACCATGGACAGGGGAAAGGGTGGTGAGCTGGGAAGCCTTGGCTGTATTCCTGTTATTTACCTTCGACTCCCCAGCTGTGCTCCCTCTCCAAACAAAGCCACAGCTATGAAAATAAGCCAGCTGGCCAAGCCTCACGGTCTGCTGAAACTGACCTCTCCTCTGACAATAGTGTAGCAGGCCCAGCACTCAGCAGCCCCCCACACCTGCCCAGGGTGTACCAGGCTTCTAGTCTCCCACTAAACCCTGCCCAGGAATGGGGCTGGCCGTCCTGGGACCAGAGCTCGCCTTCATCCCTACAGACAGGGCTTTTTGCCGGGCAACCTTGCCCAGAACAGAGAGCCAGGGGATTCTAGTCCCATCAGGGAATAAACAACTCTGCTGAGCCAGTGCCACTGCCCCCAGCCAGTGCCTCCTCTCCATGCAGTCCTCTTAAGGTAATCTCAGTTCCAAGGTGAGGAGTAGGGCTCTGCCACCAGAAGAAAGCCCCCTGTGGTTTAGACAGGTCAAACTATTAGCCAGGACCACATTCCCAGAGAGAGGAACCAACTCAGGTGTGACAGGTCAATCAGGTGCTACGCTGGAGGAGGCTGATTTGGGGGAGAAAGCCTCCAGCCACTGCACTGCTCACTCATACAGTGTGAGACCCCCACTCTTCTCAACTTCCCCAAGCACTTGGAACTGAAGGGCTAGCCGAGGTTGGCAGGCACTGCCCACATTTCTCGTCTGGAGCTAGTATGATGGGAAGATGGAAGGAACCTGAGTAGCTGCTTAGCCCCCAGGTCTTGATTCCTGATGGAGCTTTCCCAGGGAGGGTCTCAGCGGGGGGCTGGGGGGGAGCACCTTACCAAATTTGGAATAGAAGTAGCACTCGGGCATCTTGGTCATGTCGTACTCATGCAGGAACTCACACTGGTCCCCCTTCTTGCACAGCCCCCGCAGCCAGTGTTTGCATACAACTGTCTTCTCACCGCTGATGTGGCGAAATGGGCACATGCCCCCTGCCAAGGAAGACAGAGGGGTGTAGGCACTGGCCTGCAGGAGCCAGGGTGCCTTCACCCCACACCTTCCTGAAGTATCGGGAAGCAGCAAGTTCTGGAAGGTGTTGGCTGCCCCTGGCGGAAGGCAGCGTGCCTTTAGGCAGTGCGACGGTACGCATTTTAATAGGTATTTTATTTTAACTAGGTTTTGGAAAAACACTAAATCAGGATTTTATATATTACTGTAAGATGGAGGCTTAAGAGTGAGGGTGGGAGGGGAAAATTTATCTCCTAATTTAAAGATTAGTCCCAGTGCTACCACCAGCAGTAGCCGACACTCCAGGCAGGCCCCATCAACACTCTCTAAGAATTAAGAAATATCAACTCCAGACTTGAAGACACACATTGTAGACAAACGGATGGGGGCGGGGGTCTGCCTTCGGTAGCAGGACCTGAGCAATCATCCACCCAGGTGACAAGAGTCATGCCCTGGTAAGTCAGAGGGAAGGCCCGACCAGAATGAGGTAGTCACCAGGAAAGATCTAGACCAGGTCTGTCCAATGGAACATTCCACATCTATGTTGACTAAGATGGCACCTCTTATGGCTACTTATTACCCCATGCGGCTATATATTAAGCACATGAAATGTGATTAGTATGCTTGAGGAAGTACATTTTCTATATATACATTTTTTTAAGATTTATTTTTTAATTTATGTATACAACAACTGGGGAGCAGACCAGAGGTACGGGGAGTGAAAGGATTCACCAGAGACAGAGTGGGGAGCAGAACAGGCAGATCTACTGAAACATACTGCTGAGGGGAGCAGCAGGGAGACAGGAGAGGTCTGCTGTGCCATGTGGGTGGCTGGCGATAGCGTGATAGTGCTGAGAATTTAAACCCTGTGCCACGAGGGAGGGCCTGCATTTTCTATTCTATTTAATTTTAATTTAAATCTGAATAGCCACTCGTGGTTAGTGACTACTATATTAGCTAACGCAGAGACGGTCGTCGTGCATGCTAAGGACGGCTATGTTAAGAAAAGGTGGCTGCTCAGAAGGGCAGAATCACTGAGCCAAGGAGACAGAAGCCTAGTGGGGGATAGCCTGAGGCCCACCTAGTTGACCTACCTGGCAGGTATGTTGCTTCGGTGGTAAACTGACTGTTATAGAACCACAATTCGACAAAATCATCAACCCTAATCTAATTCCATGCTCCATATTCAAACTTCTAATCAAAATTTAGTTTCCAAATAAATCTGTCTACAGGAAGAAAATTGCCCAGAACTATATACATGGCAAATAAGGTCCTAACCAGAGATATTTCTCCTTACAAATGATTGAGGCATCTAGCTCTTAGGGCAGGGTTAATGTGAACAAGACTCTACGAGACAGACTATCTCATGGGTTTTTTAGGAGAGGCCACAGAGCCTATACGGATTGTGTAGAGAATCAGAAAGGCCTGGCTTCAGATGCTAGTCTCAGTCATTCACAGCAACCTTCACAAAGGTCCTGAACGCCTCAGTGTTGGTGACCTGTCTATGTCACAGGTCAGCTCACAGCCACAGGAAAAGTGAGGCGAGGAGGCAGACCCAGAGCCAACTTCAGTCCTGTTTCAGGCTTCACACAGAATACATGCTTATGTTCCCAGCCCACCCAAGCCCCAGTTTCATGTAGGGACACCGTTAATGTGCAGAAAGCAACGCAAACCCAAGAGCCTACAAGTCAGCAAGGGGACAGAGTGGTGGAAAGGCAGCCCAGGAGGAATTTCAGGGAGCCAGAGGTCTCTTACCTTTGCCACAGGCGGCCTTCAAGAAGAATTCACAGACAGCAGCCCCCGACTCTGCAAGAGGAGAGAGAAGGTGAGGCATCAGACAAAACTAGGTGCAACTGCAACCCAACTGACAATGTCTGAAAACAGGAGGAGGAAACTATTCTCATGAACAGTGTAGGGTACAAGAAACAGACTGGCAAAAATACCACAAAGCTGGCCAAAGAAGGGAAAAAGCTATTTATCAGTCATTCTCTGCAAAATAAGGCATAAGCATTGAGACCAGTCATTACTCGGTGCTTTCTCAGAGCTTCCTATAAGCAAGATGCTTGTAAGCATTCTATAAGCAAGGAGTTAAGAGTGGGTGAGGAAGGAAGCTGGAGCATAAGACCATAGAGTTAATTACCCCCAGCTCAGACTTTGCAGAGGGCTAAGTGACAGGTACTTGAGGCAGAGGGACAGAGGGAGGGGGTGATTTTACAGGAAGCACAAATAAGGAACGGGGACCCTAAAGAGGAACTGGCTCCAGAGAAGAGGCTGGCATAATAGAGATGCTATTCCAGAGGGATGAGTATAAGCAAAAACACAGAAGTGGGACTACCGTGAACATATAAAACCAGCACACAGTGATCAAAGGAGCACAGGCTCTCCCTTCTGCAGATGCAGTCAGTTCAGGTGAGGGGGGCATGAAAAGAAAGGCTGAATGTGGGGGAAGGCATAGGCTCCGTGGGGGACAAACTATTCTAATGAGTCCAGGAATTTCCCTGCCATCACTACTAGAATCAACTGTCAGTGTTTTATAATTTTCTCTATTAGCAGACATTTTATAATTGCTTAAAAGCACCAACAGCAGCTCTGAAGCCCACTTATGTACCTCTCCTCAATAACACATTAGAGACCTCCTGGCTTCTTGGAAACAGGTAGATTTTGCTAAGACAGACTTAAAATTGTATAACTGGGAGTCACAGAGGTGTCACTTATTTGCATTTCAAAAAATCTGAAGTCTTACACTAAAAATTGTACCGATGAAGAATATTTCTGCGCTTTTAGTCTTTTCGGAGGTTAAGACTGCTTCATTCCTTAAAGCGAGAAGTCCACAGTCCTGTGGACTGGATTTCAGGGCAGTATCCACAGTACTTCCCCAAACTAAGACAGGAATAAATGATGAGGGAGCGTTGTGGCCTCACTGGACTTTAAACAATCCAGGGCAGCAGTGAGTTCTGAGAGCACTTACCAAATCTGAGGTCTGGGGCAGCAACCATGGCCAGACATGTCCCTCGCCCACCCCTAAAAAAGATTTGTGGGCCCTCACAAGCTGCCTCATAGGCTCAAGGATCTGGGCTGGAGTAAGGTGGGAGGTAAAGAATTGCGTATAGGATGGTTCCATGAATTCAAACTAGTGCCATCAGCACAGGAAAAGGCCTGTGTATGAGATGAATGTGGTGGAGGTGTAGTTAAGAGACTATTTGAACTAGAGCAGCTGCTTATAAGCAGTGTACGGTAAATATGGAGCTTGTGCATGTGTAAAACAGTTGTTTGAGGCTATGTCTCTCAGGTATAAGCCCTGTTTTGCACAGAAGTGTCAGAGGGACAACTTAGAGGTCACATGTGCATGAGAAGTACAGTAACCTGCAGGGAATGGGGCTCTACCAGCTCAGCGACCAGCGGGAGAGGACAGGCCACAGTCCTCGGCAGTTGCAGACAAATCCAGTCGTGAACAGAGCGCTCACCTAGTTCCACCGCGCGATGAGTCCCCTTGCCCAGCGCCCCATGGTGGAATGAACTCAGCCCTCTGCGTTTTCACATTATAGCATTAGATTTCAAGTGTGTCCAGAAAGAAAAGTGCTAGTTCCCCTTACAGTGTTAGACATCCCCTGCGAGTTGGTGGGGGATAGGAGTCACCATGGGAGGGAGCTCAGGCAGCTGACGGGGTGTGATGAATGATTCGGAGTTGGGGTCCACAGAAAAAGTGAGGGAGCGGTCCGGAAAGTGCCAGTCACAGGAGGAAAAGTGTAGCTGGGGGTCTCCTAGGGAGAGGAGAGGAGCTCTCTCTCTCTGCAAGACTGCTCCAAGCGCCCCGTTTTAATGTAAATAAGAGGGGGCTCAAAGAGGGCGGGCGGTGGCTTGGCGGGGGCTGAAGACCAGTACTTCCAGGCCAGGATGCTGAACCACCGGACTCGGTCCTGCCCTCCTAAGTTACTTTCGAGAAGTCCCAGAACGGAAGGTCCGAGGGAAGACGGGAGGTGCAGGGAGAAGCGCCCCGGGACGGAGCGGGAGGGGGACGTCCCGGGGCCACAGAGGGAGTTGTGAGTTCAAGCAGGAGGGTCGCGGGTCCTAAGGGAGGAGTCCCGGGCCCCGGGGGGCGCCCCGGCCCGGTCGGCCCGCGCCCCGCCCCGCCCCGGCCCCGCCGCGGCCCCCGCTCACTGTCCATGCCGGGGAAGGGCAGCGGCTGCGCCCCGAGCTGCTGCTCCACCGCGATCTCCAAGTCGAACTTGATGTGGTCCACGCTGGCGATGATTTCCTGCATGGCGGCGGCGGCGGCCCCACCGGCCCGACTCCCCCTCAGGTCCTCGGTCGCCTTCACACCTCCACCCGCCGGGGCCCGCAGCACACGGCCCGCTCCCCCGCCGCCGCCCCGCCGCCGCCGCCGCCCGAGGGATGCCGGGAGCGCCCGAAGCCCGCGCCGGCTCGAGGCCCGTCCAGACTGCGCCAATCGAGCGCGGAGGAAGCGTCGTTCCGCTAGGCTCGACTAGCCGCCAGCCGAAAGCCCGCGGAGCCCTGGGGCCGCTGGTAACCTAAAATCTCGCGGGTAGGGCCTTCGCGACGCGCCTGCGCCTGCGCCTGCGCCTGCGCGGCCGGAGGCGGGCGGCGGGGACGGAGCGCCGTGTGCGCGGGGCGGCCCTGCGGGGCCCTGTCGGCTGGGGACGTTCTCCGAGTCGGGCTCCGGGCGCGAGTTGTTGTTCGACCCGCACTGGAGCCCGGGGCCGGGGTGGGGGCGGACTGGCCAGAGGGGCAGCAGTGGCCGTGAGGAAACCTTGCGTCTGGAGCCCAGCGGAGGGCTCGGCTTCGGCGCGAGAGTCCCGGGGGCGTCTGCGGGCCCCTAATTGAGAGGTTAGCGAGCTCGGGTAGGAAGAAAATTTCACCTGTGTTCTCTCTGAAAGTCGTCTTTTCCTTCGGAGACCTGGAAGTAGCGTTAAGTCCAAAATCAGGTCGTATCCCCAGGTCGGGGTGCGTGTCAGCGAGACCGGAGAGTGCCCGCTGCGCCTGCAGGCGACGCTCGAGGCTTCACTCCTCCTCGCTTTGCCTTAGGACGGGGCTGTCCTTTAGTGCGTTAATACGCGTCTGGACTAGCGTAGGGCAAGTTTCACTTGAAATTTTTTGATCCCTATTTCGATATCATTGGGTTGGTTTTTCTTTTTTGGTAACTATTTTAATTAATGCATGTAAATGCTTTATTTGACGTGGCTACTTGAAGACATGTGCTCACGTTATATTCCTGTTGGGAGTCACTGGCGTCGCCAGATGCGAAATGGTTAAAGGCCAGTGCCGGGATTTCACTAGGGGCTGAATAAGAAAGGCTAATCCACAACCTGGACCTGGGTTCCAAGCTGCTCAACTCATCACAGTGCTGCAGGGCTCCAGGGAGTCTCTCTCCTCCCAGGTCTTCAGTTGTTGATCTCTTCCATCTGCCATCACTTCTGAGGTCTTTCCAATTGTGACCTTCTAACATCACCGAAACTTAAAATATTTTATGCTGGTTATTTTTGCTATTTTCATTAAAGAGTTTCAAGAACAAGAATTTGCAGACCAGGGTCTCTAGTTCTGCACTGTCCAACAGAAATGTAATGCAAATGTGTAGTTTTTAATTTTCAGCTAGCCACATTAAGTTTTAAAAAACTGAAATTAAATTTTCTTTAGGTGATAGAATCCAAAATAGTATTTCAACCGGTGAAAACAATTATGTGTGTATTTTTTTTTTGTACAAAGCCTTTGAAATCTTTGAAATTTTGCACTTAACAGCACATCTCCATTCAGATTAGTCACATTTTAAGTGCTCAGTAGTCACCTGAGGCCAGTGGCCACTGTATTGAACAGCATAACTAGCACATAGTCACAAATTTTACAGAAAAGAAATACTCAGCTTCCCTGTGCAGAGGCCAGATATACTAATGATAAATTATAATAGCTACTATATTTTGAGTAGCTGTTAAATGCCAGGAATTATTCTAAAAATTTCTCATATAATAACTTTGGTGATGTGAGTAGGAGTCTCTTCACCTTGCAACTGAAGAAACTGAGGCATGGGAAGGTCAAGTCATGAGCTGGGTCACATAACTTTGGCCAGGACTCAAAGTCAGCCCCCATCTCAGTGCCAGATCTCTTATGTCATGACTTGAAAATATTAAGAGCTTATGTCTATTGAGTGCCAGCTCTGTGCTGCACACTGTGTATCTGAGACCTCATTCATTTATTGCTACAATGTTACTGTAATCCCAGTTTATAGGTGAGGAGACTGAGGCCAGAGTAGTGAGTATTTAGTAAGACATGGTTACTTAGCAGAGCTGAAATCCGAAACTTGTCTTTCTAATCAGAGCTCATGCTTGTAATCATGAGCTTTTTCTGCTTTTTCTTGCCAACCCAAGTTAGTCAACTATTTTTCTTCCATCAGGTTCTGGAGAGGAAAACCAGAGATGGACCTTATGAGACTCACCCGGCTCTTCTGTGGCTCCCGGCCCATGGGACAATCTGTGCTGCGATACCTGGACCCTTGCAGAGCCAAGTGGGCAGGAGGCAGTGAGGGGCCTCCAGGGCTGAGGGCCATAGGGCTCATGCGGCTGGTGCCAGCAACCTTCAGCAGCTCCCTTTCTCAGCTGCCCCTTGGTCAGGGGAACCAGAAGAACATTAGCAGCCTCAGCTCTGACCCCAGCCAGCCCACTCCCAGGGCCAGCCAGGAGGAAGAGGAGGAGGAGAGCTTTGGGACTCTCTCTGACAAATACTCTTCCCGGAGAATGTTCCGCAAATCAACGGCCCAGTTATATAACCTACGGCTCAGGGAACAGAGCGGTGAAGATGAACAAAGGGAACTAGAACCCAAACCATGGCGGGGCCAGAGAAACACTCCTTATTGGTACTTCTTTCAGTGCAAACGCCTGATCAAGGAAGGAAAGGTGAGGGACTCTTGTCTTCTCCTGCTCCTGGCTCCTACTTTTGCGCAGCTCAGTGCTGTGAGTGGTTGCCCTGCCTTCCCAATCTCCCACTGTTGGGATGCTCAGGACCCTTCTCTGTCTTCTCTTTCCCTGGGTGCTGCGCCAGGGGACCTGCAGCCTTCTGGAACTCCTCACTGCAGTTCCCACCTTTACATCTCTAGCCCTACCTTCCTATGAACTCCCGATCTGTGTTTCCAGCTACCTCCTTGCCATCTCCGTTACGTTTACCCACATGGGCCTGACTTATTTGTTCCCAAATATAGTTGACTAACTTGGGTTGGCAAGTGTAGTTTTCCCTACACTTTCTCATCTCACTAAATGGCAGCCCTATTGTTCTCTCCACTGAGGCCCAGTGGTGGTCAGGTCATTCCTAACGTGGCTTACCAGCTCCAGCTTCAAAATATTGCCAACCCTAACACTTCTCACGACCCTACTTCTGAACCCTAGACCTAGCAACTCCTTGCTCCCCTCAGCTGTTCTGATACTTGTCTCTAGATTCCCCACCTCTCTTACCCCCACATCTGCACCTGTGAAAACGGAACACAGGTCATGTTCCTCCTCTTTCCTGAACTCTCATGTTCTTAGGAATCGATAATGATATTCCAGTTATCTTTTAAAAATCTCACGGCGGGGGGGACTCCCTGGTGGTGCAAGAGGTTAAGTTGCAGCACTATGAAGCTATCCGCAGCCACTGCAGCATGAGTTCAATCCCCGGCCAGGGGACTACCCACACGGCACAGCAGACCTCTCATTCTTGCCCGCTGCTCCCCTCAGCAGTGTATTTCAGTACATCTGCCTATTCTGTTTCCCACTCTGTCTCTGGTGAATCCTCTCACTCCCCATACCTCTGGCCTGTACCCCAGCTCTGGTATGCATAAATAGTTTTTTTAAAAAAAATCTCACAGAGGTGTATATTGAGGATTTTATGGATGAAATGACAGGAAGTCTGGACTTTGCTTTAAAGAACTTAATTTGAAGAGGGAATGAGAGGTATGGGTGAAATACCATTGACCAAATGTTAATAATCATAGTTATGATATTCTCTCCACTTTTGTATATATTTTAAATTTTCCATAATGAAAAATTGAAAATCAAAAAGAAGCCAAAGTCCTCGCCATGCTTAATGAAACCTGAAAGATCTGCCCCCCTCCACCGCTATTTGCCTCTCTCTGCTCATCTCCCTTCCCCTCACTTACTCAGTTTCAGCTACCCCCACTGCTGTGTGCTGCTCCAGCTCCCTCACTTTCAGATCTTTATTCATCTGCCACCTTCTGGGTGAGGCCCTTCTTGGCTGACATCAAAAAGTGAATCTCCCACACACTTCTGGCACATCCTGCTTTATTTTTGTTCATAGCACCTGTCACCATTTGGCACAGGATATGTTATTCTTAGTTATCTCATTTGGTGTCTGTCATTTCATATAGAGGATGAGCTTCATGAAACTCCAGGCTGAGTTTCCTCTGTTCACAGTTGGATACCCAAGCTAGACTTTACCCGCCTCTTAGTAGGACTCAATTATTATTGGTTGAATGAATGAATAAAATAATCTTAAGGTGTGAAGGAGTGAATCAAATATTTAAAGGGGAGGTGGTTAGGGGTGGGGATGGGGCAAAGACAGCTGTGGGCTAAGGGGTTTGCAACCAGAGGGGGTTAGTCACAGGCTGCTTGCAGCCGGGAGTGTCTCTGTGAATGGCCCCTGCACTCGTGTGGCTCTGAGATGTGTATCACACTGGTCAGAGCCCAGTCTTTCCTCTAGCTCAGACCCAGTGATTGGCACTACAGATGGGGTCACCCAGGAAGCAAGGGCAGGGTGGATCCTGGGATTCACAGAATTAACATTTCTAAGGATTTGGTGAGTGCCAGGCCTTGACTCCAGTCTAGCCCACAGAAATGCAGACAGTCCTGCCCTCAAGAAAGCCACCCTCCGGCCAGGGGAGGGCAGGTCTGGCAGTGGGGCTGAGAGCTCCCACCATTGTGGGAGTCTGGTTGGCTTTCCTTCTTCACCACCATGTGGCTCCTTTGCTGCAAAGTACAGGGACCAAGAAGCTGGTCACACAGTCCAGGGTGAGTGTTTGACTTCTGCACAGGCCTGGTCTTGCATTCAGGGAGGGTCTCTCAGCCTTAGTCTCCCTTCACTGAGGCTGTCCTGAGCCCACTCCTTTATTACTCCCTCTCTCCTCCCTGCCCCCAGCTCGCCGAGGCCCTGGACCTGTTTGAGAGGCAGATGCTGAAGGAGGAGCGGCTGCAGCCCCTGGAGTGCAACTACACAGTGCTGATTGGGGGCTGTGGGCGGGCTGGCTACCTGAAGAAGGCGTTCCGGCTCTATAACGACGTGAGTGTGGGGCTCAGGCAGCGCGGATGAAGCTCTAAAGAGCAGGAGCTTTGGGACCAAAGAGTTGGGTGAGGATCCTGAATGTGTCACGTGCTAGTACATTACTCTGGGCAGACGATTTAACCTCTGGCTCAGTCATACTCTGTAAAATGAGGTCATCTTAGAGAATTACAAGAGGTGACGTCGAAAGGCCTCCAGCAGGTGCCTGGACCACAGCAGTTTCCACCTCTCCCTTCACCTGTCCCTTCCCTTTCTACTGCTAGTCCTGCTGTCACATTCCCTTTCTCTCTCCCATCCTCACCCCACACGTGCTGCTGGGGCCACTCCTACCTCACCCTTGAAACAGCCTTTCAAGGTGATGGTATCGCCTACTTTTTCCCAAGGGGAGGCACTGGAGCTCAGGTTTGATTGCCTCCTCACCCCCTTCCCTACACCAGATCCGCTGTGTGGCCCCTCGGCAGTCAGGGCAACCCCATTGAGTGCAGGATGGGAGCTGTGAGAGGACCTTGCTGGAGGCACCTCAGGCCCACAGGACTGATGAGCACCTTGGGGAAAATGGTCTTTTGTCTGGTGCATTGGGGTCAGCTTTCAGGGTGAGTGATGGATTTGGAGAGCTGGACCCTGTCATTCAGCTCTGCCTGAGCTCACCCTGTTTGTGCAGCAACACATCCTTTCGGGCTTCCCTGGGGATGGCTGTCAGCTGTGCTGGTCCTGGAGCCACTTCCATTGTCTTCCCATCTCCACAGATGAAGAAGCGGGACCTGGTGCCCTCAGATGCAACATACACAGCCCTGTTCAATGTCTGTGCTGAGTCCCCCTGGAAGGACTCTGCTCTGCAGAGTGCCCTGAAGCTACGGCGGCAGCTCCAGGAGAGAAACTTCCAGTTCAACTTGAAAACATACCATGCCCTGCTAAAAATGGCTGCCATGTGCGCAGACCTCAGGATGTGCCTCGATATCTTCAAGGTGGGGCTACCCCTTCTTTCCTGTCCCCTACTTGGGGCCAGTTGTGTGTGGCAGGTGTGAGGCTGCAACTGTCTGTTCCCCTTATGCAAGACGGTTCAAAGACCAGTGAGATACCCCTCTGCTGGCCTCAGGTTCACAGATGAATCTGCTAAAACTCTGTTCTCAGAGGCCTGGTTCTGACGGAATAGGGGATGGGTTGTACTGGGTGCTGGGTGGGACTCCATGGTGCCAGGGAGGAGGGTGGGCTTCATAGCCTTAAAGATGCATTTTTATAAATGCTCACTGGGGAGGGCCTTCTGCTAGGAAGAGCAGGGAGACCTGGCATCAGGGAGCCGTGGAAAATGTAGGTCATTGTGTCAGGTTTAAGGGAAGCAGATGAGGGGAGGCATGGGGATGCTGGCGGGGGCCTGTATCCTCTTCTACCCCCAACCCTTTGGGAAGGGTGTTTATTTCCAGTTCACAGAGCTGCCATTGATGCGGCAGCTGGGAACCAGGGAGCTTATTGCCTTGTCCACACTCCTAGTGAGGCAAATGGTGAAGCTGGGCCTTGAAACCAGCTCTGCTATAGGGGCTAGAGGTGACCGCCTGGTCATCCTGCTGGGGGCTGCACAGCAGTATAGCAGAACCGGGAAGGGGGACTGGGAGGTGGAGGAGGAGGAGTGCCGTAGCAGCTGGACAGCTCTGCTTAGGAGCTGGTTCTGAGCCAGCCCAGCGCCAGATTTGAGCAGCACGTAGACCCCAGGGCAGGCCGGGCTCTGCTGCAGCGTCTCAGCTAGATCTTGTTTCTTCCCCCAGGAAATAGTCCACAAGGGGCATGCGGTTACAGAGGAGACCTTCAGCTTCCTGCTCATGGGGTGCATCCAGGACAAGAAGACGGGTTTCCGACACGCCTTGCAGGTCTGTCCCTCCTGCCTCTGCCTTCCAGGCAATCAGAGCTGCTGTGTGTAGCATGTACAAGACTCTGTGCTGCAGGCATGAGAATGACCTCATTTCTTGAGGAAATGGGCCCACCGGGTCCACAGCCAATGAGGCGCTCTGCCTTTCCACGTCTGCTCCTCAGCCATGGCTAAGGAAGTGTCAGAAGGCTGCAGGGTGTGTGGCACAGTAGGCACTCAGGAAGTGCAGCAGAACCCAATCCTTAAGATGACCTAGACTCTTCCAAAACCTAGTCTTTCTGGTTGTCCCTCCCAAGAGAATATAGAGTGGGGGGCCGAGATCCAGCACAAAGTCCATTGCCTGGGAAAGACCCTGGGAGAGGCCAGATGGATATAACAGCAAGAACAGTTTTGGGGTAAGCCAGCCCCTTTGAAGTCTCCCAGAATCGCCATGTTTTTAAGATTCTTAGTTGTCCAGAGCCTAGTAGTTGACTAGACACTTTCTGGGACCTTCTCCACCCTTTTTGTTGATTGGTCACTGACCCTCAGTGCTTCTTCCCCCGACGCTCCTCTGAGGGAGCACAAAGCTGAGCCTTGTCTCTCCCGGGCAGGTGTGGAGGAAGATGCTGAGTCTAGGGCTCAAGCCGAGCCGGCATGGCTACAATCTGCTGTTGGGAGCAGCTCGGGACTGCGGCCTGGGGGACCCGGAGGTGGCCTCAGCATTGCTGCTGAGGCCCACAGAGGAGACAGTCCCACTCCAGGCCCCAGCAGGTGTGCAGCAGGCCAGAAGGAGAGCCCCAGCTGGGGTGAGCAATAGTCTGGCAGCCAGATTGCACGTGGAAGCCCTGGAGAAGCAGCTGTTTCTGGAACCTTCTCAGGCATTTGAAGAGCCTCCAGAGTCTCAGGAGGCCAGAGCCTCCAGCAACACCCAACTTGTGGCAGAATTCAAGGTGGTGCCTGACCACAGGGGGGCCCTTACCTCTGTGGCCCTGAAGCCATCTCCTTTGGGACTGGGGACCAACCTCCTGACCCTCGAGGCAGTCTCCCCAGCTGTAGTTTCCTTTGGGACTGTGACCACTCCAGCTGACAGACTGGCCTTAATGGGGGGTCTGCAGGGCTTTCTGGGCAAGATGGCAGAGGATGGGTTGCAGCCCGACATCAAAACCCTCACTCTGCTGGCTGAAGTTGTGGCACCTGGGAGCCCTGCAGAATCTTCGCTGCTGACCATCCTGGACACATACCAGGTGGAGGCTGACGTGACATTCTTCAACACGCTGGTGAGGAAGAAGAGCAAGCTCGGTGATCTGGAGGGCGCCAAGGTAAAGGGCCTCCCTGCTCTGCTCTGGACTGTGGGGCTGGCTCTCTGGGCCTGGGACCCCTTGGCCAGCACTTCCCACACTGACGTGGGCATCTCCTGCCCGGGACCACAGGCCCTCAGGGCCCTCAGTGCTTGGTTGACTTGGAAGGCCTGAGTGTGGGGATGACTGGCTAACTGAGGAGTCGGGAAGGGCCTGGACATGAAGGGCATTCGAGGAGAAGGAACAGCATGTTGGAGACAGGCAGACTAGAAGTCAGGATGCAGTTGCAGAGAATTCTGGGGAGCTGTGCCCTGAAAGCTAGGCTGGCGAGGACAGGGGCCTTGAATGCCAAGTTGAACCAGCTCCCAGTGTGGCCAGCAGAGGGAGCCATGAAGCCTCAGAACTAACTCTGCCCCTGGGTTCTCTAGCATCCAGCCACAGGCTTCTACACCAGCAGGGACTTGCCCCAGGATTGGCGGGCTACAGCCAACAGTGATGCCATGTGTGTCTGTCCCAACAGGCGCTGCTGCCAGTTCTGGCAAGGAGGGGGATCGTCCCCAATCTGCAGACATTCTGTAACCTGGCCATTGGGTGCCATAGGCCAGGTGATGGTCTGCAGCTGCTTGTAGACATGAAGGTGAGCAGGCCCAGGTGTGGGCAGGACGTTGGCGGTGCTGAGGAGCATTTGGTGTGCTTGGGGAGAAAGCTGGTTGGGGGTGGGGGACATTCCCAAACCTCCGTTTTTGTACCTGGATGGGATAAACTGTTCACGGGGGCAAGGAGAGTGGGGTCGCTCTAGCTTCGGTGGTCATCAGCCTAGAGCAGGCCCTAGTCAGCTGCTGTCGGAGTAGGCTTTGAGACCAAGGGGTATGTGATCCTGAAGGTGGCAGCCATGGGGTGAGATTTAGGGATGGGACAGGTTTTGGCTCCAACTTGCTGGAGGGATGGAGGGTAAACCAGAGTAGGGATGTGTCAGAGTTCTTAGTGGGCAAGGGGTAGAGTAACCAAGAGCCAACAGTCAAGGTCAGTGGTCTCCTGCTCATCATTTAGAGCTACTCTCTGTGAGCAACACTCTTTTTTTCCCCAGCTTTTCAGAACTGATAGGGCAGGGTCCTGTGGAGTAGACTCACCGTGTGGGGCACCAGTGCTTTATTTTTGAAGGCAGGGTACAGCCATGTTGGTCCAAGGTTCCACCTCACTAGTCCCTGGCTGCTGATCTGCAGAACTATCTGGCTGGCAGCTTCACTGCCCAAGCTGGACACATCACTGTCATCACTGTCACCTCATTGACAGTATGTCCATGTTGTTCCAGAAGTCCCAGATGACCCCCAACACCCACATCTACAGCACCCTCATCAACGCAGCCCTCAAGAAGCTTGACTATTCCTATCTCATCAACATCCTGAAGGACATGAGGCAAACCCAAGTCCCAGTGAACGAAGTGATCATACGCCAGCTGGAATTTGCAGCCCAGTATCCCCCCACCTTTGACCGGGTATGTGCACCAAGTTCTTCATGTCCATCTCCATGCACCACCCACCCCTGCTCCTGCCTCTGGCCTTGAGGATTGCCATGTCTTGCTTTAAACGGTCCAGTGGCTTCCCTTTGGAGAAGTCAGACTCCTTCGAGAGCCAGGAGTCCTCTGAGCCCACTCTTCCCTTTGTTGGCTTTTGTAGTCCCACCTGCCTTCCATCACACCACCCCACCCCACCCTACCCCTGCCTTGGGGTGTTCATCTTCCCTCTGAATAGGCTCCTCCTGCTTTTCACAAAACCAGCTCCTCTCTTCCTGCTGGCCTCAACTTAAATGGCATCTTAGAGATCCCTGCTGACTGCGTCTCTTCCTGTCACATAGCAAGCAATTCCTTTCTCAGGTGTCCCAGCCTGCAGTCATGTGCAGCGCTCCCCTTCATGCACTCATAGCCTTTAGAGACAGAAACTGTCTGCCTTGCTCCCCTGGACTCCCTGTGCCTGCTCATTTGCCTGAGGGAGATGGGGGCGGTACGCAATTTTTTATAATGGTCACCTCTCTGCTGTTGAGGATATCGGGCTCTGAGGGTTCAGGTTTTGGGTCTGTTGATTCTGGTCTGTGCTAAACAACTCCAAAGCAGCTGTGGCCTCAAGGGCCACAACCCTGAAGACACAAAGCAAGGGTAGGGGGCGGGGTGGTACGTGGGTTATGGATGCCTCTGTAGGTGCATTGCTTGAGTGCCATTTAGAAAGCGAAGAAAGAGGGCCTCCCCGGTGGCGCAGCAGTTGAGCGCTGGGTTGCGAGGCTGCCCGCAGCCTCTGCAGTGCCGGTTCGATCCCCGGCTGCTCCCCAGCCACCAGAGGAGGAGGGTCCCACATGGCGCGCAGACCTCTCCTGCCGCCCGCTGCTCCCCTCAGCAGTGTACTTCGTCAGTCTGCCTGTTCTGCTCTCCGCTCTGGCTCTGGTGAATTCTCTCACCCTCCCGCGCTTCTAACTGTACCCAGTGCTTGTATAAATAAATAAAAATAAATCTTTAAAAAAAAAAAGCGAAGAAAGAATTAGTGAGACAGCAACAGAGTGCTCCAAGCAGAGGGCAGAGCCAACACCTTTGTCAGTCTTATGCTCAGTTCCTTATGTATCCCAGAGACTAGTCTCTGTGTGCGTCTTTCCCAGGCACAATCAGCAGTTGCCACACATCATGGGCCTAAAGCCCATGTATCCAGCCCTTGCATTCATACTGTCGGTGACAGTGACTTCTGTTTGTGCCTGTCAATTTCCTGTATTTTCAGGCTACATTAGGTACATCTTTTGGAGCAAGCCCTTCGTCGTCTGGTAACAGTCTTTGTCTCCGATAGCCCCTTACCTGTTTTTTTCCTATGTATTCTTCTACCGGCTTCCTTTTGGTATCTGCCTCTTACTTTTCTTCTCTTCATAGAGCCCATACTGCAGCCCTGTCGAGATGGTCAGCAGGGAGGTGGCTGTACTGAGGGGGAGCCACTCTACTCTGGAGGCAGAGTTGGTGGGAACCTAGCTTGGGGTGCTGGGGTGACCTGAGTATGGGAGCACAGCTACATGTATTTGGGAAAAGCAGCAGATGGGAATCTGGGCCTGCCCCACATTACAGTGACTTTCTCTGCTGTAAACCACCCTCTCCCCTGAGGCCAGAGACAGCTGCCACGTTTGGGATTAGCTGTAGGCAACATGCAGTGATTCAAACCATTGCTCCTCCAAATCCCTGAACCCCACACTTTTCCTTTCATAGTACAAAGGAAAAAACACCTACTTGGAGAAGATTGATGGCTTCCGTGCTTATTATAAGCAGTGGCTGAAAGTGATGCCAGCAGAGGAAACCCCCCACCCGTGGCAGAAGTTCCAGACCAAACGCAAGGAGGACCAAGACACCATCACTGAGGCTGATATGGATGGAGGCCTTGGGGGCAGGTGATGAGGAAGCCCCAAGGACCTCCAGCAGAGGTGGAGTAACATGCATGGCCTTCAGCGTGCCTTGGGGGAACCCCAGGAGTCCCTTTCATGTTAAAGACACATGAATGTGCTGTTGTAGCCTCAAGCCTGAGGGAAAGTTCTAGCTCAGAGTAAGCTACAGCATTTTGCCAGCATTGGTATGAAGACAAATGCTGGATCCAGGGTGCTTGGCAAGTTCACAGCAGACTCAAGGGCAGCTCAAAGCTCAAGCTTTGGCCCCTCATCTCAGGCCATCCTTGCCTGACAGGTTGTTGTCATCATGGCTTATGAGTGAACTTGGCTCGTGGTTACAAAGCACCTATGAGGTAAGCGTCTGGATCCAGTTCCAAGGCCTCTGGTTTCCAGCACCTGCTGCTCTCCCACAGACTGCTGCTCTGTGAAAGAATGAATGCAGGGCCCAAGAGATTTCAAAGTTTTATTTCTACAAATCACAGATGAAGAACCCCAAAGCCTTCACCTGGAGAGGCCATGCTCCAGCATGGGCGTGGGGCACTGCTCCGCAAGAAAAGCTGCTTTCTCTGAGGGTGGCAGAGTCCTGCGAAGTCCAAAGTCCAGGGTAGAGAGGGGTCAGAGCCTGAGGGCCTCAACCAGAGCAGCCCCGGCAGCCACAGTGAGTGCACTCAATGATCCGGCCCTGCAAAAGAGGACAGCTGAGACCCCGCACTCCCGCCAGCCAAATGCCTCACATCCTGAGAAAGGTCATTCATTCTCCACAGGACATGCCTCAGAAATCCCTCCTTGACAGTTCTGGATGGCGGTTATTAGGTTCCTTGGTGAAGATGAAACAGCTACATAACACTAAGTGTATTTATGCAGATTCAACATACATACTTGCCCCACAAAAGGGGGGAAAAAAATCTGAGAGTGATTGTTATCCTATGTGAACATGACGTGTCCTGCAATGAGCTAGAGGTGGATCTGCTACTGCCCAGGAGGGGTCAGTGCCAAGGGCCTCAGGGCCACCTCTGGCTGGGGACCTTGGGGGCAGGGGGGAGGAGGAGGGAAATAGGATGTGTACTTGAATGTCTATGAGAGAATAGTCTTGTCCCCAAACAAGGTGTGCTCAGTGTGTGGCTGGGGGTTCTGCCCAGCAGACAGGCCTAGTACACTGATTTGCATTTATTTTACCTTTTCATTTTGGGGGAGGAGCAAGACCATTGAGCAAGCAAACAATCTAGTGAAACTCAAACCTAAAGGTGACTTTATTCTGGCCACATGACTGGGGCAGCACCAGACCAGATGCTGCCACAGAATCCTGGGGACTTCTGTCACTCTGCTACCCTCTCCTTTCCCACCAGAAAACCAGCACCCAGGAAAGCCTCCTCTTGGGGAGTTAGCCCGTGCTTACTCTCCACTGTTCTGCATGCCTGTCCTCCAGCTTCTGGGTAATTCAGGGAGATAGTTGCCTGCTAAGTTAAAGCTCTTGATCCAGAATTGTAGCTCTATATAAACTGTAACTAGAGGGCCTCCCCTGGTGGCGCAGTGGTTGAGCGCTGGGCTGTGAAGCTGCCTGCAGCCTCTGCAGCGCCGGTCAATCCCCAGCCGCCGGCGAGGGTCCCACATGGTGTGACAGACCTCTCCTGCCGTGCCCGCTGCTCCCCTCAGCAGTGTATTTCGTCAGTCTGCCTGTTCTGTTCCCCACTCTGGTGAATTCTCTCACCTTCCCGCACTTCTGACTGTACCCAGTGGTTGTATAAATAAATAAATAAATCTTTTTTAAAAATTTAAAAATAAAATTTTTAAACTGTTAAAAATAAATTTTTTTTTTTTAAATTTATTTATTTGTTTGTTCGTTTTTTGTTTTATACATGCACTGGGTACAGTCAGAAGCGCGGGAGGGTGAGAGAACTCACCAGAGCCAGAGCGGGGAGCAGAGCAGGCAGAAGGACCGAAGTACACTGCTGAGGGGAGCAGCGGGAGGCAGGAGAGGTCTGCGCGCCATGTGGGACCCTCCTTCGGTGGCCGGGGAGCAGCCGGGGATTGAACCGGCGCCGCGGAGGTCGCCGGCAGCTTTGCAACCCAGCGCTCAACCGCTGCGCCACCGGGGAGGCCCCTAAAAATAAAATTTTTAACCTGTAACTAAAACCACGTGGAGGTACCTGTGTGAAGTTGGGGAAAGGGCAGCCACGCTGGGAGACGGGTGGCTTGCCCTGACTTCCCAGCTGAGCCGAGGGCTACTACACTCAAGGCCACTAACAGCCAATATCCCAGTAACTTCTCTGCCTCCTGCAACTCCATCTCAGAGGGGCCACCACCCCTAGCATAGCTACTGCACACCCAGCTCCATTTTTAAAGCTGCTTAGCCTAGTTTGAGCAGAAAGTTCTGACAGAAGAAATGCACTAATGGTAACAAAGTGTCATTGCAAAGAAAAGGAGGCTTAGGAAAAGACCTACCTAAGGGTAAGCATTGCTGACTGGCCCATCCTTCCCTGAAGTAATCCTCCTAGCTGCCTTGAGGGTATTATCACCTCCATTTCTTAACCAAGGAAAGGCATTCAGGGCCTCCCTGGTGGCGCAAGGGGTTAAATCCCAGCACTATGAAGCTATCGGCAGCCACTGCAGCATGAGTTCAATCCCTGACCCAGAAGCGAACCTACATGGCACAGCAGACCTCTCCTGTCTCACCCGCTGCTGCTGTTCTGCTTCCTACTCTATCTCTGGTGAATCCTCTCATCCTCCACACTTCTGGTCTGTACCCAGTTGTTGTATGCATAAATAAATCTTAAAAAAACAAACATTCAATTACTTGTCCAAAGGTGGAGCTGAGACTGGCCCCAGACCTAAGAAAGGTGATTATTGCCAAACTGCCTCACAGATTCCTTACCCACAGGGCTCACTACCAGGAAAGAAGGCCAACAGGACAACCAATGACAAACTATCTTCTAGCCCAACAAAATAATATAAGATCCTTTCACGTCACCCAGGGCAGAATTCTGAACTGAAAGTAATGTCAAGCTCAATAAGACACCACAGGGATGGAGAGATTACCACTTCCAGCTTGCTTTTAGGGACTCGGCAAATGCAGTTTGTTCCAAAATTGGTGTCCCGTGTCTGAATGCACCGCAGGCAGCATAAATTCTCATACCCCTGCTTTTTCCATTTTGCGATCAGGTTTTTATCTGCATAGCCTTCTTTAATACAATATTCATATAATTCTGTCAAAAATACAGAGAAAGGGCATCAGACCACGTGCACTAAAGCTTCCCTCACTCCAGCCCATCACTAGCCATCATTAAAAAGAACATTTGAGGGGGGCCTCCCCTGGTGGCGCAGCGGTTGAGTGCTGGGTTGCAAGGCTGCGAGGCTCTGCAGTGCCAGTTCGATCCCAGGCCACCGGGCTAGGGTCCCACCAAAAAAAAAAAAAAAAAGAACATTTGAGGGCCTCCCCAGTGGCGCAGCGGTTGAGCGCTGGGTTGCAAATCTGCAGCGCCAGTTCAATCCCTGGCCGCCGGGTGAGGGTCCCACATGGCGCACAGACCTCCCGCCCACTGCTACCCTCAGCAGTGTACTTCATCGGTCTGCCTGTTTTGTTCCCTGCACTGGCTCTGGTGAATTCTCTCACCCTCCTGCGCTTCTGACTGTACCCAGTGCTTGTATAAATGAATAAATAAATCTTTAAAAAAAAAAAAAAAAAAAAACATTTGACTAATATTTTTGCTGCCCCCCCAGTAAGAAAAATCACAACACTCGCTGAGGTTGCAAGAATATGAGTCACTAAGTACATATGAAAAGTATGAATTGGAAAACCAAAAGGAACTCTGGCTAATTACCTCTGCTTATAGCTTTCCGCTTGTAGAATAGGTCAAAAATATAACGGGTTTTCTGGTGATGGATCCTGAAGATAGGCCACAGAGATTCCACTTTCCTCTTTCCCTCATGAGGTTCTGTTTCAGCTGAGGAGAAAAGTGGGTAGGGTTAGTATGCAAGATGTAGCATTTATTTAATAAGTAGGGATAGAGAGTAAATCATACTTTCTACCCACCTGGATGACTAGCATCAGAATGACATAAGTATTAAGGATGTAGGGAAATTAGAACTCTCATACACTGCTGGTGGGAATGTAAAATGGTGTGGAAAATAGTAGGGCAGTTCCTCAAGGAGTTTATTAATGTTACCATTGTAAAATTGTAGACCCAGTGATTCCACTACTAGGTGTATACCCAAGAGAACTGAATACACAAGCACAAAAAAACTTAATACACATTGCTTCATTCACAACAGCCAAAAAGTAGAAACACTCCCAGTGTCCACCAATTGATGCATGGATAAACAAAATGTAATCTATCCACACAATGGAATATTATTCAGTCATAAACATGAAATACTGATACATGGGGCAACATGGATGAACACTGAAAATATGCTCAATGAAAGTAAGTAGTCCCAAAGACCACATATTATATTAGAAAGTAAACAAGTGGTTGCTTAGAACTGGGAGACATGGACAGACAAGTAACTTCTAAAGGGTATAGAAGTTTCTTTGGGGTAATGAGATGAAAAATGAATTGTGCTGGTTTACCCAACTGTGTGACCATACTAAATATCCCTTAATTGGATACTTTATTTTTTTTTTTTTTTTTATTTATTTTTTTTATAGAGGCATGCTTTATTTGTTTGCTGGTTTGTTTGTTTGTTTTTTTTGTTTATACATGCACTGGGTACAGTCAGAAGCGCGGGAGGGTGAGAGAATTCACCAGAGCCAGAGCGGGGAGCAGAGCAGGCAGAAGGACCGAAGTACACTGCTGAGGGGAGCAGCGGGCGGCAGGAGAGGTCTGCGCTCCATGTGGGACCCTCCTCCAGTGGCCGGGGAGCAGCCGGGGATTGAACTGGCACCGCAGAGGCCGCGGGCAGCTTCGCAACCCAGCGCTCAACCGCTGCGCCACCGGGGAGGCCCTAATTGGATACTTTAAAAGAATGAATTTAACAGTACACGATTTATACCTCAATAAAACTCAACTTTTTAAAAAAATCAATTAACTAGGGGCCTCCCTGGTAGCGCAAGGAGTTAAGATGCAACCTATGAAGCTGTCCGCAGCCACTGTAGCATGAGTTCAATCCCCCGGCCAGCCAGGGAGCAACCAACATGGTGCAGGAGACCGCTCCTGACTCACCTGCTGCTCTCCTCAGCAGTGTATTTCAGTCAGTCTACCTGTTCTGTTCCCCACTCTGTCTCTGGTGAATCTTCTCATACACACCCCCCCACACACACACACACACAACTCTGGCCTGTACTCCAGCTCTTGTATGCATAAATAAGTAAATCTTTAAAAAAAAAATCAATTAACTAGCCGAAGTTTGAACATAAATATTTTAAAGTCTTTTTAATTAGATAAATTAGTAAACAGATTAAAAAAATCATTCAAAGATAATTTGATAACACCCTGTCCTCTATTTGAGACCTATTTCTCTATAGCCTGATAATTTCTCAAGTAATTCTATATCCACAGAGGAGCAGCCTCCTCATCTTTAAGGTACCTCTACTTTCATTTCCCAGCAAAAGTCCTTTAGTAATAAGGAAGAGCAAGACAAAGACTTTAATTGGATGTGTCCAAGAGTTCTTAGGACAGCTGGCCTGCGGAAAGTAAATGCTACCTCAGTCCATGCAGGATCAGCTCACAAGGCTAGTCTTTTGGTCATTTTGAGTTCATCTTTATGTACCACCTCCTCTCAGTTTTTTTTTTTTTTTTTAAGATTTATGTATTTATTTATCACGCACTAGGTACAGTTAGAAGCGCGGGGGCCTCCCCGGTGGCGCAGCAGTTGAGCGCTGGGTTGCGAAGCTGCCCGGGGCCTCTGCGACGCCGGTTCGATCCCCAGCTGCTCCCCGGCCACCGGAGGAGGGTCCCACATGGCGCGCAGACCTCTCCTGCCGCCCGCTGCTCCCCTCAGCAGTGTACTTCGGTCCTTCTGCCTGCTCTGCTCCCCGCTCTGGCTCTGGTGAATTCTCTCACCCTCCCGCGCTTCTGACTGTACCCAGTGCAAGTATAAACAAAAACAAACAAACAAACAAATAAATAAATAAAACATGCCTCTAAAAAAAAATAGAAGCGCGGGAGGGTGAGAGAATTCATCAGAGCCAGAGTGGGGAACAAAACAGGCAGACCGATGAAATGCACTGCTGAGGGGAGCAGCAGGCCCAGCAGGAGAGGTCTGTCATGCCATGTGGGACCCTCGCCGGTGGCCAGGGATTGAACCGGTGCTCCAGAGGCTGTGGGCAGCTTCGCAGCCCAGTGCTCAACCACTGCGCCACCAGGGAGGCCCCTCCTCTCAGTTTTTAAGGCAGAGGAGAAAAGTAAGGAAAAAAGAAAACTCTACTGCTATGTCTCCAACTTGGAAAGCTTTCTATTACTTAGGACTTAGAATTCAGCTCAACGTACAGGATGCAAATGATCCAATAAAAGACATGTTGAGGACCCAGCCTGCTTTAGGCAAGGCCCTGCTCTGGGTAGGGAAATTAGTGGCTGACATTTTGTATGGGTGATCAATAAAAACATAAAGAAGACATCTGGCTAGACATTTTAAGGAAAGAGGGGTGAATCTGCTTATGACAGAGAAAACAGCAATGCAAATGTCCCGAGGCAGGACTGTACTGAGGGATCAAGGAATGTGTGTGGCTGGGGTGTAAAGGAGAGAAATAGGGGACAGAGCTCAAGGAGGGGCCAGGATGAAAGCATGCTGGACCTGGCAGGCCTTGGGAGGACCTTAGGTTTTGCTCTGTTGGAGGGAAGCCACAATGATAAGCTGACAATGATATAATCTTACTTTTGTTCTCTAGCTGTCCATGAGAAGAGCTGACATAGAACAAACAGGAAGATTTCTGGCTTCTCCAGGGGTGGGGGAGGAAAGCAGCAATGCTGAGCCTAAATCCCACATGGTATAATGGACGCCAATAAATGGCAAATTCTACCCCTCTCCATTTTGCCACATGCCAAGAGCTCCCTATATCATTCCCAATACTGAAACCAACTCTGTGCCACTTGCCATCTGCTTTATTTGAAATCCGGTCTTAAACCTGTGTATTTTTCAAACTGGGAAAGCAAAGAAATACTGAAGGGCTATGTGGTTAAATTTAAAAATGGGAAAAACAATACTTCCTTTGGAGGTAAAAAATATTACTCATGTCTAAATACAAGATAAAAGTCCTTTCTACTCTCAAAAATCATCCCCTAAAGGGAGGAGATTTATTTTTAAGGACTCACAAAATCACTTCTCTTACAGTATTCTCCCAAGTTCCTATATTTTGAGTAAAGAACTATTCAACTCTCTCTGCCCAAAATGACCCTGATTATCACAAGTTCTGGGTACTTAATAGAGGTTACCAGACACAATCAATCAGTTTTGGAAAAGGGAAGACAAAGTGCCTATTTCCTAACATTGATTTAGTAAGTAATGCCAGATTGCAATTCACTATGTGATTACACTGTGATCATACAGGGCCATATTTGTGGCTTCAGATAAAATTTCCAAAGACTAAGACTCATATTACACTTGATCCACAAAGTGCACAGCCACACGACACTTAGAGGGACAGGAAAATGGTACATTCAGGAAAATGGTAGGTAGTGTAAAAACTAATTGATGATGAAAACAGTGTCAGAGGCACAAGAAAAATCTAAATAAAATGTTTCAGAAAATGTGAAAGTGACAACCAATATTTTTCAAGTAAATTTGTTTTGTGTGATTTAAAACACACACACAGGCCTCCCTGGTAGCACAAAGGGTTAAGATGCAACCTATGAAGCTATCCACAGCCACTGCAGCATGAGTTCAATCCCCAGCCAGGGAGCTACCACATGGTGCAGCAGACCTCTCCTGACTTGGCCGCTGCTCCCTTCAGCAGTGTATTTCAGTCAATCTGCCTGTTCTGTTCCCCACTCTGTCTCTGGGGAATCCTCTCACCCCCCTCACATCTGGCCTGTACCCCAGTTCTTACATGAATAAATAAATCTTTAAAAATAAATAAATAAAATAGAATAAAACACACACATAATCAAAACAGAAATAATTACAATAAACTATTTGACCCACATTTCCTAAAGTTTTTATATATAAGGCCAAAAAAAAGTTTTTGAGTTTACTCTCTGGCACTTACAGCATTCCTGAGTTAATAGCAAGCAATATGTGTTGGTGTCAGGAGGCCACAGTGGTGTTGCCTGTCTCTCTTCGTCCACGCCTGACCTCTGGAGGCATCTAATACCACACCTCCAGAGGTGCCCTGGATACACACAGGTCCACTAGGATAGGAACTCCTCCACTCACCTTCTCTCATCTTTTGATCTAATTCATCCAATGTTGGTTCAATCAATTCCCAACCATCTGGTGGAGCTTTCCGGCTTCTTTTGACTTTAGGCATTTTTTCCCCACAAGATAATTTACAAAGCTCTAAGAGAGAAAAAAAAAAATGAGTTGGTGTCTGAACATCAGATCCTTAAAGGTGTTTACCATTCATTTCCCTAAAACTGCTTTCTTATTCATAAAATAGGGATAGGATAATACAACTTGCCTAATTGGATCACTGAAAAGACTTCATTAAATGTAACATGCCTGGTATATAATGTGTGCTTAACAGGCATTTGCCATTATCATTAACTTCAGCTAACATCCTGGCCCTGTATGGATGCTGGTAACACAGAATAAGGAACAGGACACAAACTGTCACCAAGAAGGTGACATTGTAGCAATAACATAGACAAGTGAAAGGCAACCACAACCCAGTTTGAGGAGAATTATGATTGGGGAGCTAAGAGGATGTGTGTTTAAAAGGGGGAAAGGCTGTACAACCAAAATACCTTAGGATCTGCTGCCAAAGAATGTAACAGAAAGATCACAGTCTCTTCAGTCACAAGCTTGGGTTCCTAGCCAACTCTACCACTCTGTGACTTTGGGTAGGTCACGTCCTCAGTTTCACCTATACGTTGAGAGCAGTGGGTTAGCCAGATTGCCAACGTCTCTTAAACTCATCACACATGCCACATAAAGGCCTATCATGTAAAGCCCATAAATAGGCTAACTCTAAACAGCATTTTTTCAAACCACATAGCACTTCTTAGCTAGGGAAGAGAAATCAGGTTATCTCTAACCTTTAAGCACAGCTAACTCATCTCTCCTAAATTCATTCAGTCCCTCCTTTCTGTAAGGTGCCTGATTTTACAAAGTACACTTGTGTAAAGTACACAAAAACATAAATTCTCCTAAGAGATTTATAAGTCTTTAACTCCAAGAGTCAGAATCAGGGTCCCGCACAACTGCGAACCGGCAGTCTACCTCTAAAGGGAAATTACACTGATCTCCCCTGAACTGGAGCTAGAGGTGGATGGATCTGGACCAGGCTCCCCCCTCGGCCCCCCTCCCCACCCTGTGCGCACAGGCAGAGAGGGCAAAGACAGGAGGACGATCACTTTCCCATGACCCAGGGAAATTCGAGGGCCCTGGCCCCGCCTGGGTGTCAACAGAGGCCTCTCGAGGGAGATAACAAGGTAGACGGTAACTAATCCATAAGCGGTGTCGGGCGGTCTAAGAAAGGCTGCAGCGCTCGGGAGAGACGGCGAGCTATCGAGGCGTTTGGAAGAAAGGAAGACGTTAAGGCGGCACTGAAGGAAAGGCTCATTGACAGGAACCGAGCTTGTAAGAACAAACAGTATTTAGACCGAAAACGTTCTCGGCAGGAAAAAAAAAAAGGCATTTAAAAATATGCCTAAAAGAGAACCTCCCAATCTCTCATTCCCCCATCCCCCATAGTAGTAGGAACGAGGCGCCGCCTCCTCTCGGGCACTCACTCCGGCCTCCGGGTCCAGAGGCCCGATCTCTCCCCGCTCAGCCGCTCAGGGAGCTACCCCGGCCAGTGCAGAGCTCCGGGGCCGCGTCCCCGCCGTTACCAACCTGCGGGAGAACCGAGGAAAAACACCTACCGGAAGTGCCGTCGACGGTGGCCGCCGCCTCTCCAGCCACGGCTTCCGCTTCCCAGGTGATCGCTTCAGATGAGGTCCTCGCGGAGCCCCGCCCACCTCGCAGGGAGATTGCGTCATCGTAGGTGTCCGCGGCGCTGCCTGTATAAAATCCCAGGCCGCTGTCGTCTTTTGCCCTCACTTCCCGGGAGGGTGGCCGGCAGGATCACGCGTCTCCTGGGTTGCGGAGACTGGGGGCGCTGTTGCCCGGCAGCGCGCCGGTGAGCCTGGGCTCAGGCGGCGCGTGGGACAGTCCTGCTTCGTGCGCCGGCCTCCTGAGCGCCCCGGCCTCGCGGCGACGGCGGCGGCGGCGCGCGGAGATACTGGGCCGGGCGGAAGAAGTCGAGCCCGAAGTATTTCCGGTTCCGGTGTCAGTTCGAGGCGCCGCCGCCGCAGCCGCCGGAGCCGCGATGCCTAAAGGAGGTGAGAGGCTGGCGCGCGTGGCCCGCGGGCCTCGAGGGGCGGCTTGAGTCCGGCCCTCGCTGTCCGCTCAGCCCGCGGACGTCTCGGAGAGCGGCGCAGAGTGAGGACGTCCGCGCAGTCTCAGGACCAGGCCCGGGCCTCGACGCCCAATTGTCCCAGTGGGGAAACTGAGGACCAGAGTGGTCTCAAACCACTCCCTGCGGGGTCTGAGACCACTCGGAGGCCCTGGGTTCTTACCGGCTTGGAAGGCCGGATTTGGGATGCGCTTCCCCGGACCTGGGGGTCTGGAGTTGCCTCCCACTTCCAGGCTCGCCGGGCACTGAGTCACCGTGTTTCACGTCTGTTTTGGGCCGGCCTGCCTCACGCGTACAACGTGGGCCCTCTCGGGCTCTGGGCGAGCCAGGCCTGCCTAATGAAGCTTAACGTGATGCTCTTGAGCCTGCCGAGCACTTATTGCATTCGGCGGCGGATCCCTGTGTCCCTTTGAGCCAGCCGCTTACCCTCCCTCATCTGTTTTCTGATTTGCATGGGGTTTGTGATTGTGTTTACCTAATAGTACTGATGCCAGGCTCAAACTAGGTAATCCACGTGGAGTGCGCAGTACTGTGTCCGGCAGTCGTGAAGTGCCCAGTCAGCATTAACTATTATTTGTATGACTGCCAGGATCCATGACTTCCCAGTACATCGTAGACTGCCTTCCATCCTCTTTCCCGTGAGTCAGTAGTTACCAATTTGATGCCCACCTGTGCCTGTGTCTCATCCTGTGGCCTTGAACAAGTTATTTAACCTCTTCCAGTCTGTTTTTAACATCTGGAACACCTGGTTAGTAATAACCCTTAGCTTGGAGAGTTGGGTCATAAAATGATGGAGCATTGGAAGTGCTTGGCTAGCTTCTGGCACAGAACAGGTGTTTTTTAAATATTGGTTTAGGTGTCTGTTGGTTATATTATGTGTATTAATTATATTATGTGTATTAATATCGGTGTCACGTGTTGGTTAAGATGCATCAGTCTGCTGAAAGATTTCTTGGAGTTTTTTCAAATCCAAATGACATCATGACTAGTTCCAGAGGTCCTGGGGTTTGCAGAGCTGATTCCATTTAACCTAGCTCTCCACTCATTTACCCTGTGGTGGGAGGAACCAGTGATCCTCTGTGTTCTTCCATCTTCTGTTCTGCTAAAAGTTTTTCTGATTCCCAAATTCTGGTTCTCTAGAATCCTACTTAATAGATACTTTGAGCCAACATTGGAGGTTACAGGATTAAAGTCCTAAATATAAATTACTTGAGAGCCAGTAATTTGGCTCTGGAAAAGCTTTGTGCTTTGTGGGCAGACAGGTTTACACTTCTTGTGTTGCTAATATTGCATGAAAAGCAAAAGAAAACATGATTTTAAAAGAGGACTAAAATTCCCTAAAAGCAAAGGGCCAGCTCTTGTTTTCATTATGCAACTGAGAAGCATTTTTAAAGGCAGGAAGGACTTCTGGAAGAAGTTACTGTAGGCCAAGCTAAGGTCAATATCGCATAGCCAACTGTGCAGGATGGGTACCTGAAATAGCCAGTTTTGAGCTGTTGTTATTATCTGGAATAATAAGAGGGCAAGAAAGGGTGTTCTGTAAAATAGATTTTTATTGAGATAACATTGGTTTATAACATGTAAGTTTCAGGTATACATCATTATAATTCAACATCTGTATTTTGTAAGTCATGATCACCACCAGGTTTAGTTTCTCTCTCTCACCATAGAGTTGACCCCCTTAACCCATTTCAGCCCTGCCCTCCACCCCTTCCCCTCCAGCAATCTTCAGTTTGTTCTGTGCGTGTAAGAGGGGTGTTGGTTTTCTTTAATGGCAAGCTTGATCTCTCACAATAGGACTTTCATGAGCATAGGCTGAGACGCCCCTGGGAGCCCAGGTAGTCATTAAATATGGGTGGTGTGGTGTATAGCAGCCCAATTATGGCTGTGCAGCTGCTGTCTAAGAAGTCAGAGGAGGCCAGTATGTCTGCTGCTGTCTCTGGAGATGGAACAGCTCTTTCTCTCTAGTTACAGATTCTCTGTTTAGAGTGTAAAGCTCTGGAAATCAGGTGGGCTGTGGTTTCCAGAGGTGGGTGGCCACAGCCACCCCAGCATCCTGTGGGACCAGCGGAGGGGTTGCCAACCAGCTAAAGAATTGGCTGATGGCTTTAGCAGGAGTCAGTCTAGTGTCTTAACTCAAGAGGGTTAGACTGTAAAACTGATAGTCTGAGGTGAACTTTAATTTCATTTTGAACTCATAGCTTTATGTTCAACTTTGTTTGCTATGCTTTTTTCTTCAGACACAAGAGAGTTTTCTCCTATAGTTTTAAGATTCTACCATACCACATAGGTGAACACAAAGTTCTTTATGATATTCCCTAACATCTGTAGTATATCGCTGATGTAGCCAGCAGTTTTGACCCTCTTCTTTCACCAAATACTATATTAGAAAGGTAGCAACCACAGCAAACATTCTTGCAGTATAATGCACTGTGTATTATGAAAGCTATTCCAACAGCTTTTATACATGTTAAGTCCGTCTTTATGACAGCGCTATGCAGTGGGGATACGTGACGAAACTGAGGTGCTGAGAAGGTTAATTAAGTACCTGCCCAAAGTTACCAAGCTAGTAGGTGGTAGAGTTGCGATTTAACATTAATGGCTGGGCTCCAGCATTTATGTTTTTCACCACTCTGCTTTGATCTTAAGTGTTTGTGTCATTAGAATGGGACCAGCAGTGACTCCTGTACCATAGATTTGTTCTGAGGATCAGATGAACATAAGGTGTGACAGCATTGCAAAGCACTTCAGTGACAGCAGGGGCAGAAGGGTTACATGTTCTTGGGATGTCGTCTCAGTTCACTTGGATTCTCAGGGACCAGGGTGGTTAGCCAGTTCCACCATGCATTGCACCTTCTTCCATATCCCTCCTCAAGTCTTGTTCATGGGTGCCTACACCTAGCACACAGTTTGTATCATTTTTGTCTCTTATGTCCCTTTGAACAGGGAGGGTGGGGAGTAGGTGTGGGTGGTGAATGGTGAAGGGAAGGTGAGGTCCCTAAAGCCTCTGATGAGAGCACCCCAAGTACTGCAGCCCATTGGGATATCTGGGCAATCAAGAAAACTGCTTCTTGCCTGCCTTCCTAAGTACCGTTTCTTGTGTAGGGAGAAAGGGAGGCCACAAAGGCCGGGCAAGGCAGTACACGAGTCCTGAGGAGATCGACGCACAGCTCCAGGCTGAAAAGCAGAAGGCCAGGGTGAGTATGTGCCTGTCCAGGCCATTCCAGTGCCCCAGGGTGGTGTCCTCTCTCCAAGCAAGGATCACCCATTCTCAGGAAGAAGCCAGCACCTGGGGTTTGTTTATGGGGGTGGTGGTATGGGGGAGGCAGCGTGGCAGGTAGCAGGTGGGAATCCCAGAATAACCAGCGGGTCTGGAGGGGTGGGTGGAAGGGGCACATCTTCTGAGGTCAGTTAGAACTTTGTTCACTCGGCAGCAATTGTCTTGGTAGGTTCCTGTTCTTGGTCCTGGGTTCCTGCTCTCTGGGGGCTCTTCTTTTGCCAAGCTCTACCCATTGGCAACTCAACCTTAGCATCCCTCACTTGTCTGGTCCAGCCAGGTGGGACCACTTGCCAAAACCAGCACATGATGCCTTGTCTGCCCACAGCCTCAGCAGGCAAAATACCATTTGCTCCTCCAGCCCTTGCTCAACATCACCTCCTTCATGACTCTCAACTGTGGACCCGCCCTTCCCTGTCTCGCTGCACTGCTCTGCTCTTCCCACACTGCTTTTTTCCAGTCCACTGTTAGGAAACATTGTTTCCATCATTGTTGGTGACCATTAGGTCCTCACCTGGATAAGGGCCAAAAGGAACACAGACTGGATATGTGGCACAGATGTGAGGTGCCTGGGAACCCTAAAAAGGGAGAGGCCACACCTAATGGGGTGGGGCTGGTGGGGGGGCTGCCAGGTGAGAGGACCTTTGAGAATATGGGCAAGCGCTAAGGGGGAGGGACATTAAGTGTTTATATGGGATGTTCTGGGTGAAGAGGCAGAAAGGTGGAGAAAAGTGGCATTATGGGTGTTGGCTTGGGGAGCTGGTGCAGCCGGCATCTTTGTGAGCGTGTTGGAGTGGCCGGCCGTGGGAGTGGAAAGTGTGAGGGGACTTGCCCAGTAAAGCCAGTACAACTTGGCAGCTGCATGTGGCAGCTGGGGGAGTCGGACGAGAACTGAGTAGGACTGTGGTCCCACAGCTGAGTCCTGACCCGGGAGCTGAGCTTCTCATCCGAGCTGCCCAAGGTCCCTGGGCTGAGAAGAGATGCGGGACCTTTTCTGACTGTAGGAGAAGCTTGCTGCACTGCGGGAATGGCTGCCAGGCTGTGGGGCCAAGTATACAGGCTGCCTGGGTTCCCAGCTCCCTAGGTAGGGACCAGGTTTGCAGAGTGGGACCCTTCTCATAGGCCCCACCCTCCAGGTGCTTAAATGCTCAAGGCCCACAGTCTGGAGTTGGTGGGGGCGGGGGTCACAGTCTTGGGGGCTTGTTTTGCATTTTTGATTCTGCAGGTTGTCCATTTATGCAACAGGAAGAAGAGGAACAAGAAGAAGGTGGAGATGGGGCTGCAGGGGACCCGAAAAAGGAGAAGAAATCCCTAGACTCAGATGAGAGTGAGGATGAAGAAGATGATTACCAGGTACTGAGTGTGGTGGGGACCTGGGACCTAGACTCCTTCCTTCAACAAGTTTTTCTCAAGGACTTGTTCATTACCAGTTTCCATGGCAGAGGCAGACTCCTTGCTTTTAGGGGTTTACACTCTAATAGGGAGACACAGAAAATAAGCAAGTAATAAACATGAGATTTCAAGTAATAGGAAGTATATTTGATGGTGTGTGGAGCAGTGTGTAGTGAGGAGGTGACATTTAAACTGAGATCTTAGGGCCTCCCTGGTGGCGCAGGGGATAAAGACACAGTGCCATCGCCAGCCACTGCAACACATGTTCCATCCCGGCCGGCCAGGGAGCAACCCACATGGCGCAGCAGACCTCTCCTTTCTCACCTGCTGTTCCCCTCAGCAGTGTATTTCAGTAGATCCACCTGTTCTGCTCCCATTCTCTCTGGTGAATCCTCTCACCCCCTCACCTCTGGTCTATACTCCAGTTCTTATATGCATAAGTAAATCCTTAATAAATAAACTGAAATCTTAAAAACAAAGATCCAACTATGTGAAAATCATGGTACAGAGCAGTGAAGACAGCCAGATTAGCAAGTGCAAAGGCCCTGGGGTGGGAATTGCCTGGATGACATGTTCAAGTAACAGAAAGTACCAAGGGCTGTGACTTAGTGGATAAGGTATAGAGTGGTTTAGGGCTAGAGGAGAGGTTGCGAGGGCAGCTCCTGTGTGGCTGTTGAAGGGGCTTGGGTTTTACTGTGGCGGGTAGCGGGCAACTGGTAGAAGCATTGAAGAGGGGTAGAGAGACAACTGTACATACTTTTATAAGATTGTTTTGGCTTCTCTGCAGAGAATGAATTGTAAGATGTTGAAGGTGGAAACAGGGAGATGGCAACAGGTTTTCAGATGAGAAACTGTGGCTTGAGTTCAGGTAGTAAAAATAGCTGTGAAGAGCAGGCAGATTCAAACCATACATCAGAGATAGGCTCAGTGGGGTTTGCTGAGGGCTGGGTGAGGGACTGAGGGGAAGAGTAGACCACGCTTAGGGATTGCGCACGGGGTGAATCTCAAGTTTCGTTTTAGACAAGTTAATTGTCCGGTGTCAGAGAGCCCAGTGGAGTGATGTATACATAGTAGATTAGATCAAGCTCTCTGGAACCCTGTACAGAGGTCAGGTTGATTGGCATTTGGAAGCTCTCTCCCTGGTTGGGTTGACAAAGCCTTGAGTTTTGACCAGGGCTGTTGTGTTGAGAACTTTTGCTTTCATTCCTTTCTGTCCTTCTTTGGTGGAGGGTATAGGCCAGGTTTTGGGGCCAGCTCCCCAACCCTCAACTGTGATCTGATGGCCAGGAATTGGATTCGGTACTGGGAACACATGCCTTGGCCCACCCTACCCTGGGACTTAAAGTGGGGATGTAGAGCTCTGTGCTGAGAGCTTGGGTGCTTGACTTGGGGTCCATCTCATTTACACTCTACTTCTGGTTGGCCTTTAGGCAAGTTTTGTTTTTTTTTTTTAAAGATTCATTTTTTATTTATACAATAGCTGGGGTACAGGCCAGAGGTGCAGGAGGGTGAGAGGATTCACCAGAGACAGAGTGGGGAGCAGAACAGGCAGACGGACCGAAAGCAATGCTGAGGGGAGCAGCGGGCAAGACAGGAGAGGTCTGCCGCGCCATGTGGGAATCTCCCTGGCTGGTCAGGAATCGAACCGGCGCTGCAGAGGCTGCGGACAGCTTCACAGCGCTGCGTTCAACCTGCTGCGCCACCGGGGAGGCCCTAGGCAAGTTTTTGTACCCTCTGCCTCTGTTCTGTTGCCTGAACTGGGGTCATAATGCAGTCGCTGGAACTCAGCATGGGCTGGACTTCTCATTCACTTTCCTTGAGGGGCCCTGCTACCCCCGAACTGGTGAAGACACTCCTGAGTGCTGTCCCTGCTGTGAGGCTTGGGCTGGGGGTGGAGCAGAAGTTTGTCCCCATCCAGATGAACTGTTGAGGGGTGGCAGAAGTGGCCTTCAGGGGCTCTATGGGACCTGACTTCTCCAATGACCTGCTGCTTATCTGTTGCAGCAAAAGCGCAAAGGCGTAGAAGGGCTCATCGACATCGAGAACCCCAACCGGGTAGCACAGACAACCAAAAAGGTCACACAGCTGGACCTGGACGGGCCCAAGGAACTTTCCAGGAGAGAACGGTAACTTCAGCAGCTGGGCCTCATGATGGGCACATAGGCATTCTAGGGTGGGGGTGGGGGGTTCGGGGGCAATCCAGAAGGCAGCACAGCATAGGGAGGTCCCCGCTGGGTCCCACCGACTGCCCCAGCTCTCCTTGAGTCCCCAGTGAGGAGGGAGCTGCAGTTATCTCCCTCAGACGTGGTGTGAGATTGCAGTGCAGTGTTCAGTGCCTGGCACAAAGCCAGTCTTCTACAAGCAGTGCCCTGACTTTTGATGACTGCAGGTAACCTCAAGGACCATACAAGAGGTTGAAGGCCACTAGGGAAAGCTGCCTGGTTTCTCTTCTGACTGGGCTGCTGGGATTTAAATCCACCTTTTTATGCAGACCCCGTGACTGTTGGGGGGTCTGTGAAAACCACGATGAGAAGACCCACAAGCTTGGGGTGTGATTGGAGGCTGTTAAGGACCTACCTGTCCAGTGGCTTCATCCTCAGGACTGAGTCCCCAGAATCCCAGCGTCCTGATCTGCTGCTAGCCTCCCAGACGGAAGCACCTCGGTGCTCCCAAGGCTCTGCCTCACTGTTCTCATCAGTATAAAGGGGATCCACTCGTTCTTCCTGCCCTTTGGGATTGCAGAGATGAAAGCAGCATCCCAGCAGCCTGCCTGTCACTTGGCCTTCTCAGAGGGGCCCTGTGGAGCCAACTGGCAGCCTTGTTCATTCCAGATCTCTCCATGGCCCCCATGCATTCAGAACTCTAGGGCTTGACTAAGAGGCTCCTCACTCAGGACCCGCCTCTAGGGTAGGATCTGTTGGGCTGATGGGTGTCATCTTTATCTGTAGCAAATGTCTTGTCCGCTTGTCCAGAGTGTCCTGCACAGACATCTACTCATCCCCCTTGCCGTAGCTGCGTTTGCCTCCCTCCCCTCTAGCCAGGCCTCAGGCCTGGTTTCTCATCGCTCCCCAGCCATGTGTGGTGAAGAGCAAGTTCTTCCTCGGCCTCCTGCCAGCAGGGCTTTCTTGACCCCTTCTGTAGAAGTTGGCAGTTCAGGAACCTGGCACAAATAGTTCCCCTTTAGTCTCACAGTCAAAGTAGGATCCAGTTGCTATCTCTACCCTTTGGGGTGGGATTGCCGCCACTCAGTTCAGAATCTCAGATAAGGGAAGATCCTCAAAGGGAAATTAATGCCTCTCGCCGCTCTTTACCTGGTGGTTTGGTGGCTGATACTCTGTCCCCCCATTGCAGGTATCCCCCACTCTCTGGGGACAGCCTCTTGCACATCTGAGCTGCTCTGAAAATGAGCTGTGTCATGTCAACCTGAGTTTGGGTGTGTCTGACCATGGCCACTTTGTCCACTCCTTTCTCTCCTTTTACAGAATGTGGGTTCCATCGCTTTCTTCCTCCTGGCCCTCTCTTCTGGGCACACAGGTCACTTGGCTTTTGTCTTTTTGTTTAGCGTGGACACCAGATTCTACTCAGCACCCCCTCCCCGTGCTCCACACCACCCCTGTACACATTGACATTGTCCACTCCATGCTAAGGCTTTTCAGAGGTCATAGCTGAACTCACTCCCCTTCTGTGCAAACCACTCGAGCTCCCCATTGGCCCCTTCAGCCCAGCTTCGGGCCTGTCTCTGCATGCCTGTTTAGTGAGTATCCATCAAGGAGGGGCCCTTTATCCTGGCACCCATGTCCAGCTCGGCTGAAAATAGGGAGGATATCTTCTGTGACACCATTTCATCCAAACAGAGAAGAAATTGAGAAGCAGAAAGCAAAAGAGCGTTACATGAAAATGCATTTAGCTGGGAAGACAGAGCAAGCCAAGGCTGACCTGGCCCGACTGGCGATCATCCGGAAACAGCGGGAGGAAGCAGCCAGGAAGAAAGAAGAAGAAAGGAAAGGTAAGTGTTGAGCACTTGTGCTTTCATTTCTCTCTCCGACGACTGCCTGACTGGGTCTGGGCAAGCCGGCCACCCCTGCACTCATTGTCCTCGTGAAGTGGGGTCGAGTCATGTTATTCAGTGAATGCCTCTCCCACCCCACCCCACCCCCGGCAGACTTGGATTTAGGTGGAATCTCAGCACACACTGTCCTTGGATGAGGGAGGTGCCTGGTGCAGACATTTGAGCCTCAGCCCTTTCACTGAGGTCCTGGTACCTTCGGTGTTGGGAGAGCTGCTTGGGGTCACCGCTATTTTTCTTGGGGACTTGGGCAGGTGGGGTAGGGGTGAGTTGAATTTTCACTGTAGACCCAGATGATCCAGCTATTCTAGAATATTCCCTCCAACGGGGCAAAGGTAGGGGCTTCTTCTAGGCCAGGTTAGCAGCGGGGAGTTGGTCTGGTGTGTGGGAGCATTCAACCCCTGACATGTCTTCTGGCCTCATGAACTCCCCACATGTGAGGGGCTGAGAGATTCTGCTGTCCCACCTCCTCACCAAATCACAGAATGGGACTAGCTAGCCCTACCCGCCCCCCCCACCTTTGTTGCTACACTGGAGATAGTTGGTTATGCCCAGTCTCTACTAGTGCCTCTTGCCTCCCAAACAGGAAAGGACTTCATGTGTAACTGAACGTTGCTGAGCTTAGGCTTCCGAACCCAAAGGGAGGGGTTGGAAGTTAGGGTGGGGGAGTGCTTCCCTTCCTCCAGTGTGCGGGAGTTGGTGGGCAGCCTCCTGAATGTGGTGGGGTCTCTCTGGACACTGCGACCTAAGCTGTCAGGCTGGGCCTTCCTTGGGTCTCTTCCTCACTTGCTCACCAAGCCAGTTGCAGTTTCCAGGCCTTTCAGACCTGCGGTTCCAGAATTTTGAGTGTGTTTTGCTTGTAAGATACGGTTCTGTCTTTAACTCTTACCCTTCCCTTCATATCCTCAGCAAAAGACGACGCAACTTTGTCAGGAAAACGAATGCAGTCGCTCTCCCTGAATAAGTAGCCAGGCCTGTGGGAGGAGACACCAGGGAACTGGGCTGTGCTGCCAGCACCTCTGCCTGTCTCGCCTACCCTGTGCCCTGGCGCCGCTGCAGCAGCCCCCCCACAGCAAGAAGGCCCCCATGGCCGCTGGGGTCTCCTCTTCATCTTGGCACAGAAATCGTTTGGAGGGATGATAGGGGGGTTGGGGGGAGGGGGCAGCTGCTATCTTTGAGACGGAAAGATGCAGGACAGCCTTTCATAGGTAACCATTTAAATGTCTTTGCTGATTTTAGAATTCAGAACCCTGGGAGGGGGGTGCCTGGGAGGTGGGGGAAGAACTTCCATTTGTCCAGTAGATTGCATGGAGCAGTCGTGCTGGGGCAGCTGCTGACGACTTTGCAACACCAGCCCCAGTCTGTGTTACCTGGGTGCGCACTCAGAGGGGCTGTCTTCTGGGAGCCCTGGGTCCCTGAGGGTCAGGGCTCATCCCTGGGCCACTCACCTCTGACTGAGGCCTGCCCCCTCTGCCCTTCCCTGCCCCACTCCCACCCATGTGGCCAGGGCCCAGGCCCGTTTTTAACCCTACCCATGGATCATTTCAAGAAACCTGTTTACTGTGCGGCACCCAGGCAAAACATGCTCCACAAATTCAACTTGTATATTTGGCATATTAAACTTGACATTATCGTAATCTTGGCTCTCTGGTCATCTTTGGGCCCTCATGCCTGGGCCCATGTCACCCAGCAGAGCATCATGTTGATCTCAGGCCCACTTGCAAGGGGGCACCAAATGGGTTGCTGGAATGGACCCCAGATATCCAAGAAGCTGGGAGAACATGATACAGGAGCCCTCCCAACTCATTCTTTAACCAAGCAGGATCTTAGGCTGCAGTAGTCAGGTACCCGTCTACAGTAGGCCTCTCTGACCTGCCTTTTATGTGCCCCGTGGAGGAAGCACCCCATTCCTGGCCTGACCACCAGGCCAGTCCTCTTGGATGGTGGAATGGCAGGTGGAAACAGGCTTAGCACAGTCATAGGTGGGCCCAGATGGGGAAGGGTAACCACAGGGCCTGACCGGTCCCTGAACCACCCCATGAAATACAGCATCCTTTGTGCAGGTCCTGAAAGGGGCTAGATGCCAGGCGGGGGTTTGGCCCATCATTACAGAGATGGAATTCAACCCCAGGCTCTGGGTAACCCTGGTCAAGCCCTCCTGGGTTTGACCAAACGCGTCAACTGCCCAGGAGGAGCGGGAATTACCTCCGAGGTTTTAGCAAGCCACCTCCCCCTCCCTCGGAGATCACGCGGCAGCTGCTGGGGTTCAGGTCTGTGTCTTGAAAATGAGGGGCTCTGATGAGCTGGAGCAGGGGGCACTTTGGCAAGATTCACTGGATCAGGGACCACCAGTCAGTGGAACTGGGGCCACCTGGGGTGGGGGTGAGGTGGCATGGGGCGCGCTAGATGCAGGAGTCCTACACAGTTGGCTGGAGTGAAGAGTCGATGCTTGCTTCTGTGCCCAGGAAGCAGGCACAGGGGTCTATTCAGGAGCTTCTGGTATCTGCGGATCTTACCTGTGAGCCTGGGTGTGATGCGGACAGGAGTCCCTCCCTCATCTCAGGCCTTGGAGCAGCTGCTTCTCCAGTGCAAGTCAGACCTGAGTTTGAGTCCTGACTGCCACATTCTGCCTGTGAGGCTTGGGGGAAGTATCTTCCTCTGGTGTTTGGTTTTCTCTTTAAAGTGGGGGTAACAAGCCCTTCACGTGTTAGGACTTCTCCCATCATGCTGCCTACCCAAGTTGCCCTGCCCCTCGCAGCTTGCTATTTTCCCCTACAGCCTCTTGGTTCCTAAAGCCTCGATTCCTCACACCACAGCACCTCCTCCTGGCTTCTAGAGGCAAACCTAGCCCTGCCTCACCCCAGCTTAAGTGGCCTGTCTCCCCATGATGCCAGGGGCCCCAGGAGCTGGACCCAGGAGACCTTACCAGCCTCACCTCCCTCCCTGTCCTTGTCCTGCCCCCCATTGGTCCTTCAAATCTGAGGAGAGGCCAGATTCTTGTCCACAGCCTTCGTGCATGCTACTGCTTGCCTGGAGCCCTCCCTCAGAGCCAGCCCCTTCTTTTCCTGGGACACCAGGTCATCCTCACCTGTCTCCCACCAGACTGAACTTGTCCCCTCAGAGAAGGCCCAGCCGTGTAGTAGCCATTGGTAATGTGTGTGACGTGGTCCAAGGTCCCCTCCTGTCCTGGGATGTTCTGCCTGCCACAGAGCCTCAACCACCCTCAGAGGAGCCCTGCCCTGGCAGTGCCATGTAATGCCTTTGCCTTCTGCAAAGCAGACTCCGAGCCTGTCCATTTTAAGCCAAGATTCCAGTCTATAAAGAGGGCTTGACCCAGGCCCACCCTGCCTTCCTGCAGCCCCCAGCTCCAGGACCAGAACCTCACTGCAGCGAGCTGGCACAGGCTGAGGTGACCATGTGTGAAGAATAGGGGTGCTGTGTGGCCTGTCTTCTGGGGTCTTACCATTTCTACTGATATCTAGTGTCGGTTCTCTTCCAACAGGAGAGGCTATCCCGAGGGACAGGCCTAGGAGGGACAAGGCAGCTTTAGATACATTTTAACCTGCAAATGTAAGGATATTCACAATCAGGAGACCTATGGGTGTCATTCATTATGTGACTAGATTCCCACTCAAGGCCAGGAGCCAGTCTGGAATGGCAGCCACATGTCCTGGAGTCTGACCATTGACACCTGGGCCTGCAGCGTTCAGGCTGCACTGCAGAGGGAAAGGGGAGAACCATTTGGGGGAGGCCCCTGGGTTTAAGGGTCACTTGAGAAAACTATCCTCCCAAACACATAGCAAGCAGTCTATGGTTGCAGTTTTATTGCCACATTTTGAAGCAGTTCATGACCAGCAGAGTGCTTTGGAGACAGTTTTTGACAATAATTGAAAGCATTTCTTAAAAAGAAAAAGGGCACATATTCCTTCAATGGGTAAGAAAAGCTCCTGAAGAAGCAGGCCCTGTGGGGACCCTAGAGACATCTGGCAGAGCAAACCTTAGCTTCCTCGCCCCTCCCCAGCAGCTGGGATTAAGGCAACACACTCCTCACAGGTCATTTGATCTTCAGGTCCTTCAAGGCTGATTCCAAGCTCTGGAAGAGACAGCAGACCAGAGAGGTTGCACACCCCAAGACCCCCCAGGCCAGCCCAGCCGGCAGAGGAGAGAACCTGGTCTTGGGAGTCGGGCAGACCTGGGTTTGAATCCCAAGCCAAAGGCCTGTGCCCTAGAGGATGCCTCTGGCTCCCATGAAGCGTCCCTCTCGCAGGAATGAAGGACGGGGGCATCCAGGTCCCTGCCTGCGACAGCAGTTGGGAGGAAGGGCCCCTGGGGCCTAATGGGGACCCAGCTGGGGTCAGCCTTACCTTCACATCCCAGATGCTCATGCCGCCGTCCATACCCGTGGTGCAGAACTCAGAGCATTTGGCCTTCCCCCCACTGAGCACCGAGATCTGGCTGCAGAGAAGAGGGGGGCTTTTCAGGTCACAGCCTATGCCTGCGCTAGACTCGGGGACACCCTGTGCCAGGCAGGGACTGCCTGGGAAATGGCTCTGAGGTGTGCTAGAGGACAGGGCCCATGAGCCAGCTTTAGGGACCAGCAGTAGCGTGCCAGGAGCAAAGGGCAGCCCCAGCGAATGGAAGCGGACTCACAGGCCTGGGCCAAAAGGGAGGGACTCGAGCACATACGCAGCGCAGAGTGACCGCAGTTGGAATGGGGGGGAGGATGGAGCTGGGAGGATGCTGGGCTGGCTGTGACGCACCTTAAAGCCAGGGGAAGGTATTTAGTCTGAAAATGACCTGGAACCAGGTGGCCGCAGGAGGGTTTAACCAGTGAGGGGCTCGGCCAGAAGTCCAGCCACACTTGTGACTCCCTGTGGGGTCAGCCCCTGTGGCTGGCAAGATCTGGGAGTCTGGAGGGTGTCTCCCTCCTACCAGCCTGGCTCCTCAGCAGGACCCTCAGTTCCAACCACACCTCACCAGGTTCTAGCACCAGAGCTCCTTCAGTGGCGGCCCCGCCCAGGGAACTGTGGGCCCCACCCCTACAACAGGGCCACACAGCCAGACCCTAAAAATGCTGAGCTCCAGGGAAGGCTCTGCTCCCACCCGATGCCTTTTTTGGCCACCAAGAGATGTACCCGCTTCCTAAGTCCAGACCAGCACCTGGATGCTGCTGGGAAGAAGGGGACACCACTGCCCTCACCTGACACTGTTCTTGTGCAGCGAGTCCAGGCCCGAGCCCCCTGCCACACTGCCCTCCGAGCTGGCCTTCTTGTCCAGGTTCTGGAAGCGTTCACGGGCCGTCAAGCCACGCTGCGCGCTCTGCTTGGGCACGTCCAGCCGCCCGCCAAAGCTCAGGGCTCCCGCAGCTCCGTCATAGGTAAACAGCACTGGGAAGCAGTCGTGACCCTGCAAAGACCAGGGTGCTATTGGTGCACCCTTGAGGGCAGCCAAAACACCTCCTTTTCTGCACAGGGATACCAAGGCTGGAGGGTGGGAAGCCAAGGGGCTCAGGTCAGATGCGGGACCTGGGCGGAGTTATCCAGGGACACCGGCACGTACAGAAGGCAACAGAGCCCAGGTATATCAATAGGGACCGGGTGCTGGGAGGTAAGCATCTAGGGGCTGCTGTCTGACTCCTGACCCCCAGCAAGACCAGTCTAGTTGTGAAAGTTTGTCTTGGACTCCCCGGGAGCCCAAGGGCCTTCCACCTGCCCAGCCCACTACATCTACTCTGGGAGTCCCACCACTGGATACTTCTCTAGGCAAAGCAGGCCTGATTTACCTCTGGGACCCCCCACTGTATTTGTAGAAGGGTGAAAAGAAATTGACAGCTAGGTGGGCAGAGGGAAAGTAGAGTAAAACCCTTTTAAGACACACAGTAGAATGGCATTCCTCAAAGCCCCCCTCAAGTGCACAGCCTGAGTTAGGTGTGGCATTGTCATTTGCACTGGCCAACAAAATGTCAGTAGAAACATTAGGCCTCAGGGCCTCCCTGCTGGCACAGGGGTTAAAGTCTCAGCACTCTCAAGCTACCACCAGCTACTGCAGCATGGGTTTGGTCTCCAGCCAGGGAGCTGACCCACAAGGCACAGCAGACCTCTGTATCCCTACTGCTCCCCTCAGCAGTGTATTTCAGTACATCTGCCTTTTCTACTCCCCACTCTCTGGTGAATCCTCTTACCCCGTACCTGGCCTACACCCTAGTTCTTGTATACATGAACGAATTAAATAATAAATAAATCTTTAAAAAAAAAAAAAAAAACACTAGGCCTCAGAGCCTGACTCTAGCTTCTCCCTTCTTCCTCCAGGGGGTGGGGGAGGATGCTGGAGAGGTACACTGAGCAGAGGCCCCTCAATACCCACCTGGACATTTAAGTGAACCTCATCACTATGTTAAGCCATTGCAATTGGAGGTGGGGGGTAGTTACTGCAGCATAATCCAAACTATTCTGATCAATATGGATGCATGGATGGACAGATGGAGGAAGGGAAGGGGGATGGAGGAGGCCAGTGGAGAGTAATCTGGACATCTCTGGGCTTACTGGGAGACCTGCTCTAACTGGCCACTGCATGCCCAAGCCCCCTTACCGCTGCCACCAGACTGTTCTCTGTGATGAAGGTGAGTGCCAGCAGTGGCAGTGTTTCAGAGGCCAGAGTCGCGACACTGAGAGAGAGAGAGAGAGAGAGAGATGTCAGCCACACTGTTCCTGCTCTGTGCCTTGGTTGCCCCCAACTTTGGTGACCAGTACTCACGCCATCTTCTTGTCAGCATCAGCCAGGCACACGGTGCTGTCGTGGCTGACCCAGGCCATGCGGCTGCCGCTGGCTGAAAAGCAGACACCATGCACCCAGCCGCAGCTGCTGCTGGACTCGAACATCAGCTCCCCAAAGGGCATCTTGGAGCCCCACGGGGTGGGTGCTGGCCTCTCCTCCACCTCCTTGATGTAGGCTGAGAAGATCCTGCCGGGAGAGGCAAAGACAGAAAAGGTGAGGAGGGACCGCAGAGGGCCCGGGGAGGCAGCCTCACCAGCCTCACCGGAGTGGCCGGCTAGGATCTTGTGTGCCAGAGCCAGCTCTGCACAGCCTGTGTGTGTCAGAGGCAAGGGACTGGGGCCAGGTCTCTAGCTCCAAGACCTAGGAACTCCTGGGGATCTCACCTAAGGGCTGACCACACCCTCCCCATCCCTTCCCGCTTCCCAGGCGGGGATACAGAGATTCAGGTGGTCTGCCTTGAGAGACTCCGGCATCTTGGACCCAGAAGTGAAAACAGTGAATGGCAACTGGAGACTATGTTCTAGGCCTTGAGATCATGAGGCAAGTTTTGTCCCAGCTTATCAGTCATTTATACCTTAGTATGAAAAAGTACACCCACTCATTTTCCTTTAGACAGAAGCCAGGAAACTGAAGGGTGGGGGATTTTAAGATGCAGGAGAGGAGGGCTAGGAAAAAAACCTTGCTGAAGTTCAGACATGGCAGCTATGTGTCCTGCTAAGACTCTGAACCTTCAGAGCAAAACCTCACAGATGCTCAACTGATGCCCCAGGTCACCCTGCTGGCAGGAGAGCATGTCTGGACCTGGCCTGGAAGGTGGGGTATGGAGCTTCCAGGTCAGGGCTCCCCAGAATCCCTGTCCAGATGTTGCTGTCAGGTGCCCACTCTCTCACCTGCACTTGAAGTCACAGGAGCCGGCTGCCAGGAGCACGTTGTTGGGGTGCCAGTCCAGGCTGAGCACGGTGGAGCGAATAGGCTTCTTGATGTGCTTGCACACCCACCTGCACATAGCATCAGACAGTGAGGCCAGAGAGACAGGTAGGTGGGCACCCATGGCCTCAGCACCAGGGTCTACCCCCTTCACACTTCATATAACCCTGGGGCAGGCGTAGTGAGGGCTGACATCTCACAGCTACCAAACAGCCATGACTGGCTTTGGACTCCCTGAGCTCCCGTCTGGCCTCTCGGGAGAAGGGGCTATACCGAGCCCCTGCCTCGTCTTCCCCAGGTCCTGTGAACGGGGCCCCCACCCCCGTCCTGTGCCTTCTGGGACGCTCCAGACCCACTGCCTGTTGTCCTGCCGCCCTGGGGCCCTCCCGGTCCACACTGGCCCACCAGGCACCCACCAGTCATTTTCCTGTTCAAAGTAGCAGATGGAGATGACACGGGAGCCGCTGCCCACGGCGAACTTGTTCTCCTGGGGGGCCCAGCGCACACAGCGGGCGGCGCGGTTGATGCGCAGGATGACCAGGGTGGGCTTCCACGTGTGGCCCTTCAACGTCCACACATAAGCGTTGCGGTCGGTGCCACACGTCACGATGCGGTTACTTTCGGGGGCCCAGTCGATGCCTGGGGAGAGGACACTAGGCTGGAACCACCCAGGTAAGGCAGCTCCACAGCGTCCACGTCAGAGCCGCGGGCTGGATGAAAGCCATGCTGTGCAGGGAGCACACTTTGTACCAAGATCTGATGTCTGTTTGGGAGTAACTTGAGGGGGTGCTACTAGAGCTTACTGGGATGTTACAGGTCCCTTGACACCAAACATGCCGGGAGGCAGAGCCAAGAGCCAGAAAATACATGGGTCCTTGATGATGCTGAGCTGCCGGATCAAGCTTTTTCAGAAAGCCAAAGACTTGAGTTTTTTTGGTAACACGAACCAACAAAACCTCATTTTAACTTAAGCCACTTTGAATCGGGGTTGTGTTACTTGCAATCAAACTGTCATACTTAATAGAGTGAGGGGGTGGATGGCCCTGGCCAGCCTCCCATCACCCTGCCTCCTTCTGGGGTGACCCAGCCAGCCCAACCCACCTGTCACCTGTCCGTTGTGCTCCTTGAGCTCATGCACCTTGGCCCACTTGGCCCCACTCTTCTCGTAGATGTGCACCTCATGGTTGTTGGGGCAGATGGCAATTTCTGCAGGAGACAGGTGGGGCGCAGAGAGAGGGTGGGGACATGCAGGCTCCCCCTTTCCTACCAGGAAGGCCCTTCACAGGCCACCTGGGCAAGGTCTCATCGTTGCAATTCAATCTCTCCTCCCCCGCCTCAGCAGAGTCCCGTGGGGTCCCTCAGGCCCCGAGACACTTCCTGGGGCGGCAGCACCCCTACCCTGCACCCATCACTCTGGACACCCCTAGTCATGTGACCCTTGGGAGCTCTTCCCATGCCCTACCACTGTCCTCTGCTCCCTGCTGCAGCCAGGGCCTCCTTGGTGCTCACCCCTCGGCCCCCTGGGTCTGGCAACGCGCCTCCTCTCCTCTGCGAGGCCTTCCCGGACACCTTTATAAACCAGGGCCTCTGCGGCACCTCTCTCTCCTTAGCCCACGTGTCTCCTCACAGCTCATTCCACCACCTGCCATTGCTGTTTACGTCTCCACTTCTCACCCCCAGCTGTGACCCCTGAGAGCAGCTGGTGGCTGCACCCCCTGGATCCCGGCACCTACAGCAGGACCAGGCACAGGACGCCCCTGCTTTCACCTCCACTCTGCAAAGCCCAGTCCAGTCCTCCCGGCTGCTCCTGCCCACTCCCTGGCTGCCAAACACTGGGGGCCGGGGTGAAGGAGGGTCCAGCCAGCCCCCGCAGAGCCCACAGTCCAGGCGCCCTGCGTCTTTGTCACCCACACGTGCTCTGGCTCCCGCCCTCCCACCTCATGGTCCGGGGCAGCAAGCACTCACGGGTGCGGTCCTTGTTCCAGGCGTGGCAGCTGATGGGCTCCACCAGGAAGCTGTGGTAGGCCATGGTCGCTCCGTCCTGTGTCCAAGAGAGGGCCAAACCCAGTCAGCCCTGCCCCTGCCCCAGCCAACCTCGAGGGAGGACAGCAGAGGCCACCCCAGCCTCCTGACTGTGGCCTGGCATCCTGCTTCCTGCCGGAACCTCAGTTTCCCTCACCTCCCGGGATGTCTCTGAGGCTCCAGGTAACAAAAATACAGGATGGGTGGGCACAGGCACTGCCGGTGAAGTGGGGTGTGATGGCACCTCGAGTCAGACAGACCATCCCATACACCTTGGCCTCAGTTTTCTCATTGTAAAGCCACCTCTGCCCCAAGCATGGGTGGAGGATGAAATTAAACACTCAGACCAAGAGCAGTACCCAGCACACAGCAGGTCCATCCTCTGTGCCCCACGTCTGGGGTGGCCAGGGAGGGACACGGGCAGGTCTGCCTGGGCCTATGGGCCAGGGCCCAGGTGGACAGATAGACACACCTCATTCTTGGCCAGAAAACCCACTTGCTGTCCTGGGGCCTGAAGCAGATGCAGGATGAGGCCTGGCCTGGGTGGTGGCATCTTAGTAGCCTGGCCATGGGGGCGAAAGGGGTGTGGAGGGCAGCTGGTGCCTGGAAGAGGGAGGGCAGCCCTGGGACTAGGCCCTGCACTGAAGGGGCAATCCTGGCAGAGAGCAGCTACTCTGCCTCCCCCCGACCCCCATGGCAGTCCCTACCCCTGAGCTCGCCCCTCAGCTCCCAGCCTCCTCCCCTGCCATTGACTTCAGGAGCTCCCTGGGCCTGAGATGGGGTGAGGTACACACCACAGAGGGGCACAGCAACCTCCCTACACCCTCACCTCTAACACCCAGCTCTGCTCATTTCTGCCCCAGGGAGCTCCCAGCAACTCCCCTCTCAGCCACCCCCTTCCTCCCTGGCCATCCATGGCCCTGCCTGTCCTTTATGCTGAGTCTCTGTGCCTGAAGGGCACCAGACCCCCTGGCTTCCGCGCAGGCTGTTCCCACTGTGGAAAGGTGGCTCTGGTCAGTTCTGTCCATATTTCGCATCTGCTTGCTGGTCTCTGTAAGCCTCCAAATGCCTGCCTCTGTGCTAAGTCCTCTCATCCTTAAAGAACCAATGCAGAGGCCTCCCTGGTGGCACAGGTGGTTGAGCGCTGCACTGTGAAGCTGCCCGCAGCCTCTAGCGCAGGTTCGATCCCGGCCGGCCGGCAAGAATTCCACATGGCGCAGCAGACCTCTCCTGTCTCGCCCACTGCTCCCCTCAGCAGTGTGTTTTGTCAGTCTGCCTGTTCTGTTCCCCGCTCTGTCTCTGGTGAATCCTCTCACCCTCCTGTGCATCTGGTCTGTACCCCGGCTCTTGTATAAAAATAAATAAATCTTTAAAAAACAAACAAAAAAAAAGAACCAATGCAAACACAACTCCTCAGCCCCTGTCTGCCTCCCAGAGTCCCAGGGGCCTGGGGGTGAGCCCAGTGGCACTGCATGCCAACTGTGTGCCCCAGGGTACATCACTTGCCCTCTCTGAATCTTAATTTTCACACCTGCAAAATGGAAACAGGAATCCTGGCCCACTCCTAGGCCGATTAATATGCAAGTCTGGCTCATGGTAGGTGGTGCTGAAAAGGCAGGTTTTAGTCCATAATGGATGTGACAGCACCCAAGGTGCCTTGATTCCTGTTTAGGAGTTGCCCCTTAGCTAGCGCAGGTGCTGACTCTGTACCCGTGCTCCTGCCTCAGGCCTTCACAGGGGCTGTTCCCTGGAGTGTCGAGGTTCCCCCCACATGGTGCCCACTGACAAGTCTGTGCAGATGCCACCTTCCTGAGGAGACCCTCCCTGACGTGGTGTAAAACAGTAGTCTCCTCTCCCCTCCCCGGAACTCCCCACTCCCCAGCCATTTTCTCCACAGATGGTCATCGCTGAGAGTCTCCCATGGCTCTCGTTGCTTTGCTGCTGCCCTCCTCCCCTGCTGGAATATAACAAGCGTGCTGGACAGGCCCTTGTGACTGGTGCCTAAATACTCAGCATATAATAGATGTTCAATAAATATTTGATGAGCACAGTTTCTTACTGCCATTAGTGCCCAGCAGAGTAAGTTCTCTACTTAAAAATTAAAAACAAACACCCACCCAACATTCCCAGAATGCTCCTTACTTGTCGGTTCTGAGTACACTGTATTCTTGCTTTTAATGCTCAGCTGCCACAGCCCACATGACAGATAGGGAAGCGGGGGTCAATGAGGGGAAGTCAGAGACACACAGCACCTCATGAGAGTCACCAGGAACTTGGCTGCCTTTCCCCCAGACTCGCTATGGGAAGGCCGCTCCTCAGCATAGGGCCTGACCCTGGGAAGCCGGGGGAGTGACCTGTCACTGCCTATTCAAGCTGAGCTCACCCACATGGCTGCCTGCAGGGCCCTGCTGGACTTCTGGCGCACCTCTCCTCCCTTAGCTGGGATCCAGTAGGGCCGCTTTGGGAACAGCACTGAGCTCAGGCCCAGGCATAAGGGAGGGGGCCAAGCTGTAGTGTAGCCCCATCATACAGCTAATGAACCCAGGGTCTAGGGATAGACATGTTCAAGGGAGTACCACAAATCCCACCAGGCCTGGCTTTTGCTCCAGCTCACCACCTATGGGCCCTGCCTGTCCTTCCCACCTCCCACTCACCCCAGGTACAAACCACCTGCTTTCATTCACAGCAGGAAGTCCTGGAAAGTTTCTAGGGTGAAACAGGAGCACACACACCTGTACAGAGACCGCACCTGCTCCTATATTTCTAGAGTCATGCACCTGAGGGGGTCCTCAGCCAACATTAGCTGAGGTGCACACACTTGGATGGCCACGCTCAGGTGACACACTGCTGTGTATTCATCCCTGTACACACAATCACACGCCCATGCTTGTTCAGCCCAGCACACTATTCCCACACTCAGGCATTCAGTCTTGCACACACCCTCACAAACTTGTTTGTACATGTCTAGCCTCACACATGCTTGCACACTGCTTCCACACACTCATGCATGTTCAGCCTCACATTCTCCCACCATGGCTGCCTCTCCAGCCTCTCGCCTTATAAGGCCTCTTTGTGTACAGCAAAGGCCCCGGAAGTGGCACCTCAGAGCCCATAACTAGGTCAGCAGGCCTGCAGGGGAGTTCCCCAGTGCATCTTGCACTGGTGTCCGGTTTGGCTGGGCAGAAGGTCATCACTGTCCACATTGCAGAGGACAAGACTCGGGAGGAATGTCAGGCCTGATGAGTGTCTGACACTCATCTGCTCTCCCACATTTCCCAAGGTCACAGCAGGGGCAGGAGCAGGCCTCAGGCCAGTAGCCAAATTCCTATTGTTGATTGCTGGACTGCAGTTGAGGCCAGCCCCTTCTCCCCCCAGTAGCTCAGGTGGCCCAGAAGGAAGAAGCTGCAGCTCCTGGGGTTCCCTGAGCCCAGAACTGGTCAGCAGAACCCAACTTCCTAGCTCCAGTGTTAAAGATGCATCATGTGGTCAGACACATTTGTACCTTTGGGGTCTTGGTAAGTGTCCAAATATGGGGCCCAGGCATGAAAACCCTGTCTGGCTCTAGAGATGGAGAAGCCGACTAAGTCAAGAATGGCAAACCCATACTAGCAAGTAACGCAGCTGGGGGGACCTGACCATTGTTTCCTGGGACCTATAAGTTCTCAAGGAATGGGGAGGAAATGGCTCGTAAAGATGGTCAGGCATAGTGTGACCGCCAGGGGAGGATGATCAGACCACATCTATCAGCCAACCATACTTCAGCATGATTTAGACAGATAGTGCTATTGATAGTTCACTGAACCTAAACCTTAAAAGGGAGAGGGAGGGTGTAGAGAGTGGGAGAGAGGAATATACATTTCTCCTTTTTTACAACTTCTGCAAATAAGCTAAAACCAGTCAGGCCTGAGGGATGTCCCCCCAACCCCCACACAAGGAAGTGGGAGGCCAGAGGGTTTGGTTTCTCTAGACCCTGTGGCCTGGGGCTCCAGCCTCCTAACTCAGGAATCTCTGGATTATTCTGTGTGGTCAGACCAGGGAAGCAACCTTCCCAGCTAGGAGAACTCTTAATCATTCCCAGGGAAACCTCTACCCTACCAAGTGGGGGTGGGAAGTGCCCCAGCCACCCTGCTAAGCGCAGCTGCTTTGCCTTAGGCTCCTGCCGAGGGAGGTTGGGGCCTCTGGTATCCACCCCCCACCCCCAACCCCTGGTCACCATGTTAGGGGGAAGCCGGGTGAGGACCCACAGCCAGGAACCCGTTCAATATCGGGGCTGCTCTATAACAACCATGGTCCTGTGCGCAAGCACCAGGGACTATTTGACTATAGAGGAAAAGGAGGGGGGTTCTGGGAACAGCAGGCATTGAAAGGAGGAATCCATGTCCAGCCGTCTTTGCCCCCCATCACCCCAGCCTTGGGCTGCTGGGGTCTCAGGTCTCAGTGCTCCTTCCTTACAGTGCTGGGTTCAAATTGTGATCCTTTCCCTCCAGGCTGGGTACCCTCAGCCAGTGCTTCCCTCGCAACTCTTAACTAGAAAAGGCTGAGCTGAGACAGGCACAGGAGTTCCTTTTTGCTTTCAGAGAAGCTGTGCTCTGAGGTTTGGCTGTGTTTAAGACTAAACCAAGCAAGATTCTTGCCTGGAGCAAGAATCTTGGTTCTGCAGGCACTCAGGGAAGTCCCCACCCAGCTCAGAGGCTTGAGGGAGCTGCCAGCAAGCCATTTTGCACGGGTCCTAAGCAGTTACTCAACTTCCTGTTGTGAGCTGAGCAGTTCTTGCCACCTCCTCCCCCACACTGCTCTTGACTGACCACACATAGTCAAGGCACAAACCAAAACAATCACAAGCACCATAAAACTGCAGTTAAAGTGACCCAAAGCAAGCAAAGCCCCCCAAACACAGAAAACTCAATGCTGGCAGGGCTGCAGAGAAATCCTCATTTGTCACTCATTTGTCCAGACTTTCTGAGGAGCAATGCTTTAACAGTCAATTCAACAACGGGGTAGGAACAAACTGGACAGAATGAACAAGGACTTGAAAATTGTTAACACTGGTTGTGTAAATGCATTTTGGTGGTAAGAAAACAGCCATTGACTTTTTCTTTTTTAAAGCACACATGCTCATAATAACCCTCTTTGTGATGATGACAGAGTGGGAAAATCCAGATGACTACAAATACGGAACTGTACCTAGTGATACTCACACACCGGAGTGCTACTTAACTATTAGAAAAGACCTACTTAACCATTAGATCATGTATAAAGATATACATAATCAACTCTAAGTGGCATCTTTATTTTTTTCATTTTTCAATCTATGTTTGGGGTGCGCTATCATACTGACATCTTTAAATGCTCAGGATCCACCCAGGCCTCCGGCTGTACACTCTTTATGCCCTAAAGCAACCCTAAGAAGTTTTTTTACTTTGGGGGTTTCTTTATTAACCTTCATTTTGTACAGGAGGGAACAGGCTCATACATTAAGCTGTGATTTGCTCCAAAATCAGTTTCTAAACTACACAGCTTGGGGTTCTGTACCCAAATCCCAGAGTCAGGCTGGGCAGACACGATGATAACTGTGGGCAGGCCATACAATGGCCAAAACAGTAAGACCAGCACACATACGTGCTGTGTGCCTGGCACACCCCCAGGTGTATTACACTTTATCACCAGTTAGCTTCGGCCTGACAGGCTCCCATTTTCCAGATAAGCAAAGTTGAGACCTGGGGTTAGGTGGCTTGCTAAGCTTAGGCATTTCGGAAACAAGAGGCTGGCGCTCTTGCCTACATCCCTGAGAACTCAAAGGTGATGGGTGCTTTTAACTAAGGGGCTGCACTGCTGGCCAAGCACAAGGGCCCTGGGCAGCCTGGAATGACCCAGGAGGGCCTCCAGCTCAGCATCGGGATGGCGCTAGGCAGGCTCCCAAAGTTTTATGCTAATTACTACTGTTTCACGGCCCTGCTCCACCCTCCGGGCTGCACTCCCCTCGCTGCTGGCAGGGCAGGGACTACGAGGATCTGCTGGAGTCCGGCTCCGAGCTCCGAAGGGCCAGCGGGTCCCCCGCCCACAACCTCCCGGTACCAGCCCTTTGGGATCCGGCCCCAGCGGGGATGGGCCCCCCACTCCAGTCACGGCGGGGCGGGGGCGCCAGCTCATTTCCCGGCCCCAGCAACCCGGAAGCCTGGGGGATGGGGGGGGAAGTGACTGGGCGTGGAGCCCTCCCGGTCCGAAATAACGGGGGCCACCGGCCCTAAATAACGGGGGCACAGACCATGGGACAGAGCGGGGAGGCGAGAGACTAGGGGAGGAGACACGCGGGTCGAGATAGGGAGTCCAGTCCGGTTTCCCTCGCCCGGAGGCAGCACCCACCCTCAGCCCGGCCCTCCACCCGCACCCCCAATCTCCGCATCACCCTTTGGGCTTCACCTTAGGGCGTCCCCTCCCGGGCCCCCTCTTCTCCCGGCGGGACCTCTGCCCCACTCGCACGCGCGCTCCCCGGCTCTGCCCCCGCACCACCCGGCACCCTTCAACTCTGGGCGCCCCTTCACCGCCGGGCACCACCTCCCCGTGACGCCCCATCTCCGGTCAGGAACCCCGCGTCCTCCCCACCTGCATGCAGCCCCCCAATGTCACCTCACCTTCAGGCGCCCCCTCCCCGCGCCCCTTATCCCTGCGTCCCCTTTCCTACGCCCCCTCACCTCTAAGAGGACCCCTCCGGCTCCCCACCTCCCGGCCCCTCCTGCCCCCTCACCTCGGGGCGCCCCGGTCGCGGACTCTGGGCAGTCGACGCGCCGAACCGGCTCTGGGCCCCCGCGCGAGCGGCCGCCACTTCCTCGTGGGCGGGGGGCGGGGCCTCCAGCCTCGGGCCGGGGCGGGGGCGGAGCCCGACGGCCCGGCCGGGCCCCGCCCACCCCGCGGCCCGTGGGGGCTCCCGGGGCGCGGGGCCTCGGAGCCCGGACGCTCAGAAACGGCTCGCGACGGCCCCTCTCCACTTCATGGATGGGGAGACGGAGGCTCGGGAAAGCCCGGGTGCGGCGCGGGTGTCCGGGGGCGCGGGGGGTCGTGGGGACCTGGGCTCGCGCTCCCACGGTGGGTCACCCGGCCCGGCCGCCCGGAACATCACGGGCAGTGGCGTTCCCGCCTAGCGCGGGCGGTGTGGGCCGGGCGGGCCGGGGCGGGGCGGGGCGGGGCAGGCGAGACCAGGCCTGGCAGCCAGCCCCGTCCCACCTCCCACACCTCTGTGCTGTCCGTGCCTCACCTAAAACCCGGGCGCCGGCGCCAGCACTCCGTGAGACCCCTATTCCCTTAGCCCCCCTATTCCCTTAGCCCCCCTATTCCCTTAGGCCCCCTATTCCCTTAGCCCCCTCCACTCCTCTTGTGGGTCTTGAGTCAGGTGGTCCTCAGGGGTCTTCCCATTCCTGCCCTCTGCCCGTCTGTGTGAACGTGGCCCCTGCCTGGCAGAAAACCCGACACCCGCACTTCCTCACGCCCCTCACCTCTCCCATCAACCATGCACTGAGCAGCAGCTAGGTGACAGGAGGTCCCACTCCAGACTCCCCACCCTGTCAGGTCTGGGGGCTTGAATACCTGCTGTTTCTTCTGGCTAAACACTTTCCCCACCCTGCCCCTCCGTGGCCAGCAGGTTCATCTTGCAGGATGTCACTGTTTCTTAGGACACTTTTCTTCAGCCCTCTCTCTGGTACAGGCTCCTGTCCCCTGGATTCCCAACAGGATCATGTGCTCGCAAGTCCCAGCTCTGAGTACCCTGAGTTCTGTACCCACGAGGTGGTTGGAAGGATTAAAAGTGGCCAACCATGGTGAGCAAATAGCTTTAGCTACTATCTGTGTGACACTGCAACTTCCTGGTCCAAGGAGACACCGAGGGGCTGTTATCAGGGTCCCCTTCCAGCCTTGGCAAATCCAGGTGACGGAGTCTAGTCATAACTAGTTTCAAATGGACTATACTGGCCACCCCCCTCCCGTGGGGAGCAGCAGTGCTGCCTCCTGGGCCTGTGGTGATGTGGGAAGACCCAGTGGATGGGAAGGCATACCTCATACTGGGAAACCATGGGGGTCCGGGGTGGGGAGTGCTATTTGAAATGCCTCACTTGGGGGACTAAGTTTTCTGAACCTTAAGCAAAGCAACTCTTTAGCTGAGGGGAGCTGGGGGGGCGGATAGGGGGGTTGGAGAATTTCACTTGGAGTTCTGAGAACTTGCAGGGCTTTGTTTCTTCCTAGTATTGGCCTCCCCACCACATGTACCTCCACCGCCCCCCACCCCATGTCCTGGGATGAAGAGGATACAATCTCCTTTCTTTTCTGCCTTCTCAGGTTTCCAAAAACTGCAGTCTTGACTCTTCCCGGCTGGTGGACTTGGAGGAAAGATGGCTCTAGGTTACCAAGCTTCTTCTGGCTCCTTCCTCCTGACAACCTTGGCCTTACTGCCTCCTGGTCACAAGATGGCAGCCAAGCTCCAGGCATCTGGACTAAGGAAGTGGTGGGATGCAAAGCAGGAAAACTTTTCCAGAAGCACCCAGCTTGATCTCCCTTCTGTTTTAGCACATGCCCACCCCAGATTGGGGCCTTCGGTCTCTCCCTGAGATCAAGGGAGTGCACCTGATGTCTGTCAGGCATGCCTACACCAGGGAAACCTATGCCTCCTTCCACAGCCACACATACAAGTGAAGTGGCCAAAGCCTGCAGGGCAGAGGTAGGTCCACCACATGGAGTTGGGACATGCTCACTTGGCATCCCCTTCCAAGCCACACAGCTTTGTGTCAGTTCAGCTGAGACATTCAGGTCTACAAAGAAAGGTGCCAGAGGTTGCCATCCCATCAATCCCACTGACATCACCCCGTTCCTGCCTTGGGTGACTGGACGATGGCGTCTCCATTCTGCCCTTGTCCAATAGGGACCATGTCAGTGCTTACTCTAGGGCCATGGTCCCAAGCTAGGGTAGCTGTGCTTCCCTCTCTGGACTTGAGCTTTGTTGTTTTTATTTTTTTTTAATATTCTATTTTATATAATTCTTACATCATTTTTTCACAATGTATGCATTATCATTTTGGTTATATTCCCTGTACAATTGCACCCCATCACCTCTTATTTTGACCCTAGTCCTTCCCCCCCACCCCTGCCCCCCGTGGTTTGTCTCTGGTTTATAGTTGCTTGTTGGCTTTGTTATTTTTAAAACAGTTCCAGCCCTATAGGGTTGTTGTGAGGAGCAGTAAGGGTCTGTCAGTGACCCTCTGTGGTGTGTGGCTCACTCTTTGTAGGGCTAAAACACCTTCTTCATGAACTGTCTCAAGCCAGACTCTGCTAGTGGCTTCTGAACTTTTGTCATGACCACAGTGATACATTTATCACCTTCTACACACCATGTCTGTCTAAAACATAAGTACCATGAAATAATACTCAAAACTTGTAAAGCAGAATTGGTTGACTAGGTTCATTTTATTAAATGCCAGGCATGACCTACTAGGTTGATTTTTACAGTCCACCATGGATTCTGACCCTCAATTTGGGGAACTCAGCTTCAGACTGTCCTTTCTTCCTTTTTCTAAACTGACCTGGAGTATCAGTTTCCTGCTGCTACTGCAGCTTACCACAAACTTAGTGGCTTAAAGCAACACAAGTGCTCTTATTCTCTTACGGTTCTGGAGGGCAGCAGTCTGCAGTCTCAGCGGGCTTCCTTGGAGTTGGCAGGGCGGTGTTCCTTCTGAAGGCTCTCTCCCTGCCTTGTCCAGCTCTGAAAGGCAGCCAAGCGTCCCTTGGCCTTGCAATGCTCCAATCTGCACTTCCAGAGTCATGTCTCCCCCCTCTTACCCTCCCTGCCTCCCTCTGAAGGAGGAGGCTTGTGATTACACTGGGCCCACCTGGATAAGCGAGGCTCCCATCCCCATCTCAGAATCTTGAATGACATCTGCAAACCTCATGGGTTTTGGGGATTAGGACATGGACGTCTTTGGGAAGCTAATACTCCACCCACCACATCTGGTACTTAAGTACACACACAGAACTTAAGTAACATATCCTTATAGTTTATATATATATATATTTAAGATTTATTTATTTGAGGGGGGCAGCGGGCAAGACAGGAGAGGTGTGCCATGCCATGTGGGTTTCTCCCTGGCCAGCCAGGAACCGAACCCGTGCTGCAGAGGCTGAGGACAGCTTCACAGCGTGGTGCTCAGGCCGCTGCGCCACGGGGGAGGCCCTGTAGTGTATATATTGATCTGACTACTCCCCACAGGGAGGCTTTTTTGCCTCATCTACATTGTAGGCACCTGGGGGGATGCTGGGCCCTCACATTGTTGCCCCCAGAGTTGGGGACTCACAGGAATTAAACCACCTGTGTGGTTGTTGGGTCAGGCTGAAGATCACGCCTAAGCATTTCTGATTCTGAAACCACTCCCCGTTTTCTCAGCATAGTGTTGTGGAAAGAACTAATTTTATTCTTGGTTAGCAAAATCCTTTACACACTACTTCCCACCCTACTTCAGTCTGTTAAGGACCTACAATAGGGCCACTGCCATACCTGAAAGCAAACTGTGGCTTTCCTCAGTTACCTAAACAGAAATAAGAATACTTCATTGTGCAGGTGAGTACAATGAGGCTCAGAGACATTAACTACATTGCTCAAGGTCATACAACTTGGCAGAACTATAACCTGACACTAAAGCATCAAATTAAAGGGTTTTGGCCAGTGGTCATGGCATATTCAGCAGTCAACCAGAACCCCTTCCGATCAGGCGTTATGGTGGACCCAGACCTGATCTGTGTCTCAAAGGTGGGGTGGGGCACCAACTCCCAGATCCAGCAATGCATTCAGAGTTTCCAGCTGTCATAACTGGGATGGGCCTTCTTCCATAGGTAAGAACTAGCCAAGATAAAAAAAGAAAAAAAACAAACAAACCCACAATTCTGTGGCTATTAAATTCTTAGAGGCAAAGTAAGTCAATTTTGGTTTTTGTTGTTTCTCTCATGAAGTATCGTTTTTCTAAAAACCTTTGGGCTTACTGGCCAAACCACGATTTAATGAAACCAGAAAGAAACTTTTAGTTAATTCCTATTTTTGGCCTGCTTTTGTCTATCCTGGGATGACAGCCTTGCTGATGCACTGATCAAACAAATATACACAAAGGAGCTTCTCCACTGGGGTCCGAGAGGACACTCCAGCCTGCAACCCAGCAGCGAGTATTCTCTCCCGGAGGGTAGTAATGCTTTCCTTGACATTGAGGATATGGTGTCCTTGGAGAAGCAGTTACTAGTGTCCATGACCACAGCTGTGTTTGAATCACTGCTCGAGTACGTCTGCGCCAGTGAGACCAGAACACGGCCATACTCAAGGCTGCTCCGTACTTACTGACTTTGGTATTCATTTATATTTGCAACTCTTAAGATTCTCAGTCCCAGAGCATCAAACTTTGTGCCTGATTATGATGAAAGTAACTAAGTTTGGGTACAATAATTACTAAACCAAAATTATAACATGCTCCTTTTCTTATTGCACACTCCCTCACACACACCATTTGCGGGTACATTGGGGTCAGCGGGCTGCCCTTGCTGTGGGCACAGGGTGTAGGGGCCAGACTTCGGGTCTCTGAACAGGCCCCTCATGGACTTCCTACTCGGTGGAGCAGGGTTGCTCTGCTGCTTTGCATGCAAATGGGAACAGCATGCCTACTTTGCAGAAATATTGCAATATTAACAGATAACATTCAGCAAACAGTTCTTTGGTTAAACATTACCAAAAAACTAGTCATTACCAAAAAACTAGTCTTCCACCCATATTTTTCTACTAAAATCAGAAACGACACAAGGAAACAATTCCAAAATCACATTCAGTATTTTTATTTAATTTTTTAGCAATTTACATTATCTTCCCACCCTTTCCTTTAAGTTAGTGTGACAATTTTCCATAATTAACTACTTAAAGAGAAGCTTTGGTCAAAAATGGAATGAAATAGCACAAACAAAAAAACAAAACAAAATCCAAATCACTGCTGCTTTTAACAAACCAACACTTTCACCAATTATATTCAAACAAAACACACAAACATTTGCGAGATATGTCTTCAGTGTTTCCTTGCGGCTGGTCTGCTCACCATCATGCACATGGTGGGCCGCCGTCAGTGACATCTGTCAGTTTGTTATGCTGATCCCGAGGCTCACTTAGCTTCACATTATCCGAAGGCCCTGGATGGAAGACTCTAAGGTCTTGAAAATGGCAGGAAGAACACCCATCATTACTGAGGACCGTTCATCCTAGGGTTTCCCCATCACTACACTTTGCCCCCTCCTCCTGGGCTTAAGTGCAGACCCAACGGCCCCCAGATCTGGCTCTCCTCCCTTCCCTGAGACTTGCTCTCCCAGGACACTGCCCTGCAGACTACCCAGAACAGCTGGGCCCTACAGGGCTGTGCTCCCTTGTTCCCAGCCCACACTCCTATTCTTGGGGCACATTCTTCCAAACTGTGTTCCTTGCCCTTACTGATGAGAGCCATCTGTGTGCATGTCCCTTGCCCCTACATGTCTTGACGGCAGGCACTCTTTTTTTTTTTGAGGCCACACAGCAGTCAGCCTAGTACAGAACACAAAACAGGTGCTCAAAAGGGTATGGATTAGAGAAAAAGGCACTGGGACTTTCAAGTCTGTACACTCACAGAAAGGGAGAAAGGGACTTGATCTGAAGGAGCAACAAATGAGAGGGGAGTTCTAGCAGCTGGTGGGGCAATGACACAGGACATAAAGCATGTGAAGAGAGAAAGGGGAGACACATCAAGGAAGAATGTTTTCCAAAGAGTTAAACCTAGACTGGTGTCCAACACAGTCTGCTACAAAAACAGTAGTCAAGTTTTCTTCAAGAGTAAATGGGCATCTGGGCCTCCCCGGTGGCGCAGTGGTTGAGCGCTGGGTTGCGAGGCTGCCCGCAGCCTCTGCAGCACCGGTTCGATCCCCAGCTGCTCCCCGGCCACCAGAGGAGGGTCCCACATGGCGTGCAGACCTCTCCTGCCGCCCGCTGCTCCCCTCAGCAGTGTACTTCAGTCCTTCTGCCTGTTCTGCTCCCTGCTCTGGCTCTGGTGAATTCTCTCACCCTCCCGCGCTTCTGACTGTACCCAGTGCTTGTATAAATAAATAAATAAATGAATCTTAAAAAAAAAAAAAAAGAAAAGAAAAAGCATTATTACTAATTGTTTAAAAAAAAAAAGGAGTAAATGGGCATCTAGAAGTATTTATTCAAATTCATTAAGAAAGTGCGATTTCTTCTGTTAATGATTTTGGGTTTCTTTCCTTTTTTTTTTTTCAGATTTATTTATTATTTATTTATGCGTACAAGAACTGGGGACCAGGCCAGAGGTATGGGGGATCAAAGGATTCACTAGGGACGGGGGGGGGGGGGGGAACGCAGAACAGGCAAATACACACTGCTGAGGGGAGCAGCAGGCAAGACAGGCCGGGATTGAACTCACACTGCAGTGCCTGGCGATAGCTTGATAGTGCTGAGACTTAACCCCTGCGCCACCAGGGAGGCCGTGATGATTTTAGGTTTTAAAGACAGCTACTTTGAGCCTCCCCGGTGGCACAGAGGTTGAGCGCTGGGTTGCAAAGCTGCCCGCAGCCTCTGCAGCGCCGGTTCGATCCCTGGCTGCTCCCCGGCCACTGGAGGAGGGTCCCACATGGCGTGCAGACCTCTCCTGCCGCCCGCTGCTCCCCTCAGCAGTGTACTTCGGTCCTTCTGCCTGCTCTGCTCCCCGCTCTGGCTCTGGTGAATTCTCTCACCCTCCTGTGCTTCTGACTGTACCAGTGCTTGTATGAATAATAAATAAATAAATCTTTAAAAAAAAAAAATAAAGACAACTACTTTGATGGCCTATGTTTCTGATGTGTACTGGGCTTGACACTTTGTTCTGAGAAATGAGAAACACTATCCTCATGGGGGGAGTTTTGATACCAAGATTTATTCTAAAAGGTAGAAAATACCTTAAAATCCCAAATTGTCATGGCTCCATCGATGCCAGTAGTGCAAAATTTGCGACAGTCTTGTTTGTCCACTTCATAAATAGACACTTGACTGAAAAAAAAAAAAAAAAAAAAACAGCAAAAACCAGTGACTATAAGGTAAGAGGTAGAAGTGAGCCCCAACCTTCATGTTGAATAGTGCAAGGAAATGAATTGTCCATCGACTCTCAAATATTAAGTTGCCCTTCAATATTAGGCCATGGCAATCTGACTCAGGAAATACGCAAATGAATTTTATTAATGGATATCCAGAAAAGGTAAGACTGACAAAAGGCAAATGCTAAGAACCTGCATTAGTGAGAGTGGTGTGGAAAAGCAGGACCAGCCAGGCCACACAGCAAGCAAACTGGGCAGCAGAGTGCAGGCAGCACCACAGTCATGACTGAAATGGAAACTTTTTTTTTTTTTAAACTAAAGTCATGATAAACATGACTGAGATCCAAGTGGCTCAAAACAAAAAAACAAAAAAAAACCCATCCCCAAATCACCCTCTAAGAACAGTCAAGGCATACAGCCAAGCGTGCTGTCTGCACTAAGCCAACATTATAAACGTTAGCAACAGTCAAGACATGCCATAAGAGTCCCCCTAAGCAAAGAGAGGAATAGATAATGAAACAACTCGTCTTAGTGTATCTGAAAAACTTTGAAGAAAATCAATTCCATAGCTCAGACAATATTTCTTTCTCCTTTGAAATATCTGCAATTTATCCCTCTGGGGAAGTGATGGCAAACTGTAGCACAGTTGCCTGTTTCTCTATAGCCTGTGAGCTAAGAATGGCTTTTTCAATTTTAAATGGGTGGAAAACATTTCAAAGATTATTATTTCATGACATGTGAAAATCAAATCTCAGAGTCCACAAAGCTTTACTGAAATTAGTCCACAGTCATTTATGTACATAAAGTCTATGGCTGCTTTTGTGCTACAAGAGCTGAGCTGAGTAGTTGTGATAAAGAGTGCGCAGCCCCTCAAAGCCTAAATTATTTACTATCTGGTCCCTTGCAGGAAAAAGCTGGCTGAGACTTTAATAAAGAAAAATAAATAAATAAACTGGATAAGCCAAGGAGGAGGAAAAAAGTTGGCTGACTCTTAGCTCTAGAGCAATGAGAACTTAATGTCTGCAAATAAAAGTAAACATGCCAATCTGCAAGGGTCTGTCATTTTATTTTTAACCTAAAAACCTCAAAAAGGCAATAAGAGCCATTTCCTTCCTGATACAGAATCTGCAGAGAAACTGAAGAAAAGTCAGAAGAATTTTCAAAGTCATTCAAGACTGAAACGTGGAACATAGATAGGAAGCAGTTCTGCTATGCCTTCAAATTATTACTTTTCAGTTGAGCACAAACATTTTCAACCTACTTTATGTCCAGCAGCCCTTTCCACTGAACATGAGGAAAAGCACAGCCTGCATTTAATAATTCGCTCAAAGAGAAAGTTGAGAGGTTTCTTTCATTCCTGCTATCACATCACCACAGTGAAGGTATCTCATCACAAAAGGTCAAGCAGAAAATCCTACAATGGAAAATCCTGAACACAATGACTTAGAACGTCAAGAATATGTTGCATTTCTCCTCTAGATTAAAAAAAAAATCAAGCTTTTGGAACAAAAGTTTTACTGTCTTATATAATCACTCGTGCCTGATGAAAAGTTAAGTCAAGAAACTTCTCAACTTTGTCATAACGATGCCAAGAAATTCTGTTTCTCTAATTAAATGAGATTCTTACTTGTATATGTTACTTGAAATCCATGTTGAAACGATTGCTAGAATTACCTTTTCAAACAGGATTTAACTATACTTCTTGCCACGTGTCCATTACCAGAGGAATATGACCTTGGAAAGGTTTCCTTTAGTTCTCCATCAAGTTTCTGCGGATGCAAGCCCCAGGAAGAGGTTGCACTGAGACCCCACCAGCTCCCAAGTCCACAGGAGATCTGTACTCCTTCTATGTGAAGCATTATATTATCTGCACCCCAAAGATGGAATGACTAGGTAGGGTGCTTCACACATTATTATCAGCTGGAAATAAGAGCCCACGGTTGGCAATCTATATATTTTTCACTGCTCTGGTTCCTGAAGGGACATCTGGGCCCATAGTATACAGAACTTTCACAGGGACCCAAGAGGAAACAATGACAGAAGAAGGGCTTCTTGGCCACTTCTCTACCAATGATCAGGGTCCTGGCTATAGGTGTGAGACAGGGCAAGCAAGGGTTATTAGGCAGTTTTAGGGACAGTACAGGAGGGGACCTCTGAAGAATTTAGGGAGGCTTCAGAGATAAGGACAACCAAAGAAATATAACCAATTCCATTAGGAAAACAAACACCCCAGGACCCCGAATAATATTAATACTGTTAATGATGGTCCTGGTTTTCTTCAGGTGATAAAGGGAGGTGGAGACTGGAGAAATGGAGAGTGGTTTAATTTATGGACACATTAGAAGGGCAGCTGTTTAACTTCAATGCAGGGATGCCCATCCAGAGGACTGGGCCATAAATTTAAAGATGCAACTAATGGGGAAAGAGAAAGCTGTTAGATAAGGAATGTGAAGATCCCGCACTCAGTAGCAAATTAAGTAAGACAGCTGAGAACTAACCAATCACAAAGAGACTGGTGAAGTTTTAGAATAATGAGGGAAAAAAGGTATATATTCCCTGAAACACAATTCCACTTTGGCTTCCTTGCCCCTCCCAGGCCTGGTTCCCTGGCCTGGGAGTCCCACTTTATTTCTGTTCTTTTTCTCCTCAATAAACTTTTTCTTCTAAACAAACCTGCCTTTGCTCGCTTGCTTGCCTGAGCATCTGCGAAGTTCCTGCTGTGGCTTCGTGAGACACCAACCCGTGGGGGGGTCTAGCGGCTGGGGCTCAGAGCTGCCCTTGCAGCCTGGAATCAGTTCCTGGCTGGGAGACTAGGCCTGACAATTCCGGTATCAGGTGGAATCTAGGGAGTCAGATCCTAGTCCAGGGTGGGCACCTACGTGATGCTATTCTGGTGCAGCGTCTCCAAGGCTGTATTGCGGTCCTCAGTGGTGGCCCTCTTGTCCATGTTGCGGAAGCGTTCCATGGCAGACATGTTACGTTGGATGCTCTGTTTCGGAATGTCGAGCTTGGAGACGAAGGTCAAGCAGCCACGGTCATCATAATTAAAGAGCATTGGGCAGCAATCATGGCCCTGAAATAAGATATCAGTCAGCCCCTGAAGGGTATCTGCTGGCCCACCAACCCCTTAGCAGACTGCCCCCACCACAGGTGTCTCTTACTCTTAAAGGCTGTTTCTTTTCAAAGGCTGTTCTACTTTGTGCCAGGGCATAAAGTCATAAAGCACACATGGTTCCTGCTCTAGAGAATTAAATACAGTCTACTGCAAGGAAAGATGAAGAGAAATACTTACAGCAGCCACAACACTGTTCTCCGAGACAAATGATACGCTCAGGAGGGGCAGGAACTCTGTTTTCAGAGTTGAGACCCTGAACACAAGAACGCTTGTTTAACAGAGATGACATGACCATGAAGCTTCTTACTAGGCACAGCAGATGACAAAGGTCCCATTCTCATAGAGACTCTGGCAGTATAAACCAATACTATGTTAAAAGCAGCCCCATGACCTATATTTTCAGGAATCTCAGGCATGCAACAACCCTGAGGCAACCTGTAAAATCAAAGGCCTCTGGCTCCCTGGAGCCTGTGCCCCACCCACCTGAGGCCGCCAACTCCTGACAAAGTGGTTTGCAGTTTGGGCCCCAGTGAGCCTCTGTTCTTTCCCATTTCTATCCTTGCTCCATGCCCCTTCGCTCACTCGTCATCTCTAGTCCTCTTGCTTCTCCAAAGTCTACCCCATCTTTGAAGTTTAGCTCAAATTTGATCACCTCCATGAAGGTATCCTGAATCACTTCAGCTTAAAGGGCTCCTCATTTCTCTGATCAACTACAGTTCTTATAGTCACTGTCACTGATGACTGAATGTCTCTCCTCACCTGTGCTCACTGAGGGCTTGTAGTAGCAGAATGGAATACCACATTTATTAACAGAATACAACCTATTCTCTTCCCTCTGCCAGGTATTTGTACTGTATTAGGAGTTAGGGCCATCATGATGAACAAGACAATCTTAGCCAATCAGGCACTCACACTCTAATGAGCTGTGCACGCGCGCACATGTATGCTTAGTAGTTATCTGCCCCAGCACCTGAACAAAAGGTCACAAAGATATGGCAGGCAAACACACTGAGTGATGAATTTCGAGCCCATAATTTCATGTAAAAGATGATGATGCATTTTGAAAATTAACTGTGTTTTAGGATACCCCTTTCTTTCCCCCAATACTGTTGGTACTGGGTTAAAGGCCTAACACCTCCTCTTAAGGCCTTACTGTGGCACACCTGGCTCTTATGTGAAATATTTGTTTGAGGATAAGGATGGAGGACATAATCTGACCTGCAGGACTGGAAAAGCCCAATACAAATCAGTATGAGGGTAGACACATTAAAAGCTTATTATGCATTATAGTAGAACCATGCACACATCAAATAAATATGACATTAAAATATTATTGAATGACAAAAGGCAAATGACTGTAAAATATTATTGAAAATGAAAAAGATTTATGTATATTTATATAGAGAGAAATCTAAAAAGACTGTATCATTTATAATGGGGAGAGGTTTAAAAAAGCATTAAAAATTTGAAAACAATTCAATCTAGCAAGGAAAGTAATTTTCTCTCTGAAATGGCACTTTGCTGCCACTGTGCAATAAAGGGCATCAGTCACCTGATGTGATGGATTCTTGGCACACAGACGTTAAGTCAGTTTTACTTTAAAGGTAGGTTACTTTTAGCTGCTACAGGAAAGATTCATCAAGAACCAAGATTCGTAAGAGAAGGATTCTAATCCTTCTCTCTTCTTTAATGTGCAACAAGCAAGTCCGCATTTTGACATCTGTCAAGAGTCCCAATGCTCCCCTTTGAGGCTGAATGGTACCTCCGTCACAAATGAGTCATGGAATCTCAAGTTTCAGCACACACCAGAAAAAGTGGTGACAAGGGTTTTAAGCATTACTGAATGAAGTCCCAAATTAATGGAGTCATTATTTACTGCCTACACAGGGCAGGCCACATCCCCTACTTAGCTTCAGGCTGGTAGAAGACATTTATATTGTAAAGAATTCAAAATAACAGACTAAAGCGGCTATTTAAAGCAACTCTTATCAGTAGCAACTACAAAGATTCTTCAAAGGAATCACTATCAGAACTTCCACTAAGCATTGCTTCTGAAGGGGCCTCCCTAGTGGTGCAAGGGGTTAAGTCTAAGCACAATGAAACTGTCAGCAGCCACTGCAACATGAGTTCGATCCCCGGCCAGGGAGCAAACCCACATGGTGCAGCAGATCTCTCCTATCTTGCCCACTGCTCCCCTCAGCAGTTTATTTCAGTGGATCAGCCTGTTCTGCTCCCCACTGTCTCTGGTGAATCCCTTACCTCCCCCACTCCTTACTTCTGGCCTACACCCTCTTGTATGCATAAATTAAAAAAATAAATGTTTTTAAAAAAATTGTTTCTGGAAATGAAATCTCTTTAAAGTTTTCCCAAATGGACAATCTAAATGTTTGTAGCTAGAAAGGCCGCCTTGCAGTTCTGAGTGGGGATTTTACACTTGCATCCTGCACTTAAACCCCAGGAAAGGCAGACTTAGTTCAACTTGTGAAAGATACTACTCCACTCCGTAACTCCGAACAAAAAGGCAAATACTTACTGCACACTTTTTGAGGCATCAGCAACAGACACAGTGCTGTCGTGGCTGACCCAGGCCAGGCGGCTGCCACTGGCAGAGAAGCTAACCCCATGCACCCAACCACCAGTGCCACTGCCACCGAACTCTGACATCAGCTGACCAAAAGGCATCTTGCTGCCCCAGGGTGTACTGGCTGGTTTTTCATCAACTTCTTTAATGTAGGCAGAAAATACTCTGTAGTTTAAGGAGCAGGGAGAGAAAAATGAAAAAATATGCATGTTATTTGTACACAGGCGGCTACTGTAAAGTGCCCCAGAGATTGATTCATAAATACAAACACAATGGACAAATTCAGATACACAAAGCTTTTAAGACAGGGAGTGATTCTTGGGCCTCCCTGGTGGCGCAAGAGGTTAAGATGCAGCCTATGAAGCTATCCGCAGCCACTGCAGCACGAGTTCAATCTCCAGCCAGGGAGCAACCCACATGGTGCAGCAGACCTCTCCTGCCTCGCCCGCTGCTCCCCTCAGCAGTATATTTCAGTCAGTCTGCCTGTTCTGTGCCCCACTCTGTCTCTGGCGAATCCTCTTACCCCCTGCACCTCTGGCCTGTACCCCAGCGCTTGTATGCATAAATAAATCTTTAAAAAAAAAAAAAAAAAAAAAGACAGGGAATGGTTCTGATGGCTGCCTACAGGCCAGTCCAGATTTGGTAAATCCTACTCATTTACAGAGACAGATATTCATGGAGCACCCACGCTGTGTCAGGTACTACTCTGGGACCAGAGTTCCAGAGGAAACACAAAAAGTCCTCCCCAAAACGAGAGCACATTTTGGGGGAGGATCTGCTGTCCCTTCACTCCCTTGCTCACGCAGAACAGTGCTAGGCAGCACTACATTCTTTCCTGTTTAATTGTTTGCCCCTCTGCAACAAACCAGTGCTATTAACCCAGTTAAAGAAAGAGGGACATTCAATGAGAAAGCCAAGGGAGGTCAATGAGAAAAAGTGGGCAGGTTCTCCCTGTGCTGTCAGGTAGAGGCCTGGGTTCACTTAGCCCTCAGGCCCACTGTCCCACCTCTGTGTCAGATACAGTATGGGATGAAGGTCAGTCCTGTACATGCTGGTGTCATCAGTATCTTTCTTGAATTCCATGAACTGTGCATGAGGATGTTTTGACTCAAAGTAGGGAGATAGGATAAAGAACAGCCGGAATCTATGCTTTTAGTTTCCCTTTGGCCCTCCAATATGATTTCTACTTTGTACGTCTTCTCATCAAAACTGTCTGAACCTAAAACTCCCTAAACAACCTGGGGTACTTCTCCTCAAAATGACAACAGTAGTGGCAACTCTGCTGGCAGGGCACTCATGAGGTGAAGGGCACAATCACTTATCTATCAGTTAGATGGTGTGACCTTTGAAACATTCTGCTTTAAATCAGCATCCTGGTGGCCACACTTTAGTCATGAAAGGCCAGGAAAGAATTGGTTCTCAGCTCTGGACTTGAGAGTGTGAATGGAACAGACTCCTACCCACAGGACCACAAGTCAAGGTGAAGTTTATTTCTGGAAACACTGTTAACAAACCAGATTTTTAGACAGGCTGGTAAGTCAGATGGAGTGGTTAAGTAGTACTTACTTCCATCTTATCTAAGGAAGCTAGAATGACCCTGGATAACAAATCACAAGCAACAATACTCCAAATATATAAAAAAAAAAAAAAAATCTACAGAATGCCTGTGTCTCTTCACCATTACACTGGTTCTTAAGCAGAATCACCAATCTTTTATTAAAGAGTGCACTGATACTTCTGTACCCCATTCCCTAAGCCCCTCCCCCATCTTCCAAAAAACAAAACAAAATAAAAAAAACTCTTGGGTATTGGATATAAATCCCTAGTTAGCATGAGCCATGTTTTCTGGAAACTCTGTACACAGCCTACTGAAGAAGGATGCATCCTATCCTCCAGCCTACCAGTGTCAACATGAAAAAAAAAAGCATTTATTTGCTTTTCTTTTGTCTAAGGAAAAAAAAATCTTCTCGATAAAAAACAACTTTAAAAAGCAATTACATGGGCGGGGAAAAGAGGGCTTGGGGTCAAAATAAGGGGGTTGTAATTGTATGGGGAATATTAAAAAAAAAAGCAATTACATGGCATGGTCCTTAAAACTCTTAGCAAAGTGGCTGTGTTTCTTTTAGTCTCATGCTAAAGAAAAATCAAAAGCTTTAAATGAAAAGGAACAGCACAATAATAGCTCAGCAGTACACTGTTCAGTTCTGTTTTGTTAATCTTGGTTTCATGCTAGAATTTGCTGAGTTTGCTGCATCAGTTATGAAATGAGAAATAACAGTGTGGTCAAGGGCATGGGGACTCTGCACCTCCATCCACACCATGGATGTTCTAAGGAAGAACACCCTGGCCCCCACCCTGCATATGCCTCCTCTGTACTTCCAAGTGCAAGGCTGTCTACTTTAGCAATTTATGTTATTGCTTTGGTAGCTCCTTTTCTAAATCACAAATTCCCTTCACATCTGAGCCCCCCATGGTGCCTAGCCTAGTGCCTTACAAAGAAAAGGAGCTTACTTATAAATAAGTATCTGTTGAAAAATGAACAGGGAAAAGCTCAAATCTGTCTACCAATTCTCATTTGTTCCCACCTGCATTTGAAATCGCATGATCCTGCTGCCAGCAAAACATTGTTAGGGTGCCAATCCAAGCTGAGCACCGTGGAGCGAATTGGCTTTTTTATGTGCTTGCTTACCCACCTACAAAAGGAGAAAGTTTATTTTAGCTCATCTGTACATCAAGCAATAGTCCCCAAATGACCTACAAATATGCCAGGAGAAAATGCCCAAGCACGGCTCTCATGCAGTTATAGAGCTATAGGTCTCCAGAGAAAAGGCTCATTTTTAAAGTCAGAGAGGAAAGGCCTCCCTGGTGGCGCAAGGGGTTAAGATGCAACCTATGAAGCTGTCCCCAGCCACTGCAGCACGAGTTTGATCCCTGGCCAGGGAGATAGCCACATGGTGCAGCAGACCTCTCCTGCCTCGCCCACTGCTCCCCTCAGCAGTGTATTTCAGTCAGTCTGCCTGTTCTGTGCCCCACTCTGTCTGTCTTTCATCCCCTGCACCTCTGGCCTGACCCCAGTTCTTGTATGCATAAATAAATCTTTAAAAAAAAAAAAAAAAGTCAGAGAGGAAGAAGACCCATAACCTATGCCTTCCTTCCATTCCTTGCTTTTTAGTCTTTGACATTCTGTTAGAGCAGCTGGTTCTGCATTTTTCCGGATACCAGGGACCCTCATTAGCAAGTACACTTAAGGATTAACTCTGGTACTGTCCCATAGAGTTTAGGATTATGGGTGACTTTTAACCTGTAGAATAAAAATTGAGATTAAAAAACTGGACTTTTATTACATTCAGTTACTTGTTATTTCATTTTGGGTTAAGTTTGGGTCATAAGCTCAATTTCCTTTCTGAGGGAAAGAAGCTACAAATTATTTTTTATTTTTTTCATAGAGAAATTACAACCAAGAAATTAGCAAAGCCTCTTATAGGGAATTAGTTCTTAATTCTCTAGCTCTACTCAGAAATTTTATTTATTTCTAAGATCAGTCATTATTTTGGCTTAAGAAATTCAATTTCTGCTTGCAAACTGCTGTTTAAAAACCAATCGTGTTCTGTTTCTTTTTTAAAGATTTATTTATTTTATGTATACAAGAACTGGGATACAGGCCAGAGGTGAGGGGGTGAAAGGATTCACCAGCAAGAGTGGGGAGCACAACAGGCAAATGTACTGAAACACACTGCTGAGGGGAACACCGGGAAAGACAGGAGAGGTCTGCTGCACCATGTGGGTAGCTCCCTGGCCAGCCGGGGATCGATCTTGTGCTGTAGAGGCTGTGGGTAGCTTCACAGTGCTGTGCTTAACCCCTTGCACCACCAGGGAGGCCCTCATGCTCTGGTTTCTAACAGCTGACAGACTTCATACTGTACGAAATCCATTCCTTGAATGTTAAATTACTTTTGTATAGAATCTTTTTCTTAGGAACTTATCTTTAAAATTTCATTCTGAAAAGACAATTTTCTGACTTGTTTTATAATGTATTTAAATTCAAAGCTTCTATGGGTTGTTTTAAAGCACTTCTGTTCTACCGATGAAATGATGTTCACTGGCTGCGATGCTCCCCTGAACATGCAGTCTGTTCAAATAACAATGTTGTACTATACAGTAAACCCCAATTATCTATATCGTACTATACAGTAAACCCCAATTATCTATATCGAAGAATATTTTTCAATGAATAACAATGCAAACAATCACTGATGTTAAAGTTACCTAGGAAGAAAAGTAATTTCTTATCTGTTCATTAAAGTTAGCCTGCATTCCAATTTTTAGCAGTCACCATTTCATTAGCCTTTACATAGGCTTCAAAGAAAAATGTATCTCTTGAATTCATAATTCAATCTTGTTGCAAATCCAGACTCTCTTTTTAAAGAATCAAAATTCCTAGGATTTTACTAAATTACAATTATGATAATCCCTTCCTTTTTGTTTCAGCAGAAAGCAAATAGTAACACTAACACAAAGATTAAAGTGTACTCTGCTATTTTTAGTACAGACACAAACACTGCCAGTTTAGTACTAACGGACAATTCCCTGGTGAAGGGTATGAGGGTACCACACCACCCCAGAGCATGCCAGCTAGAGCAACATTGTATTCTTATCAAAGTAAGCAGGAAGAAGTTAAAATGAGTTACTTACTGGTCTCCCTGGTGGCATAGGGGTTAAGTCTCAGCACTATCACTGCTACAGCCCCAGTTTTACCCCCAGCCAGGGAGCTGACCCACATACAGTGCAGCAGACCTCTCCTGTCTCGCACGCTGCTCCCCTTAAGAGTGTATTTCAGTAAATATGCCTGTTTTGCTCCCCACTCTATCTCTGGTGCATCCTCTCACCCTACACCTCTGGGATATACCCCAGTTTTTCTATGCAAGAAAAAAAAGTTAATCATAAAACAAACCTCTGTATTTTGATTGGTTCAACTACAAGTGATTTACTTCAAAAAATGCACAACCACCTGACTATATTTCCTAGATTCTTATCAAATTTTATTCCAATAGTTTAAACAAATAACTGCTGCACCAAGACACAGATCTGATCAGCAAATAAACTTTAAAGAAAGCAAGATGTTATCTGTGAGAATTCTAGATATTTTTAGTGGATGGTGAGTAAAAAAATCATTCTGAGGGCACTGAGAATCTTTCAAGTTTATAATTTCTATCCCAAGTAAGAAGACAGTATGGAGTAAGCAATGCATCTTACAGAACAAACAAGCTAGGCTATCCAGATAAGGAAAAACTAAGTTATAGTTAAGTATTCAACCAGTACCTCAAGATGTCACCAGGAACATTGCAATGCAAATGCGTAGCTCTAGAGAAATAAAAAGTCTTCAGAAGTTGCTTACCAGTCATTTTCAGACTCGAAGTAACAAACAGAAATGAGTCGTGCTCCACTTCCCACGGCAAATTTGTTCTCTAGTGGGGACCACTTGACAAAAGTCGCTGCACGATTAATTCTCAGAATCACCAGGGTTGGCTTCCAGACACCATCTTTCTGACTCCAGACATAGGCATTGCGGTCTGCCCCACAAGTAACGATGCGGTCGCTCTTGGGAGCCCAGTCGATACCTGCAAATAAGATGAGGTTGTCATCTGCTTTGCACAGCCAGTGACAAATGCCATGGTGCAGGCAGTGGGCACTGCACCTAAAACAAAGACTATAAGTCAACATCTCCATTAGTCATAGATCCTAGTGACTATGAAGCACAAAGACTATTCACTCATTCACTTACATGAATAGTCAGCTAAATTATTTGTACCATTAAAGGGAAAAAATACAGGGGAGTATATTTTAGTGATGTGTATTTTTATTTTAAATCCATTCATTGTAAGACAGATTTGCAGTCTTCTTTACTAGATTTTAAATTGTTTTTATTTTTTTTAATTTATCCTTTATTTATTTGTGCATACAAGAACTGAGGTACAGGCCAGAGGTGTGGGCAGGGCTGATGAGAGGATTCACCAGAGACAAAGCAGGGAGAAAGGGCAGACTGACTGAAATACACTGCTGAGGGGAGCAGCAGGCAAGACAGGAGAGGTCTGCGGCACCATGTGGGTTAGCTCCGTGGGCAGGGATTGAACTCGTGCTGCAATGGCTGCCGATTGCTGATAGCTTCATAGTGCTGAGACTTAACCCCTTGCACCACCAGGGAGGCCCGCAACTAGCAATTTACAGGAAATACAAAGAACAGAGGAATATGTACAACACAATGGGATTTTGGAATCACCCAAATCCAGGCTGTGGGAAACAATATGGCACAAACAACCCGATTTCTTAAATATCCTAACAGTTTATAAAGGAAAACAGAAGGAACCCGATAATCAAAATGAAACAAAAAGACTTAAAAAGACATAGAAACTGGTCATGTGTATAAAACAGACTATTATAAGGTCTCCTGGGGACGCAGGAATTGAAGTCTCAGTGCTATCAAGCAATCACCAGGCTACTGTGGCATGGGGTCAATCCTGGCCAGGGAGCTGGACCACATGGTGCAGCACACCTCTTCTGTTTCTTCACCCACTACTCCCCTTGGCAGATATTTTGGTGGATGTGCCTGTTCTGCTCCCCGCTCTGTCTCTGGTGAATTCTCTAAGTCCCGCACCTCTGGCCTACAACCCAGTTCTTGGATGCATTAATAAATAAAAAATTAAATCTTTAAAAGATAACAACAATGAATGACATTTAAAAAAGACTATTGTATTAATTATTGAAAAGAAAAGTCCTTATATTTTGGAGATAAACTGAAATATGAAATGACAATGTCTGGGATGTACTTCAAAATAGCACAGGAAGGGCCTCCCCGGTGGCGCAGCGGTTGAGCGCTGGGTTGCGAAGCTGCCAGCGCCGGTTCGATCCCCCGGCTGCTCCCCGGCCACTGGAGGAGGGTCCCACATGGCGCGCAGACCTCTCCTGCCGCCCGCTGCTCCCCTCAGCAGTGTACTTCGGTCCTTCTGCCTGCTCTGCTCCCCGCTCTGGCTCTGGTGAATTCTCTCACCCTCCTGTGCTTCTGACTGTACCCAGTGCTTGTATAAATAATAAATAAATAAATCTTTAAAAAAAAAAAAAAAAATAGCACAGGAAAAGGAAAAGGGAGTTGAGAACAAGACTGGCTGTAAGTTTGTAATGTTGAATAGGGGTGGGGGATTATATAGGGGCACATTACGCTATTTTATTTTTCTTGCCTGTTTAACCTGTCCACACTAAAATATCTTTTCAAAGGAGACAGTGATTAACATTTAATACAAAAGAAGACTCACAGAGGAAAAAAACAACAGAACTCTGATATCCCTTTGATATTTGCCATATTTTTTTCTCTGCAGTACTGACAAGTCTTTTCTTCTAGAAAGCTTCAGAAGATACTTTTTTTCCTGCAGTTACCACCTTTCTGAGAAAATAAGTTCTATCCTGGTCTGTCACAGAGTTATATTTAGATTTTTCCAATAACATTTTTTCAGATCAAAAAAAAAAATGTCTTTTGAACATTTGGACAGAAAACAGGCCCAAGATCAAATGATTCCAAAAGGGAAGCAGGGGAGCAAAAGGGCACAACATATCATGATGTTTGGGACTCTTTTTCTGGTCTTTCATCTGAGCTCTTTCTCATTAAAAGTATTTCCTAATGCTAAAATACCCATTTTAAATATGTGTTCTTATTTTTAGGTTGTAAGGTCACTTGCAAAGGGCTTAAAATAGGCCAAATCTAATAGAAACAAGACCGTGGGAAAGTACAGAAACAAAAATAGAAATAGTTCTTTGGTACCAGTTCCATAAGTTAGTTAGTTGGTTCCCAGTGCTCACTAATACCCCATACAATCACTGGCAAAAGCAAGAAAGGATGGTGACAAGTTTTTGCTGGGGAATACAATGTAAAGGGTGCAGGAGGTCAAACTAAGCTATATTTTTCTCTGATTTAAAAAAAGGATATTTTAATGTTAATCAATGTATTAGGGGATTAGAGGTAAAATTTCAGGGTCAAAAAAAATTTCACTATTGGTGCGTCTGCTGCCCAGTCAAGTCACTGAGGAGAGGAAAACCCCAACAATGCAGTGAGAAATTTGTAACCAAAAAGTTATGGAGAGTGAGGTTTTTTCTTTAAAGATTTATTTTATTTATTTATGCATACAAGAGCTAGGGGTGTAGGTCAGAGATGTAGGGGTGAGAGGATTCGCCAGAGTCAGAGTGGGAGCAGAACAGGGAGATCTTCTGACATACACTGCTGAGGGGAGCAGCAGGTGAGTGGAGAGTAAGTTTTGATGTGCTTAGCGAAACTATTTAAAGCAAGAGTTTGAGTCAACTCTGCCAGAAAATAGAATAAAGCAGAAACAATAGAAGTAATGATTAAAGAACAAGAGTGCTTTCTGAATAGAACAATTTAAATGAATATATATTCTTAAAAAATAGCCAGATATGACTTAACCATAAAGCAATACACTCTCATGAAATCTGGCACCAGGATTTGGTTCACTAAATTCTGAAAACCATTGTAAAAATTCTCCATTTTAACCTCTTATTCCTCCTTCTTTATATAATACTTGTTTAATGGAACTCAGTAGTGTTATGCTTGTCATTTCCATCCATTTATTCATTGATACTTTCTGTCAAAGACAAAAGTTAATGTACATTCAGGAATGTACATTCCTGTCTTCTACAAATCAGTAAGAAAAAAACAAAATGGAAAGGATTAGGAGTTAAGAAAAGTGAAGTCATGAAAAAGGAAACCCAAAATGGCTAATAAACATTAGAAAATATGCTGAAGCTGTTAATCAGGAAAATACAACTTATACAGACATTACCTTTCACTCATCAGACAATCTGGCCATGATCAAATATGTGTAGAACTAGGAAAATTAGTACCTTCAAACAGGGTGTGGGGATAAAGTCAATCTGATGGTGCCAAGCTAAGCTGAAGATATGCATACACTTGTGGTGACTAATGGTCATACACATTCCAAAAAGATCTGCATAGGGATGCTTGATTTAGCACTTCAACACAAAAGCCAAAAAATGGAAACCACCTAATACACCCAAAATGAAGGAAAGCGTAAATAAAAGAGGTATGAAATGCTAAACAATAGTTAAAAGGAAAAAAACTTGATCTGGACATAGCAACATACATAGAGCTCAGAAACAATTGTGGAATGCAAAAGCAAGCTGTAGGAACTGATTTATATGATGCCATTTAGACAGCATTTAAAAATATTAGCCAACAGTACCACAGATTGCTTACAAATAGAAATACATGTATGTTTAAGAATGAAAAATGGACTGGGACAATGCATACCAATTACAATTACCAAATTACAAACTGCATTCTGGAGGAGAGGAATAGGACGGTGGTGAAGAGACTTTACCATTTTCTGAAATAATATTTCTTATTGTATCTTCATTTCCTAAGTATTTTGGCACAGAAAAAGGATAGTTAATTCTGGGTTGTAGGAATATGGGTGCTCATTATGTCACTGTCTTTTTCAAGAGTCTGGAATGTCTTACTAGGCCCAAAAACAACATGCAGGAAACTTTTGGAAGACACTGTGTTCCCTCATCAGTTGGGAACACAGTTTGGCTTACAATGACACAGCTGACATGCTGACTAGTTTTCACTTTCAACATCTTATCTCCTACTCACAAATTTTTAGTCCTTAGAATAGGTTCCGTGCTTTCCATAACACCAGTAGAGCACTGCAATTTAGCTAAGCTAAAAGAAGTGCTTAAAAAATGAGATCACTATTGTATTTTCTCAAGTTTTGTAAATAAAACTCAGCAAATGCTGCATGTCTTTAAAAATTATAGCAAACCTACTTTACTAGGTTGTTTAATTAAACAGCACTAAATTTGAAAACATCTGGGCCTCCCCGGTGGCGCAGCGGTTGAACCCTGGGTTGCGAAGCTGCCTGCAGCCTCTGCAGTGCTGGTTCGATCCCCAGCCACCGGCAAGGGTCCCACATGGCACACAGACCTCTCCTGCTGCCTGCTGCTCCCCTCAGCAGTGTACTTCGTCAGTCTGCCTGTTCTGTTCCCTGCTCTGACTCTGGTGAATTCTCTTACCCTCCCGCGCTTCTGACTGTACCCAGTGCTTGTATAAATAAATAAATCTTTAAAAAAAAATTTAGAAGATATCCTAATAATTAGCTCATGGATATCTACCTGTGATGTGTCCATTATGCTCCTTGAGTTCATGAGCTTTCACCCACTGGCTCCCATTCTTCTTATATATGTGGACTTCATGATTGTTGGGGCTAAGGGCAATCTCTGGAGAAAAAAGTCAAATAGTTAACATTCAAAACTGTCACACACACAAAAAGGAAATGTTACATCTGGTATTTTAAAAACAGATTAAAGAAATAGGAAAGCTGTTTAAAAAAAATGATTTCTAAAAGTCACCCCTGAAGAATTCCTTTTAGTATTTTTATGTCTACTTGGAACTGATACTTAAAATGCTTTGCAAAAAAATGAAATTAAAACAAATTATTTTACCAAAGATATATACAACTATCAAAGATTCTAACCTGTAAGAAATAAACAATATTACTCTACTTAGTTGATAAAATTTTAGCCCACATTAAAATTTTAATTCTCTTGTATAACATTATTAGAAATAAATATTTACTTTCTGTTAGTCTTTCTGAAATAGCTGATAGACTCTTGTTGCTGCTATCATGGACCCAGGATGGAACCACTAGTTTATCACAAAAACTTGCTTCTCATTAATAATATTGAAAATTTCCTTTACAATAAAGCCAATTAAACTTGTAAAAATTAAAAATATTTTTAAGTTATCAACACTTTATTGTTCTTCATTTAGCCCTCATTTAATAAGTATTTAAAAAGTATTTTATTTATTTTTTTGTTTTCTTTTTTTTTAAAATAAATTTTATTATTTTTTCTTCTTTTTTTTTTTTTTTTATAGAGGCATGCTTTATTTATTTGTTTGCTGGTTTGTTTGTTTGTTTTGTTTATACATGCACTGGGTACAGTCAGAAGCGCGGGAGGGTGAGAGAATTCACCAGAGCCAGAGCGGGGAGCAGAGCAGGCAGAAGGACCGAAGTACACTGCTGAGGGGAGCAGCGGGCGGCAGGAGAGGTCTGCGCGCCATGTGGGACCCTCCTCCGGTGGCCGGGGAGCAGCCGGGGATCGAACCCGCGCCGCAGAGGCCGCGGGCAGCTACGAAACCCAGCGCTCAACCACTGCGCCACCGGGGAGGCCCTAAAATAAATTTTATTTTTATATTCCCCATACAATTGCAATCCCCTTATTTTGACCCCAATCCCTCCCCTCCCGGCCCCCCACTCCCCATAGAGTGTCTCTGGTTCATAGTTTTTTGTTGATTTTGATTTTCACTTTCTTATAGTTATTCATTTTCCTGGTCCCTTATTTAAGTTTTCTAGATTCCTGCTATGAGTGAGTCCATCCGGTATTTTTCTTTTTCTTTCTGGCTTATTTCGCTGAGCATGATCCCTTCCAGTGCCATCCATGTTGCTGCAAATTGCATGTGTTTATCTTTTTTGAATGCTGAGTAATATTCCATGGTGTATATGTACCACCTCTTCTTGATCCAGTCATCTATTTTTGGGCATTTGGGTTGTTTCCAAAGCTTAGCTATTGTAAATAGTGCTGCTATAAACATAGGGGTGCAGATGCTCTTTGGAATTGATGTTTCTGTGTCCTTTGGGTAAATACCTAGGAGTGCAATTGCTGGATCATATGGAAGCTCTATGTTTAGTCGGTCCAGAAATCTCCACACAGCTCTCCATAGTGGTTGCACCAGTTTGCACTCCCACCAACAGTGCAGAAGAGTTCCTTTTTTCTCCACAGCCTCGCCAATATTTGTTGTTGCTAGTTTTTTTAATATGTGCCATTCTCACTGGTCTAAGATAGTATCTCATGGTAGTTTTGATTTGCATTTCCCTGATTACAAGTGATGTTGAACATTTTTTCATATGCCTGTTGGCCATTTGCATTTCCTCTTCAGAGGAGTTTCTTTTTAGCTCTTCTGCCCATTTTTTGACTGGATTATTTTCTTTGTTGTTGTTGAGTCTCATCAGCTCTTTGCAGATTTTTGTGATCAGTCTTTTATCATTAGTGTTGTGCGCAAAAATGTTCTCCCAGTCGGTGGGGTTTCTCTTTGTTTTTGTTATTGTCTCTTTTGCTGTGCAGAAGCTCTTTAATTTGATGTAGTCCCAGCTGTTTATCTTTGCCTTCACTATCACTGCTTTGGGTAATGTGTCTGTAAAGATGTCTTTGATGTGCATATCACGAAGTGTTTTGCCTATATTTCCTTCTATGTATTTTATGGTTTCAGGTCTTATGTCTAGTTCTTTAATCCATTTTGAGTTGATTTTTGTGTATGGTGTGAGGTAGTGGTCAAGCTTCACTCTTTTGCATGTAGCGACCCAGTTTTCCCAGCACCATTTATTGAACAAACTTTCTTTGCTCCAATGCATAGTCTTTGCTCCTTTGTCAAAGATTAGTTGACCATAAATCTGTGGGTTTATTTCTGGATTTTTTTATTCGATTCCATTGGTCTGTGTGTCTGTTCTTGTTCCAATACCATGCAGTTTTGATGATTATGGCTTTGTAGTATAGTTTGAAGTCTGGGAGTGTGATGCCTCCATTCCCTTCTTTTTTATGTTTTTTTTTTTTTTAAATTTAGAAACTTTTTTTTTTTTATTTGTTTGTTTGTTCGTTCGTTTTGTTTATACATGCACCGGGTACAGTCAGAAGCGCGGGAGGGTGAGAGAATTCACCAGAGCCAGAGCGGGGAGCAGAACAGGCAGAAAGACCGAAGTACACTGCTGAGGGGAGCAGCGGGCGGCAGGAGAGGTCTGCGCACCATGTGGGACCCTCCTTCGGTGGCCGGGGAGCAGCCAGGGATCGAACCGGCGCCGCAGAGGTCGCCGGCAGCTTTGCAACCCAGCGCTCAACCGCTGCGCCACCGGGGAGGCCCTCCCTTCTTTTTTAAAAAAGCATTTTAAAAGTAAATACCAGGCATTTTTCATTTCATCCATAAATACTTTAATGTTTTTCTAACAGAAGAATTTGCATATTCCTTCATACCATTTCATCCAACAAAGGTAATACTAATTCCTTAGTATTATGTGGTATTCTGTCCATGTTCAGTTTTCCTGTGTTCTAAATTTTAAGTTGGTCTACTTGAATCAGAATCCAAAGTTGGTATATTGCATTTGATTCTGGATCTTAAATTTCTTTTAAAGTAGCCCCTATTTCTTTTTCCTCCATGCCTTTTGTTCAAGAAAGTAGGTGTTTTATAGAATTTTCCACATTCTGGGTTTAGCTGACTGTATCCTTGTGGTATCTTTTATTTATTTATTTTTAAAAGATTTATGTATTTATTCATATAAGCACTGGGTACAGTCAGAAGCGCGGGAGGGTGAGAGAATTCACCAGAGCCAGAGCGGAGAGCAGAACAGGCAGACTGACGAAGTACACTGCTGAGGGGAGCAGCAGGCGGCAGGAGAGGTTTGCGTGCCATGTGGAACCCTTGCTCGGCGGCCGGGGATTGAACCGGTGCTGCAGAGGCTGTGGGCAGCTTTGCAACTTAGCGCTCAACCATTGTGCCACTGGGGAGGCCCCCTTGTGATATCTTTTTTTTTTTAAAGATTTATTTATTTATTTATTTATTTATTTATTTATTTATTTACACAAGCACTGGGTAGAGTCAGAAGCCTGGGAGGGTGAGAGAATTCACCAGAGCCAGAGCGGGGAGCAGAGCAGGCAGAAAGACCGAAGCACACTGCTGAGGAGAGCAGCAGGCGGCAGGAGAGGTCTGAGCGCCAAGTGGGACCCTCCTCCAGTGGCCGGGGAGCAGCTGGGGATTGAACCGGCGCTGCAGAGGCTGTGGGCAGCTTTGCAACCAAGCGCTCAACCGCTGGGTCACCAGGGAGGCCCCCTCTTGTGATATCGTTTAATATTTGTTTCTGTCCTTCATGTTTTCTGTAAACCAGTAGTTAGATTTAGAACCTTGACTTTAAAAATTTAGTCGACTGATATTTTTTGGTAAGAATGTTTTATAATAGAGCTAAGTACTTATCACATGAGGAGGTATATACTATCTGGTTATCCCAATTTTAGTGACAAAGATTTACTAGTGAGTAATAATGGTGTATTATTAGCATGATCCACCCATTATAAAGTTCCTAATAAATCTTTCACATAGTAATTTTATCAGCCATTAAGAGCATCACTTTTTTCTGTAGACAGTTTTTTTTTTTTTAAAGATTTATTTATGCATACAAGAACTGGGGTACAGGCCAGATGTGTGGGGGGGTGAGAGGATTCACAAGAGACAGAGTGGGGAACAGAACAGGCAGAGTGACCCACATGGCGAAGCAGACGTCTCCTGTCTCGCCTGCTGCTCCCCTCAGCAGTGTATTTCAGTCAGTCTGCCTGTTCTCGTGCTGCAGAGGCTGCGATTGCTTCATAGTGCGGTGCTTAATCCATTGCGCCACCAGGGAGGCCCCAAAATGAAAATATTTTTAAGAGAAATCTCTTGGACCAATCTGAAATACTGAGTGTGTGTGTGTTACGTATCATGGAGTTTTAGACTTGTATTGATATTTTTTCCTTTCTAGTTCATCTATTCTAAAACATCTATTAAAAAATATATTTTCTTAAAATTAGGATTTAATTTTAATTAGGAGTCACATTTAAGGTCAATCATTTAACAGTTTCCCCACCTACTATACCCCTCCTTAGGAAAATTACACCTGTTTTTATAAATGAAACTGCAGAACTGAATAAATATCTAGCTTGAAATTCCTAAGGTTTTAAGTGCTTTCTGGAAACAAGTTACATAATTCTCTCAATTTCTAGGATGCATATAGGGATTTCAAAAGTCAAATCCAAATTTAAACCTGGAAAACATTATAAACTTCAAATTATAACGCGACATAAAAAATTTGACTTAGTATACTTAATCTACCAAGGAGTTTATTTTATTTTATTTTTTTTAAAGATTCTATTTATTTATTTATTTATTTATTTATTTATTTATTTATTTATTTATTTATTTATTTATTTATACAAGCACTGGGTACAGTCAGAAGCGCGGGAGGGTGAGAGAATTCACCAGAGCCAGAGCGGGGAGCAGAGCAGGCAGAAGGACCGAAGTACACTGCTGGGGGGAGCAGCGGGCGGCAGGAGAGGTCTGCGCGCCATGCGGGACCCTCCTCCGGTGGCCGGGGAGCAGCCGGGGATCGAACCGGCGCTGCAGAGGCCGCGGGCAGCTTTGCAACCCAGCGCTCAACCGCTGCGCCACCGGGGAGGCCCTCTACCAAGGAGTTTAAATGAGAACAATAACTTGCATTTCCATTAAAAATAATTGGAACTACTCCAAAAACCTATTTTTAAATGGAAAAGTGAAGGGCCTCCCCTGGGGGCGCAGCGGTTGAGGGCTGGGCTGCGAAGCTGCCCGCAGCCTCTGCAGTGCACGTTCGATCCCCGGCCACAGGCGAGGGTCCCACATGTCGCGACAGACCTCTCTTGCCGCTCCCACTGCTCCCCCCAGCCATGTATTTCATCAGTCTGCCTGTTCTGTTCCCTGCTCTGGCTCTGGTGAATTCTCTCACCCTCCCGCGCTTCTGGCTGTACCCAGTGCTTGTATAAATAAATAAATATTTTAAATAAATAAATAAATGGAAAAGTGAAGACAGAATACAGAGGAAACTTAACTTGGAAGCTTTCTGAGATGATCACAAAACAGAAGCTCTAGAGTCACTATGCTGCTATATTTCACATTTTCAAATATCTTATACAGAGGCTCATTTCTAGATTTTTACTTGGAGTATACTGTTTATGTACCAAGGATTTACTTGAAACTAAAAGTTGCTTTTAAAAAAAATAGTGGCTATTTAGGTTCAAAATAATTCTAGCTGGTTTCTTTGCAGAAATAATGTCAACCTAAAATTCATACAGGAATAAAAAGGACCCAAGAGAGCCAAAACAACTGAGAAAGAATAAAACTGGAAATATACTTCCCAATTTCAAAACTTATTATAAAGCTATAGTAACCAAGAAAATGTGGTCCTGGCTTTAAACTAAAATAAAGACAGTCCAATAAATCTTCACATTTACAGTTAACTGATTATTGACAAAAAAGTGCCAAGATCAGTGGGGGTTGGGAAAGAATAGTCTTCCATGATTTGGATAATGACACGCAAAAGGGTGAAGTTGAGCCCCTTACCTTACACCACATATAAAAACTAACTCAAAATGGATCCAAGACCTAAACATAAAAGCTGAAACTGTTAAGACTCTCAAAGGGAAACAAAAATATACATCTATATGACCTTGAAATAAGTAACAGCGTCTTAGAATCACCAACAAAGGAAAAATAAATTGGACTTACACAACATTAAAAATATTTGCGTGTCAAAGGAGAACATTAAGAATGTGAAAGACAACCCACTGAATAGAACATATTTGTACATCTAACATCTGATAAAGGACTATCTAAAAATATATTAAATATTCTTGCAACTCAACAGTATAAAGACAACCCAATTTAAAAAAAATGGGTGAAGGATCTGAATAGACATTTTTCAAAAGAAGATACACAACTAACTAATAAGCATGTGATAAAATGCTCATCATCATTAGTCATCAGGGAAATTCAAATCAAAACTAGAAGCTACTTACTACTTTATAAAATCATTAGGATGGCTATAAGCAGAAAGACATACAATAACAAGTTTTTTTTTTAATTTTTATTTTTGCATGAAAGAACTGGGGTGTAGGCCAGAGGTGTGGGGATGAGAGGGTTCACCAGAGACAGAGTGGGGAGCAGAACAGGTGGATCTACTGAAATACACTGCTGAGGGGAGCAGCGGGTGAGAGAGGAGAGGTCTGCTGTGCAATGTGGGTCAGCTCCCTGGCCAGGGATCAAATTCAGGCCATCGCGGGTGATAGTGCTGAGACTTAACCCCTAGGCCATGAGGGAGGCCCCCCAATAACAAGTTTTGATGAAGATGTGGGGAAACTGGAACCCTCATACACTACTAGTGAGAATTTAAAATATTGCAGCCAGTTTGGAAAACAGTCTGGCAGTTCTTCAAAATGTTCACCAGTTATATGACCCAACTTCAATTCCAAGGAATATACTCAGGAGAATGGAAAACATGTCCATATAAAAACTTGTGTATGAATGTTCACAGCATTATTATTCATAACAGCCAAAAATCAAAACAACCCAAAAGTCCATTGGCTGATGAATAAACAAAATGTGGTATGTCTGTATAACATTATTTAGTCATAAAAAGCAATGAAGTACTGATATATGCTATAACATTGATAAACCCTGAAAACATTTATACTCAGGGAAAGAAGCCAGAGGCAAAAAACCTCATAATGTATGATTCCATTTATACACAAAGGCCAGGGCCTCCCCTGGTGGCGCAGCAGTTGAGCACTGGGCTGTGAAGCTGCCCACAGCCTCTGCAGTGCCAGTTTGATCCCTGGCCACCAGTGAGGGTCCCAAATGGCGTGACAGACCTCTCCTGCTACGCTGGCTGCTCCCCTCAGCAGTGTATTTCCAGTCTGCCTGTTCTGTTCCCTGCTCTGGCTCTGGTGAATTCTCTTACCCTCCCGTGCTTCTGACTGTACCCAGTGCTTGTATAAATAAATAAATAAATCTTAAAAAAAAAAAAAAAAGAGTACTAAAAAAAATATATAATAATTATACACAAAGGCCAGACTAGGCAAATCCATGGAGACAGACAGTAGACTGATGGTTGTCTAGGACTGAAGTTTTGAGGAAAAATGAGAATGACTGCTTATGGGTATAGAGTTTCATTTTGGAGTAATGAAATATTCTGTAATTAGATGACTATTACAGAATTCTGAATAAAGCCAACAAATTGTACACTTTAAAATGGTTAAATTTTATGTTATTGACTTGTGCCTCAACAAAGCTGCTGTTTAAGAAAAGACAGTGAATATATTTTAACATAGACATAGACACTTCTGTTGCCTTTTGTAGATGTTTGATTTTTTTTTTTTGACTCATCAGATTACCTGTCACTTTGTTTGCTGTACAGTGCCTATTTCTAAGAATTTTCTCCATCTGAGCTAAAAAACTAGAAATGCAAAATTATTACAAATAACACAGTGAATGCAATTTAATATTGCTCTCAGTACCTCAGGAGCAAACCATGTCTCTGAAACAGTTTATTTCTAGTTTCTAACATTCTGACTAAATAAATGCTGCATGAGTGTGCTGATACTACATATCCATTCCATGACCATTAGATCAATGAATGATGTCTCTGATATAAAGTGTTCTCCAAGTAGTATTATAGAAAAAAGGAGATAAAGATCCAGAAGGCTGGGCATCTCCAGTGGCGCAGCGGTTGAGTGCTGGGTTGCGAAGCTGCCCGCAGCCTCTGCAGCGCCAGTTCGATCCCCAGCTGCTCCCTGGCCGCCGGGGGAGGGTCCCACATGGCATGCAGACCTCTCCTGCCGCCTGCTGCTCCCCTCAGCAGTGTACTTCGTCAGTCTGCCTGTTCTGTTTCCCGCTCTGGCTCTGGTGAATTCCCTCACCCTCCCGCGCTTCCAATTGTGCCCAGTGCTTGTATAAATAAATAAATAAATAAATCTAATTTAAAAAAAAAAAAAAAAAAAAAAAAAAGATCCAGAAGGCTTAGGAGCTAGCAACGGCTCTGACATTAACTTGGTCACTGCAAAGTCCTCCCAACATTCTAGGCCTTGATTTCTCTATGTATGAACTAAAGAGCTGACAAGTTTCCTTCTGATTCTCTGTCTATGTCCTTTTTACATATAACAATGAAATATACGATCACTAAAAGTGCCTAAAGAGCAAAGTTAATAGCATACTTACGAGTGCGATCCCTGTTCCAGGCATGACAGGTGATTGGCTCTAGTAAAAACTGATGCAGAGACATTCCTCTTAGTGTTTTCAAAGAATGGAAAGCTGCAACGAGCAACAGAAAAAAAAAAAAAGCATTTAAAATGCAAGCAACCAATTTGTAAAATGTCTGGGGATGGAAAAGTTTGGGGATAAATAAAACACTAATCTCTCATTAAAAAGGAATACTGTTGGGCCTCCCTGGTGGCGCAGTGGTTGAGCGCTGGGTTGCGAAGCTGCCCGCAGCCTCTGTAGTGCCAATTCGATCCCCGGCTGCTCCCTGGCCACCAGAGGAGGACCCCACATGGTGCGCAGACCTCTCCTGCTGCCCGCTGCTCTCCTCAGCAGTGTACTTCGGTCTTTCTGCCTGCTCTGCTCCCCACTCTGGTGAATTCTCTCACCCTCCCGTGCTTCTGACTGTACCCAGTGCTTGTATAAACAAACAATATAAATAAATAAATAAATAAATAAATCTTTTTAAAAAATATTAAAAAAAATAAAAAGGAGTACTGTTATAAAGAAGTGGAAAGACATCATGCTCATGAATAAGGCTATTCTACTTAAAACAACAAATTCAACACAACCCCTATTGTGCTCCCAATGTCACTTTTCACAGAACAAGAACAATAAATTCTAAAATTTGTATGGAACCATAAAAGACCTTGACTAGCCAAAGCAACACTGAAAGAAAAAACAAAACACCCAAAATGGAGGTATGCTCCCTAGTTTCCAACTATACTACAAAACAATAGTAATCAAAAACAGCATGGCAAAGGAATTAATAATAAGCATAATGACCAATGGAATAGAATTCAGAGCCCTGAAATAAAACTATACATATATGAGCAACTAATTTATGACAAAGGAGTCAAGAGCATACAATGGAGAAAGTCTCTTTAATAAGAGTGCTGGGAAAACTGAGCAGTCACATGTAAAAGAATGAAATTAGAGAGCCTCCCTGGTGGCGCAAGGAGTTAAGACGCAGCACTATGAAACTACCTGCAGCCACTGCAGCATGAGTTTGATCCCCGGCCAGGGAGGTGACGCACATGGCACAGCAGACCTCTCCTGACTCACCCACTGCTCCCCTCAGCAGAGTATTTCAGTCAATTCTCTTGTTCTGATCCCCACTGTTTCTGGTGAATCTTCTCCCCCTAACCCCCTGCCACCTCTGGCCTGTACCTCTGTTTTTGTATGCATAAATAAATCTTAAAAAAAAAAAGAATGAAACTGGAACACTATCTTACAATATATAATTAAGTCAACTCAAAATGGATCAAAGATTGAATGTAAGATGTGAAACCATAAAATACATACACAAAAAGATAGGCAAAAAGTTCTCTGATGTGGGTCTTTGGGGATTCATCTCCAACAAGAAAAACAAAAGAGAAAATAAACAAATGGGACTACATCAAACCAAAAAGCTATGCACAGTCAAAGAAATCACAGATAAAACAGAGGCAGCCTGTGAATGAGAGAAGATATCTGTAAACCATATATTAGACAAGGGTTTCATAGTCAAAATATATAAACTTATGCAATTCAAAAACAAAAATTATAACTGTTTGAGATTAAACAGACATTTTACCAAAAAGACATAAAGATTGCCAAGAGACACATGAAAAGATGCTCTACAGACTTTAAATCATTAGAGAAATGCAAAGTAAAATCACAATGAAATTTCATCTCACACTGGTTAGAACGGCTATTATCTAGAAGTTAAGTAATAGATGTCGGTATGGATGTGAAAGAAAAGGAACATTTACTGTTGGTGGGAATGTAAACTAGTACAGCTATTATGGAAAATAGTATGGAGATTCCTTAAAAAATTAAAAATAGAGCTACTATATGATCCAGTGATCCCACTTCTGGGCATTTACCCAAAGAATAAGAAAACACTACCTTTATTTATGTACTGCTATGTTCACTGCCACACTGTTCACAATAGCCAAGATATGAAAAGAACCCAAGTGCCCAAATACAGTGGAATGGATAAAAACGATGTGGTAATATACATAATGCAATACTACTCAGATATTTAAAAAGAGAGAGAGAGATGAAATCTTGCCATTTGGGATGGATTTTTAGGGGTTTATGCAAAGTCAAACAAGTCAGAAAAAGAAAGACAAATACTGTACATGAGTTCAGTCATTTGTGGGATATAATAAAAACAAATCTTTAGATTTGTGGTGGTGGTTACCAGAAAGAAAAGGGGGTGGTGGGGAGGAAAGGACAGGTAGAGGGGTAAACTGGTTGTAGTGGATGGTGTAGTAAGAAAATGTAATCGTGGAACCTATACATATATCTTATAAACTAATGTTCCCTGAAAAAAAGATGAAAGTGGAAAAAAAGTCAATTATCAAACAATCAATTACATAGAATTAGCATTGTAACCACCAACGTGTAATTTATTCTGTCAAGAGTCATTAAAATATTCTGAAACCATGGGTCAAAGATTGTTTGAATATGAGATATTCAGTGACATCCCAGAGCTTAGTTACTAATTACAAGTGGAAAAGCCTGCCTTTAAAAATAGAAGAATGTGGCAGTCACCACCTTAACCAGGTCAACAAACTTAGCATCATAAATAGTGGAACAATCTAAACTAATGGGTCTCCTCATGGAAGGCAACATAAGCTCACATCATCACTTATGAACAGTGACTGCTTATTATCCAGACTACAACACTTTTCAGAAAACAAAACCCGGTAGGTAATACAGCCAACTTACCTCTGAACCTACCTATGAAATATTTATGCCAAACATATTTACTCTAAATCCAATCAAGATTCAGACATTGTTTCCAGTTTATAGGAAATAAAGGTAAATGAGATTAAATAATACAAAAGGAAAATAAAGCCAGAATGTGTGCTATTCTATCAAACAATTGGTCTTTACCATTTAAAAAAGGTAGGGTAGGTGAGGGGAGAACTATTTTAGATTAAAAAGAATTATGAACACCAAATTTAACAAAAGGTGATTGTAACCTATATATATATATATATATATTTTTTTTTTTATAGAGGCATGTTTTTATTTATTTATTTGTTTGTTTGTTTGTTTTGTTTATAGATGCACTGGGTACAGTAAGAAGCGCGGGAGGGTGAGAGAATTCACCAGAGCCAGAGCAGGGAGCAGAGCAGGCAGAAGGACTGAAGCACACTGCTGAGGGGAGCAGCGGGCGGCAGGAGAGGTCTGCGCGCCATGTGGGACCCTCCTCTGGTGGCCGGGGAGCAGCCGGGGATCGAACCGGCGCCGCAGAGGCCGCGGGCAGCTTCGCAACCCAGCGCTCAACCGCTGCGCCACCGGGGAGGCCCTTGTAACCTATATTTTTTAAAAAGCTAAGACGTTTTGTACAACAGGGAAAGTTTGAATTTGGATGATACATTATCTAACGATATGGATTTATTTTCATAGCTATTTATAGTAACGATATTGCCACTAGGTAGGAGAATGTTCTTGCTCTTTGATGACGTGTTTACGAGTGAAGTGTGATGATGGCTTCTATAACTCACTCAATTCTTTTTTTTTTTTTAAAGATGTATTTATTTATGCATACAAGAGCTAGGGTACAGGCCAGAGATGCAGGGGGTGAGAGGACTCACCAGAGACAGAATGGGGAACAGAACAGGCAGACTGACTGAAGTACACTGCTGAGGGGAGCAGCGGGCGTGACAGGAGAGGTCTGCTGCACCATGTGGGTTGCTCCCTGGCCGGCAGGGGATCGAACTGCTGCAGAGGCTGTGGATTGCTTCATATTGCGGTGCTTAACCCCTTGCACCACCAGGGAGGCCCCTATAAGCTTCATTTCTTCAGGACAAGTACAAATAAAGAGAGGAAATGCAGTAAAATGTTAACTGACCATCTACACAGAGTACACAGGTGTTTGCTATATTACTTTTAAATTTTTTTTTTAAGATTCTGTATTTTTATTTTATTTTTATTTTTATTTTTTAAAGATTTATTTATACAAGCACTGGGTACAGACAGAAGCGCGGGAGGGTGAGAGAATTCACCAGAGCCAGAGCAGGGAGCAGAGCAGGCAGAAAGACCGAAGTACACTGCTGACGGGAGCGGCGGGCAGCAGGAGAGGTCTGCGCGCCATGTGGGACCCTCCTCCGGTGGCCGGGGAGCAGCCGGGGATCGAACCAGCACTGCAGAAGCTGCTGGCAGCTTCGCAACCCAGCGCTCAACCGCTGCGCCACCGGGGAGGCCCCTACTTTTAAATTTTTTATTGCTTATCTTTTATTTTTCTATTCTTTTTTCTTTTTTTATTGTTTTTATTTATATAAGAGCTGGGGTACAAGCCAGAGTCGCGGGAGGGTGAGAGGATTCACCAGAGACAGAGCGGGGAGCAGAACAGGCAGACGGACCAAAAGCACTGCTGAGGGGAGCAGCGGGCAAGACAGGAGAGGTCTGCTCACCATGTGAGATTCTCCCTGGCCGGCCAGGAGTTGAACCGGTGCTGCGGACAGCTTCACAGCGCTGCGCTCAACCAGCTGCACCACCGGGGAGGCCTGCTTATCTTTTATTTTAAAGCACATTTTCTCTTTTGTGATTAGTAAGCAATCCATGGGATGATAATCTGAGACTGAGTGAATATCCTGTACCCTAACAATCCTTACACCCATGGCTTTAGACTCCTTAAATGAATGAATGAAAAGCAGGAAGCTGTGAAACATTATTAAATTAAAAACAAAATAAACTCTATTTCTTTGGAACCCAAATCTAGACCCACTGAAGTAGCAACCATTACCTGAAATTGGGGAAAATTTTTCTAAAAAGCAGCCAGCCCTACCCCTATTCTTATCACTGAAATTTCAATACACTAAGCACAAGTCAATTTAGGGTAGAGACAACTGTGATATAGGAATTCTTGATGCAAGTAGGAAAGTTGTGAACAATTACAGTTCAACAAAGAAATTAATCTCATTGGAAAGAAGAAATCAGTCTACTAACTGTTGAAAAGGAACACAAAGGTCAAAAAGAGATTAAGTGTACCCTAAACATCTGAGACCCTCCTGCAAGCACCCAAGGTGCCAAAAGGACAGAAGGCCAAGGAGAAGATGGTTCTGGTCATAGTGAATAAGCAGGAGGCCAAGAAGGTGGTAAATCCCATTAGAGAAAAGGCCCAAGAATTTTTGCATTGGACAGGGCATGCAGCCCAAAAGGGACCTCACTCACTCTGTCAAAAAGCCCCCCACATCAGGCTGGAGAGGCAAAGGGCAATTTTCTATAAGCAGCTGAAAGTGTCTCCTGTCATCAAACAATTCACCCAGGTGCTGGACCACCAAACAGCTACTCAACAGCTTAAGCTGGCCCCCAAATACAGACCAGACATCAAGCAAGAGTAGCAGCAGAGCTTGTTGACCCGGGCTGAGAAGAAAGCTGCTAGCAAAGGGGATGTCTCTACTAAGAGACCACCTGTCCTTCAAGGAGGGGTTAATGCTGTCACCACCCTGGTGGAAAACAAGAAGACTCAGCTGGTGGTAATGCACATGATAGGGACTCCATCAAGCCAGTCATCTTCCTGCCTGCCCTGTGTGGGAAAATGGGGGTTCCCCACTGCATTATCAAGGTGAGGGCAGGCTGGGGAGCCTAGTCTACAGGAAGACTTATACCATCATTGTTTTCACACAGGTTAATTTGGAAGACAAAGGAACCTTGGCTAAGCTGATGGAAGCTATCTGGATCAATTACAATGACAGATACTAAGAGATCTGTCATCATTGGGGAGGATCCCAAATCTGTAGCTTGCATCACCAAGCTGGAGAATGCAAAGGCTAAAGAACTTGCCACTAAACTGGGTTGAGTGTATGCTGTTGTGTCTTCTGTACATGAAAATAATAAACATCCTCCTAAAAAAAAAAAAAAACCTGACATTTTGAACTGGCAGAGAAATGTGTTTCACATTCTAGTTTAAGAGTGAAGTCATTTAGGCTATTTTTTTTTCTCTTCACTTGCTCTAGAAAACAAATTCCAACTCACAAATAAGGGAAAAGCCTCTAATTGGAAATTAAATTTTTTTAATGAATTCAAATGAGACTGCTTAATTTTTTTTTTTTAAAGTAAACTTCCAGGGCCTCCCTTGTGGCACAGGGGTTAAAGACACAGTGCTATCAAGCTACGGGGAGCCACAGCAACATGAGTTTGATCCCCAGCCAGGGAGCTGACCCACATGGCACAACAGACCTCTCCTGGCTCACCCGCTGCTCCCCTCAGCAGTGTATTTCAGTAGATTTGTCTGTTCTGTTCCCCACTCTGTCTCTGGTGAATCCTCTTACCTCCCACACCTCTGGCCCACACCACAGTTCTTATATGCATAAATAAATAAATCTTTAAAAAAAAAAGTAAACTTCCAGATGATATTGCTATATAAATCTCTTATCTCTGGTATCAGATGCTTATCCATCATAACAGGTTTTACTCATGGTTACTCAAAAAAACATGCTGTCACAAATATCTCCTTAATTAAAGGCAATTTAGTTCAAATGCTACATTTTATAGGCTCATTTGTTAAACAAATTTGGACTGCAAATTAATAATTTAATGTGAATATGTACATGAATAAAAGCTCATATTTCATGTACAGTTAATAAGGAACAGCTGCAGACAGGCTTTCGCATTCTTCAACTCAGTTTTATAAGCAAAGTAGCAAAGTCTTCAAAAGAGACAAATATTCACACATTGGCATAAATACTTCTAAAATTGCATTTATAATTTTGTTATATCATTCAGTTTCCATATTTGGACACACATTCCCATCTGTACTTCTTTTATTATCATGTGGCTACTTTAAGTCTTTAGGTGAAGACATTCATGTCTGCCAAAATTTATAATGCACTTGCAAACACAACTTGTATTCACCAGAGTAAGAGTGTGAATTTGCACCAAGAAAAAGATACCTTTTGTCAAAAAAGGTGGTGATATCAAAGTTAACAAGTTTCTACTGATGCTCTATTATTGTTATTCACTGCAATGAGTGAGATGATGATTTACAGTATATTGCGATTCCAGAGACTCCCTTCACCGGCACCTCCTTTCTTTCCCTATCACTGAGTAGAGTCATTCTGAGGTGTGTTAGCCAAGGGGACCTGAGTTTGAATCATGGCTTTGACAAGTCACTCAATATCTCTAAATCTCATTTTACTCATCTATAAAATGAATATATACCACTGACATCCCAAGGCTGTTGGTAGAAGGATGAAATGAGATTAAATGTGAAATTCTGGACCAAAATAGATGCTCAATAAGTTAGTTCCCTTTTTCCCTTGATCCAAAGTTTTTGAATCATTCCTAGAAATATTCCCCAGTTATAGCCTGTGAACTTGGAAACGTCTACATATTCTTTAAATTCTTGGCCCTGGAGCTTGAAAGTATTTACACAAGTGGGAATTTCAACTTCCTGTTTAGGGTCAGTTTTCAAGACTGTGATTCATCCAGCTTCTAATTGTTCTCATTACCCAGCCCAGCAATATCAGGTATTCCAACAAGTTCACCACACCCTCTCCAGGTTTCAATACAAGGCACCAGCCTCATCAGACCATTTAAAACTTCTACCCACAAAATTTGTTTCAGCATAGTTATACTAACTACATCAAAATACTGCTATTCTCCTTCCAAGCAGGGGTTTGGACTTTCCAAGAGGCTCCCCTCCTTTAGTTGTGATAAATAGATAAATGAACATTGGAACATCTCAGAATACTCTGATAGGAAGCAGCCACGGTCACACCCACTCCCAGACAGGGCAAACACACCCTACTGACTGATATTCTTTTTTCAGATACCTGAAAAACCCGGGCCCAGTGAAACCAGAAGGTTGGATAAAATTGATAAAAGGTAGAACCAGGATAATTTAGCTGATTTAGAGAACACGTTGACATTCCCAAGCCACAGTATGAGAACAGATGGCTTTAAAAGCACAGATTCTAAACTACATTTATTAAGCGCCTACCTACCATGTTCCCAGCAGTACACAGAGTACGGGGTTGGGGCCCGAAACAAATCTGATACTTTTTCGGGTCCTCCAGTTTGGGGACGGGGGTTTAGAAGAGGAAGACGCATACACACAGAAAACCCCGAAGCAGCAATAACAGCTAACATCTGACCACCTAGTCTGGGTCAGGAACTATTCTAAGTAATTTACAGAACTGAACTCACTAAAAGAATGTTCTCACTGCAGACAGGACTCCGAGAAGCAATCTTCCCTGGGTCACTGAACGAGGTGGTGGTTAGAACGAGGGTTAGAATTTCGACAATCCGACTGGAGGGTTGGGAGGTGAAAGGCACTACGGAAAATCGAGGAGGAGTGAAGAGGAGCAAATGTGACTTCGGGCGGCACTGGAAGCCAGGATTCCTGAAAACACTCGGGGGAAGATTTCGAGTTATGGAGGGTCCCTCGATAGCTGAAGAAATGAGGGTTGCCCCGGCCGGAGCCAACATTCCAGGGCGCCTACGGGGAGCAGGGACCTACTTAGATGCTAAAGAAAGAAATGAGCGGTCCCTGGCGACGCCCGACTAGGGGGAGACACCATTTGCCAGTTTTACAGCCTGGGATAAAAGCCCACAAAAGAGGGGCAAAGTGGGCCATGGAAGCACAGGAGAAGGAGCCGTTAATTCTGATACTGGAGGACGCCTGAAGCTCAAAAATCAAGGCAGCAGGGACCTGCGAGCTTTGGCGAGACCCGGGGAGAACTCGGATCCCCGCCCCCTCCCGAGGCCGACGGGGAGCCTCGGCCCACCCCGAAGCCTCCGCGCCCTGCGGCCTAAGCCCCCGCCTCACCGACCCCACAGGTTCAAGTCCGGTGCGAGACCCAGACAGAGGAGGCCGGCGGGGTCAGACGCTCGCCTCAGCGGCCCCTTACCTGGGGTGGGGGAAGTCCGGACCGGGTCGGAGCGGAAAATTCGCGGACTCTGGTCAGTCGACGCGAACAGGCTCCGACGGGCGCGGGCGGAGGACTGAGGCCCAGAGGGAGCGGCTGACAGATCCCGGAAATGGACACGGCGCCTGCGCAGCGCAGCGCGGTCGCGTGCGGTCCGCGCAGGCGCAGGGCTCTGGCGCGCCGCTGCGCCCGGGGCACCTGTGGCCCAGTTAGGGTTCGCGTGGCGGGCGGCCGCGGCTGCCCCTCTAAACGCCGCGCGTCTGAAGTCGCGGCCTCTCGGAAAAGGCGTCTTAAAACGGCTAGAAAGTGATGAAGCAGCGGGGATGTTTTGCTCTTTTCCTTGAAAACTTATCTAATAACTCTCGGGCGGAGGTGTGGAGCCTGGGCAGCTTCACAGGTGTTTGTCAGGAGATGAATTGTTGAGAGTTGGGGGGTTTCCAACCACTTGGACTCAACGAACGACCAAGTTTTCGTATCGGGGTACCCCCGTCAGAGCCATTCTGCCTTTGTGGGAAAACTCTGAGGTCCTTTCGTGAGAAACGCCTTGACCCTTCTTGGGTCGGAACCTCTTCTTCTTCTTCTTTTTTTAATTAATGTACAAACTTTTTTTTTTTTTTAAGATTTATTTGTTTATGCATACAAGAGCTGGGGTACAGGCCAGAGATGTGTGAGGTGAGAGGATTCACAGAGCCAGAGTGGGGAACAGAACAGGCAGACTGACTGAAAGACACTGCTGAGGGGAGCAGCAGGCGAGACAGGAGAGGTCTGCCGCGCCACATGCGTTACTCCCTGGCCGGCAGGGGATCGAACTCGTGCTGCAGAGGCTGCGGATTGCTTCATAGTGCGGTGCTTAACCCCTTGTGCCACCAGGGAGGCCCGGAACCTCTTCTTCCCTGCTCCCAAGATGACGCCACAGGACTGAGGTGTTGGGGGAACTCCTCAGCAACTTCCCCCAAAATACGAGGAGATTGTGCTTGCTGTACAGATGCCGCTTCCACGAAATGCTCTGAACCCCCATTTCCAGCTAGACTTGTGCTGAGAACTCATAGGAAGGTTGGAGCCATACTTCTCTGAGATGTCACTTGCAGGTATTTTACAAGTTTGACCCCAAGGCTTGGTTGTCAGATGTTCACAGAAGTACACCTGTCAGATTCCCGATCTCAGAGACCCATGTTCCTCAGGTTAGTTAATGCTGCAGTTCACCGGGTGCAAATGCACTGGAAGTAATTGGTTTCAATCTGTCCCATGGCCACAAAGTCTTTGGTCATAGGGAGATGGAGGACAGATCGAGAGAGCAAAAATAACCTTTTGAAATTAATTACCTTCTCTTGGAGACGGCAAATGAAGCATACAGCACTTCATGGAAACGGGTGCCTCCAGTGTCTGCAGGTGTTATGAACCAATCCCAAGTTGGTAACCGCGGTCAAGATTCTATTACAGAGCAATGGGGTCACCCATGTGCATAGATCAAATTATGACAGCAGGTTTTGAGAAGAGAAATCAGCTTTATTTCAAAGTAATTGCAAGGAGACAGGCTAAGCTCAAATCTGCCTCTTAGGTTAAAATAGACAATGAGGTTGTATAGATTTGGGGGACCAGGGTTGAGAAGGAAGGAGTTAAATCTTACTGACCAAAAAGCAGATTGGGGCAAAGAAATATGGACGGGGCTGAAGTTCATTGGCTAGTTATAGAGCAGTTCATACATTGGAAAGTATGAAGAGGCTTTTCCTCAGATAGGTGGACTTTTGGATTTCTGCCAGCAGGTAGCCTACCCCTTCTCTATTTGCAGTGCTGTTGCTCTTGCCAACCTTGGAGCTCTGTGCCCAATTAGTTGATAAACCTGGAGGTTCTGCTGTGTCTGCAGAAGCAAGTCTCAAGGAAAAGTTTGGACAAGTTTTTTTTTTTCCCTCTCCTACTCTTAGGGGTGAGGCCACTTGAACCATTTAGCCTCCATTTCAATTCCAAGAGTTTTATAGAGATCCCACCTCTTTACAAAGGACAGTTCTTTCTTGGAAGAAGTGTGTAATCTTTTTTTTTTTTTTTTAAAGATTTATTTATTTATTTGTACAAGCACTGGGTACAGTCAGAAGCGCGGGAGGGTGAGAAAATTCACCAGAGCCAGAGCGGGGAGCAGAGCAGGCAGAAGGACCGAAGTACACTGCTGAGGGGAGTAGCGGGCGGCAGGAGAGGTCTGCACGCCATGTGGGACCCTCCTCCAGTGGCCAGGAGCAGCTGGGGATTGAACCAGCGCTGCAGAGGCTGAGGGCAGCTTCGCAACCCAGCGCTCAACCGCTGCGCCACCAGGGAGGTCCGGAAGTGTGTAATCTTGGTAGAGGAGATTAACACATAAGAATACCAGACTCTGTAGGTAAATGACAAGAAAGGAAAGAAATCAGCCTCAGAAAAGTAGCGGTAAATAGTAATTATTGTTATAAATATTATTATAAATATTAATATTAATATCTGTTCTCTTTTATGTTAGAATCTTGCATTTTAGCCTAAGTAGAGCTTATCATTTGATAAATTTCATTTCCTATTTTATGAGTCATTCCAGATGATAGACTCTTAGCTCCAAAGGGATTAAGTGAAATTGTTTTATTCTGTAACAGAAAACAGGACCAACCTCAAGACTTGAGCGTTTCGATACAAGTTAATGGCAGGGCTGGCCTCCTGATGACAGTCCAGAACATTTTCCATTATACCATGATGCCCTGGCATAAGCTATTGAAAGTCCAAGGAGGGTGAGTGATTTTTTTTTTTTAGATATTTATTTATTTATTTGTTTGTTTGTTTACTTATTTATACAAGAACCAGGGCACAGGCCAATGCACGGGAAGGTGAGAGGATTCACCAGATACAGAGCGGGGAAAAGAAGAGGCAGATGGACAAAATACACTGGTGAGGGGAGTAGCGGGCGAGACATGAGAGGTCTGCTGCACCATGTGGGACCCTCGCGGGCAGGCCAGGATCAAACCCACACTGCAGAGGCTATGGACAGCCTCACAGCGCTGCGCTCAACCACCTGCGCCACCAGGGGAGGCCCAGGGTGAGTGATTTTTTGTGATTGTTTTTTAACTTGTCTAATGACAATGATCTAGTATCCAAAATGAAAGCTCTGCTTTTTGAAAAATTACCAGGGAAAAATGGTACTTTAAAATGGGAAAAGGAAAAAAGAGAGCATTTGGACAGTGCCATGGGGTGATTGCTTATTTATTGTCAATTGGAATTGGAATAGGATTGAGTTGGAATTTGGTCAAACTTAAAGCCAGCAAATATTTAATGAGAACTCACCAAGTGCCAAGTATTGTGTTAAACATTTTGTGCAGTGTACTGGAGCGTGGGGTAAGATTCCCCTCCCCTCTCCTCATGGACCAGTTTACAAATTATTTTATTTTCTCAAATTTTATTAATATGCCAATTGTTGACATAGCTATAATTTTTGGGAGTACAACTTCATACCTCCATACGTACACATGCGTCATTCACCCTCTACCAAAGATCCAGTGCCAATCCCCTATCAATTTGTCTCCTCTTCTCCAAACAGAAGTCTAAGATTTTTGCTGCTGTGTTTTGCCATTTTCACAATTAATTTTAAGTAGAAGGAAATGCACGGTGCCTTGAACCTGGAAGTTAATGTTTGTGGAATGAAATATGAATGAATGAAAGAAAATGGAATTTCAAAGGGTGCAGAGATTCCCACCAGTTGAGGTGTGGCTTTTATAGACACATCAGGAACATTACCAATCGTATGTTGGAAAGATTACATGTTTGCAGAAACCTGAGGATTCCCTCCTCAGGAGAGCTTTGATTTAGAATCTGGAATGTAGGTTTGGAGAGTTGGAAACTTGATTCTTGCTTTTGTTCCACCAACAGTGAATACATACTGTCAATTCGCCTCTATTTCTGTCTATTTTTAGAAGTTATTTATTTATTTATTTATTTATTTTTGTGTAGAAGAACTGTGGTATAGGTCAGAGGTGTGGATGAGCAGATTCACCAGAGACAGATTGGGGAGCTGAACAGGCGGATCTACTGAAATACACTGCTGAGGGGAGCAGTGGGCGAGACAGGAGAGGTCTGCTGTGTCTTGTGGGTTAAATCTGTGGCCGGGGATTGAACTCAGGCTGTCACGGAGGGCCATCATGGTGGTAGCACTGAGACTTAACCCCAAGCACCAGGAAGGCCCCTATTTCTGTCTTTTGCGTGGGCTAATACATGCCACCTACTCACCACAAAGACTGTTGGAAATATTGAGTTAATGCCTATAAAAGCTGTAAGTAACCAAAAGGATGAACAAAAGTGCTTATTCAGGTAACACCACTGTAAGAGGAACAGTGAGGGATAATATCTGAGCCAGTGGATAGGGTTTATAATTAACTAGATAGAAGGTAGAACTTTCCAGATTCCACCCCCTGATAGGGTGCTGATGGGAAATAGGGGTGAAGCTGGGACATTTGGGCAGTTAAGCTGCTGATGCTTTGGCAATTAGACTGCTAGTAGAGAGGAGTTTCTGTGGAGAAACCACCACCTTGCCAGGTATGGCTTTCACTTGGATCTCAGTCTCTGCTCAGTGGCTGCTATCTGGGCTACTACAGATGGCATTTGGCCTCATGCCAGCCTATAAATTTTCTCTTTTTTCTTTTGCTCTGCCTTTTCCCACTCCCCCGTGAATAGAACACATTGTTGTTTCTCATCATGTGTCTGCTGTGTTCTGTGTTCTTAAGTGTGCAGATGAGAACCCCATCAACCAAGTCAACCTGGTTCCTCAGGGTTTGCTCTGTTTCACTACTAATTTTTTTTAAAGATTTGTTCATTTATTTTTTTTATTTTATTTATTTTTTTTTAAGAGGCATGTATTTTTATTTATTTGTTTGTTTGTTTATTTATACAAGCACTGGGTACAGTCAGAAGCACGGGAGGGTGAGAGAATTCACCAGAGCCAGAGCGGGGAGCAGAGCAGGCAGAAGGACCGAAGTACACTGCTGGGGGGAGCAGCGGGCGGCAGGAGAGGTCTGCGCGCCATGCGGGACCCTCCTCCGGTGGCCGGGGAGCAGCCGGGGATCGAACCGGCGCTGCAGAGGCCGCGGGCAGCTTCGCAACCCAGTGCTCAACCGCTGCGCCACAGGGAGGCCCGATTTGTTTATTTATTAATACAAGCACTGGGTACGATCAGAAGCGTGGGAGGGTGAGAGAATTCACCAGAGCCAGACCATGTGGGACCCTCGCCCGGCGGCCGGGGATTGAACCGGCGCTGCAGAGGCTGCGGGCAGCTTCGCAACCCAGCGCTCAACCGCTGCACCACCGGGGAGGCCCTGTTTCACTACTAATCTTTATATTTTAGATAGTGCCCTAATTCTGGGTATGATCCCAAGAGGGAGAATTTTCTTAGACAGGATCTTATACAATTCATTGCAGAGGGACTGAACAATGTTAGCAGACTTTTCTAGTTTGGTCAACTAGCTCATTTCCATAGTATGAGGATGGGACAGGTTTATGGGGTATCTAGGGAGATAAGGTAGTCTAAGGTGGTATGTAAATATGTAAATATCATACTTACAATACAAGCATATGAACATATTTATGAATACAAGGTATTGTCCCAATTTGATAAGTGAAATCTGTAGCCCACTAACCTGTAAATCATTTAAGGGCTAGCACCACTTCTTACACATTTTTTCCTAACATATTTTCCCATGTTATGCATTCCTAGATTATTTTAATAAAAAGATAACATGATGGAGTGCTTAAAAGAGTTCCTTGACTTTGGAAATAGAATTAAGTTCAAATTCTGGCTCTGCAACTTCGAGCAAGTCAATCAACTTCTCAAAGTTTATCTTAAAATGAGGATAATAGTTCCCACCTCTTCTGGTTGTTCTAAAGATTAAAATAGACTGAAGTGCTTGACGTTTCTTGGTACTTTGAAAGTATTCGTTCGGTTACTAAGAAAACGGTGTTAATATCTCCCCAACGTTTGTGGATTTGCCTATTTCTACTCGGATTTTGTCATTTTTTTCTTTCTGTGTTTTGAGGCTGTATTAGAGATGCCTGTGTTATAGAACTACATTTTCTGATGAACTGAATATTTCATTTAAAATGTTCCTTTCTAATAGTGCTTTTTGGTTTAATGTTTTATATCACTAACATATTTTTACATTGTTTCCTTGCTCTATAGTGCATATTTGCTCCAGGTTAGAAGGAGCAAAATTCTTATCCAAAATAGTGTGTACTATTGTGTATGGCTTGCAAATGGTACCACTGTGGTATTCATTAAGAATTAAATAATTTGGTAATTAGTGCTTAAATTTTTTATATTAGGTGGAAATGTTTGGGGGATTTTTAAAAAGATTTATTTATTTATACAAGAACTGGGGTGTGAGCCAGAGGTGCATGGAGTGAGAGGATTCACCAGAGAGAGTGGGGAGCAGAACAGGCAGATCTACTGAAATACACTGCTGAGGGGAGCAGCGGGTGAGACAGGAGAGGTCTGCTGCACCATGTGGGTTGTTCCCTGGCTGGCCGGGATTGAACTCATGCTGCAGAGGCTGCGGATTGCTTCATAGTGCTGTGCTTAATCTCTTGCGTCACCAGGGAGGCCGAGGGGATTGTTTTTATAGGTGTTTAAGAGGCTTTTAATAAATTTAGAGAAATTATTTGGGCTTCTTGGATAGGCGGTAAATACCATTTGCTAACCCTGGGAGGGACAGTATCTTCTTAGAGATGTCAGATCGTCAAGAATCCAGAAAATAAGAAAAATTGGTAGTATGTTTAAGAAAACAGTTTATCAGTGATGCATATTTAGCAGCCTTGAAAGCTAGCCAAGAACATTTAGCAAAACCATTCAAATTGTCTTTATTCCATTTACTCTGTAGAACATGGTACCAGTGCCCCGCTTCAGTTATCATGGATGCCAATTAATGTTACTATTTTCCAAGGTCATAGTTTATATCCTCTTAGACCTTTAAGCCACTCTGAAATTACATGTCCTTAGGTAAAAAGAGGATATGTTGCTAAGTGAAGTCTTATAAATACTAAGCCAGAAACTTCATCTCATGCTACAAAGAATTTGTAGCTCTGACATTAGCTGAACAATCTTGAGCAAGTCAATCAGCCTGTCTACTTCTGGACATACTCCTACCGCTTGGCAAAGTGAGGAGCCACTTGGAATTCTCTTGAGTGTGGAGAGTCCACAGGAAACAATGATAGGGTCTTTTTTTTTTTTTTTTAAAGATTTATTTATTTATTTATACAAGCATTGGGTACAGTCAGAAGCGCGGGAGGGTGAGAGGATTCTCCAGAGCCAGAGCGGGGAGCAGAGCAGGCAGAAGGACCGAAGTACACTGCTGAGGGGAGCAGCGGGCGGCAGGAGAGGTCTGCACGCCATGTGGGACCCTCCTCTGGTGGCCGGGGAGCAGCTGGGAATCGAACCGGCGCTGCAGAGGCTGCGGGCAGCTTCGCAACCCAGTGCTCAACCGCTGCGCCACCGGGGAGGCCCACAATGATAGGGTCTTAAAGCCTCATGGGATACGCCTTAAATTTCTCCAGCAAGAGGCCTTCTGGGTCAGCAACTATCCTGACAGGCCCTGTAGAACTTCCCTTGGAAAGTCAAGTGTTGAAGTCCTACAGGATGCTAGAAAAAAACTTGATAAGATCTAAGTATCATGAATAATTTGCTCTGTGCCAAATTATCTTGTTTAAACTTCACATTCCTGTGAGGCACATGCTGTTATATTCCTCATTTAACAGTTGAGAAAGCAGGAGGGCAGATCGGTCAGGTTGCCCAAGATCACACTGCTGAGACAGTGGAAGCCATATCTGTCTGACTTCCATATTTAAGAACTAGACTGACTTTATGTAGTTACAGGGTTGAAGACTAGAGTAAAATCAGGCCAACAATAGGGATATATAGTCTGGTTCCATGTTAGGTGGCACTTTTTGACCATGATTATCATGGTCAAACTGCAGTGGGCTGTTTTTTTCACTAGAAGTTTTCAGGTACTTGTTGTATTACCACTTTTCAGGGATGTTATGGGAGGAGAACGGCCAGCTAGTTAGACTAGGCACCCTCTGATTGTCCCTTTAAGCCCTAAAATTTGAATATAATTCTAAGATTCTAAGATTCTGTGACTTAATGTCTCCCAGGAATTCATACACAGCAGTTGGAGACCCCACCGCCAGAGGTCAGTGTCTTCACATTGGTTCATTTGTACAGAAAGAACCAAGCGTGGTTCCCTCCGCAGCTGCCCAGAGAGCACGTTTGTAACCATCACAAGGGTGATATGACCCTGTGTGTAGATGGAGAAGGATCCACCAACGGAATATTAGTACCCCTCCCTACTCCAGTCCAAACAGTGATTTCTGTCTGCTAATGGATACAAGAAGGTCAGAGTGCTGAAAGTCAAAGGAAGACACCATTTCCAGAGCACTGGGAAAGGTTGTGTTCTGAGGGCTGCACTGGCGAGGAGCCCTAATGGCACTGCCCCTGCTGCCCCTACACTCTGAAAACTAGATAAGTGAGGAGCGAAACAGGGTAGAGGAGTGTTAGAAAGTGACAACAGAAACCTGCCACACCAGATAAGGATCCCAGGAATATTTGACCTGGAGAAAAAACTTGGAGGGGCCATGAGAACTGTCTTCCATAAGGACTCGGGATATCAAAACCAGGATCAGCAAGTGAACATCACCAAGGGACAGGTCACAGCTTGATTTAAGAAGAACTTTCTGGTAGCATCAGGAATGACTACCTTGGGAGGCAACTCATTCTCCACCATTTATTCACACTACACATGCCCACTTCAGGCCTGGCATTTCTAGTTATAGTCCTTTTTATATGATAGAGCAGTGAATAAAACACATAAGATCACCCACTTCAAAGACCTGACCCCGCCTGTGCCTGTGTCTGCACATCCTGAGTTGCTGAGGTGGAGCACACAGAGGCCACATGGGATGTTGGCTTCTTAACATCCCTTCAAGGGGTCCCCTAACTTTCTCAGCTGTGTGAAACCTAGTTTGTCGTCACATCTCTGATACACTCTCAAAATTTGCAGAGGATCTCCCCAAGACTACCTTGCTTTCATGGTTTCCAGTAGAAACAAGGTTATATGTTAGGATATAGGGACACAGCAAACTACAACCACAACTGTAGTTGTAAAATTTTTCTTTGCATTCAGAAGTCTTAGTAAAGTAAAATTTCTTCACTGAGAAACAATCTCCAGTCAGTTTATTTTTCATATTTCTTTTATTTAAGCTTCATTGGGACAAGACATTAAAATTGTTCACATGAGTTACTTTCAGAGAACAACCAGGGCACACAGACATTACATATTCTGTCTTTGACTTGAATATGTAGGATCTTAACTGAAAGCAGAGCCACTGTCACTGTTACCCAAATGCTTACCCAGCTTGATGCAGCCATGCTAATTTTAACTCCTCTGATCATTGGATATTTACCTTCCAAACCCCTCTTCCCCATAGTTATCTTAATTCTTCAACACTTTTCTTTTTCTGGCATGCACTTTCCTTTGCATAAGCAAACATTTTCAAGATAGACACAGTTTTCTCTTTCATATAGTCTTCCTCTTAGTGATCTGCTGTTGAGAAATGTATCACCCTGAAAGAAAAGCGAGAATATGAAAAATCCCTGTGGGCCAGAACTAAGAGTTCTGATATCTTTGCCCCCTTCTTGCTAGAAAGACAGTGCTCTAAGGTATTTGGGCTGCTTCTGAACAGGCTTTCTTCCTTATAATACCACTGGGTCATACCTAACTTGTTCTGTGTGAGTTTGTGAGGGTTTAGAGATACCTTCTTTAGACTCAGTGTGCTAAGTGTCTTAATTCTCTATTTCTTAAATAATGGTAAATCCAGGAAGTTAAGGAAGTCAGGGACTTTCTGCCTTGGGGGTGGGGGTCAAGCTACAGAGGGTTTTTGGAGAGCATTGTGGAGGCATCATCTAAGTCTCAGCTGTTAGTGTACACTTGTGCTGGCATCAGTGGCACACAATGGCCTTTATGGCTTCTCATTATCTGTCCCTGGACATAGTGACTGTTTCTAGAACATTCTCTACTGCTCTGGGACCATGAGGAATGCTCATGTTACCTCTCATCGGCTCAGCCCGGTCAGGCTGCTCAGTCATGATCCAGAGCCCCTACCAGGTGGGAGCTACTTTATAAGGTTTCTTCTTACTTGGGCTTCACCTGCCAGGTGAGGTGCACATACCTCTGCTCTTAACCCCTGGTCATACTTGGGAGTTTTTTCATGTTCACCAGGAGCTGGTGGGGGACTGGCAGGAAGCAGGGCCCATTACAGTTGGCAGGGACCCTCAGCTTTGCCTGATCATCATGCTCCTATTTTTCTTCCTCTTCTAGTCTAGGCAACCTCCAGCTGCTTCAGCTATTCCTCCTCAATCTTTTTTTTTTTTTAAAGATTTATTTATGCATACAAGAACTGGGGTACAGGCCAGAGATGTGGGGGGTGAGAGGATTCACCAGAGGTAGAGGAGGGAACAGAACAGGCTGATATACTGAAATACACTGCTGAAGGGAGCAGCGAGCAAGACAGGAGAGATCTGCTGTACCATGTGGGTCACCTCCTTGGCTTGGGATCAAACTTGTGCTGCAGTGGCTGCAGATTGCTTCATAGTACTGCGTCTTATCAGGGAGGTCCCCTTCCTCAATCTTTAACTCATGTGTTTACTTTATGATCAAGTCCATCGATACTTATGCTTTTGAGATTAAGAAAGCAGAATCGGGCCTCTCTGGTGGCGCAAGGGATTAAGACACAACCTGTGAAGCTGTCCGCAGCCTCTGCAGCGTGGGTTCGATCCTTGGCCAGCCATGGAGCAACCTACATGGCGCAGCAGACCTCTCCTGACTCACCTGCTGCTCCCCTAAGCAGTGTGCTTCGGTTGATCTGCCTGTTCTGTTCCCTCCTCTACCTCTGGTGAATCCTCTCACCCCGCCACACCGCTAGCCTACACCCCAGCTCTTGTATGCATAAAATAAAAAAAAGACTTTAAAAAAAAAGAAAGCAGAATCCTCACACCTCAGACATTTGACTCTCAAGATCATCTGCTTTAAGCAGTTTCCCTGGGAAGGACTTGGAGGACCTTGAGCAGGTATGAGGACAGTCAGGACCCTCTGCCTCTATCCTCCATTGTAGTGATCCTATATTAGCCACCCTAGGACTTTTACAACCCAGGGGAGAAAACAGGCCATAGCAATCCAGATCAAGGAAACCCTGTATTGACTGAGATTTTGTTTCTGTTGCTCAGGGATCCCAAAAGAGTTTCTTCAAAATTAAAAAAAAATTGACATAGAGTTTGTGGTTAGACATGTGTGTCTATCACCAAAACAAATAATGCAGTTAAACCAATTAAAATACAGCCAAATGATCTTAAACATAAGATAGTCAACACAATGAAGTTCCAGTCCAAGACTCCTATATTTAAGAAACATGCATGTATATTGTTAACATATGATAATGTGAGGCTCTCTACATAAAATCTGTTGAGCCTTTATTTGTGCTGGCTACTCTGCTGAGTAAACATTTTACACATTTCATCTTATTTCATTGTCACTGCAATCCCACAAGGAAGGCTGTATTATTTGCACATTTTACAGATGAAATTTATAGAAACTGTACAGATAAGTCACAAAAAGGTTAAGTAACTCATCTTAGAAGTTAGATCCCTACGTTAGAAGTTAGATTGCTGAGTGCCCAAGTGCTCCCACAAAGTGCTCCCCAGTCTACCAATATTTCCTGAGCACCTACTATGTGCCTGGGGTTTACATAACACCGAATACACATTTGCCTTGATCCCTATATCCCCTCTCCCCTCCCCGCCTGCACTCTCATCCTCAGACTCACCCCGTTGGGTCTTGTTCTCCTTCTTCACTGACTTGAGATGCTCCAGGGACTCCTCATAGGTGGTCTTGATTTTGAAGCTCTCAGTCATGTACATGCGGCATTCCTGCGAGCTGTCCGCCCCCACCTGCAGCTCCTCACACTTCTGCTTCCACTGGGCCGGTATCTGTCAAAAACTGGCTGCTTCTTGTCCAAGGCAGCAGCTGCAGCAATGGCCTATGGCAAGGTGGGGATGGACTCCTGACTTTCCTACCTCTTCCCCCTCCTCCTGCCCCCTCACCAGTAACTGGTGACCACAGACTTCTTGGGAATTGGGATATAATTCAACATTTATGGCACAAATGCAGAACAGGGAATTGGGAAAGGGTTACGTTCCAGTACTAAAATGTCTACTACTGGATGTGTGACCTTTCTTCCCAGGCTAGAATTTTCTCAGTTGAGAACTGAGGGATCTGGCCACATTGGCCTTCCCAGATTTATGACATCCAGCCTAATCCCCATAATGTGCCTCTCTATGATATACACTATATGTTGTTGTCTAACACAGAGATGAGCTTGGCATTATTTTTCTTCTAATTCATAATTTTTCTTCTAATTCTGTTTTTCTTCTTATTTCTTCTAATTCAAAGATGATTATTTTTAGACATTTTTCATTGATCTTTCATTTTTTTCATAATTCCCTGGCAACTGTGTATTCGATGTTATGTAAACATTAGATTTTTTTAAATATTAGATTTAAATTTAAAAAAAAATTAGCTCTTTAAAATATTAGATTTTTAATTAATTTATGGAGAACAAAACTTCAGGGTCTTAAGGAGTTTTTTTTTCTGAAGCCACTCATAGATTTGACATGACTAGGTGCCCCTCACAGCCACCATGAAGCTTCTGTCCTCTGGAGAGCAGGGAGGTATGTGCTAGCACGTACAAACACACATTCAAGCAGGAGTCTGTGTCCAGTCGGCCTGAATGTGAAGGCTGCTCTCCACTCACCAGGGCCCCCTGCTTCTGCCTGCTAGCCCCACACATGTGATCAGCTTCTGTGGGCCCAGGGACTCGGTAGACAAGCAGCCTTTGAGCATCAGTCCCCCTAACCTTCTTCAAGTTGATGGTGAGATCCTTCACTATAGCTTGGAATCTCTGTTTATTTTTTTCGAGGGTGGCAGCCCAGGCCTGGGCAGCTTCAGCTGCCTCTTCTCCTTCCTGAAGCCTGGCAGCCAGTTTCCTCCTGTGGATGAAGGCAAGAGGTACCATTAAAGATGCATGGGAGCGGGTCCAGTGTATGGCGCGGAGCTCTGGTGTCACAATGGAAAAGATGCAGACAAAATGGAGTGTTGGAAGCAAGCACTGTCCAATTATTCATTCAGCATATATTTATTATTCTCTGTGCCAAATATTGTCTCAGACATTGGGAAACTGCAGTAAAAAAAACAGATTAAGATGCCTGCCCTCAGGAAACTTCTCTTCTGAGGTGGGGGCAACAGACACTATACAATACACAGATAGCAGCCCTGGAGAAGGGGAAGCAAGTAAACTCATGAGTGAAGGTCTGAGGGTGGAGGACAAGGCCCTTTGGGGGTGTGGGGAGAGGTTCCAGGCAGAGAAGTAAGAGATTAAGATTTTGGTTTAGCCTGGAAGTGACAGCCCTCGTATGGGACCAGGCAGCTCCTGATAGCTTCACAGAAGAGAGAAAGGGGCTGGAGGGCAAGAGGTAGAAGGTATAGGAAGGCAGGTTTAAAGTCAATGTAAAGAGCTTCAAATAGAGTTATGTCAGACCCTGGGATTCTTCATATTCCTGGCTCAGTTTACTGTTTTCCGCTGGGTGAGAAGGGAATGAGAGAATTTTTTTGAAAGATTTATTTATTTATGCATACAAGAACTGGGGTACAGGCCCAATGTGCGGAGGGTGAGAGGATTCACCAGAGATAGAGTGGGGAGCAGAACAGGCAGATCTACTGAGATACACTGCTGAGGGGAGCAGTGGGTGAGACAGGAGAGGTCTGCTACACCATATGGGTTGTTCCCTGGCCAGCCAGGGGATTGAACTCGTGCTGCAGAGGCTGCGGATTGCTTCGTAGTGCGGTGCTTAACCCCTTGCACCACCAGGGAGGCCCGAGAGAAATTTTGGATGAAGAATTGGCTCCCCAGTTAGATTCTAAGTTCCCCAGGGCACTACAATGTCCCCCCTTGGGTGGCAGCCAGGCCACCCAAGCTGGAAGGAATGGGGAGTATAGTGACCTACACATCAGTCATCCAAATTAAGCCAATCCAGGATACCTCCTTGCCCTGTACAGTCATAAATGATTTTCAACTTTTATCAACCATCTAGCTGAGCCCCGTTTCCTTTAAAAAACCCAACCTTATTTATGACAAACATGAATGAATTATATGTTCAATGCTGTAGAGCAGGAACCCATCACTGTCCAATACTTGTCCTTCTAAGATGAAAATACAAGTGTAGAACAGGTTAAAACAAGATTCTCCCCAATGAGTTAAAAAATAATTCCAGTTGAAAGACATTTCAAAATTTTGTGTAGAACCCGGGACCAAAAAAAGACCTTAAGTTGTGTTTATCTCAGAGGTAGCACAGTGACACTGACTCTGAGGTTTTTTTTGTTTTTTTTTAATAATAAGCTTAAGAAAACGAGGACCTGCCTGTTGCTCATGGGGGTTAAATGGCTTCCTGCAAATCCCCCAAGAGGTTAGTGTTAATTTTTTTTTTTTTTAAGGATAAAGATAGCACTGCAGTGTGTAAAAGGAAGCCTGCAGAGGAGGAAGCCTGCTTCCCATAAAATAGACATAAGAATCATTGAGGAATATTTGTGGTCAAGACAGGAGGAGCCAGAGGTAACTGTAGTGTCCACTAGCTGCCAAATCCAGATGGCGTGCATGGGGTAAAGGGTTTGACATAACCAAGCCCCTAGCAGGAGATATGGCAAAGAAATTTGGAGAAAACAGTGGGCAGAGAGAGTGGTTACTGTATAAACTGAAACCTCAGAACCTACGCTTCTGTCATTCCCAGATGGTTTGTTGGGGCCAGAGGCCAGGAAGAGGTGCCTGATCCAGAGAGATGGAGCAGGTTTTTCTGGTTCTGCTCTGAAAGTCATTAGTTTTTTGGCCACAGGCAAGTCACATCCTCACTGAACTTTGCTTCTCCTATCCGTCAAATGGGCGTATTGATTTTAAAAAATATTCAGGATGAGGAAAATAAGGCCAATGGGTGCTGCACTTTCACACTGGAGTTATTCTATTTTTTAAAAGATTTATTTATTTATACAAGCACTGGGGTACAGGCCAGAGTCACAGGAGGGTGAGAGAATTCACCAGAGACAGAGCAGGGAGCAGAACAGGCACAAGGACTGAAATACACTGCTGAGGGGAGCAGTGGGTGAGACAGGAGAGGTCTGCCGCGCCATGTGGGAATCTCCCTGACCAGGAATCAAACCGGCTGCGCTTAACCCGCTATGCCACCAGGGAGGCCCCACACTGGAGGTATTCTAACTGGAGTTTTTCTCCCCTCAGGAAATGCACTATTTATTCCTGGTTAGAGCCCAGTCTTGGCAAACTTAGATGTTCACTAGTATATCAGTTGCAAATTATTTTTGTCCTAGAGATGCAAAGGATTTCTTTTGATAGAAAAAACAAACACACAACCCAGTAGTTAAGGTATTATTGTCCTGTAGGATATTAACCAGTTTTGCACCTAACTGAGCAAAGTTTAAAGCATTCCTTTCCTGACTATATAAATCTCTGCCCCTTAAATGCTCTCAGAATGCAGCTGTATAATTTTTCTGCTTCCTTCATTAGTGGCACATGTTTGATTTCTGTTAGTATGTGGGTTGTGTTTCTAAGTGTTTGAAAATTGTATTTTGTTGGTATTCTGCCTCTCCTGTTGATCTCACAAGGTGGGTGGGATCATAGAGATCTGATATAAAAATGCTTTGTTCCCAGCTTTGCACTGTAACCATATTACTTGGAACACTCGGTGGGTGGAATACAATCTCTTTGTCTCATCACAGGGGAGGTGAATTTTTCAAGGCTAAGAAAACACTTTCAGTTTTCTTGAGGATTTCTGTTCCATCCCCACTGTTCCTTAGACAGCTGCAGGGAGGAATGGGGTCACCCTGGAGGCGGGTCCTGATGTCATTAACTTCTGCCTGTTTTTTTTTTTTTAAGATTTGTTTATTTTATGCATACAAGAACTGGGGTACAGGCCAGAGGTGTGTGTGGGGGGGGTGAGAGGACTCACCAGAGACAGAGTGGGGAGCAGAGCAGGCGGATTGACTGAAATACACTGCTGAGGGGAGCAGCGGGCGAGACAGGAGAGGTCTGCTGCACCATGTGGGTCAGCTCTCTGGCCGGGGATCAAACTCGTGCTGCAGTGGCTGCGGTTAGCTTCACGGTGCTGTGTCTTAAGCCCTCACACCACTAGGGAGGCCCACTTCTGCCTGGTTTTGTTCTAGCCCAGCCATCTTGGCATTGGCTTTTGCTAAACTCTCTTCCAGCTTTCGGATATGGGCCTCGGCATTCCACTGCTCAGGAAGAATGAATCCAGTGGAAATGGAAAGGCCCAGGGATGGTCCTCTTGCTTGCACTTGGCTATTCCTAGTACTGCCTCCCAGTCTACCTGTCTACTCCTTCTAGAATGTCCCTGTCTCCAAAATCCCCAAAAGCTTACCCATCTACCAACATAAACCCAGAGCCTTTGAGTTGGTACATAGCCTCACTCTCTGGTCTGTTGTCCTTCTATAACCTTTCAAAGGTCTCTATAGACCTCACCCAAAAAGAAAGTGCAGTGGGGCAATTTAAGGAAAAGTGTTAGCATTAGAGCAGGGGTCTATAGATAAAATAAGAACCATGAAGATGTCTTCTGACTGTGAAGTTTGGAGACATGAATTGGCTGGGACAGAGATCCTCAAAGCACTGTCCCTGTTCTCCTTTGGAACCCGCCTCCCTTATTCGCTTGTGTTATAAGAAAGTTCTTTAGGTGCCAGGTGCTTGGTAAATGCATGTTAAATAGCTTTCTTAATTTTCCTTCTCACCATATATTGCTTTTTCATCATGACAGTGTTTGCATTTATCTTGTCACTCCTAGTCTCCAGCCCCTTGAGGATATAATCATACTGACATAATGCTAATTATAATGACTCACTTTCATTAAGCTTTTCGTATGTGCCAGGGACTGTTGTAGCCCTCACGACAGACAGTACTGTGAGGCAGGGATCATTATTACTCCTGCTTTACAGATGAGAAAATTGAGGCACAATTAGGTTATGAATCCCGGCCAAGGTTATCTACCCAGTCAGAGGAGTCTGTGATGGATTCACCTTGATTCTCCTCACAATATCAAAAAACATGCCCTAGGCCTGCTGGGGGCTCAGGGACTATTTGGGAAGTGTCTGGATGCTGTGGTTTCCCCTGTCGTTCCTCTCTGAGGTCCTCCCTCACCTTGGATTTCTGCACAGTCTCTGTGCTGGCATTGAGGTCATCAATCTCAGCCTTCATCACCTGCTTGTCCTTCTCTAGCTTGGACTTGAGCCTCTGCAGGTTCTCCACGTGCTCTTTCAGCTTGGCCATGGAATCCATGTGCTTTTTGCACAGCATGGAGGCTGTGGCCTTGCTCTTCAGGGCCCTCTGCTCCAGCCTTCACCACAGCTTCAGCAGCTCAGCCTGCCTCTTGCAGTTCTGTTCAATCTGGGGTAAAGAAGCAGGGCTTAGCAGAACGGGCCTGTGCACCCTCCCTGAGATGGACACTGCCCACCTGCTCAAGATCCTCTGATATCTTTGCACCCTACTAAGGGGGTGTCCTGATTGAAACATCCATCCTTAGCCTCTGCTGGGTTACCCAGAGGATTTATTAGATAGTTTGATAGTTTGTTGAACTGTGCCCCACCAAAATATATGTTCAAATCTTAACCTTCATACCTGTGAATGTGATCTTATTTGGAAATAGGGTTTATTCAAGTGTAAACAAATCAAATGTCATACTGGATCAGGGTAGGACCCTACCAATGACTGATGTCCTTATTAGAAGAGGGAAATTTGGACCCAGAGAGACAAGAAGGCCTGGTGGCATGCAGGCAGAGATGGGCATGGTTCAGCTTTAGGTGGGGAACACGAAAGATGCCCAGCTAATAGCCAGAAACCAGGAGACAGGTGTGGGACAGATTGTTCCTCAGAGGCTCGAGGAGGAACCAATCCTGTCAACACTGTGATTTCCGACTTCTGAGAAATTAAATGTGCATTGTTTTAAGTTTAGGGTAGTTTATTCCAGTAACCCTAGGAACATAATGCATATGAGAAACTCTTGATTTGTATATGTCTCTTCTGTACCCTTACTAACTTCCACATTATCTCCATTCCACATACCCTTGGAGTGCCGTGTCTTTATTTTCTGTATTCTCATGCATTGACATTGGGGATTTGCTGATGCTGGAAAGACACCCCCCTTCCTCCACAGATAGATAATTCCAAGAGATAGGAAACTACTGGATTTCAAATCAAACCAACCAGTCTAGAGCCTACACCCCCAAATCCCTCTTCTGTGGGGCTCGCACTCTGGGCCTGGCTTCACTGATAACTCCAGGGTATCCTCAAGTTAGCCCCAGAAATTCAGCAAGAACTAACTTGTCTTTATTCCATGGCTCACCATCTAATAATTTTTTCCTCTAGATGTAGGCAGGGATTGGGGTTCCCTAGTCACCTGAAGATAGTACCTGAGCAAATATGATTTCCCCAGCCTGCTCTAGCCTGTCACTGAGGTCTTCGAGGTCCCAGGACAGGTTACTTGGTTGTTTCTCCACCTGGGTGACAGTTAGTGGCATTAATGAGGCTGTCTGCGAGCTCCTCTTTCCAAGGAGAAGACTGTGCTGAGCACATCCTGTCTGTGAGGCCAGAGGCCTGTACTGGGTGGCTCCTCGCTCAGTACAGGTTGCTCTGCCCTCCCTGCACATGGTGGACCTTAGTGCCATCCTGCCCCAGCCCAGTAACGGTTTTGGAGTTTAGGCAAGTTATGGTTCATCTCCCACCAGCCTCTGGCCTCACCCCGCTGGGGGATCCCTGCCCTCAAGCCTCCCCCCACTCCTAATACATGCGTTCTACTTTTATGTCTTTTTACCTGTGCAGGTAGGGGCTGTTTTATTCCCTAGAAATTCCTTGCCTAGAAATTCCTTCCTGCATCAGCCTATCAAATCCAGTCTTCTAGTACCCAGGCAAATGCTGCCTCCTCCACCTGCCCAGAACTGGCCTTTCCCTGGGTTCACACCACCTAGCATCTTTGCATCTCACATCATAATCGGTGTGCATGTTTAGCACAGTGTTTGCACACAGTTGGTGCTCAAGAAACCAGTAGACTTCTTCAGCTGGAAACCTGTCCTACTCTCTATTGGATGGGAACTTCTGCTTATGGTTGGACTGTGGTGGCAATTGGGCCTTTGATTCAAGACAGGGCAGAGGTATTTCCTTACCTGGGCTCTCAACTGCCAGTTCTTCCTCCCGCCCCTCAACTCAGGCCTGGTCGACAGATAAGTAGATAAGGGGGGGTTTCTCTCCTTTGTGAGGTATAGAAACTTACCTATTTGGCCATTTAAAATAGAAATGATGGGTGAGAAGTAAGTATAGGATGGACACAGTGAAAAGCTTGAAAATCACAGTCTTAGGAGTGTATTTCCAGAGGCAGAAGAGGGAAACATTCAGGGGACTTATTTTAGATTCCTGGTGTTGGCAGACATGGGGATGAGGCTCCATTGTTTGGTTTTGGCTGTCAGCTTTCTCTTTTGCACCGTGTGCACCATGCCATGGTCAGCACCAGTGACCAATCAGAGCTGACTCTGCATGCCAGAGCCTGAGCCTGTAAAAGTAGCCCTTGGAAAGTATGTGGTCTCCCTATGATCCCAAAAGCTCTTGCTTGTTGTTGCCTCTGTGGATCAGGGTTTCCTTGTCTTTAGAGGTCGCAGGGCACTTCCATATACACCACTCAGCCTTAACACTCTGGGGCCATACCTCCCAGTGTGCCCAGGACCACTCTGATTCATGCCTGCTGCCCCCTTTGACTCTGAAAACTGTCCTAGTTTGGGTGATAAATTAAATGGTTACCCCACTTTAAGAAACCTGGAAGTTGGGTAACAAGATATGACCATAACCATTTCACTGATGAGATTTAGGAAGGCCCCTTGACTTTACTAAGGGCCCCAGCTAAGGGATAGCAAAGCCAGCATTTAAACCTGGGGCCTCCAGTCTTTAGTCTCCACCCACTCCACTGGGGAGAAGCCTGCGGTGCCTGCCTGGTGCAGTTCCTCCAGGGCCTTCTTCTCTTTCTGGAGCTCGGCAATGGAGTCTTCTCAGAGTGGCAATGGAGTCTTCTCAGAGCGAGAGGTCCCTGGTCAGGGTGCGGACCTTATGATCCAGGGCCTGTAAATTGGGGGAGGAGACAGATGGACTCTTTTTTTTTTTTTTTTAAGATTTTATTTATTTATTTATACAAGCACTGGGTACAGTCAGATGCATGGGAGGGTGAGAGAATTCACCAGAGCCAGAGTGGGTAGCAGAACAGGCAGACCGATGAAGTACACTGCTGAGGGGAGCAGCCGGCGCGGCCGGAGAGGTCTGCGTGCCATGTGGGACCCTCGCCGGTGGTCAGGGATCAAACCGGCGCTGCAGAGGCTGTGGGCACCAGGGAGGACCGACAGATGGACTCCTAAGGCTGGGAACACCCCCCTCCATGGGGAGGAGAGAAGGAGGAAGCACTTGCTCTAGGAGAGGGTCCTCAGGTTGGCTTCACTCTAGAGTTACCCATGTGCCTAAGAAGTGCCAATGTCCAGGGCATGTACCAACAAAACCAGAATCTTGGCGCAGGGGAACTGCAAGGACCCCAGTGAAAGCCTTTGCTACTCAAAGCCTGATCCTTGGAGGTCAGCAGTGGCAAAGCTAGAGGGGCACAGGTTTGGACTGTGGCTACTTTCCCTGCTTGTGGCCCCCACCCTCCTGCAAAGGCAGCAAGGGGCAGGATGACATCAGGATCCAGGGCTCTTCCTGGAGCTGCCGAATGGGCAACAATAGCTTGTTTGGGCAGAAATCCACCATAATGTTTGGATTGCCTGTTCCAGGAAGGGGAAAGTGTGGACATGGTGCTGATAAAGAACATTCTGTGAGAGGCCCAGAAAAGCTGAGGCTGGATGGGCAGCTGGCCCAGATGTCTGGGAATCCAGGCACAAGGAGGCCTGAGCCTACATGTCACCATGGTGAGAACAGTGCTTAATCTCCTTAGCTGCTCAGTCCAACAGAACTTTCTGCAATGACAGACGTGGCCTCTGTTCTGTCCACCACAACAGCACTCGTCTGTGTGGCCACTGAGCACTGGAAATGCTGCAAATGGACTGAGGAAGCACATGTTAAATTAAGGTAAAAATAGCCCCCATGATCAGGCCTGGTGTCCTGGGGATCCCTGGCCCTGAGAGGAACATAGCAGACCCAACAGCCCCCTTACCTGCTTTCCCTTCTCTGTCTTAGCCAGAGTGGGCGCCAGGCCCTCCAGGTCCCGCTTCAGGTCGCTCACCTCCCCCTCCAGCTGGCACTTGGTGGCTCTCAGCGAGTGCCCTCCTTCCTCCAGCCGCTCCCTTGTCCGAGATCCAGCTCTCCAGCTCCATTTTGGTTTTCATCATCTGGGTCAGGCGCTCCTCTGCATCACTCAGGTTCTCTTGCTCCTGAGGAAAGAAAGAAAGCCCCAGTCAGAGGCAGGGGTCCAGGCAACTGTAGGGACCCCAAAGACCATTACCAAGAAGGCAGGCTAGCCTGACAGGTCCAAAACTAATGTGTCCCGAGAGCACATGGACTGGGCTAGCTCCCAGCCCCTGTGGTATGTGACAAAGTGTGGTCTCTCCTGGGAGCTGGTTAGGAGGGAAAATCTCAGGCCCCTCCCAAGAACTGTAGCATCAAATCTGCCTTTTAATGAGATTCCAGATGGTCAGATGCACCTTCAGGTTTTAGCATCAATGGTCCAGAAGTCAAGGGCACTGAGGCACAACACACCACTGTTAGCCCAGGCTCTGCATCTCATTTGCTGACCCTGGGGTGCTGATGAATTCATCTGTCAGCGGGGAGAGGCTGCTCACCCAAATGACTCCTAGTGTTGATTTAGCACTCCCGTGTTAGCAAATTACTTTCTATCCACATTCCTCATTATAACAACCCTGAGAAGCAAGTAAGGCAGGTGTTACTGTAACTACAAGCTACAGTTTAGAGATGAGAGAACCAATACTCAGAGGAAGGTGGAATTGCTGAAAGGATATGGGCAGCAACCTGGTGCCCTGGGTGTCCACTGGGGTCTCCCTGAGGTGGGGTCAGTGGTATAAGACTACAACTGGCTACAGAGTCAGAAGGTGGGGCCAGCTGGTGACTTCTAGCACATGACATAACTTCTGAAATTTAGTTCTTTACAAAATAAAGGAAATAGTCATTGTGAAGTTAAGGGGATGGGGGGCATGAAGGCACTTCACTGTGGTCCTCACTTGGCCTCAGTCTCCCCAAATGTAAAATAGGAGGCTCAACTTGAGCATCTTCTGGGGGTATCAAGAGCATATGGAGAACGATGTTAAAGATAGCCCTGGGGGAAACAAGGATGATATAAGCTCTAACGCCCTCCTGGCCTCGGAGGCATATGGACACTTGGGACGCCTTCCAGTCGTGGGGTTTCCGTGGATGGGCTTGGACCTTAAATGTCTGTCAAGTGGAGTTTTCTTTTTTAAGATTTATTTTTATTTTTGCATACAAGAACTGGGGTGTAGGCCAGAGATGCGGGAGGTGAGAGGATTCCCCAGAGACAGAGTGGGGAACAAAACAGGCAGATGAACTGAAATACACTGCTGAGGGGAGCAGTGGGCGAGACAGGAGAGGTCTGCTGTGCCACGTGGGTAGCTCCCTGGCTGGGGATTGAACTTGTGCTGCAGTGGCTGGCGATAGCTTGATAGCACTGACTTTAACCCTTGCGTCACCAGGGAGGCCCCAAGTGGAGTTTTCTACCCTATATGATGCATATGAAAATCAGGCATTTTGAGGTTGTGGGAGGTCAGATCAGAGAAATCCCCTTGGTAAACAAGGAGGGTCTTGGTAGTGAACACAGTCCCAATGGGGAATGCAGGGGCTCCCCATGGAAACCAGGCCATTTGTCCTTCCCAGGAGGGCAGTATTGCACTTGACCGGCCAGGCAAAGGAGGCAAAGAAAAGAGGACCAGTCACTGAGGGTCCCAGGCAGAGCTCGGCTCCCCCCAGGAGTGCTGCTTCACCTCATCTTGTGGCTGCCATGTCTGGACAATCCCAGCAGCCCTATGCATTCCCAGGCTGCTCTTGTGGGACAATAAGTATATGATGGAGACTTTTTGATAGTTAGGTGAAGGGCACATTGCAATGACATTGCAATGAAGGGAAAGTAAGGGCTGGGAATCCCTGGTGGTCTGGAGGGACATGGCTTCTCTCCTTCCTGGGTCTGCCTCTTGGGCAGTTGCCAAGCCTTTCGCTCCCCTCCCCCTCAGGGCTTCGCGTACAGCCTGCAGCTGGATGGTGGGTTGTTCTCTTGGCTGAGCACGGCAATCTTCTCCTCCAGTTCTTTGATCTTGTTCACCAGCTCCTGTGTTTTGGACATGGCATTTCTCAGCTCCTCCTCCTTGGCCTTCATCTCTTCCTCTTGACGTGCCGTGTTCAGGAGCGGCTTGACCTGGACCTAAGCAGTATCATAGAGTGTTGGGTAGGCTTGGCCAGGGTCCCAGGGGAAGGTCTGTGCCTCAGACTGGACCTTCCTCTCTTCCTTCATCTCTAAAGTACTTCATTTTCAGACATCTTTGCAGCATCCTGCAACATCCCACTCCCAAGAGATACCCCCACACAGGACCGAGGACCCCAGCCCACCGGCAATGGCAGTCCCGGCCGGCATGGCCTCCCAGCACCCACCTTGTTGTAGAGGTTCCACCAGCCCCAGAAACGCAGCTACAGGAACTTCCGCATGTTCCGCTTGAGGACTTTCAGGCCGATTCTGCAAAGGAACCCAGAGTTACAGGGCTCAACATGCAGGTATCAGGGTCTGGCCTCTTTGATGGCAGAGAGCAGGAGACCAAGACACACCACCCATTTCTTCCTGTATTTCCTCTCCTCTGCGTCCTTCCCCAAATCATCCAATAGTCTCTGAATCCCATGATCTGCTAAGTCTCTGGAATCCACCCCTCCTTGTACCCTGAACTTCATTCATCTGTCACATACTGAGAACCTCCAAGTCCCTGGGCTGGGTCGGGGCTGCTGTCCCACCCTTCAACTCCAACAGGTGTGCCTGCCTTCACGGGGAACCTGTTGGACATGGCATTCACGGAGAACCTGTTGGTGGGCCTCAGGGCTTCATGACTGTTATTATTTACCCATCACTGTTACTATTACTAATATTATAACCATAAAGAGCCGTTCAGTCATGGAAGTCCAAGCTATTTTCTAATGGCTACATTAAGGAAATAGCTGATAAACATGATTGTGAGGTGGGGTTTGAAATGAGATTTCCTGGGCCCTCATTCAATCTCTGCATGAACCTGGCCCAATTCCTTAGCCCTTCTGACCTCAGTTTCTACTTCTGTAAAATGGCGGCTGCCCCTGGCACATCCCTCTCACATCACCACCATCCAGATCAAGTGAGGGGAAGGTTGGGAACATGGCTTCAACACTGTTGAGAGAAGGTTATATTAGGTGGTCTCTGTTATTGTTAGGGGGAAAAGGATGTCCCAAAGCAAATTCCATATAGGCTTTGTGGACTCCACCCCCACCCCAGGTCAAAGCCAAAGACACTGGGAACTCCAAATCCCATCACCACCAAAAGGAAGGTGGCTGGGACCTGAGGGTGGGGTTAAGCAGCCAGGTGGATACAAAAGGCAGACACGTGGGCTTTGGGGGCTCTCCATTTTTGGGCTCTCGGCCAGCTCGCAGCGTCCGGCCAGCTCTGAGAGTGACTTTGGGTTTCCAGGTCGTCGGATCGGGTAGGACGCATTAAAGACTTTATTTCCCTATTTTCTCCCTGAGTTGTACATTTTCCTTATTTCTTTTTCTCTTGTAAATAAACCTTTTATTAACCCTTTTGTGTGTGTCTGTAGTAGAGTATTCATAAGTCCCTTTAAAGCGCGCGGGTGAGGACCCACAGCCAGGAACCCGTTTAATATCGGGGTTGCTCTATAATATTATGAGTTGAATTGTGTTCACCCCCAAAAGATATGCTGAAGTCCTAACCCCAAGTGAATGTCACTTGTAAATGTGACTTTGTTTGGAAATAAATCTTTGCAGATGTGGTTAGGTTAAGACGAGGCCATATTGGAGTAGGGTAGGCCCCTGATCCTAACTGACAGGTGTCCTGAACACAGAGAGAAGGCCTTATGAAGATAGAGGCAGAGACTGGAGTGATGTGGCCACAGCCAAAGAATGGCTGAGGCCATAAGGATGGAAGAGGCAAGAAAGTAGCCTCTGCTAGAGGCTTCAGAGGGAGCGTGACTCTTCAAACCCATTGCTTTCAGACTGCAAACCTTCAGGTCCGTGAGAATATACACTTCTCTGTTTTCAGGCACAGTATGTGATGCTTTGTTGAAGCGTCTCTAGGAGACTAGCATAGGCCTGTGATAGGGTTCTTTGGCTAAGCAAAGACACAGGCACCCTCCCGTCCCCTCCCTGCCTCTTGTCACTAATGAACTGATCACTGTGTGGGTGGGATCCCTGGTCATTCTGTGGGTATAAGCGTGGCTTCAGTGGTCCTGCCCTGTTGATTGAAAGGTCCATGCAGCAGGCCGGAATGCAAAAGCCTACCCGGAAGCCCACCTGGGGGGCAGGAATGCGGATACCTACCTGGAGGACTCAGACAATGAGCCTCCCCCCTCCCACTACGAGTCTCATCTCAGACAAAGAACCTCTACCTGCCCTACAAACTTTTCCCGCCCTACGAGCCCAACTACCCACCTGACCTCTCCTCGCCCTATAAAACCCTGCTTCCCCCTAACAACGAGCGCGACTCCACTGACCCCTGCCTTGGGTCTGTGAGGTCCGCCCGGGGCGCAATAAACTTTCCCTCCCTTTGAGAAATGTAGCCTGGCTCTCCTTGTCTTTACCGCGCCAAACCTTTCATTGATGTTTGTGAGCATTACCTTCCATCCAGCTTCTTCTTGAATTCAGTCCTCATAAGGAAACCCCAAAGCTGACACTGCAACACTGTCATGATCTTGGCCAGATGCTCGTCCCACATGTCTTCAAGCTTGACCAGGATACCTGCTCGAAAGAATAACTGGGTGGAGTGAAGAGACACATGTCTGAAAACAGCCCAGCTGCCACCAATGACATTTCTAAAGTTCTGAAGTTCAGAAGAGTTCTTAAGAATCAAAAGAGCCAGTCTGGAGCTGATTGATGTGTGAGCCTCTCAGAAATAGCTGACTCCCCCTGGACACCTCCAGGGGACAGACCACTGCCAGCCTCAGCTGCAGCCTCAGCCTCCCGTTCCTCTTGCTCTTGGAGTCTCCTCTGGGCTCTAGCTCTGGCCTTGCACTTGCTAGCCAGAGGAACTTGGACATACCTCCTCACACCTCAGGACCTTAGTCCTCATCTGTGAAATGGAGAGCTGGCCCCGTCCTCAGAGGGTGGCTGTAAGGATGAAATGAGGTAACAAGTGGAAAGAATGGAAAAGAACTTCTGTTAACTGGGAAGCTCCAAGTGTGATGAGCCGTCATCATCCTCACTGCTTTGGCTAGTGCCCAGCAGGCAGAAAGCCAAGGGGCCTCCTTTCCAGGCCACCTCGGGACAGTTGTTAATCATGGTCACATGGGATCTGGGAGCAGAAAGAGGGAAAGTGATCATGAGGGGAGAGGGAGTTGACTTTATAAAAAGGAGGGAGAATTTTACCAGTGCTACACAATTTCAGGCATCCAGCTCTCGTGTGATTGGGACTCATGCCAGGAAAACAAGGCTAGCATTGCAATGTGTGTTAGAAGGAGCTGGAGACACCCAACCTTGGAGAAATGCAAATTTTCAGTTATAAGATACCTTTCACCCTTCTTCCACCTGTGACATATAAGGTAAAAGAAGTGGAGGCAAGGATGAGGATCAAGGGGAAGATGAATTGGTACATCAGTTCTGAAAAATGGCTTGACATTCCCTTGTCAAGTTCAGTGTTAGTATACCCTGCAGCAGGAAACTGTCCTTCTCGGTGTATCTCTCTATCCTAGTGGCCCCACCTGGAGGGCTTTGGAACAATGGTGGTGCCTGGGCATAGTGATTTCAATTTCCTGCGCAGCTCAGATGATCCTAATATACAGCCAAGGATGAGAGCTTAGGTCTAGAGAAGCACCTATTAGGACTGTGTGCAAGATGTTCATAGCAGCATTGCTGGTAACTGCAAAAAAGGGAGAAGGAACAACCCAATATCCAAGGAGAAGAAAAAGAATAAGTGATATGGCCAACAAGGATGAAGCTTAGAAACGTGATGACAAGTGACAAAAGCATGTCACAGAAGAATGTATCAAGTATGAAGTATGAGACTTTCACCAAGTTCAAAACCTGGGCCATATGTGTATATAAAGCTATTTTTTTTAAAGGTAAGGGAATGGTTAACATAAAGATTCAGGACAGGGCCTCCCTGGTGGCGTAGCGGGTTGAGCGCAATGCTGTGAAGCTGTCCGCAGCCTCCACAGCGCCAGTTCGATTCCCATCCGGCCAGGGAGAGTCCCACATGGAGTCAGACCTCTCCTGACTCGCCCGCTGCTCCCCTCAGCAGTGCTTTCGGTCCGTCTGCCTGTTCTGTTCCCTGCTCTGTCTCTGGTGAATCCTCTCACCCTCCCGCAAATCTGCCCTGTACCCCAGCTTTTGTATAAATAAAATAAATCTTTAAAAAAAAAAAAAAGATTCAGGTCAAGGGCTACTCCTGGGGGTATGAGGAAGGAGAGGAAAGAGATACAAACATTAAATCTGGGTTTTTAAGTAAGCTGTCATATTGGGGTACAGTCTGGAGTAGACGGACATCTCACATCATTTGCCTGGCTGATGCTTACAATCCCAACAGGACTTTGCAGGGCCAGGAAGTGGGACAGACACAGGGTGGCCCAGGCACCATGAGTCAGGACCAGGAGGCTGCTGCCTAAGTCAACTCTGACTCACCTGCCAGCTCAGGGCCCAGGGCTGTCTGTGTGGGTGGGCTGAGATTATGGTGCTTCACCCCCAACCCCACCCACACACATCCTGCTGGTTAAATCCAGGCACTTGATTCTGATTGACTCTTTTTATTCTTAGAAGTCTGGGACTCATGCAGTACTAAGAATATTCTACCATTTATTGAATACCACTCTGTATGAGCTGAGTTTTCATGCACATTGCTGCTAATCACCCCCAAGCCTCATGAGATTGACTTTATCAGTCCTGATTTTTTCCAAGAAGGACACTGAGGCTCTCAGCAGCTGAGAGGCTTGCCTAAGGCATGCAACTGGTCCACTGCTGAGAGCTGGTACTCACACCTGGAAGCCCATCTTCTTGGGACAAAGCTAAAAGGGGGCAGAGAGGGAGCACCATTAGAGGCCCCTACCTTGGTATGTCAGATTTTTTATTCATTCACATCCAGGTTGATGGAACCAGTTAGCAACTCTGAGGCCTTCTTGTTGTCCACAAAACCCTGAGGAATGATGTTGGGATTCAGGACTTGGTACCTGTTAGGAGAGAAATAACACTGTTATCCTTTCTAAGCTGGCAGCCTGTGGTCTGTCAAAGAGCCTGGGTGCCAGGGTTAGACCTGTGTTACAGGTGCCCACACATGCAGACAGGTGGGACTGATGGGAGGCTTGGGGGGGTGAATGTTTGTGGGTGTTGGGGTTTAGGGAGGAGGTTTTCCTAAAAATGAAGACACAAAATAATTATTTTCTGATAGAACTGAGAGTAGAAAAGGGAGCATTGGTCCCGGAAGAGGAGATGCACCTCTCTTCCTGACCTGCCAGCAGCCCCTTTGTGAAGTTGGGCACATCCCTCCCCAATCACAGATTTCAGAGCGTGCTACTGACCCTTCTTGCTCCATCACTCTGTAGCTATATGTATTAGCAAGTAGATATAGAGAAGTAAAATCATCTTAAGGTGAGGGTCTTAATTTTGGGTTGCCCCAGAAGTAGACACGTGCAATTTGTGTATTTGGGAGGTGGCAGCATTAAGAAGTGGGCAGGGAAACCAATAAAAGACATGTTATCCAGCCAGTTATCACAATGGGCAACTGGGACCCCAATTTAAGCTTGCTGGGGGACCCTGAGAATTGTGGTGTGCTATAACCAGCACCCACCAGGTTGTAACAGCCAACTGTGAATATTTCTTCCCAGCCCCACATTCAGGGATGTCCTGTTGGTAGCTTGAAATCAGTCTTGGTAGGAACGTTTATATCATGAAAATGGGCAGCCCTGCAAATCATTTTTATTAAACCTGTAGAGCCTTTTACCAGCACACTGTATCTGAAAGCCGATACAGAACATGCCTCTGAGTTAGCCCCCAGAAGACTGAGGGACTGAAGTGTTTATGCACTAACCGTCCTTTGTCACTGGTAGAAGCCTGCGCCACCAAGTCATGCCTGATATTTTCAGCTTGCCTGGTAGCAAGGCAGGCTCCAGCATCTAGGGAAAGCCCCCAGGCAAAGAAATAGAGGTGCTGGCAGTTGAGGATTGTGCCAGCATGTACTAAAATAGTGAGAGCAAAGCAGCGTCCATCATCACACCCACAGTGTCTGCTGCAGTGGGACTAATTCTACAACAGTCAATCCCTGGAAATGGAGAACTGTACTCTAGGTAGCAAGAAGACACCTCTCACTCTGGGTACTGCAACCTATTTGGGAAGCCCTTCCTGCAAATATGGATGCCTTCCAGGACTCAGTTGCAAGCCAACTGGTGCATGATCAGGTGGACAACCACCACACCTGGCCCAGGGTAGGAGTCACTCGTTAGGGTGAGACAGGTCTCTCCTTGCCATTCAAGGAGGCTGAACTGGGCATCCATGTCATCCACTGCAATCTCCTCTCACCAAGACCTAGGGGGTCCCAAGTCCCCACCAGTGAGCCAGGGCCCAGAGGCTCTCCTAAGTGTGAGTTCTGGCTGGGTGAGCACCACTCTGCTTTACATAGCAGCCAGAACATGATTTCTGGATGACCCCTTGTTGGGGATTCTTTCATTGCACCGTTTTGCCCCCATCATCCCTGATGGTTAAAAATGGACTTAAGTTGGTGGGAACATGAACTTCACAGCTCCTAAACACTTCCAGCAGGGAGACACCCGCCAGCCAGCCGGGATAGAACCAGCACTGCAGAAGCTGCAGACAGCTTCACAGCGTGGTGCTCAACCACCTGCACCACCAGGGGAGGCCCATACCAGCTACTTTTTATGTTCTCAATAACCATGGTTGGCTGTTGGCTATTCTATTGAGCAGTGGCTGCCATATTGGACAGAAGAGATCTTCCCCATCATCTCTAAAAGTTCATTGGGTAACACTGCTCTTAGAAGTCCAGTGACTTGCTCGGTTTGATATGTTTTACAATAAGTGGGACCCTACTGATTCAGTGCTGGCTTTTTGTAGAATCTTGGTGGTAGAAAGAACCATTGTGCCTGCCCATGGCTAATCTCCCTACTGGAAGGTTGCTGCTCCTCTGCTATGATGCCTCCAATGAGCTGGCTCCCTTTGACTTAGAATCCTAGGGAAGTAATAAAATTCTTCTTCACGCAACATTTCCCCATTGGCTGCCCTTTGTCACTTTGGAAACTGCTTATACTAATGCCCAAACATTGTCTAGAAGACCTGCCAGCCAACTTTAGGACATAAAGCCTTAGGCACTGATACCTTGCTTTGTCATGTTGGGCAAGTCCCATCACTCTCTTGGTTTCAGTGTGAAGATGATGTAATTGAACTGGACCATCTCTAAGGGTCTTTCTTTCTGCTCCATGGTCCTGTGGTTCTGTGAATCCTTCAGAGGGAAACAGGCTTCTTGAATGACAGAAGCAACCATAGGCTTAGAAGTGAAATCATCCTGTCCATGACTTTGAAGTGGCAGCCAGACCACCACACCATGGAAAGGTAGGGTTTGAATCACTGGACACAGGGTGGCCTCTGGGGCAGCCCCTACTCATCCTGTGGAAGTTGGAGACTGCCATCAAAGAGGACCCTCTTTTCTGCTTCTTGCTTCTGGTTGGAGAAGAGAAAAAAGCACAGTTCACATCAGTACCCAATACCCAGCAATGGGGCAGCAGTCCCATTAATTGCTTTGTGTCAAAGGACATGCATTCTCTGACTTGTAAAAAAGACTTTTGGGGAGGGACTAGATGAGGTAGGGCCTCCTAATGAGATGTAATGGGGAGTGGGAGAATGAACGGACTATGGCCTAGTTGTCAAAAGGAGTGTTGTGCTCCCTGGAGAATGTGTGACCTTTGACTTAGGGCTCAAGGTGACAAAATGCTCCCATTGCTTGGGGAGGAGGAAGAGCCACAGAACACCTAGAGAAAGGATGTCAGCCCCAGGAGATCTGCAGTTCTTGCCCTGCTGAGTGGCAGCTCCACTGGGCAGCTTCCATTGAGGAGGGAAGCAGAGCTGGCTTTGCATTCACCTCAGACAGAAGAGCATGAAGCAGAAAATAAACACAGAGTGTGTGGGTATCAACTTTTCTAAAGCACTCTCGCCCTACCTGGAGCTGTTGTGGACCCAGTGATCAGCTCAGTTAATGGAAATTCCCAGGTTGCATCTGCATCCCCTTTTTGCAGCATCATCCATGGCCTAACTCAAGCACTTGTCACTTATTCATTCATCAAAAGTTGAGTAAGAGAGTTTTATATTCTATTTTGGCCACCGAAGGGCATTAGCATAGAAAGACTGGACACAATATGGTATCAGCCGTACCAGGAGCCTCCTCTTCCTTGAAGTGAAGGGCCAGAATCCCCAGGGTTGAGTTCTGGAATGAGCCCACCACTATCATTCCGGGAGTCTTCTTCTCCAGTCAGCCCGTGATGTTGTAACCCACTTAGAAGGGGGTAAATGCCAGTGGTTTCTTTCAGGCCCAGACTTTTCCTTTCAGGTCCCATAGCCAGAACCTCTGCCCACAGCTCTGACCCACTGGGACCCCAGGATCCACCTTGAAGCCCTGGCTCAGTCCTTGTCCTGTGACTTGCCTGGGGTCCTGAGATGTTCATGAACCCCCAGCCTGAGGTGGAGACTTTATCAATTGCCTTCTCACGTATTTGCAGTTTGCCTATATAGAACACCTTGTCACAGCGTTGCTGACAAACCAGGACTCCCCACTATTATCTGCTAGGCTGTGACCTTCTTGTCTATGTCTTGCTTTTCCAACAATAATTACTTCCCTGACCCCTGGATTTTCTTGTACGTAATTGGATTGATTTTTTCATGTTCAGCCCTTACTGTCAGTGACTGGCCTTGACCAGCTACACAACAAGCTCTCTACAAGGTCATCTGGTCTCTCCTTGCCGAGAAGTACACAACCCCTGAGCCACTGCCTGGTGGAAGTGAGGCTCCATCCATTCAGAACTAGGGGCTCCATCTGTCTAGGTAATTAGACAGCTACTAATTTCTGTTTCCCATTGATGTTGTGGCCCCAGCTGGAGATGCAAAGAGGAAGGTGCCTCTCAGATCCTTCCATTGAGGGAAGCAGACGAGAGAAGCCCAAACCTTTGGCTTGTTCATCTCCTACAAAGTGTCATTTGTCATCCCTGAGCCTCATTTTAGAGCCTTCTTGGGAGTGCATAGGCCCATTTGACTTTGAATATTCTATTGCTATAAATTCGGATCTCTTCTGACTCTAGTGGGAGGCGAGGGGAACACTGCAATTCAGCCCCAGCCAGCTGTTCTCCAGCACATCAGCACCATCCACTTTGCAGTAATTGGCATTGTTATGGTTGATGAGATCATAACCTTCTGGCCCAGATGCCCAATCTTTCCTGACAGCTCTGAGGCTGCTGTTTTCCTCCTCTTAACCCATAAAAACTCAACAAATTTTGGCGGTAACAGGGACTTTGGCATGTATGACAATTTTGAAATTCCAGGGAAAGTAAACAGATTTTATAAGCTTTTTGAATGAGTGTTGTCTCCATTATCAATTATTCAAATAGAACTCGAGAGTCCTGACTGCACTTAATTTCCCTCTTCCCTAAGGACTAAGTTTGTCATGAGTGATAAAGTCACTCTGTAGATGTCACCTTGGGCTGGCAGCTACAAGCTATCAGAGAGATGACTTAATCAATTGGGAAATAATTAATGGGCTCATAGAATCATTTATTTATTTATTTATGCAAATGCCACTTCTGACCATGACCAAAGTTCAGCCATCAAACCATGGGCCGTTAGAGGATGGTGTGGACCTGGCAGGTCTGAGGGCACAAACTGCTGGCTGCTCTCTAGGGGGCATCCTTCGCTGAACTGCTTTGGAGTTTTCAGTGGGAGAAGTGATGAGGAAGTATTTCAATGAGCTGATCACGCCATGACTGTGCTAGTTGGAGGCAAGGGGCTCGGGAAGGGTGTATCAGGAGTGGACCACAGCCGGCAGGTGGCTACAGGGGTGGGGGTGCTAAAGCAGTACTCACAGTGCCGGCATAGTGGACGAGCTCTAAATGGGCCTCATGCCCCTTGCCCTTGTCCCCCTTGGGCTTGAGGAAGTTTTGGACTTGTCCAGGTGGTTGTCATACAGGACCGCCTTGAATGTGGCATTGGTGGCTTTGGGGAAGACACACTTTTCCTCCAAGATGGAGAAGATGCCCGTGGACTAGAAGGAAAGAGGAGTGGGTAGCATTAAGGGAGGCCAAGCATCCCAACAAGGTCACTATGGCATTGTTCTGGGGGCAGAATGCCCCACGCATGCGGCCAACCAGGAAGCAGAAACTCGTGGCCATTTGGGCATAAAAGAGGCCAGAATTCATCATGTCCAATGGAAGGGACTGGCAGACTTCTGAAGGGGCCATAGAGTCCCAAATGCTAATCTAAAGCTAAACAATAGCTCTCAGAAAAACTGAGAAGTCAATGACACCTATCCTCTCTGCTGTTAATTCTCTTTATTTGCTTCTCCACAGTGACATTCCTGACCACCCAGGGGCTTTATGCAGCTTTTCTTACAAAAAAGTGAGCTCAGAAATGCTGTTCATGACTTAATATGTCTCCATTGGAGGAAGGTCAAGGCTATTAAAGAGGACATCTATGGGGATTTATGGTCAACTAATCTTTGACAAAGGAGCAAAGAATATGCATTGGAGCAAAGAAAGTTTGTTCAATAAATGGTGCTGGGAAAACTGGGTCGCTACAAGCAAAAGAATGAAGCTTGACTACTACCTAACACCATGCACAAAAACCAACTCAAAATGGGTTAAAAAACTAGACATAAGACCTGAAACCATAAAATACATAGAAGGAAATATAGGCGAAACACTACATGACATGCACCTCAAAGACATCTTTACAGACACATCACCCAAAGCAGTGATAGTGAAGGCAAAGATAAACAGCTGGGACTACATCAAATTAAAGAACTTCTGCACAGCAAAAGAGACAATAACAAAAACAAAGAGAAACCCCACCGACTGGGAGAACATTTTGCACACAACACTAATGATAAAGGACTGGTCACAAAAATCTACAAAGAGCTGATGAGACTCAACAAAAACAAAGAAAATAATCCAGTCAAAAAATGAGCAGAAGAGCTAAAATGAAACTTCTCTGAAGAGGAAATGCAAATGGCCAACAGGCATATGAAAAAATGTTCAACATCACTTGTCATCAGGGAAATGCAAATCAAAACTACCATGAGATACCATCTTACACCAGTGAGAATGGCACATATTAAAAAAACAAGCAACAACAAATATTGGTGAGGTTGTGGAGAAATAGGAACTCTTCTGCACTGTTGGTGGGAGTGCAAACTGGTGCAACCACTATGGAGAGCTTTGTGGAGATTTCTTGACCTATTAAACATAGAGCTTCCATATGATCCAGCAATTGCACTCCTAGGTATTTACCCAAAGGACACAGAAACATCCATTCCAAAGAGCACCTGCACCCCTATGTTTATAGCAGCACTGTTTACAATAGCTAAGCTATGGAAACAACCCAAATGCCCAAAAACAGATGACTGGATCAAGAAGAGGTGGTACATATACACCATGGAATCTTACTCAGCATTTAAAAAAGATAAACACATGCCATTTGCAGCAACATGGATGGAGCTGGAAGGGATCATGCTCAGCGAAATAAGCCAGAAAGAAAAAGAAAAATACCGGATGGTCTCACTCATAGCAGGAATCTAGAAAACTTAAATAAGGGACCAGGAAAAAGAATAACTATAAGAAAGAAAATATCAAAATCAACAAACAACTATGAACCTGAGACACTTTATGGAGGGTGGGGGCGGGGAAAGGAGGGCTTGGGGTCAAAATAAGGGGGTTGTAATAGTATGGGGAATATAAAAATAAAATTAAAAAAAAAAAAAGAAGAAGACATCTGTGGGCCTCCCCAGTGGTGCAGCAGGTTGAGCGCAGCGTTGTGAAGCTGTCCACAGCCTCTGCAGTGTGGGTTCGATCCCGGCCGGCCAGGGAGATACCCACATGGTCCGGCAGACCTCTCCTGTCTCGCCCGCTGCTCCCCTCAGCAGTGCCTTCGGTCTGTCTGCCTATTCTGCTCCTCACTCTGTCTCTGGTGAATCCTCTCACCCTCCCGTGGATCTGGCCTATACCCCAGTTCTTGTATAAATAAATAAATCTTAAAAAAAAAAAGACATCTGGAAGAGGGTAATCCTTAACCTCAAAGCTCAAGCAGGAGGACATTTCAGGCTCTGTGACAGCTGGACAGAGAGGTAATTGTTGGTGTTGGGGGATACGGGGGTCTGTGTACACAGCCTGTGTTTGGACACCCTGTTTTCCTGGGAGCCTCAGGGACCCCTGGCTGCCTCCAAGATAGATTATCTATGGCTGCCCAGAGACGAGCCTCAGGGACAAAATAGGTTCTTTTGTTCTTTTACTTTTTAAATTTTCACTTTGAAATAATTTCGGGTTTGCAAAAATACTGCACAAACAGTGCAAAGTATTCTATGTACCCTTCATCTAACATCTCCAAATGTTAACAGAAACACTGTACAATAATGAAAACTGGGAAATTAACATTGAGGCAATGCTGCAAACACACTTTCTTTAAATTTGGTCATCTGTCTCATCAGTGCATTTTTCTATTCCTTTTCTTCATTTAATCAACAATATATATTCTAGGCCATTTGTTAATGCATTTTTTATGGTGTGGCTATAGGGGAGACTGTTAGATTGGTATTAGAATCTCATTCTGTCACTTACAGGTTGCATGACCTTGGATCAGTGACCTCCCTTCTCTGTGTGTCAGTGTCCCCATCTGTGAAATGGTTATAATAAATCATCCCCCACTGTGGTCACTTGTAATGATCCAGCGAGCTAAGGCACATAGCAGCCCAATTAGCCATGGCCACTGAGGTTGCTATTGACACTATTTTGCATAGAGGAAGCTAGAGGTCACACCACATCAATGGTACTGCTGACTTCCCCACATCCAGGCACCATCTCCCTGTAGGCCCCTGTGGAGTCCTCAGCCCGCCTCATACCCCTCCTTAGGGAAGCAGTTCACCTTTTTCAGAAGGTCGATGCAGGCTGCAGGTCAAGATTGAAGTCAATGAAGAGTCAGTCTATGCCCTTCCTCTTGTACTCCTGTGCCAGCACAAACGTGGTGGTTGAAGAACCTGAAGAACTGCTGCAGAATGTGACACCAAAAGCGTGGCTCTGACTCCTGGCTTGTCTCTGGAGGATATGGAAGTCTGGGCATGCAAGGGGCATTTCTGGTTTGCAGCCTCCATTGAGCCTGGTATGTCTGAAATGTGCAAGAAGCCCTGGAGAGCAGTAAACCCTGGACACCAGCTGCCTCCTCCAGAATGGCCCTGATCTAACACCTACATTCCTCGGTGTCCACCTCAGCTTGCTCCTCTCTGGGCTTCTGCTTGAACTTCATGTTGCCAAAGTGCATGATGCCCCCAGTCAGCTTGTGCACTCTGGTCTTCCCCTCAGGACTGAAGCCCAGCACATCCTGCTCATCCCACTTGCTGCCCGCAGATTTCCATACAAAGTCCCACCAAAATTCTAAGAAGGCTTAATTATAGGTGTACGGCACTGGGCTGATTACATGTGTATAGACTGAGAGACAGAAGGGACACTTACGTGATTAGCATAGACTGGTTTTCACGATCTGCAGGGAAGAAAACAACAACAGGAAGCTGTAATTAGAAAACCTTAGAAACTAGATGTTTGACATCACCCTGCCAAACAGTCCACAGCTCCCTTATCCCACCCAACCTGAAGAGTGGCCATAACAGGGCCTCCCCTGTGGCGCAGCAGTTGAGCGCTGGGTTGCAAAGCTGCCCACAGCTTCTGCAGCGCCGGTTCAATCCCTGGCTGCTCCCCGGCCACCGGAGGAGGGTCCCACATGGCGCGCAGACCTCTCCTGCTGCCCGCTGCTCCCCTCAGCAGTGTACTTCGGTCCTTCTGCCTGCTCTGCTCCCTGCTCTGGCTCTGGTGAATTCTGTCACATTCCGTCGCTCCTGACTGATTTTTTAATGGGCCCATACTGATTTTTTAATGGGCCCTTATACAAGCACTATACAGTGCTTGTATAAATAAATAAATAAATCTTTTTTTTTAAAAAAAGAGAGACTTTAAAAAAAAAAAAAAGAGTGGCCATAACAGCCATTGGAGGTCGAGAACCCAAGGGTCCTGCAGGGTCCATGGCTGCCTGCAAGCGACACTATCAATGAAAAGGCCAAGAATTTGCCACGATCTCTGTTCCTACCCGCCCCACCCTGACTGTTACCACCATTCCTAAGTATTATAACACGAAGAGAAATGGTAATAAAATCATGTCATAGGACTCTGCTCTGTGACAGAAATCATTCAGGGAAGAGTACATTGTTAACCTGAGTTACTTCACTTGACCTCCCATGTTTTTGTGACACAGAGTGTGAGGTAAGGCTGGGACTTGCACTCACTCAATATTTAGCTAAGAACTTCAACTGGCGGTGGGGAGGGGATGGGGGAGGTGTCAGGGTCGGGATTGGGTACCACGTGGCTCTAATGCCTTTGGAGCAACAAGGGCAAAGGAACTTCTGTGGCCCAGCATCTCAGTCCCACGTAGCCATGAACATGTCGTGCTTAGCTTTGTCCAAGATGGAGAAGAGGTGGGGCGGCATCTCCAGGAGCTTTTTGCCCTTGTACATGTTGGCCACTCAGGCCCTGTAGATGGGCAGCCACCTATAAGGGTTGACGGTCACACAGAACAAGACCAAGGGAGGGAAGGAAGATGGTTTAGGTGGCCCTTCTAGCCCCAGCCTGTCACAGGGCAGCCTGACTGGAGGTGAAGGGGGTAGAATCTGAGTCTCTCCTCGGTAAACAAGACCAGTCTTCTCTTTAATATGTATTTGTTTCACTGACTTTTGGTTTAGTTATTTGAATAGATAACACAGTCACTGTATGGCAAATACGCAGCAAAATGCCCCCCGCCCCCAACCAAGTGCCCGCCCTGCCCCTCTTCCCGCAGGTAACACCTGGTTTCCTGTGCCTCCTCCCATGGTCACTGAGGCATGTATAAACAAATCCAGAGACATGTTCTTATGTCCTCACCCACCTGCCTTGGTTTTAAAACAAAATATAGTATTCACTAATACTGTTTAATACCTCGCTTTTTGCACTTAATATATCTGAGGGATTTTCCATGAGCATTCACAGAGATTTCTGGGGTGTTTTAACAGCTGCAGAGTCCTCCCTCTGTGGCCACACACAACCCCCTACTGGTGGCAGCTGGGTTCAATTGATCTCTTAAGACTCCAGCTTCTCTTTTTACTCCAAGGTAAGTTTATGACGAAATGGGCCCATTGAAAAATCAGAAAAATCAATGGGGAAGTAAAAGAAAGTTATCTGAGAAGAGTGCATGGGAGCAGAAATGGCCAAATCGATGGGTCCCCAGCCATGGGTCTAAAGTTTTCTTTGTCCTTGCTGGACACTCATGTTGACCTCTGATGACCCCACTGTGTACCACTTTTCAGTTCAATTTTAAAACTTCTGCTTTGGTCCAAGTGGGAATAAACACTCTGCTCACCCCCAAACCCCTGCTTCTCTTAGCAGACCTGCAATATGTTGAAAATTTTTTTTAAAGATTTATTTATTTATTTATACAAGCACTGGGTACAGTCAGAAGCGCGGGAGGGTGAGAGAATTCACCAGAGCCAGAGCGGAGAGCAGAGCAGGCAGAATGATGAAGTACACTGCTGAGGGGAGCAGCGGGCAGCAGAAGAGGTCTGAGCGCCATGTGGAACACTCACCTGGTGGCCGGGATTGAACCGGCGCTGCAGAGGCTGCGGGCAGCTTCGCAACCCAGTGCTCAGCCGCTGCGCTACCGGGGAGGCCCTGCAATATGTTGAATTTTTAAAAGGAACCTGATTAGCTAGAAAGCAATCCAAAGAATGAGAAGCAAAGAGAAGATAAAGAGAACCCACTGGAAGAGCTGAGAGCGTGATGCACAGTGTTTTATCCTGGGATGCCAGCCACTGAGTCACCCTTTCCTTTTAGCCTGTCGGTAGGCCTTGGTGTGGGGCAGACAAATGCCCAGAAGCCAGTTGTCCCTATTTTGGTCAGAATGAAAAAGAAAGGGCCCCCAGGCCACCGCCCTTGCAGAAGGGATCGTAGAGGGAAGCAGTGGGTTGTGGAGCAGTCCCAGCCCATCAGAGGGGTTCAACTGGTGGTTCATCTGCTATAAGAGGGGACTTCCTATGCCACACTCCACAGAGCCTCAGTCACTTGGCTAAAGACATGGTGTGGCCACCCCTGAGAGGATGGGCTGGGCTGCAGAGGGACCTTGAGCCAATGCCAGCCCTGAGCTTGCTCATGGAGCACACTCAGCCCATGCTCCAGGTGCAGCCACGGGTAGAGGTGATTCTTCCAAGATTGAGGTCTGGTGATGCCCCCACTAGCTTGTAGGCCCAGAAAATATCCCCAAGAGTTTCTAGAGACCTTCCCAGCACCCCCTGAGGCCATGGTGCTGCTGGGGGCCTGAATCTGGAATGAAAGTGGCACTTAAGTAGGATAAAGAGAGGAAGCTGCAGCTGTCACCGTCAACCCGAGGAAGGAAATCCCCAGTGGCTACTGGCCCTGAAAGCAGCCCACCTCACCTATTCCTACCATGTAAGCATCTTTCCTTTTTAGTAAAAACATCTAGAGAGGGAAAACCAAAACTTCCTTACATCCCATGTTGTCTAGCCACCAACTCCTCCAGGAAATCACACTCTGTCTTGGGATTTCCAAGATGGTCAGCAGACCTGAGGATAATCCACTTTGCTTATTCTAGCACAGTGCTTAATGTTTGCTGAATGAATGAATGGCTAGATGGATAGAAGGTAGGACGAAAGGACGGAAGGACTGACAATAGTGGATGGAGCGTGGATGGATGGACAGGGCAGCGCTTTTAGTAGGTTATACGAAGTCACTAGGGGAGAAATGATGTTTTGATTGGAATTTCCAGGAAGAGGACTCTAGCTAATAGCCTCACCCACTGTGGAGATGGTACCATCACTGAGATGCTGGAGACTTGGGATGGAAATTCATGACCCCATGCCCTTGCCTGAGCTGTAATATGTACTGGTTGCTGGGGCAGGTGGAGTGGATGCCCTCTCCTCATCAGGAGGGGCAGAAGGTCTGCAGTCACCTTACCTCCTCACCCCCTCTCAGGCACTCATATAGTTCCTCATGTTGCTATAGTGTTGGTGCAGACTGTCCAGGACGCTGGCCTTGTTCAAGAAGGTCGTGTCTGCCATATCGTTGGCCTGGTAGAATTTGGGTGGGTTCATCTGCGGGATGTCATCCTTCACTGTGACAGTCTAGGGTGTGGGTGGAGGCAAACAGCAGCAGTAAAGAAATATTACTGTCACAGCCACAGCAGTGTCTGTGTAGTTTCTAAATAGCAAAGCACTTTTCCAATAAAAATAGATCCCCTGCTCCCGCTAAACCACCTTGAGGGATAAACCTGTAAGCAAACAAAGAAAATAATGAATGTCAAAGAGTAGGTGTGTTAGGGTGAAAATCACACAGCATTTAGAGTCCAGAGCTCCTGTGCAAGGTGGGTAAATTCTGCCCTGTCTCTACCCCCCCAGTTTCTTCAACTACTAGTGAAAACTAGCACCAGATCTTAAGTTCCAGCATCTGGGACCAAGCTTTAAAATGTATGATCAAGAAAACAAATATCTTGAGCTGCCTGCAACCTGGATGTGAGGCTTGACCACATAGTGGGCTTTCTGGCACCTTCAATCATTTATGAGTCTAATAAGCAGATCATTTGAAATCTTGACCGTTCTGGAAAATCCACCCAGTAATGGTTACCACATCACTAATAAATCAAGATGGCTTTATTCATAGTCTATTTCCAGTAGTTTCCAGATCTTTGGGCCTCGCCCACATGCAAACACTTCTCTTTCAGCTCTAGCTGAGGGATGGTGGCCTTTGCCTTTATCTTAGGAGGCAGGTGAGTCAGTCTTTTCTGCCCCAAACCTGGCTGGCTTGTCCACTATGGATGCTCGTGGAACTGAAGAGTCCTTAAATTTGCATCCAAACTGGGACTTCTAGACTCTGCTTTCATCCCCACCACTCCTTGCAACACTGCAATGCCCTGCTCACTGAGGATTAAGCTTGACTTTCATGTTCAAACTCACTTGAACCCAGCCATTGCCTCTTCTCCGTCCTGCCACTCCCCAGAATGGGAGTTGTGGGGCCTCCCCGGTGGCGCAGCGGTTGAGCGCTGGGTTGCGAAGCTGCCCGCAGCCTCTGCGGCACCAGTTCGATACCTGGCTGCTCCCTGGCCACCGGAGGAGGGTCCCACATGGCGCGCAGACCTCTCCTGCTGCCCGCTGCTCCCCTCAGCAGTGTGCTTCGGTCCTTCTGCCTGCTCTGCTCCCCGCTCTGGCTCTGGTGAATTCTCTCACCCTCCCACGCTTCTGACTATACCCAGTGCATGTATAAACAAAACAAAACAAACAAACAAATAAATAAATAAAACATGCCTCTATAAAAAAAAAAAAAAAGAATGGGAGTTGTGGCACAAAATAAAAAAAAAAGCTGAGCGTTTGCAAATTCTGAAATCATGGAAGGTCCTTGGCTTCTTTTATTAAAAAACTAACCAAGGAGTGACCTCCCATTCCCCGCTTGCAGCCCCACATTGGGATAGCCTGCCCTGTAGAGGGTGTTTGAGCCAAATGCTGCTGGGTTGGATTCTGAGTTCATCAATTACTATTTTTGTGATCTCAGGCAAGTTACCTAAAATAACCTTGATCCTTATTTTCCCTCCTCTGCAAAGTAGAGTCAATAAATCCTATTACATGAGGTTATTGAAAGGAATAAACAAAATGTCCTGTGCCTCACCAGGAGTCAGTCACAGGGTGGGAAGTTAATAAACCAAATTTTCTATCTGCTCTCTCAAGCGATCCCTCACAGTCAGACAATGCAGACTAGGAGAGAGAGAGAGTGGTGTGCTGGTAAAGCGGCTGTTTAGGGGGCAAAGGGGAGGAATCCCTGATTTGTTTCATTTGCCAATTCCCAGGGTGTAAATGCTTCCATTGTGGCTGATGCCAAGCTGCCAATGGTTTAGCGACTGGCTGAAGAGCCCCTGAATGTTTGGAGTCCTCACAAGCCCAGAGTCCTCACAAGCCAGCTCCAGTGCACCACACAGCAGCAAGGGCCTATAATTCAAGCAGCTGAAGAGCTCACCCCAGTTGGCTAGGATGTTTCAGGCCCTGTCTTACATTGCTCAGGCCCTTGTGGGTACATAGGGGAGCTGCCGTGGAAAGGATGCTCCCTCTCACTCTCAGAAAATGGGTTCCACCTGGGAGCTGTCTGGGACTTTAAAGATAAGTAACTCTCACCATAATCTCTTGCCTGCATCTCTTACAGAGTGTATAAAGTGCTTTCATGTGCCCTAACTCGTTTCACTCTCCATTGTGATGGACCCAAAGCTCAGAGAGGGCAAGTGTTTTGCCCAGGGCCACACAGCATGAGTGTAGTTGAGTCTGAATTTGAACCTAGCACTGGGGACTCAGAGGCATCTGTTCTTCTTGCCATCCTGCCTCCTGAGCAGAAGTGTGTGTGCACAGCAGAGCCAGGCTGTCTGTTCAATTTCACCCTAGAGATTAGTTCCCACTCACCTGGTTGGTGACTGTCTTCACGGTAACCTGATCACCCTGTTCATACTAGATCTCCCCAACAATGAAGCCCTCCTTCTTGTCTTTGAATCAGCAGGACTTCTTGCTATCACAGGACTTGTTCATGGCTTCCAGCCTCTCCTTATCAGGAGGAGCCAGGAAGGGCATCGGGTCCACATCGTCCCCCCATTTGCCTTTGTACCAACTGGGCATCTTGGCTTGGCTGAGGGAGGAGCAGGAAGGAACTGAGTGTGGGAACCAGGACTTCCCGGGGTGTTGCAGGGGAAAGAAAGGACAGCTTGCCAAGACTGATACAGGCTGGAATGAAAACCCTGAGAGACAGCGTTTGCTTCTCTCATATCACTTTGCATGTCTGGGTGCCATTAGGTCTTAATAACCAAGAATAAGAAATAAGCTAATAGCGCCTCAGAGTTGTGTATCCCACGCTAATCACAAAATGCTTCCGCATCTGCCGTTTCATGTGCTCCTTGTGCTGAGGCTGTGAGGATCAGGAAGCTCTTTGGTGGAGGAGAAGATGAAATCCAGAAGAGGTTAAAACAAGAACTTTCAGGGAGTTGGGGGGGCAGTTAAAAAATAAAAAACAAAAAAGAACTTTCAACCATGAAATGGGACAACAAAACAATTACCACTTGTTTTTTTTACTTTCCTCCAGGTGTGAACAGAGGCCACAAACTACAGTAATCCCAACACAGCTGTGGCTTGTCTCCAATAAAATTACAACTATTCTCCTTTCATTTTAGCATAGTTACATACATCTCAAAATATTTACCCTCATCTCAACTTGGAAATTATGGTCTTATTAGGCTTACCGTTAAATGTTGTCATTTAAGTCTGTTAAAAAAGAAGTGCACTTATTACTCTATCACAGTTGTTTTTTTAACATTTGATAACTGCATTTTAATACTGTTGGTTTCTTTTGTAACCTTACAGAGTTTATTTTATGCATTTAAAAAACACTCAGCTGAGCAGGGTCCTCAGACTTCTGTGGATGCCAAGTGGGTGCTGGTACAGCATGGTCATCTGAGTTCAGTGCATCTCTCTGCTAGGATGGAATTAAGTCTTGGCTTCAAACCCAGACAATTTCACTGAAACATCAGTAAGGAGGGAAACTGGGGACTCACTGGAGCAGTTAAGTCAGGGCTCCCAGCTTGTCTTGAGGGAGTGGAGAACCTTCTTGAAGGTTCTGGAGGGTATGTTTCTGAGCCCCTTTGCCAGTGGTGCTATTTTCAAGGCAAAGTACAGCCTCCAGCTTTATTTATTTATTTATTTTTATAGAGGCATGTTTATTTATTTATTTGTTTGTTTGTTTGTTTGTTTTGTTTATACATGCACTGGGTACAGTCAGAAGCGCGGGAGGGTGAGAGGATTCACCAGAGCCAGAGCGGGGAGCAGAGCAGGCAGAGGGACCGAGGTACACTGCTGGGGGGAGCAGCGGGCGGCGGGGGAGGTCTGCGCGCCATGTGGGACCCTCCTCTGGTGGCCGGGGAGCAGCCGGGGATCGAACCGGCGCTACAGAGGCTGTGAGCAGCTCCGCAACCCAGCGCTCAACCGCTGCGCCACCGGGGAGGCCCAGCCTCCAGCTTTAAATAAGCCAGGTGAACATAGAGCTTGCAAGATTGCATGCCACCCCCCACCCTCGCCCCTGCCCTGCTATATATGAGCTCCAGCTCTTCCTTTGAGGGGCGCCTGTGCTTCCAAGGAGGCTGAGCCAGGACAGGCAAAATCAAGTGTTCTCAGTAACCTGTGGAGTCTGACTAACTCTGATTAAAGCTGGTCCATTGCAAAGAAAGTAGGGCAGAGAGGCAGAGGGCGGGAATCCTGTCCCCTCATAGGACACAGTCCTCTTTAGCCATGTGGTAATACCTGTGGCCCATTGGACAAAATATTTTAAATTCAGGTATAGTAGTATATAGGATGACGAAGGGAACAAATGACATTAAAATAGATTTAACAGAATATTAAACATGAAAGATACAGTAATAAATGTGCTTCTTTATTAGTCTATCAAATAACATGATCTTACAACAGATCTAATAACCACCATAATTTGAAGCAATGATGAGAATTAACAATCTTTGGAGTCATCTGCAGATTGTAACATGGTATGAAAATGTTGATGACTTCCATTGCTTACAAAGTCACGGGCACTGCTAACCTGTGATTTGCTGCCTGTATTACATGTATTACATGTATTACATGTTTTCCCATGACAATCCCCCAGCTCAGGTTAAGAACTGTGCCTAATGCCTCCCGAGTCCCTTTCCTGGGGAGCACTGGACAGGGAGTCCTTGGCTTTTGCCATGAGTGTCTACTCCGTCCAGCACTCAGCTCTGCCTCGAGTCACGTTGGCAGCTGGTATCCTTGTTAGGCTCCCTCCACCTCCTGCCCCCTTTCTGGAAGGTACACTTGCTCAACATAAACTTCCTTATGTCATTTGTTGCCCCTGATGGCTCAACTGCATTATCATCCGTTGCATTTAACACAACCAGGGAGAGGAGACCAAAATCCACAAGAAAAAGAAATGCAAGTATCAGCAATGCAGATTAAAATACATTAGACTTGTCATTTAAAACAAAACAGCTGCTGGGGGCTGGGTGCCTTTTAAATTGTTTTAGTGGGGGAGGAAGGGTGAGAAATTCTCCTTTGTTTATTCCAGTCTGGCTGTTTGTTTGTTTGTTTTAATTTTGGGTTGGCCTGAGAACCACAAACTAAGAGGGCTAATGATGGCCTGGACTGGTGGCACACGCACCAACCCCAGGGCCAGGCACTGCCTCTGACAACAGTTCCGCCTTTCTCAGTGGCCACCAGCCTCCTGCTCAGTCACGTCCCTACCTCCCAGACACCCCTGCATCCAAACCACTCCTGTCTCCCCAGAAAATAGCTCTTCCCAAGCATTTTTGATAATCTAAATCCACACAAACCACAAAAAACAATTCAGCTCACAAAATACAAAAGCTAAAAGGGTCCTCAGAGGAAAGAGACACATTACGGAGTGCAGGAAGGTCAGGAGTGCCGCTGAAGCGGTGTGATCCCGTGCCCTTCCATCCCCTTGGACACTCCTAAGCAAAGCTGAAATGATGAGAAATTAACAAGGGGAAACAGAGGATGCAGTGAAATGGGGCTCACTGGGGTTCAGATATGGGCTGCTTCTGGCTCACTGTGAAAAGCTGTGTGAATCCCAAGAGTAATCTCCTTCCCTCCCTCATAGGTCCAGGTCCCTTAGAGCTTTGAATGAGCCCCCACCACTCAGCAGCCCCTGAGGCAGGCAGGTACCCCTCAGAAGCTCATTTCCTAAATCACGCTGCTTATCTCTCATCGTTTCATCCATTTTTCTTAGGAGGATCCTACCAGTCCTCCATGGGACCCCCCCACCCTTTTCCCCCAGTATCCCCTATGGTACCCACCTGAGACCACACTGGAAGAGACTGGGTGCCCAGCAGAGGCTGGCTCTTCCCTTTCATACTTGCCCAACAGGTCTGAGCCAGCAAAACCTTAAAAAAGAAAAGAACCCCTAAGGGCTCTAACAGCTTAGCTGGCCTCGCCTTCCAGGACCTGCCTGTCTGCTTTTGGGTCCCGTAGGGGAGATCAGTGAATGCCCTGCTTCTAGGACATTTGCCTTCCTCCCATTGCCTTTGTGGGGAAACAGATGCCCTCAGCCCAGGGGTTTAGGCTGTGAGCAGAAATGGAACAGCTGGCTAATGAGTTTTCCTCCTAAAGCTTTAACTGCTCTACTTATGGAGGGGGTCTGGCCCTCAAGGAAGAAGACCTGAGTTGACTCATTCAAGGTCTTTGGCATGGGTAAGCCTGAATAACCAATTGGTCGGTGACTTTATAGGCTCAGGCAGAAAGGCCAGTGTTGCTTGGACTTCTCGCAGGTGGTCGTGACCATGGAACTTCTCTGGCATGTCAGTGCTGCAGAGGACCTGAGGCACTGTGGTGTGGCGGGCAACTTTGAGTTCCAAGGCCAGCCTCTTGTTGCTTCATGGCTTCCCATGTGCAGCAAGGTCTTGAGCAAATCCTTGTCCTCTCTGGACTTGCCTTTGTCATCTGTAAATGGGTGGACACTAAGCCTTGTTGTCCTCTGTGCTTTTCTAAAGCTGGGGGATGGTCTCTGGGTCTGGGGTTGGGGAGAATCTTCCCTGGGGGACTTTCTTGGCATCTGCCATCAAGCCACCTCCATCCCCTATGTCACTAATTCACTATTGTTTTAATTGAGATGAAATTAATATAACACAAAATTAACCATTTTAGGTGAATAAATCAATGGTGTTTAGTGTATTCACAGTGTTGTGCACATACCACTTCTAATTCCAAAACATTTTATCAGCTGAAAAAGAAACCCATTAAACTGTTTCTTCCTAAGCCTCAGTAACCATCCACCTGCTTTCTGTCTCTGTACTGTTCTAGGCGTTTCATATGGAGAGGCTCATACAGTTAGATGACTTTTGTGTCTGGTTTCTTTTATTTAGCTTGTTTTCAAAGTTTGTCTCTGTTGTGGCATGTGTAGCGCTTCGTTCTGTGTTAAGGCTGAACAATATCCTTTGTAGGTATACTCCACGACCTCTTTTATCCATTCGTCTGTGGATGAGCATTTGGGCAGTTGTCACCTCTGGGTTTTTGTGACTAGGGCTGCCACAAACATACGTGTACAAATAACTTGAGCATATGTCTTCAATTCTTTTGTATATTTACTTATTGGAAATATGGAATTGCTGAATCAATTTGTAACTCTATGTTCAGCTGTTTTAGGAACCACCGACATTTTCCACAGTGGTTCAGTCATTTTACATTCTAACCAGAAATTCACACGGGTTCCAATTCTTCCATATCCTCTTCCATGCATTATTTTCTGTTTTTTTTTTTTGAGTTATGACCATCCTAGCATGTGTGAAGTGGTGTCTCGTGGCTCTTATCACACTTCCCTAATGGCTGATGATGTCGAGCATCTGTTCGTGTGCTTGTGGGCCATTTGCATATCTGTTCAAGTCCTTTGCCATTTCTCAGTCAGGTTGTTTGTCTTTCTGTTGTTGAATTGTAGGAGTTTTTATACATTTTGGATACTAGACCCTTATCAAATGTATGATTTGCAAATATTTTCTCCCATCCTGTAAGCCTTTTCATTTTCTTGATGATGTCCTTTGATGCACAAACTTTAATTTTAATGAAGCTCAGTTTATCTTTTTTTCATGTCACTTGTGCTTTTGGTGTCATATTTAAAAAGTCACAGCTGAGTTCAAGGTCATGAAGACTTGACCCTGTGTTTTCCTTTCAGAGTTGTATGGTTTTAGCTTTTATATTTAGGTCATTGATGCTTCAGTTTCACTCTTGAAGGAAAAAGGAACCCACCTAAGCATAAACTGATTTCTTTTTTGTGTATTTCTTGTGTACCTCTGGTTACCTGGGAAACCAACTTTAAACCCAAAGAAACTTGTATTTAGCACCTGTAAATATTTTTCCATATTTTTTTTTAGAAAAGGTGTTGCAAAGCTGTATTTATTTATTTATTTTAAATTGAAAACAATTTTTTTTTAGCCTCGACCAATGGCTAATAAGAAACCACGACTCTGAATTCACAGAACGCACATCTTCCTGGATACCTCAGACCTGAGATGAACCTCATTTCTCCTGTGCTGGGCCTTAGTTTCCCCAGAGATAAAACAGCCTGGGCCCTGAGATGCTTCTGGCTTATTCCCACATGTTCTTCATTGGCTAGTGAAAGCAGGGACCAGTGAGAATAAAGGGGGCTCTGCTCTGTGACTCTGGAAGGGATCTTCTCTGAATGCAGGTTTTCCATCCAGGCCCCAGCAGGAAAGAGCACAGCCCAACGAGGCTACCATGTCCAATGAAGGAATGGGTAACAATGGTGGGGAGAGTTATGGGAACCACCCTCCCTCCTCCACACACACACACAAGTGATGAGAAAGTCACCATGACTTGAATATTGTAGAAACAGCATGGCCCTTAGAGGGAGGAAACAGCTACTACTCAACCAGACCCAGCAGGGCCAGGGCTCACTTTCTCCACACCTACTCATGGATCTCCTTTGGCCAAATCTAACTTGAGGCCCGGAAGCAGGGCCCTGAGGAAGCAGCAGGTTGGAGTTCACCCTGTTGGGACCAGGACAGGGAGGCCAAGGGCAGCAAATGGATCGGGAGCCCCCTTAGTCTCCTCTGCCCACCTTTGACAAGGGAGTTTTTAATGGTTGTTATTCTAGAAAGTTCCACTTCAGGAAGTGTGCTTGGTCTAGGGAAGGCCCTCAAGTTAATTGTATGCTGACTTCTACCTCCCAAAAGTAAGTTGATGCATGCAATGCTCTTTCAAAATACAGTAAGAATCATACCAGACTTGGAATCATCTGACTCATAAAGAGATGTGGGGGAAGTTAGTGCAGACTTTCTAAAGTAGGCAAGTTGACTTCAGCCATCTAAGGGAGAACATTCCCTGGGGTCATGGGTTGGTATTGGTACAACAATTAAAAACAATGGACTCCCCTGTCCATTAGCTCATTTCAATCCTTCTGACAGTTGGGGCAGGTGGGTGGGGCAAGTGAGTAACCACCTGCTTCTAGCAGATGTGAAAACAGGCTCAGAGGGGTGAAGCAATTTGCCCAAAGACACATAGTGAGTCAGCATCTAAGACATGGCTCTGTTTTTCTTTCGAGCTCTTATCACTGTCCAAGAATGCATTATGTGTCTACTCTCTGATTTCTGCGCTCTTTCCCTCATAGAATGTCAGCGTGATTAGGACAAGGGCTTAGCCCAGTCTCTTTATCAGGATGCAGTAGAGTGGGTTGGTCAAGAACTTGGACTCTACAACAGGATTCTCTCAGTTTGCCCCTTAATGGCTCTGTGACCTCTCCATGTGTCACTTTCCTTTTCTGTAAAAGAGGGATAACAGTGGTACTTTCAAATAGGCTTGCTATAAGAATTAAATGAGTTCACACATATAATGTGCCGTATGATGGGAGCAGTGACCCCAGGCACAGTGCTCTGTCCAGGTGGTAGTCAAGCTTGGAATTATTCTGGAGCTCCACCTCTAGAAACCCTGGACTTGACAATGATGAAAGGCAGGGTCCTGTCTCTAGACAGCCAGGCTTAGGACAAGGCTGCTAGTCCTTATATGTCAACCTTTCCCCTTCCTTCCTTCCTTCCTTCCTTCCTTCCTTCCTTCCTTCCTTCCTTCCTTCCTTCCTTCCTTCCTTCCTTCCTTCCTTCCTTCCTTCCTTCCTTCCTTCCTTCCTTCCTTCCTTCCTTCCTTCCTTCCTTCCTTCTCTTATTTCCTTGCTCAGCTCTGTGCCAAGTTCTTTGCTAGACCCTAGCAATGATACAACATTAACTAGTCATTTTCTTTGCCTTCCAGGAGTTTGCATTGTTGCATCTTGACCTCTGGTAGGGAAACACCTCTGACCTCTGGTGGTGAGCACAGCAGTGGGAGAGGGGCGGGGAGGGAAGAGGAGACAGGCAAGGTAAAGGTGGAGGAGGGACGCCATGACCCATCCTGTGCCCTCTGTCCCTCCTGCCAGCCTGAGGACCCAAAACCCTTCAAGGCTCCCAGTGCCAGGAGTAGGGCCCTGAACCCTGGGTGGAACCAAGTTCTCAGTGAAGGCATATCAAAGTAATCAGGTCATTGTCAGGTCAAGAGCTGGAAGCCAAAGCTATGAGATTTCTTGCTGTGTACCAGACCCTGGGCTGGGAACCAGCTCTCCTGGAACACATTTCCTTTCTATGAGGCAAAGGTCCCATAGTGCAGGCCTTGTCCAGCCTGTGAGAACCCTTGGTGATGGATATTCAAAGGTCACTCACGCCACACATTTATTGAGCACTGAAAGGGCCAAGACTGTGTGATGTTCCCCTGCTTATAAGACTAGACCATCCATTCATGGTAGGGTGCATGTGGGTGGGACATGGTCTTCCCTCTCTGCTTAAAATGAGAATGTGGTCCTGTCCAAATACATGCTAATGTTGGCTTCTAGAACATTCTTAGAATGCAGAAACCTCCCAAGTGAAAAGAGTTCCTTAGCTTTGAGCCTTACTTCTGATCTTAGGCAGAAAATCTCTATGAGCCTCCATTTTATTACCATAGTGGGAATAATAATAACAATGATAATTAACCTCACAGAATAAATGAAATGATCAATTGAGATCATGGACTAGAAATACTTAAAGAAATATTTAACTAATCATTGTCAACTACTGATGTTGATCTAATGATCTTTTCCTATGTTCAGTTGCCACCCACATATCTTCTTTGTGTCCATACAGATTTTTTGTTCATTTAAAAAAAATCAAATATAAAAAAAATCATCAGGTAGTTTGTTTCCCTATTATTGAGTTGTGAGAGTTCGTTATATATTCTAGATATAAGGCCATAGTGGATATATGCTTTGTAAATATTTTCTCCTGATCTGTGACTTGTCTTGAAAATGCTTAAGTTGTAATATTATTTCCTACCTATTAAGAGTCTCCCCAAATGACTCCAAATGGAGACCCCCAAGAAATTCTACCTCCATTTTGCTGCTTATCTCCCAGGCTGCCTCCCTGGAGCATGGTGGGGTCCTGTGAACAAGGTCAAGGATTGGAGCTGTGATCATTTGACTCTGCCTGGTGGTGGGAGGGGAGGGAACAGAATGGCAATATATTTATAATGCCTTGTTGGTTTATGTGTTGTCCACAGCAACCTGATCCCTGCCTCCCCAGGGGACATCTCATGGCCCCTCTCTGCCCATCTTAGCTCCGCATTCCACATAGCTTGGGTGTGCAGGTTATTGTTAGGCTGTTGGGCTCTAGGGTGTTCCTGTTCTGGAACCCTCTGAACTGGAGAAAGGCAGTGGAGACAAATCCATGCTGCTGGTCCTGACCCTGCCTTCACCCATGATCCGTCCCTCATTAGGTGCTGCCCACCTCAGACTTCCGACTCAGCTCCTTGGGAGATCTCTTGAGCAGCCCCCAAAGTCTATCCTTCTTCCCTCCCCCCTTCCCTTCCTCCTCCTTCCTACTGTCTTCCATTCTTTCCCCCTCCTTCCTTCCTCCTCCTCTCTTCCTCTTTCTTTCAGGCAGCTCTGAGCTGACTTTCCGTAGAGGGAGCAGCAGGGGAAATTCTGTAGGAAACTATTATTTGGGGTGATCCAACAAATTGTGAGAATGAAAGCTTGGAAACATCCTAACTAAATCCATTTAGAGGTTAGTCAATAAAGTGAAATACAAATAATGTGAAATAAAAAGAGTGCATATTTTTTTAAGCAGATGATGTAAATTCATATTCATTAGCAGAAACCAACACCTGCAGCATACTTTTGGATTAAAATAAAAGTTTCTAGAACAGCTCAAACCCATTTTTGCAAAATGACATCTGCATGAGCAGATGTGCCAGAGCTTATTGGAAAGGATGCTCAGCCAGGTGATCATGCCCAGGGCTTGGTGGTGGGGATGCCAGGTGACATTTTTTGGTTAAAGCTTCTTTAAACAGTGTTGCCCAAAGTTTTTTTCATTGAGAAGGACTAATTTTTAGGACCTGAAATTATTTTTTGGGAAAAAAGAAAACAAATGTTAGCAGTTGTGTCTCACAAGTCTCCCTTTGGTTTTGCCCCAGGGTAGTGGGAGGAGGGTACTTCCTGGCCAGCTCCGGCTCCGGAAGCCACATTCCCAGCTGTTGTTTGCTGCCTTGGCAGGAGGGGATCACTGCCTTCCCAGGAGGGCTTTGGGATGAAGCCTTGGCAGGTTGAGGAAAGTTCACGGTGTGCTTCTTGAAGGCCAAACATGGACACTGAGCCTGGGCCCAGAAATAGCCCATTGCCCCAGAGACCCTTGGAATTCTGCAGGGTCATCTCAGGGAGGGGAAAGCCTGAGGAGGTCACGGCCAGAAACACCCCATCTAAAATGGAAGATGGGGTCCAGGACAGGCTCCTCTGAACACAGTGCCCAAGTTTTGGGCAGAAACAAGCTGAACCCTGGGCAAGGAGTTCTCCAAAGCCAGCCCAGCTTGATGAGTCTTTGATTCCAAGCCAACTGGAGAATTCCTTGGGATCTCGGAAATGTGGTGGTCGAGGCTGCTGGAGATGGATTTCTCCAGCTGCTCCTCTTTCTGCATTTAGACATATATTTATATCTCAATTTGATTCTGTTTGGCACTAAAATGCCATTTTCATTTTACTATCTCAAAAATCTTTCCAACTTATCATCATCCTTGACATCTCCTCTTTTTCCAAAGAAGAGTCTCGACTTTCTGTGAATTTCCCAAAGTCAAATAAAGCCTGATGCCTGAAAAAAATTCAGATGGATTTGAACCTCCACTCAGGTAGGTAATTTGTCATCCATCAATCCATTCATCATCCACCCGTTCATCCATTCAGCCATCATCCGTCACCCATTATCCATCCATCCATCATCCATCCAGCATGTGTTTATGGTGCTCCCTCTGGGGCCAGGGACCAGGCAGGAATGAATCTTGGTTCTACCCTCCTTCTTATGTTCCTGTACCTTGCGAGGACACCATGTTCCCCATGGAGCCAACACAGAGAGTAAGAGCATCATACTAGACTTTGAATACCTACCTCACTTCCTTACCCTAGGTGACGATAATATCTATTGCACCAGGTTGTTACACTGGTGAGGTAACAATAATTATTAGAGATTAAGAGTGAAGTGAGTTCCTCAGCAGCAGGGACTCTGTCTGGTTCACTCCTGACTGTTAGAGCCGGGCCTAGATTAGGCAGGCACCCAGGGGGTGGCTCTCTGATGGAGCCTGGTCCGTGGCCCAGCTCCTGAGGTCACGTGGTATCGGGAGGCAGCCACATGTGACCCTGGACTCTGGTCCTGTAGACTGCCTCCAGAACCCCAGAAAAGAAAATGCTGAGGAGTCAGGTGGATGAGAAAACTTAGGGGTGATGGAAATGAAGCAGCCCATTAGACAAGATACACTTTCAGCAAATAACTACCGTGTGGAGGGATTTGGTTCTGATTTTACCAGAGAGCTCCTGCACCCGATAAGTAATGAACCTTTGGTTTCCTTTGGCTGCCCTCCGACTCCCTCTCTTCTTTTCCTTAAGATTCCCTTTCTTCTTCCTCCCTGGTTCTGGGCAAAGCTTCTACCAAGAGTCTAAAATTGCTCCTTAAGAGTCAGCATCCTAGAAAACTGAAGTCCTCCCCCCAGGCCCTGGGGACTTTCTGACACACATGTATACACACAGACAGACACACACGCACAGTCACGCACACACAGACATGCACACAAGCTGGCACATGTAGAGGCTGAGGGTGTTGACAGTTGTGTTTTTCAGGAACCTGTGAATCCCAAAGACTGAGCCCAAGCACAAAACCGTGCCTGAATCCCCTGAGGAACTGAGTCAGCTATTCACTTCTGGGTATTTTTATAAAAGGCTTTTTATATTAATAATATAATGACTGCCTTGAGAAGGGTATGAGCGCTGCCATGGTACATCCTGCACATTCTGGGTAGTGGAGGGGGGTGCCCTAACACATTGGGGGTGGTGGGAGAGCCTGGCCTTGGGACCGGCACTCCCATTTATGTATTCAGCAAATACAATGAAGGCTGCCCCTGGCAGTGGGGGTAAAGTGCCCTCATGGACCTTGCCTTCTGTGAGGAGCTGGACGGTAATAAGTGAGTGAGTAATATTGCATCAAGTGCTAGCAAGTGCTTCTAGTGAGAAGTAAGTCTGATGGGAATGCAAATTGGGGTGCGGTTGGATAGGATGACCAGGAATGGTCTTTAAATTTAAACAGAGACCCAAAGGAAGCCAGGGAAGCACGGGTAACAGCAGTGCAAAGGCCCTAAGGCTGGCATTGGCCTGAGGTGTTTGAGGGACAGTGAGCAGGCCCATGTCTGGGGCTGGGACTGCTGAAGTGAGGTCAGAGGAACTTGATGGTGGGGGTGGGGTAGGCAGACCTGGAAGGGTCTGGAGGCCATTGTTGGGAGGTTGAGATCGCCTAATCTGACTTAAATGTTTACTCCTCTGGCTGGCCGTAGGGAATGACTGAAGGGTCACAGGCCTGGGTCCTAGGTGAATCGTGTCAAATGCTGTAGGCAGAATGGGGAGGCCTCCGTTGATCCTTCTGCAGCCTCGGATCCAGCAGGGGCTGGACCTCTTAAGCATTGTCATGTGCTACTTCTTCTGCCACCCCCTCTAACTAGAAACCTTTACTTGAAAGCACAGCATCAGCTTATGTGTCTGTCATTGTCACCCACCACCACCTGCAGTGGGTCACCATGTCCTGCCCCAGTGATGACGCAGCTGACCTTTGTTGCACCCCTGGCTCCTTTCCTCCTGACCCCTGGGTGTGAAGGTACCCTGAACTCCACACTCCACCCACTCAGTGCCCAGGCCTCCACCCACCTTCCCTCTCCTGTAAGCAGCAGTAGGAGGGTCCCCCTCCCTGTCACTGCGGGAACACCAGTCACCTTCTCTCTGTTTCTCCTCCCTCAACCCCTTCCCCAAAGAATCCTCTTACCTCTCCAAGGCTAGCCCAAATATTCTAAAGTGACACCCTTTTTTTTTTTTTTTTGCAGCTGTGAATATTTATTTATTTATTTTTTTTTGATTCCATTGTTTTTATTTTTTTTTTTATTTATTTTTTTTTTTAAATATTAAATTTTATTTTTATATTCCCCCATACAATTGCAAATGCCCCATTCTGACCCCAATCCTTCCCCTCCCGCCCCACCCCCCTAAAGTGACACCCTTGATCATCATTCAAGAGTGTGAAATGACACCATGGCTGAGGTTTCCTTTAAAACACACCAACAAAAGGCTGTAATTCCCATCTGAAAAGGTGGGGGGGGAGGAGAAAGCAGACAGGCCATGTGTATGTTGGTCAGTGAGTGGCCTGGCTGACAGCACTGGAGGGCTGGGTCATGCTGTTCTCTCTACTTTTATGGATTTGGAATTTTCCATAATAAAAAATAAAATCAATGCAAATAGAGGCACAACCCTGCTGGAGCCTTCTGGGACGCCCTGCTGCTCTCAGACAAGGTCCAAACACTTTCAGAGGCTGACAAGAAGGGGTGCCTCGTGGAACGCCCGCCCTGCAGCTCACTGACGTAGTGCTGCTCTGAATACCTGATTCATGAGGACAGTAAAAAGCTAACAGACTTGTAGTTGGTTTTGTCATGGGCTCGAAGTCCCCAGCAGTGCAGCCCTTTACTGGCTGGACAAGGTGGAAAACTCTGCCTGTGCACCAGGCTACCTTTGCCTTGCCACCTGATCCCCCTGTCCCTCTAAAATGTCCTCTAAATCCTGAATGTTCTCTGTTCCCAGCAGAACTAGGCTCATTTTTCTTGCCTCGGTGTTTTTTCTATGCTGTTCCCTCTGCCTAGTGCATCTGTCGTAGTTTTTCATTTGCTAACTCATGCTTTCCTTGAGGATTTGGCTCCTGTAACATCTCCTCCAGGACGCCCTCCCTGCCCTCCCCTGCCCTCCCCTGCCTTGTGTTGTTTCAATTGCTGTCCTGCTCCCACTCTGCTAGGAGGGCCTGTCTCTGCAACTAGTGGGAGGGCAGGACCAGGTCACCTCCTCCACTGTTACATGTCAGGGCAGGGCATGTGGTGGGGACTCAGTTTTATCCCTATTTCCGTTTTAATACAGTGCAGACCTTTTCTTAGCACCCTCTGCTCTCCTTACCTCTCTTGGGAATAAACACTTATTAACTATCCAACAGCAGCTTTAAACCCAGTATTGCAATTTTAGGAAGAGGCCAATCTTGCCAGATCCTGGAAGCCTTAATACCCAGAATGCAAACCCTTTCCTGGAGGAAGATGCTTCCCGCCCCTCCCTTTTGAGATCATCTGAGAGCTTCAAAGGGCTACATCTGTTGACACTGAAAGTCCATGGTGCTACTGAGGCTCCAATTGTACTTCTTCTGGACATGAGAATCACCTGGAGACCAGGCTAACCACTAGACCAGCTCAGTCTGCCTGTGAGTTGGAGCCCAAGTGGCAGGGCATTCAGGGGCACCATGTGATTGCAATGTTTAATCAGTGATAAGAACCATTGACTTTATTTGGGTCAGAACCAACCTCTGAGAAAGGGCCAAAAGCCCTGGAACACCTGCTGCCTGCTGAGGGCATTTAAGGCTGCCTGCGGGCCTGGGTGCGGCTCCCAGCCAGGTGAGTGCTGAGTGGGTGGTGAGGCGGCTGTGGTCTTGTCCTCCCCAAAGCTGGTGGGCTCCCTGGAGGTGACTCCAGAGGCCTGGGCTGGGTCTCTCTTTGTTGAACTCAGCCTTGGTTTGTGCAGAATCCGTGCTACGCAGCGCTTGGCTGGTTCCCGTGTGGGTAAGGAGAAGTGGCAGCTTTGGGGTGTTTGCAGAGCAGAGACATGGACCTGCAATGTGTAGGGAGCTGTGTCGAGGCACAGAGCTGCCTGTAGACCTGTCTGCTCATGTTCCAGCACCTGAATGTTTTCGTCTGTGGGAATCGTCTGTCTGATCCTGTCCCTTCACCAGAGCCTTCCCAAGCCTGAGGTTGGGGTGGGAGGCTCACCAGGAATGGGGCCTGGCAGGAAGTTTCCTGCCGCCTTCCTCGCTGTAACATCTGCCTCCCCTCAGGGCCAGCACATGCCCTGGGGGACACCTGGCTGTGTGTCTCCCTGCATCAAACTGGTGTTGGGCATGTCTTGACCATGTTGGTGAACGCCAGGCACGGGGTGGTGTGAGGTTTCACAGGTTACCTAGGAGGAAGCGTGAGGTTACAGGAGTTAATGCTCAATCCACTTCTGAAGTGATTCCATTCCTACAGCCATATGTGTTCAATGAAAATCAGAAAAATGCTATTTTAGATGTCAACTCTTGAATGATGAGATATTCCTTACTTTAAAACAGTTCTCAGTTCTTGAAAGATGTTCACTGTCAACATTTGGCTAGATCTAGGAAAGTCTAGACAAAGCAAAAATGGAGAAAATGACTCAGCCATTAACAGGACCTGCAAGCCCCCAGATTTCTCTTTCCCCAAACGGATGGAAGGACAAGAGCAGCTCCGGAGCCCGGATGACTGTGAGCACCGCCGGGGGCCTTGGTGGGGTCTCTGTCACCCAGGGCAGGGCAAGGACAGCGTATGGGAGCAGCGGAGCTGACCTGAGTGTGGGTAAATTCCCTGAGTCGGTGATAGTTGCCTAAATGATGAGTTTGACTTTCTCTGGATCTCAAATTTAGAGAACCGATGAAAAAAGGCACTGACTTTGATTTTGTGCATAAATCAAAGTCTGCAGCTCGGCACTTTCATAGCACTGGTAAAGGATGACAGCGTAGCTGGCCCTCCTAGATGCTACAAATAGCAACGTGAGGGGAAGGAAGCACATTTTGAGCTGTGACTAGAGAAACTTGTGAATCCAAAGGATTTGCTTTGCAGCTGGTTTTACAGACTGTCCCCAAATTGAGTGGTTTGGCCAAATCTGTGACTTTCAAACTACTCCTTCAAGATGTTTCAGGGAGAGGGAAGGAAGGAGCCATTCCATCCGAAGTTGTGTTTTCTCTTCTTACGCCACTGCAGGCTGGCCTTCTACTTGGTACCTGATTTGAAGGAAGGTGGTGACTATCTGAACTCCTGGACCCACTTCCAAATTTCCTTATGGCCAGCTTCTAGGATGTGGCAGAAGGATGAGTGTTTCCTACGGCATTAGTCCTAGAATTGAGCAGTGAAAGCATGGCCTCCCTTTGTACCAAAGCAGTTTTTCATTTATGCACACTCAGTCCCATTCACTGAGCTGTTTGGGCCACTTTGGTGGGTGAGACATGGCATGAGATGGCCAAACTCAGCATTGTCTTGGGCCTCTTGTTTCCATTGCCTAAAACAGGGGCCTTTCTGTACTCCAGCATCTCACCCTGAGTGTTAAATGCCATTCGAGGAGGTGACTTCATGCTTCCCTAATCAGACCCTGTTATAGTTTGTTGGCTGGAGAGCTTATTGAGGCAAATCATGGCTATAGGAGTCAGATGGAGGCTAAAGTCCTGGGCCTGATGCTTAAAAGCTGTGGGAACTTTGGGAGATGATATCTGAGATGGTTTTCCCACCAGGAAAATGGGACCGTTGCTACCTTAGTATTAACATTGCCTCATTTAATCTTAAGTGTTCCTGGCAGGTAACAAACATGTTTTGCCATTGTTGCCTGAAATAGGCCCATGAGTCTGGTCTAGCACAGACTTAAAAAATGTTACATCTTAGCTCTTGGGAGATCTAGGGTATAGCTTCTCAATTAAACCCAAACTCTGATCCCAACTCATAATCCTTTTAACTCTGTTTATTACAGCAACTAAAAAAGCCCTTTGAGGTGGTGTTTTAAATGGTGTCATGATTAATAGCAATCATCTGCTTTTTTGGTCATAAAAACTGTTTTCTTCCAGAGGGGGCAGAGTTTGAGATTACTTGAAAAGTAGATGAAAGGCTAGGACATGGCTACTCTCTGGCTTTCTTCTGGTGCTGACTTTGTCTTGCAAGACAGTCTTCTGTCTAGTGTGCTGGCTTCTGATGTGTTGCTGGGGGTGAAGCTACTGCCAGTTGGAATTTTTAATCTAAAGTCTGAGGTTATTTTAAGCCAACTTCTGTGAGCTGCCCTTCCTAATAAATACACTGCAATTAAAACTGTGGGTGTTATTGAAGGACTGGACACCACCCCTTAAATCCCCCAGGGGGGAGGTGGCCAACTTAACTTTGTTAACAGAATGGCTGAGAGCATCTTTAAAGAGCCCTTGAACTGATCAGTCTCTAATTCTTCTGAGTGGGTTGTGCTGGGGGTGGGGTGGTGATTGGTCAATTCCAGGAAGTGGTTTGAATTTCCCATTCTCACATTCCAGAGTTGGCTATTCTCGCCCACATCTCTAAGGACACTGATGTTTAAAGCAGGCAAAGTCCCCAGAATGAAGGCTCTGCTCTGAGGCTCCACTGACTTACTTTCCTGTCTTGCTGTGGCTCCCTGGTGGCACTTTGACTTAGGGGTTTATGCCTAGCCTGGGATTAGTATTAGTTATTGGTAGTGCCGCTGACACTATTATTCTGTTACTCTGTCTCAGATTCTCTTTCTCCTGTGTCTCACATCCCCTTTTTCCTGGTCCCTCGCTAGTTTTCATTTTCTTGGGCCCTAATATGTCACCAAAACTCAATTCTTATTTTGGTCTCACACATAATTCATCTCTCTTCATAAGACAGAGCCTTGGCTCTCAGCTCATTTATGGAATTCTCCAAGTTGTCTACACTGTCCCATCCAAATTGATATGTCTAAATTAGTCTTCACTACCAAAATTATTCCCAGCTGCTGGTTGTCTTTATGCAGTTTTCTCTCTTCCATTATGTCTCTTTTCAGTCATGGCCCATCCTGTATACATGGAAACAGATGATAGTCATTGCACACTTGTAAGAAATGTTTTTCCCTAATATATTCAGACTTGGCCTAATTTGAATAACCTCATTGAGGGCCAACACCCTTTGTGAACTTACCACCCAATGAATACAAGTACGTACTGACTATATTTCCACATGTTGTGAGGGGTTTTGGAATGGTCCTTAAGGCACAGAGGGTCCCATTGTCATTGGGAGTAGGGAGAGGAAGATGACAGATACGAAAATACTGGTAAGAGAAAATACAGCAGACTGACTGGGAAGGTACTAGGATTCTTAAATAGGATAGAGTTGTTGGAGATGCAGTGGGTTTGGACCCACCCATGCAGGAGGGGCAAAACAGGGAGTTGAGTTTTAAAATCACTGGGAAGCCAATAAAGGGTTTTTAAGCAGGGGAAATTACATGATCAGATTCTTTTCTTTGAAAGATCATATACATACTTCTGCATAAGGAACACATTGGCATAAGATGGTGGTCAAAGCAGCGAGAACAGTTGGGAGGTAATTGCTATAGTGTGGTTGAAATATGATGGTAGCTGTGTCGGGAGTGGAGACAGTTTGCCAAGGAATTAGAAGAGTGGGTCCCATTTGAGATCAGCCTGAGCCAATGTGCCAATGGAATGGAGCCATCTTCCTATAGCACCATGGTGGGGCTCCTCCCCATCCTGCATCACTGTCCCTCCAAAATTCCTTGGACACTATTCTGCTCCCAGCACACCCTAGCCATCAAAGGGCCAGTTCTCCAAAACTGCCTCTAAAAATTTCCCTTACTCCTGCAACCCAGGGCTGGAACCCACTTATGGAATGGAACACCTCACTAGGTGCTCATCTCCTGCTCAGCTGGTGTGGGTGTCTGAGTCTGCTCTCTGTTCCACTGAGACCCCTTTAAAGGTTTAAGCTTAGATGGATTTAACATAGTAACAAACACACTGGACGCTAAAAATCTCTGCACCTGTCCTGCCTACAGGTGGTTTGCTTCTTCCAGTCAATATGCCAACTTTCAAGGCTCCAGAAGAAAGGCTGAGAAAATTTAAGTACCATGGCAAAGATACATTTGTGAGTACAAAATGACCGCCTGTCTCTGTCAAGGACCAGGGGGCAGAAAGGCATCAAAAATGGAGTGGAGAGTGGGGGCCAGGGACAATGCAAATAAGGCAAAGAGCTCATCATGGAGAGGTATGTGAGGGTTTGCCAAATAATTCAACTTTTCAGACTGTCTGAAATGTTCATAATAAAATATTGAGGGACTCAATAAAATATTGAGTCCAAGTCCAAGCTCTTGGACTTGGGAATCAGACAGCTGTGGCCTCAAATCAAGAAACTATTACCTTGGGTCTCCCCTGGTGGTGCAGGCGGTTGAGCGCCACACTGTGAAGCTGTCTGCAGCCTCTGCAGCACAGGTTTGATCCCGGCTGGCCGGCGAGGGTCCCACATGGCATGGCAGACCTCTCCTGTCTTGCCTGATGCTCCTCTCAGCAGTGTATTTCGTCAGTCTGCCTGTTCTGTTTCCCTCTCTGTCTCTGGTGACTCCTCTCACACACCCCCACCTCTGGCCTGTACCCCAGCTCTTGTATAAATAAATAAATCTTTAAAAAAAAAAGAAACTATTACTTTGATCTTGAAACTATTAATTTGAGAGCTTTGGTTTCTTCATTTTATTTATTTTTTTAAAAAGATTTATTTATACAAGCATTGGGTACAGTCAGAAGCGCGGGAGGGTGAGAGAATTCACCAGAGCGGGGAACAGAACAGGCAGACTGATGAAATACACTGCTGAGGGGAGCAGTGGGCGCGGCAGAAGAGGTCTGTGCACAATGTGGGACCCTCGCCGGTGGTGGGGGATCGAACCAGCACTGCAGAGGCTGTGGGCAGCTTTGCAGCTCAGCGCTCAACCGCTGCACCACCAGGGGAGGCCCGGTTTCTTCATTTTTAAAACAAGGCTGATATCCACCTCTTAGGGGCTGGATAGCAGCTTCAGATGGTTGGTATTTTGCTGCTTGGCTGTAGTCACTCATATCAAGAAGGTTAACTGAGGAGCTCAAGTGTTTGGGATGCAAGAATGGTCAATCAGCATACTTTTCAGAAATAGAACTTGGAACTGGGAAGTCCAGATATGCTTCTTACTGATGGTGTGAGCATGAGGGGATCCTGGGCAGGGAACCTGTGCTGTGCATGGATTCTAACTCAACCAGCTTCTCTGGTCTTAACATTTTCTGGCTCCGGCTCTGTGTCCTGCATTTATCTTGACCAACAAATCATGCAAAGTTGGCTATGCCTTAGGCATTTGAGAGGCAGCTAAGGATGAGGGAAGCACAAGGCCACAGCAGCCCAGTTAGGACACTGCCCAGGGCCAAGTCACTCTTATGCTGAAACATTCCAGTGAGCTTGGCTTTCTGGTTTCTAAGACCATTACTGATTAAAGGATACCAATTAGAAGAAAGGAATCCAGACTTTCTGGGGAGGGATACAAACCCTTTTTTTTTAAATATTTATTTTATTTATTTATACAAGCACTGGGTACAGTCAGAAGCGCGGGAGGGTGAGCGAATTCACCAGAGCCAGAGCGGGGAGCAGAACGGGCAGACTGACGAAGAAGTACACTGCTGAGGGGAGCAGCAGGCATGGCAGGAGAGGTCTGCGCGCCATGTGGGATGCTCACCCGGCGGCCGGGGATTGAACCGGCACTGCAGAGGCCACGGGCAGCTTCGCAGCCCAGCGCTCAACTGCTGGGAGGCCCAGGGATACAACCCTCTATGCAGGAAGGGACAGGAGATGAAAAAGGAGAAGCCAAAGGTACATAACCCTCCACAGAAAGGGGTTGCTTGGTGATGGGGGCTAAGATACCCAAAGGGGTCCCAGTTCACTGGACAAGTACCACCACAATGGTCCTATTTTCCAACAAGAATTCAGTCACTCTAAGGAACCAGAAGTATCTAATACATACCAACATGTTTATAATTAATATTTTAAAGTCTTCAACCTAAAGCTCTTCTATCCATAAGGTTAATTTCCCAGGCCTCTCAATACTAGAGAGTGTGAAATTTCACCATATATAAGAAAAGGGTGTGGTTGATTTTTTTTTTTTTTTTTGAACTTTTATCCCTCTAGTCTGGTGTCCAAGTAAAACTCTAGGGACTGGATCAAAGCTTCAGTGGCCTACAGGCTGATTCCCTAACAGTGGAAATGATCAGGGACATCTGGGTGTGGGAGGGCCCTTCATGGTCCTTAGCCCCCAGGCCCAGGCCACTAATTGACACCAGTGAACGTGTGCTCATGCCTGGGGCATGCTTTGCTCAGATGTGTCTACAGCTAGGATCCTGGCCTGCCAAGGGTGTGCATGATCTCCCTTTACTTTGGAGAAGTAACATTTTCCTAGATGTGGTGTGGGTATAAAGGAGGTCAGCCCGGCTAAGACTATTTAACAGCCATGTAATCTTAACTTTTCCAGCCTGTTACATACATTTCATGTAAAATATACTTCGAAATGTGTTCTGAAGGCTGGATGTGGTGACAACCTGCCCTCCCCCACACACCCCTCTGCCAGGTCTAAGTCCTCTACTTCTTTTCCTCACCAGATGCGGCGGCAACAGCGGATGGCCGTCAGCCTGGAGCTTCGGAAGGCCAAGAAAGATGAGCAGGCCTTAAAGAGAAGGAACATCACCCACATCTGCTCAGACAGAGCTTCTGGACAGCTGGCCGGAGAGGTACATCAGGAATAGGGCTGCTCTAAATGAAGTTGTATGTGCCACCTCCTTGCTAAGTTTCTCTGGCCTGAATATATTGAATAAACTCAATTTCCAAGCTCTAGTTAAGTTCTTTCAGGGTAGAGTTAGAGTATAACCAGTGAGAAAAAGCTAAGGGCTGTTAACTTCGGGGCTGTGAGTCGGGGAATCTGTGTTCGGGGGGACTGGAGAAGGTATTCACTTGCTCCCCTCTGCCAGAAACATGAGATGAGTGGTTTTGAAGGTTATCTCTCAGTAGAAACATCTAGTCACTCACAGGTGAAGTCTTGTTTATGACTTGGAAATTGTCTTCTGTCTTCTCCATCCACCCCAGCTTTGCTAAGTGCAAATCCTAGGTTGTCTTCCAGGTTCATGCAGTTTTTGTGAATTCTTTCCAGAATGCCCTGATAGGGAGGTTTCCTTTCTTATAGATTCAACATTGACTAGTCATAAGTATGAGGGTTTATTTAGATTCTCTTTGACTGACCTACGGTACTTCTCCTGATGTCAGTACAACACAGACTTCATTGCTGTAGCTTTGTAGTAGGTATTGAAATTGGGAAGTGTGTGTCTTCCACATGGCCCTTTTTTATTTAATTTGCATTTCTACATGAATTTTAGAATCAACCTGTCTATTTCTTTAATAGAGTAAAGTCATATTTTGATGATGGTTGCACTGACTCTGTAGCTCAATTTTTGGAGCATGGTCATACAAATAATAACTTTTCCAATTCCCAATAACATGGATAGTCTATTTTGGCCCTCCCTACATTTTGAAAAATAGTTTTCAGCTTATAAGTGTTACAGTTTTTGAGTTAAATCCATTTCTAAATGTTTTATTTTTCTTGATGCTATTGTAAGTAAAATTATTTTCTTAATTTCAGTTTTGGATGGTTCATTGTTGGTGTATAGAAATATATTTGATTTTTTGCATGTTAATCCTGCAACCTAGATGAACCTTGTTTATTAGCTCTAAGTGTGTGTGTGTGTGTGTGTGTGTGTGTGTGTATTTGTGTATTCTTAACACTTTGTGCATCCATGATCAGAAATTTTACTTTCTTTCCAATCTGGATGACTTCTGTTGTTCTTTTTTTTTTTTTTTTAAAGATTTATTTATTTATTTATACAAGCACTGGTACAGTCAGAAGTGTAGGAGGGTGAGAGAATTCACCAGAGCCAGAGCGGGGAACAGAACAGGCAGACCGATGAAATACACTGCTGAGGGGAGCAGTGGGCACAGCAGGAGAGGTTTGCGCACCATGTGGGACTCTCGCTGGTGGCCAGGTATCGAACCAGCACTGCAGAGGCTGTGGGCAGCTTCTCAGCCCAGCACTTAACTGCTGCTGGGGATGCAGCACTGGGGATGCCCCACCCTTGCATTCTTTATTGAGACTCAGCTAATCTCTTTTTGACTTGAACAGCACAAATTGCTACAAGCCTTTGGTTAATTTCTAGGGTTCTGAGAAAGTTTGATAATTTTCATTAGTTTTCTTGTTGCTTTATGGAAGGGAATTTTTGGAGATCCTTGACTCTGACATTTTTACATTGACTAGCATGTTCTTACTGCATGGGATAAAAGGTACTAGGGATCCAATGAGCGATAGGAATTACCTCTCCCCCAGAGCACAGGGAGTATGTCACAGATCTGTGGGAGCACTACATGTTCCTCCTGTCCCTAATATAGATCAACATGCAGGATGCGCCATCCTATTATGCCAACCTATTCTAATCATTAGGTGGTTAGTCTAGATGACCTTCATGGTTCCCTTGAGCAGAGAGTCTGACCTGAATGTCTCTTTCCTTACAGGTCAACCTCACCCTACTTGAAATAATCCAAGGTGCAAATACCTCTGATCCAGACTTATGTTTCCAGGCCACCCAGGCAGCCAGGTATTGCCAAATAGACTTCTGTTATTTGTGATTTTGTGGCTAGAGATGAGCTCTGATGGTCTATTTGGATTCCTGGCAGTGGCAAAATGCCCACAAAATATAAGAAAAGGCTGGTCCTTTCAAAAGTGAGATCAAATTGCTCTTCTGTGTTGTCCTTGAGAACAACTTAAGATATGCAATGTGTTGTCAGAGATGAATTGCTTAGTTTAAATTGGCCTCTATAGGAATCTTAGCTCATAGATAATACCTGAAGGGGAAAATGTTGCTTCATCACTGCAAAATGCTGTAGGTTGAACTCTAGGATATTAACTAGCTCTGCTCCAGCTGTTTGTCTCCTTTGATAGTTAGGAATGCCAAGAACATCCATAAAGGAGGTTTTTAATACCAGCCTCCATGATTTGTTTTTGTTTTCTCTTTCTTTCATTGCAAAGGAAAATGCTGTCCCGGGAAAAGAACCCTCCTCTAAAACTGATTGTAGAAGCAGGACTCATTCCCAGACTGGTGGAGTTCCTGAACTCTTCCCTTCATCCATGCTTGCAGTTTGAGGCAGCCTGGGCTTTGACGAACATTGCTTCAGGGACTTCAGAACAGACCCGCGCTGTTGTGGAAGGGGGGGCCATCCAGCCCTTGATTAAGCTCCTGTCTTCTCCCCATATGACTGTGTGCGAACAGGCAGTGTGGGCTCTTGGTAATATAGCAGGTGAGATGCTCCCCCTGAGTGGGCTAAGAAGACAGAGGGCTAGGCATGTGGCTTGTTATGGGAGTTCTGTGATTAGTATTGTAGACTTGATATTCTGGAACACTCCAAGTAGAAATAACTGGAAATGATAGGAAAGGTATAGCAGACTTTTCAAAAATGCACAACCAAGGTCAGAGGTCAAATGTTGAAGCTGAAAGCAAATGATGCACAGAAGCAAGAGGCTGTCCAGGGACATCAGCAGGTGCCAGGGTCCTACAGTCTCAGGTTTCAATGGCTGTAGGAACAAAAGATAACTCTTTGGTCCATGCAAGGTGGGGTTTTGTGGCCCTTACACAACTCAGGACTCTAGAAGAACTCTGTTTCCAGTGAAAATTGCCAAAGGAACATACAACAAAAAATGTTTTCTTAACTTGGGGTAAAAATCTTCCCTTAAAGCTCAATCCAGGGGAACTTAATGCAATGTTTCTTGCATGGCCTGGAAAAGTACAAACTGAGTTGTTGGCGCTGCAGGATTGGAAGGTCCCAGATTCCTGGTTAAATGTAAATGCAGTGCTCTTTGGGGAAAATGAACTCAATTGGGCCCTTCAGGATTTTGACAAATTAAGATCAGACAAATATTAGCAACTTCAAGTCCAGAGACTCAGCAACCCTCCATGACTGAGTCAGCAGAAGCAAACAATGTGATTAGACCTCTCAGGACTTCAGATACTAGGATTAGCAAACACAGAATACAAATAAGTCTGCTTGCAGAAATAAAGCACCTACTACAGAGACTTGGTCTCTCATTTTGCTTGGATAAGTAAGGAATGACAAAACTAGGTGGTAAAATATAACTATGTCTTGCCTGATGGTGGATGGGGTGGTTATAATCTGAGACTTCTAGGGTCTAAAACTGGTATTCTAGCTGAAGCATCAGACAGCTGGTGGCTAGTACCTGTCAGTTTCCCAGCCTTGTTCTGAGTTGCATTTGGAAGTTACTGCCCCTGCCAAAGATTTCTGGGAAAATGGTTTGGTCTGCAGTGACCATCATCTTTCTGAGAACCATGTTGTGAGATGCCTCTGTCACGTAGAGCTCACTGCCTGTGTCTGCAGGCTCTGCTTATAGCAGTTGTGTGCTGTGTGGTGCCTGCTTTTCATGTCAGGCCCAGCCATCCAGCTGTCACCTTGGAGACCCAGGATCTAATATGCTATGCTGTCTAAACCCAGAAACAGTTTTTGGCCTCTCACCCTTTACACAGACTCATTAAAAATTAGTCATCCACCTCAGGATTCGCTTTGTTCTCTCTTTGAATGTCATATTTGTATCTATTTGCAGGGGATGGCCCACAGTTCAGAGACATCATTATCTCCAGCAATGCTGTCCCACATTTGCTTGCCCTGGTTTCATCAACCATACCAGTGAGTTACTTTAAATTAGAAAGCCTAGAGAGAGAACCAGTCTCCAAAGTTGGGAAATTGGGGAGGAACTTTCAAATCAATACTCAATTAGTCGATGCTGCCTAGTCTCTTATGACAGAGTTATAGAGTAGGCCTAGTCAGTAGTTCTGATTTTTCTTCTGAAAGAGGTTCATGAAAACTTTGAAAAACTTTTACAACCCAGCCAAAGTAGAAGACAGGCTTTCCATTCAAGTGACACAGACAGAATCAATAACTCACCAGTTGGTTCCTGGATAGTGTCTAGACTTGAAGCTAAGAGTCACAGTTGACAAATGTGACAACAATAGAGGACTTCCTGGATTAGGAATTAAATTTAGGTTAGAGATATGCTTCAAACAAGAATGAAGAGAGAAGGTGGCTTCCAAAAGCCAAAGGTAAAACATGCCTAGCCCTCCAGGTGCAAGAACACCTGACATGGTTGAACCAGAAAAGGGCTGGCATAACCAGAAAAGGGCTGGCATTACCAGAGGATTTTTGAGGAGAGGAGTATAAAATGGCAAGTGGGCCAAGGGACATCACCCTGGAGGCAAGGACAACCTTGGGAGGATTTCAAGGTAAGAAGTGAGATGGTCTGAGCTGAATTCAGAAAGACCGTTTTGGCTGATGTTGTAGGGCTATAGCAAAGGGAGACAGTAAAGCAGACAGATCCAGATGACATTGTGTGGAGAGGACAGGGGAACCAGACCTTGTGGTAGATGTTAAGTGGAAGTGAGTGGGAGGCAGTGTTGAAGCAATGTCAGGTAGGTGGATGTGCAGGTCTAGATGATTCCCTATACATATGTCATCCCACAGGGCCAGATCAACTAGAGCAGGGGCCAGCTTGCTTTTGTAAGTAAAGTTTTAATGGCACACACCATGCTTATTCATTTTTGTTTTCATATTATCTATAGCTTTTGCAGTGTTACAAGGGCAGAGTTGACTCATTGCAACAGAGCCCATCTGGTCCACAAAGCTGGACATGTTTACTCTCTGGCCCTTTACCGAAGAACATGACCAATCCCTGACTTAGAGTGTGGGGGGTGTCTCAGACCAAGTCCTAGGGGCTCTGACATTCAGAAGTCTGGCAGACCCCACCCAGAAGACTGGGAAGAAACAGCCCACTTGGCAACAGAAAGCCAGGTTTGAGCATAGATTCCCTTTTTTTTTTTTTTTTTAAAGGAATAGACTGGTACTGAATATAGCTGAGAGAGACAGTAATTTGAGGACTGGAAGGCAGCTGTTGGATTTGGTGACTTGAAAGGATCTGATTTCATCACTACTGATAAGGAAGTAGGGGCAGAAATCATGCTAGAGGGGCTGGAGGACCAATGGGATGCTGCAAGGTGGGTAGTGAAGGCAGATGCTCCTTGGGAATGGACTTTGCAAAGTAAAGTAGATGATGGCTCAACCAGGGCCAGGAGCCAAGGCAGGGTGGAAGGTCACAGAGTGTTTCTCTGTTGGTGGGAGGTGGTCCCAGGAACAGAATCTTTAAAGGCAAAAGTGATGGGATCCTGAGATAGGAACACTGATCCTCCACCAGATCAGAAGTGTGGTCAGAACATGTCAGCCAAGTTACAGACTAGTGGGAAGATCAAGTAATTCCTGCTTGATCTTTGATTTGCCAGTGAAAAAAATGAAATTAGGTCATCCACTGACTAGTGTGAGGAAAGACTTTTGAAGAATATAAGGAAACCATCATCAAACATTTGAATATGAAACATAATGCTCAAGTTCTGTGACCCGAGTATACATCACTACCTAGAACAAGTTCCTATTTGAAGTTCAAAAGCTTTGGTTCATGCTGGTCGATAATATTGATCAAAGAGGGCTAGGGCACTGTCGTTTGTGTTTTCTCTTCTTCACCCCTGATGCTAGAAGCAGTCTCCTCATTACAGATCACGTTTCTGCGGAACATCACGTGGACCTTGTCCAACCTGTGCCGAAACAAGGACCCGTACCCTTGTGAAAAGGCGGTGAAGCAAATGCTGCCCACCCTCTTCCACCTCCTACAGCACCAAGACAGCGAGGTCGTCTCGGACACCTGCTGGGCCCTGTCCTACCTCACTGACGGCTGCAACAAGCGCATTGGCCAAGTGGTTGACACAGGGGTCCTGCCCCGGCTAGTGGAGCTCATGACCAGCTCAGAGCTCAACGTCTTGGTAAACATCCCAAATCCTGTCTGTCTGTGCAAGGGCTTCAGATTAGAGGCCATGAATCATGGTCACTTTAGCGAGTTCTTTTCCCAGGGAGGCCAGCAATAGCTCTAATCCTTTACCTAGAACAAAGCTTGTCTTCAGCGTTGCCCTGATCTCTGCTACTCTGGAGCCAAACATGAATCTATTTTGATCTCAAGTCCTAGTGGGTAGTAAGTACACTTACTCTTTCTTCGGATAGCTAGATCATTTAGAAAGGTACCAAATTAAAATTGCTTATAATTCTCCACCCAGTAAATTATTCTTTCATGGCTTTTCCTTCTAGTGGTCTATGCAGGTAGACTTTGACAAGTAGATTCATATAGGAAACATCAAGATGAGAGGGTGAGGGATGGATAAGGAGGAGGGGGGGTTAGGGGGAGAAAAGAGGAGGGGCTTGGTGGGGGAGGGGGGAGAGAGCTACACAGAGCCTGTATGTATATTGTATTGATATAATGCTGATGGTAACATTTGAATTTCTTTTTTTTAAGATTTTATTTATTTATTTATTTATTTATTTATTTATTTATTTATTTATTTATTTATTTATTTATGCAAGCACTGGGTACAGTCAGAAGCGCGGGAGGGTGAGAGAATTCACCAGAGCCAGAGCGGGGAGCAGAGCAGGCAGAAGGACCGAAGTACACTGCTGAGGGGAGCAGCGGGCGGCAGGAGAGGTCTGCGCGCCATGCGGGACCCTCCTCTGGTGGCCGGGGAGCAGCCAGGGATCGAACCGGCGCCGCAGAGGCCGCGGGCAGCTTCGCAACCCAGCGCTCAACCGCTGCGCCACCAGGGGAGGCCCCATTTGAATTTCTTAAATATAGAAGAAAATTTCCTCTTTATCTTTCCCCCAGTTTGTTCTCTTAGACTATTTCAGGTACAGGTAAAAATTAAGACCAACATCAAATTTTCTGCTATGTTATGAAACATTTCACTTACATCATATACTTTTGAAAATGGCATAAAATATGGGTGCCTCTTTTGATCTCTGTGCCTCTATATTTTGCATTGTGCATCCTTGTGTTCCTCTCTTTTGAGATTAGCATCATCTCAGGGCACATCCTCAAATGTCAGGGTTAGTTGGAGGACATTGCTGGAGACAGGGATGGGGGTGGTGTATGAGGACAGTAGCTACAGAAACTTCTTATCCTGAGGGCCGGGATTCTGATGGGAGCTGTCCTGGGAAGGCTTTGATTGGCCTATAGCTCTATTTCTACCTCTCACCTGAGTAGCAGTTACCTGGCCTGATAGGCTAGTAAGACTCTAGAACTGCTGATTGTGTGGGGCTGCTACTATGGTGCAGAGAAACCAAAATGAATCCAATCAGCCCTCCTCAGACAGAGTCTGATGTACACCCATCCTGGCACCTTCATTTGAATGCACCAAAACTGCCAGTGGGATTTTGTGAGCTCCAATTAAGTCTACCACAGAAGCTTGATACTGGTGTTAAATATTGATTCAGCAGAAATGATTACATTATAAACACTAGAGTCAATTTAGCTCTTCCCAGTGGAAGGCCATAAAAGGGACAGCATCACTTCTTGACAAAGGTAACCTTTGACCTCTGTCCCACTTGAGCTGGTACCTATAAACTATGTAAAAGTCCATGGATGAGCTGAATTAATAAGGATCGTGGCTTTAGTCATTGTTCCTGAACATCTAGAGAGCCTTCTGCACAACATATCTAATGTTTGGGAGCGCACAGAACCTTCCATTGGGATAAATGCACAATACTCGGTGAGACACCTACTGTTGTTCTTGCAGACCCCCTCTCTCCGCACTGTGGGGAACATCGTCACGGGCACAGATGGACAGACCCAGGTGGCCATTGACGCCGGCATGCTGCACGTGCTGCCACAGCTCCTGATACACCCCAAGTCCTCCATCCAGAAGGAGGCCGCGTGGGCCCTGAGCAACGTGGCCGCAGGGCCCTGCCAGCACATCCAGGAACTGATTTCTTATGGCATACTGCCTTTCTTGGTGGCACTGCTCAAAAATGTAAGTGGCACACCCAGCATCGTGGGCGAGAGGCTACTTTCCAAGTGGCCTTGAGATGAGCTCCTTTCAGGAATTCACACCCTGGTGAAGGGGCAAATTAAGATCACAACAAAGCTATGAAACATTAATTTCCCAGCTCTTCCTGGCATCCCTTCCTGGAGACCCCATTAAGAATTGCTTGATGAGAAGGTGCCCCACAGCTCAAATAAAATCTTGAACTGGTAAATATTGGCTTATCTCTATGCAGTGTTAAAAGAACGTGCCACCTACTCTCTACTTGCCAAACAAGGGAGGAGGTTTGTTTTTGTTTTAGGAGGAAAAACGTATCGGGTTATGGTGATATTATATACTGAAGAAAGGTGGCCTTTTCAGTGTAAAAATCACATTGATTAGAGTGGTAATATACACAGAAAATCCAGAGATAAAAGTAGGAATACAATAAAGCTTCCTTATTCCTCCTGATTTCCATTTCCCTCTCCCTGGGTAACTATTATTGTCGCTGTTTGATTTTTGCCATTTTATAATGGACCAACTAGTTGAAACCATTGGCATGTAAACAAGTCAAGCTGGGTTGGGAGCAGGGAGGCTAGTGGAGTAGGGTGGGAAGAGAATCTACTAGGGAGTTCCTGCTCTCAGGTTAGATGTCAGGTTCCAGGTGTGCATTAGGTATGAACAGCTGGGCCAGGTGTGCATCTTCTCTCCATGAGATACTTCCTGTCTTGCATTCTTCTGTGAGTCTGTACACATTCTAATAGGCACCCAATCATGAATCAAAGAGTAGTTGTTTCAAATGCTACCTTTTCAACTCCATTAGAGCTACAAATTGTTTGAGTTTTTTGTTTTAAATTAACATCACAGTTCTCCTCAGCTGCAAAATAGGAATAACTCCTGCTCAGGGATCGAAGGAGCCATGGTAAAATAGTCATATCTGTGGGCAAAGTGCTTTTTATAAATGCAAGGGATTCACTGATAATGGCTTAGTCCCTGATATCTTACCTGTGTGCTCAACTTTATATCTATGAAGCTTCTTGTCCAATGTTTTCCTGGGTCAGAATAACTAGAAATGTAGACAGAGGCCACTACAATCTAAAATTCCAAGCATGATTTCTAATCTACACCCCTGGACTGGCTTATGTTGGCTTATGTTTCCCATAACCTGACTTAAGGAAACGAGTCTGTTTGACCTCAGAACCTTCCTCTAGGACCCTTGATAAGCCTGCCCGCCTGCTTCTTGTCTACTTAAAGATGCTCTCATCTGCTCAAAATCAGAGGCAGGTTGCCAAGGCATTCCATGTAAATTGCACATAGTGTCCTGGCTGTCACCAGCCTTCCTAGAAATTGAACCAATTTAGCATCACTATATTTAAATGTTTCAGGATCTGTAATGAATGTAAACATTCTCTTTCTGCAGGGAGAATTTAAAGTCCAGAAAGAAGCTGTCTGGACGGTAGCTAACTTCACAACGGGGGGCACCTTGGACCAGTTAATCCAGCTTGTCCACTCTGGAGTCTTGCAGCCACTGGTGAATCTGCTCACTGTCCAAGACACCAAGATTGTTCTCATCATCCTTGATGTCATCTCATATATCTTCCAGGTAAACAGTTCTGAACAGATTGGTTTCTAAATAGCAGTCTTAAAATTTAAGACATTTAATTTGGTTCTTAAAACTCAAGGATTCTCTTTCCTCTCTACTCCCCCACCCTCTCTCTGTGTCTGTACATCCTAAGGACAAGGAAAGCAAGAGGCTGTTCAAGAAGAGTTTATTTATTTTCTCAAATGAGTGTCTTTGCATCCAGCACTATTTTAGATGCTCAGGATATGACCAAACCAAGGACCAAAGTCCTTGCTCAGTAGAATGGAGGTACTGGTGGGGAGGTAGGCAGATCCATCACTTAGGAAGTAGTGGGTAAATTATCTGGTAAAGTGATAGTCATGATGGCTTGGGGTGGTAAAGGGAATGTTGATCTCTTATATGCAGTAATCAGGAGAAACTACTCTGAAGAAGAACATCTGAGAAAAGGCCCAAGATAAGTGAGTCCTGTGGCTATCTGGGGAAGAGCATTGTAGGTGAAAGGAAGAGCCGGGACTGAGAGGGGTGTGGCCAGAGCAGAGCAAAGGGATGGAAAGTGATAGAAGACCAAACTCAAGATAGCTAGGGATCAGCTCACATACATTTTGTGAGAACAACGATTGAAGGTTTGGAGCAGGAAGAGTCTTGTGGATGGCTCACTTCAAAGGCCAAAACATAGAACAGTAAGAAGTTAGCAGGAGTAGATCTCATCAGGCCATAATGAAGTCCTTTTCAATTCAGTTGTTTGAGAAAATGTAAAACATTGAATTAGAGTTCTAGAAAAGCCTTATCTAGGCTTTTCTAGACAAAAGCTAAGTTAAGCCAGTATTTGTATACTATTTGTGTCCATTCCACATTGCTATAAAACAGATTACCCAATTAGAGGCTTACAACAACCTTTTATTATCACACATAGCTTTGGGGATTAGGAATCCAGGCTGGCATGCTATATCATTCTGGCTCAGGGTCTCTCTTGAGGATCAAAATGTCAATGCGGGCTGCAGTCTCATCAGAAAGTTTGATGAAGGTTGGAAGATCACCTTCCAAGATGATTTACTTACATGCTTAGCAAGTTACTCTTGCCATGTGGATTTCCCCATGGGACTGCTTGAATGTCCTCACGTCATAGCAGCTGGCTTCCTCTTGAGTGAGTGATCAAGAGGCAGAAATGTAGATGTTTTTTAAGACCTAGTCTTAGAGGGCCTCCCCGGTGGCGCAGCGGTTGAGCGCTGGGTTGCGAAGCTGCCGGCAGCCTCTGCACCGTTGGTTCGATCCCCGGCTGCTCCCCGGCCACCAGAGGAGGGTCCCACATGGTGCGCAGACCTCTCCTGCCGCCCGCTGCTCCCCTCAGCAGTGTACTTCGGTCCTTCTGCCTGCTCTGCTCCCCGCTCTGGCTCTGTCTCTGGTGAATTCTCTCACCCTCCCGCACTTCTGACTATATCCAGTGCTTGTATAAATAAATAAATAAATCTTTAAAAAAAAAAAAAAAAAGACCTAGTCTTAGAGATCATTGCAACAGCATCCTATTGGTTACACAGATTAGCCCCTATTCAACATGGGAGGGAACTATACAAGGCATGAATATCAGGAGGCAGGGATCACTGGGGTCACCTTGGAGGCTGGCTCTATTAATTTGGTTAATGTCCTTTGATATGCAACACAAGCCATTTGAAAAGTTTCAAAGTAACACCAGGTAACTCCTTCTAAAAACCCACTTTAAGCATCCTTTTCATGTAACTGTCTTAGAAAGAACTGACTTGAGTCAAGATCACACTTGAAATACAGTCCAATTAGACACTGAGACTTTGAGCAGATCACACAGATCAAGAGTAGAGCCTTGGCAACCAGCAGACAAAATTGGATATAAGTTTGTGGAAGTACCCTTGTGGGCTATCTGAATTTAACTTCATCTGCTTCATCTGAATTTAACTTCATCTGAAGTAGACACTAGGGGTTTTGTCTTAGGAGTGCCTGGGCAAATCGCACCTGATGGACAGTGAAGCCCCTGTATCAGATCAAGGAACCAGGCACAGTAGGTTAGAAAGATTGAGATTGGATAGGAGAATATTTCAAGGGGCAGCAGAGTGCAGGTAAACTAACTTTTGGGGCTACGTGTTGGGTTAAGATCCAAAATCCACTTCCAGGGCTCCTGCTGTACTGGGTCATTCCGCACTTCCCGCTTTTCTCTCTGAGGTTAATGTAATGTTTGGTGCATGTTTCAGTTTCTCCACTTAAAACCCGTGAGTAACTGGGCGGGTGGGTGTCTGAGCTTAAACATACTGTGCCGAAGTTCATCAGGCCAGCAATCTGGAGTGAATAATGACTAAGTTGACTCACAGGAGATTTCTTATTACTGTTCAACAACTGGTGAGCAGAGCCCCTCAGGAGGAAAAACTTAGATGCCAAAGTTTTTCTTTCAGTTTATAAAAATATATATTTCAAAGTTCATTTAATCTTCTATACTATGAGCATCCACCCCAAAGTGTTTCTTAATCTTTCTCCCATTTGCCGCAGATATGCTGTTTAGTTGAACTACTCCTTCTTCTCATCATAAACAGTACTTTCACACCTTCAAATCTTTGTCCCTGCCTGACCTTCTTTTGAGGAACGTCATTATCCTATGACAGACCCTGGCCTATAGAATTCATTAGGAACTTGTATTGTTTTCCAAGGCTTCCTACACATCTTCTGTAATTTAAACCTGCTTACTATGTTTTTTCTACTGTAACAATTACTCGTGTCCTGCAATAGTATGAGTTATGAAAGGACCTTCTCTAAGTTCCATCTTTAATTCTAGTTTTGTGTGCCTTGCCCCCAGGACACGAACAAATGTTTGAGTGATGAAATAGCCCTGGATGAGCAATCCAGGGACCAGCATTGGAATAAACCCAATCATATTAATTGGCCCGAGGACACCATTCTCTGCCTAGGTGTGACTTCTGTGACTAGGGTCTCCTGACTTCTCTAGCCAGGCTTTCCAGGAAGCACAGGGCCAGAGCATCTTCACTTACCCAGCAATATTTGACCATTCTTTCAAACTGTGTTTAAAATGAGTCCGTTCATTAGATGGGTCTACAAATAGTGGCCTATGTATGGTATGGATGGCAACATATTCAGTAAAAGAAATAAGGCATTTTGGGCCATGAAAGTAAGCCAATGTATGTATGTATATGTGTACATGTTTGTATGTGTGTGTGTATTTGTATATGTGTGCATATGTGTCTCCCAAATCAGAGGACTATCCAAAATGGGAGGAAGCCCATGGTGTTTTAAGTCTGTTGAGGGAAGAATGGGAGCCTTAGGATTCCTCTGAGCCAAAGCTCCACCTCTATTAGGCCCCTGCCTAGACCCTCAGTTCTTGTCCTACCCACAGGCTGCAGAGAGACTTTCTGAGAAGGAAAACCTCTTTCTCCTGATTGAAGAAGTCGGTGGTATTGCTAGAATCGAGGCCTTGCAGCTTCATGAGAACCGCCAGGTTGCCCTGACTGCCTCAAACATTATTGAGAACCACTTCTGTGAGGTAAGTTACTTCAGAGAGACAGGGGAGGCCAGATCTCCTGCTGAATCACCTCAGCAGGCTGTCACCCAGCCAGCAGGTAACTCAGCTGAGTGGCCCCCATCCATGCTTTGGGGCCATCACTGAGCAGCAGCAGCTTCCTGGCTTCTGGAAACTACTCTAGTCCTATAGCTTGTCCTGCTGTGTCTGGCTTATAATTTCACTTTTTTTTTTTTTTACCTACATACCTCTTTTTTGGGGGGGATTGGGAAAGGGGAGGAAGTAGATGTGATAATAAAGTAACTTTTTATTAAGAAATGCAAACAACTAAGGCAGGCCTAGCTTTTGGAAAAAACATTTTGCCACTTAATCCATTTCTCTCTACAGAATATGGTGTTTAGGGATGAACACTACAAGAGGCTTCTAAGTATTCTGCAGGTGTGGAAATGATGATCAGATAGCATTAGAAAGTTTTAAAACCTTTTTTTGGTAAAATACCCATAATGTAAAATTTCTACCATCTAAGTGTGCAGTTTGGGGGCAATAAGTACATTAAGTACATCACACCATCTTCTCCAGAATGTTTTCATCTTCCCAAACCAAAGTCTGTCCCCATTAAATAAGAGCACCCCACTCCTCTTTCCCTGGCCCCTGGTAACCACAATTCTGCTTTCTGTCTCTATGAATTTGACCACTCTCGGTACCTCAGGTAAGTGAAATCAGGCAGAATTTGTCTTTTTGTGTCTGGCTTATTTCACTTAGCATCGTGTCCTCATGGCTCATTGTACATGTCAGAATTTCTTCCCTTTTTAAGGTTGAATAATACCCCATCCTGTGGAAATGACCCCTCCGTTTTTATTTACCCCTCCGTTCACTGTGGGTGTGCTGTTATGAACAAGGGTCTACATATGTCTGTTTGAGTACCCGCTTTCAATTCTTTTGGCCATATACACAGAGGGGGACTTACTGAATCATATAGTAATTCTTTTTTTTTTTTTTTTTTTTTTTTTTTTTGTGGGACCCTTGCTGGTGGCCGGGGAATGAACTGGTGCTGCAGAGGCTGCGGGCAATGGTAAAATACCCATAATGGTATTATGGGGAGGACCTGGTAATTCTATTTTTAATAGAATCACCATGCTGCTATCCATGGTGGGTGCACAGCAATGTACAGCAGTTCCTAAATCCCAGCCCTTTTGCCAACATTTGTTATATTCTGTTTTTTTTTTTATCATAGACAGCTTAATAGACAGGCAATGGTATCTCACTATGATGTGATATGGGCTTGCATTAGATATTTTTTATATGTGGAAGGTCAGCTCAAAGTTTTTAAGTGACCTAGTAGGTATCAAACTTAATCATCAGCAAAATGCAGAGCCTTACCATAAATATGACCATGTTGGTGGTGGTTTTTTTTTTTCCATTCTTTTTCCATTGTTGTTTTATTTTAAGTTTGTGGTTGTTGCCAACTGAAGGCAACTAATCTTGTTTTGGGAACAAAAGATTGCTCTAAAAGTGGAGGAAAAACAGTGGCAATTAGCATCTTCTAGGTTAGCTTCTCCCATAAAAACTTCATAATTCTGGAGACACATCTATTAAAGGTGGGAAGCAGTTGAATCCACAGGATTCATCAGGGGTTCCAGATTAAAGACATCTGATCTAAAAGTAACAGCTACTCCCACTGTATTCTTCTTCACTGTAAGGGTAGTATTCTGTGTCTCAAAACTGCATTTAAAAGTAAGCTAGACACAAGAAGACAAAGACTGTATGACTCTATTTACATAAAGTTGTCAGACTTATAAGAACAGAAAGTAGAATGGTGAATGCTAGGAGCTGAGGGCAGCGGGAAGGAAATGGAGGTTGTTTAATGGATAGATTTTGGTTTGGAAAGATTTAAGTTCTGGAAACAGATGGTGGGGGTGGTTGCACAGCAATGGGGATGAATTTAATGCCATTCAACTGTCCACTTCATGATTTAAGGTGATAAGTTTTAGGTAACACGTATCTGACCACATTTACATGAAAATTGCTTTTTAAATGAATACTTGTCTTTTTTTTTTTTTTTTTTAATAGAGGCATGTTTTATTTATTTATTTATTTGTTTGTTTGTTTTTGTTTATACATGCACTGGGTACAGTCAGAAGTGCGGGAGGGTGAGAGAATTCACCAGAGCCAGAGCGGGGAGCAGAGCAGGCAGAAGGACCGAAGTACACTGCTGAGGGGAGCAGCGGGCGGCAGGAGAGGTCTGCGCGCCATGTGGGACCCTCCTCCCGTGGCCGGGGAGCAGCCGGGGATCGAACCGGCGCCTCCGAGGCCGCGGGCAGCTTCGCAACCCAGCGCTCAACCGCTGCGCCACCGGGGAGGCCCCATGAAAATTGCTTTTAAGGTCTATCCTAAGAGACATTTCAGTGCCTCTCTCTCTAATCTCACTTGAGGAAGCCACGAGGCCAATTTAGAGCAAATTCTAATCCACAGAAGTTAAGGAGTCAAATGGGCAGTGAATGTGCTGAGTGCTGGGAGGTATAACGGTCTCTCTTTTTCCTGAAGGAAGAAGAAAATGGCATACATCATCCAGCCCAGGGCCATGAATTGTTAAACAATACCAAAGGCCCACAACTTCTAAGCCAACAACCAGGTTCTAAGGGAAGCTTCTTTAAGAAGTAGCACTCCAATATCTTAGTGTACCACAGGTGTAATGCTTTTTATCTGAATATTAATAAAATGTTTGACACTTTTGCCTCTGCCAAAAATGTTGGTATACCACTTGTGTCTTCAAGCCTGGGTTAGTATTAAGTATCTTAAAGAAAATAGAGTAGGATGGCCAGTAGCTGTTTCAACAAACTGACTTGTAGACTTGGTTTAACCAATATTTCTTCAGCATTTATTGCACCAGGAGTCCCCTTCCGTTCACACTTTCACATAATGCCAATTAACAACATTCTTCAGGAACAGCTGTGTCAGCCATGGTCAAAATGAGAGTGACAGGATGGGAAGGAGCTAGAATCACAGTATAGGCAGTGTGACAACAGATGTAGGATAAGTTTATATGGGAATTGGACTTTATTTGTGTAACTTAGTTATATTTTTGTTCTAAAGCAGCACAACAAAATGTCATGCCCAGAGGAAGTCTTTGCTGCCAGGTGAGGAGGAAGGGTGTGTGAGTGGGTGTCCATCAAAAATCCTGCTGGAAGACAGTTCACACATTCATAAATGTCTCATTCAGTGGTGCGAACGAATCTCTGACAGAGCAGACATCAGGCCTTCCAACCAATGTCTTCATGTCCTTTTGGAGTGGCCAGATCTTTCAGCTCTTGAGGGCTGTTGGTGGGATGGAATCTTCAACATGTTCTCCCAGAAAAAGAGGGGACCTGGGAGATTGTTCCTAGTCTCTTCTGTTCATCAGTTCAGGACATTCTAATGTGGCACATATTTGGTCAAGCAGAATGTCATCCTCTGAGGGCTTTGAATCTTAAACTCTGGGACTGAGCACAGAAGGAATAAATAGTTGTCATGTTGGTTTAGTCCAGTGGCAGGGCCTTATGTCAGCAGAGTGCATGTCCTTGGTGGCTTCCTGCTTCCTGATTATCTAGGAAGGACCTGCTTTCTACACACTCTCCCATACTTTTCTAATAAGTCACTTTTTAAATTAATATTTTATTTTATATAATTCTTACATCATTTTTCATTTTTGCACAATGTATGCATTTTCATTTTGGTTATATTCCCCGTACAATTGCACCCCCCCCTTATTTTGACCCTAGTCCTTCCTCTCCCCTTCTCTGCCCCCGCACCCTAGTGTGTCTCTGGTTTATAGTTGCTTGTTGATTTTGATTTTTATAAGTCACTCTTTGTAAGTAACCAGCATTAGTTTCTGTTGCTTACAACTGAAGAACCTTAACGGGTACACATGAAGAGTAAAAAACTAAATCACAATGCTATTTAAATCCAACAATAGATATTAAATCCCATTCTGTCAAGATAGATGTTGTATAAAATTTGAATTTTAAAATAAATAATGTAAAAATACAAAACATTACATATAAAATATTATGATATAGTACACATACAAGAGATTTTTTTAATTCAAAACAAAACTAAGAACAGAAAAAATTTATCCTAGCCAATGAAATTGTTTACATCTTCCCTTCCAGATTGAGTCAACATATGTTTTTTAATCTGATTGGGGTGAGATTCTTTTTCAGTGTTTTAAAACATTTTTCTCTAGACTGAAGTTGAGGGGAAGACAGTCTCAGGTGGTTTACAAAAATACTTCACTGAGAAAATTTTTAATTAAAAGGTTGAAACATTGTTGAAGTTAGTCACTGTTGCCCAAATAGTCTGACCTTGTTCACTCAACATACTGTTAGCCTCTTTTCTCTCCTTTTTGTCAATTGTTCTTTACTAAATTGCGTGAGAAAGGAACATTTGTAGTTTAAGGATAGGATGTCATCTTGTATAGGGATTTTTTTTTTTAAAGGTGCTCTTGGCCTATTCTACATGGTTTGGGAGCAAGGAGATAGTGTTAGTCACCTTCTGGCTGGGTGTCCATGTGCCTAAACTCCTGTGTTGGGAAGACAGAGCAACAAAGAGAAGAAAGGAGTAGCAGGCTTATGCCAGCTTTGCAGGATAAAAGCTGACCTGGAACAACTCTGACCCTCTTGTATTTACCCCAATTTGTCATATACCATAGAAGGAATGCAGTTCTCTTGGAATTCTCATGCGCAATCCACTTATCTGCCCTTCCTGAAGCATTGAGGGTTATTTAATGATAACAGCACTTGATGCTTTAGGTATATAGAGAAATTAATCGAACTTGAAGTCATAAGCTCTGGGTTTCAGTTCTGGCTCTTTTTCTAAATAGTTTAAGCCTTAACAAGGCATGTCATTTCTCTGTTTCTTAGTACCTCACCTGTCAATTCTTTTTCTCTGGAATTCAAGCTTCTGTGTATAAAATAGGGTGGGAATAGATAGTGGTATAATGTTTTCAAATATTTTTCTAAAGTGATACTAACAGGTAAGGCAAGAGTGGTATCAATTTCCAAATAAAGAAAACAGAAATCACAAGGTTACCCAGTTTCTCCATCTTTTAGTAAGTGGTAGAGAGGTCCTCAAGTGGAACCTGACCACAGATCATCTCAACTCCACCCAGAGCAAGGGATCTGAGAGTGTGTGCATGGGAGCGAAGGGGGGTGCCCTAGACAGAAGCCACACTTCTTTGTAACCTAATCTGGAGGGGGTGGACTGTCACTCCTGCCCTGTGTGATGGTTACACAATGGGGTGAAGACCAGGAGACTGATCCTGGTCAGCCACTGATCCTGGTCATCCACTGATCATTGGAAGCCACATTGGAAGCTGACAGCCCTGTGTGTTCTCATTTTAAAGATACTGTTTAGATAATAGCATGGGTTGGTGAAGTTTCAGCAAAGAAATAGAGAATGAAGAACTTAGTAGAAATTTTAGCTGAAATTTAAGCATCATTCGATGGGCTCAACAGTAGAATAGAGGAGACAAAGGAAAGAACCGGTAAACTTTAAGATAAAGCAATGAGAAGCAATTGTACATCTATATCCAATGACCAATTTACAGAAAATTCAGAAGAAAGAATGTTAAACTACACTTTAGAGATGCAATTGGCAAAATCCAGACTGAGAAACGCTGCAGGAAAACAACCCAGTTTCTTCATCTAGCAATTTCCCATAAAAAATTGTGCACAAGAGAAACTATACATTAAAGACTTAAAAGACATATTGACATGCCAGAATGTACGGACCTTATTTATATTCTAATTGCAACAAACATGTAAAAATAAACAATTTAGGAGACAGAAACTTGAACACTGAATGGAGGATTGATAAAATTATGTATTTTTAGGTTTAATAATCATTAAGATTAGACTAATATCCTTATATTTTAGAGCTATGTACTAGATGATTACAGATGGAATGATATGTTTGCAATTTTTTTCAAAGTAATTTGGTGTAAAGGAAATAGAAAGAGAAAGATGGGGTAGAATTAGCATGTGCAGATGACTGGTGGGGCTGGTGATGGGTTCATCACTGAATGACAGAAGATAACGGGATAATGCTTTGAAAGTTTGGAGAGCAAATGATTTAGAACCTAGAATTCTGTCCCCATATAAGGTATAATCATATTTTTAAATATAGACTCAGACTACCTTTCAAGTATTTTCTGAGTAAGCTACTTGAGAAAGTACTCCAACAAAGATGAAAACAATATACCTCTTGCCAAAAGAAAAGAGACAAGAAATGGTGAAACCAATCCAGAAGGCCAGTGAAAAGCAATCCAAGGGTGAAAGTTATGCAGCAAACTTGGAAGGCTGTTTGTCCCATTTTGTTTTGTTTTATTTATTTATTTTTTAAAAAAGATTTATTTATTTATGCAAGCACTGGGTACAGTCAGAAGTGCGGGAGGGTGAGAGAATTCACCAGAGCCAGAGCGGGGAGCAGAGCAGGCAGAAGGACAGAAGTACACTGCTGAGGGGAGCAGCGGGCGGCAGGAGAGGTCTGCGCGCCATGTGGGACCCTCCTCAGGTGGCCGGGGAGCAGCCGGGGATCGAACTGGCACTGCAGAGACTGCGGGCAGTTCGCAACCCAGCGCTCAACCGCTGAGCCACCAGGGAGGCTCATGTTTGTCCCATTTTAAACAGAAAGGTAAGAAGTCCTAGGAAATATGTCTTCAGCATTAATATTAATGACACAAGAAGAAGGTGGGGCAATTAGAAATGACAGGGGAAAAACTGTGTAAGGAATGTATGGCCAAAGGTGAAGTAAACCAAAACATGGCATGATTTTAATCTTGGTTCTGAAACAATCAGCTCATGGAACCAACGACAAAATAGGGAAGTCACCTCTACACGCAGAAGAGAATGTGACCCTGCTGTCATTGACACTGTCAAAGTACTGATGTCCAAAGTTGGAGGTGGGAGTGTAGAGAGGTGGAGCAGAAGGTAGGAGTACCAATATCTTCATCTTACTCAGAGGGGATCATGGGTTACGGCTGATAGAAGAGCAACAAAGGTTCAAAGTAATTAAGAGTGCAAATAGAAGACCTGAAAATAATAACTACAAAAATGGAGGCACTAGGAGGGAAGTGTTAGCTCCTTACTCCTCATCTTTCATAATGGGAAGCCTGTAGGAAATTAGTGAATCAAGAAATACTGTGTGTGTGTAATGTATGTATATACACAGTTATACATATATATCATGTAAGAATGTTATGTATCTGGTGGTATTTGTATAGAAAAAAGTTCTAGAAGAGCATTTTGGGTGAAAGAGAGAGACATGGGAGTTTCATTTTTGTCGTTGGTTAGTTTTTTATTAATAATTAAAAATAAAAAACCTCCAAGATATTAGAATTATGTAGCCTCATGATGTATCACAGGAATATGGGTGAGTCCTAAATTCCTGAGGCATAACTACATACAATGAAAGTCTGATAAATGACTTGGGAGTTGCCAGCAGTTAAGTTTCAGTGTGTGAGCTACTCGCTTCCAAAATAAATACCATTTCACTGTTTGGGTGAATCATAAATGGGCAAATATTCTATATCCATGATTTACTTGTCTTTAAGAAATGATTGCTTAGAAAACCTTTAAAGTGTTTTTTTTGGGGGGGGGGCAGGAAAAATCACAGCACTTAGCAATTATTAAAAATTATGGGAACTTTTATTTGTAAAGTTTTGGTTATATTATGTATATATTCAGTTAACTAAAGATGTGAAGGAACCAGAGTTCCCCTTGGAAGACTGTAGGTTTCAGTACAAACCCCTAGATTAAGGAGTGTCATTTATAAGACATTTTTACAAAATATTTTCACAAACATCTTCTCTAGCAGTCATGCTTATAATGATATAATTTTGGTATGATATTGTAGGGTAAAGAAAATCAGGCTTTTCTGCCCTTCCGCCATCAGGATAGATGATGGATCCTTGTCCTGAATGCATGCCTGATGGCGGGCACCTGGAATAGGGTGTGGGCATAGGTAGATGGGATTCAGCTGAGCTAAGACTGTGCTTTTAAGGGCGGCGTCACGGGGACGCCAGCAGCAGAAGCAGCAGCAGCAGCAGCAGCAGCAGTAGAAGCCGAAAGAGAAGCCGAGAAGCAGCAGAACGAACGCCAGAGAGCCCAGATAGAGTGAAGATTTGCTGGGGGCTGGGAGGCCTGCCAGCACCCCTGCCTACTATATGCCTGGTGAACCCCAATAAAAAACCTGCAAAACTACTGAGGACTCTGACTCCTCCTTTACCCGGTCTGCATGGGATCAGAAAACCTGCACTGTGTCCAGGTCCTGACCTTTACAGATATTTATTTTACAAACAAGGAAAATTGAAACTCAGAGAGTTAAAGGAGTCACTCAAGATCACACAGCAAACAGGAGAGCATTGAAGTCCACTCAGCTGATGCCAGATCCACTCCAGGTTATAGCCTTAAAGGGGAAATTGCCAGGTAATTGATTTCTCTGGTTTTTAAATGCCTTAGGTTTTTAGTTCTCTATGTGTTTTGAGGAAAAGAAACTTGGATATTTGCTGGCTTTTTACAAAACATGGTATTCCTCTAGTTTGGACGAGAGTAATATTTGGGCTCAAAGTAAATCAGAATCCAAAAGAGCAATTTTTATGGAATTCTAGATTGATTTCTAAGGAGTATACCCACCCTAATAACCCTGGTCTACTGCAGACTTGGGCTTTCTCTTTGCCCACAGCCATAAACCTGGCTTCCTAACTATGGTTCTCTTCTACTAACGAAACCCAGGAATTTTCTTATTGGAGTGACCTAGGGTCAAGGCAACAACTCTTTTTTTGAAGTTGCAGCCAATTCTTCCCAGCAAGCAGAGACATAGCACTTCGGTGAAATAACCTGTGCTACCCAAATACAGTAAATTCTCACTCAACGTGGTGAATAGGTACTTGGAAACTGTGACTTTAAGCCAAATGATGATAATGAAAACACATCCTCAAATAACATCATTTCTTTCAATGTTCGCAGGGATTATTCTTTGTTATCAATGTTATAATTAAGCATTGGATGAGCCATGTTATTTGAGGACCTACTTACCATCCCTGGCATCCCCTGTCTTCTCCCACTTATATAGGAATTATTCTGCAAAGGCGCACATTCAGGGAATGGGTGCTTCTGCAGGGAATGGTTGTGTGGGTTCCATGAAACATCTCTAATGGCATTTTGCCCTTCACTCTTTCCAAGGGAAGCATTCTCCTAAGAACAGCCCTTCACTATCAAAATATTCCATTCAGAGGCATGATGACTTATTTAGGATACCATTTGGTATTCAGGTCTTTTCTATATTTTTTTGCAACGAATTCAGAATCCAACCATAATCAATAAATTCAGAGTGCAGGATGTAAACTTCTTTGCAGCCACATTTTCCTTAAAACTGCTTTCCCGGGGCTCCCTGGTGGTGCAGTGGTTGAGCGCTGGGTTGCGAATCTGCCCTCAGCCTCTGCAGCACTGGTTCGATCCCCGGCTGCTCCCCGGCCACCAGAGGAGAGTCCCACATGACGCGCAGACCTCTCCTGCCGCCCGCTGCTCCCCTCAGCAGTGTACTTCGGTCCTTCTGCCTGCTTTGCTCCCCGCTCTGGCTCTGGTGAATTCTCTCACCCTCCCGCGCTTCTGACTGTACCCAGTGCTTGTATAAATAAATCTTTTAAAAAAAAACCAAAAAACTGCTTTCCCGTTTGAGTTCCAAAATTCCTACTTATTAAAGAGAGGCATGGCAGGCCCATCCTGTGCTTAGTTAAGACATCACAGCTTTTGCTTCCTGAACAAATTACAAGGTCTAACTTGATTATACCTGTAAGTGACAGCCTAAGATGAAAACTCACAGCAGAAATAGATGTGACTTGTCAAGAAAGGTGCTGAAGCCTTTCAGAGAGCAAAGGTTGGGAGCTGCCTAATAAGAAATAAAGTTTCCAATCCTATGTCCCAACTATATTTAAATTGATGATGCTCCTGAATTAATCATTGCTAATATTTGAATCTCTTTAGAAATTTGCTGCTAAAGATATGTGGCAAAAATTCTCAGCAAGCAAGTTACCTTTCACATGCATCCAGGGGAAGCCCTTTGTCCCCTGAAACCATTGGCATATTGGTGTTCACAAGAAAGGGAAGTCTTCAGCCTTCCTCATCTGCCCCATTTATACATTGTTTTTATGGTTTGCTTATGTAAATGTCTTCATTACTAGAGGTGAGTCACAAAATGCAGGGACCATATCTTATTGACCTTTTAAAATGTTGCTTTCTTCATAATTTTTTCAATTATGGAGTTTTAAAGCATTTAGTTTTCTTTGGTCTGTTTTTAAGCTTTCTCTATCAGTGGACCATACAGTAAGTAACACTATTTTGCATTTTTATAAACTCAACATTATGTTTTGCAATCCACCTGTAGTTCATTTATTTTTATGTTATATTGCCTTTTATATTGCCCAATTAAAAAATAGGCCAAGGATTTGAGTAGACATTTTTCCAAAGAAGATATACAAATGGCAATAAGCACATGAGAAGATCACAGATGTCAGTAGTCACCAGGGAACTGCAAATCAAAACCACAACAAGATACCAGTTCACACCCACTAGGATGACTACTATCAAAAAGCCCCAAATAGCAACTCTTGTCAAGGCTGTGGAGAAATTAGAACCCTATGTACGATGGATGGGAATGAAAAATGGTGTAGCAGCTATGATGGTTCCTCAGAAACTAAAAATAGGCACCCTATGATTCAGCAATTCCACTTCTGGTTTGTAATGAAAAGAATTGAAAGTTGGGTCTCAAAGAGATATTTGTCCATCCGGGTTCATAGAGGCCTTGTTCACAATGGTTAAAAGGTAGAAACAATTCAAGTGTCCATCACAGATATAGATGAACAAATGTGGCCTGTTCACACCATGGAAAATGTCAACCTTAAAAGAAAGGAAATTCTGACACATGCTATAACGTGGGTGAACCCTGAGGACAATGCTAAGTGAAATAAAATAGTCACAAAAAAAATTGTGCTATTCTACTTATTTGAGGTCCTTAGAGTAGTTAAATTCAGAGACAAAGTAGAATGGTGGTTTCCAGGGACAGGGGGAAGGGGGACTGGGGAGCTATTTTTTTTTTTTTTTAATAGAGGCATGTTTTTCATTTATTTATTTATTTATTTATTTTGTTTGTTTGTTTATACATGCACTGGGTACAGTCAGAAGCACTGGAGGGTGAGAGAATTCACCAGAGCCAGAGCAGGGAGCAGAGCAGGCAGAAGGACCGAAGTACACTGCTGAGGGGAGCAGCGGGCAGCAGGAGAGGTCTGCGCGCCATGTGGGACCCTCCTCTGGTGGCTGGGGAGCAGCCGGGGATCGAACCGGCGCTGCAGCCGCGGGCAGCTTCGCAACCCAGCGCTCAACCGCTGCACCACCTGGGAGGCCCTGGGGAGCTATTTTTTAATGGGGACAGAATTTCAGTTTTATGAGATGAAAGAGTTCTTGGGCTGGGTGGTGGTGATGGTAGCACAGCATTATGGATGCTGTGACATTATGGATATGACTTAAAAATGGTTAAGATGCTAAATTTTGTTTTGTCATCAAAAATTGGAGGCAAAACCTGAGAGAGCATATCCAAATGACATAAAGGAGAGACAGAAAATCCCATAGAAAAGAGGACAAAACCCCAAAAATCTTTTACTAAAGAGATTTCAACTAGCCTGTCTAATTCCCTATAAGTAATCAGGAAATGCAATTTAATATAATGTTCATACTAGCCTCAAACTAGAATAATCCAAAAGTTCATGAACAAATAAATTGAAGTATAGTCATACAATAGACTACTATACAAACAGTAAAAATAAATTAATTATAGCCACAACACAATAATGTAATGAATCTCAAAACAGAATGTTGAGTTAAAAAAATGCAAAACAGTGTTATATACTGTATGGGTCCACTGATAGAGAAAGCTTAAAAATAGACTAAAGAAAACTATATGCTTAGGAACTTGCACTTAATTGATAAAATTATGAAGAAAGAAAAAATAAGCCAGACAGAAAAAGATAAATATCATGTGATCTCACTTATCTGTAGAATCTAAAAAACAACAGCAAGAACCTGAGCTTGTAGAAACAATAGATTGGTGGTTGTCAGAGGTGGAAGTTAGGGAGTATGAAGGGAAGGCAAAGTGTGTGAAAGGGACTGGTGCCCCCCAAAGGGTCAGAAAGGTTTTCTCCATATGTCCAGAATAGGCTTCTTTCAATAAGTGTCATGTTGGTATGGGAGACTGAGGTCACTGCAAGACCTGTGGAAATCTGCTACCATTATATAAAGAATGCAGATTATTTTGAGTTAAGATCAAGGAAGACCCTAGAGGCTGAAAAGCTCCTATTCTTATCTCAGTTCTTTGCCCTTTTCCTAATCAAAGAAGAAATCACTTCTACCCCTTTTCTGACCTAAAAGGATGTAGCTTGGGGAGGGGGGTATCATCCAGGGGTAGAAACTCATCTTCTTACTCTGAGAGTGAAAGATGAAGTCAGCCCCTCCATGTCAGGTGGTCTCCCACTCCTCTCTTCTTGGGGCCCTAAGTCCCTAAGAGAGGGTGTATATATCTGGTTCACCCTATTTTACTTTAGAGTTTATAGCCATGTAAATTCTCCATTTATTCAATTTAGACTTTTCTTCTCCTACTCCGATGTTAATTTGTTCCTTGGTCTTGTCTCAGAAGAACACAGATTGGGTGTGGGACACTCCCTCCATCCCCTAACAGTAAAAACTTCTAGTTATAAAATAAATAAGTCCTAGCAATCATTGAAAAATTATGAAGAAAGCAACATTTTAAAAGGTCAATAAGATATGGTCCCTGCATTTTGTGACTCACCTCTAGTAATGAAGACATTTACATAAGCAAACCATAAAAACAATGTATAAATGAGGCAGATGAGGAAGGCTGAAGACTTCCCTTTCTTGTGGACACCAATATGCCAATGGTTTCAGGGGACAAAGGGCTTCTCCTGGATGCATGTGAAAGGTAACTTGCTTGCTGAGAATTTTTGCCACATATCTTTAGCAGCAAATTTCTAAAGAGGTTAACTTTCTATGATCACTTTGCAACTTGTATAAATATTGAGTTGTTATATTGTCTGTTAGAAACTATTATAATGCTTTAGGTCAATGAAATCTCAAAAGTAAGAGTTAGGAGTGGTTAGGTGGGGAGGGGCTTGGGACAGGAAAGGTGAAAGCAGGTATCTCCTGGGGTGCTGGCCATGTTCTGTTCCCTTACCTAGGGAGGACTATGGAGAAGTTTCGCTTTCCTCTAAGTTTGTCATATTTTATGATAAAATATTTTTAATAGCAAAAAAATTCCTTGTACATAATCTCATTGCCTGATACACCAAAGATGTCTGCTCAATATTCTATAGTAAAATAGAGGAAAAGTGAGCTAATATTACCAATAGATACATACAGATGACAGAACTGTTTTCAAAAATGTGGTTCTTGAGAAGGAAAAATGAAGCTCTTAAAGCTATTTTGTGTCCTAAGCCCCATTCAGCCAGAGAGATGGTGAACTGAGGATTGATTGCAGGCTGGTGAGATGGACAGATGAACCAAATGTCAGCTTTCAGGGCATGATAGTGCCACGCCAGGCACCAAATTAGGGATGAATGTGGATTTGAAACAGCTATCCTTGAAAATCTTCATTGCATTCGCTAAGCAGGAATAGAAGCTAATAATTATATAGCATCTCTCTCACACACAAACTAGAACCCCAAATTAACTTAATTTGTTTACATTAATGCCTTTAAATAATGAGGTACAGCGCCCACCCCTTTCTTGGTACTAGGGGAATCTTTGTCACATTCATCTGCACTTGTTTCTATTTTTGCACAATTAGGGGCTGCCCAGATCTGGGCAGAAAGATGAGTTTGACTTAAGCATGGTACAGAATGCATAGGGCAATGATTTGGTTCCTGGGTCAGCACATCTGTAGGATTGAGGGGTGGGGTCACCTCCTTACCAGCAGAAACTGTGGTTAATATTTGCCACAGATGGCACATACTACAACTCCTTTAAAAAAAAATAATTAGTGCAAGAGTGTGTGATTCATGAATTTTCTAATTTGTTTTTAATCAGACTTCCTTCAGCCTTTCTTTCCTCTTGTTAGGCAATCTCCTTCTTCATATTAGAATGAATGTATGTTTGAGAGTCAAAAACTGAACTCTCGGTCCTTGATAATCAGTTTAATCAAGTTATAGGAAATATTAATCTGCTGCCTTTCATCCCCCATCATGTTCCTGAGGCAGACTTTAGCCTTTTGGGAGTTGGTTGGTCTTCCTATTTGGGAGAAAGCCCTATTGTAGTTTTGGCAGGACCCAGGGCCCTGGTTCCCACTGCAAAAGTAAAGGGGGGTTCGTCTGTCCTTCTGTCCCCAGAAAGGCAGGGGCCACGGGGTCTGTTCTAGAGTTAGTCAACTGGGCTCAACTCCTTTGGAATTTAGTCTTGAGAAAGTGACCATAAATGAAAGGACAGATGGCATTAACCCCAAAAGGGTAGGGATGTTGTCCTCCTGGCCATACTGTTTGTGGTAAAAGCATCTGTTCCTTGGCTGCTCTCATGTGTTGATCATACCCATTGTCTATCATCAGATTCCCCAAGGATTCTGTGACCTCTGAAGTTCTTCTAATATCCATTTTCTCTTCAATGGCTTAGAATTTTTTTTCACATTTTGTGCAAAATACCTTTGTTGTGGATTTGTATATCACTGCTTTCTTCCAGTAGTTAGGACGACAGAAAGGTAACTGTGCCTTTCCTAGTGGTTCTTAACACAAGTCTGTGTCAGAATCACTGAGAGGGTTTGTTCAAACAGGGATTGTTGGGGTCACCTCCCAAATTTCTGATGCACTCAGCCTGGGGTGATGCCTAGAAACTTGCATTTCTAAGAAGTGATGCTGCTACTCTGGTGAGCACACTTTTGAGAACCATTGGCCTAGAATATAAGAGTTTCCTCCAACCGTGGCCAAAAACTAGCAAAAAACTTAGTCAAGAAACGATGATCCAGGGTCTCATGTGGAATTTCCTTTGGTTTGTTGATTTCCCTTGTCATTGTTTGTTACCTATTATAGATGGCATAGAAAAAATGCGGAGGACGATTTTTTATCTTACTTATTTTGAACTAAAAAAGTCTTGGAGGAGACCAGAAACCTGCACATCTCTTTTTGTTTATTTATAGTAAAACTTACATGTCTGATTTTTAAAATTAAACTACATATAATCTTAAGTGTCCTAATTCTATTAGATCATCAATTTGTTTTAAACAAAATTATATTCTAAGCAAGTAATAGTTTAATAATATTCTCATTTTTACTCATCACTTCAGCTGTTTTTGAACAAAGATTGTAGAGTCTTTAAAGAAAGACTTTAGAATTATTTTTCTAGAATTGTTTCTAATTACCTGGCCATATATATTTAAAGACATAATCTCTACACATCTACCAAGATGGTAAAAGGAAAAAATAGTGACCCATGCTGGCGAGGATGCTGAGAAACATCGCTGGCAGGAGAGTTAAATGCCATAGACACTCTGGAATCCAAACAGTTTGGCAGTTTCTTATAAAACGAAACATGTAATTTTCATGACTCAGCAATTGTGCTCTTAGGCACTTATCCCAGAGAAATGGAAACTTATGTTCACATAAATACCTGTACGTGAATGTTCATGGTAGTTTATTTGTAATAACTACAAACTGGAGTTAGCCCAGGTGGCCTTTAAACGGTGAATGATTAAACTGTAATACATAATGTGAAGTGTACTATTCAGCCAATAGAAAGGAAGGAAATATTGGTGGTGGGTGTGGTGTGGTGTGGTAACATAGATCTTAAGAGGAAGGGTTTATACCCCAAAATCACATACAGTGTTGTAAACCAATGTTACTCCCATAGAAAACATAATAAAAAAAATCAGAAGTTAAAAAAGGAGCTATTGAGACATGTAATTACTTAGATGAATTCCCCAAAGGTAGCATTCTGTATGATTCCATTTATATAACAGGATAAATGCAGGACATGGATTAGTGATGACTAGGTGTTAGGGGTGATATAAGAGGGATTCCCTGTGGTGTTGGAATTGTCAGGACTTGACTGTGGTGGTGGTGACCTGAAATAATAAATATACACATCCATCAAGGTCAGCAAAATTGGGAAAATCTGAATATCATTGGATTGCATCAATGTCAATCTCCTAGTTGTGATATATTATAGTTTCACAAGCTACACCAAGCAAAGTATATAAGATCTCTTGGTATTATTTCTTACAATTCCATGTGAATCTACAGTTAATCAGAATTGCAATAGGGGCCTCCCCATTGGCGCAGCGGGTTGAGCACAGTGCTGTGGGGCTGTTCGCCTCTGCATTGCGGCCACGATTCCCAGCCGGCCAGGGAGATACCCACATGGCGCGGCAGACCTCTCCTGTCTCATCCCCTGTTGCGCCCCTCAGTAGTGCCTTCGGTCGTCTGCTCGTCTGCTTGTTCTGCTCCCCGCTTTGTCTCTGGTGAATTCTCTCAGCCTCTCGAGCCTCTGGCCTATACCCCAGTTCTTGTATAAATGAATAAAATCTTTAAAAAAAAAAGAATTGCAATAAAACAAACAAGTAATAAAACTTACCAATGATAATCAGTAAGTTTTGCATATTGGTAATATTAAGCTTACATTGTAGTTTAGAGGAAGATTTTAAAAGTTTCTGGGCATAAAAAAATAAACATGCTAATAATCACAATTTTGTACATCTAACTAAAAACAACAACAACTTGATGTTCAGGTAAAAAGCAAAAGCCTGCACCTTATATATAGAAAAAACCTTAAAGGGCTAGTCTGCTCTAGCCACTGGCCTCAGGTGTACCAACTCAGTTATAGAAATGTGTTCCCACAGGCATTTGTCACAGCTACCCACTCCCACCAGAGATCTGCACAACCGCCCAAACAGATTTCCTTATGGTAATAGCGCTAGTAGGTTTGGGGGCAAAAACAAGCTTTCACATTTTGCATGTCCTGGAAAAGGGCATGCACTACCATTTATGGGGTGCCTGCTGCATTAGATAGCTAAACCCACATCTATGATTTAACTCAAATCCACAATTTTATGTAAATAAAATATTTACATTAACTCCATGATTTAATTTAATTTAATTTTTTTAAAGGTAGCTTTATTTATTTATTTATTTTAAAGATTTATTTATTTATTTATACAAGCATTGGGTACAGTCAGAAGCGCGGGAGGGTGAGAGGATTCACCAGAGCTAGAGTGGGGAGCAGAGCAGGCAGAAGGACCGAAGTACACTGCTGAAGGGAGCAGCGGGCGGCAGGAAAGGTCTGCGCGCCATGTGGGACCCTCCTCTGGTGGCCGGGGAGCAGCTGGGAATCGAACCGGCGCTGCAGAGGCTGCGGGCAGCCTCGCAACCCAGCGCTCAACCGCTGCGCCACCGGGGAGGCCCCATGATTTAATTTTAGATTTGGGTAAGAGGCATTATTATCTCCATTTTACCAATGAGCAAAGTGAGACTTGCTTGGGCACCTGCTAGGAATGTGGTGGAGCTAGAACAGTGTGTGGGTCAGTGTGGGCCATAACTGCCCTCTCTTTAGCAATGTGTTGCCTTCAAAATGGACTATTACTTTGCTGGCTCCAAACATGTGTGGTATATCTCCATTGTTATTTGCTGGATCATTTCCTTCAGATTAGGAGTTCTCAATCTAGGGGGTATGGGAATTTATTGAAATAGGTTGCAAACCGTGATGTGTATTTACACATGTGAATTTTCTGGGGCCAGGGTTCACTGTTTCCATCAGATTCTTAAAGAAGTTTAGGATTCAAAAATAAGTTAAGAACTGCCACAGTCACTTCCAAAGAGGGTTCCCCCCCACCCCCCCACCCCCCCACCCCCCACCCCCCCACTGGAAAAATGTTTCAAATGCCAAATAACACTGACTCAGGAAAGTGATACATCTGGGGGAAATAAAATCAGCTGCCAGATCCTATATAGGAAGCAGGGTCAAATTGCTTGTAAAGTCATTGCAAAGAAGATACTTGAAGGGACTCACCAAATTTTATATCTGTCTTGGTGGAATTGTGTGACATTTCCCCTCTGTTTGTTCCAGATGGCTTTAGAAGACAGTCTTTTTTTTGGACAAATTTGATACACAGTGAAAGGATATCCAGGTACACCTTAAGTTTAATATAAGGGCTGACTCATAGCCTTAGCACAAAATAGTGGCTGATGATTTTTAAGTGGCAAATATCTTTCATCATCTTTATTAGCTTTTAATGGAGTAAGGCACAAGAATAGAAGATACAACAGCTATGACGTCCATGTCTATGACTGTAAGTGACTGGCTGCACACAAACTGTAAACCTTGCTGAGTCTGTCATGCCTTTGCATAAGCTGTTCCCTCTGTCTACAATGCCCTTCCCTAACTCTTCGCCCAAAAAACTTGAACACTACCTTTAAGCCCTACATCAAGGTCTCCTGTGACTCCTTTGAAATCTCTCCATTTCTCTCCTTCCCAACACAATGGTCCAGAATCCACGATCTAGCCCTTTGTACACATCTCCATCACTGTTCATTGTCACTTGTTTATGTCTCTTTCATCCAATAGCAAAGTCCCTGAAATCTATAGCTGTGATTTATTTATGTTCCTTGCCCCAAGTTACAATCAAGCGAAGAAAGGGTAGAGATAATCCAGAAAACAAAGCAATTAAGAAATGAAAAGTCTTTAGGTCAGCAACAGATGGGAATCAGAATAGGGGCCAGGACTCAGGTAAGCAGAGAGATGTTTAGTCTGGTTTAGGGAGGAGGCTTATTGGATATAAAATAAAAAGAAGGGGACATCCCTGGTAGTGTAAGGGGTTAAGCACCATACTATGAAGCAATCTGCAGCCTCTGCAGCACCAGTTCGATCTCCAGCTGGCCAGAGAGAAACCCACATGGCTGCGAAGTAGACCTCTCCTTTCTCTCCAGCTGCTCCCCTCAGCAGTGTGTTTCAGTCAGTCTGCCTGCTCTGTTCCCCACTCTGTCTCTGGTGAATCCTCTCTCACCCCTTCCCCCCCATCTCTGGCCTGTACCCCAGCTCTTGTATGCATAAATAAATCTTAAAAAAAAAAAAAGAGGGAGAAATGAAGTGGACTGAAAGAAGAATGGGGATTACTTGGGGGGGGCACTCTGAATGGATTTATTTAGACCCATGTACTCACTCTCCATGACAACCACCTAGAAAGCAAAACAGCTGGATTCTAGAGCTACTGCTCTGTTGTTGAAACACAGCTAGTGTTTTTGGAAACTTGACTAGATCATTGAAACTCTGAGCTGCAAGGGGCCTGAGAAACGATCTTTGCCCATTCTCTTATTTCAAGGATTGAGGATCCAAGAATCTCCTTTAGAAGAGACTTTGCTTTCACTGGGCTAAGCCAGGCACGGTAGACATTCCAAGGGACTCTGGGGACAAGGCTATTCCGAATCCTGATTTCTGGAAGGTCCAAGGCTTCTGGGGGATGGCAAACAAAGGCACTAAAAGAATTAGGTGATTGGTCAAAAACAAGTTCGATAAGCCAACCCAGCCTTTCCTTTCTATTAACATGTTAATAACATATTACTTCCTTTCTGTAACTGGTTAAGAGAGGGGTCGTTTTTCTGGAGAAAGCATGAGCCTTTAACTCTACCTAGCAACTTTGGGAAGAGGGGACAGGTTAGCAGAAGGCAGGGAAACACAGGCTAGGAAGCTTTTTTTTAAAGATTTATTTATTTATACAAGCACTGGGTACAGTCAGAAGCGCGGGAGGGTGAGAGAATTCACCAGAGCCAGAGCGGGGAGCAGAACAGACAGAAGGACCGAAGTACACCGCTGAGGGGAGCAGCGGGCGGCAGGAGAGGTCTGCGCGCCATGTGGGACCCTCGCCCAGTGGCCGGGGATCGAACCAGCGCTGCAAAGGCTGCGGGCAGCTTCACAACCCAGCGCTCAACCGCTGCGCCACCGGGGAGGCCCTAGGAAGCTTTTTTTGTTTGCTTCACCTTATGCAGATTGGATCTTAACAAACCTCCACCGCTCAACTTCATCCCGCTCGCGTCTCCTGGGCCATATATGGCGCTTCCGGCTCTTCCGGCAACTTTGTTTCGGGTCATCGGAGCGCGCGCGTGGCAAAGCCTGCCCAGGGGGCGATTTTGTCTGAGAAGTCGCTCCCTTGAAATTGCACTATCTAAGCTGCTGGCTCAAAAATGAAAAGAAAAGCACACACCAGTATCGTACATATCTGAGGGGTGCTTGGTGCATCCACAGGCCGCGGGTTCAGGACCCCGCTTGAGGCCGTCTCCGGAGCTGGAGCCCCGAGTCAGAGCCCGGGAAAATCAGCTCGCTTCTCTGAAGCTCACGCCCACAACCGCACCTCGGTCCCCTGCCAGAGCGAGCGCGGGGACGCACCCCCGTCTCCCGCCCGACTCCCCGCAACCAACCCCACAACCCTCACAGGCGGCGGGAAGCCCCGCCAGCCGCGCCACAGCGCGCGCGCCCTTAGCCGGCGGGCGACGTCGTCGCGCGGGCGCCCCGCCCCGCCGTGCCCCACGGGCGCGCGCACGCACGCAGGCGCGGGGGCGCACGGTCGGCCGCGCGCAGGGCCGGGCCGGCACGGCGGCGGGGGCGCGCGCGGCTCCGGGAGGCGGCGGCGGCGGCGGAAGCGGCGAGGGTGGCGGGCGTCCGGCTCTGAGGCGGCGGCGGCTGCGGCTGCGGACTGGGCTCTGCTGGGAGCGAGCGAGGGTCGGGGGCGCCGGGTCGAGCGCCGATCCCCGGGCTCGACCGTCCGCCCGCCGCCCGAACGCCTGGGCCGCGGAGTTCGTGTCCCGGCTCGGACCCCGGCGCCCAGCCCGGAGCCGTAACCTTGAGGCGGCGGCGGCGGGGCCGGGCCGGGCCGGGCCGGGGGGCGGCGGCGCTGGATCCGCGGCGGCCCGATCGTTGGCGGGAGATGTCGAACCCCGGGACGCGCAGGAACGGCTCCAGCATCAAGATCCGTCTGACAGGTACGGCGGCGGGGGGCCCACCTCCCCCCGGCGCCCGCCCCGCCGCGCCGCCCCCGGCAGCCCCGGGGCCCCCGCGGCGCCCCCGGCCCGAGGCGCCCTCCCCCGCGCCGGCCGTTGTCCCGGGACCCGGGCACCCCCCTGGGCGAGCGCCCTCGCCGCGCCGGCCCCGCCCCCTCGGCCCGGCCCCGCCCCCTCGCGGCTCTTCCCCAGGCCCCGCCCCCTCGCGCCGGCACCCCCGCCTCGCCGCCCCCGCTTCCCTCCGGGCCGCCCCCGGCCCCCGCCCCGCCCGCGGCCCCCCGGGTCCCGGACCCGCCCCTCACTCCCCCCGGCTCCTCCCCGCCTCGCCCCCCGCTTCTCCCTCGCGCTGCCGCCTCGCGCCCCCCACCCGCCGCCCCCCTTTCCCTCCCCTCGCCTGCCCCCTGCTTTTCCTCCGGCCCCGCCCCTCGCTGTCCCCACCTTCCCGAGCGCTCGCCTCCCCGCCTCCTCCCCACCTGCCCCTCGGGCCCGCCTGCCCTCGCCCCCACCCACTTCTCGCCCCCGCCGCTGCTCCCCCTTTCTCCCCTGCACGCCCCCCGCCCGCGGCCTGCTCGCCCCCGCCCCTCCCCGCGCCCCCTCCGCGCCCCCTCCGCGCCCCTCCCCGCGCCCCCTCCTCACTTTCCGCCGGCCCCGCCCGCGCCTCTCCAGCCCCGCCCCCGGCTCTGGCCGGCGCCGCCACCCTTCCCTGCAGCCCGAATCCCGCGGTCCTGGCTGTGGCTTCTCCGGCCGGTGCCCCGGCTTCCCCGGCCCAGACTCTTCCGTCTCGGGCACTTCCTTCCTCCTCCCGGCCGCCGTCCCCCGCGCTCGCCGCCCGGCCGCGGCCCCTTCCCCGCCCGCGCGGCGGCCGCGTTCTCGGGCTCCCCCTCAGCGAGCCGTCCCTGCATGCCCGTCCTCCCGGGCTCTGTGCCGCCTTCCAGGGCGAGCGCGCGGCCTCTGTGGGCCCGTGACGTGGGGGCTCGGGGGTGCCGCTGTGCGCCCCCCGCGGGCGAGCCGGCCTGGGCCGCTGCTGGCCGGGCCTGCCCCGCCCCTCCCCGGCCCCGCAGTGCTGCCCGCCGGGCCGGCGCGGGCTGCGAATACGGTTCTGCGGGGCGACTTCCCGCGTGTTTTCAGTTCCGGAAAGGAAATCAGTGCCGGCTAATCCCTGTCAAGGGTTTCCCCTGGATTTTTGTTAGGTGGCCTGTGGGCGAGGACTCCAAAGGCAGAGTCCGGTCAGCTCCTTGCAGTCAGAGAAAGAGCATTTTGGACTCTGTGGTAGATGAATAGCTCCAAATCATCGGTAAAGTCCGTGGAGAAACAATGGGTGATTGTTCTCAAACTAAAATTTTTTTGGAAGGTCCATATATTGCCTGATTCAATTTCTTCTCTTCAAGAGGAGGGGTGTGTGTGTGTGTATTAAAGATACCAGATCAGGTTATGGTCAGATTATGTGATCAGATCAGATAACAATTTGGATCCGAAGTCAGACCCTGGTTTTGTAAGTAAGGTGTATCCCAGGGATCTTTGCTCCTGGAGAAATACTATCCTATTTTCCAGGGCTGGTAGGAAACACTTCTCACTATGTAGATATAACATATACATTGTTATTTTTATGGTTACATAAAATCCACATTTTTGACTTTGTAATGCTTGTAAAACTTTAATTCCTGACAACTTTAATTTGGTTCTTATTTACAATGTGATCTGTAATTGACATCAGATTGGTTTCAGCTTTCTTATTAAAAGCAGAAGTAACTGATTTTGTGAGTTTTGGTAGAAATGTGATAGGTGTTTTAGTAGGGATAGGTTTAATTACAGTTTTTGTCAGGTGTTTGTGGGTTACTGAAATCTAGTTGGAGAGTTGGTCAGGGTATTTTCTTGGTGAAAGGAAGGGTTTGGGTTTCCTTCCCAAAATTATTCTGAAATCTAAGAACTTAGATGTTACAGGTGCAGAAGTGCTTTAAAAGGTGTTTGGATTACCTTTGGTAGGGAAGTTGTGGGTAATCAGTATTTTCCTGAAACATCTTTTCCCTTTCCTTCCTTGATGTTATTAATGGTCCGAGAGGATTGGGGTGTGGCCATCCCGTCCCAGGATTTAAAGTTTAGTAGTGATTGCGTGTGCATGTGATGCCACTGTCTGCTGTAACATCAATTTATGTGGGGGGGTCGTTTTCTGCCCCATCTTTAAGGTTGTTGGGGAAGTTGGAAATCCCTTAGCAGCTGTTTCAGAAGTTCTGCGCTTTTTGTTACAGGTTTCAGGAGTTATTTCCATGTGTGGTATTTGTGTTATTTGGAAAAGAAAAAGATTTTTAAAAATGAGGAATATTCTAATTAGTGATTACCACACAGAACATAATTCAATGCAAAGCGTGAAGACATTGGAGTTATAAAATAACGTTTAGAATTTTGGGATCCACAGCTGTGTATGGCGGTGAGTAGAACATTAGATTTGGAAGATACTTGATTCTGGTCATATTCCACCATTCACTGCCTGATATGGGACACATTGTTTAACCTTTTTGCCTCATATATAAGCTGAGCTTTCAACTCCGTTAACAAGTTCTGTTTCTCTTAATGATTTGGCTACCTGCTTATTCCAGATTACGGTTGGGTATTTATACTTTCTGTTAAGTCTCAATTCTGGTATTCAGAAATTTGTGTTAAAATAACACATTTGTGTTTGATTTATGTTAAATATTAATTTTGTGTATTGTTTGCATTTATGATTCCGCCCCTTTGCTGGAACTCTTTATTTTTGGAAAACTGTTGGTTACTATGTTGAACTGCTTGGGAGTATTTGTGTTTTTATTTAAAAGAACATAATTTTAATGAATGTCTTGGTGGTATTTTAGCAAGAAGATAGTTTTTGGATGCTTTCAGTAGTTTTGGGAGCATAATCAAATGATATTTGTTAAAGTGACATTTTAGAGTTCACTTTGGAAACATTTTTATTTTAAATTCATGCAGGACTTGCAAAACCTTTGTTCTTATGTGTTACACAAATGAATCCCAGATACGTGTTTTAGGCCACTTTGGGTAAAAGAATGGAATTTTGAGCTCCCAGAGTTCGATACTGCTCTTTAAGCAAATTAAATTGTATTCTAATGTTAGCCAGTTGATTGAAATACCAAATGTCTAAATTTTTCTACGCTCTGATGCCTTGAGATACTTTCAGACCTCTTATGTCTTTTGGATCATGACTGTATTGTGAAGAGAAAATTTCTAATTCCAAGCAGCGAAAGGGGAAAGAGGCCTTCCTTGAGGAGGCTATTTTTAAAGTTGTAACACATGTGATGTAAGACTGACTTGTGTTTTGGCATCTAGATGATGCTCTTGGGAGAAAATAGTTGGTGTAATAGCTGTTAATAACTTTTAATTGATCAATAATAGGTGACTTAACTGATCAGAAATAAAATTTTTCTTAAGAAAGTTGTAGAAAGCTGTTGAGTGCTGCCTTTGTTGAGTTGTTACCAGCAGAGAATGTCACTTGTGTAAGGCAGGAGTAAGTTTTGTTTTAACAACAGGTAACTTTGATAAGATGGATCCAGTCATCAGTTTTTCGCCACACTCTGCACTGTTTGCTTACCATTTTCCTTAGTGTTGGCCTCAAGTTTAAGAAGGTACAGTCAAGGCGTTAATTTCTTTGAGCTAAATTATCTAAGATCAAGTCCTCCTGCAAGACTTAAACTGCAGTTATACTTTAAGAGGAATCTCATTTTGCCAACTACAGGTTCTATTAATGATTTTATTTCTGGTTTGATCACATTTGTGTTAAGAAAAACCTGTTTTTCGGATCCATTTTTTTCCTTTTTAGTATATTGATCTCCCTGACTATAGAAATGAGACAATTCATATGCCTTACTCCTGTCTTTTTTTACATTTGCTGTGGTTTCTCAGACTAGAACTTTTACTTCAACTCTGTCAGAGTTTAAAACTCCTATTTTTGCAATCATGAAAATGTGTCTGAACTTTGATTCCTCCACCGCCCCCCTCCCCCTTTCCTCATCTACAAAGTTTCATTTTCTCTGGTCACTTTGTCAGATTCCAGTGTGGAACATTGGGTGAAAGGGGAAATTCTGGGTGCTGAGTCACTTGTGAAGAAGTATTTGCTCATGAATAATAATAATAATAATAATAATGAAAAGACAAGAGAGACTGATCCTTATATTTCCACATCAGCTCAATGAGCCAGTTAACTAGACTGGTTGTTTTGTAACACAACTGTGGGCACTGGTTAGAAGTTAAAATAACTGACTCTGCATTTTATTGAGCGGTGAGAGTGAAAGGGAAGTTCTGAAATGGGTGAAATAATATGGTATCTTCCTTAATGCTCTGATTTTCTGCTTGAGAAATCCTAACTGTTAGGATTCTTATTTGGACTAAAGTTTTGTAAATCCAAAACCATTTTAAAGGTTAAACATTTTTTAAATGCAGACTACAAATATGTGCGTGGGGGGGTTATGTGTGTGACTGAGTAACTTTAAGTGACTGGTTTGCTTGTTTTTTTTGGTAAGTGAATCTTACTGAGAAAAAGCCTCTAAATTAAATTGGCTTGTTGTCTGGGGCACTCACACTCCAAGGGACCGAAGTCCCTAAGGCCATTCTTGTTCTGGAAGAGCTAGAGAGCTATGTTTGAAAAACAAAAGCACATAGCTGTGTGGATATCTTTTTTCTAACATGTTAGGATTACTGTTGTATCTACAGATGCAATTTAATCCATTTAGATATTTAAACTAAGTAGAATGTTTTCATATTTCTGGATTAGATGGAAAAGACCCTCTTATTGTTTTAAAACAAGGCTTAAATAATGTACAATCAGTGCATCTGGTGATGCACCCCATGCTGTAATTCCAGCTGTGTTCACCTCCATTGCAGCTGAAAGGAATTCTAATTGGCTGAGGAATGTCAGCAACATCATGTATCACGGAGCTGAACCTATTATGCTGGCTGCTAGGTGATGCATTTCAGATGTTTTAAGCTCCTGACTCCAACTTGGAGGTTGCTTTCTGCAGTCTGGAGGAGAACGCTGTGAAGCTGTGGGTTGTAGCAGGAAGCCTTCTTGCTTCTTTGTGTGTTGGGCATTTGCTAAATTCCCTAAAGGCCAAGGTGTTTGCTTGTTGCTTAAACTCTAGGTTGGAAGTGAGAAGGTCTGAATTTTATTTCGATTTCACCAGAGTGCTACAGTGAAGACAGGTGGGTGGAATTATGACCTTTTCGTGCCTTGGTTTTCCTATCTGCAATGGCAGATACCTGCCTTTTTATATCTTATAAGGACTGGGTGAGGATGGATTAAATATGTTGATGAGTAGTTATGAATTATTTATTGAGCAGCACTAAATAAATACAGAGGCATAGATTCATCTTACTTATTCTTAAATAATCATGTAACTACTCAAGCTAATAATATACTTTGACACTGAAGAAATTCTATGGAACCTACTGATGATGTGGAAAAATACTAGAGAATGAACTGTCAGGCTCTCTATGCTTGCAGAAAGTTGATTAGAGAAAGTGTTACAAACCAAAGCCACCATCATTTTTAATTGTGAAACCACGGAAGCTTTCCCATTAAAATGAGGACAGGACAGGAGTGTATACAGCTGTTATTAACTAGAGAAAGAGATCAGAAAGTAGAAATCAAAATTGCTGTTATTTTCAGATGATATAATTCTATATTCTTAAAAATCCAAAAGAATCAGATGAAAAACAATTACAATTTAAGAAATTTTAGTAAAATAACTAGAAAATTTCTCCATGGTAAAATAAAATGGATAAAAATCGGTATGCATACAAGCTAGGAAAAACTATCTGCAGTCTATATATATGAAAATTAAAGTCTGTCTTCTTAATATATTAAGAACTTTCAATACCAATTAGAAAAAGGCCAGTAAAAAGAATAGACAATTCACAGGAAAGAAAATGAGGATACTCAAATCCTGTTCATACTAAACAAAATGTAAATAAACTAAGGTCAAACAGTTTTTCATCTAGCAAATTGGCAGAGACCAAAGGGTTTGAGAATGTTACCATACAAGTTGTGGGAAAGCAGAAATTCTTTCGGGCTGTTGTGTTGACTGAGAATATAAATTGCTATAAAAGAGTAAGGAGGGTAGTTTGGTACCATCAGATAATAAATATATATACACCCTTTAACGTAGCAGTTCTTTCCTTAGTAAGTTTTCTGACAGATATAATCACACACTTATGTAAAGTTTTATGTGCAAAAACTATCACAGTATTTTTTTAAATTATAAAAGAATGGGAAAATCTAAATGTACATTAATAGAGTACTAGTTAAATTATCCCCAGTATATCCATGGGGATATGTAGTTGTTTAAAAGAGTAAGATTGGGCTTCTCATTCTGATATGAACCATTCTCCAATATACATTTTTGAGTGTGTATGTGGGGGGAAGCACGATTCAAAAGAGTAGGTGTTGTACGTACTCTTTGAGTGATACATTTTAAAAAGCCAAAAAAAAAGGGAAAATTTATTGATAATACACAATATCACTGGAAGGGTACTGATGAAAATATTGGCTGGGATTTCTTTTAGGGAGACTTGGGGCCTGAGGGCACAAGTGAGAGAGACATTTTTTCATTGTACTCCTTTTGTACTGTTTAACTTCCCCTCCTCTCCCTACTCCCAGCATAAATTGCTTTTCAACAATTAAAAAAATATTAAAAATGAAGAATCTACAGGATGTGAGAAAAGAACTTCATAGAGCAGCTAGTACTGTACTTTAGTTGCCAGTAGTAAATGTTTTCCAATGTCAGGTTTCTGAAAATTCAAAATAATTGTTCCAAATATATTTTATTTTATTTTTTAAAGATTTATTTATTTATACAAGCACTGGGTACAGTCAGAAGCACAGGAGGGTGAGAGAATTCACCAGAGCCAGAGCGGGGAGCAGAACAGGCAGAAGGACCAAAGTACACTGCTGAGGGGAGCAGCGGGCGGCAGGAGAGGTCTGCGCGCCCTGTGGTACCCTCCTCAGGTGGCCGGGGAGCAGCTGGGGATCGAACTGGCGCTGCAGAGGCTGCGGGCAGCTTTGCAACTCAGCGCTCAACACCAGGGAGGCCCCCAAATATATTTTAAAGGACTAAATTAGCATCTAAGGACATAGTGCTATCTTTATGTGTATTTCCTTACCAGGGAGATTCCTGGGTCCCAGAGAGTAAAATACTTTGCGTACTTTGTAAGGCTGAATAAACTAATTTTCCCAGTGAAACCCCAAAGAGTTCTCCTATACATTTTCTCACTAGAGCCAAGATTTTGATCCAACCTCAGAAATGTTTTTTTTTTTTTTTAATGTGTTTTAATTTCTTGGCTTCAAAAACAGCATACAGTGCTTTGTTCTTTAAAAACACATTTTACATGGGAGTTAAGCATGATTTCTCTTGTCTTAAATGGACAACCATTTCATGTGCAGATACAAAAGCACTCAGAAGTACACAGTCTAACTAATAAATTCATATGCTTTACAATAATCGATAGTCATATGCTAGAGAAAGCTTACATTTACTCATGGGGTATTGATTTACTTCTTTGTGGGCTTTACTGAGGGTAATTCATACTTACAAAATTAGGCACCTTTTTTTTTTTTTTTTTTTTGTAAGGTAGGTTTGTTTTCCTCGATGTAAGGTTTGAAGCCTGTAGACACCTTAAGCTGCCCAAAACTTGCCCAAAAAAACCAAACAACATGCCTGAAACAGTCTCCTTGATTCCCTAAGAATCCCTGCACTCCAGTCTTCCCCATTTCATTAAGTCTACCCAGTTGCTCAGATGCATTGTTATTTTTCATATCTAATTTATCCTCCAGTCCTTGTTTTCCCTGCACTGCACCTTCTCGTCATCTCCCATCTTACTTTCAGGCATGATCACGTCTTGCTCGGACAGCTGCAGCTTGCCCCTTTTTACACGTTTCTTGCAAAGAGAACAATCATACAATAAACACCCAATAAACAAAACCTATATAGAGACTTAATACCTACCTTATAAGTTTGTAATTTACAAAAATAACACTCACTATGAGAATTACTAAGTTTTTGGACATTGTGAAGTGAAGATGTGCCTAACAATATTGGGGGGGGGAAAACCCTGGGGGAAAAAAAAAAAAGAAAACAATCATACAGTAGTATTATTTCCCTATTTCAAACATGTTAACAGATAAAAGTCCCCATTTTGGCTAATTTTAGAGTTGAAGTGGAAAGAAGTTTGCTGTTAACAATGCCCTTCTTCTGGCTATGGCAGCATCTGCCTCTTTGCTTCTGTGTTCACTGCCTCAGCTCGCTCCAGGAACTCTAGTGGGATGGCCAGTCATTCTTTGTCACACAGCCTTGAGCTTCTCACTCTCTGCTGTCTTAGGGGATGGTCAGTGACGAGTTTCATCGAGTACAATGATGGAGAGAGATCAGGAAACCAAACTGACCATGACTTGAAAGTGTCAAGAGGGCCTCCCCTGGTGGCGCAACAGTTGAGCGCTGGGCTGCGAGGCTGCGAGGTCTGCCCGCAGCCTCTGCAGCGCCGGTTCGTTCCCCGGCCGCCGGTGAGGGTCCCACCAAAATAAATAAATAAATAAATAAGATCTCAATTTGGTATAAAAGCATTTAAAAAAAAAAAAAAGTGTCAAGAATAGGAAATACAGTCTTCATGTCCAGAGCATGTTACATTAGTTTTTGTACAGGAACAGCACATTGATTGCCTCTGGATAACTCATGATTTTATCCTGCCCTCTCCTCCACACCCCTCTTTGGCTTTCTTTAAGCTGCCAACTGTGGTCTGTGCCATGGTACTTAAGTGATACCACCAGTTAGTTGATTGTTCATACTAAAAACCTCGGAGGTGTCTGCCTTGATTCCTTTCTTTCTATTCCTCTGGAAGTTGTCAGCTCTATCTTGTACACCATATCCTGACTCTTTCTTTTTCTTTTTTTTTTGAAGATTTATTTATTTATGCATACAAGCTGGGGTACAGGCCAGAGGATTCACCAGAGACAGAGTGGAGAACAGAACAGGCATACTGACCCAAGTACACTGCTGAGGGGAGCAGCAGGCGAGTCAGGAGAGGTCTGCCTTGCCATGTGGGAATCTCCCTGGCCGGCCAGGGATGGAACTCGTGCTGCAGAGGCTGCAGATTGCTTCCACAGTGCATTGCTTAACCCCTTGTGCCACCAGGGAGGCCCTGTATCCTGACTCTTTCTACATTGTTCCCACTCATTTGGATGCCTACAGTAGTCTCCTAAATGGCCTTTTTCTGTATATTGAAATATATATATATATAGAGAAGAAGGTGGTATATAGTTCATTGATATTTTATAAAGTAAATATGCCCAGCATTTTAGTCCCAGCTAAGGACAGTTTTGCCCCCCAAAGAACATTTGACAATGTCTGGAAACAGTTTTGACTGTCACAGTTTTGTGGGATTACTAGCAACTACTGGATAGCCATCAGAGTAGCTGCCTCACCTGCTGTCACAATAACCTATCTGCACAGTATCTATCACGTCATGACTTTCTTGTTGGGTTCATGATCTGTCCATGCAGCTGATGTTTGATCAACTATATTTTCTGTCTCTTCCTATATAATTTCCATGAAGCCAGGGGCCTGTCTGGTTTATTTCTGTGTTCCTACTGAATGTTGCTTGGCACAGAGTGGTATCACACTTGTGGAATGGAAGACTTGATCCCCTCCTTGACTGGGTGCCTGGCCACATCTGAGAAAGTGGTATATTAGGAGGCAGTGGTGTATCCAACTGGGAGAACATTTTTGCACCCAACACTAATGATAAAGGACTGATCACAAAAATCTGCAAAGAGCTGATGAGACTTAACAACAACAAAGAAAATAATCCAGTCAAAAAATGGGCAGAAGAGCTAAAAAGAAACTTCTCTGAAGAGGAAATGCGAATGGCCAACAGGCATATGAAAAAATGTTCAACATCACTTGTCATCAGGGAAATGCAAATCAAAACTACCATGAGATACCATCTTACACCAGTGAGAATGGCACATATTAAAAAAACTAGCAACAACAAATGTTGGCGAGGGTGTGGAGAAAAAGGAACTCTCCTGCACTGTTGGTGGGAGTGCAAACTGGTCCAACCACTATGGAGAGCTATGTGGAGATTTCTGGGCCTACTAAACATAGAGCTTCCATATGATCCAGCAATTCCACTCCTAGGTATTTACCCAAAGGACACAGAAACATCAATTCCAAAGAACACCTGCACCCCTATGTTTATAGCAGCACTGTTTACAATAGCTAAGCTTTGGAAACAACCCAAATGCCCAAAAATAGATGACTGGATCAAGAAGATGTGGTACATACACACCATGGAATATTACTCAGCATTCAAAAAAGATAAACACATGCAATTTGCAGCAACATGGATGGCGCTGGAAGGGATCATGCTTAGCGAAATAAGCCAAAAAGAAAAAGAAAAATACCGGATGGTCTCACTCATAGCAGGAATCTAGAAAACTTAAATAAGGGACCAGGAAAATGAATAACTATAAGAAAGTGAAAATCAAAATCAACAAAAAACTATGAACCAGAGACACTTTTTGGGGGGCGGGGGCGGGAGGGGAGGGATTGGGGTCAGAATGGGGGGGCTGCAATTGTATGGGGAATATAAAAATAAAATTTATTATTTAAAAAAAATAAATAAAAAAATAAAAAAAAAAATAAAATTATCCAACACCTAAAAAAAAAAAAAAAAAGGAGACAGTGGTGTATTAGGAGGCCACTTTTTTTTGGTTAAGATTTTATTTATACAAGAATTGGGGTGCAGGTGAGAATTCACAAGAGACAGAGCGGGAAGCAGAACAGGCAGATGAACTGAAGACACTGCTGAGGGAAGCGGTGGGCAGGGCAGGACAGGAGAGGTCTGCTGCACCATGTGGGTTTCTCCCTGGCTGGCCTGAAATTGAACCTGTGCTGCAGAGGCTGCTGACAGCTTCACAGCATGGCGCTCAACCTGCTGCGCCACCAGGGAGGCCCCAAGGAGGCCACTTCTTTTTGATCACGTTGTAAGAGAGTCTGGGGATTGGGCAGTTACAGACTGTTGTCAGTCAGGCTTAAGGTTTCTTTGACCATAAGACACCCTAAAGCAGACACCCTAGTCTGCTTTCTCTTGCACTTCTGGGCAATTCCAATGACTTGAACCAAACCCTGGAATTGTCTCAAGTCTAGAATTTGGCCCATCTTCATAGCCTTTGGTTCTCCGGACTTTCTCCCTCAAGGCTGTTGGAAAGAACTGGTTGGGGTAGAGGGTCATCCTTAGTTCATCCCTTGCCCATGGGATGCTTTGTGGTTGTAATCCTGAATGATGTTCCTCATTTTCCGCAGAGAGATTACCTAATGTGAGTGTTTGGGGGATGCCTGTGGTCAGGATTCTTTTACCTACCCTACCCCACAGTCATACCTCTATCTTCTGCCAAGTCTACCACTTCCCTCCCTCTCTTAATCCTGTTCTTTCTCTTCAAACCTCTTGGTTCCCTTGGCATTCAATTTGTAGCAGAAAGGGCCTCTTTTAGTAAAAGTGTATTTTCCTCCTTCTTCCCTTGTCTCCTTTTAGGTGCTTACTAAATGCTGTGAGAAATAGAGCCTTTCTTTATCTTGAATCTTTCCTACCAAGTCTCTTCACGCCCCTTGTAGGCTGGATGGGCACATCAGGCTGCAGTGTGCTTGTTTGTTTCTTAGATAATAAAGATAGTTACTGCTCAGGCTCGGTTAGTAGTTTGTGGCGTGAATTTTACTCTGCCTCCTCCAGTGACTCTCTGAGTTTTACTTCTTTCTTGTGTTTATAATACCATATTCCCTAGTACTGATGTTTATTAGTTTTAAAAACAGGATGTTCTCAGTTGTAAGTAGTAGAACACCTAACTTAAATTGACTCAATAGAAATCATGTTATTCAATAAGTTAACTAAAAAGTCCAAAAATCCTTTGCAGTGGCATGACAAGGACCCACATTCTTTCCATTTCTCAACCCATGACTTCAGAGCCATTCTTGGCTGTCTCTTTCCCATGTGTTCAAAACTACTGGCAGCTCTTGTGGCTATGTACTTCTAGCTTTAACCACCAGAAAAGTTAAAAGTCCACTTTCCTAATACCTCTTTCCTGGAGTTGAATCCTGTTTGATTGGCTTAATTTGAATCATGTGTGCATCTCTGCACCAACCTCTGGCTGCAATGATGGGGTGTGCTGGCTGGACAGTTAAGGTTCACCATGGAATCTAGTAATGGTGTTAGTTCCACCCAATATGTAGGGCACTTGAGGGAACAGGCAACCAAATATTTAGCCTTACCGTTGAAACAGTCATAATACTAGCTTTATGGATGCTAACATAAGGGTAGTAAGACTACCATTTAAAGCTTGTGTGGAAAAAAAAAAAAAAAAAAAAACAACCAGCAGTATGCCCTATTTGTAGTAGGGGGGATGCAGAAAATGGATTTTTATTTTTATTTATTTATTTTTTTTAGGAAATGGATTTTTATATAAAGTTTTTAACCAAGAGTTAGGAATGGTAACTTAACCCAACAAATTTGTTGATTTATATTACAGAATGTTTCTGAATTGTGTAGTGTTGTCTTATTTGGGACTGTTTCAACACTAATATTAAAATAAAATTCAGCTGTAGATTCTAGGAATGCATTCATACATCATTTCTTTAGAGATACTAGGGTATTTAAAAAAAAAGAAATACATGGTAATTTAAAATTGAATTCAGGGCCTCCCTGGTGGCACAGGGGGTTAAGACGCAGCCTGTGAAGCTAACTGCAGCCATGCAGCACAACTTCTATCCCCGGCCAGGGAGCTACCCGCATGGCGCAGCAGACCTCTCCTGACTCGCCCCCTACTCCCCTCATCAGTGTGCTTCAGTCATTCCACCTGTTCTGTTCCCCAACTCTGTCTCTGGTGAATCCTCTCACCACCAACCCCCACACCTCTGGCCTGTTCCCCAGTTCTTATATGCATAAATAAATAAATCTTTAAAAAAATTGAATTCAGATTGTATAGAAAGAAAAATTTGGTATTTATACATGACATAATTTTTATAAGATAAATGATGATTGAGCATTCCTTATAAAGATTTTGGATTAATATATCTGTTCTTCATATTTGGAGCTCTGTACTTTCATTCCTATATTCATAAAAAATGTCTTACAAGATGCTTGGCTGAGGGGCCTCCCTGGTGGTGGAGAGGGGTAAGATGCAACCTATGAAGCTATCCACAGACACTGCAGCTCTGCAGCACAGTTCAATCCCCCACTAGGGAGCTACCCACATGGTGTAGCAGACCTCTCCTGACTTGCTTGCTGCTCCCCTCAGTAGTGTATTTCAGTCAGTCCTGTTCTGCTCCCTACTCTGTCTCTGGTGAATCCTCTCACCTCCTGCACCTCTGGCCGTGTACCCCAGTTCTTGTATGCATAAATAAATCTTTAAAAAAAAAGATTCTTGGCTGATCTTTGAACCCATGCACCAAGGAATGGCTGGCTCTCTCAGACCCCCAAACTCTTCTCTCTGTGGTGTCAATGAGGAGGGATGGTTAAGAACTGGGCAGAAGCCAGCCTGTGCCTTATACAAGTGACCTCATCTCACACATTCCTCCCTCGGCTGTAATGGGGAAAGAGTAGAGCGACTTCAGAGTGTTGTGGGTATGAAATGAAATAACCCACATGTGTGTTAAGTGATCGATATGTATTAGTTGTTATTAACATTGTCATATTGCAGAGAATGTAAGATGACAGACTGACTAAAGGTCACACCACTGTATTATATACCACTAAAAATGAAATATTAGTAATTACACCATAATATGATTCATTTGAAAATTTCAGAGATGTTATAATATGAACAAATGCAGCTTAGAATCAGTGATATATGGTATATGGTTGCCTCTGTCTTGAAAGTCCTGGAAATTGTTTGCATATCCACAAATTAATGCCATCTGTTTTCAGTTTAAACATAACACAGTGTGATCTAAGTTTCTTTTCCTATTTTTTTTTGGTCCTAAACTTAGATTGGATTTGATCTCACGTTGCAGGATTGGCAGTTTAATAATTCTAATTCATTGTGTTTAATGATAGATTTTACAAGATGCAAGATAGACTTGGCAACTTTGGTTATTTGCTTTTCTTCAGCAATTAAGAAAACATTTAAGATATTTTTGAAAATTGTTAATATTGGTTGAGTAAATCTATTTGGAAGTTAAATACAGGTTAGCTTCCCAGGTTAGTGCCCAGAACTTTTTTGAATAGCACAAGTTGTTGGCAGAAAGCCTACTTGGGAAAATGCCTTTGATACACCCAAACACACTCAATTTAGAAGGGATAATGTTGATATCTGGAAGCTTGTGTGGTAGTTGATTTTCCACTGAAGTTTAAATGTGGATACTATGTTGTAGATTTGTGAAATAGTCACAAGTTATTTAAGTGCCAACTTGTAGTAAAAAGTTGTTGTGTAATATAATATTTTTTGCATAAATTTAGAAGTAAACCCTGTAAGGCCAGCATGTGGTGGTGCGAGGTGCTTTCCTTATGAAACCTGGCAGGTAGTATATGTGCTTGGGAAGGTAGAAATGTCTCGTTTTTTTAGGTCTATTTTTGAAACTAAAATTGAAATGAATTATGGCAGTCTTTTTGGAGGCTCGACCTGTTTACTTATTGCATTATTTATGGCTTACTTCATCGGCTGAATGTTAGTGGGATTCTGCTTTTGTCTAAGACAGCCACATGCCAAGGAGTGGATCCCCTGCTGGGTTGCTTTGTCCCCTGCATACCTGGCACGTGAAGTATTAAGTATTATCTGAGGGGGTCAATTATGATATTGGAAAAGATTGTACCCCATTGCAGCCCACATTTTATGCATGCTGAAACAGCAGTGTTGTTTTCTTTTTGGAAGCCCAGGAGGATTTGTTTGTTATATTGGGTTCAACTCAGCCATGCGCTCTCTATATATTTAGAAAAGGAGTTTTACTTTAGAAAATGGCACCTAAATTGAAATAGCGGACTTTCCCAGTGGTGCAGCAGGTTCAGCACTGTGCTGTGAAATGGTCCGCAGCCTCTGCAGCACACGTTCGATTCCTTTCGATTCCTGGCTGGCCAGGGAGAAACCGACATGGCACAGCAGACCTCTCCTTCCCTGCCTGCTGCTCCCCTCAGCATTGTCTTTGGTCCGTCTGCCTGTTCTGCTCTGGTGAATTCTCTCACTCTCCTGCACCTCTGACCTGTACCCCAGTTCTTGTATAAATAAATAAATCCTAAAGAAAAAATTGAGGACCTCTCCTAGTGGCGCAGGCGGTTGAGCGCAGTGCTGTGAAGCTGTCTGCAGCCTCTGCAGTGCCGGTTCCATCTCAGCTGGCCGGCGAGGGTCCCACATGCTGCGGCAGACCTCTCCTGTTGCGCCAGCTGCTCCCCTCAGCAGTGTATTTCGTCAGTCTGCCTGTTCTGTTCCCCACTCTGTCTCTGGTGAATACTCTCACTCTCCCGCGCATCTGGTCTGTACCCTGGTTCTTGTATAAATAAATAAATAAATAAATAAATCTTAAAAAAAAAAAAACCGAAATACCAGGAAAACTATTTCCAAAGGAGAGTTTATCAGCTTCAGTACTTTTCTTTTTGTTTTTGAAAATCTTTTTTCTTTACATGTTAATCAACTAAAGTACTTTTCCCACCACCTGTGTAGTAGTGATGTGTATATTGAGCATAGACACAAACCAGTCCAAGATCTCTCAGCAGCTTTTACAAAAGGAGATGATTATGTCAGTGTTACTCCAGGTGTTTAATTTCAGACAGTAGGAGTCAGGGATTTGTTGTTTCTCATTTTAGAATAGATTGGACTTAATTCAGGGTAAAAAAAAAAAACTCTACTAATTAATTTGAAGTATATACATCACAGCCTAAAAATTATTTTAGTGTTTTAAAATAGATAAAGTATGCATATGATATAAAAGGATATCCATTAAAATTAAATTTCCCTTCTTCCCTGTCCCTCATCTACCAGCTTGCCCCTGGAGAAGTAACTACTATTACCATAGTGTTGCTAGTTTCTGCTATATTCTTTTTTTTTTTTTTCCTGCTATATTCTTGTAAAGATTTTCTGTTCCCTTCCTTTTCCTACTCCCTCTCTCTCTTGCACTTGAACACAGATGGTTGCCTGCTGTATGCACTGTTGCCCACCGCACTGTTTTGTCACGTGATCTAGATTAGGAGTTTATCCATTTCCATACCTCCAGAACTGTCTCTGTGGTGTCAGCATCACTACTCAGTCACTGTCCATGTGCTCTTCAGCATTTTCCAGCTGTCTCAAAATTAGGTGTGACCTCAAGATTGGTTCTGGCTTGTGAACTGTGAGAGGTGATTTGTCCCGCTTGGGGGCTGCTTTGTCATGGAACAGCCTGCACTGGTGTCATGCCTGGAACCTCTATCAGCCTGTGTCCCTGAATGAGTATGTAGAGCAGAGAATCCCCGCTCCTACCCAGGCCCAACCTGTGCTGGACATGTAGTGATAGCAAGGACTAAACCTGTTATGTTAATTTGTTTTACATCATCTCCGTGTCTCCTGATTGAAGTAGCCTGTTTCTACTTAACAGCTATGAAATGCATAACACTTTGAATGAACCCAGTTTAGATTATCTGATAGTTTGTTAAAGAACAAGAAGGCATCTAATTAAAGAATAATCATTTCAAATAAATACTAGTGAAACACTTTTCACAGCAATGTATTGCTACATGAATAGGGCTTATCTTTCTGTAGATTTTTTTTTTTTAAGGAAATATATATCTATTGAAAAATATAAAGGGCCTCCCCGGTGGCGCAGCGATTGAGCGCTGGGTTGCGAAGCTGCCCGCAGCCTCTGCCACGCCGGTTCAATCCCCGGCTGCTCCCCGGGTGCTCCCCAGCCACCGGAGGAGGGTCCCACATGGCGCGCAGACCTCTCCTGCCGCCCGCTTATCCTCTCAGCAGTGTACTTTGGTCCTTCTGCCTGTTCTGCTCCCCGCTCTGGCTCTGGTGAATTCTCTCACCCTCCCGTACTTCTGACTGTACCCAGTGCTTGTATAAATAAATAAAAAATAAATAAATATTTAAAAAAAAAAGAAAAATATAAAGGAGAAATAAGCACTTTATTATTCCAGTGAGGCCTTTTTTTCAACGTTGTAGTTTAAAACCTTTGCATTAAAATTTGATGTATTTTTTTTTTCTTTAGTCAGATTATTTCTAAAGGACCTAATCCCCAAAGTCATATACACTAACCACAATCACATTGTTGAGCTAGTACTTAAGGATGAGCGGAGTATTGCAAAGATAGATAATATCTACCAGGAACTTTATATAGAACTTTAAAGACATCTGTTAAAAACAGTAAATATTAAAAGAAAAGATTGAAAGCAGAGCTCTGAGTGGGGAATTCTAACTGGCAGTGGTAGATCTGGGTGGGAGAGGGAAGGGCAGCAGTAGCACATGCAGAGTGAGACAAGAACAGAACCACATAAGAGATGCGGACAAGTGGAAGGAAGAGAGGGTACCGGCTTAGATGGTGTCTGAGATGAGGGCTCTGGGTTGCAATGGTGAGAAGCTGAAGAGCTTTGCTCAGAAAAGATGATACCTTCTAATTGTAGAGGCCAACTGTGTAGAAGGAGACCTTTCATGCTGAGAGAGCAGCACAGGATCCAGTGAGTGGACTAGGTGGCAGCTAAGAGCCAGGGCATTTGGATGCCTGGGTTCTAGACCTGGCGTGACCACTTTCTAGTGGTGGAAAGGGAGATGGGTGCTTTAGAGGAAGCCCTGGGAGACCTTTCATTGTCAGGCCTGCTGCTTCTGCTGCTGCTACTTGGAAAGGAACTTGGTAACAATGAGAACTATCTAATGAGGAAATAAATTAGGCCTCTTCACAGAGTAGTAAATGTTGTGTTACTGTGTTTATTCAAATACTGGGTGATAGTCTTTCTAGGGTGTTTTACAAGGAATCTTCTGTTGGGGCCAAGTTTAGACTAAATAGTCTACAAAGTTTCTTTTAACAAACATTTATTGAGTACTGCTCTGGGCTAGGTTGTCTGGCAAGTAGCTCTGGATATCAGGGAGGGGATAGAGACCTCAGTAAGGAAATACATATTACCCAGTCTAGTGTTGCTACAAAGTATTTTGGTCTATTCCAAACCAGAGGAGATAAGCAGGTTAAGCTCTATACTAAACCGTGCTGTCGATCTGGATAACATGCAGTGGGCATCCCATGGCAAATTGAGTCAACCCTTCCTCAGTAGCTCTTCATCTCTGGTTTATTGCAACATACTTAAAACCTTTTTAGAAGTTCTCTTTGGAGTCCTGCTGTGGTTCCCCCATTTTGAAGGGAAGTTGGTGTTTGTGTAGTGGTTTTTTTTCCCCTCCCGAACCCTCCCCCCCAGGGCTTCCATTTATAGTCAGACGCTATTTACAATAGTTTTGTGGGCAAATTAGGTGACACCTAAAGTGCACAGGGAGGCAGATCCTGTGGAAGGTCTATTTCCTTTCCCCATCCTGAGCTCTGCCAGGGTCAGTTATGCTGGGGCTCTGCTGCTTTCATACCTGAAGTGTGGAAGTCTACCCTAAAATATTCTAGAATGACAGCCTTCTGAGGACTAGCCTTAAAACTTCAGTGTTGGGGCCTCCCTGGTGGCGCAGCGGTTGAGCGCTGGGTTGCGAAGCTGCCCGCGGCCTCTGTGGCGCCGGTTCGATCCCCGGCTGCTCCCCGGCCACGGAGGAGGGTCCCACATGGCGCGCAGACCTCTCCTGCCGCCCGCTGCTCCCCTCAGCAGTGTACTTCGTCAGTCTGCCTGTTCTGCTCTCTCCCCTCTGGCTCTGGTGAATTCTCACCCTCCCGCACTTCTGACTGTACCCAGTGCTTATATAAACAAACAAACAAACAAACAAACAAAAAAACAAAACAAAACAAAAAAAAACTTCAGTGTTGGTTAAAAAAAAAAAACCACAATAAACCCTAAAACCAGTAGAAGAAAGGAAATAATAAAAATCAAAGCAGAAATAAATGAAATAGAAACTTTAAAAAAAAAATCCAAAAGATCAATGATACCAAAAGTTGATTCTTTGGTGAAAAAATAAATAAAAAATAGACAAACCTCTAGCCAGGCTCACAAAGGAAAAACAGGAGAAAGCACAAATAAATAGGATCACAAAGGAAAGAGGAGAAATCAACAGACACAGCAGAAACCAAAAGAATAATCAGAAACTGCTATGAACAGTTACATGCAAACAAGCTGAACAATTTAGAAGAGATGGACAAATTCCTACAACTTTACAATCATCCAAAGCTAGATAAAGAAAAAATAGAACACCTAAAAAGACCAATTACAAGCAGTGAAATTGAAATGGTTATCAAAACCCTCCCCCAAAACAAAAGCCCAGGACCAGATGGATTTACAAATGAATTCTACTAAATATTCAGAAATGAATTAGTGCCTGTCCTTCATAAACTTGTTTGAAAAATTGAGAAGGAAGGGATAATACCAAACATGTTCTATGAAGCCAACATTACACTAATACCAAAACCGAACAAGGGCAACACAAAAAAAGAAAACTACAGGCCAGTCTCTCTAATGAACACTGATGCAAAAATCCTCAATAAAATTTTAGCTGTCAGAATCCAACAATGAATCCATACGATAATTTACCAGGACTAAGTAGGATTTATTCCAGGGACACAAGGATGGTTCAGCATCTGAAAAGCAATCTATGTAATCCGACACATCAACAAAAAGAAATATAAAAACCATATGATAATATCAATAGATGCTGAGAAAGCTTTCGACAACGTACAACACCCATTTATGATAAATGCCCTTGAACTTCTCGGGATACAAGGAACATACCTCAATATCATAAAGGCCATATGTGACAGGCTCATAGCTAGTATCATTCTCAATGGTGAAAAGTTGAAAGCATTTCCATTAAGGTCTGGAACAAGACAAGGAATCCACTCTCACCACTGCTTTTCAATATAATACTGGAAGTCCGAGCCAGAGCAATAAGACAAGAGAAAGACATACAAGGAATCCAAAAGGGAAAGAAGAAGTCAGACTATCACTATTCACAGATGATATGACAATATACATAGAGAACCCCAAAAACTCCACAGAAAAACTAATCAAAGTAATCAATCAGTTTAGTAAAGTGGCAGGATACAAAATCAGCACAAAAAAATCAGTAGCCTTCCTATACACAAACAATAAATCTGAAGAAGAAGCAATCAAGAAAACCATCCCTTTTGCAGCAAAAGCAGTAATAAGAGGAAAATATATAGCAATAGAAGCTCACATCAAGAAACAAGAAAGAACGCAAAGAAACAACCTCATCTCGAAGCTCAAAGATCTAGAAAAAGAACAACAAAAAAACCCCAAAACCAGTAGAAGAAAAGAAATAATAAAAACCAAAGCAGAAATAAATGAAATTGAAACTAAAAAAACAATCCAAAAGATCAATGAAACCAAGAGCTGGTTTTTTGAAAAAATCAATAAAATAGACAAACCCCTAGCCAGGCTCACAAAGGAAAAAAGGGAGAAAGCACAAATAAACAGGATCATCAATGAAAGAGGAGAAATCACAACGGACACAGCAGAAATCAAAAGAATAATCAGTAACTACTATGAACAGTTATATGGAAACAAGTTTAACAATCTAGAGGAGATGGACAAATTCCTACAACTCTACAATCACCCAAAGCTAGATAAAGAAGAAATAGAACACCTAAACAGACCAATTACAATTAGCGAAATTGAAATGGTAATAAAAAACCTCCCCAAAAACAAAAGCCCAGGACCTGATGGATTTACAAATGAATTCTACCAAACATTCAGAGACGAATTAGTGCCTATCCTTCACAAACTCTTCCAAAAAATTGAGAAGGAAGGGACAATACCAAACACGTTTTATGAAGCCAACATTACACTAATACCAAAACCGAACAAGGACAACACAAAAAAGGAAAACTACAGGCCAATCTCCCTAATGAACACTGATGCAAAAATCCTCAATAAAATTTTAGCTATCAGAATCCAACAATGTAGCCATAAGATAATTCACCACGACCAAGTTGGATTCATTCCAGGGGCACAAGGATGGTTTAACATCCGAAAATCAATCAACGTTATCCAACACATCAACAAAAAGAAATATAAAAACCATATGATAATATCAATAGATGCTGAGAAAGCTTTCGACAAAGTGCAACACCCATTCATGATAAAAGCCCTTGAAATTCTGGGGATACAAGGAACATACCTCAACATCATAAAGGCCATCTATGACAAGCCAACAGCCAGTATCATTCTCAATGGTGAAAAGCTGAAAGCAATTCCATTAAGATCTGGAACAAGACAAGGATGTCCACTCTCACCATTGCTTTTCAATATAATACTGGAAGTCCTAGCCAGGGCAATAAGACAAGAGAAAGACATCCAAGGAATCCAAATAGGAAAAGAAGAAGTCAAACTATCACTATTTGCAGACGATATGATATTATACATAGAGAACCCCAAAAACTCCACAGAAAAGCTAATTCAACTCATCAATCAGTTCAGTAAAGTGGCAGGATACAAAATCAACACGCAAAAGTCAGTAGCCTTCCTATACACAAACAATAAATCTGAAGAAGAAGAAATCAAAAAGACCATCCCTTTTGTTATTGAAACAAAAAAAATCAAATATTTGGGAATAAATCTAACAAAAGAGGTAAAGGACCTATACAAAGAAAACTATAAAACACTGTTAAAAGAAATAGAAGAAGACACAAAGAAATGGAGAGACACCCCCTGCTCATGGATTGGAAGAATAAACATTATTAAAATGGCCATCCTACCAAAAGCAATATACAGATTCAATGCTATTCCAATCAAAATTTCAATGTCATTCTTCAAAGAAATAGAACAATTATTGATGAAATTCATATGGAATCACCAAAAACCCCGAATAGCCAAAGCTCTCCTGAAAAAAAAAGAAGGGAATGGAGGCATCAGACTCCCAGACTTCAAACTATACTACAAAGCCATAATCATCAAAACTGCATGGTATTGGAACAAGAACATACAGACCAATGGAATCGAATAGAAAATCCAGAAATAAACCCACAGATTTATGGTCAACTAATCTTTGACAAAGGAGCAAAGAATATGCATTGGAGCAAAGAAAGTTTGTTCAATAAATGGTGCTGGGAAAACTGGGTCGCTACATGCAAAAGAATGAAGCTTGACCACCACCTCACACCATACACAAAAATCAACTCAAAATGGATTAAAGAACTAGACATAAGACCTGAAACCATAAAATATATAGAAGGAAATATAGGCGAAACACTACGTGATTTGCACATCAAAGACATCTTTACAGACACATCACCCAAAGCAGTGATAGTGAAGGCAAAGATAAACAGCTGGGACTACATCAAATTAAAGAGCTTTTGCACAGCAAAAGAGACAATAACAAAAACAAAGAGAAACCCCACCAACTGGGAGAACATTTTTGCACCCAACACTAATGATAAAGGACTGATCACAAAAATCTGCAAAGAGCTGATGAGACTCAACAACAACAAAGAAAATAATCCAGTCAAAAAATGGGCAGAAGAGCTTAAAAGAAACTTCTCTGAAGAGGAAATGCAAATGGCCAACAGGCATATGAAAAAATGTTCAACATCACTTGTCATCAGGGAAATGCAAATCAAAACTACCATGAGATACCATCTTACACCAGTGAGAATGGCACATATTAAAAAAACTAGCAACAACAAATGTTGGCGAGGGTGTGGAGAAAAAGGAACTCTTCTGCACTGTTGGTGGGAGTGCAAACTGGTCCAACCACTGTGGAAAGCTGTATGGAGATTTCTGGACCTACTAAACATAGAGCTTCCATATGATCCAGCAATTCCACTCCTAGGTATTTACCCAAAGGACACAGAAACATCCATTCCAAAGAACACCTGCACCCCTATGTTTATAGCAGCACTGTTTACAATAGCTAAGCTTTGGAAACAACCCAAATGCCCAAAAATCGATGACTGGATCAAGAAGATGTGGTACATATATACCATGGAATATTACTCAGCATTCAAAAAAGATAAACACATGCCATTTGCAGCAACATGGATGGCGCTGGAAGGGATCATGCTCAGCGAAATAAGCCAAAAAGAAAAAGAAAAATACCGGATGGTCTCACTCATAGCAGGAATCTAGAAAACTTAAATAAGGGACCAGGAAAAATGAATAACTATAAGAAAGTGAAAATCAAAATCAACAAAAAAACTATGAACCAGAGACACTTTTAGGGGGGCGGGTGGGAGGGGAGGGATTGGGGTCAGAATGGGGGGGCTGCAATTGTATGGGGAATATAACAATAAAATTTATTAAAAAAAAAAAAAAAAAAAAAAAGAAAACCATCCCTTTTATTATTGAAACAAAATAAATCAAATACTTGGGAATACACCTAACAAAAGAGATAAAGGACCTATACAAAGAAAACTATAAAACACTTAAACGAAATTAAAGAAGACACAAAGAAATGGAAAGACATCCCCTGCTCATGGATTGGAAGAACTAACATTATCAAAATGGCCATCCTACCAAAAGCAATTTACAGATTCAGTGCTATTCCAATAAAAGTTTCAATGATATTCTTCAAAGAAATAGAACAAATATTGATAAAATGCATATGGAGACACCAAAAGCCCCAAATAGCCAAAGCTCTCCTGGAAAAAAAAAGGGAATTGAGGGCCTCCCCGGTGGCGCAGCGGTTGAGCGCTGGGTTGCGAAGCTGCTCGCAGCTTCTGTAGCACCCCGGCTGCTCCCGGGCCACTGGAGGAGGGTCCCACATGGCGCGCAGACCTCTCCTGCCACCAGCTGCTCCCCTCAGCAATGTACTTCGGTCCTTCTGCCTGCTCTGCTCCCCGCTCTGGTGAATTCTCTCACCCTCCTGTGCTTCTGACTGTACCCAGTGCTTGTATAAATAAATAAAAATCTTAAAAAAAAAAAAAAAGGAATGGAGGCATCACACTCCCAGACTTCAAACTATACTACAAACCCTTAATAATCAAAACTGCATGGTATTGGAACAAGAATAGATACACAGATCAATGGAACCAAATAGAAAATCCAGAAATAAACCCACATATTTACAGTCAGCTAATCTTTGACAAAGGAGCAAAGAATATGCAATGGAGCAAAGAAAGTTTGTTCAATAAATGGTGCTGGGAAAACTAGGTCGCTAATACAAAAGAATGAAGCTTGACTGCTACCTCACACCATGCACAAAAATCAACTCAAAATGGATTAAAGAACTAGACATAAGACGAAACCATAAGATATATAGAAGGAAATATAGGCGAAACACTACATGACATACACCTCAGCAACATCTTTAAAGACTCATCACCCAAAGACAGCAAAAGCAAAGATAAACAGCTGAGACTACATCAAATTAAAGAGCTTCTGTACAGCAAAAGAGACAGTAACCAAAACAGACAGACAGCACACTGACTGGGAGAAAATTTTTGCACACAACACTAATGATAAAAGACTGATCACAAAAATCTACAAAGAGCTGTAGAGTCTTAACAAAAACAAAGTTAATAATCCAGTCAAAAGATGGGCTGAAGAGGTAAAAAGGAACTTCTCCAAAGAGGAAATGCAAATGGCCAACAGGCATATGAGAAAATGTTCAGCATCACTTGTTTTTTTTTTTTTTTAAAGATTTTTTTTTTAATAGAGGCATGTTTTTATTTATTTATTTGTTTGTTTGTTTTGTTTATACATGCACTGGGTACAGTCAGAAGCACGGGAGGGTGAGAGAATTCACCAGAGCCAGAGCGGGGAGCAGAGCAGGCAGAAGGACCGAAGTACACTGCTGAGGGGAGCAGCGGGCGGCAGGAGAGGTCTGCGCGCCATGTGGGACCCTCCTCCGGTGGCTGGGGAGCAGCCGGGGATTGAACCAGTGCCACAGAGGCCGCGGGCAGCTTCGCAACCCAACGCTCAACCGCTGCGCCACCGGGGAGGCCCTATTCAGCATCACTTGTAATCAGGGAAATGCAAATCAAAACTACAATGGGACACCATCTTACACCAGTGAGAATGGCACATACTAAAAAAACTAGCAACAAATGTTGGCAAGGATGTGGAGAAAAACGAACACTCCTGTACTGCTGGTAGGAGTGCAAACTGGTCCAACCACTATGGAAAGCTGTGTGGAGATTCCTCAACCTGCTAAAGATGGCGCTTCCATCTGATCCAGCAATTCCACTCCTAGGTATTTACCCATAGGACACATAATTATTAATACAAAAGGGCACCTGCACCCCTTTATTTATTACAAAAGCCTCTGCTGTATGCCAGGCAAGCTCTATGTAAGCACTTTTGTGAGATATTGTATCACTTCCTCTCCATAAACTTAGGGACTATTCTTGCCTCCATTTTGGAGATGGTGGAGTCAGATGGCCCAGTTCCACCACATGGCAATGGCCTTGAACAGATTGGACAGTGCCTACCTCATAAGGTTGTTGCAAGGAATACATGAATTAACTCAGCAGCCAGCTTTTTGCCCAGCAGATGGCAGGGACTAGCTTCCTTTAGGCATCACTGAAAGTGTCTTGTAAGTGGACTAAAGTGTAACCACTTTGTGAACTTACTTGGCTTCTTTCTTTATAAAAGTTGGTGTAAGCACTGTTTCTGATTCTAGTTCTTTTTTGTCTTCAAATTAAATTTTCATTAAACATCACTCCATTGGGAGCACCCATGCTCACCTTCTAGAAAATGATCAATTCAAGGGTTGTTATACGGAGAGCAAAATGGCACCACAGACGAGTAACAATATAAATAGTATTCTCCCCAAATTTCCACCACCTCTTACCAACCTATTTTTTATTATTTACCACTTTGCCTATACCCCTATGGATTATTTACTAAAAACCAGAATAAAGTATGTCATTATTTGTTGTATATGTTTTGAAATGTTATTCTGTAGTCGTGGTTTCATTAAAAAATAATAAAATTTCACTGACTTCCAAAAATTTGAAAATTCTTGGTTCAGGCAGGCCTGTGCTGTTTCCATTTGGCTTGGTCCTCGGCCCTCGCCACCCCCCACCCTCTCGCTGTAAAATAACTCTGCATTTTATTTGCATGAAGTTCCATGAAGCTGGTTGTCATTTTGAATAGAGTATTTTGTGGTTCTATTTGATCAGCCTCTGAACTCATGAATGAAATTTAGGAGAGCATTTGCTAGTGAGATAGTTGTTGGGTCTTGGAAATATTTTGAATGGTACCCAAATATTATGTAAAAAGATGTATTACTGATGTCAGTGTGATTGTGTCAGCCTGTGAGTAGTTACAGAGACCAGAACATTAACATTTCAGAAACACTAAAAGCAGGTCATTTGAATTGTTTTCATTGCCTACAGTGTCATTTGTCCGTAACAGCATCTAGCAGCTCCCCAGCTGGTACTGTGAAGCAGCAGTCACCGTGGCACTGAGAGAAGAGACTTCCCCTGGCTGCTGCCTGATTCCCAAAGGGAGTAGGACTGCTTGGAGCTCATTTGAACAATAGTTTCCCCCTGAAGTTTGAGGAGCTTGTTCCTGGGTGTGGCGCTTCCCTTCACCATTTGTATAGTTTCCAGACTGCTATGATTTTATCTCTCAGCAATGTTCCAGGAGGTTTCAGTGAAAGTGTAAAACTGCCAAAACGCCTATCAAACTGAGTTTGAAAAGAGACCTCTTGGGAAAGGACAAAGTATTCTAAGTGGTCTACGATCCAAAGCATTTCCTGGGCTGAGTGTTTGTCAAGGCTGAACTCGACTTCCAAACTAAGCTTTAGAAGAATCTGGGAATGTTTCCCAGCTGATTGGGGTGGGTAGAAGAGGAGGATTGGAGTTTGAAAGAACAGAGAAAATCTTTTTTCTATCTTGTACAGTTATCTGCTGAAATCTGTCTACAGATAGGGTATGCAGAAAATGGAGCCAGTTTGGGAGTATGAAGTGTAGGATAAGGCTGCTACCTGTTAATTAAAAAATTGTATATAATATTTTAATTCTATTTTGAGAAGGAACATTAAGAGTAGCTTTTAAATGGATTGGACTTACTCTTCCAGGTTAAAGAAAATGCATAGGAAAGAACATTAGCTCTCTGTTAGTTGTTGTTAATTACTTTTTTTACTGTGTCATTTCTCATCTTAAAGTTCAAGATCTAGATTGACTCATTGGGAAGAGCAAGCTGTTGGGGAGATAGTATTGGTAAATAAGTAGATAGGTTTTGCTTCGTGTCTGAATCAGTGTTAGAGACTCTCTTTTAGATAGTCTGTGTAGATGCCTGCTGTATCATTACAAACATCCTGGTGTAGAGAGTAGTTCCTTGCTCTCTTAGAAATCTATAAGAAAACCTGTCGCCCTGTTTTCTTTCCCTAAATATTTTAATAGGTTTATTGAGAATTAAGATGTTGGAGCCAGAAGAAAATTTCCTTGGGCTGAATAGCGCTGGCTCCCTTTCCTCAGTGATGACACATTTATATGTATTTTAAAGTTGTTTCTTCCCCCACTACACTGCTGTGCGTGTGGGTGCCCTTGCTGCAAAGACTGGCATTGTGGTGAAAGACTCAATCTAAATTTAGATTCTTTTCAGAGGTTTCATAGACTGCTTCCTTAAATTAAGTCACAGACTGCAAAAGCTGCTGCTCTGTGGGGCTTCCAGTTTTTTTTTTTTTTTCCTGTTCTAGAATTAGGGAAGACTGGGCAGGAAGGAATGATTCTCACTTCCAGCTGTTTTGGGAGGTTCTCCTCTTGTAGCCAGAATCACTGGCAGATTCTGTAATAAATTTAAAGATTGGGGGAAGATGTGGTGGTCTACCAGAAATGGAGAAAACCAGTCTGAGGGAGTATGGGTAAAACAAATCACTCTGTAGATTGTAGGTACTGATGGATAGTGATAGGACTTCTTTTTTGTTACCTGTAAATGTATCTGGGACTTTCTCAAGCCATGAGTTAAACCAGTACATTTGATTTTTGGAGATAGCAATACTATTGGGAGATCTTCAGAGACAAGAGAGTTGACTGTGGCATATTGGACTGTTCTCTTGGGTACTTTATGCAGTCTACTCGCTCGATGCTGAGAAAAGGTTGTCTTTCAATTTGGAGAGCTCCCTCCCTACCTGTCTACCTAAACACCATGGACTGGAGCAATCGGCAATGGAAGGAGGAAGGAGCCCAGATTTTCCTGTCCCTGGGAAGTCAGGGGCCTTGTGGACTGGACTGCTTGCTTGATGGTGTTTATAGTTGGGCTGACCTGTTGTCACATACTCACATAGCCTTTCCATCTCTGTTATGTAAGCACCACACTGTTTATATAATCTTATGTTTCGGAAGTGAGTAATTATATTCTTAAAAAGTATTCCAATATCTGCCACTGTTAGATAAACACATACAGGATCTCGTTCTTTGCGACCTCCCCTCCCCCTCGTGGATTAACAGCCTTCCCATGAGCTTACTTCCATTATGTAACCACTGCTTTCTTTAAATACACTTTAAAAGGTTAATTTTTTTTTGGGGGGGGGAGAATATAATAATGCAAAGTGCAACATGTAGGCTGTACAAAATGGCTTATTTTGAAAAGGAAGTCTCTTCACACCTACCCTTTTGCCTTCAAGTTCTCTTCCCCAGAGACAGTCCACTGGTAACAATTTCTTGTGTAGTTTCTCAGAGATACTTGGATAAGGATGCTTGTTTATTCTTTTACCTTTCCCCCCACTTTTTTTATTTTAGGAGATCATATTATGCACAGCCCTGGACTTTGCCTTATTTTAATCAGTAATATCTCTTAGAGTTCTTCCCATATTAACACATACAGAGCTACCTCATTTTTTTTAACGAGGTAAATTTATCAGGTGTAATACAGTGGTTTTTAGTATATTCCTGATGTTTTGTAACTATCACCACCACCTAACTCCAGAACATTTTCATCACCTCAAAAAGAAACCCCATTCCCATTCCCATTTTGTTTATCCATTCATCAGTTGAGGAACATTTGGGTTTCCAATTCTTGTTATGAATACTGCTATGAACGTTCATGTGCAAGTTTTCATGTGAACATACATTTGCAATGCTCTTGGGTATATAACTAGGAGTAAAAATGATGGTCATGTGAATTCTGTGTTGTGTTTAAAATTTTGCCTTTCTGGGCCTCCCCTTGTGGCGCAGCGGTTGAGCGCTGGGCTGCGAAGCTGCCTGCAGCCTCTGCAGCCCCGGTTTGATCCCTGGCCACCGGGGAGGGTCCCACATGGTACGCAAACCTCTCCTGCTGCCTGCTGCTCCCCTCAGCAGTGTACTTTGGTCCTTCTGCCCATTCTGCTCCTCGCTCTGGCTCTGGTGAATTCTCTCACCCTCCCGCGCTTGTGACTGTACCCAGTACCTGTATAAATAAATCTTTAAAAAAATAAAATAAAATAAAATTTTACCTTCCTATCAGCAGTGCACAAGGGTTCCATTTTCACTACATCCTGTCCACATATAGTATTTTCCTTTTTTTAAAAAAAGTTTCTACTAAAACCATCTTGGTGAGAATGAGGTGGTATCTTATTGTGGTTTTTGATTTGCATTTTCCTAATGACTAGTGATGTTGAGAATTTTTTCCTTGTGCTTGTTGACTATTTGAGGTCTTCTTTAGAGAAATGTCTATTAATTGGGTTTTCTTTTTGTTATTGAATTGTAAGAGTTCTTTTTATAGTCAGATATACATGAGTTCCAGATATTTTTCTCCTGTTCTGTAGGTTATCTTGTTATTTTCTTGATAGTGTCCTTTGCTGCACAAAAGTGTTTAATTTTGATAAATCTTTTATTCTTAAATTTTGCTGTTTTTGCTTTTGGTGTCATATTTAAGAAAGCATTGCTTAATCCAAAGTAGTGAAGGTTTGCCTCAGCATTTTCTAACAGTCATTCATATATGTAGATCTTCTCTTTGGAGTGATTTTTGTAGATGTTGTGAGGTATGGGGGTCCCATTGTAGCCTTTTGCAAGTGGATGTGCAGTTGTCCCAGCACCATTTGTTGAAAGGACTATTTGGGAAAAAGACTTTGCCCACTTGAATGGTCTTGTTATCTTGTCAAAAATCACTTGACCACAAATATGTAGCTGTATTTCTGAATTCTCATTTGTGTCCTGTAGATCCATAACACCTTATGTACTGCACATTTGATTACTTTTGCTTTGTAATAAGCAAGTGCAAGTCTTTCTTTTTCACATTGTTTAGGCTATCCCTTGTGGTTCCATATGAAGCTTATGATGAATTTGTCCATTTCTATAAAAAAGGCAGTTGGGGTTTTAATAGGAATTGCTCTGAATCTATAGATCGATTTGAGGGAGGTATAATATTATACAATATTTAGGTCTCTTAAAATTTCTTATAATGATATATTGTGGTTTTCAGTGTTTAAGTCTTGTACTTTTGTGGTTAACTTTTGGTATTTTATTTTTGATATGAATATAAGTAGAATTGTCTGAATTTCATTTTTGTATTCATGATTAATGTATAGAAATACAACTGTTTTTAGTATGTTGATTTTGTATTGTGCAACTTTGCAGAGCTCATATATTAGCTCTAATAGGATTTATGTGGATTCTGAGAGTTTTCTGTGTATGGAGATGATCAATTTTACTTTTTCCTTTCCAATCTGGATTCTGTTCATGTGGTAAGAACAGATACCTATTAGGAGGAGGAAATCATCCAGTCTTTCATCATTAAGTATGATGTTAACTATGGGTTTTTCATAGATACCCTTTATCCAGTAGAGGGAGTTCCCTTCTGTTCCTAGGTTGTTGAGTGGTTTTATTTTTTTTTCATGAAATGGTGATACTGCATTTGTCTTCTAGTATATTAATATATTACATTGAGGATTATTTGCATTTATTTTCATAGGAGTTACTGGTCTGTGATGTCTTTGTGTGACTTTGTTATCAGAGTGATAACTAGTCTTACAGAATGGGTTAGGAAGTGTTCCCTTAAATTTTTGAAGGAATTTATGAGGCTGTTGTTAATTTTTCTTAAAATTTTTTGGTAGACCTCATCTTTGAAGCCATCTGGCCCTGGGACTTTGCTTTTTTGGAAATTTTTTGAATGACTGAATCCATCTCTTGTAGGTCTCTTTAATTGCTGTTTTCTTTTTGAGTCAGTTTTTATTTATGGGTTTTTAAGAATTTGTCCATTTCATCTAGGTTTTCTAATTTGTTGACATATAATTGTTCATAGTATTATCTTATAATCCTTATTTCTGTATGATAGGTAGGAATAACCTTACTTTCATTCCTTATCTTAATGATTTTTCTCTTTCTTTTTTCTTGGTCAGCCTAACTGGAGGTTGGTCAGGTTTACTGAAATTTTCAAAGAACCAAATTTAATTTTGTAGATTCTGTTGTTGCCTTATTCTCTTTGACTTATCTGTGCGCTATTCCTTATTCTTCCCTTTTGTCTGCATTGCATTTAAGTTGCTCCCCACCTCCCCCAGTTCTTTTACATGGAAGTTTACATTATTAATTTGAGATCCTCCTTCATTTTAATGTGGGCATACATAGCAGTACACTTTTGGAAGGTTATATGCACTGCTTTTGCTTCATCTTGTCTAGTTTGACAAGTTGTATTTTCATTGTTACTCAGCTCAAGGTATTTTCTAATTTACTTTGTAATTTTTTCTTGACTTAAAAAATGTTGTTTAATTTCATTTAACGTATTTTTGAATTCTAGATTTCTTTCTGTTACTGATTTATAATTTCACTCTCCTGTGGTTGGAGAAGATACTTTGAATGATTTCAGTCTTTTAATATTTATTGAGGACCTCCCCAGTGGCGCTGCGGTTCAGCGGTGGGCTGCGAAGCTGCCCGCATCCTCTGCAGTACCGGTTCGATCCCCGGCCGCCAGTGAGGGTCCCACATGGCGCACAGACCTCTCCTGCCGCCCGCTGCTCCCCTCAGCAGTGTATTTCTTCGTCACTCTGCCTGTTCTGTTCCCCGCTCTGGCTCTGGTGAATTCTCTCACCCTCCCGCGCTTCTGACTGTTCCCAGTGCTTATATAAATAAATAAATAAATCTTTAAAAAAAATATTGAGACTTGTTTTTTGACTTGATATATATCTGTCCTGGGGAACATCTTATATTCTCTTGAGAAGAATGTGTTTTCTGCTACTATTGGATGGAATATTCTGTATGTCTAGTAGGCCTGGTTGATTTATGGTATTAGACCTGTATCCTTGTTGAGCTTCTGTCTAGTTGGTCTGTCCTTTGTTAAAAGTGGGATGTTGATGTCTCCAGCTATTAGTGTAGGGCTTTATATTTTGTTCTTCAATTCTGTCCATTTTTCTTTCATATATTCAGACTCCCTTGGTAAATGCATATATAATTGTTATCTCCTTGATTAATTGACTCTTGTACCATTGTAGAAGCTCTTTTTTTGTCCCTTGTAGCACTTTTTTTGGTCTTAAAAATCTATTTTGTCTGATGTTAATATAGCCATCCCAGCTGTCTTTGGTTACTATTTGCATGACATATATATTCTTTCATGTTCAACCTATTTGTGTATTTGGATCTAAAAAGATTCTCTCACAGGCAATATATAGAGGGATTATATTTTGTCCATTCTGTCAAATTCTACCTTTTACTTGAAGAGTTTAATGTATCTATGTTTATGTAAATGCTGATGAGAAAGGACATGCTATTTTTTTTTAAATTTTATTTATTTATTTATTTATACATGCACTGAGTACAGTCAGAAGCACGGGAGGGTGAGAGAATTCACCAGAGCCAGAGCGGGGAGCAGAGCAGGCTGAAGGACCGAAGTACACTGCTGAGGGGAGCAGCGGGCAGCAGGAGAGGTCTGCGCGCCATGTGGGACCCTCCTCAGGTAGCCTGGGATCAAACTGGCGCTGCAGAGGCTGCAGGCAGCTTCGCAGCCCAGTGCTCAACCGCTGCGCCACCAGGGAGGCCCAGGACATGCTATTTTAATATTTGTTTTCCTTATGTCTTTATGTCCTTTTTTGTTACTCTGGTCTTCGATTACTGCCTTGTTTGTGTTAACTAGTCCTCTTTGATGGACATGCAGGGAGTCTAGTCTTGTATTTTTAACACAGTGTTGCTGTGAATACCCTTAAATATGTGTCATTTTACACATCTGTAAATATATTAAGTTTCTACACTTGGAAATCTAGCTGCTGCTGACAGAAATAGGAAAACAGGAAGGAATCCCCTTTTCTCCTGTCATCTTTCAGCCTCTCTACAACTTTGCATTGGCAGAACTTAACAGAGAGCCTGCCAGCATGGAGTCTGGTAAGTGTAGTTTTGTAGTGCTCTAACCCCAATATCACAGAGTAGAGGATAGCAGAATAGGCTTGAAGAGGAGAAAACATAAGCAAATAATTACACATAAGAAAATCTTCATATTCCTTTAACATCTTATTTCCATATGTACAGATTGATTTTTCAACTTCTTAAAATCTACAAAAACTAACTTCTTTACATCATGTTTGGAGAAATCAATCTCCTAAATTCAGGTAATATCACGAATTTGTTTATCTTGCAGAATCTGAATCCTAACCTTCTTCCTGAATTTCAGATGAGTAAATTACTTTAGTTTTGAATTTGTGTCAGTAATGACTGATTAAAAAATGTCTCTGGAAAGTGCTGTACATATAATGGACAGAGCTACCATGTCCTTTCCAAATCTTGGATGAATAAGAATGCTCTCATTTCCTGTATTAGCTTATTGGCTGAACAACATATTTCAAGTAGTTCAAGTCTTTGTCATATCTTACCTTCAATTTCCCTCACTATTAGCTGCCCTGAGCAAATAGCATGCCTAACAGGAGGAAATTTATTGTGTGCTTTGACATTTATGGAACAGTAGAAATATCTTTTAGTAGTGGGGAAAAAGTTTTATCTGTTGGGTACATTCCAGAGTGACCATATTTTCTGTTTGTGCCTGAAATAATTCTGTTTTAAATCTGTTTTTCTGTGATAATTTACATCTCTCCCCCATCCCCCCCAAAAAATAAAAGTACTCTGGTTATTTCACATGAAATTTACCTATCTGGTGTTTAAGCCATCTTCTCTGATTGAGTTCTATTTTTAGAAACTCTAAAACTTAACCTCCGATGTTTAGCTGTGTCCTTTTTATTTTTTTTTAAAGATTTATTTATTTATGCATACAAGAGCTGGGGTACAGGCCAGAGGTGTGGGAGGGTGAGAAAATTCTCCAGAGACAGTGGGGAACAGAACAGGCAGACTGACTGAAATACACTGCTGAGGGGAACAGCGGGTGAGTCAGGAGGGGTCTGCTGCGCCATGTGGGTAGCTCCCTCGCTGGGGATCGAACTTGTGCTGCAGAGGCTGCAGAGAGCATCATAGGTTGCGTCTTAACCCCTTGCGCCACCAGCGAGGCCCTAGCTGTGTCTTAGGTTATCATGTGAGGGTCATCCAGAGAAAGGCTAAAGTCTGGGATTGGGGTTGACAAAGGGGCTCATAACCGAAAGTTTTACATATATAACATGTATTTTTTATATATATACAAAACATTTATAGAATCTTTAGTGTACACACTTTTGCAGGGTGTACACTTGTATATTTAAACAAATCTCTAAAGATATTTTTTCTCTTTATTGTTGTTATGCTTTTATAAAGGAGTGATGCTTTTCAAGATGACAAATCTCTTTTAAGTTGGAAGTTTTGAGTGCAAGGGTGTAACAGGGAATGCCTGGTATAGCCCAGTTGTTAAGACACCACACAGCAACAATGGCCAAGTGTTCTTTAGGTTGGAAGCAGGGCGTAAATCTCATTGTGTTTGATTGGGGCTGTTTTATTAGTGTCTTTCACACATTGTCAAGGGATTTTCTTAAACTTTTTGATTTTGGAGACATCTGTAATGAATGAATTTTTAAGAGAAGAATGACTTTTGAAAGTGTTCTCACATAGGCAATTTAGGTTAACAACCTTACTTTTCATCCTTTTCATGCTTAGGGGGTGTTTGTCACATATTTTCTGGAACAGGTGTGGATAAATGCAAACAACTTTGCTGTTGAGGTGAACACTAAGCATCTCAGTATCCTGGTGGTGTTACTAATACTCAAAAGAACAAGTGAGATTTTATTAACGGTAACCTTTTTTCTCCTGGAATGCCACTTGATGCCACTTTGGAATTAACTTTGGAAAGGCTGGGACGAGCTTAATATCTCTTGCTTCCTGTAACTGTGTGCTCGTTGGCACAAGGGCAGTCTGCAAATAGGACAGAAAAATAATTTCCAGTGGTGACTGTTGGAGGTTGTTGACCAACTTTGTCTGTGTCCAAGAATAATTGTTTTTCTGCTGTGAGTTGTGTAGGCACAAGGGATTTCCAGGAACTCCTAATGATCCTGAATCATAAAGAATCAACCAAGTTCCATTAGAAATATTTCAGTGTGGGTAATTAAAAAAAATTTTAATGAAGCTTTAGTTTTGTGGGAAAAAAAAATGCTTTTTTTTAAAATGCTACCACTTGTGAGAGGTCATCATGGCACAGGAGGGTGGATTTTGTTTCCACCCCCTTCCAGCAGGTGGTGTATGAGAGTTCCTTCTATGCTTGATCTGCAGGGGGTATGAACTGTGAGTTGTCAAATTGTTTTCTTTTGGTCACACAAGAATTTATGATTCCCAAAACTATATCTCAGAATTTACAGTATATTTCCATTTGGTTAATAATTATAAATTTACCATTTTCTACATTTACTTATCTAATTTGGGAAAATTGCAGAGGATATTTCTATTTCATCTTCACTGCACTGATGAGCAGGCGTAACTTCAAAAATGCAAAAAGCCTCTTACCTTTTATTTCATCCATTAATCACTGAAAGAAAACAACTGAAAGGAAAAAGAGATGGCAGAAGGAATGGGATTCTGAAGTAAGAGCTGGCCCACCTGTCTAAGGCTTTTACCCTCACTGCTTTCAATAACAGCAGCCAGAGTTTACACTTTTTCCTTGTGGTTCATGTGACCTTGTATTCCCAGTATTTACCAAATATTTTAAATAGTTTTCAAAAAAATTTCCTTTTTCATTTTGCACAGTATGCACATTCAGACCATAAAAGGACCTATTGAGATAAATGTCAAAATTCCACAAATGATAGTGTGTGTAAATGACAGGTTTTTAGCTGTAGATTTACAGGGGCTTATAGTAGTTTAATGATAGGCTGAATTGTTCTACATCTTTGATATTTTTCAGTTTGCTTTCTTGGAACAGTCCATCTCGATAGAGAAGTCTCCAATACTGATTTTCTTAATCTCAGTAGTAGTTAATTGAGCAATTACTTCTATACCTAGTAAATGAAGGGAATTTTTCAGATGTAGTCCTGGTTTCTAGAAACTTACACTGAGAAGGGAGGCGTGGGGAGGAAAACTAACAAATTTTTGCAATACATGCCCAGCTGGAGGTAAACGGACACACAGGAGTATAGAGGAGTATAGATTGATTCTGTGCATGGGGTTAAGGAACGTTTGTGGAGGATGTGGCATTTGAACTTGGCATTACATCATCAAATAAAAATAGGCAGATGGATGATGGAGTTCGGGGGGCATTTTATATGGAAATAGCTTGAGCAAAGTAGACTAGCACTTGGCATTTGTGGAGTAGACTAGCACTTGGCATTTGTGGAGAAGGGGAATGGTATATATACTATATACTGGGGTCATAGTCTTAGAGCTATTGTAGAAGATGAGGTATTTATTGGAGTTCATTTGTATGGTAAATATCCTCTTGCCATTTAGGCATCAGCTATGATAACTTGTAGCAAAAATTAAATATATCATCAAAATTTAAAAATCTGTCATGAGACAGAAATCAAGAAACAGTATATATAGTGATCAGGAACACAGATTCTGAAGCGGGATTGCCTAAGTTCAGACCTGAATAGCTGTGTGACTTTGGGCAAGTTACTGAGTCTCTCTGATGCCACATGGGGATAGTAATATACCTACTTACAGGATTTATTATATGAATTAAATAGTTAATATGCAAACAGTTTACAACAGTTCTAGCATATAGTGGAGTGGTATGTAAGTTTTAATAAGTAGTAGTAGTGGTTCATAGTAGTTACTAGTATTAACATTTGGGGTATAATATGCAATTTTATCTTTTTCCCTCTGCAAAAGATTACTTTTTCTGTAGATTACATATCCTGTGTAATTTTGCATTAGTGAAGTTGTAGCATCCGTGGCCTGTGTCTGCATGAAGACTCTCAAAAATGTCTTTCTTAGAGCCTGTGTGTTTTGCTTTGCAGCTGTCTAGATTAACTGCCTGCTTCCTGGGACAGAGCAGATTGTGAAGGTTGATAAGCTTGTGTGTGTGTGTGTGTTTGTGTATAAAATGGTATATTGTGGAAAGAATAATATATCTTTTGTATCAGTAAAGTGTTTTGGTTACAAGCAACAGAAACTGACTGGCTAACGTAAGCATAAGAAAATTTACTGGTAAGGCTGTTGTGACTCCTAGAAACTCTAGAAGACTGAACACCAACCTTGAGAAGAGGCAAAAACTAAGGTTGTTTAGGTAGCCAGGAAGCACAGCATCTGTCTCACAAGCAGTTAGCCTGGGCTTTGTGGAGCCCTTGTCACTGTCACTGCAATTTAGATTATCTGCTAACCATTTCTAGTCCTCTTATGTAAATGTCCCATTGTGGGATAGAAACAACCTGGAAACAGTTAAATGCCTGGCAATGAGAATGCCAGTATGTTATGGAAGAGGGAGCTACTGGCGCACATCATGGCTCTTCAACAGTTTCTACAAGGACATTTAATGACAGGGAAACCTCATGCATTAAGTTAAAACAGCACATAGCAAAACTGTATGACTAGGTTAATGCCATTAAACATTTGATGAAGTAGCCACTCTTCCTATTCCTTTTTTTTTTTTTTTAAGATTTATTTTATTTATTTATACAAGCACTGGGTACAGTCAGAAGCACGGGAGGGTGAGAGAATTCACCAGAGCCAGAGCAGGGAACAGAATAGGCAGAATGACGAAGTACACTACTGAGGGGAGCAGCGGGCGGCAGGAGAGGTCTGTGTGACATGTGGAACCCTCGCCCGGCGCCCGGGGATCGAACCAGCGCTGCAGAGGCTGCGGGCAGCCTCGCAAGCCAGAGCTCAACCGCTGCGCCACCAGGGGAGGCCCTCTTCCTATTCCTTTTGACAGATGAGGCATTGAGCTATTGACTAGTTTGCCCAAGGTCACGTGGCTCAAGTGGAAAAGGCACTTAGCTACTTCTTTGCACATTCTTCTGACAAAGATAGAGCATCTGAAAACAGGAGTAGGAGTAGGATATTATGGGTGCTTCTATTTAAAAATTTATTCTGGTGTTAGGATGAGCATGTGTTACTACTGCTTTAGTGACTAAACTGGTTAAGTTATTGTAAAAGTTAAGTTTTAGAATATTTTCCTCCCAGTTGAAAAGTTGTGGCCAAAGATATCCACTGAAAGTTTATTTTCATATCTATAAGAAATCCCAGTAGTCTCCAGCAATATGACTTTCCTCTTTGAATTTGCGTTTCATTACAGTGTGTTTACCATTAATGGGACAAGCGATGATCATTTTTAAAAATCAGAAAATAGAATTGAGATTTAAACTCAGTGTTGCTGCATTTTCAGGATTTCATCAAAGCATTGATAAAATAGCTGGTGTTTTAAATGGAAGACAAATCTGTGATGCTTTTTAAGATTGGGTTTGTCACGTCTTGGCATGCTTTTCTCATTTGTAAAGTCTGGTTATAAAAAGACTCTGGTTTCCATATGTATATTTAAAATACTCTGAGTCATGGATTCAAATGAGTAATAGACATATTTGAACAGATTTTTGCTTTGTCATAAGTGAACATGAAGGAAGTACATTTATTTTAGTATTTGTGATAGCAAACCCATTGAATTGGCAAAAAAGGGGTACTCATTTAAAATATTTCTCCCCAATATTGCCACTCTTCAGAAATGACTTTATTGAACTGAAAATATTTGTTCAATTTCATACGAAGCCTTGGAGAAGGGTCCACGCATGTATGCACACAGGTGTATTAAGTGTTGCTGTGCGTGGTGTATGCATTGGTGTTCGGAAATGAAAAGCTCCATGTCTCCATTTCCTCAGCGTTTTCACTGAGTCTTAACGCCCGTCTGAAACCACAATGATTGTGAGATGTGTGCTGTCATGGGCACCACTCAAAGAGAAACAATGCCGTGAGTTAAATGGCGAGAATGCTTTCTCATTATCTGTCATTTTTTTTCATATCTGTCGTTTTCATTGGTATAATTCAAAGAATGACTTGTTTAAATTTTTATCTTATAATATCCTTATGCATTGATCATTTAAAGTTTAAAGAATTCCTAAAATGTATTCATATTTATTGTCCATCTCTTCTGAATCAATCGTTTGATACAGAATCAGCAGTATTTGTGTATTTCTACATACTGTTGGCAATACATCTTTTTAAGAAAGGTACCGCATTCTTATCTTTAAAAATTTTAAAATACTGGGGTATAATTCATATACTGTACAATTCATTCACTTAAAGTATAAAATTCAGTGGGTTTCTAAGTAGTTTTTAAAATTGTAAAATGTTTATGACAATTTTCTATCTTAACCAGTTTTAAATATACAATTCAGTGACGTTAATTACATTAATGTTATATAACCATTTTCACCATTGCCAAAACTTTTAAAAAAAATCACCCCCAAACTGAAGCTCTGTAACCATGAAGTAATAACTCTCCACTTCCCCCTTTCTCAACCCTTTGGTCACCTCATTCTAATCTTTGTGAATTTCCTAGTCTATCTATTTCATATAAATGGGTTCAATATTTCATATACATGCATACAATATTTGTCTTTCATTCACTTAACATAATGTTTTCAAGGTTCATTTATTGTAGCCTATGTCAGGATTTCCTTCCTTTTTATGAGTGAATAGTTCATTAATGGAAATACTGTAATTTATTATCCTATTCATCCGTTGACACATGGGCTATTTCCACCTTTTGGCTACTGTGGATAATGGTACAGTGAACTTGGGTGTGCTAGTATCGTTCATAGACCCTGCTTTCAATTCCTTTAGAGGTGGTGTATAATTCTGTGTTTAGCTCTTTGTTCTCTGAGTTCTAGTGCTTTAGATCTCTACACATGCACAGGCAGTGACAGCTATATCACGACTGTCATTGGCTGATCGTAAGATGCATGTTTGTTTCAGAGATGTTAAAGTGTAGGGTTTTAGACTTGATGAAATACTGTATTTTGATATTGCATAAAACTGAATACCTCTAGGGATATGGTGAGTTAACATGCCTATGTTTGAAGACTTTCATCCAAATGTGTTCTTTTAAAATCGTCTTTAGAAAATATAAGCTTCCCATTATAAAGGAGTACCTCCTCTTTGTGTACAATATTTTGGGGAAAGACCAGAAATATGTAACCTGCCTATTCTCTCTCAGAAATGCTACTATTAATCTTTTATTCTGATTTTTTTCAGTTATTTTTCCACACGTGTGTTTTTGCCATGGACAGTAAAAACTGCCAGCTTGTCCCATCCCTTCCTTCTCCTCCCCCTGCTAGTATCCCATAAAGTAACTTGGTTACAGAGTTAGGAATATGAGCCTACAGAGTTTGATCTATGCCTATGTCAACATTTATTGCTCTTATTTTATTGTTTTTGTATTCGATTCCCATGGGATCATAATAACATTGTTTTCCAAATTAGAAAGCAATCTATATGGAAGCAGATCTTCATTTTTATTTTTAAAACTTTTGTTTATAAAATTTAAGTTCTGCTTGTTGTAGTAAATAGTAAAACCGTACAGAAGAGATTAGACTGAAGAATTGACACCATGTTTCCCTTCCTTTCTGAGTTTCTATTTTCACTTCCTTTGGTAATTCCAGATAATTCAAACATACTTCTAAATGTTTACTTAATTTTGCAGAACAGTGAAACTGCTGAGAGAACTTCCAGGTTTGCATAGTTTCTGTGAGGAAATAGCTGGCAGCTGTAGTTTCAGCCTTTCAGCTTTACCACTCCCCCATCCTCCAGCCACTTTTGTTTAGAAGAATCGCATCTGCCCATTGGACAAGGTGTAGTTCCTACTCCATTGCTGAATTTCTGCCAAACCTTATCCTCCCTAGTCCAACAGAATAGGTTTGTTTAACCTGCAAGTCTAAGGAACATCACCCCCCCCACCCCCACCCCCGGTCCTGTGGAGCAATGTGCCTTGTTACAGACTGTTGAGTAGATCAGTGCTCTTCCTGAATTCTTTTAGAGACAGATAATATGTCTGTACGAAGAGCAGGGAAAAGTGTTCACACGATTCCATTAGAATGTTAGATTTTAGAATAAAACTTTCAAATTCCTCTTTATAGAAAGAATGTATTTTGCCTATTTCTTGTGCATGTATGCATTCAAATGTTATCAAAATTGAGAATCTTGGAATGCTCCTATTAAAAGGTGGTCAACTTATGCCTTTTATTTTTAAATTTCAAATGCACACCACAATATCAATTAAAATAGTCTTGCCTAGACATGGAAAAGTAAAATAATAAAAATTAGTGTGTATTTTTTTAAATTAAAAAATTTTTTTAAAATATCTTTCTTTTTTTTTTACAATATAGGATTTTCCCCCTCAGGTGAGATCACCATAGTTTTCCCACCATGAAAGTGCCCACAGCCCTCCACCACTCTCTACTCCCCGCCTCACTACTCTTCCCTTCCCCCCTCCTCCGTCTTCCCCTCTGCTCCTGAGTGTCCTAGATCTACAGTCTGCTTTCAAGGGTCTGTCTTGTAGTTTGTCTTTATCTGATCCTTTGTGTTGTGTTTGTCATTTCCCCCTTGGTGTGAAACTGAAAGGTCTGTACCTTCAGATGTGGAATTCCCACAGCAATTTATAAAAATTGGTTGCACATTGTACAAGAAATGAAATATTTATATTGTGTTTAAGTTTGAAATTTAATTGTGCATATCTCCTGTAGTGTGTTATTTGTATGTCTAAACATCTCCAAATATGGGCCAGGAACATAGTATCTCATTCATGGGAACTTCATGTTACATCGATGGGACATTCTTACTACTCCCTTCCCCCGACCCCCTCCAGATTTCTTCAGAACTCAATAATGGTATTGTTCTTTATCAAGAATCAAGTTCATTGTAACTTCAGAAATTTGAACTGAGTTCTAAAACGAATTAATGAAAAATTTATTGAGTATAATTAAAATTTGTTTACCTCTTTAATAAAAAATTCTCGTAGTCACTTTAAGACCATTGGCCACTGTTTCTTTCTTTCCTTTTTTTTTTTAATAGAGGCATGTTTATTTATTTATTTGTTTGTTTGTTTTGTTTATACATGCACTGGGTACAGTCAGAAGCGCGGGAGGGTGAGAGAATTCACCAGAGCCAGAGCGGGGAGCAGAGCAGGCAGAAGGACTGAAGTACACTGCTGAGGGGAGCAGCGGGCGGCAGGAGAGGTCCGCGCGCCATGTGGGACCCTCCTCTGGTGGCCGGGGAGCAGGCGGGGATCGAACCGGCGCCGCAGAGGCCACGGGCAGCTTCGCAACCCAGCGCTCAACCGCTGCGCCACCGGGGAGGCCCTGGCCACTGTTTCTTGAATTTGGATTTAAAATCTGATTAGAGGATTATTTTGTGTAACTCTTTGGCTCTGAATTTTTTTTTTTTACGATTTATTTATTTTTATACAAGAGCTGAGGTACAGGCCAGAGACATGGGAGGGTGAGAGGATTCACCAGAGACAGAGCAGGGAGCAGAACAGGCAGATGACTGAAATACACTGCTGAGGGGAGCAGTGGACGAGACAGGAGAGGCCTGCCACGCCATGTGGGTATCTTCCCTGGCTGGCTGGGAATCGAACCGGTGCTGCAGAGGCTGCGGACAGCTTCACAGTGCTGCCCTCAACCTGCTGCGCCACCTGGGAAGTCCAGCTCTGAATATTCTTGTTGCTTCACATGATATGCCTACATTTCATCTCTTCATCACATCATGAAATGTTCCTTCCCTAGTCTTTTTCAGTCTGTTTGATCATTGATAGAATATTTCTAGTATTAATTTATAAGCTATGACTGAGTTTATGTTCACTGTGCTAACAAAGATGCAACTTAAATAGACTTCTTTATAGGCATCACCTGGGAAGGCTTGGCTGTATGTTTCTAAAACGTTGGGTTTCGAACTAGCAACCTCATTTTAAAATTACTGTTCAGGTTGCGTTCTCTCTCTCTCTCTCTCTCACCATGTTAAAGTATGTGTTTCCAATACTAAATTTGTGGATCACTTGCCGTCTGATCTATTATTAACTTCAGTGTATTTTAATAGATATTTGAGTATCTGTAAGTCTCAGTTATGAATAATGATCCCGGATTCAGTTATTTAAAATAAAAGATACAAGGGGTCATTTTATTAATTCATTCATCAATAGATGGACATTTGCATTCTTCTACTTTGCGTTATTAAAAACAATGCTGCTAGGGCCTCCCCGGTGGCGCAGCGGTTGAGCGCTGGGTTGCGAAGCTGCCCGCGGCCTCTGAGGCGCCGGTTCGATCCCCGGCTGCTCCCTGGCCACCGGAGGAGGGTCCCACATGGCGTGCAGACTTCTCCTGCCGCCCGCTGCTCCCCTCAGCAGTGTACTTCGGTCCTTCTGCCTGCTCTACTCCCCGCTCTGGCTCTGGTGAATTCTCTCACCCTCCCGCGCTTCTGACTGTACCCAGTGCATGTATAAACAAAACAAACAAACCAGCAAACAAATAAATAAAGCATGCCTCTATAAAAAAAAAAAAAAAATAAAAACAATGCTGCTAGTGGAAAGTCATGTACTAGTTTTTATGTGGACATGTTTTCAGTTCTCTTTGGGTATATACCTAAGTGGGCATTGCTGGGTAAGTTGCAGTTCTATGTTCAACATTTTGATGAACAGCCAAGCTATTTTTCCAAAGTCACTGAACCATTTTATAGCCTTACCAGTCATGTCTAGAGGTTCCAATTTCTGCCTGTTCTCATCAATACTTGTTATTGTTATTGTCATTTTGAGGTGCAGGTCTCTGATGACTGATGATTGCTGAGCATATTTTCATGTATGTATTGACTATTTGTTTATCTTCTGTTGAGAAGAAATGTCTTTTTGACTGTCTGCCAGTTTTAAAATTGGTTCTTTTTGTTACTGATTTGTAAGTTTATTCTGTATACACATCCCTTCTGAGATATTTTCAAATAGTTTTGAAGTATTCTGTGGTTGTGTTTTTACCTAATAGTGTTCCATGAAACACAAAGGTTTTAAATTTTCATCAAGTACAGTTTAGCTCTCGTATTTTCTGAGAGGTTTATAGTTTTAAGTCTGTCATCCATTTGGAGTTAATTTTTGTGTGTGGTATGAGGTAAAACTCCAACTTCATTCTTTTTTATGTGCATGTTGTCTCGGTATCATTTATTGAATAGACTGTTCTACCCCCATTGAATTATGTTGACACTCTTGTCAAAAAAATCAGCATAAATTTAAGAGTTTACTTGTAGACTCTCAAGTTTATTCCACAGATCTGTATGTTTAGCTATATGGTACCACATCATTTTGATCGGTATAGCTTAGTTTTACGTTTTGAAATTGAGGGTCCATGTAAATTTTGGGTTAGCTTGTCAATTCTGGGGGAAAAAAACAGCTGGAATTTTGATATGGATTGAACTGGGTTGATGCTATTATTTTAGAGAGTCTACCAGATCTCTACTATTGAATGCATTTGACTTCTGGAATGGGTCTCAGTCGTTGGAATTACACATAGAGACTTTGTATCTTGCTGGATAAATCAATGCAAATCCCAAAGTAGATTATTTAAAGGAATACTGAACTGGCACTAACTACATATTGACTTTCCTTGGTTTCATTATTAAAAATATATGTGAGGCATCCTCTAGACCAAAGGGTATTTGCTTTGCAGGCTTTGAGATTAGTCTAAATGTGATGACATGAAGACAAGGAAAATGTGTGAGAGCTAGGGTTCTTAGGGCCTTAGCTGTATATTAGAATGGTGTGAGAGGCCGCTCGGCTCTCTGCATAGTGTGGCTGCTGCTTCAACTGTTGCTTCTTTTCTTCTTCCTCCTCTTCTTGCCTGAGAAAGCAGAAAACCACTTTCTAAGAAATTTAGGTATTTTTCTAAGAAAAATAGGTATTTTTCTTTTCAAGTCAATTCAGTTTAACGTTACAATTCTCTTACCATGTGCAAGGCAAGGCACTGTGCTGGATGCTGTAGTGGGAGGAGAAAGTAGATTTTTTAGACTATTAAAACAACCTCCAGGGCCTCCCCTGGTGGCGCAGCGGTTGAGCGCGGGTTCGTTCTCTGCAGCGCGGGTTCGTTCCTGGCAGCCTGCGAGGGTCCCACACACACACAAAAAAAAACCCAACCACCTCCATAGGTCAGGCTTCCTGTCTCCTGCCTCTCCCCATTCCTGCTCATTTTCTACTTGTGTAGAGTTCATTGTTTCCTAAAAACCCCAATCTGGTACTCTTTGGCTCCTGATCACCTATAGGATAAAGTCCAAATTTCTTAGTTTTGCAAATAAGGCCTTTTCTAGTTGAACTCTAGGGTCTCTTACTCCTGAGCCAAACATCCCCAGAAGCAGACACTTTCCCCTGAGCACATTGTACCTCTCAATCAAGCCTACCTTTATACCGGTTCCTTCTCTGTAGAATGAACTCCTCTGCCTCAACTTTATGGCAGAGACTTGTCACCCTTTCTCATTTTCCCACCGCACAATCCGTATCATTAGTTTCCTTGTCTTTGCTGCTGATCATGAAAGAAGGTAAAGACTCAAATAATTTGTTTCTTCAGTAGCAAAAGACAGTTCTTAAATGTTATTTTAAATGACTGAGGTAGAGTACCTAGAGACTTTATACTCTAACAGGAGGGGAAATGTTCAGACGCCTGCATGGACAACAGTCCATTATTCAGCTAAATTCTGCAATTTCTCTCCACCAGATATGGAGCAAATATAAATCTTCCTTGTCTTAATCAACCCCACAGCTTATGTTCTGTGCACTTCTCAGTGCTGCAGTGTTTTTGTTTTCCTCTGTTGCTGCCCATTGTTCAGAAAAGTTCTAGGTAGAAGACCTGCAAGAGGGTGATGGCCTGGGCAAAAGTAAGAGCACATTAGTGATGGAAGAGAGGATGGTCTAAGAAGGCCTGTTGTACATTATAATGCTCAGTCCTGTCAGGTTAAAAAATGTTCCTCTGTATTGTGAGACCACCTGGGGTTCTGTATTTTGTTACTGTCTAGTTGCCTCTCTTTGATTAGCATGTTTATAGACAGGAGATATTCTAATTCAGTTGTCTTTTGCAACATCCATCAGAAGATACTCATTTTGGGATTAAAATATTACTATCTCTCCCTCCTACCACCTCAGTTATCTTGCCAAAAAATAAGGTAATTATCTATTATATTTTAAATTTGACTCTTTAGACTATTTTTTTCTTACATATTTAGCTTAAGTGTATACTTATTTTATAAAATTTCACTGAGAACTTGTTTGCTTTTTGTTTCATGTGTATTTTAAATAAGAGCATCTTCTGTAGTAATAATGAAAACTGTGCTGGTGGCTAACTCAGGTTTGGTTTAGAACCATCTTTATTTCATCTTTATTTTTGAAAGCTATTTTTATTGGGTAGAAAATTCTGTGTTAGCAGTTCTTTTGTTTCCAATATTCCCCTGGCTTCTGACTTCCATCTTTGCTTTTGAGAAGTCAGCTGTTAGTACTTGGAAAATAATCTCTCTCTCTCTTTTTTTTTTTTCCTGTGGCTGCTTTTGAGATTTTTTTTCTTACATAATTTGCGGTTCCACTGTGAGGTTGCCAGGTGTGTGTTTCTTTTAATTTATTCTGGTCGGACTTTTTAAATTTATGAATTGATACATTTCATCTCTTTCTGAAAATTCCCACCCAGGATCTCTTTCCCCATTTCTCTTTTTGAGACTCTAGTTAGACTGAAGCCAGAGTTTCTCATTGGAACAGTGTTTTGCTCCTTTTTTCTACTTTCTTAAGGTATAAAGTTAGATCCTTTTACTTGTAACTTCTCCAGTAAAATTTTTTATCTTCTAAATTTCCTTCTAACTTCTGTTTAACTGAATTCCACAGATTTTGATGTTTACATTTTTCTTTCATTGTTTCATTCTCTTAAGACTAGATTATTTGGGGGCCTCCCCGGTGGCGCAGCGGTTGAGCGCTGGGTTGCGAAGCTGCCCGCGGCCTCTGCGGCGCCGGTTCGATCCCCGGCTGCTCCCCGGCCACCAGAGGAGGGTCCCACATGGCGCGCAGACCTCTCCTGCCGCCCGCTGCTCCCCTCAGCAGTGTCCTTCGGTCCTTCTGCCTGTTCTGCTCCCCGCTCTGGCTCTGGTGAATTCTCTCGCCCTCCCGTGCTTCTGACTGTGCCCAGTGCATATATAAACAAAACAAACAAATAAATAAATAAATAAAAAACATGCCTCTATTAAAAAAAAAAAAAATTAAAAAAAAAAAAAAAGACTAGATTATTTGAAAGTGTGGTATTAACTGTTCATGTATTTGGTGATTTTCTTCTTAACCTATTTGTATTTCCTTTTATCTTAATTCCATTATGATCAGAGAACATAATAATTGTACCATTTCAATTTTCTTAAGCTTATGATTTGTTTTATGAATGTTCCATATGTATTGAAAAGAATGGTTAACTGTTCTGGCTGTGTGGAGTGTTCCACAGATGTGATTTTAATCCAGTTAGTTGATGGTATTCAGTCCTTTTATATCATCACTGACTTTCTGTCTACGAGTTTTGTCAGTCACTGAGAGGAGTGCTGAAGTCTTCAGCTGTAATTTTGGAATTTTCTATTTCTCTTTTGAATTCTGTCAGTTTTTGCCCTGTGTATGTTGAAGCTCTGTCATTTAGGATGGTGATACGATTATCATTATGGATTGTCCTACTTTAGCCCCTAGAATTTTATTTGTTCTGAAGTCCACCTTGTCTAATACTAGTATAGCTACTCCAACTTTCTTAGGATAAGTGTCTACATGGTATGGTTCCCCCATCCCCGCATACAAGTTGCAGTTTTTTCTGGTTCTTTGTATGCAGGGTAATTTTGCATTTTATCCTGGATATTTATATTATGAGATACTGCATCTTGTTTTGAATGTTGACATGTTTGTTTTAGCAGGCAATGACCTAGTTGGGTTCAGAGCATGTATTTTGTGCAGCCTTCTGTGGATTGTGGTTTCAGTGTTAGTTCTGAAAACCTTTGTGGTGCTATTTGTGTCTGACCTCTCTGTGGTTACCTTGAGCTTGGTTGGTGGTTTACCCCACAGTTCAGGTATGCTGGACATTTGTACTTGAAGTTAGGTAAACAGTATCCCACATCAGGGCTTGAGGTTTTCTTGGCTACCCAGTTAATATAAATCTGGTTTTCTGTCCCAGCTCCTACCCCAGCATGCTGGCGCTTCAGGTGCTATCCCTAGCTAAGAGTGCACTGGGAGCCCTCCTTGGCACTTCACAGATATCGTTGTAGGGTTTGGAGGATGAGGGCAAATGACTCCAAGGCAAACTACCCTGGACCTGGCTCAGTGTATCTCCACTACCTTATTGACTATTCGGTGCTTTAGAAAATGCCTTTTGTGCTTACTTCAGCTGTTCTTGTTTTCAGTGGGCTGACCTCATTTGCCATTACCAGGAGTTGAAAATGATGATGATTTTAAAAATTTTCCAGTTTGTGAATTAGAGATTGATTGCATTGCTTTCCTCTAAAAATCATGTTGAAGTCTTGACTCTGTTCCCCTACCCCCCGAAAATCAGGATGTGTAGAAATTGGTAGATGTAATTCATTAAGAGGAGGTCACACTGGAGTAGGATGGGCCCTAGTTCAGTATGACTGGTATCCTTACCAAAAGAGGAAATTTGGACATGCATGCAGGGGGATTGCCTTGTCAACTTGAAAGTAGAGGTTAGTTAAGGAACACCAGAGGCTGCCAGCACACCACCAGCAGCTGAGAAAGAGGCAGAATAGACTCTCATAGCCTTCAGAAGAAACCAGTCTCCCTGATGCCTGGATCTTGGACTTCTGCCTCCAGATGGGTGAGGCTGCACATTTCTGTTGCTCAGGCACCCAGCATGTGCTCCTTGTTTGGCAGCCCCAGCAGACTAATGAGGCATTTATTTCTGTCATCTCTTCTCATGACTAAGTTGAGGTCTTTAGGAAAACAATGATTTTAAATCCTTAAGTTTAACTTCTGAGTGCCTTGCCCATTGCTTGTAAACAGTAGGTAGGCACCTGATGTGTAGATGTAGATATAAATAGATAGATATAGATTGATGTGTAGATGTGAGTATTCTCTTGGCAATAATGGAGTTTTTATGTTCCTGAAGAACCTTGTGTTCTGCAAATCATGCACTAAAAATAATGTCTTGTGAGAAAAATAAGATTGTGGCAGATCTCTCAAACCTGTGCGACTTGGTCTGTAGTACTAGCAAAATCATAATTGGAGATTAGCTCGACTGCCTGGGCAGACTTCTCAGTGTGACTGGACCCTAAAGTGAGCACTAGAAATGTACAAAACAGCAAAGTGGAAATTTTAGCAAAGCGTGAATTGGTATATGAAGAGTGGGTACTGAGACAATGCAGAGAGAAGTGAAGCTCTGAGCCAGGAGCCCTGCAGCCGCCTAGCTGAGACCCCGCCTGACTATGGTGTGTCCTTGGGGAGTGAGACCCACATGCAGATTCTCTTACACTTTTTCTAAAACACAGCTTCTTGCTAAGGCCAGGTCAGGTGAGGGCTTTCTTCTTTCTTGCCTAAGATTTCAATCCCCCAAACAAATCACTGTGGCTTGCTGTCATGATGTCATTCATCCCCACGTGCCAGTCAGACAGAGCTCTTCCCCAATACCGAAACTCTTAGCAGAACAGATGGTATTTGAATTGGATTGACTTCTCTTTTGTGTTCTTCAAATTCACCTGCTGATCTCTTGTCCTGCTGCTTACTTTAAATTTAAAGTGACTTAAAAGGCATTAATTTAGTGAAACTTCTAAGTATTTTAAAAATTACTTGTGTGGAATTATTTAAAAGTTACATGGATACATGTTGCTCTGAACTTGTTCAGTTTTAGTGTTTTTAGTTAATAGAGATTAAATAATTGATACAGGCTTTCTTTGTGACATATAAAGCTATTCATTGTTCATTTTGATTTCCTTTCTAATAAAAGGAATGATTTATGGAATTTTTTGTTTCATCCTTTCTGTATTTCTAGTATTTTTGGTTTGTTGTTCTGAAATATTTAAGGTTACTACCAGGTAACAGTTATTGGATTTAATGTTAAGACGTTATATAAATGGTTTCAAATAATATGCCTTTCAGTTGTTTTTAATTTTGTTACTCTGGTGCATAAATTTCAATTGACTATGAATGAGAATTACAGCTTGAGTTTTGTTATGTTATTTTTTGAAAATTCAGATTAATGCATTGTAACATAAAAAGTCTGCTATCAAAGCTTCAATAATTGCAACATTTTTATTTTAGCAAATTACTTACAATCAATTCGTAATTGACAAATTGCTTTATCTCACTTCAACCTTGGGCATACACTTGACTTTAAACAAATGTACATCCTGAAGTGTGTACGTCATGCAGCATTTGCTTTGGAGTATATTACCTTTTCTAAATAAAGAAAATATCTTAAAGAGCAATCCTCTATTAGAGGAGAAATCGTAAACGCTACTTGGCTTGTCATAAACTAACTTTTGTGTAAGGATTTTAGGAACAAAACTGCAAAATCTCAGGATTTGGATGCCATTTTTGTATGTTTCTGGCAGTTTGGTAATAATTTAATGCCACATAGGGTGGTGGTTTTGTTGCATTTGATTGAATTTTGGCAGTGAATTCTGGGAAATCTTTTATTTTCCAAGACAAAACATAATAAATCCATGTGGTGATAAGACATTCATGTTCTTACCTGATTTCTCTCACTAAAACTGAAAACAGTAGGAATGTTTTTGTCTTTGAAATGAGACAAAAGGAAATATGACAACTATCAAAAATGCCCAACTGAAGGCAGCTCTTAATTTGATTGATTAAATTTGTAATTCATTTTTACAAATCTTTCCTAAATACAAGGATTTAAGAGTTGACATGTTTCTTATAATTCTGGAAGTAGGCAAGAACAGAGCATGTAGCTTGCATTCCCCCATTTTGAGCAGTATAGGATTGTTGGAATGCCTGATCTCTTCCTCCTCCATCTCACTCCTCTTCTTTCTCAGGCTAATAACTCTCGCCAGCCCTCATCACCGTGCATGGTGGGTGGTGTGGTGTTGACTTTAAGAGTGAACACTTGTGCGTCAAGTCTGGGTATGGTCTCTGAGGTGTGGATAATGCCAGACCTGAGAGTAGGAAGAGAACTGTACACTTGATTCTTGTTCTGGTAGTTACGTCTGTAGCTGCCATGACTCTGAAGGAGTGAGTACTGAGTCATTGCTTCTAAGGGTATTCGGGATTTGGTTTTTGTGAGCCTCTGCTTGCGTTTCCATCAACTGATAAACACATAAGCTGGTTTCACGTGTGCTTCTGTTTAAAGGTATCTTATCTAATATATATATTGCTGATTAACGCTGAGCTCACAGCACTGTTAGGGGTGTCTGAATGAAGCTTATTGATTCCATGCATTTGAGTTTAGGTAACAGCTCATCACTACACTTGGGGCTATTTTAAGTAACAAAGCCACCAACAAAACCCACAAAAATGTGAAAAAGGTGGCACTTAATAGACTGCAAAAAGGTTTGCTTATAGTATGAGAATGGAACTAAGAAGACAGAAAGTCATCAGATCCAGACACAACTGGGAATGTGTCCATGGGTCACTGAACTTTTTGTGCCTGTGAATCATCAGGAAAGTGCTGTGAGTGTTAATTTGGGGTTACAAGAACATTTTAACATGTAGGCAAATTCTCAAGTACAGAATGCACAAAAAATAAGAATCAATTGTACATGGAAGACAAGGATTAGAGTCCTAACCCCAGCAATTAATAGATCTTAAGCAAATTACTTAACCTCTTTATACCCATTTCCATGTTTATGAAGTAGGGATAAATATTTCACATAGCAGAAGTTTATGAATTAAAATGAGTGAAGTTACTACTAGTTTGCTGTACTTAAAGTTAAGTCCCTGCTATGGGTGGTGGTGGTAGTTACTATTAAGATAGTGTTAATAACAGCAACTACCTTATTAACTTATTTTGTTGCTTACGATGACTCTGAAAAGTAGCATTATCTCTATAGTGCAAATGAGAAAATAAAAGATGGCCCAGAGAGTTTGAGAAGCTTGTTCCATATTACCCACCTGTAAATAGCTGAGCTGCAACTTGAACCCGGACTCGAGAACTTCAAAATCCATGCATGTTTTGGCCTGGGATAGTGAAGAAAAGGCTCTCGGTCCTCTTGATCTTATTGGGACCTGCATATCCAGGTGAGGACAGAAAGAAGGTGTTTAAGGAAGAGGGAGGGAGGTAATACTTGTTACCTCAAGTGAGAGAATATAGAGCACAAGTGGATCCCAGTGTGATCCAAGCAACAAGTTTTGGGGTGCAAAGACAGAGTAGAGGCCTTAAAGAGCTTTCAGCTGGAAAGAGGACCTGAGCAATGCACATTTTTGTATTTGAAGGAGGTGAGGAATTGCTGCTGCTATGGTGCCAGAATATGGAATGGTATCAGATTCTATTGTCCTCTTCCTACCTGTCTAAAACTATACTATAAAGAATACCACTTTTGGGCCTCCCCGGTGGTGCAGCGGGTTGAGCGCTGTGTTGTGAAGTTGTCTGCAGCCTCTGCAGCGTGGGTTCGATTCCTGGCTGGCCAGGGAGATTCCCACATGGCACGGCAGACCTCTCCTGTCTCACACACTGCTCCCCTCAGCAGTGCTTTCAGTCCATCTGCCTGTTCTGCTCCCCACTCTGTCTCTGGTGAATTCTCTCACCCTCCCGTGCCTCTGGCCTGTATCCCAGCTATTGTATAAATAAAAAATAAATCTTGAAAAAAAAGAATACCACTTTTAATTCTTTTCCTCTATGTATTTCTGTTTCTACCCACTTCTGTCTGTAGGAAGGTTAGCATTTTATGAAAGCTCTCTGTTTCTCAAGTATTCCGAATGAGTCATTTGCAAGTGTCATTTTCCTCAAAGTCTTATTCCAGAGATGGAGCCTTTCTTTCATGGCTTGGAGAAGATCTTTGAGTAGTCACACAGCTAGTTTTTGTAGGTGGAATGAATTGAGAACCATCCCGGTTTGGGAGGAGCCTTTGGTAAATAAAGGACCCCCAAAGGCACTACCCCACCACCCTCCTTCCAAAGGCATAGAGATTTCTCTGAGCTCAGGCTGAGCAGAGGGCTTTGAATGCCCAGCCCTCAGTGAGACACATGGACATTTGCTATCATTTTCCACTTGTTAGTTTGCAAATGTTTTTCAGGAGATTGCAGCAGAGCACTTTGAGAGAAATGCTTCATGGTGTTTTGTGGAGTGATTATTTTTACATCTGGTTCAAGTTTGGTGGATATGCATCACATGATTTTCACCAAATTGTGTTTGTATTCAACATCCATATAAATACACGAATGAATAGTCAAATAAGTAGTCAGAAGCCAAGGTAGTAGTATTAGGATTTGTTTTTGTTACTTCATGAATCCCTAAAAAATTCATCTACTGAAGTTATGTGTATACAGTGAGTACTACTCATTTGGAGCAGGGGCTGGCAACTTTCTTCTGAAAGGCCCAGGTAATAAATATTTTATACTTTTTAGGCCATATGATCTCTGTTGTAACTACTCAATTCTGCTGTTATAGCAACAAACACTGGGTAAACACATGAGCGTGGATGTGTTCCAATAAAACTTTATTTACAAAAATAGGTAGTAGGCTTATTTACAAAATTTGGCCCAAGGCCATATTTGCCAACCTCTGACCTTGAGTATATAGCTGTTACTTTTACAGCCTGTCTCAGTAGGATTAAAACCTAGCAGAATTTTGTGTGTGCAGCATTTTAAAGTTTGCATATTACAGCCTTGGGCAGTGAATGTAATTTATTTAGAAAACTTGTCATCTGTGAGGAATTTCAGTTTAAGAAAAAGAATCTAATTCTAAGGTATTAAGTTCATTGAGCATTTTTTGTTGTTGTTGATAGTAGGAAAGGAAAGTTGAAATCAAATGCCAGGAACTCTGCTAGCTTGCTCACTGGTTTTTGAGTGAGCAAGCAAATAAATTTAATAATATTAAATTTATTATTTAATAATAATTTGGGCATTTAATAATAAATTTGGGGATACTTAATATTTCAGGACAGAAAATGTAAAGACAGCATTTCCTCTCTTCCCTTCACTCCCTTTCCTTCCTTCCCTGTCTCTCTCTTCCCCATGTATTGGGTTCAAGTTGATGGTCAGGGGATATGGATTTATGTGGCAGGAGAGAAAAGGGGCTCCTGTCAGCCAGATGGCCCTACCCTGGCCCTGAGATAGCTGTGAGCTATGGGAAAAGGGGAGGGCAAGTTTACAACTCTCAACCCATAAGCAGCTTTTTGGATTGTTTAATCATGATCAGTTAGTGAAAGATTGTTTCTAAAGGACTTTGTTTTAATGCCCCTTCTCAAAACCCTTCAAATTACACCCAGAACTTCATGCCACCTGCTCCAGGCTCAGGGAGTCTCAGTGTTTGTGTGAAGCTTCTGTTGGGAAAAACGAGGCACATTTGAGACGCATAAACAGTTACCTACTGCACCCCACCTTTCCTTTCCAAACTGGCTTTTACAGATTCATGTTCATGAAAATATATTTTTCTGTAGTTGCCAGTCTTAATGAATTCATGAGTAATCTGTCTGTACAGCTCATTTGGAACTTTGATCCCATATGACGGTGCTTGTTGAATGAGATGTTAGTTTTAGATTTACCTCTGTCGTGGATCCTACTTTGAGTAAGAGTTATATAAGTAACTAATAAAAGTTGTGAGTAACTTTATAGGGTAGTGAAAAATAGGGGGACAGGTGATGGAGAAAGGAGACTTGAGCTTGGCCTGGAAGCGCAGAGATCTGTATGGGTAGAAAGGAGGCAGGTGTTGGGAATGGTCTGCAAAGGAGTATCTGGAAAATGCTTGAGGGAGGTCTAGGAGACTGTGCAGAGTGTGACCCTAGGAAAGGATGGTGGGTGATAAGACCAGAAAGTAAAGTGAGTGGGACACATTTATGGTACGTTTAAGTACTAGCTATTAGGAGTTTCTCTCTCTCTCTCTCTCTCTCCCCCCTGGAAGGGGCAAAGAATTATTTTATTTCACAAGTGGTGCTGAGCGCAGAAGTTTATGTGTAGGGAAATTATATAATGAAGACTTTTATTCACTTATCCAACAAGTAATTATTTTATGGTTAAAATGAATTAGAGACTAGAGATACCAGAGCCTATTATAAGAATCCAGATGTAAGACAAGAGTTCCCTGGATTGATAGTAGTGGCACTAGAAAGAATAGATTTAATAGATACTACAAAAGATTTATTGATAGGACGTGGTGAGTAATTGAATGTGGTTAGTGAAAATGATCTGCTTTGCACTATTGTTTGATTTTCTTGTTGATGCATTTTGTCTGTTGAGCCAAACTGTAAACTCTTAGGGGACAGACATTGCATTTTATACTCCTTTATAGCTGGTGCTCATTGTCTCTTTATTTCTGTTTGAAGAATTTATTTAACAACTTTTGTTCCACAGAGCATGGCTTTTTGAACAATGACCTGCAATTGCCTAAAGGACAAAGCTAAGACTGAAGGGTTTGTGTTATGAGAAACCAACACCACTTATATTTGTCTTCAAATCACTATTGCATTTTTTAAATTTATCATGCCTCACTGCCTAGCGAGGACCAATGGTAATTTTGCTGTGTGCTGACATGGCTGAAGGAGCAAGAGGTCCCTTTAATAAGGGAATTCATTCCATCATAAGGGCTCCACCACTGGCCTAACCAATCACTTTCCAAAGGTTTTCCCTACGAATACCATTATGTTGGGTGTTAGGGATTTAATATATGATACATGAGGGAACACAAACACATACTCTATAGCAGTAGATTTGCCTATTCTGAACATTTTGTGTAAAGGGAAATGTAGAATGCTGTCTTTTGTGTCTGCCTTCTTTCAAGTAACATAATATGTGCAGGGTGAATCCAAAGCTGTAGTTCCTAGCATATCAATACTCCATTCCTCTTTACAATTGAGTATTTCATTATATGGATACACCACATTTTATTTTTCCATTCATCAGTTGATGAATATTTGGTTGTTTCTACTTTTTGGACTTTATGAATAATGCTGTTACAAACAATTGTGTACAAGATTTGGTTGACTTTTCAATTTCCTTGATTATAATTAGGAGTGGAATTGCTGGTTCATATGGCAACTCCATGCTTAATTAACATTTTGAGGAAGTGTCAAACCATTTTCAAAGTGGCTACAATGTTTTGTGGTTCCACTAACAATTTATGATTGTTTTAATTTTGCCACATCCTCATCAACACTTGCATTTGTTCATCTTTTTATTTTAGCCATTCTAGTAGGTATGAAGTAGATTTGTTTGTAGTTTTTATATGTATCTCCCTGATAGTTAATGATAAATATCTTCAAGTGGTTATTTGTACATTTTTGGAGAAATGTCTGTTCAGATTCGTAGCCCTTACTTTAATTGAGTTATTTGTCTTTTTATTGTTGGTTTATAAGAATTCTTTTTTTTTAAAGATTTATTTTTATTTACTTATGCATACAAGAACTGGAGTGTAAGGCAGAGGTGTGAGGGTGAGAGGATTCACCAAAGATGGAGTGGGGAGCAGACCATGGGAATTTACTGAAATACACTGGTGAGGGGAGCAGCAGGTGAGACAGGAGAGGTCTGCTGCGCCATATGTGGCTTAACTCCCTGGCCTGGCATTGAACTCGGGCCCCCGCAGTGGCTGGCGATTGCTTCGTAGTGCTGAGACTTAACCCCTTGTGCCACCAGGGAGGCCCTATAAGAATTCTTTATATATTTTGGATACAAGTCCTTTACCAGAATTTTCAAATACTTATTTATAAATATCTTCTCCCAGTATGAGAGTTGGGAACTCTTAGGGCTCAGTGGTGTCCAGTTCAGACCCCATGTAAACTGCAGATGGTTGGCCCCCTTAGGAACAGGGCACTTACACTCACCACAGCAGACATAAATCTGATAAGTGGCATAACCTCTTCTCCAGGCTGCATGCTTATTGGATAGGCTAGGGTTAGAGAGACTGGGGACCCCTGGGAGCTGGTGTGCGGCACATGAGCCTCCTCCCCCACAGCTCTGTGGGTTACCCATCTGTCTTAATGGTTGGTGGCTACTAAGTAGAAAAGTCACCCATTGTCTTATGTGGATGATAAGAATTTTCATTAAATTTTCTTTGACCATTAGGTGGTGTTACTTCCCAAGGAAAGCAGTATGGCCACTCAATATGACTTTAATATATTTGAGCCCAATTTTGTCAGACATAAAAATGTGGAAAAAATTAGGTGTAAACTATTTGCAGAGGGTATATATGATAAAGGGCTGTTTTTTAAAACACAGAAATAACTTAAAATTCAAGAAAATTGTGTGATTTTAAAAAGTGGATTAAAAACCTGAACAAACCTCTCACCAAAGAAGATGTACATACGGCAAATTAACATATGAATAGAAACTTGTGTGTCACAGGGAAATGCAAGTTAAAACAATAATACATACTTATGAGTGACAAAACTAAAACTCTGACACCACCAAATGCTGGCAAAGATGTGGAGCAGTAGGAACTCTCATTCATTGAGAGTAGGAATGCAAAATGGTACAGCTACTTTGGAAGATAGTTTGGCAGGTTCTTGTAACACTAAATACTCATATCACATAGCAGTTGTGTTCCTTGTTGTTTAACCAAACAAATTGAAAACTTCTGTCCATATAGAAATCTGCACATGAATGTTTATAGCAGTTTTTATTCATCATTGTCAGAACTTTGGAAGCAACATGGTACATCCAGGCAATGGAATGTTATTCAACACTAAAGAGAAATGAGCTATCAAGTCATGAAAAGACATGAAGGCATTTTAAATGCATGTTACTAAGTCAAAGAAGTCATTTTCGAGATGCTGTATGTTGTGTGACTCCAACCATATGGTATTCTGAAAAAGAAACTATAGATAGTGGGGGGAAAATCTGGTTTCCAGAAGTTGGGGGGAATAAATGATGAATAGACCAAGTGCAGAGGATTTTTAGGGCAGTGAAAATATTCTGTATGATACTCTCATGGTGGATAGGTGTGTCCTATACATTTGTCAAACCCACAGAATGTACACTAGGAATGAACCTTAATATATAAACTATGAACTTTGGGTGATAGCGATGTGTCAGACAGCAAGTTCATTAGCTGTAATAAGCCCAGCAATTCTGATGAGGAATGCTGATATTTGGGAGGGTTGCCCAGTCGGGGCAGGGAGTGTATGGAAAATCTCTGTGCCATCCACTCAATTTTGCGGTAACCTTAACGTGACTCTAAAAAATAAAGTCTACTTCAAAAATACAATTCAAGGGAGTCAAGATTTATGTGTGTGTCAAAGGCAGGAAGTACTTTAGGAATTCTGAGAATGGAGACATCACTGTTGGTCTAACAGGGAAGAGATAGGATTTGAACCGTAATCCAGAGAATAAATAGGATTTCTGTGCCAGCCTGTTGTTCAGTGTGTGTGACCTTCGGCAAGTAAGCTCTCACACCTGTAGTCTTCATGGGGCTTGTGGAAGAATTTCAGGGGATGATTTAGGTGAAATGCTTGGGACAGACACAGAGGTAGCATAAAAGGAGTAGAACTCTTCAACAAATGTGAATCGAGTGCCTAGTATGCACCATGTGCTATTTGTTGAACCCCTGTTTTTGCTTAAGAAATATGGCTAGGTGTCAGAGAAACGCCCAGAGGGAAAAAGTGTTCTGTTGAGATCTAGGAACTGTTAAGTTATCCGTATTTGGGCAATAAAGTTGGTAATCAAGAGAAATTGTATTTTGTGCTTTGAACTCCAGAGAAAGCAGTTTGTTGCCACAGGAGACCCTGGAGATGTCGTCAGTGATAGTGTTGGAAATGTGAGGTAAAATGGTGGTGATGGTTGCACAGCTGTGAATATATCCAAAACCACTGAATTGTATTTATACTTTAAAAAAGTGGTTATGGCTTGAGAGTTTTAACTTAGCAAGTTGTTGTATATTAAAATGTATACTTAATGACTTACCACTGCTCTGTGATTCTTTTTGTGTTCTCTAATTAGAAGCAAGATCTAGCAGAATTACCTTTTTATTTTTTATGTCATATTTTGGCTTTTAAAAAATACTTGTTTCATAAGAGGAATATTCTGGCTCCCTTATGTTGTTTGCCATTTGTCACCTTAATAAACCTTTTCAAAGTACACCGTGTCAGTGTGTGTGCAGCGTAAAGCATAGAACTCAATTCTGGAGTCAGACAGTCTCAGGTTTTCTTCTGCAGCTGTGTGGTGTTGGACTGTATCTTTTTTTTTAAAATAGATTTATTTTTATTTATGCATACAAGAACTGGGATGTAGGCCAGAGGTGCTGGAGGGTGAGAGGATTCACCAGAGACAGAGTAGGGAGCAGAAAAGGCAGATCTACTGAAATACACTGCTGAGAGGAGCAGCAGGTAAGACAAGAGAGGTCTGCTGCAGATCGAATTCATACTGCAGTGGTTGCTGGATAGCTTGAGAGGGCTGACTTTAAGCCCTGCGCCACCAGGGAAGCCCTGGACCAGTATCTTAATCTCACATAACCTTGATTTCCTTTTCTGTTGTACTAGGTAAGACATTATCTGTGAAGTGCTATTAGTAGTGTCTGGCACAGAATAAGCTCAGCAAATATTAGCAATTGTTAGTTTCAGTTAATAATTATTAAATTTACCTCTAGCTGTATCTGTCCATATGGAGACATTACTTCCTACAAAATCAGAGCTGGACACTTTTTCACAAAATAAATCTCACCCTGCATTATTCTCCCCCAGGTTTAAAAAGAAGGCAAATAGGCAAAAATGCACCAATAGTTTAGTTTGTTGTAAGGGTGTCTTAAGAACTCTTCCAATCTGTGATTCTACAAAAACTGATATTCTTCTCCAGATGCTAAATTTTATCTTTTCTCCATTTCTATAGCAATTTCTCTTCTTTTTACATTTTTAATTTTTTAAAGCATTTATTGATTTGTCACTAGTTTACACAACTATATAATTTTGGATTACAACTTTCCAACATGTGGATGTGCCTCACTCACCCTCTGCCAGAGCTGCAGTGTCACAACCCTGTCATCTCCTCTCCCACCCCTCCTGATACTCCTTCCCCCAACTCCCTTTGGTAACCAGTATATTTTTCATAGAATCTAAGTATTAGTCTTGTTTTGCCAGTTTGTTTTCTTTGGTTATTTATATTCTGCATGTGACTGAGACCATTTAGTAACTATTTTTCACTTACTTATTTCCCTTAGCATCATCACCTCAAGATTCATTTTGTCCTGAAATGTACTATTTCATCTTTTTTTAATAGCTGAGTAGTATTCCATTAAGTGTATTTTCCCTGATTTCAAGGGCTCTTCCAATCCATGATTCTATAAATAGCATGAGAAAGTCATTTTAAATGACTTTCTTCCCTCCTTCTTGCCTGAGCTTTCTTTACTCTCTCAAGTTTTCCTTCTTCCCTCTCCTCTGTCCATTCTCTTTTACTTTTCTTTTTTCTTGGACCTATGAGATTTATTTTTTAATTGAGAAGAAATACATAAATAAACACATTCTCCTTAGGGAAAACAGAAATGTTAGGCTAAGTGCCCTTGTCCACAGTTCCAAGTCTGGTCTCCTCCTTGCATCCCCCTTCGGCTGCTCTCTCCCACCCCAGGTCACCTTTATCTGATTCTTGCACATGTTCCTTGTGCGTCAGTGCGGCTGTTCTGAACTCACGCAGCTATCAGAGCTGATAGGGACCCAGCCACGCCACCACCTCAAGTGGTGGCTCCAGGCTTCCAGAGCACGGAGCTCTCTTACCTGTTCTCCAGTACTTTGACCCACAAGGGACATAAACCACTTCTTCCAGAAGAACTGCAGTCACGTGGTCCCTGCTAACCCGAGGGAGCTGGGAAGTGTGTCTCCCTTTTGCCAGAAGAGAACTAGCTGTGGGAGCACCAGGGATTTTCAGCTACCACAGCCTAGGGCTTTCTTTTCTTTTCCTGTAGTTTCTAGTTTTGATGTCAGCTTCCTAAACTCAATTGGAGTGGTTTCTCTTATTATTGTTTTTTCTAAGGTGAGACTCATTCTGTACCTTGAACATTGAGAGAATTCTCTTGTAAAATTACCTGGGCTTGATGCCTTGTTTTTGTGGGTAGATTGTCAATGATTATTTCAACTTCTGTGGGGATTAATCAGGGTTTTCCTACTTTTGGAGGTCAATTCTGGTAATTTATGTGTTCTAGAACATTTTTCATTTTAGCCATTGTTATAAAATTGTGCCTGTGGTACACTCTTAGGATTTATAAAATTTATACCTGTGGTTTAATCTTTTCCTTTTGTCTTCAAGTGGGTTTTTCTATTTTTTTTTTTGAACCTGCTTACAAAGACTTACTCATTTAAAAACAACTAATCAAAAAAAAAAAAACCCAACTAATCAAAAGAACTGGCTTCTGATTTTATTGGCAACTATCTCTTCTTTTTCATGAATGTATGCTATTATCATTATTAATTTTTTTTCCAGTTTCTGCATTTATTTTGTCTTTACTAAGTTGGAAACTTAGTTCATGCATTTTCTGTCTTTTGGGTTCCCCCCCCCCCATAAAATTGAGCCTGTGCATTTTAACATATAGGATTTTTTTTTTTTGCTTTCATTTTATTCTTGAATAATTCCTCAGCACCACTTTGACTTTCTCATTAATCTAAGTTATTTAACATTAGACTTTAAGGTTTCAACACATGGATTTATTTAGGACATGTATTTGATGTGGATTTTATTTTAAATTACATTTGGTGAATGAGTGTGGATTGTTTATCAATTTGGAAAATTAAGTTTTCTTTATAGCTTAGTACATATCCACATGTGTTTGAAAAGACTGCATTCTCTGTTTTAGGAAGAAAGCCATCTTACTGCATTTATCTTCTCTGTTGTGATGTGACTTCCTGTAAACCTTGGTAATTCTTATTTGCTCATTTTATTGCACCTGGGATTTCCCAGGTCTCAGCCCAGGGGCAGGAGGGATGTGGAGGAGGAAGGAGTTTCTCAGGAAGGGGCTTTTTGTACTTTTGTCACTGGTCCTTGCCCGGAATATGGTCTTGTGTCCAGGGCCAACCTCTGCACTCACCTTGAAGTGGATGCAGAGCCTGGTGCTGGGGCCCTGGGCCTGCCTAAGTGACAGGAACGGATTGGCAGCTCAACAGCCCGACTCATCTCTCTAGTTAACCTCTCTTGGATGACAGCTTCCTGGTACACCTGGAGGCCACCATCACTGGTGCCAGCTTTTGTAGTTGCAGATGCCTGTATGTGGCTGTGCCATGCCCCTTCTAGTGTGCCTCCATCTTCTCCCGGAGTCCTCTCATCTGTGAGCAGAGCTGTGTGGCTGTCTCTTAAATACCTACTTTGTCATTCTGATTGGTTTTGTGAGGAGGGTGGGCAGCAGCTTGCATTCCTTCAGTCAGTCTAGAAACCTAGTAACCTACCCCTTTTACTCATGCTGGCCGTGTGAGCAGTGTGGCCCTGCCATTTTTTAAAGTAAAGAAATAGAAAAGCCCCATGATTTCAGAGAGGAAAGCAATGACTCAGAGTATTGGGATGAACACTTTGAGGAATCTATGAAAACTGTTCTGTTTACTAAATAGTTTTGGGAAATTTTAGCCTTAGGACAGTTTTCAGAGTTTGATATTTTAGTGCTCTTAAGGCCTTTAGCGATATCCTCTTTGTATTTGCTCCTCTAACACGTTGATGTGCCACCCTGGAAAAAATCCTTTGGTGCTTTGAGTTGCCTGATGGTACAAAGTACAAATGGCACGTTAATAACCCAAAGAAGAACAGAAAATGGATGGTATTGGTGCTGTGCTGAGGAGCGGGCAGAGTCCTTGCTGTCTTTTTCAGTTACTAGTTTTTAATTTAAAATGTAAGGTTTTATTTTTCCTTACAAATGTTATCCATGTTGTCATTCTTTACAGAAAGATTGAAAAAGTACAGTTCTCATTCACACACACACACACACACACACACGATTTTACCAAAACGGGGTCATTCTGTCCATGCTGCTTATTTTATGTCTTGTTTTTATTTTAGTTCTTTTTAGTCATGGACTTATTTTTCAGGAAAGTTTTAGATTTACCAAATCATGAACATAGTCAAGAGACTCCCCATGTCACCCCCCCACACATACATACCCCTGCACAGTTTTCCCAGCGGTTTTCACTTGAACTCTCAGCAGGTGTGTGAGAGTGGTTTTATTTTGTGGTTTTCATTTGCAGTTCACTGGTGATTAGTGGCATTGAGCATGGGTCCTTGTGCATATTAGCCATTGGACGTCTTCTTTCATCTGTCACACAGGAACGTGTGCGTGTGTGCGTTTCTGTTGTATACACCTAGGGATGGAATTGCTGGGTCGTGATTGATTTAAAATTAAAAAAAAAAGTGATCTTATGAATCTGACATTGACCATATTGCTTTGAAAATTTTAATGTTGTGACAGATTGTTTTATTCCTAATCAGTTGTCTTAGTAAAGGAGTGTCGTTTGTTGAACTACATGGTTTCCATTCATGGGTGGGTCAAGTTCTCATCACCAGCGCTCACTTTGCAGGGTCACCTTGAGCAAGTCATTCAATCTCTGTGACCTCCTTTTTCTCCACTAAAGTGAGCATAATGATTTACTTTGATTTATATCCTGATGTGAATAATGATTAGCTAAATAATTATAAAAGATTTTATGATAAGTCCATGCAAACTAATACTTAAGTGCTTCAGGTATATGGAACCTAGCACTATAAAAGGATATATAGGCAGGAAGTTAAAAGGGACTTTGTTCTGAATAGAAGGTTGCATATCATGGGCTTCTTGTAGCCGTGGGTGGGCAATTTCGCAGTGTGTCACCTGTCTAAGCGTTGCTCTTGCCTTTGGGTTCTCTGCAGACCTCTATATGCACCGAATGCCTCCTGTGTCAGCTCTAGTAACTAAAAGAGAAAATGCTGACAGAACTTTCTTTTGCTATTATTTATCACTACTTTCCCCCTTTGTCTACCGTTCTCATCTATCATTTTGTAGACTGGATGCTTAATTCTAGCCTTTTTCCCACAGACACTCTCAATTTCCCCTTCCCCCTCAGCAGTTATCATCTTGTTTAAAATGGCTTCATAAGAAGAAGGCAACTTTATATTAATAGATCCTTAGGAATTGAGTAGGTATGGATGTTTGGATTAAGTGAGATTCTCCTCTCTACTGCCTCTGGATTATTTCCTCTTAATGGAGTTAATTCAGTTTCCTTATAAAGTGACAAGTCCAGTTTATTTAATAACAAGCTTTTTAAATTAATATTAATTTTTCCTGACAAAGTTTAGGTCTGTTTTATGCTGTATAACCTTGGGAAGATAGTGCTAGCTTTAGAAGCCACTTTTAAGCATTTTTTTTAAAAAGATGATTTTGGTTTATTTCCTTGAAAAAAATCAAACCCTCCAATGAGGAATGCATCGCTGGACAAATCCCATTTGTGTTGTTCTCCATGGGATTGATGGAGCTTAGAACTGGACTTGGTGTGTAGTAGGTGATTAGCAGATGTTTGTCAAATGAATTCATGGATTCTCTACTCAGGCAGCAGCTGTGACTGTGACTTTGGTCAAGTTATGTGATCTTTTGAAGCTAACTTTCTCATCAGAAAAATGAATATAACTTTCATAAGATAGTAACAGTCTCATGAAGTTGTGATGTTGAGTAAAAGCGATCTTGCATGTCAGGTATCCAGTACCGTGCCTAACCACCTTGTAAGCATCTTAGTTGGTGTTGTTATATATGTGGGAGGGAATTAGATTGTATTTTTAATGTTTCGCAGCCTTCTAGACGGTCCACTATGATTCCATTGATAGATTTTATTGAATGTTTTTGGCAGATGATTAGATCAGTTGGTTGCCTGGGAAGTGGTCTGCTTTTCAGAATGATTTGAGAAACTCAAGTGCAAACTCTGCCTTGATTCCTGGTTGTAAAATCACCATGCCCTTCTCAGGGGACAAGAATGGATATCGGGGACTGAGGTACTGGAGTTAATAAACATTGTCATTGCCTGTGGCATTTGAATAAGGACGTTCAGAAGGAAAAACAGACATGTTTAGGGACAAGGTGTTGATTGTTTACTGGTCTAGGAGCTGATCACTTTTGGAATATAACTTCAACATTCAGACAAAACTTTTTCATATGGAAAGTCAGGTTTTCATTTATTCCAGGCAGGGAATTATGGCTTTACCTATAAAATCAGCCCTTCTCTTGATATCTTTGTTTTACTCTAATATGGTTGAAAAACATTCCATTTGGTTTATTTAAGATAGAAACACACTTTGGAGACAGAAGTTGTTCTCATGAGACACTTTAAATGAGCTACTTTTCTTATCTTCAAAGCAAAGGTCTAATTTATAATACTTGGGAAGAAATCAAGCAAAAGTAGCTTTGGAAATTGCTGTGAGGGCTGTCTTCATTCCTCACTATAGAAAGAACTAATAGAAAGAAACCTTATTCTAGGTTTTCTTGACATGTAATGACCTAACTGATCCTTGGAAAGTACTCCTCAACATATAAAAGTGATTTTGTTCATTAATAAAGCCTTTGTTGAAATAAAACGTTCCAAATGCCTCTGAACTTTATTACTTGTTTTTTGACAGGTACTTTATTTCTCTGTCATTGGAATATTACCTCTGAAACTGCAAGGGAACCTTTTTTTCTTAGTGCCAACCAAATGTCACTAATGATACTTTAAGAATTAGAATAAACTTGCTTGGAGAACAGGATCTGTCAGGTAGCAGAGTGTGTGCAAATCTGTAGGCCTCAGGCTCTTGGCAGGTGTGGGATTGCAGTCACACATACCACAATAGGAGCACTTGTCAAACTATCTTATTCATTCATCCATTCATTCATTCAAGCACTTATTCATTTTCTTCAACAAACATTTGTCGAACTCTGATGTCTGCCAGGCCTGTGTTCTCTGTGAGGAATGGAATGTAGAAGCAAGCATGGTCTTTGCCTGTGTGGTGCTTATGTTCTAATGAGGAGTAGGCAGTCTAAAAAGGAAAAAAAGACTATTACCTAATTCATTTCTTCAGCAAACATCTTAGAATTGACCTCTGTGCTGGGCACCATCCCATGCTCTGGGACACAGTGGCCAATACAAAGGACACAACCCTCATGCCAGTAGACAGTTTTTGTAGGGGGAGAGGCAGACATGAAGTAGCACACACATAGAGGATTTAAGTTCAGACTGATAACAGCTGTGATGCTGCTGAGATCGTGGGACTGGGCAGGAAGGGCTACCGAGTCTTTCAGAATCTTAATAGTTTCACCAAGGAAGTAGAAAATAGGACGTCTGCCTCGTGCCCCCTCCTCATCCTGTCAGAATCAGTAGAGAACTGTGTGTAAAGAGCCTGAGACTCTGAAGTCACAAGGGTGGTGTCACTATTTGCTGCTGCAGGGGCCTGGGGGGTGACCCCTTCTCCTTGGAGCTGAGCTCTGCAGGGAGGCGGGAGGCAGACTGAGCGGCCCCACCTGGCCCTTCTGGGTTTGGGGGTGTGAGCTAACTGTCAAACTTCTGAGATCACATCATTCACATGATTTTTTCATTTATTTTTGAATGGAATGCATTTATAGAAAATGAAGCTCTAACACTCATATTTTAAGCAAAGAGGTATTTGGAAACCCGTCTACACAGTGTTGGTTTGCCAGAGTCACCCCCGTCTCCAAAGCCAGCAGGGACAGCTGTCACTGCTGAAATGTATCTTATAAACTTGGACAATTTCCCCTGCAAAAAAATCATTTTATCACCTGATGGTGTCCGAATAGTGGACATATGTGTATGTTTAAACTTACTGAGAAGGGTTGGGAAATGTTGTTTATTTCATTAAGCAAAAAATGGAATAGAGTTCATTTTGGTGTGATTTTAAAGATTTTGGTGCTTTAAGTCTTGGCTTAACTGAAATGTGATTCCCCCCACCCCCTCCACCCCGGGCCTTAAAGCACAACTGAGCATCTCCTAACTTTGTGGGGGGGGTGGGCGTTGGCGTGGCGCCTGGAGAACAGCGGCCCGCGAGGCGGCTGACCACGCTCTCCTTCAGCAAGGCGTCTGCTTTCACTCCTTTGTGTAGTGTAAAGAATTTTTTTCCACAAGTTGATTTAAAAAAATGAGTTTTATACTTAAAAGATACATTATGTTGCAATATGCAGCACCCTAGGTGGTAAATCATAATGTTCTAATAAAATATGTTACTTAGTAGATGTCTTTAATTGTTGAAATAATACCTTAATTTTCCGTTTTGGTATCACTGCTGTTCTCTCAGGCTTGCCTTTTGCTCCTTGTCCATAGTCTGTGTCTGTGTCTGATGAAAAGTCGTTGAGTGCCCTGTGTAATGCTCATCGAGCAGATAAGGTTATGGAGAGGGACTAGATCACTGATGGCTGGGGCAGTGGCTCCCAGATCAGTCCAGTCACTTAAGTAAATGGGGATTCAATAGAAATAAAATGGCCAACTTTTTATTTTGCAGCAGCATTGTTAAAGGATCACCATTTTTTGTTACTTCATTCCATTAAAGAAAGGATATTTGAACACGAGAAAAAGAAAAGTTATAATGCAGAACAAAGGACAGGCATCTGAAATGCATTGGTGGGGTTTTAGGAAAACCCCACACTGTTGTCCTTATTTTTTTTTCATTTGGGCACTCTTGCAAGTGTTGTCACAGAATTACCTTTGGGAAATGCAGACCTGAAAGAACTTCTGAGAACGTGGGCCTTGCCTGGACTTTGAAGATAGAGCCTAGCAAAAAACAGGGGTTGTTAAGAGGATTGAGTGGCAAGAGTAAGATCCAGATGTAGTAATGGTTGGGTGAGCAGGGCCGGGTAATGAACTGCACTGTGCTTGGAAATAAAAGAAAAGTGATGCTAGAGAATGGGGAGGATTTAGATTGCAGTAAAATATAATATGGAGCCATTAGGGGTTTTTGGTTTGTTTGTTTTTTTTTTTTTTTTTTTGAGTCCAACATGAAGATGTTTAAAATGGAACTGGTGACTAAATGTAATGTGAATTGGAGAGGTTGAGTTAGGGAGGGTGCTGTTCCTCTGAGACTCGGCTGTGAGTAGGTGAAGCCAAGAATAGGAGAGTGGGTACAAAAGTAAGGGAAATAACACATTCAAGAGACATTTAGAGGAAAGAAGAGATTGGACTTGGTGACACATATGAGAGGAGGGAGGAATGAAAGGTACAACCAAAGTTTCTAACCCTGGAGAACAGAAAACTGGTGGAAGTAGTGACACAAATGAGTAAACTTCTTGAGTTGAACAGGTACCTACTTTAGGTTGTAGCTCATCCTGGGATCAGGGGAAGCCGCCCATAGTACTTCGGGACCCTGTGCTTCTGTCAGGCCCGGTAAGGAGCTTTTCTCACTAATTGAATGCACCTCATGTTGGCAAAGCGCTGCTCTCCGTGTATTTGTAGATGCTAAGTGAACATTGTCATTTGCTCTCACTTTGTCTCCAGCATTAGGAAATCATGGTATGTGATTAGGAAATTATGGGATGTAAGAGACACAATGGAGGGACACTTCAGAGCTGGAGCTGAAGTAACGATGCACCGTCTATGCTGAAAAAATTAGCCATGTTTTCTTGAAGAGAAAATACTCACTTGTCCATTGTTGTACTCAGAACCTCTCTCATCATTAGTGTGGACAGCACTTATTTCAAAATGAGTGCTAAATGGAGTGGTCATTTGTGCTGTGTAACAAATTACCTTTTCTCATGACATGTCTTAGAGTGGACAAAGAGAATTCTACCTGAAGGTCACAAAATTATTTTAGTAGGAGAAATAATATGCCATTAACTAAGCTAGATTCAGCATGACCCTAAATGATCTTTGCACAAAATTGAGACAAAATTCTTTTTGTGCTGACATATTGAGACCTTCTCCACTCTATGATGTAACCAAATTCCACTGGAATGAGCCTTAAATGAAAACATTGCTAGTCTTGTAAATATGAACAAAGATTAATCTTTTTGAGATGTGACCAGAATTCTTCCAGTCAGAAATGATCCGGCTCCGCAGAAAGAGCAGGGCCCAGAGCTGCTGCTAATACTTGTGACAGGAGAGGTGAGGGGGGTGGGTGCCACAGCGTGAAAACCCTGGAGTGCTGTTCTGGGAAGCCACGGTGGAATTTTTTGTTTTTTTACTCAAATACCCTATTTTTCCACCCTAGGCCAAAACACTTAACAAATCATAATTTGTTTTGAAATGGACCATCTCCTAGCCAAACAAAACTAGACTATATCTTGTTTGTCACAGATATGCCCACTTTCTGTTTCTCTTAGCAAGAGGTGTTTAATCTTGTACCAGTCTCTTTCCTGCGGAGGAATCACTGTGCAGTTTTTTTTTAAGGAAAGGCATTAGGAGATAGATACATTTTGCAAAGATCACTTGTGATAGTTGATATGGGAGCTTCACCCCGGTTAGAGGTGAAATCGACACATTTGAGAGCTTGAGAGGTAAATGGACACATGGAGGTTGCTGATTTTAGCTGTGCTGCTGGCGCTCACTGAAGCATGGATCTTGGGGAAGGATTTTCTGATTTTGGGTGTTTCGGCAGAGAGAGAATTTTTTAACTTCCGTTTTGTATGCTTTTGTGTTTGATGTGAGAGCTTTTGAGGCATTCAGAGTTGTGGAAAAGAAATGGGAAGTTGAAGGAGCAGGGCATCATGGGCCCGTTTGAGGCAGGTTCGAAAAGATGGTTGATTTAAAATTAATTGCTTTCATATATCCAAATAACAATTAGAAAATGCAATGAAAGGAACATCCTCATGCACATTAGTGACAACAACAACAGAAAGGACACACTTATTTTAAACCTGATTAGAAATTAAAATTTTATAAAACTTTCAAACCTCACTTCAGAATGGTAAAGAATTTAATAAATGAATATATATGCTACATTCACAAAAGTGAATACTCAATGATTGCAAAGAGGTAAATTCTTTTCACATTTATTTATGAAGCAATTTTTTAAAAAAACTTGCTCAACATGATTCTGAGTTCACTCAGAAAAATAAGTATGAGAGATTAGCTAGGAAAATGCTAGATTTGATGATGAGACTTAAGAGGCGTGCATTTTCTATTTTTACTTTTTACTTTTTTAAAGTATGTATTACTTTCATAATTAGAGAAACAATAAAATATCAGCAGGAACTATCAAATGATGATTTATCTACAAAAGAGACTGACTGACTGACTGACTGACTCACTCTGTGTGTGTGTGTGTGTGTGTGTGTGTGTTTCCATTGGGAGGGAAGGGAATAAAGATTGCACTGGAGAGGAGCTATTACTGCTGACTATAAAGAAATAAAAAGGATTATGAAAGAATACTGTGAATAACTGTATGCCAGCAAATGAACAACTTATGTGAAATCGACAAATTTCTAGAAAGACACAAACTACCAAAACTGATGAAAAAAGAAATGGAAAAACTGAATAGACCTACAAAAAGTTAGAGATTGCATTAGTAATTAAAAACACTTCCTACAGAGATAAGCCCAGGTCCTAGATGGCGTCACTGGTGAATTCTTTTAAACATTAAAGAAAAATGAATAATAATTCTTTACAAATTCTCCCCCCCCCCAAAAAAAAAAAAACAGAAGGGGACACTTCACAACTCATTTATGGGGTCAATATCACCCTGATACAAAAATTAGACAAAGACAATACAGAAAATGAGAACTAAAGCCAGTATCCCTTACAAACGTAGGCACAAATTTCTCAGCAGTATATTTGCAGCATAAAAAGAGAATTTACACCGTAACTAAATGGACTTTATTTTAGAGTGCAAGTTTGCTTTACTATCTGAAAATCAGTTAATGCACCACATATAAGTAGACAGAGGATACACACTAAATGATCATCTTAATAGTTGCAGAAAAAAGCATTTGACAAAATCTAACACCCCTTCATGATAAAACACTCATGAAACTGGAAGCAGGAGGAAACGTCAAGTTAATAAAGGGCGTCTACAAAAGCTTACAGTTACTATCGTATTCAGAGGCTGGAGGAGTGAATGCCTGCCTTCTAAGGTCAGGAACAAGAAAAGGATGCCCGCCCTTTCTGTTCATTATTGTGTTGGAGGTAGTGGGTAGTTAGGCAAGAAAAAGAAGTACAAGGCATCAAGATTAGAAAGGAAGAACTAAAACTGTTTCTACTTGCAGATGATGGGATCTTAAGTATAGGAAATTCAAAAGGACACAAAAATGTGAACTAATAAATTTAATGAAGTTGTAAGATACTAGTTAAATATACAAAAACCAGTTTTCTATATAAAGAAACTGGTTTTCTATACACTAGCAATGAACAATCTGAGAGGGAAATTAAAACAATTCCATTTTCAATAACATAAAAAATAATATTATGAATAAGTTTTTTTTTTAAGATTTATTTATACAAGCACTGGGGTACAGGCCAGAGGCACGGGAGGGTGAGAGAATTCACCAGAGACAGAGTGGGGAGCAGAACAGGCAGATTGACTGAAATACACTGCTGAGGGGAGCAGCGGGCGAGACAGGAGAGGTCTGCCCCGCCATGTGGGTCACATCCCTGACCAGGGATAGAATTTATGCTGCAGTGGCTGTGGATAGCTTCATAGTGCTGTGCTTAACCCCTTGCGCCACTAGGGAGGCCCCTGGTCTCCAATTTATAATAGTTTGGCTGATTTTTTTCAACTTTACAATGATGTGAAAGTGATAGGCACTCTGTAGAAACCATACTTTGAATTAATAAATTCTGTTTTTCACTTTCACTACAGCATTTAATAAATTATATGAGATAATCAGCACTTCATTACAAAAGGTTTTGTATTAGATGATGTTGCCTATCTGCAGGTAATGTAAGTGTTCTGAGCATGTTTAAGGTTGGCTAGGCAAGGCTATGATGTGTAGGTTAGGGCATTAAAGGCATTTTCAACTGAGGATGTTTTCAACTAATAGATTTGTCAGGCAGTAACCCCATTGTAATTCAAGGACGTCTGTAGTAGGTAGAGCCTTTGGGAGGTATTTAAGTCTTGAAGGTAGAACCCTCATAGATGGGATACTCCAGAGTGTTCCATGCTGTCACGTGGAAGGGAACCCCTACCTGACCACCATGACACCCTGATCTCAGACTTCAGCCTTTGTAACTGAAAAATAATTGGTTGTTGTTTATAAGCTACACAGTCTGGGGTATTTGGTGATAGCAGCTTGAGCAGACTAACAGTTCGCGACAGTGTGGGCATAGCACCAGGAGAGTCGTGCAGATCAGTGACCTGAGTGCGTTCTCAGCGTGTAGTGCATTGATTTTCAACAAGATGGTCAAGACAGAGTGAGTGGGGAGGAAGTAGTCCTCTCAACAAATGGTGCTGGTCAGCCGAATATCTGCCTGCTAAATCCTGAAGCTGTACCCTCTTCACACCACCCAAACTGAACTCAAATTGTGTGCTAGACTTGAAGTTCTGTTTAACTGCTGAATGTATTAAAAAAGAATACACACTGTAAAACTCGCAAGAAGAAAATACAGGAATAAATCTTTAAGACCTTTGTTAGGCAAAGCCTTACTTGGACATGATACCCAAAGCACAAGCAACCAAAGAAAACAGATAAATTGGATTTCATTAAAATGAAAAGCTTTGGTGTTTCAAAGAGCAGCATCAAAAAAGTGAAAGGACAACCCATACAAATGGGAGCTCTTTGCATATCAGTATGTCATAAGGATATCTTATATAGCTATATAGATATAGGTATCTATAGATGTGGGTATTTAGAATATATAAAAAATTCTCACAACTCAATAATAAAAATGCAGAATAGTTAGATCCACAGAGACATGAAGTAGAATTAACGGTTACATAGGAATCTGGCAAGGTTTGAGGTTGAAGAGGGACTGCTCATGGTCTGTGATTTCTTTTGGGGGTGATGAAAATGTTCTGAAATGGATTGTGGTGATAGGTGTATTGTCCTGAGTATATTAAAAGCCATTGAATAATATACTTTAGGTGAATGAATTGTCTGGTAATTGAATTATATCTTAATAAAGCTGTTATATAAAATATACTAAGTAAAAAGTTTACAGAACAGTTTATCTTACATGAATATGCTTTTGTAAAATATATAAGTGTATTAGAAAACATATATTCTTAGAAGTTAGTGAAACTGTGAAGCATTGGAAAAGAGGCGTTGCTATATTTTCCTCTGATAGAGTAGTTTTAATCGTGTTATAGATCTGGTGACAAAATTCCTTACATTAATTAATACTACCTCATTAATACATGGTATTAACAGCAATAGCACTTATTGCACTCTTTTTTTATGTCAACATTAATAACATGCATTTTTGTCATTTGTTTTTCATAAAACCATGATGATGGCCCCTATTTTCTGCCACTTTCCCTTTCCTTTTAGTTTCCAGTGTACCAGTTTACATTTACAAAATTGTATTATTTATCAGAATATCAAAAACACCCAGCTCCTTTTGATGTTTTGTTAACAGTAGCTATAAAGGCAAATGCTTCAGGTCTTAGTCCATTTGTTTGTGTTTAAGATTTTAAGTTTAAGCTAAAATGTTTGCATTTGTTATAGTGGATTTCCAATTTGAGGAGAAAAAAGACTTCTTAGTTACTTGTTTTTTATTTAATGTGGAACAAAATTTGAAAGACAAATAATCAGAAGATAATTTTCAGGCTCTTTTTTTTCCATTGCAGTTACAGACTAGTGCCTCAGGCAGTTTGGATTATAATAAAATACCATGGACTGGGTGGCTTAAGCAACAAATATTTATTTCTCAGTTTGAGAGGCTGCAAAGTCTTAGGAACAAGGGGTGGTAGATTCGGTTCTTGGTGAGGGCCTCTCCTTGGCTTGCAGAGGGCGCTGTGCAGAGCAGGAGCCAGCCAGCTCCGAGGTCTCCTTCGGAGGCCCTGATCCCATCAGCACCGCACCCTCATGACTTCATCTAAACCTAACCACTCCCACAAAGGCCCCATTCTCGAAGCAGTCGCACTGGGAGTGTGAACTTCTACATATGGGGTGGGGGAGACCCATAATTTAGTTCTTGTGCAAAATGTTAATCCTTCATTGTTTGTTTGTTTTTAGTATTGTGTGCCAAGAACCTCGCAAAGAAAGACTTCTTCAGTAAGTAAATACCCATTTCTGCTCTCATATATTATTATTCACTTGTTTCTGAAATTTTAAACTTAAAAGCAACAATACTGTGTATATTCTTCTAAAAGTGCAGCAATTTACTGAATAGAAATCCGTGGTTTTACAGGTACCTGATAATGTGGCCTCCCCCACCCCGCCAAAGTTTAAAAATCTGTGGTTTGACCCACTTCATTCCGAGTTGACTACAACAAAAAGGCTCCTTAGCCCAAAGGCACGGTTTATAAGTTATTAAAGAAAAACTCTTATTCCCTTTTCTGGCCACGCCAAATTTTGTCTTTTCACCCATTAATATACTACTTTGTGCTAGGTGAAATGTTGTGAGCTTAAATACATATGAGATGTTTTTCTGGAAATAGCTGGATTTGGTAAAATTGTTAGGTTTTATAAATCAAATCACATTTCTAAAGCCTTGTAATTAAAGAAAATATAAAACATAAGGATCCTTTTCTAAAGGAAGGAATCATTCTTTAATTTCACCTACCATAAGGTAGGTGCATGCAGTGTGAAATTCTTCATACATACTTGCTGGTCCTCATGAGACCGCTGCTCACCTCTGCAGTGGCGCTGTTGACACTTCGAAGCTGAAGGAACTAGACTCCCAGGCTCTGTTCAAGCATCTGGGAAGCTCCAGAGTGGTGACCCCATGCCCGTCTCTGCAGCCTTTACCTTCTCCCCTCTTGATCTTATAAGCCTGTCTGAGTCATACTTGTGCATTTAGGGACTTTTCATGTTACTTTCTGCTGGATACTGACTGCCGTAGACAGAATAGACCAAGTCAGTGGACAAAGTATCTGGGCATTACTATTTTTTAGAAGCATAAATACAATTAAGTATAGACAAGTTTTCTCCATTAAATTAGTTCCACTTAGCGATCATCAGAAAAGGAAATTTGAATTTGAGCATACTTTATAGTTTTTTAGCCTCTAACAACCTGAGGGTAACACCATACTGGATTATTTTCTTAGAAAGCTAAGTAGAAATAACTATTTCTGTTACTGATTGAAACTAACCCTAAATTAGAGGACAAATACAAGGGTGCTTTTCTTTACAAAGGGATCTTGAAGCACCCTTGGCCTGCAGGACTGTGTTCCGGGGTGTGCAGACGGGTGTGTAGTCTCGCTCAGCAGTGGCTCTCCCTCCCCCTTAGGGCTCCCTGATCCTTTTGCAAAGATTGTTGTGGATGGATCTGGGCAGTGCCACTCAACGGACACTGTGAAAAACACGTTGGACCCAAAGTGGAACCAGCACTACGATCTGTGAGTTGAACTTTCTCTAAGCCATTCTGGGAGAGGTGGGAGAGTAAGAACCTAGCTATTAAGAGAAGCATTTAATTAAAAAAAAAAAAAAAAAAAAAGATTGTCACCTTCTTGGTAACAAAAGTGGATGGCTGAATGAATGCATACTACCTAGTTTTAGAGTTTATATTCTTGGAAGACTTTGCATTTGACATTTTCATAGGTTTTTTTCTGGCTTGCTTCTGTAATAGTGATCCTTAAACTTTTTTTTTTTAATTAAATTTTTTTTTTTTTGTTTTATTTATTTATTTATTTATTTATTTATTTATTCATTTGTTTGTTTTGTTTATACATGCACTGGGTACAGTCAGAAGCGCGGGAGGGTGAGAGAATTCACCAGAGCCAGAGCGGGGAGCAGAGCAGGCAGAAGGACCGAAGTACACTGCTGAGGGGAGCAGCGGGCGGCAGGAGAGGTCTGCGCGCCATGCGGGACCCTCCTCCGGTGGCCGGGGAGCAGCCGGGGATCGAACCGGCGCTGCAGAGGCTGCTGGCAGCTTCGCAACCCAGCGCTCAACCGCTGCGCCACCGGGGAGGCCCTTAAATTTTTTTTTTTGTGGGACCCTCGCCAGCGGCCGGGGAACAAACCGGTGCTACAGAGGCTGCGGGCAGCCTCACAGCCCAGCGCTCAACCGCTGCGCCACCAGGGGAGGCCCGATCCTTAAACTTTAAATCTCTTGTCCATTCTAACAGAAAAAAGGGCCATAGATCATGTCCTCTATATGCTACCTTTTCAGTGAAACCCAAAACCTTGTAGCGCTGAGAATTTTTACCTTCACCTTGCATTATTATAATATTTATTATGTAAATATGTTATATATATATTTATTGATTTTTAAAAATTCTGCTTTTTAGTGCAAATATATTTTCTGTAGGAGAAAGTATAGTTGAGAATGATGGACTGTACATTCATTCCATACATTCCTTCCTTCCGCCTACATTCATTCTGTCTGTACCATCAGGCAGTTTCTTAAATTCATTCATAAAACGGATTGCAGTTTGGAAACCACTACTTTATATGCACCTATGTTTTCAGGTCGCAGGCAAGAAATTTTCATCAAAGTAATACTGAGTGTTTGTTTTCTTATTAACACAAATTATACTATGTTTGGGTGGGATTTTTGGAAGTTGAATTCTAAGGCTTTGTTTCAATTACACTGAGGCTTGGAAAGTAAGGGGCTTGGAAAGTGGTTGTCCTGAAAGCTCCCCTGGGTGTTTGACTTGCACTGAGAAGGGGAGACTGAATGTCTTTAGTTTACTGTGAATGGATCTATAGGTTTGCTAGCAGTCCCTTGTTACAAACTAGTATTCCAGATTAAGTCTAATTGATGGGAATTTATGAATCATTTCATTGTCCTATGGAATCTCTGTTAGGAGGTTACAGTCATTGTATGGCTGTCTATATTTGCTTCTTACATAAGCCATTGTGTAGTTCTTTTCCCAACACATTGAGGTTAGTTGACTTGTATTTATCGAGTGCTTGTTACAATATTATTTTAAATGGGATTCTTCTGTACTAATAAGTCAATCAGATAAGATCTCAGTGGACTCTCATAATTCAGAAATAAAGTTAAAAGTAAGTTTGCATGTTGTTTTCAGATATGTTGGGAAAACAGATTCCATCACCATCAGCGTCTGGAACCACAAGAAAATCCACAAGAAGCAGGGAGCTGGCTTCCTGGGCTGTGTGCGGCTGCTCTCCAATGCCATCAGCAGACTGAAAGATACTGGATGTAAGAACCGGAAGCTTTTCTGCCTCTTAATGCAACTGAAGAAGGCTTATGGGGCATCTTTTTTTTTTTGAATACTGAATACAGAATTCCTGCCTTCCTCCCTAGTTAACATTTCCCTGGGTTAAGTTTTGAATTGTTTGTTTGCAGACCAGCGTTTGGATCTATGCAAACTAAATCCCTCAGATACTGATGCAGTTCGTGGCCAAATAGTGGGTAAGAACTTTCTCATCTCATCTGTATAAAGAGATGCTTTTACAGAACAAAACATTCAGCTCTTCAGCACGGAGGAAACACACGGGCACTGACAGTGGTGACGCACTTGGAAGCACAAGTGACACACAGGGGCCATCTCTTCTGTACTAAAAAGTTTCATCCTGTGCGGTTTTATTATTTTATCTAGTTCCCTTCATCCTGTTATTCAAAGGGAATTATAGTGACTAAGTACAAAAAGGTAGAGGGTTATAATTTAAAATGTAATTTTAATCATTGCATTAATGGGCCATTAATTTGTCATTGTCTTCCAGTGCAGATGACAGGGATGGTGGCCACAGATGCAAACATTGAGAAATAGTTTCTTTGAGAAGGCACGTACATGAACATGGCAGCATCCATCTAATAGGGTTTTATAGACTCAGGATTGAATTATTTAGAATTTTAAAAATGTGCTAATGTTGCTAAGTGTTGACTGGAGATGGAGATGTTCCATGGGAAGTGATTTATCTGTTAAGCAGCTCATCCTGTCATCCACCCCATTTTCTGGTAAATCACATGTTGACTGCTTTGCAAGGAATGAAAGAAAACAGTGTTTCAGCAGCACCCTGGAGTGGCTTAGGACGCCATACCTCTTAGGTGTTGTTTTCTGTGGATTTGACTCTTGACCCAAGATAAATAAACAGTGGGTGTAAATCCTGAAAAGTATCATAATGAGAAAGTTCTCATTTACTGCTTTTCTGTTTGTGATTTCTTTTCTTTGGAGGGTTGTGCCAGGAAAAATGAATAACTGGAAATAACTTTACAAATGTCTTTGTTCATAGTAAGGCTAGAGAATACATACTGAGACTCATCTAGACCTTGCAGGTGCTCAGAGTACTCTCTGTGCACTTATTAAACATAAGTGAAAATCATCTTTAAAGGTAACTTAGAGAAAGGATTATTGTCTTCTTATGGAGAGCTTGAAAAACACAGTCTCTTTTTCTGCTCCACATTTACAAGGAATGTTCCAAGCAGTGTGCAGTGGTATGCAGCTACTGGAGTAACTGCTTTGTGCTTAAGAGCATAAGAATGTGTATTTGTGTGTATATACATATGCTTTGCTTTTTAAAAACAATGTTGTACATAAATTAAAAATTCACAATGGTTCACTGTATTACAATTGTATAAAATACCACTGGATTTTAATGCAAGACATTTTTTTCTGTTTTAGTCAGTTTACAGACACGAGACAGAATAGGCACTGGAGGGTCTGTGGTAGACTGCAGAGGACTGTTAGAAAATGAAGGGTATGTATGACTGGCGTGCGGGCTGAGCTCTCTGCTGCCTTAGGCTCTCACCCTATTTGAAAGCATCCTTCATCCCTTCTCCACTGTGGTCAGTTTCCTTGTTGGTAAAGGAAGCTGTAAAGACTACTGGGTTGTGCCCGAAAGACTTAGGATCCAACTTAAAGAGGTGCCCACCTGCCTAACATGGGAGGGGTCGAACATCACAAAGAATTATAACTATAATGGATTGAAACACATCAACAAATATGTTAACAATTCATAGTTTATAATGACACCTAGGGAGCAAAACACATACCAAAAAAACCTCAAAACCTTTCTTTGGTCACTGTCACAATTTTGTGACCCACCCAGAGAATGGATGGACCCTAATGGGGAATCATTAGTAGCTGCTCACATGCCATGGGAGAGAGGATGAGATTAACGTACCTCTCAGAAATCCAGCACAGCCCCAGGGCTGTGCAGTAAGCACCGCCCAGAACGGGGCCGCTCTGTAGAGTGTCTTCAATAAATACATAGCAAGAAAAATTTAAAACAATGAAGAGAACCCACAAGTTAGTAATAAGAGAGGCTTAAGAGCCATACCTACTAAATCCAATGTGTGGCCCTCATTTGGATCCTAATTAATGAGTTAATTGTCTGGAGAAATTTGAATACTGGCATTTGATGATATTAAAAAATTAATGTACATTTTTAAGTTATAATAATAGGGAAAGTCTCTATCTTCCAGAGATAGATGTTGAAATATTTAAGGACGAAATGACAAAACGGTTTTAGAATAAGCCAGTAGAGGGAAGGAGTAGCCACGCGGTGGTGGTGGTTGTAGCTGGATGATGGGTCTGGGGGAGGAAGGGCTGATTGTATTAGTCTCTTAAATTGTGTATATTTGAAAATTTTCAATGTAAAATGCATTTGCTTATAAGGGGAAATAGCCCATTAAGGTAAATTTCTAGAAAATTGTTCAGGGGCAAAGATTTCATGTTAAAAAATAGTCTTGTGGTTTTTGTATTACCAGGAGTTCTTTGGTCGAATAAAATAACAAGAAAAATGGATTTTATTTAAAATGAAGTCAGTGAAATCTCCTTTCACAAGCTCCTTAGTGCACTGTTGGGCGCCCCCAGTTATCCAGCTCTTCCCTGAGGATGAGTTCCCATGGCCGGCCTTGATAGCCTGCGGATGTGGCTCCTTTTGTCTGCGTGTTCCTCTGAAAGAGCCTATTTAACTAGGACAGGGCAAATTTTAAAAACTAAGCACTTGGGACACTGACTTCTTCAAGAAAAGCAAGATAAATGGATGTGAGAGTGTCAAGTTGAAACGTAAGGCACGTGTGCTCAGCCTTGTTCCCGTGTGTGCGTTTCCCTCCTGCAGAACCGTGTATGAAGACTCCGGGCCTGGGAGGCCCCTCAGCTGCTTCATGGAGGAGCCGGCCCCTTACACAGACAGTACCGGTGCTGCTGCTGGTGGAGGGAACTGCAGGTTTGTGGAGTCCCCAAGTCAAGATCAAAGACTTCAGACACAGCGACTGCGAAACCCTGAGGTTCGAGGGTCACTGCAGACGCCTCAGAACCGACCCCACGGCCACCAGTCACCAGAACTGCCCGAAGGCTACGGTGAGAACTCAGCGGCTGCTCCGCTGTCATCTGCAGTGGGCAGGAGCTGTCACTTCGTGGGCCTTTCTTAGTAGCTCGGACCTTAGCTGCAGTGCAGAGCCGCTGTGTGCCGTGGTAATGTCAGTGGAAAGGCAAGTAGCCAGAAAAAGACGATGCTAAATCTTGCTCATCATGAAGTTGTCAGCAATCGTTCTATCTCCCAGTTTAGCACTTGTGTGAAAATTTTAGGCAAATTAACACCAAAGACAACCAAGATGATGCGTGGGCTCTGTGAGGGTTTTTGTGTGCTCTGTGGCTTGAAATGTGGAAAGGACAGCAGGGGTAAGAATGAAGGGATCATCATCATCATCGCAGGGAGGGAGCTGAAATGAAGGAGTGGAATTAGATGTCGCAGATCATTCCAGAAGTAAGAGCATATGGAGATGACAGAGGTCAGCGTAGACTCATGCTGAGGTGGCGGATACACTTGGAGCATCTCACCCAGGGTATGGCCACTGGAGGCGGGGCTGCCTCCCAGGGCAGAACTGGAGAAAGTCAGACCCGGATCTGGGAACCCGCCTTTGCCCTTTCACATCCTTTTCTCAGTGATTGTAAAGAATGTCATAAGGACGCTTAGACCCCGTGCTTAGAGGGCTGGTTGAAAACTCTCCTTGGAACTGAACTCACTAATTGTGTCCCCCAATTTCTTGTGCAGAACAGAGAACAACGGTGCAAGGGCAGGTTTACTTTTTGCACACCCAGACTGGAGTTAGCACGTGGCACGACCCCAGGATACCGAGGTAGGTTTTCTGAAAACCTTCAGAGGCACAGCAGGCTTCTCCAGCACTTGCCTGCACGTCCGATTGTGGATATAGCGCCCCTTAGCTTTGACCGTGTAAACTTGGAGGATGGCAGCACAGCGAGGTCATCACGGGGGCCACAGCTCTGGAGCTGGGTGGGAGGCCCTGCTCGACTGTCCCGTGGCAGCTGCTGGAACTAAGTGGGCCTTTAGAAACTCTTCCTATATCTTGAAATCAGATCATATGATGAAGAAAGACTATCCCAGCCCCTAGATCATCAAGTGTGCTCTTATTTGGAAAGCCAGTAAGCCCTTTGAGATGTGCTGCTCTCATTTTAAACTAAAAACGTGGAGGGATGAAATGATACCTTGGCTGGGATTTGCTTCAGATAATTGGGGTGGGGGCAGTGAGTAGGGGAATATTTGAATCAGGTTGATGATGAGAATGTTTAAGTTGGGTATTCATTATGGTCTCTCTACTTTTTTATATGCTTAAAATTTTCCATAATAAAAAAGTTAAAAAGAAATATAAAGACGCTATTACCCTTTTTCTCTTCTACTTTACTGTCCCTATTGCCTCAGTCCCTTGGGGACCATTCCTGGGGGAGATGAAGCTTTTCTATACGAATTCCTTCTGCAAGGCCATACATCTGAGCCCAGGTCAGAGAGACCCCCCGCCCCCACCCCATAATGGAGTTAAGTTTCTTTTTTTTGCTTTGCTTTGCTTTCCTTTAAAATTTTTTTTGTTTGTTTTAGATAGCATTACTACCTAATAACATTTTTAGTAATGCTCATTTCCTTTTTGTTCATGATTTGTTTCATCTGAGAATGAGCTTCCTGTCTTTGATTTTCCAAGTCTATGTTCAATTTACAATTCAGTATCTATAATTAGAATGGAATTACCTGCAAATGAATGAGGTGTCTCTTACCCACTTTTAGAAATACCAGACTTTTGTGTTAACCAGAAGAGCATCTTGGTCAGTAATGCTATGCTCCCACAGGGCTGTGGTTGTATTGAAATACCTATTAAGAGGTTAGAATTAGAAACACTTGCTTAACGAGAAGCCAACTCAACCATGAGGAGTCCTGTTCCCAGTGCAGCTGTTCAGAGTTGTGAGATTTCAAATGCATGTGAATACATCCCCTTTAGCTTTAAGAAAAACTTATGCATCTGGGAACTTTTCAATGAGGAAACCTTTCTCACCTTGAACATTGAGTTTGTGAATTCAGACTGTTCTCCAACAGCACTCAGTACTTCCTACTATTCTGGCCCTCTTGCATATGAGAAACTATTTCCCCGGCAGACCATGTTCCATACTGTGGTTATAGGCTCTGAAAGTTCTGGTTTTATCTGTTAGATTTTGCTGCCAATTGTAGCCCAGAAGCCTGGACACAATGGGGGTTTGGCGTAAGTAGCACCATGACTGTCCCTCTTAGCCAAACTGGGACATGGCTGCCTTGATAAGGGACCCCTGTGGTTCTTCTCCGATGAAGTTTTGGTCTTATGCCTCCTTACTCAGATGGAAAACCTCTCTGTATCTTCCGTTTTGGTAGAGACCTTAACAGTGTGAATTGTGATGAACTTGGACCACTGCCACCAGGTTGGGAAGTCAGAAGTACAGTTTCTGGGAGGATATATTTTGTAGATCATAATAACCGAACAACCCAGTTTACAGACCCAAGGTTACACCACATCATGAAGTAAGACTTTTACAAACTCTTTGTTGACCTTTTCTGTTTATAATTTAATGTTTTCACTAATTTTCAGTTTTTCTACTGCGTTATTAGTAGAGTTTAAGCATAAACAAAATGTGATTCCTATTTGGTGGACAGTTGCATGTTTTAAATTCTTAACTGTGAGCAGTAGCAAAGCCATGTGATGTTGCTAGTTTCTTGCTTGCAGCCTAAGTAGACACTGAGGTGGCGTGTTGGGCAGCGTCACTAATGGCACTCAGATGGAGTGGTGGCCCTTCCAGTGAGAAGCAGGGACATGAGCTTTTCCTCAGTGCCCTCAAGGCTGCACCGTCTGGCCCGGTTCCTGTCCCATTGTTCCTGGTTAATTAGAACTGGAATTACCCTGGGCCCCCGCAGTCAGTGTTCCAAGTCTGTTCTCAGAACATAAGAGCCCAAGTAGCTCCTTTAATTGTTGACAGTAGTGGCAAAACTTGAACAGGATAAATGCTACTTCGTCCCTGTACTACTCCTGGTCCTTTGATTTTATTGGATTTTTTGCTCATAAAGAGCAGGCTTAGAAATCCCATGGTTTTGAAAATGAGAACTGGTGGCATGAGACTTCATTTGAGTTGTTTGCCCTGGAGCATGCTGCCCCTCCACTACCTTCCCCTCTGAAGGTTTTTCACATCAACTCCAGTTAATTCTGACCACCAGGAAACATCTAATAGTGTCTTGATCTAGTCATAGAAACATAATAGATATACGATAAATATTTGCAATATCTTTTTATTTTTAGCAGTGATTATGTATGAGATAAGTCATTGCTTAGAATTGGGGTATCTCCTATCTTCAAACTAATAGTGGCCACCAGCAGTTTTTAAATATCTCTGTACATCGTTCTGTCTGTCACGGGAAACCGTTTCTACTTGAAGTTGTGTGTAATGAACTCTCTTCTCAGTTCCTTTGGTGTGGGGGGCATTGCCTGCAGCCTCTTGACCACTTGCTTGCTGCCCCTGGAATGACGTTGATGCTTCTGTTTCCAAGTCACCAGTGCCAACTAAAGGAGCCCAGCCAGCCGCTGCCACTGCCCAGTGAGGGCTCTGTGGAGGACGAGGAGCTTCCTGCCCAGAGATACGAAAGAGATTTAGTCCAGAAGCTGAAGGTCCTCAGACATGAACTTTCACTTCAGCAACCACAAGCTGGTCATTGCCGCATCGAAGTGTCCAGAGAAGAAATATTTGAGGTATAGAATTTAGCGCAACTAGCAGTCAGGTGTAGAATGTTCATCCCTGAGGATAAAAAGTATGGTCTTTCGGTTTGGTATTTCAGGTATTGACTTTATCACTCAGTGAAAGGGCTTCTTAGGACCAGAGGCCCCGAGAGGGCATTGATTTCCTCCTATGGTCAAAGTTTAAAAGCTAGATAGCGTCTGAGGTGAAAACCTAGAGATTTGTATAGAAACTAGTGCTAAACCGTATGGTAGACCCCTTTACCTGCACTCCGCAGATTATTCTGTCACTTGCATGGGGCCTCAGAACCAGTGCTGCTTCCCAAAGGCTTTCATCCAGGGGCACTGTCTGCTCAGAGAAGCTGAGTGACCAAGCGGCCACCCTTCTTGTCTCTTATGGAAATAGGAAGATCAAGTGCTCCTGGGAGGGGTTCTTTCCCTGATGCAGCTGCCCTGGGGGATCAGGGTCCTGAACAAGCAGGGATAGGACCCTTTCCTCAGGAAAGATGATCATGAGGTTGGGGCCACGGCCTACCTGCCTTTGTGGAATCAGTGGCAGAAATGATCAAATGCGACTGCCTGAGGACTGAGCCCAGGTCCTTAGGAGTTACAGTGTGGAGGGCAAGAGACCCTGCTGCAGGGAGGGAGCCCGGCGCGTCTCCACAGAGTGCTGCCCTGAAGACCAGCCAGCACTGTGCTTGGCGCCTGCGCAGCCGGCCCTGCAAGCGTGGGTCAGCTCAAGTGTCCCATTTTGTCCATGGAGCATCTTAAATTGTTGCCAAGGGTGGAGAACTGAATTATTGACATTTTGCCGCAGATCATTTCCCATCAATGTCCTCGTTTCCTCTCGGGATAGTAGAGCTTGAGTTACATTAAATTTAAAGCATGGAAAGATTCTTAAGTGCCTTATCACTGAAAATATCTACAGACATTTAGCTACATCCACTTAAAATGCTCACTCTGAAGCCATGTTAGACTGACTCTATGTTTTCTGTGAACTCCTTTCTGTCTTTGACCTTTTTTGCTTTTTGACTCAGCAGGAATCATGATTTTTTACTTCAGCTATGAGAATAGGCTTAGAATTTTTATTCTCCATTCTCTAGTGATGTGTCCTTTTGTGAAAATATATGAATTGTTTATAGGATACATCAAATTCACGCGTGTAGAGAGGTCAGCTCTAGTAAGGATGTTAGTTCTCAGTGATTGTGATCAAAATAAACATCTTGTGTTTCCTTTAGGGACAATATTACCTGGTGTTGTGTTGGTTTTGTTGCTGTTTCTGAGGGAGAAACAATGGGGGAAAATGGGGGAAGCAACAATATATATACTAGATGCCAAGTAAACACTGAGTAGGAACAGGAGAAACCTCAGTTCTGAAGGAAAGCTAATTTTCGCCCAGGCTCCTTGATCAGCTGGGCTGTCATCTTTTTGTAACCTTTTATTTTTTTTTAAGATTGATTTATTTATGCATACAAGAACTGGGGTATAGGCCAGAGGTGTGGGGGTGAGAGACAGAGTGGGGAGCAGAACAGGTGGATCTACTGAAATCCACTGCTGAGGGGAGCAGCGGGTGAGACAGGAGAGGTCTGCTGCGCCATGTGGGTCAGCTCCCTGGCCGGGGATTGAACTCACGGCGCTAGCTTGGTAGCACTGTGTCTCTAACCCCTGTGCCACCAGGGAGGCTCCCCTTTTTGTAACTCTTTAAAATAGCATAACTCTTTATCATTTTTATAACTTTAAGAATAAGTACACTTCTTCTCTCTGAAATGGTCACATTGCTGTGTAGGAGTCTTATCGCCAGATAATGAAGATGCGACCCAAAGACTTGAAGAAACGGCTGATGGTGAAATTTCGAGGAGAAGAAGGTCTGGATTATGGCGGAGTGGCAAGGTGAGGTGCTGGCTGACTCCCTGGGGCTGTGGTGTGGGGGTCATCGGAACCGTAAAAAATACCTTGAGAGAGATGCTGTTGGCCCCTTGCTGGCGCTGATCTCGGAGCAGTCAGGACTGCAGAGGTGGCCTCTGGCGAGTTTCTTAGACTAAGAATGCCGTGCACCTGCTCGCTAGCGTTGTAGCTGATCAGGACGCACATGATCTTCACCATTAATTTACTTCTTGTAAAGCTGGAATTAAACTTCTAAACTTAACCCTTTCTTCATCTTGTATGAACCCGAACCATGAACTGCTCCTGAAGTTAAAATGGAAGGCAGCTTTGCTTTCCCCACTACAGGAATCCCACGGGTGAGAGAAAAGTATGTCAATTGCGTTTGTGTCAAAGGAATTTTGTGAAAATGAAATTTTGGCCAAAATTATTCATGAAATGATTTTAAGAGTAGAATAATGGAAAGTTACTCTTTGCATCTTTGAGCCAACTGCTCATCTGCTCTTTCAGCTCTTTCTTCCAATAGATATCTTTATATTACTGGACCTGTCAGGTTCAGGTATTAACGATTGATGTCATGATTTGTGGTCACAGACACAGATGGACTGGATAATGGTGATGAGGGGAATGTAATTTCACACTCTACCTTCCCAGTTAAGTAGGATCAATAATTTTAATTCTGTTATTTTCTTTGTAACTGTATGGAATGTGTTTTCACAACTTTTTGGTTTATCCACCAGAGAAGCTCTCTCTCAACCCCTCTTTTTCATAAGAAAAGGATATTAATGTTCCTGACTTTCCCTTCTGATCCCTTTCATGTTTAACCTCTCACATTCTATCCGTAATGTTACTTTCATATTGTTTTCAAGGTTGAAGACTTATAGTCTCGTCTGGAACCAGAATTTACTAATAAATAAGTCATTTCTTGTCTACCTGTTGCCTGTAAGAGTCAGTACCTACATAGTTTATATGATGACAGGGTGTGATTAAAATACAAGCAAACACTCCGAGCTGTGGACAAGGTATATGACTTATGTTCTAGAAGCAGTAAGAGAAGAGCCAACTATACAGGCACAAGAATGGATGGATGTAAATAGTCTGTGTGCTCCTGGCTGAACAGGATGCAGTAGTGGGAGCTGCAGATCCTGCTCTCCCATCTTGCCTGGGCTCTTGTTGTTTCTTGGTGCTCAGATTCTTCCTCTGTCTCACTGTCTGGGAGAGGGGTAGAGACTCAGGCTCGTGCACGTGCGTACGGGCTCCTTGTCTGCTTGCTGGCGCTCCATTTGCACGATTTCCGAGTTTGACGCTGAGCCACTTCTCTCTTGTGTGCTTGTATTTTAATCACACCCTGTCTAGACATTTGCAGGTCTTGACTTTTATGAAAACAATTCTTCTTAAATCCCAACCCCAAAACTTGGGGTTGAATCAAAGGATTATAATCGGGGAGTTGCCTCTCTAGTAAAGAGGCTTTCTAAGACCTGGAGTCTCATCTTTGGCAGCTCCTTTCTGTTCTTTTGAGTTTGATTCCATCACTTTGTTTTGGTCTGATTATGTTTTACATATTCTCACAATTTTCGTGGACAGATTGTTTGCATCTGTGCTTGTCCTTTTTCCTATCCTTTCTCAATATTGTATATTTTCTATTTGAAAAAGAAATTCCAGAATAAAAATTGTGGTTGCTATCTTAAGATGTATCCATTTGAAAGGAATTTTGAGTAGGATGAATAATCTATTATTATTGTTATTATCCAGTTCAACTGGATAGGAAATTCTCCAGCAGGGACCTCCCTACGCTGTGAAATGCTTTCTCCTGTTTTATAAATGTTAATAACAAGTTACAGTAGAAACTAGAATCAGCAAAAGAAAAAACTAAAAATGGCTCATCATTCTAGAGTTAACTCCTGTCACCTTATTAGTGTAAATCCTTCCCATCTTTTCTGTGCTGTAAGTATGTATTTGTGTATCTGTGTACACACTTTTTAATTCCAGTGGGATCTTACTGTTTTTTATGGTACTTTTGTCTGTTATTTCCACATCACTAATAGCACCTGAGAGTTTGATCTTTGTGAAGTGGTAGAGAATATTAGCTGAGAGGTAAGAAGACTAACGAGTTGCTGGGGTGGCAGGAGTTCTAGTTAAACAAAGTCTTTCTCAACTTGAGTTGTTGTTGGCATTTTGGCCAGAGAAGTCATTTCTGATCCCACTGGAAGTGAGTTTTACTTCATTAGGCTTATTTGTCCAGTCTGAAAAATCACTGTTTCTCAGAACCAGGTATCCTTACCAGTTGCTCATTTCACTTTATTTTATTTTGCCCTTCTAGGGCATAGTGAATTCATCCTTTTGTTAAGACCTACAACTAGATATTTTAACAGATATAAAATGCTTTTTTTGTTATTTCCAGGGAGTGGCTTTATTTGTTGTGCCATGAAATGTTGAATCCATACTATGGACTCTTCCAATATTCTACGGACAATATTTACATGTTGCAAATCAACCCAGACTCTTCAATCAACCCTGTAAGTATTAATGAAAAAAGAGGTAGGAAAGTTAGTTTGTAGACTTACTGAAAGGCAGAGAACTGGATTGAGATGGTTGACTTCAATCCTGTATTTTCAGTGATTGGGATCACTGGGTGTGTTGCTTTCAGGGGGAACAAGGGTGAAATTGAGCTACTTATATGCCCAAAGCACCTAATTTGAGGGGATGTGTGTATGATGACTGTATTTATTGATGTTATTCTGAGAAGCAAGCTACAAAGCCCATCTTCTGTCCAATACATTGGAATATTCTATAATTGGCCCAGTACTTCCTTAGCTCCTTGCTGTAGAAATGAGGAATAAGCAGCAGTTTTTGAATGACTCACCCAAAATTGGGCAGTAGGTGAGTGGGGGACTTTCTAGGCGCCCATGTCCTGTGGTTCGTACCTTGCACATGGCCCTTGAGGTGAGGCAGGGCCAAGCTCTTTTACAGTCTTTTACCAATCTGGAAATCCTCTGATGATAAATCTGACCTGAAAGCATAAAGGTGAGGTTCCATAGCTCAAAGCCAGAATGGCTCTGGTTTTAAATATGAACAATCCAAATAAAAACCATTTACTTTACTCTGTGTTTGCTTTTTCCTTCTTTAGATTTCTCTCCTTTCTTGAGGGCTCAGGGGAGAGAGGGCAGAGTAGGAAGGCGCTTTTTGCCTATTGCTCTTTATTTCCTTTGAGAGCAAAGGGAAGGCAGCTTCCTAGATGTGTGACCCGTGCAGGTCCAGACTTGTTTTCTCTGCTGTCACCAATAATAATTTTTGTGGAAGGGTTCTACATTTTCATTTTGCACTAAGCCCAGAAAATCACAGAGCAATTCTGAGAAGGTATTTGAACTAAGAGCCTATAAAATGTCATTCAGGTGATCTATCCAGAAGACATGCTCTAAAACTCGACTGAGCAGCCGCCTTTCACGTAGTCACGAGTGAGTCACTGAGTCCCTGTTGCATGGTTCTCCCAGGAAACTTGGAGATTGTCACCCTGAGGGTCATTTTCCTAACGAATTCATGTTCTCTGGTGCCCCCTACAGGACCATCTGTCCTATTTCCATTTCGTGGGGCGGATCATGGGCCTGGCTGTGTTCCACGGACACTACATCAACGGGGGCTTCACGGTTCCCTTCTATAAGCAGCTCCTGGGGAAACCCATCCAGCTCTCGGATTTGGAGTCCGTGGACCCAGAACTACATAAGAGCTTAGTGTGGATACTGTAAGTATTAGTTCACCATTCGGTTGGTGGAAAATTCATACATACGGCTGTCTTAGTGTATGTCTGCTAAATACATTTGGGGTGTGTCTGGGTACTGATGCATGTGGATATATTTTGGGACTAGATGTGAAATTGAAGAACGAAGATGTCTTACAACCAGAAACCTAAAAGTAGATTTTTAAAAAGTACTTAACCGGCTTACTTTCCTCGTGATGTCTGGCCAGTTTCTTCTGTTGTTCCCTTGAATTATTAGTGTCTGATCACAAATGTTGGCCCCCAGGTCTGGAGTTGGTTAGTTTTTGATACTCTGGTGTATCTCCAGTTAATGTTTGGTCACCTTTGTTTGGAATTGTCCTAGAAATAGTAAATGCCACAGGCACAATTCCATGGTAAACCCTAACTGTCGTGGGTCCCTGTGAATGAGCCAGTTCCACAGAAAGGAGAGATCCAGGCTGTAGCAAAGGCAGGACAAGCTGGCTGACTGTCCAGGCTCAGGCTGTGACTGTCCTGCCTTCTGGTGGGCCCTCATTTCACATGTCCCAACTTGAAGTGGCCTTTTGCAGGGGTGAGGGCATTCTGCCTATAGAAAGTCTTCCACTCTCTTTCCAGAAATATGGCCGATTAAGGAGCCAGGGTTAACTTTCAACTACCTTTATTGTTTGAACTGATACATTTGGTGTGACTCCCTGTGGGCTGACTGCATTTGGCTGTTACCTCTGCGTGTGTCCTGCCTTTCTGCCCGTAGACTTAGTTCACAAACAGGTTGCTGTTTCTCATAAAATCACAGAATGGGGGAGCTGCTGTCACCCTCGTGTGAATGAGAAAGCCAAGAGCAGGGATACATGGAAATGGGGCCACGCTCTCCTGCCCCGACCTGAGTTCTGTGCTATTGAGGGTTCTCCTTTCCTCTCAGTGTCTTCCTCTCTCTCCTGTTCACTGCTGTGTGGCGGCAAAGCTCTGACCCCCCTCTTCTGTTGTAACTTCACAGAGAGAACGATATCACCCCCGTGTTGGACCATACCTTCTGTGTGGAACACAATGCTTTCGGGCGGATTCTTCAGCATGAATTGAAACCCAATGGCAGAAATGTTCCTGTCACAGAGGAGAACAAGAAAGAATATGTCCGGTAATAGTGGTGGTGGTCACCAAGGGGGCGGCGCCGTTCTGGGACAGTGCTGGGCACTGCTGAGAGTTCAAGTTTGGTTCCTCTGCTGCATTTGTGATTTGTGACCAATTCACGTTAACAGAAGGGACTTCACAGAAACTGTTGGTGGTTCACCAAGACAGTGCTGGGCACTGCTGAGATCAAGTTTAGATTGTTGAGGTTCCTCTGCTGTGTGATGTTTACCTGTCCCTGCCAGCATTTGTGACCAAATTCACGTTAACAGAAGGGACTTCCAGAAACTGTTGGGTTCAGCAGTGGCTGCCATGCTTGGAGGAGCCACATGTAACCAGGGCTGACTGTGGAAGGGAGAATAATGTTTTCAGAGCCCAGTAAGGGAAGGATTTTCAAGGTACCATTTGATTCTGGGTATGAAAGGAGAACAGGAGAGGAGGCCTAGAAGCTTCCTTGAGATTAATCTCAAGTCTACTCCACTGTAGTCGGTGTTCTTGCCTCCTAATCAAGGCAAATGATTAGTTACATGGAAACTCAAAACATATGGGCACATGGGTGTGCAAATTGTCAGGCAGTGCAGTTCTCACACTGGCCTGTACAGTATTTTCAAAGATACTTTTAAACTATGGCAGTTGCTATAACAGGTCAGGTTAAATCCTGTTACTACTAGCAAAGCAGCAGAATTTATTATGAACTTGATCCTTAAGCTAGGCCCTGCCGCCTCGTGGGGCTGTGCCCTCTAGCGGGGAGGCCTGGAGGGTATGCGTTTGGCTCAGCAGATGTCAAAACCTGCTAACTGAGAGCATTTTTTCCCACAGACCACTTGGTATTGCTTCCAACCTGTGAATTTTTCTTTCAGGTTATATGTAAATTGGAGGTTTATGAGAGGAATAGAAGCCCAGTTCTTAGCTCTTCAGAAAGGGTTTAACGAACTCATCCCTCAACACTTATTGAAGCCCTTCGACCAGAAGGAACTGGAGGTATGTGCCTTCTCTGCTGTGCCAGGGAGGGGCGGATGCGACAGGCGTTCTGTCCTGCTCCCTGCTGCACAGTGAGGCGTGCGCTGCGCCTGGGAGGATGCTGGGTTCCGAGAGCACGGCGAGTGCTGAGTGAGCAGGGAGTTGGGTGTTTGAGCCAGTTCATGATAAGGTGAATTTATGGCATTGGTGGCACTGAATCTAGATACGTCTCGGGAAGTTGGTCAAGGTGTTTTGTGGCTTTCCCTATTTTTTCTTGGAGTTCCTGACCCTTCTCCTGTGCAGTCAATTTCAGGATGGAGAAAATCTCGTATACAACCAAACTCTCCCACAGTATCAACTTTTTGTTTTTATTCGGGCTATTTTTAAATTCAGAACAGAGTGTTTGTCTTCTCTGGTCATGCTCCATGGACTTGAACGTAGTGATTCATTCCTTACCATCTCTTGTTTGGTATCAGATAGCCAAAGCCTTTAAAGCTGTTCAGTCCTTCCGCCACAGTGAGATTCCTGGAGTATGTGAGCTGAGAGGGGCCTCCTTGGGCGAGCAGTAGCTCCGAGGGAATCTGTAGGCGGGCTGTAGAAGTGCACAGGCCTCTTCCTGCGTTCTCTTCTCTTCAGACTTTAAAACCAAGCATCCCTGGCAATCACTGCGATGTGGCCTCGGTATGGTCAGCTCTGTTCAATCTTGCAAGTTAATCAGTTCTCCTGTCAACCAGAAGAGCAAACCCCTAACACAGTGGCTGGGCACCACGGTCGTGGCAGGATTTTTTAATCTTACCTAAATATGTGTCTAGTCTACTTAGGCATAACTGCTTTGCTTTGTGATCCCAGTTTTTAGCTCCTTTTGTATATTGGGAACCTATGAGGCATGTCTTGACATTGGTTTATACATTTTTAAAATAACTGGCCTTTCCACACCCTCACAGTTGATAATAGGCGGTCTGGATAAGATAGACTTGAACGACTGGAAGTCCAACACTCGGCTGAAACACTGTGTGGCTGACAGCAACATCGTCAGGTGGTTCTGGCAAGCAGTGGAGACCTTCGATGAAGAGCGGAGGGCCAGGCTCCTGCAGTTCGTGACCGGATCCACTCGAGTCCCTCTCCAAGGCTTCAAGGCTTTGCAAGGTGACTGACGTGGAGGCGAGGCTAGTGTCTCTATGCGTCTACCTGGGTTGTGCGCTCTACTAGGCCGTGTGAAGGACGGTGTGATGGGGATGTTTTCCTGAAATTGCCAGTAGGAAATGATGTGACCCATATCTTTTCTCACAGATGCTCGGCACTGCAGAGGCGCTCACCTGGCAGATGCTGCTGGGGAGCATGTATAGGTTCCCTGCACAGCACAAGGTCATGGTGTTCTGTAGGGCACATGAATCCTGGCACCCTCACTGCTTTTAGAAAGCTGAGGGTTTGTCTGGTCAGGCCCATTCACCCTTTTCTATCTCCGTGGGGCTGGCTTACCCAAAACCAGCTGGACAGTTGTGGGGAGCTACTCCTGGTCTCTGGCCCCACAACTGGCGGCTCAGAGGGCCTGCTCTGAGGACAGCGGTCATGCTCACACTCCAGCTTTACTTGGAACTGTTGCTGTTGGGAAGACTCACCTGCCCTGTGGCCTTATTCTTTCCCCTGGAAAATGCCTTGTGTTCCTGGGGAAAGTTCCAAGGGAATGGCCCCAAATTGCCTATGGGCAAGGCAGCCTGTTATGTCACCTCCTACCCTTAGGGCTCGGGGAGAGTGTGGCTGACACCTGGGATAAGGTGAAGGCTGCTGATGTTACTGTTACTTAACTCACTGCACATAGACAGTGCACTTAACTCACTGCACCTAGACATCACATGTTGTGACTCAATATCCACATTAACCTGTGGGAGCCTCTGAGAGTAAAGGTTCATCCCATTTCCCTGGCCTGGGTTCTGAAGGCCCTCATGCATGGCCAGGTCACCTGCCGGTAGAATTGCCATGACAGCTGTGCCATAGCTCCTGGGCACTTCAGCCCTCCTGACCACCCGAGTGCCTGACTGGGAATTCGTATCCCCGTGACACAGGTGGAGAAAGCAGGACTCCCGAAGGCCGTGGGATTGATGTATCCCCCAGGGGAAAAAAAACAGGAATTGCTAAGTAGTAAGCGGAGCAGGAATTCAGATTTTGTGATTTCCCCACCTTGCTTTTGATATTCTCTCCTATGTATTATTTACACAGGGTTTCTTTCAGCTCACAGGCTCACAGGGCGTGAGTGAGTGTATTCCTGCAGGCCTGGGAGGGAAGAGGCTCCTGACTGTGGGCTTCCAAGCCCCATCCGCCAGGGAAGCACTTTGCTGGGCCCACTTGCTAAACTTTCCTGGTTTTTTTTTTTTTGGGGGGGGGGGCGGGGAGAACCAACAAAAACCTGTCAGAAGGATTTTACCAGCCAATATTCCCCATAATCAGATAAATTTTAGTTCAGTGACTCTGTAGTATCCAGAAGGCGAGTCAGCCCATGCAAAGTGTGAACAGGACATGCCAAACAGGCCACCCCAGCGCAGGAAGCACCAGCGCTGTGGGTGAGGAGCGCGAGCACTGGCAGGCAGGGACACACTGGGCTCTGAGGGCCCGTCCCCCGGCAAGAATGCTCCTCAGCAGCACTCGGGAAGCCTTGATTTCCTGGAGATGGATCTAGAAGGTGGAAGGCAGCAGTCAAAGGAGCAGCCATTTCCTTGCCCAGGGGCCAGCAAGGGCCACAGCCAACTGGGTACACAGTCAACTGGTACTGGCTACTCGTCCTTTGCCCATGTTGAAAGAACGTATCTGTAAATCTGTAGGAGAGAATATTTCTCAGATCCGCCTTTCCCATTAACTGTCAGTGGTGGGTCTTGGCAGCAGGGTGTCACCTGGGTCGGCTGAGCCTTTTGCAGCAGCAGAGGAGGTGCTGGCCAGCCTGGTGCCCTCCCTGGCTAAGTCTAGAAAGACCTGAGCAAGGAAGGCTTCAGTGCAACCCGACCCTGCCTTCCCCTACCTTCCCCTTCAGAATTGGTTGACAAAGTGGCAGTTCAAAGAGCAGAACGAGTTGGTTTTGAAAGTGTTACCATGGATTCATTTCTTAATCTTCTACACAGTTCTCAGTGTCGTCCCAAGGCTCTGAGGCGAGAGGAGCCTGCTCTAGTATCAGAAGGCCTGTCTGCTGCTGTCATGTGGGTCACTAGCTTCAGGGCCCTCCTGGGCCCTGTGTCCCTCTCTCTGTCTCTCGTCCCTGCCAGCTCTGGCTGGTTCCTGGCTCACTTAGGTCTGGAGTTGGGCTGGAGCGGGGAGCTAGAAAGCTGTAGACACTGGAGCTTTTGGGTCTCATGAAGAGATGGAGGTGGGCTCATGGTCAGTCATGGCCCACTGGAAAGCCCTTATAGGTTTCTTCCTGGCCCTATGATTTATAAAATTTTGGATTTTTGTTGGTAGCAATGGTACCTGAAAAGAGTTAAGGTGAAGATTATTTATAAATTGAATTTTGCACATTAATAGGTGGTAGATACATTTCCAGTATAGGACATTCCCTGTAGATGATTCCTTGTTTTAAGGACCCCTTGGAGGGAGAGGAGCTACTCCATTCCATGGGCTGTGGTGCTGGCCTAGGTGCCTTCCCACTGCCTCTGCCTGGAGAGGGGTCAGCATCCTGTCTCCTGCCCTTTTTTTTTTTTTTAAGATTTATTTATTTATACAAGCACTGGGTACATTCAGAAGCACAGGAGGGTAAGAGAATTCACCAGAGACAGAATGGGGAACAGAACAGGCAGATTGACGAAATACACTGCTGAGGGGAGCAGCAGGTGCGGCAGGAGAGGTCTGTGTGTCATGTGGGACCCTTGCCGGCGGCTGGGGATCGAACCGGCGCTGCAGATGCTGTGGGCAGCTTTGCAGCCCAGCACTCAACCGCTGTGCCACCAGGGGAGGCTCCTGTCTCCTGCCTCTCTTACCACACTGCTGTGCTCTGCCCGCAGTGGGCCCAGCTGCTCAACATTGCTGTTCAAAAACACACCACTGGTGACTTAACAGATTTTCACCCTTGAAATCCCCGCACTGGTCAGGGTGCAGCATGAGATGCCCCTTCCATCTGCTCCTGTGACTTTGTATAATCTGGTATTAGTCCTTGGTGGCCACTGCAGGCAGCACACCAAGGGTGCGGGGAGGGTTGTGCTGCCGTGTGAACTGCATGGCTCTCTGTCAGAGCAGCCCACTGGACACTGGGCTGAGGGTGTGGTTGGCAGTGGGGCCAGGCTCTGCCTTTGAAGTGCGTTAACTAGAATGTTGTCTGTAAGGCTCTACAGGCGCTGCAGGGCCCCGGCTGTTCACCATCCACCTGATCGATGCAAACACAGACAACCTTCCCAAGGCCCACACCTGGTAAGCACAAGTGCCGTGCAGCGTGCAGGCACTGGTTTGACTTTTCTGAGTTCATTTTCTTACGGTAGCGCACAGTGCCCTGCAGCTCCCTACACAGAGACCCAGATAGTGACTGGCAGTGTCACCTGTAAGGTGGTCAGAGTCTCTTGTGTGAAACCGAGATGTGGTTAGAGCTGGCATTTCAGCAGCAACCGGGGCTGCCTGCCTCTTGCTGGACGGTGCGCACACCTGCACTGATCAGTCCAGCAGATTGGAGCATTTACTGTGGAGCTGATCTGTGCTTTGACATTCTCAGTGCCCCGCTTTCCCTCAGAATCTTACCTACGGCAGAAAAATATATCCTCTAACATTTTAACTTAAATATATGTAGTGTATTGTTTCCTTTGTGATTTGAAAATCAGATGTCTGTACACTTTGTTCTGGAACTGTCTGTTGTGAAGAGCAGCCTCCTCCAGATCAGAACCAGCTCTAAATGTGGCTGAGATGCATCCCAGTGAAGGAAAAGTTCCGGGTTGGAACTGGCTCTGATCTCCTCCCTATGTGACTTCAGGAGTGTTAACTGATATGCTGACTGGGTTTTCCACATCTCTAAAATGGGCTAATAAGCTGTTCACAGGGCAGTGGGGAGGCACCGAGCCCCCCACATAACCATTCAGGAAGGTGCCATGTGGACACCTGGCAGCTATATCCTCTCATGAGACTGTCCTGGAAGAGTTTAGTGCTGTCAGTGAAATGGGTACAGAAAATGGTTTGTGATGCTAAAGCCCCCAAATAGGCTGCTGCTCCATTTAGTCTGACTCTTTCTTTACAAAAATCAACCTTAATTGCTCAATGCCAACTCAGTCAGCATACTACTCTGTGTCCTCTGGGTCACAATTTTGTGTTTATTTGTTGAGATAATCGCTTCTTAAAGGTGTCTTTCTTTGCATAAACAATGGAAATTAACTTCCCCATGGAACTGTTGAGTCAGAAATTTAGTATTCATTTCATCTATCAGGGATTTGACACTAGTTTGGAAAATTTCCTCCAAAAACAAACTGTTTTCAAGACAGCTCCAGTTTGGTCTTAGATCAAGTCACTGAGGAACAAACAGCCATCGACAGATTGTTACTGCTGGCCAGCCAGCCTGGGTTATGGTGGTCGCAAAGGTGATATTCCTACTACAGAGAAGTAATTTCTCCCAAAGACAAGAACAAAAAAGTTAAGAGCTTTGTCCTAATATAACCAGTAAATAATAATTTTGTTTTAAAGATCCAGTTTTGCTATGTGGACTGGAAAATCTTTGCAGTAGAAGCAGAAAAGCATCAGAGGGAGTATCGAACCTCTTCTCCTCCCCAGCCCCCCAAGCTTAGTGATGAGATGCTCCCGTCCCCACCTGGTAGACACAGCTGCTGCCAGCTGTGGGGCCGTGATCTGCACCTCCCTGTCCTGGCAGGTCCAAGGGCCAGAAGGCCTGCATTGATGCTGTCACTCTTCTGTCCCGACCCAGCTTTAACAGGATTGACATTCCACCCTATGAGTCGTACGAGAAGCTCTACGAGAAGCTGCTGACAGCGGTGGAAGAGACCTGTGGGTTTGCTGTGGAGTGAAGAGCAACCAAAGGCAACAGATTCTAGCTCATGACCACCAGACCCAAAGCATACAGCTTTCTGCGCCTCCCGCGAGACTGGCTGAGGCGTGGGAATCCTAGATAACCCGAGAGAAGCGGTTATCTCCCCTCCTTTTCCTTGGGGGAGCGAGGGGGGTGGGGGGGACTTCGGTTGGTGGCTCCCACCCTTATCTTCCTCTTTTATAACAGTGCCCCCACCCCCTGCCATCACCCATCCAATAAAATGCAGCCAGGTTTAGCATTTGGCTTCGGTCACACCGGAAATGACTACGGTTGTGCCACACATTGTGAGAGGCCTGCTGCCCCGGGGTTCCGGCCGCGGTTACGGAACTGAGTGGCTTGATGAGGGCCCGTGACTGGTAGCTACACTAGCTATTCTAGCTCAAAGGCCCCTTTTTTGAGTTCAGCAGCTCAAATTCCAAATTTCTTATTTTGGCAGCCTGCTCTGGGTAGCAGATTAATTTCCAACTGAAAGAAATAACTGTATAAGATATGCTTATTGGAGGCTGGTGTCAAAGACCATGCTTCCGTTTTGGAAAGGTAAAGGAATGGGGGCAGCTTTCATTGGAAGCCCAGGGTATTTCTTTTCAGGGTATCCTGAAAAATTTGTTTCGCATAGAGAAAAATCTTTCCTTTTAAGAATCCCCTTTGCCTCATTATCTATCCAGTTCAAAATATTTTTCCAGTGAAATCACCACGTAATGGAGCTTACAAAAGAACAGACCAAAGCCAGCCTTGGATCCAAGCAGCGCTTGCAAGCTCTGGCACCGGACGTACGAGAGCGTCACGTGGGCCACTTGAATACTAACCAGCTATTGCGCGGAGATTGCTAAGAGCTAAACTAACAAAACAGAATCCGACTACGGCTGCTGGCTTGGTGCAGACTAGCTTAAAAGGGAGACTGCGGAGGGGACTGGATTACCTCGGTGACCTAATCCGCCCCAGTTACTGTTTTCCAGAAAGCAGGGTGTGGCTGTAACCCTGTGACAGCAGAGGGACAGTTCTAGCCCTGCTCATTCAGCTTGTCGCCACGTCAGATGGTGACACTAACAGCTGCTACTCTGTTCACCTGCCCAGATGTCTTTGTATGATGAGCGAGGCCAAAGCAAGACTGGACCCTAAATTTCTAATGCCATTTTTCAATTTGCACAGAGGTTCAAACAGTATTTTAACAAAGTGGCATGATTTCAGATGGCTAAATTTCAGTGACAAATGGCAGCAGCAACATAAGATTTCTTTGTTGTTGTTTTGGGGGTGCTATGTTAGCAAGGCATTTCACCGGTGGTCAAGTTCCGAGTTAAGTGTTGGGATCTGGCCACGGGGTGAGATGGGTTTGGAAGATGCTTTGGTTGTTTCCCTGTTCTCTTTGTTACGAGTACCTTTTGGCTGTGGTGGGCTTGGAGACATACTTACCTTCTGCCACTCACCCCTGTTTTGCTTGTCCCAGAAGCACTTTGGGTTTCAGTTGGGTAGTGCGCAGACCTCTTAGCGGATACAAAACACCTGGACAAGAGGTTTGCTCAGTTTGGGCCCCGAATTGCTGACTGTGGTTCCAAAAGCTTCAAGAGCCGTGTTTCTGGGCTACTTAGCAGGTTATAGCGTAGAAGGGATGTCAAGGGGATTTGTTACAGAAGGAAAATTTATGAATGGATTTAAGTCTAGGCTAAGTTGTGGGCTTAGTCTTTGGAAAATTCTGCCTTGCCCCAGTTGGGTTCATCCTGTGTCTCACTTGCCAGGATGCTTTCTGAAGGTATTCTAGAAACTGGCTCCTGAATGACTGCTTCCAGGCTTCCCTGGTAGAGTGAAGAAAAATACCCACCTCTCCCCAGTTACCTCTCCTCTCTACCGTGAACCTCAGTGTTAGGAGGAGGAAACATCGGTCAGGGAACTGAAAGGACCTCAAGAGGGAGATAAGAAGGACCACCTGACTTCTGTAGTGCTGTCCCAAACCTGCAGTTACTAGGAAAGAAACAAAGGTTTAAAAGACTTTGAAGCAGAAATGTATTTGGTTCCTTTAAAACTACCTTTTTGCTGTCAAGAGTCGGGGGAACGAGCCTTAGGAATGGCAGCTGCCAGCCCTTGCTGCTCTCGAGTGTCAGGTATCACCTCAGCAAGATCTAGGTGGTGGTGTCCCGGATCCTCCAGGCCTGGGTCTCTGCTTTACCACTTGTGCTGGCGCATGGGCCCCCTCATTAGTTGAGTGTTATCATGGCATCTGAAAGCAGAGTTTTCCAGAGCTCCAGTTTACTGTGATCAAACAGCCCTTTCTAGAAGCACTGCACTTCTAGAACCTTAACATCAGCAGTGGCTGGGCCTTACAAGCCACCCTAAAGAACAGAGTGTGGAAAGCAAATGGTAAAGCTTCCAATTGCTCCACTTTGGGTCTGTGTGCGCCTCGTCCACATGTTCTAACCATTGCCCTGTGCAGCCATCCCAGAACACCCCCCCATCCCTCCTCACCTCTCAGCCCAGATGCTTCAGGGGCCCGGTGTTCAGGCTAGCCTCACTCAGTGGTCATCAGCCGACCCTCAGGGATGCAGCAAGCCGCCGCTCTGCCAATCTGCAGCTCGGGGTGACTAAATCGAGCTCTTGTGATTTCTGAAAAGAGAATCTCTTTGCTAGATGGAATTGTGGCCCTGAAGCTTGCTCCGCTGCATGGCCCGATTCAGGTTAGGTGGTCCTCAAATCTGAGCTGTCAGGAGTGGCCTTCTGCAGAGAAAATGCTCCCCTCCCCCATCTGCAGCCAGGCGTGTGCCATGTGGCAGCCTTCCCGAAACATAGTATGAATTTTTAAGATTTGTTTATTTTTGTTTCTCAACCACTTTATAATGTATTTTTTAATTTATTTTGTAATGTCTTGTTTTTAAGTGTTGCTGCTATCCTTGTTATCTTCCCACTGTTTTTATTGCTGATTTATTTTGTGAAAGTTGTACACTAATGTTCTGTTTTATGTCAAAATCAGAAGTATTTAAAGAAATACTAGTTCTATTTAATGTGGTTATGGAACCAGCTGGAAACACAAAACACAGTGATTGTACAGCAGGCTGGACCCGGGAGGTCAGGTTCATTTTGTTACATATGCAATAAACTCACAACTTTACATTTTTGGTGTCTGTTATTTTGGTGTAGAAATGAGATTCCAGTTTCTTTACCTTCCCACAAGACAGGAAGTCAGTGGTCAGAATTACCGGCAAGGCCTTTGAAGGAGAGCAGACAGGCTTGGGAGAGAATTGAAGAAACAAATGGGAACATGGCAGGCAGAGTCTCTAGCAAACACAGGCTGTGGAGTCGAGAAAGCTCAAATCTATTCTTCACACTGGGCAAATTTGCTGGTTTTTATATCTTTTACAGAGTATACTATTTTATCAGTTAACCACTGCTAAATGTTCAGTTCATTGAGATTATATGGTCACGATGTTGCATGACCACCCCCACAGCAAAACCACCACCGGTGGACACTCAGTGTGATTGCTGACTTCACAGGACGACAGCCGGCTAACGTTGTGCCTTCCTGCAGCGTCATGCTTAGTCTCAGTGGGTTTTATTGCCGCCCTGCTAAAGTTCCTAAGCATTATGCTCTTTTTAATATTAATTTTATGGAATTGCTTTCTTAACTTTCTTTTTGGATTATTGTTAGTGTGTGGAAACACTGCCGATGTCAGCGTGTTAATTTTGTATCCTCCTTTGCTGATTTCATTAGTTCAAACTGTTCTTTGGGGGTTTTCTAAAATACGAGGTCGTGTATTCTGCAAACAGATCATTTTACTGCTTCCCTTTCCAGTGTGATATCCTTTTTTCTTCGCCCGACCACGCTGGCTCCCAGCACTGTGTGGAGCAGAAGTGCTGCCAGGTGCATAGTGACCTCGTAGTCCTTGGTTGTTAGTATCAGGATAGCATCTGGCCTCACAGGATGAGTTGGGACGCATTTACCCTCTTGTAAGTTTTTGGAGTCTAAGAATGGATGTTAATTCTGTGAATGTAACCCTGGAAATTAGATTCTCCTCTCCCCTGGGGCTGTGTCCTCAGGTGGTGGTGTCTCTCATCAGCCTGAGATGAAAGCGCCCAGTTCCCTCCTTCCAAGCCTGTCTTTGCCTGGGCATGTGCGTGGCTGTTTAAATTACTGTGTATGTGCAGTTGCTTTTATTCTTGCTCCCATTTTTCATAGATCAGGACTCCTGGCATCACTTAGCCGGGCCCTCAGCGCAGGGCTAGAGGCTGCAGTCCTGTTTTCAGTCTCCTCTCAAGGCTCAACCAAGGGAGGCCCTTCTCTGATTCTTTTAGGTTACTGGCAAAATTCATTTCCTTGCAGGTGTGTGGCTTTTTCTAGCTTTTAGCCAGAGCCTTCCTCCAGTTGTCCAGTTTGAATGTCCTAATCCTTACATGTTTCCCAAAATGGGAAAAAAGAGGAATGATAAAACAACTGAGGCTGTTCCTTTAAATCTCCTGGAAGTCACTAGTTGGGGCTGCGACAGGAACTGCCTGATTCTGTGCCTGTACCTCCTCGATCAACAGCAGCAATCCATGACACCACAGGACCTGACATTTGAGGAGACAAGGGTCCTCGATGCCAATGGCTCCAGCAAGTTGCAGCAGAGACACAGGTGGGGCTGCCACAGGGCTGGGGTGGCCGCACTACACTAAAAGCTGAAATTGATCAAAATGAACCACAATTTACCAGTCATGATTTCCACTAGAAGTTGCAAGCATTCTGACAGACTCCAGAATTCCAAATCAGCTGCATCAGCTCCTACCACTCCAGTGGCAGACACATGCAGTCCTGCATGCTGTTGAGTGGCCGCCATACCCCAGGGCTTTTTTCCTGCTGTGGGAGAATGAACACTTCATGTTTTGTCTCAGGGCGGTCACTAGATAATTGGGGCTCTAAACAATGCAGTACATCTGCCCTGACCATTTTTAAAAATCTGCTCTTTTGAAATGTTCTAGTTTGTTCCTTCATCCACCACATGAGCGCTGGTCTTCCCGAGGCAGCCGTACTGACAGCTCACTTGCCTTCCATGATCCCCGAGGGTCAGATGCAGCTGTCAGTTGTGCACACGCATGCACAGATTCTTGCTAATGTCAAGAGGCAGGATGGCGGCAGCGAGAGCAGGGTTAGGGCCTGGCATTCAATCCTGGCTTTGTAACTTGACCTAGCACCCGTGCTTTGGGTTACTCACTTGTGAAGTGAGGGGACAACAGAACCTTCCTTCCAGGGACATTGTACCAATTAAATGTGTCCTTGTTTAAAAGGCACAGACCGTGCAGGCACACAGGTGTTCTATAGTAGTGTCTGTGGGAAACAGCTCTCTGGCCCACATAAGGGTCTTACCTTTCTGCACTGTTGCTTTCTTCAGCAGAGCTGGAGAACAGAGTGGTAGGCTGCTGCCTCTTCTCCCCAGTCAGCAGTAGCAGCCCTGTCAGAAAACAGCCGTCAGCCCTTGGGGAAGTGCAGGGGGCTGGGTCGGGCCCGCTATGGTGAGTGCCAGCCTGTGACCTGCGGGGGGTGGGGTGGGGGGTGGGGCTTGGGTTATTTCTCTGGAGTCTACATTTCCTTTTCTGTAAAATTAGATTAAAATAAAAAGATCAACCAATATACACAGCAACACAGGTAAATTAAAAATGTCAAAAGCATCAATGACACTCTTAAAATATTTCTTCCTTCTGGGTAGGGTGATGCCTGGGCCCTGAGTCTGGGTGGTGGTGAGAGAGTGAACACAGGTGTAAGCATCAGCGAGCTGTTTCCTGAGTGAAATAAAAGAAAGGCCCTCCCTCAGACCTGCAGCCACCCTGGGGAGGACAGGTCACCTCTTCCCCCCAGGCCTGTCCTCTCCTTCCACACTGCCATCCAGGGCCTCTCCCTACCTCCTGCCCTGGATAGTGCTGAGAAACTGGGGGAGCCTCTGAATGCTCATATTGACCATAAGTCTCAAAGATGAAATTTGTTGATATTCAGGTTTTTGCTTCTCTATACAGGGCTATGTAAGTTCCCAGCCTCCTCGCACCTGGCAGCTGCCACCCTGCGCTCTCCCCTGTAGCGGCTGGGCTTTCGCTGCTCTCTGACCAAGGCCACAAAGCAAGCTGGGATGTGTCCTCACCAAGTCAGGCTCAGGCCTGTGTTGCCCGAGGGGGCCCTTTCAAAAAAGGGGTCCTTTGAACCAGGGGCCACATGGAAGGATGGGTTGGCCATACGTAACCCTCCTCGGCAGCAGCAGGATGCCTCTCACTGGGCTCTTCCCCCAACTTCACCCCCCCAAGTCTACTCACCCTACAGTGGCTACAGGCGAACTGGTGAATGCTGAGCCTGCAGACTCCTGTCAATTGGATGGAGCTGCTCTGAAGCCAGCAGGGTGGGGTCCCCCAGGCTGCCCATCGGCCTCCTCGTGGGCTCTGATGTCCCAGCCCAAGACCCGCATTCTCACAGCATTGTGAAGATTCTGTCGAGAGAGCATTGGTGATCAGTCTCAGACCACACATTCCTGAAACATGAACATTGAAAATTCCCTTGGCTTAGCCAATCTGCCTGTTCTGCTCCCCACTCGGTTTCTGGCAAATCCTCTCACCGCCCCTGCACCTTTAGTCTACACCCAGCTCTCGTATGCATAAATAAATCTAAAAAAAAAAAACTCCCTTGGCTTTTAAGGGGACAGTAGTAAGGAAGTTGAATCACTGTATAGGATCCTCTACACTCCCTCTCATGACGCTCCCCATGATTATTCAAAGTCTGCCTGACTCGAACCAGAAGGAAGCTGTAAGGAGAGTTTCCTGTGAGCTCCACAGGGTGGGTGGGCTCAGGTCATAGGGTGACTCAGGGAGAGGAAAAACATTGGTCATGCAGGGCTGGCGTAACCTGAGGCTGACCCTAGTGATCCTGTCCACCAGCTCTGGGGCTTGGGGTGGGATCCTCGTCCTGTAGGTCTCCAGGAGAAAACATAGGTGGGCACTGGCCCTGTGGGCTCCAGAGGGCTGCCCACAGGCCTGCTAGTACATCAGGCAAAGTCATGGTCCAGGTAGTGATACTGCAGAAGGGGACCTAAGACCTGGCCCAGCAACAAGAGGTAGCTGTGGGAGATGGTGACACTCAGGGTGCACTTACGATTTCATCAGAAAAGCCTTCTTTGTGCAGTCAAGACAAGGAACTGCCACTGGAGTGTCCGCCCTTCTGGAGGAAAGACAGCACAGCTTCACACAAGAAGAACTTGGAGGCCTTGCCATAACGTTAATGGAAGCTTGGCGGAAGGGAAACTAAGAAATAAGGCTTTAACTAATCAGTCTTTAATAAAGACCTGGAAAGCTCCACTCTTAACTAGGGCTTAAAGCTGAGAATTTTACAAAGGAACTAAGCAAAGAGAAATGTAAACATATGAACAAGTAAGCTGGTGCTCACCCTGTGTCCAGTACCTGCAACTCAAACAGCCTCCACATCTTCAGAAGAATGGTGGACAACTCCTGATAGCCCCAGAAAGTGCTCTGTGCCAAATTACAAGCTTCAGGGAAGAAGAAAGTTGTTTTCAAAAGCAGCAGAGGGGTGGGAGAGAGGAATGGATGGTGTATTGGAGGCACAAAGTGTTAGCCAGCCTGGAGGACGCATGGACTAGTTCCTGCTCACACCAAAAGCCTGGTCAAGAGGCTGGGTTGGTCCTGCCACTCAGCCTGGGGCGGACCAGCCAGTGTGTGAAGACACAGGCTAGCTGTGACAGCTCCACAGCGGGGGTAAAACCCCTCTGAAGGCAGGTAAGGGATTTTTGAAGAAAGTAATTTGACTGGGTTAGACACTGGTTTAAAATCATCCAAATGAAACCAAATGAATGCTAGAGTAGAGAAGATGAGGTCAGTGTCGTAAAGACAGTACTAAAAATCCCCAAATCACTGTAGTCAAAAAAAAGTGGTAGATACTGATATAAATCATTGCATTGTATACCTTGGATTAATACGTTTCTTACATGTCCATTATATCACTAAGGAGGGAAAATATTAAAATTCAGACACTTAGAAGTTTAGAAATCATTTAAAAAATATCAATAATTCAGATATAAAAAGTATAGATCTTCTGGGTTTGCAAAAACCTGAAAAGAAGGATGGTGTTTACCTGATGGGATTGGGTAGTTTAAGTCTTCCTTACAGGACTCAGTCCTAATTCCTGAGTCAGAGAACAAATTTACTCTGAGGGAAAACAAACAAACCAACAAACCAATGACACTGGCTCATGATCACTTAACCAAGAAAGCTTATACCAAGACTAGAACCTGGAGATTATTAGCATCCCATTTCTTTTATGACTGAAAAAAAAAAAAAGAAAAAGAAAAAGCCAGGAGACAGGTTAAATGTAGAAGCCAATGGAAACTACATTGAGATAAATTAATTTCTACCAAATATTCAATCAAGAGCAAATTCCCTGTGAAGAGAGGACAATCTCTCAGAAGCAATTCATGGCGCACCGTGCATGTGGCATGGGTGTGAAGAATTGGTAACCAGTAAAGAGACCACAGTTTTTCTGGAAACATCAGAAACTCTCATTGGGCATTGTCAAAACCCATTAAAGAAACAATAATTTAGGGACAAGATAATGCAGATTTCAACAGAAACTGCTCATTAGGAAATCAAAGTTTAACATATATCGATGTCTCAGGAGAAGTACCTGGAAAGGCCTGCGAGGGACCCACAAAGCTGGAGCCAGATTCCCAAGGAAAGACCTGAGCTGTGATGGTGGGAGGACTGAGGGCACAGCCCCTAGAGCAGCCCTGTGTGCCCCAGGCACAGACCCTCTGGATAGAAGGGAGAAATGGCTCTAAATACCAGGAGCTGACTTCAATTCAGGACTCCACTTTCAACAGTGACCATCAGACTGGAGGTCAATAAGGAAAAACAGGACTTAACACCGTAAACCAACTAGATCTGACAGACACAGAACACTTGACACAAGAGTAAGCACGTAGTTTTCTCAAGTGCACATGGAACATTCTCCAGCATAGAGTGTTAGGCCACCAAAAAAAGTCTTAATGAATTTTAAAATATTTAAATTAGACAAAGCATCTTCTCTGACCACAATGAAAGTAGAATATAATCACATAAGAAAAACAGGAAAACCCACAAAATGCGAAAATTAAATGATGCACTCTTAACCAACCAATGAGTCCAAGAAGAAACCACAACAGAAATTCGAAAATGCTGGAGACAGATGAACATGGAAACACAAAGCTAAGTGCTAAACAGTGCTAATAGGAAAATTCACAGTTATAAACACATTTAAAAAGAAAGATCTCAGTCAATAACCTCACTTTACATCTTAGGGAACTAGAAAAAAAAAAGAAACTAAACCCAAAGCTAGCAACAGGGGAGAAATAATAAAGGCTTGAGCAGAGATAGATAAATCAACTAAACAAAGAACACTAAAATTAACCAACCTTTCAGCTAGACTGTATAGCACACATAACTGAAATCGTAGTAATTGTACTTAACTTGAATCCTTTGGAAATCTGGGAGCACATGCCATGTGCAGCCCACAGTTCTCTGTGGTGAGCGAGTCCTTCCTCTGCCCTCCCAGCTCCTGAGGGATCCTGAGGCCCCAGCAACACCCCACTCAGGTGGGAAAGCCAAGGCTTATGGTCAGGTCCCCCGACTCTGAGTCCTTGAGCTTCGCACTTACCGGTGGAGCCAAGGAAGTTCTGGATCTCCACGGGGAAATGCTCCTGCCCCACCTGTTCAAAGGCTGGTTTTCCTAGAAACCAGGGAGCACCTGGGGTGCGCTACAGGTGAAGCTGGCGTGGAACCTAGTCCCCTTCCCACCAGTAGCCATTAACTCCACACTCCAGTTATGCAGAATTGAGAAACAAATCCTTCCTTTACCCAAATGCTGTCCAAAGTCTCCACGCCGACTCTCCAAATGTGCAGAGGCAATGTGGTGGTGTGTTTCCAAGGACGCCTCACCTAGTCTGTGAGCACCTTCCCTACCTGGCCTACGGTTCGTTCACACGTTACCTGCCAGTCTGCAATCACCTTTGTTTTTTTTTTAATATTTTTTCCTTTTTTTTTTTTAAAGATTTATTTATTTATACAAGCACCGGGTACAGTCAGAAGTGCGGGAGGGTGAAAGAATTTATCAGAGCCAGAGCGAGGAACAGAACAGGCAGATTGATGAAATACACTGCTGAGGGGAGCAGTGGGCAGCAGGAGAGATCTATGCACAACGTGGGACCCTCACCCGGCAGCCGGGGATTGAACCGGCGCCGCAGAGGCTGTGGGCAGCTTTGCAGCCCAGTGCTCAACCGCTGCACCACCAGGGGAGGCCAATCATCTGTTTTAAGTGTCATTCCTGAATCCATGATGCTTTCCACAAATAGTCCATCAACACTGTAAAATGACTTACAATTATAATCCAAAGAAGGGGAGAGTCCAATCAAAATGGTTAAAAACCGGGCGCCTCAGCCTCTCTTTGCTCCAAGGAGCATCTGTGCAGGGGATGGAGCTAAGTTGGATGAAGTTCAATCTTTCTCCATGATTGGCTTGGCACCTTGGATGAGTTACTCACCTGAGCAGAAAGTCCCTCCTTTGCCAATGAAGAAGGGGTGCGGCCACCTTCACCTCCTTCTGAAGACTAGAGACCAGCATAAAGATCTCATCACATTGTAGTGTCAGTCCCGCCAGCACCAAAGCTTGCACCTCTCCCGGCACGTCCAATTATGCCCCATGGGCTGGACTTGGAGTGATCTGAGTGAACTCAGCTGCAGGCTTCACCCCACAACAACCTGGGTCAAACGGAGTCCAAGGCGGAGTGTCCCAGGCCTAGGAGACCCGAAGGCTCTGGAAGGGCCCCGGGGTGCGTCCTGATGTCATCCCAGCAGGTGCTCGGCTCTCCTGCTTTGCTTCCTTTCCACCAGAGATGCAGCGACAGAGCTGGCTGCTCGCCTGCCTGTCTTCCCCATCTGCTCACCCAGGTCACATGACAGCAGCCCAGAAAGATGTCAGCAGAGTGGAAAGCACCCAGGTTTCTGGGCACACTCCCATGCTGCCTTCAAAGTCAGGTCAGCACTCATCACCATCACAAACATGCTGCCTGTTGCGTTCAGACCGCGTGTCATGCCAGGGTGCCGGCAGGCAGTGCGCACACAGCCCACGCTGTCCTGGAGGCCTCCGGTGCCTGACGGGCCCAGACGCTCGGCAGAAGCAGCACCACAGAACATGCACTCACGCCAAAATAAAGGACAACACTTCCTTTTACAAAATATTTATTCTAAAAAAATCACACTGTACAAATTTAGACAGAACATTCTCAATGCTCATATTTATAAAAATGTGAACATCAACAGACTGGAGTTAACAGAAACATTCGTTGCTGTTTCTTTTTAAGTTAGGAAGGAAAAAGTAGGTCTTTTTTTTCTTTTTAAAGGTACAATGTCTAGAAGACATCCAAAGAGCTAGCTGATAAAAAGCGTAAGATTCACCTGCCAACTTTCACAGTTGTTTTCTCCCAGTTGAATCCAACTCTGAATGTACAACAAACGACTTCCCCAGCAGGAGACGAGGCTCTTCTGATGCACGTCAAATGCTCAGGAGCTTCCCAGAGCTGGTCTTTTACAGCATGGAAGCTTGTGCTTAGGGGAGCCTCGGCTCGGCTTGTCTGCTAAGTCCTGTTTCTAACCATGCGGGCTCCCTGGACGCTGCGTGAAGGTCCATTCAGAACCACGACGCTCCTGTGAAGTGTCACTTGTAAAGAGTTAAAAAAGGACAAGAGGAATTGTTCTCTAAATTCAATCTGTACATTCACATAGAGAGGAGTACAGTAAAAAAGAATTCACAAAGAAATTCCAGACTAGGAATCCTGGTTTCTTAAAAGGTTATTTAAAAATTGACAGTTTCAGCTCTGCCATTTCTAATGGCCTCACTCTCATAGTTCAGCTCCTTCTAAAATAAAATTCACCCTCTTTCACACACAAACTACCAGGAAGATAACTGCAGCCCAGTCAAACTGCATGACCTTTGTAATAAAATGAACAAGGCAGAGAGGAGCCATAAAGGCATGGACTCAGCATTCGAGAGGCACCCTTCACATTCTGGGTGGCGGGAGGAGCTGTGGTCACAGCCACGGGTGCCAGGCAGGGTCCATGCGGCACAGGTTGTCCAGGCTGTTTGCAGCAGCCACCAAAGTGTTTACTTTGCTCTCCCCACCTTCAAACTGAGCGAGGTTGTGCAGGCGGGTCATGATGGCAGTGACGGCTTTCTGGACCAGGGACACCAGTTGTTGGCTGTCCATGTTCTCAGGTTGCCCGGCAGCCGAGAGAGGAGAGGAAGTGTCTTCCTGTGTTTTTTTATGCCAAGCAATGATTTCATCTCGAAGCACAGTCTTCAGAATGCCGTCCACCTGTGTGAGGAGTGAACGAAATCACCTGAGTTTAAGAATGAGTGGGAGGGGCAGCTTGCCAAGGAGCCTACTGAGCTCAGCTGTGGTGGGCACGGAGCCCAGTTGGCCTCAGCAGCAGGGCCTGGGTGTGGGCCTTGCAGATGCACTGGGGCAGCCGTTTGGAGCATAAGCTGATTCCCTGATGTGGAGCATCTCTCGTCTGGTCTTGAACAGAGCCAAGGTGCACATACCCGAGGCACCGACCTACACCAGGCTGCTTACTGTACCCAGCTGCCATCTATCTAATCCACATGTTCAAGTGCATGTCCAAGGCCTTGTCAGGCAGAGCTATTCTTGGCACTGCAGCTAAGAGTGAACAAAACAGAAACACCACGTTCCCTGACCCAACAAAGAAATGTGTAAGGTGCTTTTTGTTGGTGCTGTGGAGAAAACACAGGTAAGGAGGGCTTGGAGAGATTGGGTCCCAAAGGGAGTTGGTAATGAGGTCACACTGAGGGGGAGACAAACTGCAATCAAGGGTGCAAAGGATGTGGTTGCTGTAGGATGGTGTGTCACCTAGAGGGAACAATATACAGAGGACTGAGGCCCAAGCACTGGGAGTCTGGCAACACCAGTGGGTGAGGGATAGTCAGTCCCAGGCCTTCATGTGGTCACCGCTCTACTTCTATCATGGTGACCTTGAGAAAGGTATTTAACCCTTTTGTGCCTGTTTATAAACAGCATACCAACGAAGTCTCCCCCCAAATTACGTGAAGATGAAAAAAGTTAAGGGTGTAGGAGAGAGGGGACGCTGCTGAGACCACAGCCTGAAGCTAGAGAGCTGTGCTTGAGTCAGGGGAAGGGTTGAGACAGAAGGGGTGGTCTGTCTTATCACTGATGGGAGTGGTGGCTGGTGATGGTGTGGGGACAATGAAGGAATTAGCAGGGAGATCCTGAAGGCAGGGAGAGGAGGAAGAGCTGGAAACCAGGAAGGGATGGAGAGTGTCTTCTTAGCCAGTCAGAGGCAGGACAAGGCAGAGCTGTAAGCACAGCTTGGTATTTCATGACAACAGATGCCAAAATTGACTGTTAGACATGATGGCCAATCTATTGTGGGGTCACGGAGCTTTACCACGTCAGCCAGCATGGTTGAATATATTTCTGCCCTCACTTGTGTACCCATGAGCACTAAGGACTCTGCAGAGGTCTGGGCTTTGCCAATGCTGGGCTTCCGCTCAGCAAGTACGGTGAGTGGGAGTGTAAGGAGCACCGATGAACTCTAAGCTAAAGAGAGGAGCAGGGAGAGAGAGAAACCAGAGGCGGCACAGGAATCTTCAGTACTGGTATCTTCAGTACTAGCAGGCAAGACGTTGTGACTGGAGGGTGCTCCCAGCAGGATGGACAGAGACAGGTGGAGAAGGCTACCAGCTGTTGGCACTGAGATCACCAAGACAAGACAGGAGCACTTACAAGAGATGAGAGTATGTGAAAGTATCCATGAAGAGAGCTCTCACCACAGCCCACTCTCACCTTCAAAGAATGCAGAAGGCTCCCACTGTGGGACCCAGGACTTTAAAAGTAACTTTAGACTAACAGACTGAGGGTTTTATTCTACCTCCTGTCAAAAAACTGTTTTTAGAAGATATTCTCATACAAAATGCTCTATATTTTAGCTTAACTTAAAGGCATTCACTACATTTAGGGGGCTAAGAAATGTGGGTCCTAAGTTTGGGAGGAAGACCCAGCTTCTTCCCACCTACACCAGCACATCTGTGAGAGATTAACAGAGTCACTCCAAGTTGTTAACAGCCCCTAGAACAAGGAGAGCCCTCTATACTCTTCTTAACTTTTCCAATTAAATGCCATCCTAAGGATTATCCTATGACTACTTGCAGAAGTACAGCATTTCCACCCGCGTGAGTGTCATCACTAATGCCTCAGCCGAGGGTAGTGCCTGAGCGGCTCTGCTCTCCTGTGTTACCACATGGATTCCTAACTCAGGAGGAAAATGAAGGCTATTTTTACTCATGAACATGTATGTACAATAAACATTAGAAAGAGCACGTATATATAATGTAAAATCCTTGTTCACAGTTAAGAGTATTTAATTTAGAAACTTCTGAGTAAACTTTTTGGAAAGCAATCAGTGCTTGAAACAGCCTCTAGACACAAGCTGCGTATCTAATAAAAAAAAGTTACAATTGCTCTCATAATTAAAAAAAAATTAATTTGTGTTCAGTCCCCGACTGTGAAAAGGAAATTATTTTGGTGGGGAAGACAAAGGTTTGGGGTCAAAACAAACTGGACCTGAATCCCAGTCTGCCTCCCCCCAGCTACATGACATCTGAGGGGTCACGCCAGCACTGGCCTCATTGCCCCCATCTGCACAACTGCTGGGAGACCTGGATAGGAATCCTTCAAAGCAGCTAGTGCAGTAATGGGCACAGGGCAGGCAATGGTAGATGTGTCTGTGGCCCCACCACTGTGGGCAGAGATGTCAGACACCCCCCAAGGCCCACATCACTGGGCGATCACTCCAGCCCTAGTAAGATAGGCACCATCCTCCAGAAAACACTTCAGCCCTTTTACTGCAAAAAGGTTTGCAAAATGGGAAATGGAAGGTGGGTATGAACTGGAGTAAACGAAACTGGCATGCAATGGTTAACAGTGGGAAAAACTGTCCAAGAGACTCCAGATTCCTTTGTAAACTGGGTTTCCTCAACGTCCTGTTAGACCAACGAGGAACTGCAAATGATGGGTTTTTCTGACTGCTTTCTCCCTTCTTGTAAGCAGAAGGGCAGTTCCTGTGAGGCCACAATGAATCCCAGTCTGTGGTTTTCACAAGACGACACCTGACTTACCTTGAAGTTTGGCTGGGCAAAGCACCGGGCGACTGCAATCATGGAGGCAGTCAATGGGCCAGAGACACCAATGGTGGTCAGAAATTCTGAAATGTTGGGTGTGAGGCGGAAAGGGACAGGACGGTTGGCATCTAAGTCTCCGGTTGCATCATTTATATCAAATCGAAAGTAGGCAACATTCAGTTTGCCTGTGTCCTACATTTCAAAGGAAGACATTTTAGGAACTTGAAGCAGCAGAAAACAGATGTGTAAAGGAGAGGGTCTGGCTGTTCACAACAAAATTACCTGAGCGATCTGCAGCATCTCAGGGTTGAGTCTATTTAAATGCAAGACGAATTCCGCAAAGCCAATCAGTGCCAGCTGGATGGTGAACATCTTCCGAAAGGTCCAGTAGTCTGTGGCGTTGGGAAAGGTGTGCAAGGCCCACTCTTTAAGCATGCTGCGTGGTACCATGTTACTCTGAACTTCCTTGAGGATATCACGAAGGACCTGAAACAATATACCACTCCAAGACACTCATTCAATTCACTTTTTTTTCTTTAAAAGGTAACTCTCAAACTGTAATTTCTTTTTTTTTTCCCCTAAAGATTTATTTATTTATTTATACAAGCACTGGGTACAGTCAGAAGCGTGGGAGGGTGAGAGAATTCACCAGAGCCAGAGTGGAGAGTAGAACAGGCAGAGTGACGAAGTACACTGCTGAGGGGAGCAGCGGGCGGCAGGAGTGGTCTGCGCACCATGTGGGACCTTTGCTGGTGGCCAGGGATCAAACCGGTGCTGCAGAGGCTGCGGGCATCTTCGCAGCCCAGCGCTCAACCGCTGCGCCACCGGGGAGGCCCTCAAACTGTAATTTCTTACTTAGTACTGGCAGAGGGAATTTTGTCAACAAATATACATGCAATGTCATTCGACTAAATATGGAGGCATGAGACTGGTCAATTTCCCTCGAGGGTTCCATGTCTTATGCTCAAAACAAGAGTCATTGGAACAAAAGTCTCAGCTGCATCACATAAGGTACCTGTCTTATCAAGGGTTTAGATAGGTCTCTGAATACTATAACTTGCTAATTATAGAATCTATTGGCCAGTTAACAGAAAGAACAAAAGAATAGTTGGATACCAATACCACCACTTCATAGCTAAGATTATTAAAGACAAAAGTTTTATAAACTGAAGGAGCTAGTCTAGAATTACAGCATATGGTAGGCAACACTATTATCTGAATTTTATACTGGAAGACCTACAACCTTATTTCAAATGTCACAAAAATAGAGACAGCCTTAATAAAGTTGATTGTGTTAATTTAGTTCCTGTTAGACCAACTGGTAAAGAAAGGCCCAAGGTCTATTGTGGACTAAATCCTATGTGTGTGCTCTCAACAACCATGAAACACAGGTCCTTAAGCAACTAAGAGCCATACAGACCACCAACCACACATTCGGGGTACAGTTCATGGCCTCACCTGAAAAATGCAAGTGGGGAGAGGACTTCCAAAATCTGCTCCTTCATGAGAGCAGTTAGAACACTGGCAAAATCATCAAGATAAACCTTTCTAGAACTCTGGAAATTAAACAAAGGCTTGCAACAACTTGAGGGGTGCTGCAATGTTTTAAGAATAGTACCCAACTCTGAACTGTACATTATTAAAGGATCAATTTTCTGGCACTGAGTTATATTGCAATAAGTTAAAAATGCAAGGATGAAGGAAGAGTTAATAATGAAACAAAAAGTAAGAGGGCATGGCGCAGACTTATTCTATATTACTGTCAGCATCTCTATCTGGCCCAGCAGGACCCTGGAACTGTGATAAGCTGGATCAATCATGGGCTTCATCAGTTATACACATTGTTTATCAAACAGTAGGGAAAATTCTGATGTAAGCATCTGTTTGCAAATAGGCCCTTGAGTGCACATCCAGAACTCCCACTGTGGGCAACTTTCTCCCCAGGTAACTGAATAGCTGGAGTCGATGTGTTTTGGGGTTCACCACTTTTTTATTTTAGAAAGTACATATGGTATAGAGACTTATGTTCCCTGACTCTCCCAGCCATAACCCAGGTGACTGTGAGCATTAAGTGGAGGAAGAGCCTCATATTGCTTAGATCTGATCTTGTTACCAAATAAGTTTACCACAAAATTATTTTTAATATCCTAATTTCTTAGTTTCTTTATATATAGGTAACAAATAAACCTTCCCAAAGCTGAAAGCTTACCCCTTTGTTCTGCACAACAAATGGTCTGCAGCAAATGCCACTTCATCTAATTTCTACCATTACAGTTTCTGAAAACCCCTGCTACTTTTCTAAGCACATGGTGGCAGCTCACAACCTTGACTGTGTCTGATTCATACCTGGTGGCTGGCTTGGGTCCCTCGAGCCTGCACTGTGGCCAGTCTGTCATAGTACCGGGAGATGGGGTTGTCGTGCTCAATGCCCTTCTTGGCACAGCGCTGTTTGTAGATCTCCACCAGGGAGAGGGAGGAGGGATTGTCTTCCACAAGGCGCATCTGTGGCGATACCGCCACAACTCGTGGTACTGAGGAGAAAGGGTAAGAGAAATGGAGGACAGATTGAGAGAGAATAACCACAGGTCATCACTTGACTTTACCTTTAGGGATGTCCCAGGAACAGAGACAATTCAGTCTTTGAGAGCAGATGTATGTGTGAAAGCAAATCTAAAGAACTTTTTGGTCAATACCACCCCACTGACTCACATGTGGCACAAAGCTCAACCTACCGCACGACAGAGCCTGAACTGTCAATCACTCTGTGTTTCAGACACAGATGAACAGAAATTCTTTAGAAGGCAATCTTGCAAAATAAGAGGCTGCCAACTGTTGACCTCCCAAGTCTTGCATTTCACCCCAGGAAGGCTGTGTGGGTTCCAGGAAGATTCAAAAACCCACTTATAAACTGAAGTGTTAATAGCACCAGTGAAGGGCCCTCCACTTGGTCGTGGTTTTGCTGGAGAGTGCACTGGTCCCATGGAAGTAAGCACAGAACAGCGCCACGTTTTCCAAACTCTCCTCAAAGTACCAGTTCTGCAGGGAGCAGCTAAAGGCCCAAAGAGGCCAGTTCCAGGAGCTGAGGCTCTGTCCTGGGAGTGCCTGACCTCATCTTAGGCCTTCTATGGTACAGCTCACGCATCCTCAGCTGCTGACATAGAAAATGCTCAGATGCCAGTGTGAGCTGCTTGTGTGCCCCCAAGTGCAGCTCCTGTACCTGTGAAAAATAAATGTCTCTTTGTGGTTTCCTTTCTCTTCTCCAAACAGGGGTTTAGCAGGCGAAGCAGCTGCAGCACACGCTCCTCCCTCCGTGACTCAGTCAGGCAGGCATCATTCATGACAAGGTAGGGGTAGATCTTGCCGTTGTGTCCGCGTATGTACAGTCTCCTGGCCGCAGTGTTGTGCTTCTGTACAATTTCTACCCTGGGCATAAACCTACCAAAATAAACAGTGAAACACCAACTCCTTGACTCTCAATATCCCATGCTTCTTGAGACAAAAATGGAACTTCATAAAGTCAGAACTGGTAAGGAAAAACGGACTCAGTAGGTAGCCGTTTGCTAATTTATTTCTACCCCATTTTGGAGGAAGGGAAAACCCAATTCTGGATGTGAAAAGCAGCAGAGCTGTTTCTAACCAGGGGACAGAAGACAGTAAGGCCTCATGCTGCTTGCCTGGAGGGACATCAGTGATCATGTGCAGGGTCAGACACACTTACTCACCGAGCAATCTTGATATAATAATGTGTAGGCTTTGGCATCAGAAATTCCCCAGGAATTTCTACTTCAGCTGTCTGTGCTGAGAAATTGCTCAAAAACCGGCACTTTTCTTCTATGAGGAAGAATTTTGGAAGTTGCTTGGTTTTAGCCTCTAGGATTTTGATCCACTTTTTCAATTTAGAAATGAGATTATGAAGTTTCATGGATCCTGGAACACTGAAGTCAAAATCTTCAAAATAAAATATATCATGAAAAGCATTTTTAATCATCTGGGTTATTTCTAAGTCACTACAAACAAAGTCACTGCTCAATCACGTCCCAGCTAGCAAACAGGCTACTCCTACATCTGGAGATGGCAGTTCAAATGCCCCCTGCTTTTTAAAGTGTAAACTGAAGTCTGAAAGAGCAGAAGCCTTAGTGTGGGCTGGGAGGAGGGGCAGGAGAGAAACAACTGCAGCATCTGCAGTCACAACAGGCTCCCATCAGGAAAGGATGAAGGGCCCCATCTCAATGTGGAGACATGGAGCTCTCTGAAGGGGGCCTGGAGCCCATGGCGCCAATGGCAGTGCTGCCTCTGAGAATGAGCATCATGAGGACAAAATAAGACCCTTGTGTCTAAAGCCAACACAGCATCAACCTGAAGCTAAAGAAGAAAAGGGGATGTCTCCAGGATACTAAATTATAAGTCAATTCATCAGAAGAAATTAAGGCAAGAAGTCAAATGACAAAAATGGGAAACATGCATTTTTTTCACTTAAGCAATTAAAAAAACCCTGAACAATCTCTCGTATTTTATTTAGAGTAAAATGTCAATTAAACGGAAAATTCTGCCTTAAAAAAAAAATCTCGGGCCTCCCCTGGTGGTGTAGTGGTTGAGCGCTGGGTTGAGAAGCTGCCCGCAGCCCCTGCAGTGCCGGTTCAATCCCTGGCTGCTCCCCGGCCACCGGAGGAGGATCCCACATGGCATGCAGACCTCTCCTGCCGCCTGCTGCTCCCCTCAGCAGTGTACTTCGGTCCTTCTGCCTGCTCTGCTCCCTGCTCTGGCTCTGGTGAATTCTCTCACCCTCCCGCGCTTCTGACTGTACCCAGTGCTTGTATAAAATAAATAAATAAATCAATAAATCTAAATATATATATATATATATATATATATATAAAAATCTCAATTCCTTCCCAGATTAGCACCACTGGTGGGAGGTACTCTTATCCCAACAGGCCAGATCGCGAAGGTCAGGATAAAGCAACCATTTCTGTTGGAAATATAAGCCATGGGAGCTAGAAGCAGGGTCCCCTGTTATCTGTGTCTACTGACACAGTACCACCAGTCCACCTGATACAGTGATAATGAAAACAAATGGATACAACCAGATGTTAAAGACTAAGGAAAAACAGCAAGAGGAACTTTACCTAGGTATAGGGAGAGCAAAGCGAGACTCACCAGTTGTGAACTGGCCCTTCAGCTTCTGGAAGACAGGGTCCTGAGCAGTGGCCTGCGCCCGCCTGGCTAGAGACTCGGAGGCTGCACTGGAGAACATAGTTGAGACGTTGGACACGTTCTCCAGGCCCACCCCAAAAGTGCTCACCAACTTCTTAACAAAATTGAGGGTGTGGGGGGTAATTTTGGCATCAGATACAGCTCCACTTTTCTCAAATGCAACCGAGTAACATTTTGCCAGGCCCTGTTGAAGCTGCCTGAGAACCTAGTGGGAAAGAGTAGAGAAAATTCACAAGAGTTCTCAGTGCTGACAAAATATATCTGTCCAACACGTTCCTGCCACTGCCAGGGCTATTTCTCTGGGCACCTAGCATGTAGCAGGTATAAAATCAGAACGAATGGAATGTTCTGTGCCACACACTGGGAGTCTTATTTTTAACAATGAGGGTGTGTACTAGAACATAAAACAAAAACCATTTCTTGTCATACACATACTATTCTGATGATTAACTATGGAAAAAAGCTTATTTTCAAACAGCTTTAGTGCTATTGCATGTCTGTGTACGCACACAAAACACAGTGATGATAACAAGTGGGCTTGGGGCCAACTGGAGAATATCTGAACAATGAAGGCTGATTTATATGTCATCAGCTTAAGCATATGCCATGAAGGTGGCCTGGCTGCTGACAAGATCAATGAAGAACCAGCTCCCACTTCTGGAGTTACCCAAGCCCCAGTTCCTCTCACACCCTCCACTGCTACTTGCAACTGGTGGTGGTTAAATGACTGCACCCACAAGTGAGCCAAGTAAACATTTTAAGGCCAGAAATGACATTCTCAATTTCACTTTCTTTTGGAATCTTCTATTTCAAATATGTGAGCCAGCACTAGTGTGCAGATATCAACTATTTGCCTGTTCCATTTTTCAATCAACACTAATAAATATTTTAAATAACCAGGCAGCTGATTTAGAGATAATATAGCTGCAAAAGCATGCAAAATAATACATTGCCTCCCCAAGAAGCCAGCATTTCCGAGTCATATCCAAATACCTCTTCGTGCCAGTTTTCTCTGAACCAGACCATCTGATCGACGATGCCTTCCAGAGAAGACAGAAGGGTTGGGTGGAGTTCCCGCTGCATGTGCATGATTCGGCTGCAGCGCCACATGGGTGCTGTTGCTCTAATGGGCCCTGGATCTGATGCAGAATGGGACTGGTTACCCACTGAACTTGGCTGCTGTTGTCCAGAATCTGAGAGCAACACACACAACGCCAATGTCAGCGCAAAACTGACCAATGTGAGAGCTCATGCTCTAGAGGACCCACCGGCCAGAGGAACGCTGGTTCCTGCCGGGCATTACACATCACGAGACCTTGTCCCCTGGAACTGCATGGGAGATGATCTTGGCTCTAAGGAGAGGAGTGCTGTGGAAACCAACTATAGAGAGTGTGACCATCTACAAATTGGCTTCAAATGGTTCAGTGAAATGGAAAAGCATTCATGTTGGGAGAGAAAGCAAACATGGCAGCATGCTAGCTGGTGAATCAAAGTGAGGGTGTTTGAGTGTTCATGGTACACTCCCTTTTTAACTTTAAGTATTTTCATACTTGAAAAAATATTTTATAATACAATCTTTATACTACACATCACAGAATCTAGAAGAGGTTAAGTAGCAGATCTATATTATTTCATCTAGGAAAGTCAAATCACTTCCACAAAATGCTAATTTTGAGAAACACAGGCATCTACTGTATGAGAAATATGATGCCAATTTTTCATTTTCAGCTCACCTGGAACAAAAATATCTTAACTTTCAGATGAACAAAACATGAATATAGCAAGGCAGACCTCAAGATCAGAGCTGAAATTTACTGCACAATCTCCGAACCCACACAGGTCACAAGTGGGCACTGACACCATAGCCCAGTGGATGACGTCACCTTCTCGCAAAAACTCTATCTTGAAGCATGAAGTCTGGGTTTAAAACATTATTTACAAAGCCCATGCTTAGTGGGTAACTGAAACTATTAAATAAGTTATTTCTTTACATACTAGGACTACTCAGTATAAGAGCTTGTATTTTGAGTAAATTTTTACATGTGCTAAGATTGACTTCTATGCTGATTCTTCTGACAGCTGAAGATATTCCATATAACCCTAATAACATACACAGAGTAAATGACATTCATGCTGTTTATCAGGAGGCACTTATGCATCCTACCTAATGAGGCAAATTAAGTTTTTAAATTATTATGTATAGCTAACAGTTTCATATGCTTCTTTGACTTATGGACCAAATCACTAAGGTAAACTAATACCCTGTTTGTTATCTCACAGGGAAGGAGAACTATCACTCAGAGACTTGGGTTTTTGCCTTCTGATTCCAAAGTGTCCTCTCACTGATTAAAGATTGCCACATACTAGGAAGTTACCATGGAACTGGAGTGTGTCACAGCAGCTGGGACACGAAATGCCCCCTGGAATGAACCCTTCATGACCTAGCCAGCTTTCCCGAAAGACACGTACCACTCTTGTAGCGTTCCCGCTGCTCTATTTTCAGAGTCAGGTACAGGGTCCGGATGGGAAAGTAGACTGCTTGGGGATACACTCGTCCAACCTGCTCAGAGACAGGAGGAATGAAGAGCACTGTTCACCACTGTATTTCTGCATGAAGACAACTTGGACTAAAAATAAGTGATGGTTCTCCTAGGTGGGTTGCTGGCTTGCATTGGAACCAAGAAAGCAATTATTAGGCCACTGATGTTGCACATGAGGCAGATGAAACAGAAGGTAAAACATCTAGTTTAGCTTCAAAAGATCCAAGAATGACCAACATGGTGACTTCATCAATTCTGCCTTGGGACTATTCATGACTGAGAAACTGCACTTGCATTTGATTCAATAAATCTGAGGGAGGCAAAACACATTAAGTTCTTGGATCTTAGGCAAATAATAGGTAAACACAAAATAATTCCAGTCAGTCTTGATATTAGGCACTGAGGGATGTAAAGTGATTCTAACTAAAAACTAGGTTAATCAGCAAAAAAATTTTCTCTGCATAACCAAAAATTTTCTACTGAAGACAAGAACACCAGTTTTATTAAATTGAGGTTTTATAGATGAGAAGATATCAAGTTATTCAGATCCTTCAATATGCGCCCATTAAAGAAAAAGGAGTAATAGCTAATTTTAGCCACAGGGTGGCTGGCTAACATACTTCAATGAATGACATACCAAGTAAGAATGACTTTCCATCCTGACAGATAAAATTCCAGAAAAAAATGCTGGTATCCAGGAACATAAACCAAGAGAAAAAATGAAACCACTGTGATGTTCAAAATTTTTGGTATACCACATGTAAGCAGCAATTTAACCAGACAGACAGAACAATGAGCATCATGTCCCTTAAGTGCTATTTAATGATGAAACGTTACCTGACTTTCTTCTTATTAAAAAAGGTACAGCCAAAGGTACTGTATTCCAGACCAAACTGCATCTTAAGGGAAATCTCAGAGCTCCTAGTACATGACAGGAAATCAGTTGTAATATGCTAATTACATGTACCTCTCACATGAGTAACTTGGGGGCAACAGCTTACATTTTAAGAAAATGTGTATTTTCACTTGCATCTTACTATATGTTCAAGCAAAGACATTACAGTTTTAATACAGTAACACTGTAGTTGATTAATTTCAACCCTGATATATTTTTTTAATCACTTTAAATTGGGCTTTATATAATGATATCTGTGTCTATCTTTTCATCTCTTTATTTTTAATGCTTTCAGCATTCACTTTTCTTTCTGAAAAAAAGAGTTTGAAATGAAAACATACTTATTTTGGTGAACAAAAAACATCCTGTTATTCCCACCTGGCTAATAAGATTCAAAAGCAGCTTTCCTTCGGAGCCAACCAAGCAAGTGAGTAGCTGTGGGATCCAGGCCAGCCACTGGATGGGAGGCACGCCGATGCAGTATTTGTCAACAGCATCTGCCAAAGTATTTTTATCATCATCAAAACTCAAAAGCCACAGCACCTATGAAGATAGAAGGAAAAATTCTTCAGTTGAATAAAAGTTCTGAGACCCCTTAATCAAATATCCTTTCCCCAATATTAAAACACTATATTAAGTAGTTTTACTGGCAATACAGAAAGAAAGCTATATGAGGGTCAATGATATTTCTAAACTTAACATAAATTTACAGAGAACTAAAACCTAATATTTTTTTTTTTTTAAGATTTATTTATTTTTTATTTATTTATACAAGCACTGGGTACAGTCAGAAGTGCAGGAGGGTGAGAGAATTTACCAGAGCCAGAGCGGGGAGCAGAGCAGGCAGAAGGACCGAAGTACACTGCTGAGGGGAGCAGCGGGCGGCAGGAGAGGTCTGCGCGCCATGTGGGACCCTCCTCTGGTGGCTGGGGAGCAGCCGGGGATCGAACTGGCGCTGCAGAGGCTGCAGGCAGCTTCACAACCCAGCGCTCAACCGCTGCGCCAACGGGGAGGCCCTAAAACCTAAATTTTGAATACAGTTTTTATCTAGATTTTTTTTTAAAGGATTTATTTTATTTTTATTTATTTTTATTTATTTAACCAGGGTACAGGCCAGACACATGGGAAGTGAGAGGTTTCACCAGAGAAAGAGCAGGGAACAGAACAGGCAGATGGACCGAAATACACTGCTGAGGAGCAGTGGGCAAGACAGGAGAGGTCCACCATGCCATGTGGGACCCTTGCCGGCCGGCCGGGATTGAACCAGCACTGCAGAGGCTGTGGAAAGCCTCACTGCATTGTGCTCAACCGCCTGCACCACCAGGGGAGGCTCTAGATTTATCTTTAATACCAGTAACTAAGTGAATCCAATCTGTTTGCTAGTGGTGGCCAGTGATGCCAAAGTGGTTACAGGTGATGGCAAGAGTCTGCCAACCTGCTACACTTGGTGATTTCACCAAAATCATAATATAGACTTTTGCTAAGAATCTCCACAGTGGTGTTTGGCAGTGGTGGCAGCCTGATATATCCATGAATGTCTGGAAAAAATTACAGGTAGAAGTAAAAAAATTACAGGTAGAAGTACTAGGTGTTGATGAACATTTCAAATTATGGCATTAAATCAAGGAATTCTAAAAATTTCACACATTTAGTGGACAAAACAGAAAAGCACAACCTTTTCTTAATTTCCCTGCAAGAATTAATGCTGAGTTTTATTTCTGTGTTTCTTGGGAGGAGTAAGGAGGAGCAACCTCGAGAAGGAATCTTAATCTCAAGCAAACACCTGTTGTGCCGCGTATGCTGTGACCCTATGCCAGTGCTATATGGGGTGAGGTAGAACAAGAATGGCAGGCAGACCTCACCCTGAAGTGTGTGCAGAAATCACATGATTCAATGACATGGCTCTGTCCCCTCAGTAAGAGATTAGACTCTAACGAGCATCTAGCAGGTAAATTCTGGCAAGACCTCTTACCAGTCTGTAGGAATCTCTGTTCAGTATGAGATCCCACAGAAGACACTAAACTTGAGACCTTAAGACCCAGATTCCAGGCTTGGTCTTGACACAAGTCCTGTGACCCCATATATACAGGTTCACCTCCTGAGCTTTAAAATGGAATTACGGAAGAGACTTCAAGTGTTAAGGCATGAAATAACATCTCACACACAGCATGAATTAGTATATAGCTGAACTTTTATGCAAACTTGAAGGCTACCAGAATACTTTTGGTCTCACCTTGGCTAAGTATTTCCTTGATTTGCTTTCATTCTGATGCCGGCAAGCGTGCAGGTAACAGGTGATAGCAGACACTCCAAGATGCAGTTGCCGTTCCTTCACAAAGATGTTCTCTAGGTAATCGCCCCACATTGCCCATGCTTTCACCAGCACATCATGCATTTGCACAGCTGCAGAAAAGGCTTTATTTGCTTCTTCAGATCTGCAAGGACACAAAATAATAAAAAAAATCCTTTTTAGATGAACTTCACACAATGGAAAATTAACCATTTAAAGCGAATAATTCAGTGGCATATAGTATATTCAAAATGTTATGCCACTATCATTTTTATCTAGTTCCAAAACTTTTCATACCCCAAAATAAAACCCCTAAACATGCAGTCACTACTCTCCATTCCCTCCAACCTCAAATCTGCTTTCTCTCTACGGACTTAACCTAATCTGCATATTTCAGACAAATGAACCCCCAAAATTGATTTTTTTGTGCCTAGTTTCTGCATTTTCTAGGTTTATCCATGTGGCCTATGTGTCAGTACTTCATTCCTTTTTATTGGTCAATACTATTGTATGTTTGCACATTTGCTTTATCCATTCATTTGATTTGTTTTGACATTTTGATGGTTATTAAAGAGCTGCTAGGAACATTCATGAACAAGTACCTGCATATGCAATTGTTTTCAATATTTTTGGAGAGTAACTGCTGAGTCATAATTCTGTTTTGTTTTTTTTTAGTAACTGCCAAACAAACTGTTTTCCACAACAGTTACACCACCTTACTATCATGCCAACAATGTACAAGACATCATAAAACTACACTTATATTCCTTATGAATTTAGAGGCAAACAAACTCAACAAGATACTAGCAAATCACATCCAGCAGCATATTAAAAAGATTACACACCATGGCCAAGAGGGACTTTTTCCAGCAATGCAAGGTGGAGGTTCAACACACAAACACCAATCCACGGAATAAACCACATAAGCAGAAAAGAAAGAGAAATCATGATCTTACTTGAAAAATCCAACACCCTTTCACAAGGAAAACATGCAACAAACTAGGAATAGCGGGAAACTACCTCCATATAGTAAATGCCATCTATGAAAAGCCCATAGTTAACATCAAACTCAATGGTGATAAACTGAGAGATTTTCATTTAAGATCAGGAATAAGACAAGGATGCCTACTTTCACCATTTCTATTTAAGATTTAAGATAGTACTGGAAGTCCTAGCCAGGACAACTAAATGAGGAAACAAAGGTATCCAGACTGGAAAGGAAGACGTGAAAACTATTTGTAGATGAAATGATCTCATATAGAGAAAACATTCTTTAACATAAGAAATATAACACTTGTACACTGAAAACTATAAACACTTAAATGAAACTAAAGGTGATGTAACTAAACATATCCTGTGTTCATGGATGAAAGGCTTAATACTACTACTATAACAATACTTCTCAAATTAATTTACCAATTCATTGTAATCCCTATTATAATTCCAACTGCCTTATTTTATTTTTTTTTTGGCAGAAATGGGTAAACTGAAATTCGTATTAAAATGGAGGGATGCAATATAGCCAAAGCTATCTTGAAAATCAAAAAACAAAGTTGAAGACCTCCCAATTTCAAAACTGACTGCAAATCCACAGTAATTAAGACAGTGTGGTAGTGGCAGGATACTATCAACTGAACAGGATTGAGTGTCCAGAAATAAACCTATCCTAGTTAACTGATGGTTAACAAGGGTGCCAAAGCCACTCAATAGGGAAAGAATAGTTTTCTCAACAAATGGTGCTGAGACAATGGGATACACACATTTGCGAAAACTGAACCATTACCTCTTGTCTCATGAAAAGAGAGATCAGGAATAAGAAAAAGTAAAACTGTTTTTTTTTTTCTTTCTCATGCAAGGGTGTTGGATTTTATCAAGTAAGATTATGAAGAGGTAAGCCTATGAAACTCTTAGAGGAAATCACAGGAGTAAATGCTCAATGGGGTCTTAGAAATAACATCAAAAGCACAAGCTACAAAAGACAAAGAAAATTTGACTTCATCAAAACCAAAATGACATACCACTTCATACTCAAGTATGGCTATAATCAGAAAAATAATAAAAACAAATGCTGGGAAGGATGTGTAGAAACAGAACCACCATCACGCTGGTGGGAGTACAGAATGGTGCCAGCCACTATGGAAAACTGTCAGAAAGGTTCTCAAATTTTTGAGGCAACAGTTACCATATGACCCAGCAATTCCCCTCCTAGGAACATATCCCAGAGAAATGAAAGCATGCTCACATACAACCTTGTACCTAGCAGCATTATTCATACTAGCCCCCAAATGGGATCAAATCAAATGTCTATCAATTGTTGAATGGTTTAATAAAATGTATGAATACTCAATGGAATACTATCAGCCACAAGAAGGAATGAAGTATTGACACTTGCTATGAACCTTGCAAATATCATGTTAAGTGACAGCAGCTGGACACAAAAGACCATGTTATACATGACCATTTATATGCAATGTTCAGAAAGGCAAATCAGAGATAGAAAGCGAACAGGATTTGTCAGGGGACAATGTGAGGGAGAACAGGGAGTGATAGCTAATGGATATGGAGTTTCTTTTGGGATGAAGGAAATGTTCTAGAATTGGTGTACAAAATTGTGAATATATGAAAATTCAATTGTACACTTTCAAATGGTATATTTTATATCAAATGATTTTAAAATACTAAAGAGAAAACCCTTTTATATTAGCAAAATCACCTCCTTATTTAAAAATGAGTGAAAAATATTAACCCCTATATATTAAAAATGAAAAATGGGCTTTAAAGCGATATATGTGAAACTATAACTCGTCTCTACATTTTTTTACAAAATCCCATTTGTTCATTTTCCTAAAAATGGGTTCTACAACCTTATCCAGTAATGGGTCCCAATGCAATAGTAAATGCATTAGGCTTTGTGAACCACACATTTTCTGTCACAACTTCTTTATTCTGTGGCTACAGCATAAAAGCAATCACAGACGTCAATGGTGTGGGTTGTTTCAATACAGTATTTATGCAAACCATACAATGGTTAGATTCGGATCTCCTGGCTTTAAAACAAGAATCATCTTCATAAAAGGAAATAACTCTATTCCAAAATGGCATGCTGAGAAAGTGGGGCAATGAATCCATGTTATCAGCAGTTTCCACATACAAGCAACTTGCTTTTCGTCTTTCAAGAGATACACATCAAACTATCTTCTCAATCTGCTGCAACATACTGTCTTCACAGAGGTGTAACATCTGACATTGTCATATCTAATGACTATCACTAATTCATAGCATTTTCTAGCTTAAACTTCACTTTTGGCGCCAAGTTATAAATAACTTTAGTAACCAAGTTCTTATCCTACTCCTATGTAATATACATACTTGTTGATCTGAGCCAGGAACATCCCCTTCAGTGCATAAAATTCAGCTGTCATCTCTTTTGTAAAGTATTTTAAATTTGTAGATTCAATAACTTCAAGGCCCTGTTTTAAAATAAATTAAAAAAAAATTAAGACTACCTAGACAATTATATAAAAATTTTATTAAAATATTTATCTAAGATAGGTGATAAATTCTAAATGTCATCAATGAGTATACCTGAAATTGGCAACAAACATGCCTATTGTGTTTGTTGACTGACAAATTAGTATTTCAATCAAATCAGTAATTTACTGAACCAATATTTTAAAATACTGTCTCCAAAGCTTCTAGGTCTAGTCAGTTTCATTTTTTTTAAAGTACTCCTCTGATCAAAGCCAAAATCTACCCATTGCTCTTATTAATTCTGCAGTTTTTATTCCTTTTTTTTTTAAAGATTTATTTACTTATGCATACAAGAACTGGGGTACAGGTCAGAGATGTGGGGTGTGAGAGAATCCACCAGAGACAGAGTGGAAAACAGAACAGGCAGACTAACTGAAAAAAACTGCTGAGGGGAGCAGCGGGAGAGACAGGAGATGTCTGCTTCGCCATGTGGGTAGCTCCCTGGCCGGCTGGTTTCAAGCTCGTGCTGCAGAGGCTTTGGATCACTTCACAATGCAGTGCTTACCTCCTTGCGCCACCAGGGAGGCCCAGTTTTTGTTCCTTAAATACATTAAGTATACGGTAGAATAGAAACCTAAAATGTCATTAAAATATTCAAATGAGGGGCCTCCCTGGTGGCACAAGGGGTTAAGTCTCAGCACTATGAGGCTATCGGCAGCCATTGAAGCACAAGTTCAATCCCTGGCCAGGGAGCTGACCCACATGGCGCAGCAGACCTCTCCTGTCTCATCTGTTGCTCCCCTCAGCAGTGTATTTCAGTAGATTCACCTGTTCTGCTCCCTGCTCTGTCTCTGGTGAATCCTCTCACTTCACCACACACCTTTGGCCTACACCCCAGTTCTTGTATGCATAAATAAATCTTAAAAAAAAAAATACAAATACTCAAATGGTTTCCTTTTCTTTCTTATTTTGAAAGGACAGTTTCCCACTACTAAGGATGTATTTAAATAAGTTCTAATCTTCCTTCCTATGATCTAAACCAGAAGATGTCCATCTTCACCGGATCTGAAGCTCAAGGGCAGGCACTGGGTCTTGTGGCACTTTACCTGCATACACTCGTTTTTCCCCATGACTCCTGCCAGTTGCAGGTAACATTTGACTTGCTGTCGAATCTTCTGGAAGCAATCCACAATAGGAACAGTTGGGATAGTATGAATACGACTTAATATATCCAAAGCTACGTTGACTAATCCTTGTTTTCGGGCAATTTTTCCATACTGAATAATTGCTGAAGCTGATGCATGAACTCCAAGCATGGCATTATTTGAACTTGGATCATGCTGAGAACTATTTTCATATGCAGTTACAATGGCTAGAGAGCAAAGAAATGAGTCATTAGTGCATGTCATATGTTATAGAAAGTGTTTTACAATAAGATTTAAGTAAAAAATGAAAAACACACACACGGCTTATGAAAACAGGAAGTTCTGTGATAAACCCTCATCATTTTCCCCTGTATTTTGTATCAAAATTAAAATATAAAAAGTACTAACTACTGAGTGTTACCATCTTGGCTAACTATATCAAAAAGATTTTCCTAAACAAATAGGTGTCTGGCAGGTTGAGGGGATCAGGAAGATTGGGAAAGGTCACACAGAGTCACCTTGAATTTTTTTTGGGGGGTGGGGGGAAGGCTGCAAAGCAGTAAGTGTACAACCCAGAGCTCTAATCCCACTGGTCTGTGCCCCTCACGCAATAGGGAGCAACTAGCAATTCTTGGTTCTGTAATAGCTAGAAAAATATAATGGGTCATATGTGTGAGGGGGATGAAATCTTTCCATCTTTCACAGCTTCATCTTTACCCTTGCCATACCAACCACTAAATACCATATCAGTAAAAAAAAATTTTGGTTAAAAAAAAAAAACCAAAAAACGAAACCAAGACATGAAACCAGAACAGTGGGTGTCTAGAAAATTACATGATGAATGCATGCCGGACCAGGTAGGTTTACCCTGGTAATGATGCTGTCTCCACATGAAGACGCTGCTCCAGTGGGACAAGTCGTCAGACACAATGGGCAGCCTGTTCCTCCAGGTCTTCACCACCGTCTTCATGTCATGCAGGCTGTTGTTCCTTCCTAGGTTGGTCGGCTGTAAGCCTGCATTTATTTGTGCAGCTTCTTGAAGTTCAATGATTTGCTGGGCTGCCTAAATGGGACCGGCATGAGGTGTTCCACAGAAAGCATTGTATTAAAAGACCAAGTGAGAAAAACAAGCCAGAGTCAATCAGGAATTTAGTTACTATAAGGACATCATGATTCAATCACCAAAGGACGCACTCCAACTTAAACAGACACCTTAGACATGTAACACCATTTTAAACACTATTCTCGTAATTTTCAAACTTTGATTCTGGCTACCGCAAGGTAGAAAATTGGAAGAACAGTGTAGACACCAAATCTTGCTAATGGGTAGCCCCAAAACTATTCTTTCTTTTCCATTTTCTTTCTACCAACTAAGTCTGGCTCTTTGTCTACCAATATCTAAAATAGAATAGTTAGTCCTCTCAGCTCTCAGGCTTTCCTTCTATCAACATTTATTTTAAATCACACAGTCACATTAAGTATCTTAATATGTGTTCTGGGGATCTTGCAGGGATGACATACCTTTTCAATAACATTCCTTATACCCCAGGTGGATTGCTGGCTCCAAACTTTTTGTCCTTACCAGGAATGGCATGGCCATAATACTGACAATACCCAAATTCTACCTACCAAGTTTCTCTCCTTAAATGTTTATGTTTATCTTCTATCCTACCTGTTGAGCACTGAATCACAGTCTCCCTTTTATTTTTTAACAGTGGAAATTTATTATTTTTTAAAGATTTATTTGTTTATACAAGAACTGGGGTACAGTCAGAGGCATGGGAGGGTGAGAGAATTCACCAGAGACAGAGCGGGGAGCAGAACAGGCAGACGGACCTAAGACACTACTGAGAGGAGCAGCGGGTGAGGCAGGAGAGGTCTGCCGCACCATGTGGGTATCTCCTTAGCCAGCTGGGAATTGAACCCGCACTGCAGAGGCTGCGGACAGCTTCACAGCACGGTGCTCAACCTGCTGCGCCACCGGGGGAGGTCTTCCCTTTTATTTTTATGCTTCTTGTGGATATGTCATCTCCTTTAGTTAGAGGTCACTGAATCTGTTTAGAACTTTTTTAAATCTCTCAAACACAGCACTTACTTCAGTACTATCTTCTTTTATCTTAATTTTAAAAACTTGTTTTCCACCTGTATTTCAAGTTTAGTTTATTACATTAAGATTTTTAAAGACTTTAACCTAATGCTTCCTTAACCAAAGGCTTACTGAAAACAGAACGGAGTGTTTTATAACAGCTTCACTGAGATAGAATTAAAATACCATCAAAACCAGTAGTCTGGAGTACATGCCAGAATTGTACAGCCATCACCACTAACTAATTATATGACATTTACACCATTCGCAAAGAAACCCTGTACCCTCTGGTAGCCACTCTTCAAACTCCCTCCCCCAGTTAGTGACAACCACTATCAGCTTTCTATCTCTAGAGATTTACCTATTCCGGACATTTCACAAAGATGGAATCACACAATATGTGTCTATCTCTGTCTAGCTTCTTCACTAAGCTAATTATTTTCAAGATTTATCCATGCTGTGACATGTACCAGCACTTTATTTCTTTTGTATTTCTGAACAATATTTCATGACATGTATGAGCCACATTTTATTTACTCATTTGTCAGCTGACAGATATTTGGGTTATTTCCAAAATATTTCTATCAGATTGTCTGAAATACTGCATTTTACACTCATGCTTTAAATATGTAAGTGCACAATAACTTTTCACAACTGTTATTCAAAATGCTTAGTCACTCCCAATTTTTTGCAATGATAGTCTTTTCCCATTTACATGTTGCAACTTTTTCCTATTAGTTACAATAGGTAACCCATTTTTGGTATGTTTAGACAACATGGAGGGAAAAAACCTACTCTTAACAAAAAGTTTCATGTATTTTAATAATCTAAATTAGAGATGCTATAGATCTGCAAAAAGGGCAAAACTAGATACAAAAAGGGAAACTAAAACAAGCGATTGTTTCAATGAGCTATGAAGACAGGAAAACCTAAGTACATTAATAAGCAATATATCATGATTGAAGTTAATATACCAGTTTAGTCTTGAAGATATTCTTTCAAGAAAAAAAAAGTGTGATCATTCTGAATCACTATTCTTATCAGCCTACAATATTACTCATGGGTAGCTGCTCTGTGCCAGGCACCAGAAAAAACAGCAGAGCTAGCAGACTCTGTGTGTGTGTACACACACACACATACACACACACACACGCATGCACAAACTCATGGGGTACAGACTGGGAGGTGTGGGAAACAAGTGTGTTCTGTGAGAGGAATAACATGTGAAAAGGATTGTGGGGAGAGAATGCTTTAGAGTCCAGCTCCTGAATGGTGGCTCATGCGGCTGGAACAAACTGTCAGAAACAGTGAAGATGATACAAAAAGAAAGCAGCATAGGGTATTTGGCCTGTAGTCATGAAATTCTCAAGAGGATGAGAAACATTTTTAGACTAAAGAGTGGCCTTACACTGAGGGTGGTATAGTGGACATTACAGAAAATTTCTAATGCAAAAAGGAAAACCATAAAAATCACTCCTTAATGTCTTCTCTCACTTAGATCTCTCAGAAGCTCCAAAGATGAGAAGCAACATTTTATTCCTCTACATTTAGACTCTGTTCTTCCTTTCAATGAGGATGAGTTTAAACAGGAAAGGTTAAGACAAGTGGAAGGAGTTTGGTCTCTGATTATCTATCCAGCTCAGTTCATTGCCGAAGTCTAGAGACAGTGTATGGCCACAGCCCTCTGCTGTGATGGGCCTACTGTGTAGGGACGACACTGTACCTACCTGGAGAAGAGGTGTGTGCACATGTGACACCACATGGGGCAGTCGCCGCCACTCACGGATGGCCAGGCTGCTAGCCATTTCGACCAGGCGTTCGATGAAGCTGAGCTGCTGCTCTTCAGGGTGGCAGATAGCCAGGTATCCTCGGTACATGTTGACCTTCCAAGCCATCTCCTTTGGACAACTTACTTCTACCTGGTGGTAAAAGGACATTACATAAACATCAATGACATTCTCCCTCTCAGTGTAAAGTGTAAAGGGTCAAAAATGGAAAGTCAAAAATTTTTGTGGCCATAAATTATGCAAAACAATAAATAGAAATTAAGTTATAAACAGATGTTTGTTTTCTTTAGAGAAGTCACACATTTAGACTTTTTTTCTTCCTGAAAACTTAACTTTTCTGAATATCAGTGAGTGTCTAACTTCCAGATACAAAGGAATGACACAGGCTCATTGCTTAAGGTCTTAAGTAGGTCCCCCAAATGGGGAAATTGATCAATACTATTAAGACAGACCACATTAACAATCACTAATTGGCTACAAAAATCAGCCAGTGAATTAAGTATTAAATATATGATCATCCCCATGCTGACAATTATCAGTATAACTTTTGCTTTCAATTCTTATGTTATCCTGAAAAATTAATCAACTCATACCACATCATTCAAGGGAAAGAGGGCAGTGACTCAAGTTTATAAGAATATGAGTGAACATTAAAAACTTTAACTCATTAAGAGCCACATTTTATCATCTACTATAAAATTTCCTCCGGATTTCATGTATCTTGCTTATCAGTTCCACTGTGAAGTAGATTAAGTCTGGAGCTGTTACATTTCCTCTTCCAGGCCCCATACATGCATCTCAAAGCAAGGCAAAGGCTCTACATTCTGCCCCTGAACCCTATCTACCCACAACCTCCAAAGAAAGCGTTAGAACTCATCATTGAACTTTATCAAAGTCTAACAGGACATTTATCAAACTCTAATAGAAATGTAAGTGATGAAAAATTAAACTCTTTTTAAAATCCGTGTATAAGAAGATGAATATCTGTTAAGGGAACTTTATAGGGCTGGTGTGACAAGATCAATAAAGCACCTTTGGGAAATAACAACAAAAGTTATACACATTTTAATGCCATAATACTATCTGTTCAAATGACATCAAGAATAACAACAATACCACGTTACATTTACATGACAGTTGGGCTTGCTTATTCCCTGACACTGTACTTTTTCAGCGTATGTTCACATCCATGGCCCCTCTTATATAAAGCCCAATAATCCAATGATGAAGAAATTCAGGAAGACAAGCTTGTGAACACATCTACTTCCAGCACCATACTCTAAAATCACACCAATTTCACATTTTCAACACTATTTCAGATAGTTTATTGTAATCACAATTCCTATCCTCTGTAACACTAAGAACAAAAAAATTCTATTTTTTCCCCTCCACATGGGAAAAAAATTCCATTAACTACATCAAACCAAGTACTTTAAGTGCAGTACACAGGAACAAGAAAAACAAAAAAACAAATAGCTTGTTGATTTTTCCCCCCCTTTAAATATAGACAAATGAGTAGGTGACACTATTGGGACCATTTGAAATAAATTTACTGCAGTTTACTCAGAATAGTTTATTCACATACTTTTAGCTTTTTTCTAACCAGTAAGTTCCTTACAATTTTGGGGGAAAAGACTTTGTGAAAATAGAAATTCAGTTGTCAGACTTAATGGGAAACTAAGTGAAGCCTTAGAAAGGAGAAAAAAAAAAATAGAGTGAGCTATACATTTATTTAGCAGAATGTTTTATCAATAAAACATTATTAACTGTAAATGCATTCCAACAGCAAAACACATGTACTTTTACCTATATTAATGATTGGCTATTTTAAAAAAATGTTTATTTATATATATTTTACAACATTGTTTTCTTTTTTTTTTTTTTTACAGTGTTTGCTTTCTTTTCTCAGGTGTAGTCCCCACAGAATTTCCACCACCAGCTCACCTGTGCACTATCGCCACAGTCACTTGTACTCTTTCTGCCTTTGTTTTGATCCCTTGCCCTCCCCCTCCCCCACAGAATGTCTGTTTTATAGTTGTCTATTTTTGTTTTGTTTATTATTATTTTTTCCCCTGATCCCTTATTTTTGGTTTCCCTATATTCCGCCTATAAGTGAATCTATCCAATATTTTTCTTTTTCCTTCTGACATTTCACTGAGCATAATCTCTTCTAGCTCCATCCATGCTGCTGCGAATGGAATTAGTTTATCTTTTTTTGATTGTTGAATAGTATTCCATTTGTGTATATGTACCACATCTTCTTGATCCAGTCATCTATTTTTGGGCATTTGAGGGTCAACAATTTGCTAGAGGTAAGAGGGACATCTCACCTGCACCAATGCCTCCTTCATGGCAGTCCAGTTGGACACCCGCCAAGCACATTCCAGGACGAGATATGGGTTTATATGACCTTTGGACTGGCCGTATTCTGTCAAGGCTTCCCACTGGTTCAATTCCTTCGAGCACCTATAAGACCAGGGATTCAGTCGCAAAAGCTCAGTTACTAACATATTAATAAATTCAAAAAGGGCAGAAGACAGGATTTTAACTAGTTTATTCCTATCCCACAAAAGGAATAAAGACATTTTTCCCCCACACAGGGAAGGTAGGCTTTTGAGGAATGTCCACTGCTCCGTAAGAATGGACTGACTACCTGCCCTCTGCAAGAAACTGCTCCCTGGTGCACCAAGAACTGGCCACTACACAGCAGAGCTAGATGCTCCAGAGCTATATGGAAAGGCAGTAATCATGCACTGTATCTCCAAGAAACACTCTGAGTAACTCAAGACTTTAAAAGCTATTCTTAGACTTTTATTGTTCTTTTATAGGGCCATAAAGAAAAGAGTAAAGTCACTTTTAGAAACACTCATTATAAAAAAATTTCATACTTTTCACTGGTTCCTTTAACTGATTTGTGAATATATCAAACACTTTTCTGCTTACCGAATCCAGTGGTCCTCCCAAAGCTGGTATTCTGGGAAAATAGCAGGCGATGCATTACTCCTCTCATGTTCTTTTTTGGCTTTATCCATTGCCTTTTCATAGGATTCTTGTGCCTAAAAAAGTTAATAACAATGCAAATAGCTATTTAACTATAAGCATTTCCAAAGTTTTTGCTAATTTAGGAGCCATGACACCAAAATTCTCTACTCATACACAACAGATGAAAATGGGAGAACAAAATGAAAGGAGATGAGACTGCCTAGACCTGGGCTAATTTCTCCAACCTTCAGCAGAGAGAGCAGGGCCAAGCCCATGTCTATATTCCAGTTTGGGAGCCTCAATGTTCCACAGGAGGCCAAGAACCATGTCCCATGATGGTGGCCCAAGCTACAATGAGAGGACTTGCACAGGATTAAAATGTAAATACTAGATGCAATCTATCCACCATTTCCAACAGGGCCAATGACTGCAGACAAAGAGCATACAAATTAACAATTAACAAAAGGATTTAAGGACCATGCTTTAGAAATGCCATCACACATGCATGTTTCTCTTGAACTGAGACTTCAACCAAAGGACATTTATGAGTAGCATAAATGCTTCAAATAAAACTGTAAATGTAGTTAACAAGGCTTGACTTGGATATTATATTTAGGATATGACAAATGACCATTCACCAACCATGCAGCCAAGCTACTGACAGTGGCTACCTGCTCAAAGAATCCATGCTGCTCATAAGCAATGGCAGTTGCTGTCTCAGAATACTTGCACCGCTTCTGCCATAAGCCAGCCCACATATCTTCCTCTTGTAATAAAGAGTAAAGCTCAGCAAGGGAATCCAGTATCTCCTGAAAACACAGAGCATGGTTTCTGAGTGATCATTATAGAAAAAAAATTGTTTTTCTTCAATTAAGCAACTCTGGTGTACTTATTATAACTTAAATTCACTCGGGAGATGTTTACTGAAACTATAGTCACTGGAAAGGACACGGTATTAAAACGAGGTGAGGCCTCACCTGCTGAGGTGGAGTTATACTCTCCTGCTCATAAAATTCTGTCGTCTGCTTTGGCTTAATCTGTAGACTCAGACCTTTTTCAAAAGCTTGATGCTCCAGCATTAATGTGGAGCGGAACCAAAGGTTGTGTGTTTTCCCCAAGTACTTCAGGACGCAGGGTCTGATGGGAATTGGAGGGACGCACTGGGACATGGCTTCCACAAAGCAGTTCAGAGCGCTGGGCTGGCAATCGCGCTGCACCTGGTGACTGCCGCTGCACAGGAAGGGACTGATCTCACCTGCAAGGGCCTGGAAGCAAAGAGCATACTTATTCATTCTTCATTCAAACCACATCATTACTGTGCTCTCACAGCTGACTTGGGAATATTCTGGTAGTTGACACTTAGATAGTAGTCATTAGTTTTCTTATGTTTTGAAACTTCTTCACCAACATTATTTTCCATAAATATCAAAAAACTGAAACTACACTTTGCAAAGCAAAATTTTAAAAACATACTCACATGCTGCTGTCTGTCAGACAGAATTTTCCACAATCTAGGAAAAAGCTGGACCCATGTCTTTTCTGCCAGTGTTGTGGAAATGTGACACAGCTGGACAAAAGCGCTGAGCAGTGCTCCAGTCTACAGAAAGAAAAAAGATGAGTCTAGATGGATACCAGCTGATGCTAAAACTTCTCAAGTGCCACCCCACCACATTCAGGAGACCACTACCTGTTCCCCACTCTATCAGCGCACTTCCATACCTTCAAAGTCCTGAGCAAATACCATGTCAGGGTGAAAGTGTCCTCACAGTCAGGTCTGTAGTGTGCTGAGCAGCAGAGAACCACAGACTTGGGTGAGGGGCTCCATAATACACCTATATTTTTTCTGGACTTTTAAGGTTATTTCCTAACATTACTGATTCTACCATGTTTGAGAAGCACAACACAATGCCAACACTGAAAGTGCAAAGAAGAGGTACTCAGCTACCATCAAAGCTTAGGCCAATGAAAATATAAAGTAGGGAAAGCACATGCATATGGAGGTGAAGCTATTTGCCAGCAGGTACAATTTACAATTCTGAAGAACAAATCAAAAATTGTGAAAATTCGGTCTCTGACATTGACAGTGGATAAGACACGGAAAAAGCGACAGGAGGACTCGATTAATGTCGCTGGAGGTAGAAAAGGGCATGTCAAACTCACAGAGTATTTGATTTTGCCCAGTTTTGCTGTTTTTGAAAATCTGAATCAGCTGCTGCCAACATTTCTTCTAAACAGCCAGGTTAACAGTGTGTGAAGCCCATGGAGCCACCTCCCCCACAGGGTATCAAGGAGATGCTGAAGGGCCTCGGCATATGCTTGTCAGCCCACCACAGACCCTGCTGCCTCCAACATGGACAGTCTCAGAGACATGTACGTCATGGCTATGCTTTCCTTTCTGCCACAGCAGATACAAGAAGGTCAATCACCCACATATCCATGTCCATATTAAAAATGTAGAAACAAAGGATGCAAACATTTCAAGGAAAATGAGTAAAAGCATTTAAATGAGGGATACTCCTGAGCATTTGATATGAAGACTACCCCATAAGGAAGACCATGATGAAACCAGCCTGGGTGACCTCACATGGCTACACACTTCTTGGTAGGTGCTTTCTGGCTTCAAGTCGATAGCCTCTGGCAGAGGCTAGGAGCGCTGACCAGCCACATGCAGTCACAGAGCTGCCAATAAAAAAAGTTTGTCTGGAGCCATGAGAAGGGGATCCCACGGATTTGTGGTTTATTCTCATTTACACAAGATCACAAAGAGAGGCAAAGTAGTGTCTGGGGGCTGTGGTGGGCCCACAATACCAGGGGGCCCAGGTGGGGCACTGGCTTCAACAGATTTCCCAGAGTAACTGTCCATGCTGGGACAAAAGGCCCACGGCAGAGAAAAGAGCAGGTGTGCCTGGTATGAAGGGCCCACACAGATGCCTTCTAGTCTCATGACCTCTTTGTAAGCAGAAGAGTTCTGGGAATTAGAAAGTCAGGACTGAAACTGACTATAATAATTTGTAATCCCACTGTGCCCTATGAAATATAAATATAAAAAAATAACTTCCATAAATACATGAAATGAAAGAATATGAACATCATTCTCCAACTCCCTAGCACCTCTGGTTGCTTTGTTTTCCTACATAGCACCCACCACCACCTAAGGTAGCATACACTGATTTTATATTTTTCTGTCCCTGTATCACTTATTTCCCCTAGTAAAATGAAAGTCTGATGAGGACTCTTGCCTGTTTCACTCAGTAATATTTCCATTGCCCAGAAACAATGCCTTATACACAGCAGGGAGTCATTAAACACCTGCTGAGTGACTAAGATAAAATGTAAAAGAGGTGAGCTAGGAAAATGAGACTATAGTATAGCCTGAGTAATTCTCTTATAACAGGGCAGGACCCAGAAGAACAAGCCACGATCTCTTGATCAAGAAAGCGCCAAGAGGCTGCCTGTGGGCAAGACCCTCCAAGTGTAGCCATGTTCTATCAACCCCAACCACAGACTAGAGGACAGAAAAACCCTAAAGGAGATGTTGAGGTACAGAGCCACAACTAATCCAGTCAAGGAGAAAACGTAAATGTGTAAAGCCAAACAATGACACCTGTGGCAATGTACTTCTAGAGCTTCCACACTGAGAGACCATCACCTAAATCCAGGCATGTAGATGAGTCAGCATCTACGGGGAGGACTGGCCACAAAAGGGCCTTTGGGTTTAGAGTATGGGTCCACAGCCCTTCTTTCTGGCAGTGATGGTGGGAGAGACAGAGGTCTGTTAATGTTCTCAGTCTGTGACAAGAGAGCATGCCACCATATAAGGATGCTGCATGCAACTGAAGACCAGGCACTTTATGCTTCAGCACCACAATGGTGTCACTGACACAAGTATTATTTCATGCAGAAATTCAGGATGGGTCATGAGAAAATCACTAGGAGAGCTGAAATGTAAAAATTATTTGTAAGAGGCAATTAAAAATTTTTTTCCACTAAATTCCTGGTATGAACAGAGTTTTCACTGTGTACTCTTCCATTCTTCAAAAGGAACTTGGCATTGGAACTATAGAACCACAGTGGAACTATAGTGGAACTATAGTGATTCTGAGTTTTTAAGACAAAAATATTCAGGAGAGAAAAAAAACAACTACCCTTCCAAACATGCACATATACCTTTACTTCCCGGAGAGTATCGAGAAATTTGTCATGTCTGTTGGTTAACATGTGCAGCTGGTTTCCAATGTCCTTCTCAGAAAGTTCTTTGGTTTTGGGGGTGCTAGTTTGATCTCCAGGAGCTAGTTCAATATCGATCTCCACATCCTAAAAAACAAAGACACAAACATGCAACCCAAAAGATAATAGTTGAAGAAAATCCAACAAACACAACTCCTATATATTTTCTGGATGCATCTTGGCAAATAAAATTTCATTAGTTTTCTGGAAGCTTACAATTATTTAAACAGTCTTGAATTTTATAATAAACAACAATATTAATTAGACTAGACTTATCTATTTTAAGTGACATTATACAAATGTCACTATTTTGCTTTCAGAGTTGGGTTATGGACATCAAAATGAAAGAGAAAGTCCAAGCTTTAAATTGTATAATAATAAATATTATTAGGAATGCAGCCTACCAGTATTCACAATACAGCATAATTGTTTAGCTGCACTGCTCATTCAGATCAACAGTCAGGTTACCACACAGAACCCTGTGGACACAATGTTTTACATAATGTATAACCTAAGAAAAATAAACCTCATTTCTGCCCAAACTTCTGGGAAGTCATAATTAACAATTCAAACTGTGCCACTAAGTTGTTATTAACCATTTGGTACGTGCCCTTGAAAATGCAAAAGAATCACTACAAAGGTGGCAATTTGTCCAAAAAAGGATTAGAGGAAAAGATGGTGTCAACAAATGATTTAGTTCAGCAACAGTGAAGAAAATTTTAAATGTTTATTTGTGAATAAAAGGATTAGCTACCCACATAAGAAAAGGGAACAACAGTCCCTTTTAGAGCAAAGAAGGGGCTTTTCCTCTAATACCAGGTGGCTGTCTTTTAAAACCCAACACCAGAAACACTGAGCTTCCACAAGCCACCAACCTAGATGAAGCAAACTCTGAAGGATCTGTGTAGGCAGAGCATCAGCCATGCCCTCCGGGGTCACCAAGAACCAGTGACACTAAGCAGCAGCCCTGGAGGCCAGTTCTTGGTTTCATCCTGCCCCTTCTGGACTAGAGAGAACCCTCAAAGGTCTCAGCTGGCTGCTGAGGCACCCTCTAGAGCTATGGTTTCTAAACCAGGAGCACCTCTCGCAGGAGCAAAGCTTCATGATACATTCTGGGAGAAAAGTCACCTAACAGCTAAACAGTCTTCACTAAGTGTACTCACTCATGATAAAGGATCTATCTCAAGGGCTTCCCTGGTAGTGCAAGGTGTTAAGACGCAGCACTATGAAGCTATCCGCAACTACTGTAGTACAAGTTCAATCCCTGGCCCCCAGGGAGGTGACCCACATGGTGCAGCAGACCTCATATAGCTCACCTGCTGCTCCCCTCAGCAGTGTATTTCAGTCAATCTGCCTGTTCTGTTCCCCACTCTGTCTCTGGTGAATCCTTTCACCCCCCACACCTCTGGCCTGTACCCCAGTTCTTGCATGCATAAATAAATCTTTAAAAAAGGGGGGGGCCTCCCCTGGTGGCACAGGCGGTTGAGCGCAGTGCTGTGAAGCTGTTCGCAGCCTCTGCAGCGGTGGTTCCATCCCGGCCGGCCAGCGAGGGTCCCACATGGCGAGCAGACCTCTCCTGCCTCACCTGCTGCTCCCCTCAGCAGTGTATTTCAGTAGATCTGCCTTTACTGCTCTCTGCTCTGTCTCTGGTGAATCCTCTCACCCTCCCGTGCATCTGGCCTGTACCCCGATTCTTGTATAAATAAATCTTAAAAAAAAAAAAGGATCTATCTCAAAATCAATGGCAACAGGAGATGCTTGTCAATTTTTTTGAAATTTTTTTTAAAAGATTTATTTATGCATACAAGATCTGGGGTACAGGCCAGAGATGCAGGGGGTGGGTGGCGGTGGGTGAGAGGACTCACCAGAGACAGAGGGGAACAGAACACGCAGACTGACTGAAACACACTGCTGAGGGAAGCAGCAGGCGAGACAGGAGAGGTCTGCTTCGCCATATGGACTGTTCCCTTGCTGGCCGGGGATGGAACTCATGCTGCAGAGGCTGCGAATGCTTCATAGTGCAGTGCTTAACCCCTTGTGCTACCAGGGAGGCCCGAGATGCTTGTCAATTTTAATTTAAATCAAACTGAACTCAGGTACCACAGCGAAGAGTTTTCAGGCAGGGATAGGTTTTAACATGTTCCTCCTGTTTTTTGAATGTAAGACATAAAATTCTTCAACAGAAGTGGGAATTCTGCTGTGCAGAGGAGGTGCCATGTGATCTGGAACATTACCTCCTCTTTGGACTCGCTGTTCTCTCGCTCCCGGGGTTCCTGTTTGACATGAGTGACCATGGCGAAGGCTGCTCGGTCATGGCTGTCAGCCAGGTTGATGACGTTGGTGATGGATGGGAGCATAGCTCCTTGGCAGCTGGTACCAATGGGAGTGCCCTTCTCACAAACTGCCAAGAGAAGCTAAACAGTTTGTGGAAAAGAAGACCAACATAAACATTGTTTGGCATTTAAGATGTGAGGACCCAGTTAATATTACTCATTTTGATGGCACGCACATGCTGATTAGAGCATGGTTATTACTATACTCTACACTTCTGCTCCAGCTGTCCCTCCCTCAGGGACCCCATGTCTCAGCGTACACTCCATCCCTTTCTCCCCTTGAGAGCTTCTTTTCCTGTCCTCTCGGAGGCATCTCCCAGATAGAAAGGACAGAAGCCTCTGCTTTGTCCATCAACTTTTTTTTCTTTCTCATCTCCCATATTATGTCACCAAGCCCTGCCAATTTTACCTTCCAGGCACCTGGGCAGCCATCATTGGCTGTCTACATAACTTCCTCATCATCTCCAGACTTACTCTTCAGAGCATGGTGCTGCAGCATCTTCCTCTATATAGCTGACCCCAGGATCTCCTCCTTACATCCTCCAGCAGCTTCCCACAGCCTTCAAGGGACAGCTCAAGCTCCTTAGTGTGGCTCACAAAACCTATTTACTACTTCCCACCTACACATATAATACTTCCCTATTTCCCCACACACCCCAGTGTGCTGTCCCTCCACCAGGCTACTCTTACATTCTTTTTACAAAACATTTACAGAGCACCTGCCAGGCACTATGTAAGGCCCCATTTATCAACTTCACAGAGGTGTATCCCCTGACATCAAGGAATTGAGGTGTCAGAGGGAAGGACAAGACCAACATCAACGCACACATACTCTTGGTGATAAGAAGGCAAGGAATGGGTGGACTAATAGAGAATAACAGAGCACCCACTTTAACTTGGATGGCAAGAACATGGCATAATCAAGAATATGAAAGGTGGAGACTAATGAGGGAGAGGGGACAGCATGGGGCTGTAGGAGAGGCCAGGTCTGGTCACTTGAGACATATCCCTGGATGTTGGATTTTGTACCAGGTCCTATTCGCTTTACTCTAAGAATAATTTTGCAACAATAGAGATAATAATGGAGGGTGGGAAACATGGCTGTTGAACACGAAGGCAATTGTTCCTGACACCTTCATGAGTGATGACTGATGGTCGCTATGAGAAGGTAGAAAAGGCAAGGAAGAGAGGCAAGGGGCCCTTAACTCATTAACACCTGACTAGAGATGCAACAGAGGAAAGGAATGGGGGATTCCTGGCTTGTGCCCCTAAGCATGCCCCTTCCTCTCTTGACTCATGTACCTGCCACAGCCAATATCTTTCTCATCTTTGTATCTGTTTATCTGACCCACTCACTGTCCAGGCCTCATTCATTCACCTCAAATGAATGATGAGTACATTGGGGAATTTGGCCTATTACGTTGTCACTAGTTTCAAATGTACGCTGAATTCTGTACCAAGAAAACACACATTAAGCACAACTGGAAGTATATTAACAATCTTAATTGATATATATTTTACCTCAAAGATTTAAACAATTCTGACTCAGTTGTCTCATTAAAGTAATTTGAAACCTTCCAGTTTCATTCATTTTAGGTAAGCGGACAAAAATTATTTGCACAGCATTAATTACCTGCTTTGGGAAGCCTCAGTCACCTGATGCATTAAAGTGGTGATGAAGGCAAAAATGAAGGATAGCAGACTTAAATAAAAAGTAAATTTAACAAGAAAACATGAAGTCTCACAACAATGCTATTAGAAACAGTTAAGAAAATTTGACTTGCAGCCACTGATGGTCTGGACTCCATTTTTATGACACTGACCATTTTACACAGATCCCTGTCACTGGCACCCTGATTCCTCACACTAAATCATCAAAACCCACAGTGCTGTCACCTGGTCAGGTCTGGCAGCTCCACCTTCCCTGTTTAAGGACAAAAGCTAACAATTAAAGCAAATTAAATCTTTTAAATCTTGTGGACAATTTACAATTTTTATATCTGAGGAGAAACAAACCTTTGGTTATGAACTAAGAAATGTTCAACTTTCTTATTAAAGTATTTAAAATCACCCCCAAAAAGGTTTTGATGAAAACATGCCTTTGAATCATTTTTTTTTCTTATTAGAGATTAAAAAGTTTCATGGAGAGATTTCTACTTTCATCTCAGCACATATGAACACCTCCTGGCTTCAGTGCCCCCAGTTAGGAACTCCTGGGCTGCCCTATATACCTCCCAATTACAGACGGCAAACAGCCCATCTTACCTCAATGCACTGCTTGATCCAAAAGTGGTTACCCATGGCTTCCCAATTCTGGGAACAAGTCACATAAAGCAGGCGCTCATAGACCCGGCGTTTCATGGAGTTGTCAAAAACCTCAAAAAATTTTGCCCTGATGAGCGGCTGGGCACAACGCAGCCCAGAGAGAAAGGCAGGCTCCAGTTTTGCAGTCAGCTCACTACCTGACAGTGTCTCATCCCTGTAATCAAAGGACAACACTGAGATACAAAAGGTCTGCTACACAGAGGACTCTTGAGACTGCAAGTAAACAAACAGAAAAGTGGATACCAACTTTTCTGAACTCTCACTAAGAAAGTAATATGGCAAACTGTGTAGTTTGATGCAACATTAAACAAATGGTGCACTAATGATACCAATTTAATTTACTATTTAAATGATTTTTATGTGATTTTTTTTTACATGATTGACATGATTTAGTACTTATTTCATATTTAGGTATAATTCAAAGATTAAAAAGTCATGTTCATTGGACAGAAAACACATTAAGGATAAATATACCCAATATTTGATTAATTGCTGTAGCTACCTGTAGACATAGTTAACGAGGTCTAAAAACTGGGCATTTAATTCAAGGTCTTCTGGAAAGCGTTTTTCTATGTAAGTCATCATTTTCACAAGCAAAATGGACTTCTCCCGGAGGGTAGGTGTCTAGAATGTTTTTTAAAAGAAAAAAGTCAATTACTTTTGTTGAGAAGACATGTTCAAAAATATTCCAATCTTCTGGTTACTATTTTTTAGATAACAATGAGGTAGAGGGACTGTTATTACAAGGCTCATGTTCATGGTCATAAAAGATTAACAAGTATGATTCAATTAACAAAAACAAAACCACTTTAAGATTAGGGACTGGGGGCCTCCCCGGTGGCGCAGCGGTTGAGCGCTGGGTTGAGAAGCTGCCCGCGGCCTCTGCGACGCCGGTTCGATCCCCGGCTGCTCCCCGGCCACCGGAGGAGGGTCCCACATGGCGCGCAGACCTCTCCTGCCGCCCGCTGCTCCCCTCAGCAGTGTCCTTCGGTCCTTCTGCCTGCTCTGCTCCCCGCTCTGGCTCTGGTGAATTCTCTCGCCCTCCCGCGCTTCTGACTGTACCCAGTGCATGTATGAACAAAACAAACAAACCAGCAAACAAATAAATAAAGCATGCCTCTATAAAAAAAAAAAAAAAAAAAAAAAAAAAACTTAAAAAAAAAAAAAAAAAGATTAGGGACTGAAAAGTGAGAAAAATCCATCTTAAAATAAGAGAAGACAATGAAAATACAAACACAGGAGAAAAACATGTTTTACACTGCGGAACTTTCAGAAGAAGAGCTAAGAAGGTGATATTTAAATTTTCTCTTTCATACAAGGGGAGGTCACTGGCCAGAGTACAGTCTCCCTCCCAGCTCACCTGATTGGCTGCCATTGGAGAATTATTTTTAACCCATTCTTCCACAATTTTAACCACAGCCCGGAGGATTTTGGCATCTGATGATTTCTCAATAAGGGAGGTTAGGATGGCCTGAATAAAATTCTTCCTCATCTCCATGCTCATCACAGCCAGACGTGTTTTCACCAGTTCCAGACTTAGCATCACCAGCTCACTAGTTCCTGCTCATGAGGAGAAAGAGAACACACCCAAACAATCTTACAAACATACATCAACTGGAAACCACTTCAAATTACATTGCATATTGGATTCTTCCCATTTCCCCCCCAAATACTTTCCCCAGCAACTACAGGTCTGAGATTTGAGGTACCTCATCCTTTCTTACTACTCTGCCTTGCAAGGGCAGCCTTCCTATAGGTAAGGGCATGATGGAGCTGATGAGACCAGTGTAGCCAAGTCCTGGAGTCAACCCCAGTTCCAAGGAGTCCAAGGAGTTCCAAGGAGTCAACCCCAGTCCCCATCCCCACAGCAACATGTCTCTCCAGATTCCTAGAGCCCACAGTTCAGGTCTGGAATTTGCAACTTAATGCTTCTTCAGACATAATAGCCCTGAGGAAGCGATCTGTTTGATAGCAAAATTGTTAGATAACATTTTTGTGGAACATTCACCAGTAAGAGTTAACCATTTTAAAATTTCTTCATTCTCACATTTACAAATTTTATAAGTAGCTTTTTTTCCTTTTTTCTCAAGGTTTAATTTTCTTTCTTTTTTTTTAAAGATTTATTTATTTATTTATTTATTTATACAAGCACTGGGTACAGTCAGAAGCGCGGGAGGGTGAGAGAATTCACCAGAGCCAGAGTGGGGAGCAGAGCAGGCAGAAGGACTGAAGTACACTGCTGAGGGGAGCAGCGGGTGGCAGGAGAGGTCTGCATGCCATATGGGACCCTCCTCCGGTGGCCAGGGAAAAGCCGGGGATCGAACTGGCGCTGCAGAGGCTGCGGGCAGCTTCGCAACCCAGAGCTCAATCACTGCGCCACCGGGGAGCCCTTCAAGGTTTAATTTTCATCATGACAAAACTTACTTTTTTTTTTTTTTTATTTTTTTTTTTTTAATAGAGGCATGTTATTTATTTATTTATTTGTTTGTTTGTTTCTTTGTTTATACATGCACTGGGTACAGTCAGAAGCGCGGGAGGGTGAGAGAATTCACCAGAGCCAGAGCAGGGAGCAGGGCAGGCAGAAGGACCGAAGTACACTGCTGAGGGGAGCAGCGGGCGGCAGGAGAGGTCTGCGCGCCATGTGGGACCCTCCTCTGGTGGCCGGGGAGCAGCCGGGGATCGAACCGGCGCCGCAGAGGTCGCCGGCAGCTTCGCAACCCAGCGCTCAACCGCTGCGCCACCGGGGAGGCCCTGACAAAACTTACTTTTATCATGATTTTGCTGATTAAAAGTAGAGTCAATATTCTGATGTGGGGGGAATTCTTAATGGTAATAAAATACAGTTCATATTTAAAATGAGAATGGTTTTAAATGAAAAACCTCTTTGTTGAAGAGCAAATGATAATGAATTACATATAAACAAAAAGAATTAGTGTTTGCTTTAGAATTCAGTCACAGAGCCTACAGTGTGTAGGATTTAAACAAAATTGGAGGAACAGGGTGCCACATTCATCACCTGAGGTTGCTTCTGTGCTGCCTGATGCAGCCTGTGGGTTTAAGTGCTCTCGGACCATCTTCTGGAGGGAACGCATGAAGACTGAGATCAGTCTGTCTATGTAACTTGGGTTGTTGCTGCAGGCTGATTTGAGGATCATAAGGGTCCCTAAAATGTAGAGATTTGCCAGTTTTATAAAGAAAAAACTGAATAATTAACAAAAATGTACTATCTAAAACATTTAAAGTTGTGCTGTCTGACAAAACTATAGATTAATCACAAATGTCAATACTATAAAGTTTTATATGGCACACGTATTTAGAATCCTTATATTTTCACGGTAATTATGTCAACATCACCATACGTAAGGAATGATTTTTGTGTTTTGTAGAGACAATATTCTTACCTTCAGTTCTGGTTTTTATTTCTTGATTATGGCAAATGATGCCCCTAAGTGAAGTATTTTGCCCCAGAATGTGTTTTGGCAAAAAAGAAAAATAGAAAAAAAATCTAGACGTAACAATTTAAACTCAATTTTGACTGCATTCTGAAAGGCTGCATAAGGTCAATAAAATCCACAAAACTAGTATTAGGACATAAAAAAAAAAACTTAACATCAGTGTATTAAAAAAAGTCTTCCTTGCAACTGTCATTTTTACAAACATTTTTTGACCCTGACCATACACATTCAATTTTAAATTTGTATTCATGGCTGATATCACGGTATGACTATTTGCCATTTATAGGTGAACTGCCCCAGCCTTGGACAATTTCAGGTTTGCTTGTTTAAAAGCCAATTATTAGTGAACAGCTGATATAAGATCACTCTGATTCTATGGCAAATAAATAACCCAGGGTGCTTGAGGGTGATCAGGACTATGGGGAACATATTCCGACCCTTCCTGAGCAGACACCAGTAACTAAGGCCTGGATCCAACACAGGGAGAAGATAGGGAGACTATCTCCCTCCACCACTGCCCAGGACTTGTTATCACCCCGACAGGACCAACAGTGTTCAGATCTTCTCATAGAGAGTCCTTTAGAGAATTAACAAGACAAGATGTTCCTGCTATTTTGGGATGCAAACCAGGATCTTCTGTATGATTCTGTTTTGGACTATGCCTCTCTACCTACATCGGTTTGGTTCAGAATAGAGAGAGCAAGCTTGGAGAATAAGAGATATTATTTTAACTGAATTTATCAGGCTCCTGAATTTCAGACAGCATAGCAAGAATTTGGAGCTCAAGAAATTGATTCAAAAATAATGTTTGCAAATTCAGACACAAACACTTCCCTAACAAGGGCTACCTTACAACACATTATAACATGTGTATAGAAAAAAAACCACACAGACCAAAATGTTAAGTGATTGAAAGTTTTATATGATGAGTACATAATAAAGGAGAAAAAATTTTCAGAGTTGCTAACCCAACATCCAGTTACAATCACAAAAAGTAGAGTGACTTTTTGTCTGGTGGTAGAAGTCTTCCAGCTGCCCTGATTACCAGCGAGAGCAACTTCTGTTTCACTTTGGTCAGTCAGAACCTCAAATAGATAGGAACTTTTTTTTTTTTGAGAACATAACAGGCGGATGTATTGAAATACACTGCTAAGAGGAGCAGCAGGCAAGACGGGAGAGGTCTGCTGCGCAGGAACAGGTTCTTATCTGCTAGTGGATTACTGACAGATGGACACATTGTAAGAGGCAGTGCTTCTACATATTAGTACCTTCCTCTACCAGCATCTTGTGCTCAATATAAAATTGGATCAGTAGGAACCCTGTGACAAGGGACAATTCCCCTTAGAACCAACTTCGGCATCTGGGGCTGAGGAAGGAAGAACAAAAGGAGTACTGAAGATGGATGGAGAATTCCAAGACCAGTGGCCTTGTGTGTGCCAAGAAACACACAAATATCCCTAGCAACACATCAGTCAGCTCAAAGCTCCTCCCCATATCCTGAACGTTTCCCAGAAGAAAATCCTGTCCAGTGAGCATGGACAAGACCACACCAAACTGAATTTCTGTCAGGAAAGCCAAGACAGACACTCACCAAAGAGCTGAGAGGGGTTCGCACTGGTGGCCTTCTCATAGTTGGTAAGTCCCTCATAGATGACCTTTCCAACGGCAGCATAGAGGCACTCCAACTCCTCGTGCTTGGAGGCCACACTGGAAGTACCTGGAACACAGAACTACCCTTATACTCAGAACTGAGCTTTAGTTGTTTGGAGATCATAGAGACAGGCTTGGGTACCCATCTCCCATCAGAAGACATGTGGTACTCATCTTGGGGTTGGTTACCACTTGAAACAGCTAAGTGAAAACCTTTAATCTTGCCAAGCCTTAGCTGAACACATGCTAAACACACATTTACAATACACCAAAATTTGATCTTGTCAACTGTTCACCATTTGACAGAATACTTGAACCTAGCTTCCTTTCAATACCTCAAGGAATGATTAGTGTTCAGCTAATGAAGAACTGCATTTCCAAAGTAGACAAAAAATAAAATGCAATGACTGTTATTGTTAAATTTTTATGCCAAGTACATTAAAATAAAAGTTGAAGACACAAAGAAATGTGGGACAATAAAATGTTCAACATAGGGCAATGGGCACTCTCAAATAATGAGCCCTATGCCCACCCATCTACTTGGAAAGCAAGGCACTGACAGAGAAGGTCACATACTTGGCTCTGTTGGGAAAATACTCATCAGGCGCGAGAGAAGGCTATGTACGGCTCGCAAAACTTTGGTGTTCCCACACGTCATACAGGCAGCAATCCCACGCTGCAGGGGTTTGAAGCTACTAAGGATGGCTGGAGACTGGAGAACAGTCAGCAAGAAACTCAGCACCTCCAATCCTGTGCAGATGTTTCCATAGTTGACTTGATTAGGCTGTTCCTGAAATGGAGAGCACAAGCCAAAGATGATTAGTATAGTGAATTATAGACACATGAATGAAGCAAAATTTAAACCTATTTGACTTTGAGTATTTGGAAACAAAGTAAAAACCACTAGAGAATTATCACAGACATTAAAAAAATATGTGACTACACTATTTTTATTAAAACAGTATGCTTTCAAAATATTAAGGAAATCTGCTTTAGAAAAACTTCTTATAGGGGCTTCCCTGGTGACGCAGGGGTTAAAGTCTCAGTGCTATCAAGCTACTGCCAGCCACCGCAGCATGAGTTCGATCCCTGGCCAGGGAGTTACCCACATGGTGCAGTAGACCTCTCTGGTCTTACCCGCTGCTCACCTCAGCAGTATATTTCAGTAAATTCGCCTGTTCTGCTCCCCACTCTGTCTCTGGTGAATCCTCTCACCTTCCCACGCATCTGGCCTGTACCCCAGCTCTTGCATGCATAAATAAATAAATTTTAAAAAAAAAAACTTCTTATAAAACTTTTCCCCAAAATATTAGTACTTACTTTTAAGTAAGAATTTGAAAATCACCAAGAATCTTGTAATCTAAAAGGGCAATTACCAAAATGAGTTTTGCTTTTCTCCTCCCATCTTACAGTTGCACACAAATACCCTTCCATGAACAAGTTTCTTTGAAACTGTATATGAAATCAAGCTAGTGGATGATGCCAGCATTAAAAAATAAAGAGAGTACCTGGTTTGTAGTAAAGATACATAGCTTCACAAAACTTTTGATTTTGTGGTCACACACACGTGTCTTATGTGTAGTGTGTACACTCTGAGTTGAGAGGTAAAAGGTCTAACTACAGATCATGGAGAAAAGGCAGAAAGTCACTCACTGAACATGGCATGCTACTTTCTGAAAACAGTGGCCTGCTGAGGGGCAGAGGCTGTCTGCAATAGCTGGTGATTTTTCAACTATGAATGCATTTGACAGAAAAGTAATTCAAACTGTCAATGAGAAAAAGCGGAAAAATATTTGCAGACAATCTGGAAGTTACGTCTCGTACCAAGCCAGAATCCAGCATGTGCTGCAGGTTAGTGGGGAACTATCCTACTCTCTTCATAGCACAATAATCTCTGTAACCTTTCAAAAAACATGTTGTCTTTGCAACATAAAACAACGAATGCTTATGATAGGTTTTATAATCCCGATGTTTCAAGTTTTCAAATTCTATCAGGCAACTAGACAAATGGAACTGTGTCATGGTAATGACATGGATAAGATAAGAACAGCTTTTGCAAATGTGAGAAAATTAAAGGATCACGGTTTTTACAGAAACAAAAAAAATTCACCAAATAATATTTGGGCTTCTCTGTTACCTGACTCTAGTGCTCGTTAAAAAAAACAAGTAAATCTATGAAAGGCAAGAGAATTATGTTTTCAGAAGTCCTAACTGTACTTGGGGCTGGTGACCAAAGCCAAGTTTTAAATCCAGTTTTCTTACTACTGGCCATGAGCGGAAGCAGAAGCCACAACTGCAAGGGAATGGAAAATTTGAGATTTGGTGGTCACAGCCCTGAGCCAGGTCAACAAAGACAGTCCCATGCACCTACCACACTCATCAGCAGCTTGTCAAACCACTGCAGCTTGAGCTCTGACTTGGACCACATGTCTGGTCTCAAGGCAGTCTTCAGAAGAGTCACACACCGGCGGGAGAGCACTTCTCCGGGAGACCCCGCAGTATTGGTGTTGTCATTAACCTGGAAATTAGCTCAATTCAAGGTGGAGTTCACCGACCACATGTCTGCAGTCTTCTTGCCTGCACCCAACGCCCTCACACCCCGGCACTCCCAAGTGGCAGCCACTTTCTCTCCCACCTGGCCTCAGCTTAGGCCCCTCTGCTTCCCCCCTTGCAGAGGGTCAGTGGTTATCTGTGTAACTGATTAGTGCCAGGAAGCTCCTTGGGAGAGCAGGAGCTTAAAGTTCCTTCCCTTCAGAGCTCCAAGGCTATGCCTAGCACACTGTAGCATGTAAGAAAAGATTTACTGGGTTATTAGTTTAGGACATTTTCTTCAGTACCTTGAGATCCTCAGTAGAACTGTAAGATATACAATTTTGTTAAATAATTATAAAAATTTAAGATTCCCCAGTGGGGAAAAAAATTCTAAGGAAAAACTTCATTTATGTTTTTATGAAATAAAAATGAAAAGTTTCAGAAATGGAGTCCCAACAAAGGCATGAAAATATGAATGGTAAATAAACCCAAGTACTTAAATTACTAAATGAAATCCACATTATGCAGGTGGGATCACCCTAGCACTCTCAGCAGATAGGTAAACTAGAAGTAATTTGTCTAAGATTACTAAATTACCATGTTTCAACGAATGCCAACATGCCATAAAATGTAAGATAACATTGCCATTTTAAGTCAAACTGAAAGAAAAACTGTTTTTAAAAAATCATATAAATTATAAGGTGATTTCAGAAATATTGGCATGCCTTGAAATCAGTGGAATTTGGTCTGAAGATGATAGAACTAGCTCTTAGACCTTGTTTGTCTATTTTGGTTTTCATTCTGTTATCTAGCAAGTAGTCTTTGCTCTGAAGAATCCTGACCACAAGACATGCAGAATGCCACACCTGACAAGCCACACGTATGAGGAAGTTCACCACAGTGTCTGTATGCTGCTTATCAATGGGCTTGGCAAGAAGGGAATCCGCTCCAGGCAGAGATTGGCTCCTCCCAAACACCTAGAAAAGGCAGGAAGAGAACCCTCAATGACAGTCCCATGTAGGGCTGGCTCGTGCAGTCTGCTTCCAGTATGTGGTCCTCCCAGGTCAACTCTGTTCTGGGCGCCAGGGGAAGGCACAGGCTCCACAGATGAAGAATAAAGTGGCCATAAAGTAAATGATGTGTCATGTGCTTGAGACTAAAAGAAGTGGAGTCTAGGCAGCTCTGAGACAGAGAAGCGGCAGGCCTGAGAGAAGAGGAAACTGCTGCAGGGTGAGGGAAGAGAGACTATAAGCAAGTACTAAAGATGCTAAGAACCTGGGGTGTTTCCCAGTGGAGGAAGGGCTGAAGGGCTACACACAGGAATGAAGCAGGTCACCGGCAGAGCAAGGTCACGGGTTGGAGAGGAATGAAGCACATCACCCACAGAGTCAGGTTGCGGGGCCAGAGAGGGCCCAGATGGTGGGGGAGGAGGGTCTTGAGAAGGGAAAGAACATCTGACTAACTTTCTAGGCTTTCACTTTGAAATAGTTCTGAAATTCATGAGAAACCATGAAAAACAGTGCAGAGGTCCCTCCTTACAAGGTAACTATTTTGTCTAATAATTATAAAAGCTTAAGATTCCCCATACAGCTTCCCCTGACTTGGTGTGAAAGGAAAGGTCTTGGTGCTCTGCTGGTGAGATCCGTACTAACACAGGATGCAAGTGGACAGCGAGAACTGTGAGGCAGAGTGAGCGCGATGGGGGCTCGGGCCAGGAGGGTGGGGCAGAGAGGAGAGGAGGCCGGGCTAACAGGATTTGCTCCCGACCAGGAGTGGAGAACAGTACATGGACATGTGGCAGATGGTTCCAGGGTTCTCGGTGGAGTGTGGGGTGGGTGGGTGCAGGAGCAACACACTCAGGAGGAAATGGGGAGTGTCAGAGGGAGTCCAAGTTTAGACGCAGAGAGCTGGAAGATTAACAGTCAAACCAGGGTTAACAGTCCTGTGAAACTACACCACCAGGGTGACAGCACTGTCCCCGCCACTAGGGGTAAGATGAGTGTGAGCACCCCAGCCATTTTTTCGGTCGCTGCACTTCAAAGTAAGATACACTGTCTTTTTATAAACTTTAGCACAACACAGGTCCAAGTCTCAAGCAGAATTCTTACCCAAGAGTATTTCTGGTACCTTCGACAGGAAATTTGACCACCACTATCAGAACCCTGATGGTGTCAGTGAGTACAAAGGAAATTGTGCTGGTAACCTGGGAAACTCTGAGACAGAGCCTGTATTCAGGTTTCTATCTGTTGAGCGCAGCCTTTCCTGGCCATCTCTCTGGCATGATGCTGGGAAATTAGTCCACATTCAAAATTTACAAAATAAATGAAGTAATTGCCAAGAAAAAGCATACCCCAAAATAGAAAGTACATATGCTCGTGCACATGTTCTTACCGCACTGATGGCTCCTGTGGCTGTCCGAAAGCGTTTTACTTCCTGGGCGGAATCTACTGACAGGCCTCTCTTAATGGAAGATGAGACAGAGTTGACTCCTTCTCCACTTGAATTAGGGTCCATATCTGAATCCGGCTTAAACACACGTACACACACACACACACATACAGTCAGTCTACTTTACTCACTGATTTCTAGGAGAAGCATAAGGAATACAATCAGAGACAAAAAAGGGTACCATCCCTACCTGCTGGTCTTTGATCCTTTGCAGTTCCCATTTGATGACAACTTCAGATAGGTCCACGGCGAGCCTTCTCTGCTCGATAGTGACACTAGGTGTGAAGCCTAACCTCTGCATGGCGCTGACCATGTGCTGCACCAAGTGGTGACGCACTGGATAGTATACCTGTGAGCACAGGGTAAACATCACCATCACACTGGGGAGGCCGTGATGAGGCCTCAGTGCCTGCTTGCTTGCACTTGCTTGCTTACGCGTGCAAGTACACACACACATCCCCCAACCTCACATTCAAGAATTCGGAATCATAATTTTAGCAAGAAAATTCTTAGTACCTTAGATATGTATATGTATCACTCCTTCAGGCCTGGCTGGGTCCCAACATATAAGTGTATTTCACTCTAACATCTTTTAAAAGTGTTGAAGCACTGCATTGTCTTTAGGGTAAGCAAGATAAGTACTCAAGGTGTAGAACTTCATTTTTAATATCATAAAAATTTAGCCATACCAAGAAGCAAATTCCCAATTCTAAAAGAGGTGGTTGTAGAAGAATTAACTTGCAATTCAGTTCTTTCTACTTGCCACAAAATCTACAAGAAGTATTTATATAAAAACAAATCCCACAAAGTGGGTAACTTGCTAGAGAAGGAGGTGGCCAGTGACACAACTTTTTAAGTTAAGTTACCAAAATTAAGAGTTTGTGATGACTATCTTTTACTTTAAAGCAATAACTCAGTTGGGCCTCCCTGATGGCGCAAGGGGTTAAGCACTGCACCATGAAGCAATCCGCAGCCTCTGCAGCAGGAGTTCGATCCCCGGCCAGCCAAAGAGAAACCCACGTGGCACAGCAGACCTCTCCTGTCTCGCTCGCTCCTCCCCTCAGCAGTGTGTTTCAGTCAGTCTGCCTGTTCTGCTCCCCACTTCGTCTCTGGTGAATCTGCTCACTCCCTGCGTCTCTGGCCTGTACCCCAGCTCTTGTATGCATAAATAAATATTTAAAAAAAAGCAATAACTCAGTTGAGTACCCCCCTAAAAAATGCAGTTGTAGAAAGCAGCATACACTAGGGCCTCCCCGGTGGTGCAGCGGTTGAGCGCTGGGTTGCAAAGCTGCCCGCAGCCTCTGCAGCGCTGGTTCGATCCCCGGCCGCCGGCAAGGGTCCCAAATGGTGCGACAGACCTCTCCTGCCACACCTGCTGCTCCCCTCAGCAGTGTACTTTGTCAGTCTGCTTGTTTTGCGCACCGCTCTGGCTCTGGTAAATTCTCTCACCCTCCCACGCTTCTAACTGTACCCAATGCTTGTATAAATAAATAAATCTTTAAAAAAAAAAAAAGCAGCATACACTACAGAACACATTCTATAAAACAATTCCTACGTTTACCAAGTCATTCACACAAAACACATACTAATCAATGAACCAGAAATGCATTTACTGAAAGATGAATCATTACAGAAAATGACAGGCATAAAGCTCAAAGCACATGCCTGAAATGTATTACACACCAACCTACAGTACTTTCTACACACCTTAAAATGCTGTACTATCAAATGCAAAATATGCACCAGCTGAGGGACTGTGTGTCCCTCCTCCACAATGATCTTTCTGGTCCAGTGCGTCAGCATCTGGTGTCCATCCTCCATTCTGGCTGGCACTGCTGGAGTCAAAATGGCCATTGCTTGTCTGACGATTGCTCGAGCTTCCATTGCATGGGCCTTGAGAAGACTGTGAAAAACCTGAACAAGAAAGAAATTCTCATATGGGGTGAGAATGAAGGCTTTAAAATACAGTAAGATAACAATCAGAAACAAGTTCTGATAATTTTGTATGAACAATTTTTTTAAGATTCTACAGGACTCTTATAAGGAAACAACATATTTACCTTCTCCATTAAGTTTTGATCAATGAACACATTTTTTCTGATATTTATTCAGCACCCACAAAGTGCCCACGCTGGGTTAGGCTGACATATGCAAAGATGAGTGAGACCTAGCTTACTGAGGTACACAGGTCATCTCACTTGGGCTACAGCATAGGAAATGGAGTGAAATGGCCCACTACCAGAAGCAAACCTGTAACAGTTCAAGAGAGGGGGAAGGCCTGGTAGTAAGGGCATTAAGGTCAAAGACCACCCAACTAGCACTGAGGGTGGAGCAGGGTGTTGGTAACAACAGGCCTAACCATGCCTGGACACTGGAAAGAATGGAAGTGTATCACAGAAGGCCCTTAGGTTTCTAGCTGGGATGACAGGGAGAAAGGGTCAATCAGAGAGGCTACATTTGTATCCCAAGTGTCTGTGGAATGTGCTGTGTGAGGGAGTTAGAAGGGCAGGGTTTAAAACTACAGACACTCATAAGAGGGAATGGTCAGAGGAAAACAATCAAGAGTGACCACATAGACTACGACAAGAGCAATCGCTTACTACAGGTTTCATGGACAGACAGGCTTTGCACTCATTAAATTCTTACACGGAGACAGTAACTAATTGCCCCAGGCTCACAGAATTCATGAGTGGAAGAAACAGAAACTCAGAGAGGTGGCAGGATGCAGGTTCAATTATCCATTGTCTTTAGCTAAAGGAGGGGTTTGGGGCTCCATTTCAATGGAGTGACAGGTCAGAAGCCAGAATGCAACAGATAAAGGAGCATCAGGTAGACAAAGGAGATATTTTGTTGTTTCAAAAGCAAAGATCCAGAGGATCAAGAGCAAAACAACAAGTGGGGAAGAAGAATAATAACCATAAAGATGATAATCATGGGAGTTTCATAGCATTTTTTGTATAAGTTGAACAGAACTGTGCATTTTTAAATGGCAGTTTTAGAAAGACAGCTTTAGAAAGTTTTAGAGGTTGCAATTATACAAGCATCAATGAGTACAAAGTGTGGAAATACATGTGACTGTTGGGTGGGTAGGAGGCAGCCTCGGGAAGTACCTGAAGGACAATTTTCTTATGTATTGCAAATTTGGCAATAATGTGTGCCAAAAGTAAGTGTCCACTATATTTGCAGGCTGGATCAACGCAGGCCTTGGAGAGCAGGCAGGGCCATGCAAAGGTCATCAGGCGGCGCAACTTGCTGTTGCGATTCTTGTTGTTGTCATGGATGTGGTGGGGGGCGTGCTCCACCAGCAGCGTGGCATACTGCAGGAGGTAGATCCTCAGGGAGTCCAGCATGTCTGCTTGTTTCTCTGGGTCAAGGACCTGCCAAGAAAAAACAAGCAGAAAGGAATTCATTTCGGGTTTTGTGTTAACTAAGGGCCATATAATAATTTATTTATTTATTTTTATAGAGGCATGTTTTATTTATTTGTTTGTTTGTTTGTTTATACATGCACTGGGTACAGTCAGAAGAGCAGGAGGGTGAGAGAATTCACCAGAGCCAGAGCAGGGAGCAGAGAAGACAGAAGGACCGAACGAAGTACACTGCTGAGGGGAGCAGCGGGCGGCAGGAGAGGTCTGCACGCCATGTGGGACCCTCCTCCGGTGGCCGGGGAGCAGCCGGGGATCGAACTGGCGCCACAGAGGCCGCGGGCAGCCTCGCAACCCAGCACTCAACCGCTGCGCCACTGGGGAGGCCCCATATAATAATTTAAACCTTAAAAAATTAAAAAAAATAAACACACACAAGGCTATGATATATTATTAAGTTCTACATAGAGGGAATCAATAATGTTATATAAGTTTTCCTTTAATACATACAGATTTGAAACTCAACTCATTTCAACATTGAAAAGAAGGGCAGCCTTCAAAGTGAGAATGCAGTAGGTAGGTAAAGGAGGAAAAGCAGACTTCCTCTTTGATACAAGGTGAATGAGGAACTTCTTAATTCCCAAGTCATTCAGATTTTTTTCCCTGGTCAACTATTAATTAGCTATTCTTTGTTTTTCAGTATTACAATCAGAAAATGTTACCTGGAAAAGAAAATCTGTATAACAAATTGTTACGGTTTTCTAAATAATCAAGTACCTGATAAGTTTTTATGTTTCATGTATATACATTCTTGAGGAATATTCTGTACATCTCTACTGAATTAAGTATATTGACTGAATCATTCAATTCAACTAAGAACCCTAACTGACTTCCCTTTACCAGAAAACTAGAAGGCCAAAGTCTTCCATCACAACTTTGTTTTCCTTGATGGCCTTTAGCCCCCTAAGTCCTTTTTCTCCTGAATCTACTGTTCACAGCAGCCCCTTCCCTGGGCTCCAGCCTCCCATTGCCATTTTTTCCCACCCAACCCAGTCCCAACTCCTTGCCTGTGCTGAGCCAGCAGCATCTGATCCAGAAGACACAGCCTAGAGAAGGCAGCACAGTGGAAGGGGCTGCACCTAGGTCCTCATCTCCCCATAGTTGCCCATAATAAAGCAATTATCAGTATGTGAACCAAAAATAATTTCTTGAACTCAGCTTTCATTGAGAGAGAGAGAAAGTATAGGAGGAAGGTCCATGTTGAGCGATCAAGACCACTAAAAAGCAGTTACCTGTCAAGGGGAACAACAGCCTCTAGCTGGACCCCAGGGCAAACAGGTAAGAAAACCAACTGTACCCTTACAAAGTGTGTTGGCATGAACGTGCAAGTTGCCAATCAGAGTGCTAATTCACATTGCAGATGTGGAATGTCACTCACTAACGGCACTCTAACAACCTGAACACAGAACGCTCACTCTAACAACCTCAAGGTAAATACTACCTACCAGTGAAGTTCAACCTGTATAAACCACCAAGGCATTGTGAGAAGCACAGGGCAGGCCTTTCTCAAAGAAATGTTTAATTTGATAACACCTCTCAGCTACAAAAAAGCTGGTGAAACTATTACAAAAATGCAGAGACTTTAAAACCTAACTTCGGACATTACTACTGCCACAAGATATTCCGCTACCATGGCAACAAATGGTCACAGTAGCAACTGCATTCAGTCTAATATTTTTATTGGCCTTTAAGTACATTCTTTCAAAAAGTTAAAGATATAAACATCAATAGAACGCCAAAACTGACAAGCACTATTTTCACAAAATAACTGATATCTGAACTTTCACTGAGATACTGTTTCTGATTAGAATCTATTAATGTGGAAAAGTTAATTCATTAAAAAAGTAAGACCGTCTTAAAAAAAAATTCACTAGTAAAAATTATCATGGTCTGCTACAAACCAATTCAATCAAGAAAAACAAAAACCTTAGGGACATAAACACATTTCAATGACACCCTGCGTGCCTTCCCCCCTCCATTGTCAAGTCACTTTTCACACCAATGCATTGTTAGTGATACTACCTTGGTTATAAACACACTGGTGATGCTTTCTGGGTTATCGCCTTCTGGATTGGGAGGTCCTAAGAGCTGCTCTCCTTCCCCTTTCTCAAAGCTATATAAGAAAGCAGGATTCAAGATATGCTGCAGAACCTATAAAAAATTAAAAAATGAGAAAGAAGGTAAACAAAGCCATGTTTTTTATTTCTTTAACAAGATGAGCAGGACCCCAGTTCTGCCATACTGCACCATAAAGTTAGAACTCAATCGAATGCAACAATATTTTATTCTAACTAACAACTGAAAAGGTAGTTTAACAACTATCTGCAAAAGACAAGAGGAAAAGGGACAACAGCTTCATATACTCTTACTTCAAATGAGTCATTTCAGAAAAACATGTAAACTAATAAACTACTTTTCAACATTGGCTCACTGCTAGAGCTGCTTTGTTCTCAATAACAGCATTTTCCTCAAAAACAGTATGGACTATGATTTGTCAACAGAGTCAAAGCAGAACACAAATAGTACCCTTGGTTGCCTAAAAAGTGAACCCAAATGTCTGAGGCTACTAATGTACAACAGGGAGACTCACCTTAGCTTTCAGTTCATCTCCGAAGTTGGGGTCATTGAAGTCTACAAAGCGGAAAAACAGCGCACGCTTTTGAGAAATGCTGTAATTTTTGGGAATCTCTTCCTCCATATACTCTTTCAGGAATGTCATGTTGCATAAAAAGCGACCAGTAAAGGCTCGGAGCAGTTGAAACAACAATTCTATATCTCCATAATTTCTTCTGAAGGGTTAAAATAAGAAAACAAGTTAAATTATGGCAAATTCCAGAACTGTGTATTATCTGACTTGCCTTTCAAACAACTCAAGTTATCATCAACTCTCTACAACATCTGACTACACATATTTCAGTGAACCACAGCTATGTGCAAATTAGAAGAGGCTCCAGTTCAGGTTACTAGGCGGAAAGCAGTTAGGTTATGGTATGCTGTAAAAAGCAGGACAGATGCACTCACTTGCAATAATTCAGCAGACAGTAGGCCAGCAGCTTGGGCTCCTTCCAGTTTGTGGCAGCCATGTTCTCCTTCCGGTGTCTTTCTTGAAAGGTTTCACTAATCCACACTCGTCTCAACTGGCTCACCAGAGAATGTTGATTGGCCAGCCAGGAGTCATCATTTTTAACTATAATACTTATGATCTGTCAAGAAGAATCAATTAGGGAAGTGACAGTGTTATCTCTGTATCTCTACTACACCTTTGGGATTTCAGGCACCCAACGCAAAGACACTATACCTTGATGGCTTGAAACTGAAGATCCAGACGCATAGTGCTGGTGCTGGGCGAGCCAGGTCGCACGGCTGTCTGGGTGCCACCAGGCAGCAGCAGGGTGATGAACCTGTTAGGGTTAGCTGCCAGCACATCACGCAGAGGTCTGGCATCTTTGTGTTTTAAAAAGCTCTGAAAACAGAACAAACATGCTGTTTTAAACTAACCAAAACACAAGAGGTTTAGATATAAACTTTAAGCTAAATCTCCTGGCAGGCTACAAAAATTCACCATACTCATCCTTTTAAAAAATGCTTTTAAAACAGCAACCACACTTTATGTTTTATAATCTGAGCAATTCATTTGTTACCACCATCAAAACCCTAGAGAGTGATTCCTGGACTTGAACTTTTTATACACAAGAAAATGATATTCCAATGTTCAACTATATCAGAAAACAGTAAAATAATAATTTTGGATTTCAGAGCAGACTGTCTCACCAATCTGCAGGGTCACCCAACTCCAGCTCCTTGCAACTCCTACCATAAACATTCGGCTCCACTGGGGATCATTCAGTGTTGCTTCCATCATGAACAGCTCTACTGTCTGAGAAGGGTGCCGAGTCAAGAACTTGATCAGAGGCTCTCTGAATGGACTGCCGGCCTGGAAAACACGTGGTGAAAACCGCATCTTCTCAGGATTGAGGCTTTTCTTGATCTTATACATAACACTGTAGGAGAATGCATTTCTCCTGTTCCTAACTGGAGTGCATTAACAATCCTAAGCAATATCTTTACATTGTTAGAGTAATCCATTTAAAATATAACGAAGTAAAAATATTAGAAGGAACAGGTGGAGAAGAATCAATTAATCATCTAAGCTAACTATTACCTCAATCAACATAGCCCGTTCTGTTTTCATCACAACCTCTAACAAAGGCTTGACCAGAGTTTGAGGTGCAGCTGGGATCAGATGAAAAAGGTTTATAATTGCTGAACAAATTTTCATTTCCTAATGAAGAAAACCAGAAATTATAAAACATGCCAATTAATTTCAATAGCCAGAGATATAACTATTACTACAAACCCTAATATACAGTCTAGTTACATTCTCAAGGCTAGCGAACAGAAGCAAAGAGTTAACATGTACAAAGCCACAACTTACCAATCTCAGATTACAACTTCAGCCAAAGGAAACTGCCCTTGGCCTTGAGATTTCATATGTCAATGGAGGGAGAAGGAGCTAACTATATACCTGACATGACTGTGCTGTTTTCATGAGAAGAAGTGACTAGTGTTAGAAATGACTTGAAGGGTTACCTACACTAGCCCCTCATGGAGAAAGTGATAATTGCATTTGTGGCTGTGAGAGTCTTAGGATTCCCCCACTTTGCTATGACATTATGGGGTCTTCCCAATACACTAAGTTCTGAGAGCACAGGCTTCTTTTGTCCTCAAAATTTAGCACATAGAAAGTCCTCAAAAAATACTTAGGTATTTATTCTGGAAATAAGTATCAACATATATAAATACTGGCCATGGCACTATGTATTTGTCAACTGGGTCTAAAGATAAAGCTGACGAATTGTTCTACTGATTCATGAAAAAATGTGAAACACCAGAAATTTTGCATTTTTTAAGGTGCTAACAGCTCGGCAGTCAATTGTTCTGTTTTAGCTCCAGTTTTGTGTCTGCAATTCAGAGGAGTTCTACATGGCCACAGGGAAGGGAAGAGTCCTTGATTTTCCATTCTGCATGACGTGCAAGAGCACATCCACTTCTCTAAGCGTGGTAAAATGGGGGCAATAAGCACTAGTCATGAGACCACATCCTAGCAGCATCTGAGATACTTTCCAAAATTTCTCTTTAAACCAAAAGGCAAAACAATGAGATGGATAAGAAATGAGAAAAATTTTTTGTCTCCCCATCCTACTTCTAGAGCTCTCTTCTACAGAATTTAAGTCTTTGGACAGAGAATAATCTATCCTGAAATTATAACATTCTAATTACGATTATTTTTATATTATGTTTTTTTGTTTTCAAAGCACTGTCATGAAATCATACCCTGTGTCCTTCATAATACTGCCAAGATGATGGCCATGACAGAGGTTACCACTCCCATTTTACAGAAAAGGGAAAGCTCAGAGTTTGACAGGCTCAAGTCACAATGCTGTGACTATATATTAGTGTGTGGGTGAGAAGGATGCAGGGGACTGGGTGCAGGGGAACAATGAGGTCTTAAACTCAAAGCAGTCAGTAAGTCAGCAGTCTGAAAAATATAATTCCTTCAAATTTCTAACAGATGAATTTCTTTGTGGAGTTTCCTCTTAGGAGGTTGTTAGATGTATAAGTTCATATGAACATCATGATAGCAAAATCCAATTGAATCTTAAATCACAGTGAGTATTGTAGTTCGAGCATGTAGAAAACCAAAGAACTTAGAATCTTGCTTAAAACATCCTAATAGAAAACATGCGTGGCATCCGGACAGTTCACAGCAAGGATACTAATACAACTCTGCCACAGACAGACAATACGGCTCACTGCACTCAAAGGCACAACGCACTCTTGTCCATCACAGAACCACAAGTCACAGCAAAACCAAAATACAACAACAACAACCCCTCCTGGGCCTCCACTGAAATTCTCACCTCTACCCCTTCCATGGCAGGCTGAACCAAAACAAAAATTACAGCATGAAAAAAGGCAACAAAAAGGTAAAAAGAAAAGAAAAGAAAATATAAACTGTTCTTCACATTGCAAGTCATAAACTGACTTTTAATAGATTGTTCTCACCTCAAACTGACAGAATGGAGACAAGGAACATCTCCCGCACTCTGAAATGCTTTCCTGAGGATGGGGAGGAAAATCATCTTTTTTCTATTTATGTTATTTACATAAAAACTTCCCAAATACTCATACACAGCAAGGATTATTGGGGTAAACAAGACAGTAAAGACAATTATCAGAAAGCACACAGTAATAAACAAATGCTCAACAGCAAAAAATACACCTTTCACCCTTCAGATGTCAAACAGCCCTTCTGATAGTATTGAATACTGTAATTCTTCCCTATATCATGTTTTAAAAAGAGGAAATTTGGAATTCTTACCTAGGGGGAGAAACTGTAAGAACTCATTGCATGCAAATACATTTTAAGAACTGGTTTCTTCAGAGTGAGTGATTTTAGATTTTATGTAGTGCTAAGACATTTAAGAAAAATCTTTGCAGTTAAAGTCGAAATAGTAACAGGAGGTATAAGCCCCATCAATTAAGCATGTCTGAGACCCCCACACAGAGCAACCCACAGGCCATGATACCACACTCCAGATACCTGGGTTATCTTGTGAAGCTCTGTGTGTGTACATATGTGCATGTGTACAGACATGTCATAAAAGTTGGTCCTGAGTTCTTGCCTGTAAGTTTGATACGTAAAAGACAAACCTTCCTAAAAATGACAGTGCAAAGCTCTGTTCATCGAGGTACCTGATGTTAAAAAAAGGCTTTTAATTTATTGTTTAGTCAACTCTTAAGCATGTTTTCAGTTACAGTTTCTCAATCAGACTATGTTACTTAGGGATTCTACCAAATAGTAACAAACTAACTTTCAAAGACCCATTACCAACCCTATGTAACTTCATAAAAATGATCACAGCTTAAGAACAGAAAGGCAGCTTGGCCCTGGGCTGAGGTGATGAGGCTGTAGCCACAATGCCTTTGAGCCCCACACTGTGGCCTGATCTCAGATATACAGCCTCACGCACACAGTAGGACACACCCAGGGAATACACTATTGCTGTGATCAACATGTTTCAGCACGAGCTCAAGTAATTCCCAGTATCAAGGCTCCAACTGCCCCACCTCCAACTACCCTCCAAGTAACAGATTTCTGTAAAAAAGTTCATGAATATTTTTGACACAACTGAAATTATTCATCTACCCACTAGCTTTTTAAATATTTATTCTAGAACTATGTGTTTCAGAGGATTAACTACTTATTATAAAAAACAAATAGAAAGTATAAAGCAGAAATACCTAACAGATGTGAGATGGGTACTTGCTGGGGCTTTTAAAATACACTCTGCTCTCCCCACCAAGATTTTCTGACTTTTGCCCTGCATATATAAATGACAAACCTTCCAAGAGGTCACGGATGGCATAACACTCCTAAAAAAGTTTAAAATCTTGGTTTAGTTTTGCTGTTTAGTTGGTTGTTTAGAAGCAGCAGTAAACAAGACTTACATAAACAAAAACACCTCAACACAGAATGGTCAAAATAAAGCCAAAAAGAAAAAAGAAACAGCATCCAACAAATAGGCACAGGAGGACAAAGGCTACATTAATTATGCCCCTGAAGAGCTACAGGAATTCCCTTCTCAGGATGCTGCTATACAATTTCACCAGGTGTAATTGGAAATTATGGAAACACAATCCCACTTATAGGACAATCATCAACTTACAAAATACTTTAAAAGGATATTAACATATACCAATAATATTAAAGTTTAAATGGAAGAATCATTCAATTTTAAGAGAAATTCTAATGACCAACACCAGACACTTAAAATTTAACGAAAGCGGTTTTCCCTCAAAGTCATAAAAATGTGTTTTGTAGTACTGGTCATTTGACTTTTGGCAAATAGTTAGGGTAGGGTAATTGAGGTCTAGAAAACATACTTGCCAATATTTATGGGATGCTTTATTACATTCTCCTTAATGCTTTATTATGCCCTAAAATCTATATTTGTTTTATGAGGCAATGATGATGTAAAGCAATGGAAACAACAGCTGAGGAATGCACCACCATGCAAGCAGCAGCTGCCAAGTACAGTCTAGAAAATACACTTTAAAGCAAACCTAGTAAAATTGAAATACTAATATTTCAAGCCACCCAGAATTCTCATCAACAAAAACATCATATATAAGTGAACAAAAGGGGGATTTTAAAGAAACATAAAAAGAAACATTCAGCAATTAAGACAAATAAAAACAAAATGTAATGCTAATAAGATGTGAAACAATATACATGAATTAGTCATATAAAACTAAATTTCTGACCGGTATTTTAATTAAAAGCACTGCTCCAATATTAATAGCGGTAACAGCAGTACACAGCAGGCTTGCCCTTCCAGAAACAAACAAGCCACTCACGTTTCCGTCGCTCCTCTGGCCCCCTTTATGGGTGAGGACCACCACTTCCATCCACTTTCGCAGATGTTGCTGTTGGGAAAAAATACACCCTTAGACATTTCTTCCTCACATTAAGAAACATTTCAATTCAAAATGCTACTTTTAGGTAAAAACTCATATGCATCATTAATTCTATTCATATTTAATGTGAGAATGGTGGTGATTTCTATTATTCTAGTCCAACTACCAAACTATTGATGAAGGTAACTGGCATTTTATGTTCTGTAAACAGAATGGTTGGATTTACCCCGGTGAAACAGAAAATGTCCTGAAACCTGTCTATTGCCATGTCAGGATTTTCTCTACTCTGTAATTTGCACTGTAGATGTTCAATAAGAGGTTGCTCCATGGTTAAACAGTCTTGGGAATTGATGATTGAAAGAGGTCTTCTCTGTCCCTTTAAGTCCTGACAGAGTTTATTAATAAACTTTCAAGAGGGAAATACAGTAAGTTGTGTTTTGCAAATGAAGTGTTCAAGGAGCACCCGTATCTTGCAAACTCAATGTTCCAAGGAATACACATTGAAAAACATGAAAACAATACACATTTCTTCAAAGAAGCCACGTACTAGCTAATAATGTCTTACCAATAAATTCCTTGAAGAATATTAGTCATCACAACATAAATTCGTGAAACCTAATCTTACTACATATTTAAAGATATGAAAGGAACACAATTACAAGTGCAGAAAAGTCAGTGGCATCACTTTATTCTGCTCTTAAATCTCCCAAAGGGAAAATTAATGCTAATTCATTTTAGTTCAATAAGGCTATATCCAAAACAACTGACATATAAGAGACTTAAAGACCAAATTGCAAGCTGTTACAATTCTAAAAAAGAAAAATGTTCAGGGTTATTAACATAAGTCCACTATATATGGTAGTTTTCCTTTAAAATAATGCTGAACACTTGAGCTATTAAACTCAAAAGTCTATTTTATGAGGGAAAACAAAGGTCCCAGTGGTGGAGCACAGTTCTAAAGAGCATGACTAACTCAGAGCAACGTGCCCTTAATCACAGTACCAGGCACAGAATAAGTCAGGAAATCCCATACACTCAACACAAAAGCACCAATGATACAGGTCTGGGGTAGGCTCAGTCAGATGGGTGTCAGGTTTTAGTGGCTGCACAAACAGCAGCTTCAGCCATCAACACTGATTTTAGAGGATATTCCACCACTCAGAAAGTAGCTATAATGCAAGAGAAGGAAAAAAAAAAATCCCCTAAATAAACCAGAAAGGGAAGACAACTCTTAGCCTACTCATTAACTATAGACTACAAAGCAGTTTTTTTTGTAAGGTTGTAAAAAATTTCCCAAGTCAGAGACTGGAAGTTATAAAACACACCCACCCCCACGCACACACCCCCACGCACACACACCTCACACACACACCCAAAAACAAACACCAAAGTTGTTTCAGGCAGGAATGCAAGTGCAGTAAGAAATAACAGGTGAAAGGAAAGAGACAGGCTAATCTTAAAAAAAAAAAAAGTAATGAAAAGAAAAAACATCAGGACATTGAGAACACATGCATGGATTTCATACATGAAAGCTATAGTTATAATATGATTGTGTATATGACGTCAGAGTGTACATTTCAAGTGCTCCAACTAAGAAGTGATATAATTTCATTTATTTTAACTATACTTGTGAATGTCTATACACATGTAAATTGGTAGGTACGTGTATATGCTATATATACTAGAACCGTAAAATGAAGTAATCTTCCAATTGGGGAAATTCAATTCCATATGAAACTATTTCCCAATTACATTCTATCTTTAAGGTATCACAATTTTTTTTAAAGATTTATTTATTTATGCATACAAGAGCTGGGGTACAGGCCAGCGATACAGGGGGTGAGAGGACTCACCAGAGACAGAGTGGGGAACAGAACAGGCAGACTGACAGAAATACTCTGCTGAGGGGAGCAGCGGGCAAGACTGAGAGGTCTGCTGTGCCATGTAGGTTGCTCCCTGGCAGGCCAGGGATCGAACTGGTGCTGCAGAGGCTGCAGATTGCTGCACAGTGCAGTGTTTAACCCCTTGCGCCACCAGGGAGGCCCATCACTTACAATTTTAAGATCAATCATATTATTATCAATTCCCAGTAGGTATATTGGTCATTTTTCATTTTTTCATTGATAATTGTCTAAATGGCCAAAGGCTACTTTGAAAACAAACTCATAATATACATATACGTTCACAGTAATATACCATGAAGTCCTAAGTTTGCAAATTATTTACAAGTCTCTATTTACAGACTGCAAAACAAACTTAGCAGTTGAAATTTTCCTTCACCTGCTTATACTTTAATGTTAAACATTGTCAAATGGATCTCTAATTTGTATAATTGCTTCTTTGGTATAATTCTGAAAACCCAAAGGTATTCTAAAGTTCTTATAAGTTTTTCACTGCATTACTATCTACAATGGGAATAGGGGGAACAAATTGATTTCATCAGTAGGGGAATGGTTAAATTATGCCATGTCCACATTACAAAAAGCAGCACCTTTCATATGGTTAAGAAATGATGGGATGTTAAATGGAGAAACATGTGTGTCTTATGCTTCCTTATGTCCAGGTAATGTAAACCATCTCCAAAAGGACACACAGAAAGCTATGAGCACTATCTCTAAAAAGATGAACTCAGTAGCTGGAGGAATGAGATGGGAGGGAGCCTTCACAGTATACCTTGTACACCTTTTGCATCTTGAACCATGTAAATGTACAACTTACTTAAATAATTTATATTAAGTTTTTAGGTTCGTTATAGATTATGTTTAAATGTTAAATGCACTTAGCTTACCATCATCTGGTCACAAAATTTATCATTGAAGGAATTTGGGAAGAGCCTGGTGACTGAAGTCAGACGGTTTACAACGTTCAGCGTCAAGCTCCGATAATCCCCCAGCATCATCAACAAAGGTCGCATATGTGTGTGGATTTGATCTACTTCTATGGTAGCACCTTCTAAAAACTATTAAAAAGGAAAGGTTACAAAGGAAAATAGATAATAAAAATATACTTTATAACAGGATGTAAACTCACAATTGACTAGCAGCAAAGCAAAATTGACTTTTTTTAGAAAAATGAAATATTAACCATATATTCCAGAAATTTACGATGAAATGAAGATGATTAGTTATCTCTGCTTAATATTTTAAAAGGCTCAATGTGACTGAAACAGGTATTACTACAGTCCAGTGCATTTTAACCACAGGGAGACTTCAAGGTATACACACAAGGCACAAGGAGGGACTTGGTGTAGAATTTATGCATGTACACAGTGCACGCACACACACACACACACACGTGTGCATATATATATACACACATGCACACACACACATCCACATATACACACACCACACAAACCTTTCTCATACAGGCTTCTCCAGCCTCCTGGAGTTCACTATTCGTGGAATTAAGGGCCTTGAACAACGCAGCAATGATCTTCTCTCTAGACTGAGGAAGGTAATTGCAGGCAGCAAGTGCATCTTTAGGGAAAGAAATTAACACAATTATTGATCTGAAAAAAATGTATCAACAATTTCTTTGTTTAAAGACTCTGGGGCTTCCCTGGTGGCGCAAGGGGTTGAGACACAACCTATGAAACTCACTGCAGCCACTGCAGCACAAGTTTGATCCCCGGCCGGGGAGGTAACCCACATGGTGCAGCAGACTTCGCCTGCTGCTCCCCTCGCAGCGTATTTCAGTCGATCTGCCTGTTCTGTTCCCCACTCTGTCTCTGGTGAATCCTCTCACCCCCCAAAACTCTGGCCTGTACCCCAGTTCTTGTATGTATAAATAAACCTTTAAAAAAAAAAAGCTATTAACCTTTAAAAATAAATAAATAAAAATAAAGACTCATACCAATCAACAAAAAGGCCAAAAACATGGCCTTCTAATCCCATGTTCATTATAATCCAAGACTGAAGTCAAAGACTGCAAGATAGGCCATGATAAATCTTACACTATCCAGACAGAAGAGTTTAAAGGAGAAGAGGCCCCTTTGACACTCTTCCCCACCCCCAAATCCTCACAGGGTGAGCGCATAGTTGACTACAGGCAGAGGCATGCTGAACTAAGAGAGGTCACAGCCTAAAATTCTTGTGACAGGTTGATGAAAGGGAACAGACACACAACTCAGCTTTTCTCCACTATCCATATCTTATTACGCATCTCTCCCAATTATAGTGATTAAAGGCGTTGAAAATGCAAATATTAGTAAAAAAGGGGACACATCTTTGATTGTGCATGTCAATTACAAGGTCATATCCTAGTAAAAATAATGCCGATCTCACTAATGGGGATTCAGGAGAGGTATCCCAAAGAAAGGAACCTCAACGGAGAAGTAAAAGGTTGTCAAACTGCCTTTTTTGTACCTCTCTCTCTCTGCCTTGGCATGTCTTGACCCTTCCAGCCCATCCTAAAGCTCTGCATCTCAGCTCCTCTACCTCTACTTCAAGGATCCTGGCTATTTTATTAAGTGTATAAAGTCAACAAAGCAAGAGACTATGTCTCTTGCTAAAAATACCCCTGATAGTTATTTTTTTAACAAAGAGAAAAAGATAAAGAATGACTTTTTAAAGTACAAGAGCAAGTACTGACCTAATATATTTTCTTCAACTTTGCACTAAACAATGATAAACTAACAGTTCTAATGAAATTCTAGATAGAGGATTCTCAAGTGCTTCTGAATCATATCAAGTCTATGAAGGCTGTAGTACACCTTACTACATATATTCTGATTCTGATGCAAAGTGGCAATATATGAATGGTATGGTAGCTTTCTTAAAACAGAATTATTAGATTCGTAAGAGAACCACAGTTTACTATATATTAAAATCCATAATTTAGAAGAGAATACAAAATCACTTAAACCCCAGCAATCTGTACAATCCACTGACATCTCATTATGTAATTTTATAAACATACAAACATAATTTCTTGATTCCATCTTAAAATGACCACAAAAAGCCAGAAAAATTAAGATGACAAAATAGGGTTATGGTCTCCTTTCACTTTCGTACCCAGTTACTTATTCCACATTTATAAACTTACTTAATGCTGCAATTCGTAAAGGGACAAGTGACGGCAAGCTTTTATAACAGGGCAGCTTAGTTAAAGCTGAATCTTCAGCCTCACACAAATTCAACAGCTGCAAAAGACAGAATAATTTAAATTAGCCTGTTCTTACTGTGAAGACACAATAACCTTGTAAGAAGCAGAACATAGAACCTTAACACACACACACACACACAGCAACACAATGAACTGACACTGATAGTCTACAAAACATCAAAATATGATTAAATTTATTCCAAAGCAAAACTCAGCCTCATTAGTGAAATAAATTCTTAAGACACTTTCTCGCTGATACCATAACATTTTCTTCTCTTTAAACAGAGGATCGCTTTATCTAACTGCAAATCCTGTAACAGCAGGTATCAATACACCTCCTGCTTGTTCATAGTTACTTCCAGTGCTTTTTAATATTTAAAAATATTTTAAATATTTTCTGTTTAAATACAGAAAAAGAAAAAGTCATGGACTACCCTGCCAGATACTTTACCATGCCAGTATGTATTTATATATCTAACCTCTAAAATAGCACACAAATGGTGTTCTATTACTACTTTCCCCCCTTCTATTTACATCCTGAAAAAATGCTACAGACTTAAACCATTTTCCTCCCTACTTGGGGGGGAAGGGGGAGAAGATTCTTACCCAGTAAAAGATTTAAAAATAGAAAACCAAACCACCTACCCCATTCTACTCCCAGGAGAAAATCACCAATGTTAGTTACTTGTCAACCTTCGAAAATATTCTTCTTACATACAAACAGTTACATATACACATATATAAATACCTAAATCCATTTATATGTAGAGAGAAAGTTAGTGTCAGATAACTACATAACTACAATGCCAGAGTTCCAAACACGGCTGTGCATCATAATCACCTGGGAAGCTTTCAAATGGCAGATTCACAGGTCAAACCCCAAGTCTACTAAATCTGAATCTTTGGGGGAGACTCAAAAGTATATTTCAAAAGATCTTTAATTTTGATGCAGTTAGCACAGATCAACACCTGCAGAACTTTCCATTTCATTCCCTGGGATTTGTCACTCAACAGGTTGTGGTCTTAAGCTCACTGAAGAATTTTCTACACAGATTAAAACACATCTGTCTCTAGAGCCATCAAAGGAAGTGCTGTCCTCCCATTCTCCAGGGGCTTCCCTGGACCTTTGTCAAAGTAACATTTATACAAGGGATATAACAACATATAAAGAGTAAAGCTAAATCACATGATCAAGTGACCGTCTATATAAGCAAAAGATAGCATTCAAAAAAATCAAGAGGTAAATTTTTCATAACCAGAAATTCAGACTTAGTGTGGATCAGGAAGAATTTGCTTTCCTTTGACTTTTGCCTCAGTTTATTCTGACAATGTCTCTAGAAGTATAACTCATGCCTCATAAAAATCTTTACTTGGTACTGATCACCAGACTATTACTGCATGCTAAGAGTGACTACTCATAATGTGGCTGTATCTACAGTAAAATTTCTGTTCACTGCTGTCGAATAGCATCCACACTGTTGAGTAGCTTAGTGACAAACCCTTAAAAGATGATATCCACCACTGCTTATTATTGTGGGTCAAAGGGCAAATCTGATAAAATTAAACAAAAGGAGAATCAGGCATGACAATGTGGGGGTTAAGATTCAGGCTCGGTGTTCTGTTCCCTGCCTGTCTCTGGTGAATCCTCTCACCCTCCCGCTCTTCTGGCCTGTACCCGGGTTCTTGTATAAATAAAAAAATAAATCTTTAAAAAAAAAAGAAAAAAGATTCAGGCTTGGAAATAACAGTGTAGGTCCAACCTAAGCTGTACAGCTCATTTGCTCCACGGCTGTACGTGCATAATAAACCCTAAGTTTCCGTTACTGAATCTTCAAAATGAGAATAATCAGTGTCTGTATTTCATGAGGTGCTGTCAGAGCTACAAAAGGGCGTTCACATGGGGCTAGTTCTCAGCAGTGCATGGAACATTTAAGTGGTCAGTATATTCAATAAACTGGTACTTGTTTACTGGGCCAGTCTTAATCTGGACACCAGCTAATGAAGAATGATTGACGTAGATGATGTAGCCTTACAACTTTAAGGTCATGAAGAACAAGGTTCTGTAGAAGCGTAATAGTTCCAAGAACACAGAAACACCCACTTTTGGTTGAACATCTCCCGTCCCCGTGCCTACCTTCACACCAATCCCAATGTGACATACGTACACAGAATGCAATGCCAGGCTGTGGCTTGTCACTGCCCATGCTTTCTCTGAAGGCTGCCTACCCAGTCTTTGCTCACAATGACATATTACCAGACACACGTCACCACCATCCATACTACACCACATCACACCACCACCCCCCTACCTCTGTGTAGAACACCTTATGCTCCACCACGTTAAGATCCATTGTGAAAAGTCTGGGCTGCAATGTGGTACAGAATGTGTTCCCCTCCATGAGGCCAATCTGTGCATTGGCAGGCTGGTGTCTCAGCAGATGCTTCTTAGGTGGGACCATATCCTGGAGGACCTGAGAAGAAAGGAGGACACACCACTAACCAGCTACTCCTTGAAAAGCAAATACCCGTCATAATATTCTGGAACAATTACCACTCTGAAAGCCAGAAATGAGATGAAAAATTATGACTGCTGTCCTTCCGCTAGGAAAAGGAAAATATGCTTCATACGCTAAAACGGGGTTGTATATGTCAGATTAGTTCCAGAGTAACCACTCTTCAATAACAAGTAACAAGACCAAAACCACCAGACTGGGCTACAGACCCAGGAAACCAACTTTCTATTACCTTAACAATGAACTGACAGTTACTAATGTAGCCATTAATATAAGCACAATGTTATTTATATATTAGAGGTCAAAGAGTATGTATAGTAGTACTTTATGTAAGGGATACAAGTTACAAGCTACATATCATCTATAAGTCATATTTGAAGGAAAAGTCTCAAACATTTTGTTCAAATTATCCTGCTTTTAGTAAAAGAAATCTCACCTCTTTATGGGGTTCCATAATCACTGTCACACTTTTTCCAGTGACCTGGCCAATACCTGCAGGGAATGCATAGCCTGTTTTCTCACAGTAGAGTTTGGAGAGGTGACTTCTCGAACCAAGTCATGTGTCACATGGTGAAAAGACTTCTCCTGAGCGGCCACGATTTCATCGACTCTCTCCTCATCTTTTAAAGGTGTCGCACACCTCATCAACAACTGCTCCAGGGTGGTCTTTGCCATGGCGACTGCCCCATTGGAGACCTGCAGGCCAGAGACTCCTAAAGTCAGAGACAGGTGATGCTGCCAGTGGCACCCATGGCTACATACACACCACAAAATGCTGCCTGTCCCAAGGGTCTGTGCTCCTCATTCCAGCTCATTTAACAAAACCCTCATAACATAACATCCACTTTGTGTATATTTCAATAGCTTAATCACCCTTTTATTGGTAATTTTTGTCATACAGAAAAAGAAATGTGAATTTAGAGGTAAGCTTTATATTTATCAAACAGAATACGGTGAGCATTGCCAGCTATCTCTCTGAGTTACAGGTTCTTTTTTTTTAAGGTTTATTTAGGGCCTCCCCTGGTGGCCCAAGTGGTTGAGCGCAGCTTCTGCAGCACTGGTTTGATCCCAGCCGGCCAGCAAGGGTCCCACATGGTGCGGCAGACCTCTCCTATCTTACCCGCTGTGTTCCCCTCAGCAGTGTATTTCCTCAGTCTGCCTGTTCTGTTCCCCGCTCTGTCTCTGGTGAATCCTCTCATCCTCCCGTGCATCTAGCCTGTACCCTGGTTCTTGTATAAATAAATAAATCTTAAAAAAAAAAAAAAAAAAAACTTGTTTAAAAAAAAAAGATTAATTTTTTTACACAAGAGCAGGGGTACAGGCCACAAGTATGGAAGTGAGAGGATTCAACAGACAGAGCAGGGAGCAGAATGACCAAAAATACTGCTGAGGGGAGCAGTGGGCGAGACAGGAGAGGTCTGCCATGCCATGTGGGTATCTCCCTGGCCAGCTGGGAATTGAATCTGCGCTGTAGAGGCTGTGGACAGCTTCACAGCGCTGTGCTCAACCTGCTGTGCCACCGGGGAGGCCCTGAGTTACAGGTTCTTAAAGAATCTAACTTCTATAAAAACTTCTGTAGCACATGAAGTATATACCCCTCTGGCAAGAATGAGGAGAGTGCTCTCCTCTACAGATGCACGGGTTGAAAACTCTGGCCTATGGCTGTTCTTTATCAAGGTAGACAGGTGTTCAGATAACTGGAGAAAGCCCATAGGGCTCTAAGAGTCCTTTCATTAAAGATATTGTAATGAAATTTGAGTATGTAAGCTACTAAGCTTCAAGGAGAACGTATGTGCAAAACTGTCTCATCACAACACCTGAAAGAGCATGGTTAGGTTTGGGCCACCCATTACCTACCTCTCCTGTTAAGTCCATCATGACAAAAAGAAGTGCTTTGAGGAATGTCTGCTGGTTCTGGAGAACCCAAGTGAGAGGCAGTCGCTCCATGAGGAACTTAATGGACACCACACCACCCAGCTTTGCATACCAGGCTGTTCATAACAACAGGCACACAAGCGTTCCACAATGTAAGAAAACAGAGGGAGTTGGCATGCCTGGAGAGAAAAACCAGCACAAACTATAATGTGTTAATGCTATTCTCAAACTCCTAGTTTCTAAAACAACTACCCTCTGGTACCCTCCTCAATCCTTACCCTCTCCTTGAGCCCAGAATGATACTGGCAACATCAAATATCACAGCTAGGGCCACCTCCCAATCTTACAAAGTTCCTTTTCTTCATATGCCATACAAATAGCTATTGCATCAATAAGAACCAAAGGATCCATTCCTTTCGACCCATTTTCTTCACTGTGAAACATGGCTGTGCTGGGCTGGCTGCCCACCTGATAGCAGGGCAGCAAGAAAGGACCTGGAAGGAGAGGCAGAGGCATGTGAAAAATTAAAAATTTATTTACATAGCCTTCCTATACACAACCAATAAATCTGATGAAGAAGAAATCAAGAAAACCATCCTTTTATTATGAAACAACAAAAAAAAATCAAATACTTGGGAATAAACCTAACACAAAAGGTAAAGGACGTATACAAAGAAAACTATAAAACACCATTAAAAGGGCCTCCCCGGTGGTGCAGCGGTTGAGCACTGGGTTGCGAAGCTGCCAGCAGCTTCTGCAGTGCCGGTTCAATCCCCAGCTGCTCCCTGGCCACCGGAGGAGGATACCACATGGCGCGCAGACCTCTCCTGCCGCCCGCTGCTCCCCTCAGCAGTGTACTTCGGTCCTTCTGCCTGCTCTGCTCCCACTCTGGTGAATTCTCTCACCCTCCCACACTTCTGACTGTACCCAGTGCTTGTATAAATAAATAAATCTTTTTAAAAAAAGGCTCTTTAAAAAAAAAAAAAAAAACCATTAAAAGAAATAGAAGACGACACAAAGAAATGGAAAGACATCCCCTGCTCACAGATTGGTAGAATTAACATTATCAAAATGGCCATCCTACCAAAAGCAATTTACAGATTCAATGCTATTCCAATAAAAATTTCAATGACATTCTTCAAAGAAATAGAACAAATATTGATGGAATTCATATGGAATCACCAAAAACCCAGAATAGCCAAAGCTCTCCTGAAAAAATAAAAAAGAAGGGACTGGAGGCATCACACGTCCAGATTTCAAACTATACTACAAAGCCATAATAATCAAAACCGCATAGTATTGGAACAAGAACAGACACACAGAACAATGGAACCGAAAAGAAAATCCAGAAATAAACCCACAGAATTATGGTCAACTAATCTTTGACAAAGGAGCAAAGAATATGCAAGGGAGCAAAGAAAGTTTGTTTAGTAAATGGAGCTGGGAAAACTGGGTTGTTACATGCAAAAAATGAAGCTTGACTACTATCTCAAACCATGCACAAAACCAACTCAAAATGGATTAAAGAACCAGACATAAGACCTGAAACTATAAAATATATAGAAGGAAATACAAGCGAAACACTGCATGACATACACCTCAGCAACATCTTTAAAGACTCATCACCCATAACGAAGGCAAAGATAAACAGCTGGAACTATATCAAATTAAAGAGCTTCTGTACAGCAAAAGAGACAGTAACCAAAACAGAGACACCCACCAACTGGGAGAAAATTTTTGCACACAACACTAATGATAAGGACTGATCACCAAAACCTACAAAGAGCTGATGAGACACAAAAAAACAAAGTAAATAATCCAGTCAAAAAACGGGCAGAAGAGCTAAAAAGGAACTTCTCCAAAGAGGAAATGCAAATGGCCAACAGGCATATGAGAAAATGCTCAGCATAACTTGTAATCAAGGAAATGCAAATCAAAACTACAATGAGACACCATCTTACACCAGTGAGAAAGGCACATATTAAAAAAACCAGCTACAACAAATGTTGGCGAGGATGTGGAGAAAAAGGAACTCTTCCGCACTGCTGGTGGGAGTGCAAACTGGTCCAACCACTATGGAAAACTGTGTGGAGATTCCTCAACCTGCTCAAGATGGAGCTTCCATATGATCCAGCAATTCCACTCCTAGGTATTTACCCAGAGGACACAGAATCATTAATTCAAAAAGGCACCTGCACCCCTATGTTTATAGCAGCACTATTTACAACAGCTAAGCTATGGAAACAACCCAAATGCCCAAAAATAGATGACTGGATCAAGAAGATGTGGTACATATACACAATGGAATATTACTCAGCAATCAAAAAAATTAAACTCATGCAATTTGCAGCAACATGGATGGAGCTGGAAGGAATCATGCTCAGCAAAATAAGCCAGAAAGAAAAAGAAAAATACCGGATGGTCTCACTCATAGCAGGAATTTAGAAAACCTAAATAAGGGACCAGGAAAAAGACTAATTATAATAAAGTAAAAATCAAAATCAACAAGCAACTATGGACCAGAGACACACTACGGCAGGGTGGGGAGGGAGGAGGGAGGATTTGGGGTCAAAATAAGGGGGGTGGGGTAGGAATTGTATGGGGAATATAGCCAGGATGAAGATGCATACACTGTGCAAAGATGAAAAATGATGTAAAAATATATATTAAAAAAAGGGGGGGGGGACTTTTATTTACACAAACACTCTTGTTCCACAAATTGTAACACTATCTCATTTTTTACTTTGAGTTTAGAAACTCAATAGAATACTACTCAACAATCAAAAGATAATCTCATGCCATTTGTGGCAACAAGGATGGAATTGGAAGGGATTATTCTAAGCGAAATAAGCTACAAGGAGAAATAGAAATAGAACGGTTTTACTTACATGTGGAATATAAAGAAATAAAGAATCAAAGACAAATTTAAAAACCAACCCTAGAGGGCCTCCCCTGGTGGCGCAGCGGTTGAGCGCTGGGCTGCAAAGCTGCCTGCAGCCTCTGCAGCACCGGTTTGATCCCCGGCCCCAGGCAAGGGTCCCACATGGCACGCAGACCTCTCCTGTCTTGTCCGCTGCTTCCCTCAGCAGTGTATTTCGTCAGTCTGCCTTTTCTGTTCCCCACTCTGGCTCTGGTGAATCCTCTCACCCTCCCGCGCTTCTGACTGTACCAGTGCTTGTATAAATAAATACATAAATCTTAAAAACAAAAACAAAAAAACAACCCTAGAAAGCTGACCACAGCATCCAGGAGAGGAGGGAGAGAACACAGCAGATTGAGGGAGAATACAATGGACCATGGTGGAAGATTATGGGTTTTGGTGGTGGGAGAACTAAGGTTACCGCAGCCGTGGGGAGAAATCCTGTGTTATGAAAACATAAACAAGGATGTAAAATAATGGTTCTTAATTATAAAATATAAAAAATGATAAAAACAGTATGAAATTCAAATGGAGGAAACCCTGTTAATTTAGACCAACTTCTGTTCAACTGTGACTATTTGTAAACTAAGGCTATTTTTCTGAACAGTTTGTGTTATACACTCTTTCAGGTTTTCTTAATCAGAACTCAAAAATATATTAGTTTAAAATGAAAACCAGTAAGATATTGTCTTTAAAAGAAAAGCATTAGATGAGCTACGGGGGACAGGAAATAACAATCCATGGGAAGGACCATGGATTATGTTCTGGAAATTCCTGACATACAAACAACAGTCAGGAGCAATAGCATCCAGCACATCCAGGTGGAGCGTAGTCTGCCAGCAACTATTAATTATTGCCTTGCAAGCACCCAGCACTGGGTGAGACGGAAGCCATCAAGAAGCTTACAGATGTGCTGGAAAGATGTTAAAAGACGAAAGACTGAGAAACAATCTAAGCCTAAAACTGTATAGTACTGACTGGTCATGCCAAAAAGAGTAAAAAAACTGGTAAGTTCTATGTGTTCTGCAATTTCAGAGAAGGCTGCTGAAGATCTTAGGGTGAGAAACTTTGAGAACACAAACTGGAGCAGTGCTACTCAAGTGTGGTCTACTGACAACACCTGTCTGGTCTGCAAACTAACTGCTAATAGTCTGGGAAGAGTTGAAAAAATTGAGTAATGTTCAGAAACTTGCATATAGCAATTGCCAGTACCATGGCATTTTTGTCTTTTACAAAAGCCTCAGTCTGTAATGGATTAGAAATACAAAAAAAGGAGACAAACAAAATTGGTCCCTTACTACCCAAAGCCTGAGAACTTCAGCAAAGGCAAGAGCCACTCCAGGCAGAGACCCAGAGCACACCACCAGGAGCTAGCTGCAGTGGAGAGAGGAGGATGGGGCTTTGAAAACAACACTCCAAAAGGGAAGATCAGTGGTGAGGTAAACATAAATTGTTCCTCTGTTTATACACACAGTGTTCAAAGGCACTTAGTCCCCCTCAGAATAGGTTAAAATAGGGCCTCCCCGGTGGCGCAATGGTTGAGCGCTGGGTTGCGAAGCTCCCTGCGGCCTCTGCAGCGCCGGTTCGATCCCTGGCTGCTCCCCGCCCACCAGAGGAGGGTCCCACATGGCGCGCAGACCTCTCCTGCCGCCCGCTGCTCCCCTCAGCAGTGTACTTCGGTCCTTCTGCCTGTTCTGCTCCCCGCTCTGGCTCTGGTGAATTCTCTCACCCTCCCACGCTTCTGACTGTACCCAGTGCATGTATAAACAAACAAATAAATAAATAAAATACGTGCCTCTTTAAAAAAAAAAAAAAGAATAGGTTAAAATATTAAATTGAGTGTTTTTTTAATAGATTAAAAGTGGTGAAGTTTTCATGTTAATACATCATCCATCACTGAAACAGCAATTATCTTTACTAACGCAATAAATTACATTAGAAAATTAGAAAATGAAAGCCTAAAACAAATCATCCATATTCAGTCTCTCTGAGATACTACAACCAAGTATTTGAAATGCCCTAAATAAATCCAGTAATATTCACTTGCCCTCCATGGCACTTGCACTCACCACACTGTTGGGCAACTGCCACCATGGTGTAGTGGCGAATCAAGCTGGCCACAAAGGGCAGGGCACTGGGCCGGAGGTCTTTAATGACAGCAGACATGAAAGCCCCAGTCAGAGCCTGCTCAAACGTCTTCCGGGCTGGGGTGTCTTGGGCTTTGTAGCGATGTGATATGATGACATTAGGTATAGTCTTTTCTGTAAAGCTGAAAGACAAAGTTAAATTCATCCTAAGGACACCAAACCCATGAACTGATGATTCTCTTATAACTTATTTTTCAGCTTGTCCATTTTCTTCTTGCTCAGATAGGCTCAAGTGCATTGAAGGTATTTACAAAATAGTAGCACATTCCACATTTTCACAATTATTTTCTATTTTAACAAAGTTGATGTTTAATTTTGATCTTATATAGTTAAATCAATATAATTAAATAAGTAAGAGAAGTAACTCAAAGATCAAAGAGATGAAAAAAGCTCTATCTTAAAAGTTCTATACACCAGCTACATATGCTGAAAAAATCACAGCACTGGTACAGAATCAAAGAGGCTTGTCAATCTAACTGAAAAGGCATTTACTGCTAATCACATGAGATTAAATAAAACCTAAGAAGGCAGTGTCAAGGAAATAACAAACACAAGGATAAGAAACAGTCAATAGTATTTTAAAAATTATTAGCTTCTTCCAATCTTTAATAGCTCCAGATAATAGAAATTTCTTTCTATGACCAGAAACCTGCTTCATTCTAATTTTTGCCCCCTAACTCTGGTTGTGCTTCCAACTACATGGATGTCCTTCATTTCCACATGCCTGGATGTCCTTTGTTTCCACATGCAACATCTTTAATCAATGCAAACTGAGTAAACACCTCAGTATTTTCAGCTCTTACCAGCTGGTGACAATGCTTTTTGAAATTTCACTGGGGTCAAATGCCCAAAACAGATACCTGATTTCTACTATCTCCCTCAAGTGCTATTCCCCAATGTCCCTGACACCACAGCAATGGCACCTATGACTTAAGCCAAGAAAACCTGCTATCAGAGTAAGTTAGCCTTTCCATCCCTTCTGTGATACTCAGAGCAAAATCTAGTCTTCATCTCTTCCTCTCAAGTCCTGCCCTACCCATCTGTCCCTCTCAATCTGCTCCAGTGACACCGGCCTCTTGTTATGCTCACCAGAGGCATTCCCTGAGATTGATGTGAACTTTCTCTTGATATTTTCACAATATCCTCCCTTCAAACAGGTATCCTAATCCCTATTTAATGTCACCTACTCAGAGAGAACTTTCCTGATTGTCCTGTTTTTTAAAAATGCCCTTTTCCCATGTTATTCCCTTAGCCTGATAAACAACATTTGCTGCTACCTGAAATATATTGATATATATTTGTTCCTCTTGCCTGTTGTCCAGCTCCTTCACTAAAATATAGGTTCCCTGAAGGCAAGGATTTAGTCTTACACACCAATCTTGAGCAGTACCTGGCACTAGAAGGTACTTAACCTACGGCAACAGTGACGACAGACCCTGAATACAGAGAAGGCAGAAAGTGAAGGAGGATGCCTATCCACACGACTCACAGACACTGGGTTTTTTTTGTTGTTGTTTTTTTTAAACATTTATTTATTTATTTATTTATTTATTTATTTATTTATTTATTTATTTATTTATTTATTTATTTATACAAGCACTGGGTACAGTCAGAAGCGCGGGAGGGTGAGAGAATTCACCAGAGCCAGAGCGGGGAGCAGAGCAGGCAGAAGGACCGAAGCACACTGCTGAGGGGAGCAGTGGGCGGCAGGAGAGGTCTGCGCGCCATGTGGGATCCTCCTCCGGTGGCCGGGGAGCAGCCGGGGATAGAACAGGCGCTGCAGAAGCTGCTGGCAGCTTAGCAACCCAGCGCTCAACCGCTACACCACGGTGGGGGGGGGGGGGGTGAGGAGGCCCTCACAGACACTGGTTTTGTCTGTGAAAGAATGGAGGTCAAAATGTGAACAACTACACAGCAACTAGAAAAAAAATACAGGAGGGCCTCCCCTGGTGGCGCACCAGTTGAGTGCTGGGCTGCCAGGCTGCCCACAGCCTCTGCAGCGCCGGTTCGATCCCCGGCCGCTGGCAAGGGTCCCACATGGCACGGCCGACCTCTCCTGCCGTGCCCGCTGCTCCCCTCAGCAGTGTATTTCGTCAGTCTGCCTGTTCTGTTCCCCACTCTGGCTCTGGTGAATTCTCTCACCCTCCCGTGCTTCTGACTGTACCCAGTGCTTGTATAAATAAATAAATAAATAAATCTTGGAAAAAAAAAAAGAAAAAGAAAAAGAAAAAAGAAAAAAGAAAAAAAATACAGGAGAGTATCTTCATGACTGCCATAGAGGAGACTGTTTCTTACAAATTACATATAACAAGCACGAAAGAAAAAGGAAAAAGATATAAATTTGACCATGGTAAAATCATTAAGTTTTTGTTAACCAAAAATTCTTAAAACTGTAGAAACAATGACAAACAGGAAGCAATGAGTAAATTTAGCAGAGATATCTTGGTCTCTGAATCATTTCTGAAGAGTCTTCACTCCTTTTAGAGAGAATGATGATTCCAAGGCTATGGATAAGAAGGTACAGGTAAACCAGAAATTCAACTTGTAGAGCCAAAAAGCCATGTTATAAACCAGTGTTACAATAAAAACTGGGTTTTACCTATTCTGCATTTCTTACTGTTGTTTGAGTTTCCCATATTTTTCTCTCTGCATGCATTCTAGAAATTTCTTTTGACTTATTTCTTTTCTTTAAAAAAAAAATTTTTTTTTTAAGATTATTTACGCATACAAGTACTAGGGTAGAGGCCAGAGGTGTGGGGGGTGAGAGGATTCACCAGAGACAGAGTGAGGAACAGAAAGGAGGAATGACTGAAATACACTTCTGGGAGCAGCGGGCGAGTCAGGAGAGGTCTGCTGTGCCAGGGATCAAACTCGTGCTGCAGTGGTTGTGGATAGCTTCATAGGTTGTGTCTTAACTCCTTGTGCCACCAGGGAAGCCCTTGACTTATTTTTTATCTAAAGGGTCTCTCTCCCTCTTTTTAAACTGCTTGGATAGTTTCTTTTTTTTTTTTCTTTTTTAGATTTATTTATTTATACAAGAATGGGGTACAGGTCAGAGGCGTTGCGAGGGTGAGAGGATTCACCAGAGGAGCAGAACAGGCAGACTGATCAAAAACACTGGTTAGGGGAGCAGCAGGTGAGACAGGAGAGGTCTGCCGCACCATGTGGGTTTCACCCTGGCAGGGCAGGAATCGAACCCGTGCTGCAGAGGCTGCAGACAGCTTCACAGCACAGCGCTCAACCCACTGTGCCACTGGGGAGGCCCTGCTTGGATAGTTTCTATTTCTTGGTATAATTTTAAGTTTATCTTCACTTTAAACATAGTAAGCATTGTTAAAATCTAATTGTTAAGATTCTAATATTTAAAGTCTATCAGATATACTGCTTTCTGATGATTACACTGGTTCTTGGGCATATTGCCTTATTTCCTTGTACAATGGTTATCTCTGACTACTCTCTCTCTCCAATGTGCTTTTAACAACTGAGTATTCACTATTAACTCAGTATTATTTTGGTTGCTGTGTGAAATACAGTAACTTAGAGGAAAAATCCTTCCTTAGAACTTATAATACAGAAACATGATATACACTCATAATTATAAAAGATCACTGCATAAAGATCATAGCCTTCAGTGGTAAGAGCAAACCAAACAAACAAACCAAGCAAACATTACATGACAAATACTTAGGAAAAGAAAGGATTAGTATCGTCTAGAAAAGCAAAAGATCCATCAAGTGCCTATCATGTTCTAGGTACCATGGCTATAAGAGGAGCAAAAGGGGGAGAAAAGGCCATCATTGCCTTTTATTCTTGAAGTCTAGAGCCAAACAAAGAGACAGTAAATATAGACTGTGACTGAAATAAAGTCTTTTTTTTTTTAAAACATTTTAAAAGGACCAGGTTTATTAGGAAAAGTAAAGAAAATGATGCTTACACAGATACAAGCAGGCAAGAAGAGCTGCCTCTGAAAGGGACAGGTTTGCTAAAAGATACAACTGCATAGACACAGTCTTGGCACAAGAGATGCCTGAAGTCTAACTTTCAAGCACCCAAGTTCTTCCTCCCACTTTCTCTAAAATGCAACAGAAGACTAACTAGACACATAATATGCCATCTTCCTGACCTGAAGGTCATTACACTAAAATCTGAGAGGATCCTCTCTACCCCTAATTCCTGAAATAAGTTACATGTAATGGCAGGCAATTAAGTCTCCAACATACTTGGGGTGTGCAAGGAGCTGGTAAAGAGCGTGTTTATTGTCTTCCAGACTCATCATTGCCACCAGGAAGCACTTGATCACTTCCCACGCCTGCCTCCGGTAGTAGGGCTCAGTGTTGGCACTTTTCAGGCAGTCCAGAGCAGTTTCAATGGCCTACAACAAAGAAACACAAAAACTATAGTTTATAGTGAAATTACATGATTTGGAAGAGCTTGAATTGAAAACATATGCAGAACCTAAAAGAATCTTAATGCTTATTTTCAGCACTGTGGGCCGATTAAAGCTAGCAGGTATCCAACAAATGAAACCTCCAGAGAAGGCAGAGGTTTTTGAAATAGAAATTGCATGGTTCAGGGCCTCCCCAGTGGCGCAGCGGTTGAGCGCTGGGTTGCGAAGCTGCGCGCGGCCTCTGCGGCGCCGGTTCGATCCCCGGCTGCTCCCCGGCCACTGGAGGAGGGTCCCACATGGCGCGCAGACCTCTCCTGCCGCCCGCTGCTCCCCTCAGCAGTGTACTTCGGTCCTTCTGCCTGCTCAGCTCCCCGCTCTGGCTCTCGTGAATTCTCTCGCCCTCCCGCGCTTCTGACTGTACCCAGTGCATGTATAAACAAAACAAACAAAGAAACCAGCAAACAAATAAATAAAGCATGCCTCTATATATAAAAAAAAAAAAAAAAAAAAAAAAAGAAATTGCATGGTTCAAATTAAAAGGTAAAATGGAGTTTACTAATTTGGTGCTTAAACAGCCAATGGGAGATTCCAGAAATTAAGTGATCCTGAAGGCCTCCTGTAGTAGACTTGCTGGATTAAACTAGATTCTATGCCATCTACACAAATCAAGCCTTCATGAAAAGAAATATGTATTTTCTCCAGATCACATACTTTCTTGTGTCAAGGATCAAAACTATAAGGTGACTTTCCTATACTTGTATTAAATTCCCTGTTTAAAAATGAAGGATTGTTTTTTTTCTCCCCAGAAAACCTACAAGGCTATACCATACATTGTATCCATTTCATTTCAATTAGGTTATCTAGGAAGTCAGGGGATACATAATCACATACACAAATAACCTGAAGTATTCACCAGCTAAGATATTAATCTTAGTGATAATTGTATACATACGAGTCAATTAAAGATATATTCAGGCTGTGTGAGGAAAGAGTGTGAGGCAACAGGCCCAGAGGGACTACCCTCCATACCCAGCATGAGGGTACATAGCACACATGCACGCACAGTCACAGAGCGTGATGACAGCTCCTTAGTACATCGACCCCAGCTTGGGAGTCTGATTTCTTCTAAAGAATCAAAGAACTGTTGTTTCTTCTATTGCCTCTGATCTGGCCAGAAATAGGTAAATCATGTGAGGATAATTTTAGAAATGTGTTTTTAAAAATCAAAGTAAGTGATGAGCTCTAATTATGCATCAACAAGAATAAAGGGTTAGTAAGTATGCCACAACAGAATTACTTAAATGGCGATTCACTAGCACTCAGCTTGGTCATGCTGATCACGTCCTTCACCTAGTAGGCACCTTCAGCTCTGCAGGGCTGTACACAGCTCTTAGGAGGTTGGCCGCTGGGGAAGGAGCGCCATGAGCACTGGACAGTTCTATAAGGGTCAGGAAAACTATGGGAACCAAACGTTAGTACTTGGTTTGTACCATATTTTAGCTGCTTTTGGGAAAAACTACTATTAAAGAGATTTTCTTGCTGTTTAGTTTTTATCTAATACCAGCCTTGCCACTAATTATCATTAACTTAAGGACATTACCTAAAATGTGGGAATGTGCTACAGATAAAAGATGTTCACTATAGTAATTTTCAATGTAAGACAGTGAGAAATTAAATTATCAATATCCTACTAGGATAAAAAGAGTTTATTTGGCAAATATTTTGATAAAGGTTAGGGGGAAAAGCTAAGATCTCACCTCTGCGGTCTGGAGAAAACAGCACTGCTCTATGATTAGGGACAGAGAGAGGCAAAGGTAATGCATAGAGCTTGACAAACTAAGGGAAGGTGGATTTAGAAATGACAACAGATCCCAGAATGACATTCACACATGATATCCTTCCTCCCAAATGTATTAATCAAGTCTAGTTTAAAAAAATAAAAGATAAATGTGCCAAACTCTTTAATGCAATACAAGAGTACAGATCTGAGTTAGCCTGAGCAAAGGGAGGGCTTTGAGTCACTCCAGAATATGATCACTGGTTTAGGGCCAGATCTGTAAGGAGTTCAGGCTTGCTAAAATGACCAGTTACTCAAGACACACTCAAAGGGATAGATAAATGTTCTGAAAAGACATGGTAATGAAGGCTGTATCACAAGATAGGAAAAGGCTATATAAATAAGGGTGTAAAGCCATTGTGACAACACAGATTAAAATTAAGAAAACAGTATGTGTTAGAGCTTCCATGTGATCCCGCAATTCCACTTCTAGGTATTTACCCAAAGGACACAGAAACATCAATTCCAAAGAGCACCTGCACCCCTATGTTTATAGCAGCACTGTTTACAACAGTAAGCTTTGGAAACAACCCAAATGCCCAAAAATAGATGACTGGATCAAGAAGATGTGGTACATATACACCATGGAATATTACTCAGCATTCAAAAAAGATAAGCACATGCAATTTGCAGCAACATGGATGGAGCTGGAAGGGATCATGCTCAGCGAAATAAGCCAGAAAGAAAAAGAAAAATACCAGATGGTCTCACTCATAGCAGGAATCTAGAAAACTTAAATAAGGGACCAGGAAAAAGAATAACTATAAGAAAGAAAATATCAAAATCAACAAACAACTATGAACCAGAGACACTCTATGGGGTGTGGGGGGCGGGGAAAGGAGGGCTTGGGGTCAAAATAAGGGGGTTGTAATTGTATGGGGAATATAAAAATAAAATTTAAATAATAAAAAAAAACAGTATGTGTGACAGAGGACTAGGAGGGGTCAACAGGTGAAAGGGAAGTTTTCAATAAGGATAAAGCAAAAGTAATAAAATGGGACCCTCTGGTAAGAGTTTGAAGACATAGTTTGTTCACTGATTACACAATAAAACAAGCATTAGAGGGCTTACAAAGAAAAACCAAAGAGTTATCCATAGTGGGCAAAGGAGTCGAAGGGACGTAGTCGTCTGGAATAACCATGGGCAAAAATGAGGAATCTGGAAGTGACGGCACAGCAGACAAGGATGGAATTAACTTGAATTCCCAATGACACTTGAAGTAAAGTCTCTTGAGCATCAAAACAGACCACATTCAAAGGCAGGATAAGCAAGGGATCACCTTACAGTACATTGGGGAAGATGGAATTGCTCATAAGTCAAAAGTTCATGGGAGCAACACCCCTCACTGGCTTCGTGGTATTACAAAGCCCCCTGGCCAACCAATAAATCACCAATAAATTATACAAATTATTGAATACCTTTACAGCAGAATAACAGTAACTATTTTTAATTAAACAAGTACTATGTGCAGGCATTGATTTAAGTTATGTTGTTCTAGAAATTCCCTTCCCAAAAAAGAACATTTACCTATTTTCAAATGCAAGTTAACTTTCTTATAAAATGCAACTTATAGTATCTTTAAGAAGCTCCCGAAGACTTCCAAATTTACCTTCTCCATTGGAAGCTGAAGAGATGCTTTACAATCAGAAAATTCCACTGTAATACTGGGGCCTTGAACTTCAGTCACAACATAGTGCAGCTTCTGGGATTCCTTTAACATCTTCCTATTACTGCCACCAAATTTACCCAGTACACGATAGGCCACATGAGAAATGCTATCAGCAGGATTCCGCAAAGTGCGCCATAAAGCCTAAAAATAACATGCTTTCATTCAAATCTTTTGAAGGTAATGCATTCACAAGGTTCTCAAGTCAAAATTCAGACTTTGTAAAATATTATACAGCAAAAAATCTTCCCCCCACCTGTTTCCCAAACACACAGCTATCCTTCTTTGACAAAACCAATGTTACGAGTCTTACGTATCCTTACAGAGAAATTTTACGCCCTTACAGAAAAGTCATATACATTACAAATATAAATATTCTATCATGCCCCTAAAATACAAATAACATCATATTATAAATACTGCAGAGTTGAAGAGCAAGACAACTAAGCAGTATATTGTTTAGGCACATGTGCCAAATGGGATCAGAGGAGTTAGATGGAGTTAGATGGTACTTATATTGATTTTTTAAGTTATAAACATACTATATAAGTTACCTTGTACATTTCCAATCTCCTTAGAAAGGCTAAGGAGGGAAAGGTAGATTCCTGCATTATGGGAATAAGTAGTATGTACTTCCTACTCAAAATTATTATGAAAACACATGCACTCAATTATGGCTAACATTTGGCAATCTTCCTTCATTTTCTCATCAAAATTATTCTAAGTCTTAAAACTTCCCATAGCTCATATTTATATCTATTTTCTAAGGTTCCTCTGCCACAATGCACATTAGCGTCTAACAATAGTCAAGGTAAAGTCTTGGAGCTTTTCTCTAAACAAAATTTCAATTTGTCTTATGTTTCGGTAAGTTCAAAGAGGCTTCCCCAATGACAATTAAGTCTCCGCTGGCCCTCTCAATTTGCATATATCTTCAGGAGTGAGGACTTTGGCTGAACTCCCCAGGAGAGGCAGCACTGGATATGAGCATTTTCTATCTCCCAGTGCTCACACGTGGACTTAGCTAGTTAATGAGACTGGTGAGAAAGGACTGGGTACTTGTCTAGTAGGTGGGGTGACTGGGCCTCCAAAGCAAGAAGTACTTCTACCTGTCTCTTAGGGATATCTGCCTTGTGCAATAGCAAGAAGGCACAGGAACATCTTTGCCACCTCCCACCTGGTGCTCACTCAGGGCTGGGTCAGGCCTAGTCTGTCCTCTAAAACCAGCAGAACTGTTCTGGAGGTAGACTCTTAGCCAAGCCTCCCAATGACTGACTGGCAGATTGGGCTTGAAGGTTTTGTCCCTAGCCCTAAATGAAGTTCAAGATTTAAATTTCAGGGAGTTTCCCAACCTTAGCTTCAAGTCTAAGATGTAGTCTCCTATCTATTCTATTAAGAAAATCCTGTCTTTAAAAGTTATTGAGTCTCCATCATATAAAGCTGGTATTCTTACCCCTAACTTGGAATCAAATGTTCTATACTAAAGGGCAGATGAATAAAGAATAATAAGCCTAAACTGCTAATGATTACCAACCACATTACAAATCAATGCAACATCAAAACGTTAAAGAAAAATCTGATATTTGATATATGAGATTGATAAACAGAAAATGTAGTGTTTTAAAAATAATCTCATTTATTATCTGCTTTGTTTGTTTCCCTTGGGGTGGGAGAGAAACCTATACCTTCCCTTAAGAGTTTACATCTATTCATATATAACACAAGATCTGCTAACAAAGGATCTCCCTGAAAGCAACAGCAATTTTACAATAACCATAACATTTGCTATTGTTGTCATCGACTTAATGAGAACATGACACTTGTGAAAGCCCTCTGAAAAAGGACTATACTACAAATATTCATTCAATAATTGCAGTATTTCTTTACATCTTTTCATATGCCAGAAGACTGACAAAATAAGTAGAAAGCTACACCACTTCCTCTTGCAGAGAACTCACTGAGTACACTCAAGGGTAGTTGTCACTTCAATTCCAGAACCCACTAGCCTAAAATTCTCAGTAAAAACTCATTACGTGAGCACATGACAGACACCCTCTGCTGGTATTTACAAGAACACAGACTTACCTGCATGAGTTCTGCGCGCACAGGTTGAATGTGGTCGTAGAGAAAATCCGGCTGTAGATTATCTACACACAACTCCAGAGTCCTCAGGCCTTGGCTCACCAATGTCTGAGACCCATTAAGAGCAGACACCAAAGGATCCATTAACATGGGCAGATAGGGCAAGAGAGAGCTCAGCCGTACGGGCACTGTCAGACACAGCTCCACGAAGAGGTCCTTCATGTGCTGCTTATGCAGGCCACTTTGTAACATGTTCAGCCCTACAAAAAAGGGTTTGAGGCCATCAGAGGAGGTGTTCCTAGACACAAACCAGAGTTAACTGTACAAAATAACTTATCCACCTTTTATTATAAACATCAACGAGATGATAGAAGAATTTTTTTGTATTATAATCTATTTTCCAACTACATCCATGATTCCTTTTGTCTGTCATATTTATGGTGACAACAGCAAGTTGCACAGATTATAATTTAAGTTCTAATTAATATCAACTATTTAATATTAAATAATTAATCAGTCCAAACTAGACACAATCTCCAATAAGAAGCATTCAACTTTAGTTTGAGGTTTACAACCTTATATCCTTTTTAGGTAGCAGACTATAGCTGATGTGCATGCTCTAAAATAAACATATTAAAATCTACTTTTGTTTCTTATAAATGGAGGGAAGTTTCTTTTTATAAAGTCAACCTCTCCACTCTTCAGAAGGTAACCAACTATTTACTGAGTCCTTCCTATTAGAAACATGTCACATCAGGATGAAGAGAACTCATTGAAAAGATAAGTTATCAAGGAGACAATATCACAAAGTAGCAGCAACAGATACAGAAGCCAAAGAGAAGGTGGAAGAAGGCCGTCTAAGAGTCCAGAAGGGGACCCGACTAAAAGGTAGGTGGAGAGAAATAAGCTTTTGTGATGGACATACAGCTATGTTACACTCAACATATTCAAGTATTTCTCAAGTTGTTTCCTGAGCATGCAGTTATAAATGGCTTCTCTTTTAAGAATTAGCAAAGAAAGTACAGAAGAGTCAATCCCTCACCAAGAGCTTAAACTTACAAAAAAAAATTCCTAGGCAGCTCTTTCTGCCCGCTTGTGTCTGCGTCTTCTTCTTTCCTTTTCCTAATAAATCTGTCCTTTTAAAATGTAAAAAAAAAAAAAAAAATTCCTAGGATAGTGTTTCTAATCAGTTCATACCCATAAACATTCAATGGACTCAAAATCCCATTTAACAATAAATCCTCCAACATTCCTAATTATACAGGAATTACAAGGTTCTGCTTATACAAATTAGCAACTAAACTATGAACTTATATACTAGACTCGATAACTTGCTTTTTCTCTTCTCTGCTTTCTTTCAGTTGTGGAAGGATCTTTCATCTTACTAGACCACTAGAAACCACCTTCCAGACTTGCTTACCAAATGCTCCCAAAAGGCAACCCAGCCTTAACCTGGGTAATTAAAGCCTTCCAATTCTCATTCACCTCTATAGAGGGAGGGAAAACTCCATCCCTAAAGAGGAGTGCTCCCTCCAAGAAATCCCACTCCCTTTAAAGAGGGAAGGACATGGGGACACAGACACACACATGCACACAGTACAGAGACATACACATATATCCCTCACCCTCACCCGGCAGAGAAGCCCCAGAGTAAGCAAGGGCAGCAATACTCATGCATGCACAACACTAAAATGCAACCGGAATCATCGCTCTGACCTTGTAGGAGGTTCGGTAATAGAGGCAAAAATTCCTGATACAGGAGATCATGGCTACCTCCCCCAATGGAGCGGAACAGGGCCCGAAGCAGCAGGAAGTAGTTATAGGGCTCCTTGGCAGTCTGTGCAAGCTCCATTGAGCTGTTGACAATCTTGTGCAGGTGAGGCTGTGGGGTAGAGAAATACAGGTTATAGGTTCTAAATGAGGGTTCACTGCAATTAACCAGGAATGGAAGGTCATTCTGATTAATTTATTCTAAAAGGAAAAATATTCTGCCATAAATGGAAGAGAATTTTTATAAGATTTTTGTTCTGCCACCTGCTGTTTTTAGAGATTGATGTAACCATGGACAGAGAATTAGCTATTTGTTAGACTCAAACAACTGACAAGGTCAAATTATATACAATTTGTCATGGATAGTAATGTGTTAGCAGACACATTCCTCTAAGGAGATCTTAATAAAAGAATGCAAATTCGTCAGAAATATTGATTTAATGGGAAAAATAGTCCTACCAATGATATTTACATATTGCCACAGATATATATACACAAAAAAGAAACAAAGTTAAAGTGAAAAATAGCTAATGTGAGAACTAACACACAGTCAAACATTTCTCATCATATCTGAGAAGACATTTCTCCTCTACCACTTTCATATAACTTAACTTCAGAAATAAAGATGATGGGCTCCTATTTTACTTGTATAATCCAGGAAAAGTGAGTTTAAAAAAGGAAATTAATTGTGGCAAAGTTAATGACAACCACTGACTACCATAAAAATTCTTAACTTTTCATTTTAAATCACCAGGTAAATTAAGTTCTGTTTAGAAACAGATGAATCATGTTTCACATTTGACCCTTACTGGTTACAAATATTTATTAATTCAAAGGATACTTTACAAATATAAAAGTCACTCCACATTCTGTTCAAAGGAAAAAACAAGAATTAAAAAAACCCTGAACACAAAGAACTACGTGGATCTGAGTAAGCCATACCTTCAGCATTTGTTCATTTTCAGCTGCAAAGAGGGAGACTGAGCCAAAGACCAACTTAAACAGCTTGAGGTACAGGTTGGAGAGCTCCACATTGGAACCCATTTCAGGCAGGCGGTCAAGAAGATATTCCACCAGAATTGTGGCAAACAGGGCAGAGGTAGTAGGATTTGCCAAGAAGGAATTGGCAACAATCTGTCAAAACAAGCAGCACAGGTGACAAAAATGTCATCAAAGTCATTTTAAAAGTAACTAGCTTGGGGCCTCCCCGGTGGCGCAGCGGCTGAGCGCTGGGTTGCAAAGCTGCCCGCAGCCTCTGCAGTGCAGGTTCAATCCCCGGCCACCAGGCGAGGGTCCCACATGGCGCGCAGACCTCTCCTGCTGCCCGCTGCTCCCCTCAGCAGTGTACTTCAGTCTGCCTGCTCTGCTCCCCGCTCTGGCTCTGGTGAATTCTCTCACCCTCCCGTGCTTCTGACTGTACTCAGTGCTTGTATAAATAAATAAAAATAAATCTTAAAAAAAAAAGTCTTTAAAAAAAAAGTTATCTTTATCTTCTGAAAAAGTTTTTCATATTATGAAAAATGGCCTATTACCTCAAAATTTTGCTGTTAGCACAATCTTTTGATGATTTAGCAAATCATCAAAAAATATATACAATAGAAAAAATATACATGTAATAGAACACCAAATATTCAAGACATAAACAAAGAATTTTAAAGTAATGCAGAGAGGACACAAGAAAAGTTTCATACCTGAAGAGCATAATTTTTTGAGATTCGTTCCACCATGTAAGGGACTGTCGTTTGGAAGATTTCTTTAAATGTTAAGGGATTCATCATTGTGAACACACCAGCAAAGTGTTCCAATACCTCCTTTTCTTCCTTCATTCTAACAGTCTGGCAGTTTGCTACTCGAATGTATGTTTGTCCATTTCCTGCTATCTGGACCTAACATAGGGAAAAATAAGGGCACTGAAGCTCAATGTTTCAAAATGTATTCCATAACATAATCAGATCAACTGTATACTTAAAACACAGCACTTGAATTAGATAATAAATGCTCCCTCCCCATCTTTTCAATTTCTCTACCATCAACTTAATTTGGAAAATAATTTTTTAAAGCTTCTTTTTAATTCCAAACAGAAATTTAGTAAACTAAAATCTTGTATTCCTATCACATTGAATTTACACTATCTTGCCCACAAAATACACACAATGATCTCTACAATTCTCACCATAAATGCAATACCATGTTTCAAAGCAAACTGGGCCTACAAATAGTGCATATTAACCAAATAGTAAAAGCTCTCTCAAGACCTATTCTGTCATTAGCATCTCTAGTTCTTATGGGTATTTTCCTTATTCAGTGATCTGGTTTGAGGGTTTGAGGGGACTTCCTTACCTGATAAATATCTAAAGCCTGCATTGCATATTTCACAAGTTTTATGTAAATCTGAGTCTCTTTGGGCTGTAACTGCTTGTTGGGAATGAACTGAGATTCTAGAAGAGAGATAGCATATTAAGTTGACATGAATAAAACCCACTGTGTGAAAAACATTTGTCTCAATACTCAAGAAAGAGTACGGCCTCCCCGGTGGCGCAGTGGTTGAGCGCTGGACTGCGAAGCTGCCCACAGCCTCTACAGCGCCGGTGTGATCCCCAGATGGTGACGAGGGTCCCACATGGCACGGCAGACCTCTCTTGCCATGCCCGCTGCTCCCCTCAGCAATGTACTTTGTCACTCTGCCTGTTCTGTTCCCCACTCTGGCTCTGGTAAATTCTTTCACCCTCCCGCACTTCTGACTGTACCCAGTGCTTGTATAAATAAATACATAAATCTTTCAAAAAAGAAAAAAACATTCAAGAGAATTACCACCAGGTGCTTTACAAGATGTTATGCCCCACGTGATGGTCTTCACACCACAGACCAAGGTTTTTACCAAACTTCGGCAATCTGTGACTTGGAATGTCTGCTTGTCTTCCTTATCCTTTTCTCCTTGCTTCTCGAAGGGAGGCACAGGGGCTGGTGTCACAGGGGTGGCAGGTGTAGGGGGAGGGGGTGGGGGTGGTGCTGGAGTGGGCACTGGAGCAGGTGAGGGAGCAGGGCCTGGAGCAGCAGGGGCAGTGGGCACCCCTGGCAGAGCTGCTTCCACAGCTCCAAGTTCTGACTGTGGCTTGCACTTCTTAAAAATGGCAGAGAGTTGATATCGAGCAATGGTATGGAATTTGAGAACAAAAACCTAACAGGAAAAGAAAGTTGAGGGAAAAGACAAAATTTATTCCTCTTCAATAGACCAAACAACACTTTCAGAAGATAGAAAAGAAACACTTTCTGTAACTAACATCTGAAGTAGTTCTGCTTCATAAAACTTGTGGTTTCTCCCCCACAATAACTACAGCAGTATCTATATCCCTTTTCCTTGTGAAGAACCAGCCTCAGGAAAGCTGGTGATTGGCCTATTAAAAGCAGGACCTGGATGCAGCCCAGAAACTCCCTTTCCACACTATTGCCCACTACTGGGACTGTATTTTATGTGGCACCTAACTGGTTACTTCTCCAGAGATGTTCACAGCTAAGTTAGCACTGCGCTTTATAAAGTGTTCCAGAAAATATCTCTTCTAATTACTTGCTGATAACTATGTTAAGAACTTTCATGGGCCCTTCAACCATCCTAGGAGGCAGACACTGTGATTCTCCCTGGTCAGAAGGCTAGCACAGAGAAGTTAAACATTTTGCCTAAGGACACTTGGTTAGTTAATGGGGTAGTCAGGATTTGAACTTAGGTGGCCTAGCTCCTGGGGTCAAGCTTGGCAATCAGGAGGTGCTATTAACTTGCCAGTGAAACAGTAACACAAGTATAGCATTGTGGGAACACAGAGTGTGGTACCTCCAACATCCGCATCAGTACATCTCTCCCGTTGCCACTCTCCTGCTCACTCTTGGAGCGGATACAGTCCACCAGGTTCAACAGGAGCTTACAGGACATGGTCTGGATGCTGCTGGGCAGGGATTCGTCATCAATATTCTTGGCAAAGAGCTGGACAGCGAGGGAAAGGTCACTGAGAGGCAGATGTTGACGGACGTGGTGTACAAGGTCAGCCAGGGTGCTGTAGGCAAGGGGCCTGTGGACAGAGACCTCTGTTAGTGTGTCTCTACATCCCCACTGGGCCATGTTTGCAGGCTGCTGTTTGCTGTTTCTAGTACTACCTGCCCCAGGAAAAGCACCACTGGGAGGGGATGTTTGGGGTATATTTTATATGGTTCTAGTTTCCACCACATTACACTCTCTCAACCAACCAACAACTAAAACACCCAAATCTTGTCTTGTTGCTGAAATGTTTATTTTCACGTTAAAAGGTTAATTTCAAAGATAGACTTGCACTGAATGGGCTTTGATGCTCAATGTTAATTGCATGTCAAATAATAGCTCACATATTGTGACTAACTTATAGATACAATAATTTGGGGGCTACCAAGTGCTTTCACTCCCTAAACATTTGGACACCCACCATGTGCTAGACACTAAGTTGGACACCAGAGATCTTATGGACAAAAGGGGGCAGTAGGGACAAAAAGCCAGGGAAACTTTTGGATGGAAAAAACAGCAAGGACAAATGTGTGGCAACTGCCTGGAGTAGCCCAGAAGATGGGGAGGCCATGAGGCTCTAGCAGGTCAGAGAGGAGAACAACACAAGTGATGGGAAACCAGTAGGCAAAGCCAACTCCTAAGGGAGTCACATGCCCTAGTCAAGAGTCTGGGTTTTCTTGAAGGGCAACCTAAAACCAAGGAAGTTCAAGCAGGAATACCATGATCTAATGACCAGCACCAGTCTTACTTAATAGTTTGTAACAATTTTATATAGAAAACACAGTGAACACTATAGACTATATTCAAAGTATTCTGTGTATTATCAAAAGACCTATCACTCCTCTCTTATTAGAACCAAAAAATTGCTAACGTTGATTGATTTTACATACTAACAGAAAATAAAATAATCACTATGCCCTTTAGAAACAATAACAGGATCACAACTACATTTATTTAATAAAATGCATAAGAACTTATGACTAGAAGGAAATACACCAAAACATTAGCCATGTTTCCTGACACTGTGCAGCTCCAAAAGAATTTTCTTCCTTCTTTCCTCTTGGTAGGCTATCAGATAGTCTTATCAGAAAGCTACACTTACATAGAAAACAAAAAAACTAAATGCTGGTTGGATAAAGTATTACCTATAATTTATTTCAAGACAAGTACTCTAATTTCTCTCCTTTTAAGGCACAAAAATAATCCAGGGCCTTTCCAAAATTTCTTGAATCTGAAATCCAGTGGGAGAGAAAAGGCTCAACATTCTGTTTGTTGAAACATTTCTAACATAGTATCAGGAATGCTGCCCCTCCCATTTAATCAACCAGATATCAAGGGTTTAATCTCATACCTGAGAGTCTCTCGAGCAGTATATCCTGAACCAATTAGTATGGATTCGTCAAATAGCTTGTCCATGCAAGGAATGAATTCTAGAATACAAATGTCCATTATATATATATGTGTGTCACCAATTAAATCAATTCTATATTAAGTTACTAAATGGTGCTTTCACAGTAGCCAGTCTGCAGTTAATTATCAATCCAGATTTGGAAAAAATTAGAGATCAGAAAGCTAGTCTTTTGGGCCTCCCCAGTGGCGCAGCGGTTGAGCGCTAGATTGCGAAGCTGCCCGCAGCCTCTGCGGCGCCGGTTCGATCCCCGGCTGCTCCCCGGCTACCAGAGGAGGGTCCCACATGGCGCGCAGACCTCTCCTGCCGCCCGCTGCTCCCCTCAGCAGTGTACTTCGGTCCTTCTGCCTGCTCTGCTCCCCGCTCTGGCTCTGGTGAATTCTCTCACCCTCCCGCGCTTCTGACTGTACCCAGTACATGTGTAAACAAAACAAACAAACAAACAAATAAATAAATAAAAACATGCCTCTATAAAATAAATAAATAAAAATAAAATTAAAAAAAAAAAGAAAGCTAGTCTTTTGTGCTTTTACTCTAAGACACTGGTATTGCTGTTAATATAGACCATATGCAATCAAAAATGCAACTAAGGTTATATTCAGTCAGAGTAAAGTAAACTTCATGCTCATAATACTTCACTGGAGGCATATTGCAGCACTGCCACCATCCACCCAAACCTGGCTGGAGAATGGAACAAATTTCTAAATGCCACTTTATCTACAGCCCTGAAGTCAATAAAGTATTTCTGCATATAAATTATAAATATCTATGAAATATTAGTGTTCTCATAGGCAATGGGTCCAGTTTAGGATCCCAACTCCCTGGATGAGACTAAATAGAAATCATGGGGGCTCCTGTCCCTCTGTAGGCAGAACTATGACAAAAAAGTCTCTCTCCTTCCCTAGAGACCTCAAGACTTAACCAGCGTAGAGATAACTGGTCTCCACTCAGGGGCAATTCACATTTCTAAGGATATCAGAGAAGGTGGCAGCCTGCATCCTCCAGATCTCCATTCTACACTATCTTTGAAGAACTCTGGCCAAAAACATTCCCAGGGCATTTAGATTCTGGAAAATGTCTGACATCACTGCCAACTTTTTAAGTCAGTCAAGTAAAGTACATTTTCACCAGCAAAAAGCTTCTGAGGGTTAAAGATAAAAAAGAAATGTGTATAATGGAGAGACACATGCCCCCTCCTGGTTAACTCCCCAAACAGGACAGCACAGAGAGGGGCACCAAATGCAAGAAGCAACAAGCAGTCCCTCTGAAGTCAGAGGTGGAAACATGCCTGCGCTATTGTCAGTAAGGAGGCCAAGTGGAAGGAGACTCAAAAGGAAAGATGCTACGTGCAACTTCAAGAGATATTCAATCAAAGGCAGCAAAGTACCACGAGAAACCCAGGGTGCAAACTTGCTAAGGAAATTAACCATATTTATTGTGAAACTACTGAGAAGATAAAGGAAGAACCCTGGTGGGAGAGAGAGAGAGAGGAGGAGGAGGTAGAGAGGCAGAGAGGCAGAGGAGGAGGAGAGAGAATTCAAGATGGCAATAAAGAAAGGACATGTACAGAAAAAACATCTGAGTGAGATAAAGATTCGCTTAACAAGGGAATGCAGCAAAGTCCTGCCCCCAAAGATGGCACCAGGGCTCAGAGTAGCATGCAAAGACAGGGCAGACATACGGTTTCTTAGCTCTGTTGTGAGGATGTGCTTTGCAGCAATCAGAAGCTCCTTTCTCAGGTGTGCAGTCTCTGCTGGACAATTTGACAGTAGCTGCAACATTCCTTTTACCATCTGCTGAGAGTACTTAGTCACCAAATCCTAGAAAATAAAGAATAAAACATTATTCTGCTAGATGGGTGTTATGGAAAACCCACATTTCATAAGCTTTAAAAAAATTCACTAAAAGTAGGTTTGGCTCAAATGACTCTCATACAGTAACAGGCCTAATAAAAATGCAATAGTCAAAAAGCTTTTATAGTTTGTGTGCACATTGCTGTACTGGAAGGAGGAAGAGCAACAATTAATAGTTTCTTTTACAGAATGGGATCAAATATATCCCTGAGGTACTATGTAATCCTGTGCTCAACAACAAATATGTATTACTTCACTATTGGTGGGTGGGGGATGAAGAGAAAGGAGAAGCAAATATTTTTAAAAATTTTTAAATGAATACATTTTACTTAGTCACATACACCAGAGACATTTCTTAGCAATTCAAAATAAGCTCTAATCATAATCTCCTTTTGAAGCATTTAAGGTAAGCAATTCACCAAGATAACTCAAGCTAACTAAAATGTTAAGGGGTACCCAATTATGATTTTTAAAGTCATGTTACATTTTCTTAGAGTAAATTATCATCTACATAAACACATTTTAAAAGGGAGGAAAAATTATGTTTTCCAAAGTAATTTTAAACAATTTAGCATAGATTATTTTTCTGAAATATAATCCTTTTAAAAATTATAATACAATTCCATTGCTTTATAATAAACTAGACTAAATTTATGTTTGAGAACAATCATGACCATACATGAATTTTATCCAAAACACTGACTCATGGGCGATATGGTATTTTTTTCCTTCAAGCTCTTCTTATGATTTAAATAAAGTACAACTGCATGATAGTGAAGGCAAAGATAAACACCTGGGATTACATCAAACTGAAGAGCTTCTGCACAGCAAAAGAGACATTAACCAAAACAGAGACACCCCACTGATTGGGAAAAAAAGTCTATGCACTCCATCCAACTGATAAGGGACTGATCTCAATGATATACAAAGAGCTCACACGGCTCAACAAAAACAAAAACAATCCAGTCAAGAAACGGGCAGAAAAACTCAAAAGACATTTCTCCAAAGAGGAAATGCAAATGGCAAACAGGCATATGAAAAAATGTTCAACATCCCTTATCATCAGGGAAATGCAAATCAAAACCACACTGAGATTCCACCTTACACCAGTAAGAATGGCACATATCAAAAAAACAAGCAACAACAAATGTTGGCGAGGATGTGGTGAAAAGGAACTCTCCTACATTGCTGGTGGGAGTGCAAACTGGTCCAACCATTGTGGAAAGCTGTCTGGAGGTTCCTCAGTCTACTAAAAATGGAGCTACCATACGATCTGGCAATTCCACTCCTACGGATCTACCCAAAGGACACAAAAACAGTGATTCAAAAGAGCACCTGTACCCCTATGTTTATTGCAGCACCTATGTTTATTTACAATAGGTAAAACCTGGAAACAACCCAAATGCCCCAAAATAGATGACTGGATCAAGAAGATGTGGTATATATACACAATGGAATATTATTCAGCAATTAAAAAAGATAAACTCATGTCATTCATAGCAACATGGATGGAGCTAGAAGGAATTATACTCAGTGAAATAAGCCAGAAGGAAAAAGAAAAATATCGGATGGTTTCACTTATAACAGAAATATTGGGGAACCAAATAAGACATCAGTGTAAAAAAAAAATAACAGTACAAAACACAACAAAGCAAAAACAGACTATTATAAACCAGAGACATACTATAGGGGAGGTAGAGGGAGAGGGGTGAAAGGGATGGAGGAGGAGCACAGGGGAATGTGGTGATGATGCATGGGTGCCTTGGGGAAGGAGATTCTATGGGGACTCAATCTGAGGGGGTGGGTGGAAGCAAATATCTAAAAAAAAATGTAAAAAAATGTTAAAATAAAAAAAAAGAGAGGAACAAAAAACCACTCTACAGGCTCCTCAAAACAACATCTAACATGCCTTTATCAGTTTTATTTGATAATGCCATTTTTTTAAAGTTCTAATCTCTCTCACATAGTCTTCTATAATATGCCAACTTCCAAGAAGAATAAAAGTCAATAAACCAAATACATTAACATAAAAATCTATGTGTAAATGTTTATAGTGGCTTTACTAATAATGGTCAAAAATGAAACAGGCAGATTAATAAAAACAGCAAGCACATTAGTGGCTGGGGACAAGGTAAGAATCAAAGTGACTGCTAATGGGATGGTGTTTCTTTTGGGAGTGATGAAATTGTTCTAAAATTATATAAGCTATGACGGTTATATAGATTTGTAAATAAACTAAAATCCATTGACTATCCACTTTAAAAGGGTGAATTTTATTTTGTGAGAATAATCTTGGTAAAGCTGTATTTTTTTAAATTGGGAACACTTGGTGAATGAATAAATGCACCATGGTACATCCAAACAATGGAATACTACTGCTACTACCAGACTGAACTCTGCACCCCCCAAATTCATGTTGAGGCCCTAACCCCTATGATGACTGAATCTGGAGACAGAGCACAAAAGAGATAATTAAGGTTAAATAAGATCACAAGGGTAAGACCCTAATCCAATAGGTCTGTGTTCCTGTAAGAGTAAGAGAGTAAAAACCATCTCTCTTCTCTCTCCCCATCATGGGGGAGGGGGGGAGAGGGGGAAGAGGGGGGAAGGGGGGTGACAGGGCTGGACACAGAGACAGAGCAAAAAGATGGCCACCTACAGGTCAGGAAAAGCAGAACCTAAATCCAGTAAGAAACATGAGCTTGGCCTTTCCAGGCTCTAAAACTGTGAGAAGATGAATTACTATTTAAGCCACCCAGTCTGTGTTATTCTGAGTAGACTTAGACAACTAATCATCAGCAAAAAGTAATGAATTACTGATAGAATAAGCAGCATGACTCTCGGCATTACTATTAAGTGAAACAAGTCACACTACTGCAGTGCTAGCAAGCACAGGGCAGGTTCCCGATTCAGGTACATGGATAAAGGAGAGTCCTGGAGCCCTCAGTGGCTTTTTCAGACTTTAATGCTCTTTCCATGCCGATTGTTGTGGGGCAAACGTGCAGGCTGGCAAGGAGGGCCAGGAGGCTGGGCGGGCCAGGAGACTGGCAGGCCTCCCAGCCCCAGGCGAACCTGTATGCTTTTCTCCTTGGGCTTTCTTTGGTGGCGTCGCGTGGTCCTGCTTCTCTGTAGTCACTTGTCTTCTCGTAGCCACTCTTCCTGTCTCTGAGTGACGCCACCCTTATAGCCTCAGCTTCCAGGCTCAGGTGTGCCCACTTATGCATGCCCACACCATATTCCAGGTGTCCACAATCAGGCATGAGCACCTTCTGCATTCGAGGCCACAGAGGCTAGTGGTATAAAAAGCCTGACCATTTCACTTAGCCTACAATGTACCCCCCCCTCAGGGTTTTTTACCATACAATCTATCCACCAATTTCCCTTGACAAATGTGGAACACTACAGCCACAACCTGAAAAAGTAAACAGAATGCAACTGAATACAACTAATCCCAGGCACTAGGGTGTTAGGGCATCAACCTAGGGGTAAAAAAGACAGGAGTATTAGCACCAGCAGGTGATCCATCAAGTATGCTGCGGAAGGCACTGCTCACTCAAGGAAGAAACGCTCTATTCACTCACAGCATCTGCTGTTACATGCCAGAAGCATAAGGCCTTCTCTGGCTATGGTCTTACTCACAAGCTATACTACATCCCGAGAATGCACCAAGATTGGTGACATGATCTATATATACTCTTTTGGGGGTAATCAATCCCCAGAGGTACTCTTACTGCTGTCACTTCAACACTCACTCAGCTTTCATAGCCACCAATGTGACAAGCAGACCCCTAAATAAGGCCAACCCTTTGCACGTGCATATGGTTTAGGGACCCGTGGATAGCTCCACATGTGGCCTCTTTGGCCCCTGCTCTGGCTGTGTTCTCCACCACAAGCCATGGTCCCCGCCCATGCCCCAAGGACGGGTTCCTCAGCACCTTACCCTTATTCAAAAGTGAATGGGCATCACCCACAGGTGAATTTAAGAGGCTTGCCTGCCTTCTTTAGCATCTTTTCAGCCGCTTAAAAACCGCTCAGGACTTCCCGACTTTGGCACCAGCTTTTGCCTTATCTAAGCTGGCTGTTGATACATCTCCTGCATGGCTGCAGAGTACCTGGCTAGCGCTTCCTTCCCTCAGCCAGCCTTGGGCTGCTCACATTTGCCCCTGCCCCTACTCTAACCTGTCCACAGTGGCCACTGCCACTCTGGGCTGTGGCCCTGGGAGTGCCAGGCAGTGCACAGGCTTTTAGGCCACTAGGCCGACTGGCCACCCCTTGATTTTCATCTCATAGGGTATACAGATGACCCCATCAACATAACATCAACCTGCCAACATTCCCCAGCCTTCTGGCAGAACTGTTAGTCTCAATCCATCAGTTTTATCCTCGTGTCACCACTGGGCCACCTCTGAATGAGGAATTGTGGTCTCTGTTTTCCCTGACGAGTCTGCTGCCTCGGGGTAGTGGCCTGGTCCTCATGGGCCATCTCCTCCTAACGAGGTCTTGTCCCATAGCTCCGGGACCTTGTCTGCCTCCTGAAGCATCTTTAGCTCTTCCCGCAGCTCCTGGACTCTGTCCACCTCCTGTGCTGCTATGGTGCCTTCAGCATACTCCTTGACTCCACTTGCAGAGCTGTAAGGGAACACTCTTCCCCTAGCCCTGCCTCCAAGCAGGCACCATGTCTATACAATGCCTTCCCCCACTGTGTACCGTCCTTTCCACTTGCAACAGGAACTTATCTACCTCAGGCCACTTCTGGGAAGGTGCCCACACAGAGGAGGCTGGCCACCGAGCACTCCATGCTTGCAGCCTGTCACCCCTCAGTTCCTCCCTAGTCTTCAGAGATGGGCTCCATACCCATCTGCATTGAATCCTGCCGACCAACACCAAACAGCAAGCACAGGGTAGGTTCTCTATTCATATGGGCAGATGGCTAAAGGAGAGTCCTGGAGCCCTCAGTGGCTTTTACAGGCTTTGTGGGGCAAACCCACAGGCTGGCAAGGCAGGGAGGCTGGGCGGGGGGAGGGGCAGGAGGCTGGCAGATCTTTTAGACCCCAGCAAATCTATATGCTTTTCTCCTTGGGCTCTCTCTGGTGTCCTCTTGTAACCGTTGCCATTCTTCCTGTCTGAGTGACGCCGCCCTTATGTGAGAGTCAAACTCCAGGCTCAAGTGTGCCCACTTACGCATGCCCACGCCATACTCCAGGTATCCACAATCAGGCATGACTGCCCCGTGCCTACACTCCCAAGCACCTTCTGCATTCAAGGCCCCAGAAGATAGTCACAGAGGCCAGTGGAGTAAAAGCCTGACCATTTCACTTTCCCTACAACTACCCACTATATAACTCATTTATATAACAGTCTGAAAAAGGCAAAAATAAAGGGAGAGAAAATGAATCACTGTTTGCCAGGGACTACAGATGGAAGGAGAATATTGACACTATAAAAGGAAATTTTGGAGTGGCACTCAAAATGTAGAGCATTTGTGCTATTGGTTACCAATTGTACACATTTGTCAATTCATAGAATTGTACAGTACAAAAGGTGAATTTTTTTTGCATGTAAATTATATATCAGTAAACCTGACTTTAAATGAAAACCACTGAACATACCTGATAAATTCTGATGATATAAGCTAAAAACGACAATGTTTTAATCTGGGCAGCAATGAAATCAGCATACAATTCCTTGTTGTAAAGTTTATGTTGCCTGAATGAGAAGTGAATAAAATTCACAAAATTAGCTCTCAAATCTTTAGGTGATGCTATAAAAATTATAACGTCCCAAATATGATCTCTATACAGACCAAAACAACACATCAACACGAGAAAATGCTTCTATGATTTTACACAGTTCCAAATAACAGGAGGTGGGGAAGCAGGAGAGGGGAGCACAGTAGACTATGATGAAAGACTATGGGCACTTTGGTGGTAGGAAACCTATGGTGACCACACCTGAGGAGAAATCCTATACTGTAAAAAATTAAAGAAAGATGTTACAAAATAAAAAAAAAATAATAACATGCCATTCAACAGCAATTATAATGTGAATCCCGTAAATAAAGGCAATGCAGGACTGACCCATTTATCCAGCTCATTACATTAGGGGTACCTATTTGTTCAATGAAAGACCTGATGCTAGGGTCACAGGTTATGAGATCTAATTCACCCTGAGATACTGCCCTCGAAAACGACTCAGAATCAGATAAAAAGTGAGAGATAAAGGTCTTATGTAGAAAGCAATGAAATTTGAGAAAAGCCTTCCCTGAGAGGTTTTAAAGGATGAACACAGTTGCCCTGTGCTATGATTAGGGTGATGGGTGAGAGGGATGACAATTACAACACTCATGAGGAAAGGCACAGCAAGAACCAGGGCCGGAGGGTGAGAAAGGTTTAGATACCCTGAAGTTTTGAGTACAGTGATGCCTAATAAAAGTTGTAAACTTATAAGACACAAAAACCAAGGTATTTGTTCATCCTTTCAAAAATAAGGAACTAAAAAAACTTAACACTTTAATACAAGTTCAAAAAGTCAAAAGGCATATCAAAAGGCATATAATTTACCAACATGTTATCACTTACATAACTTACATAATTTACATCACTTACATCACTTTCATAACTTTACAAATGACAAAAGCAAAAGTATTTTAACCAGGAATTAAAACAGAGGGGCTTGTCAGCTGTGTCACTGCCCAAGGACATCTCACCTGGCTTGTGCAGATACCTGAATGGCAATGGTATTCATGATCAAGGGCACAAACTCAGCAACAACATTGTGGATATTCAGTTTGTAGAGCTAAAAGCAAACATATCAGATTTTCATGCTTTTATACTCTGCTATAGCAAAATAATTTGGCATACCAAAGAAACTACAGGATTCAATTATTAGTTAGCACTTGTGTATCATATGCATCTATTTGCCACAGAAAATTAGATATGAACTTTATCATAAAATAAGAAGCCACAGGGCCTCCCTGGTGGTGCAGCGGTTGAGCGCTGGGTTGCGAAGCTGCCCGCAGCCTCTGCAGTGCCAGTTCTATTCCCGGCTGCTCCCCAGCCACCGGAGCAGGGTCCCACATGGTGCCGCCCACTGCTCCCCTCAGCAGTGTACTTCGGTCCTTCTGCCTGCTCTGCTCCCCGCTTTGGCTCGGTGAATTCTCTCACCCTCCCGCGCTTCTGACTGTACCCAGTGCTTGTATAAATAAATAAATCTTTAAAAAAAAAAAAGAAAAAAGCCACAGACCCAAGAAACTAATAAGCAGTACACATACCTGATACATTAAAACAACAATAATGGGCAATTCTGCCAACACTTTGAGAGAAAGAGATCCTCTTGGGATGATGGAATGCTGTAAAAAGGAACAAGCAGGATTGTGGTTATCACTATGGCATTTAAAACATCTCCAACCAGAAGCCCCACTAAATGTCACTAAGATAAAGATAAAGGGAAAATCCTAAAACATCTTTGCAAGTGTCTGTGGCTAAAGAGTTAACCTACTTGGAATGACAGTACTTAGAACTATTGTTTAACATAAAGGGTTTTATATTTTCCAATGTAATCATCTATAATAACTTCAGAGAAATGTGTCAAAATTTAAGAGATTTATATCCTCTGAGAAAAGTATTAATATCTACTATTTTAATTATAAGAGCAACAATGAAAAGAGCAAATTTACCAGTTTTATTTAAAGATATTTATAAACAAAAATGTTTATAATAAAAAATTTAATAGCCTTACTGTATAAGAATTCATAAAAACAGATGAGAAAAATGTCAGTCAAGCGGTAAATAGACAGGAAGAAAAAACAAAAAAAGAGTAAGAGGGACTGAGGAATGGAAAAAAAATCTAATTCAGGAAGAACAAAGGAATGAGAGCTTTATTCAAAATGTACTTTGTTTATCCAAGCACAAATCAAAACATTCTGCAAAACCACTTTAATTATTGATGGTAAAATATAAATGATAAAATAGTCTTAATTCAATCACAAAGATATAGTCAGAGTAAACACAACAGAAGTGACCTATGTGCAGTTCTACAAATACATTACCTGTAGACAATACCAGCATTACCTTCACAAAATTCCACAAGATGGGTTTTTCAGACAATAAGAGGGAAAAAAAGGTCAGAAAGAAGGTTCACCAACTTTTCTATATCCAGAAAACCCAAGTGTGGGGTTGGGATATCACCCCAGTATTCTCTGCCCCCAGAGTCCACACTCTCAGGAACTTAACTACAAATACAAATGTATATGTAGTTAAAGGAATTTCATTAATGACAAAGGCAAGGATGAAACAGAGACCCCTAGGTGTGGTCATTTGCTTTTTTCAACAGGTAATCTAATTTTCAAATTCAGAAATTTCCAAACCTGTTACCATCAAAATTGAAATACAAGTTCAAAAAGTCAAAATTTTATTGTTATATTTTCTGTCCATGATAACCAACAGTTCATTTCACCACTTCCAGGCCACACAGAAGAATCTGTGATACCTTCTTTTATGCGCGTGCGCACGCACACACACACACACACACACACACACACACACACACTTTTAAGTGCCTGCAAGTCTTTTAAGAAAAAAGGCAGAAAAACAAAACTTATGTGGTCTAAAAAAAGTGAGTATATCTCAGTATTTCCTCTACCAAGTCCAGGAGACAGATAAAAACAAAGCAAAACAAATGGAAAACTTACTGTTCTTGTCTCACTGTCCTCACGCTCAGGATTTACTTTCACAGCAATTGTTGTGATCATACCCACCATTTCTGGGGGAGGGACGGTGTTCTCTGGGATCACCTGAGGGTTCTCAAAGTAGCGATTCTATATAAAAAGGTGGAAGAAACTAAATGTTCTCAATGTTATATTATACCAGTCCTTAGTACTTTGGCTTAAAAGTTCATTCCCCAACCCCTAAGGTCAAGTCTAATCCAACACATACTAAACTTTTTTCTTTATTCAGGACCACAAAGATTTAACATGACAGAGACACCCTCTACCTGCAACAACAGAAAATGAAATCTAGCCTGCGATATTTTCTACTGTTTTTCCCCCCTGGCTGACAAAAGATGAATCATTCCATAATCCATTACTAGCTTAGTGAGGCAGGGGAGAAAGTATCCCATTCCTTCAGTGATAAAACTAGGAGCAAATCCCTACTGTATTAACCTTCCAAGTCTCCTAAATAGAGATCAAAGATAAGAAGAGATAAGAAGGCACTGAAGACATTTTTAAAAGCCAGGAGGAACATGTTATCATCCTGGTTCTCAACAAAACTTGGGCTTCACAAAAGTAGTCAATTATACCTTATGTTAATTAAAAGCATTTTTAAAGCTTAAAAAAAGCTTTAATAAAAATTCCCATATATAAACTATAAACAGATTTATGCAAAATGGTTTTTACCAAAGCATTATTTGTGATAGTGAAGAATTGAAAATCAGAAAAAACAGCAACAACAAGAAGAAAAAAGGTCAACACACATGCATCTAATTATGGGGCCAAAAAGAACTGTGACTGCTAGAAATAGTCTTGGAAGATGTTCCAAACTGATAATAGCGATTATTATATTTATAATATGAGAATAGGATAGGGAGGAAAGAGATTTTTCTACTCCACACACTTTTGGTATTGCTGGTTTCCTTTAATATAGAAAAAAATTTAGTGACACAAAAGAATGGTGGAAGTATACACCACTTCCCAAAAAGGTTTCGAAGATTGTGAGTGCAACTATCTTTAAAAAGCATAAAATAAAACACAAAACAAATCCTCAATGTGACTGGTTGAGACCCATAAAAGATATTTACTAATTCTAATCAAATTTCTACAATAAGAAAATACTGTTTTTAATGTAAAAAATAAAGTAATCTTAACAATAAAATTAAAGAAGCACTCTTTATTTAAAAGGCTGATTTATCAACCTAAATTCTGAACATCACCAAACATTCTCCATTCTAAAATGAGCATCCCCCTCAACTTTTCCTTCCACCCAACCATTCCAAATTCTCTTCAGAATAAGGAATAAATAAATATAGATAACAAACTTAAATGATCTTAAAAACATACCACCACTTTTGGAAGCTCCTTGTAAATCTGCTTAACAAAATCCAAAAAATGATGAATCTGGAAAAAAAGGATATTTATAAAGACAAAATACAAATAATAAGAATATTCTAACAGTCTGAATATATATAAGAACTTATAAACAGGTAAAAAAAAAAGTCATACTCAAAATACAAACAGGCAATGAATATGAGCAAAAAGACAAAAAGAGAAATTCGAAAGGCTGAGCAAGAAACAAGTGTCTAATTCAAAAAGAGCAAAAGGATGAAAACTGAAGTAAATGCCACTTTTTGCCTTTAAAAATACTGCACCACGATGGAGAGTGCTTGTGAGAGAGACAGACTGTCCTTAGACCTAGGGAAGCATAAGCTGCTGAAACCTTTATGGAAATCAATTTAACAATATATATCAGCAGAGTTAAGACAGTGATGACTTTAACTTGGTATTTCTGCTTCCACAAACCCAGTCTATGAAATAACCTAAACTGTAAACAAGACATTTAGTAACAAGTCATGAAATAAAAACTCTGAGATACCTTAAATGAAAATAAGGGCACCCATAAGAAATAATATGCATACATTAGAAATTCATTTTTTAAGGAACATTTTATAATGTTTGGAAAATAGTTATATTTTAAGTATTTATGCTTAAATATGGAAGGAATTCTATTTTATCACTAAGCTTTTACTTTCTGAATAATCCAAAGAGTCGTGCCAGTTTGGTTAGTGAGCATATTTCAACCACTGTACAAATTTAGCAAAATATTCACATACACATTCACTGTTAAACCCATAAAGAATTTCCCCCAATTTAGGCTATGTTGTTTACACTTGGAAGTCAGCATGCATTGTCAACTCTAATTAGAGTAAAAAAAATTTACAAAGTACAAGGAACTTGTCACATCTTTATAAATGCGATCAGGAAAAACACTTACTTCTTGTGTGATGGGTGGCCTGAACTGTTTGTGTAGCTCAATAATTATTCTTAGACAAATAAGAACATTTTCTTCATTTTCCGTCTTTAAAAAAAGCATTAAAAAAAGTTACACTTCTAAGAATTTATTTGAAAGATTAAAAGACACTTTTCAAAGCATTTTCTGCATACACACCCTCCCACCATCGACTGAGATTTGATTTGTTGAAAATTCATCAACCCACAGAATATAGCTATCCCAGACAAAAAGTTTTCTTGGTCTTTGGTGGGCATCGCAGCAGTAAGTTCTGCACAAGAGTAATTCTGAGAGAGGAATTAACTGATATTTGTGGCGAGTCACACCATAAACTAAGGTCTTATTGGGACCAAGATTTTTCATTATTTGAAAATACTGCCAAAAGAACAATGACTAAGCACCTACCATACACTGGCCCCTATGGTCTGCACATTACAAAAACTGAGTAAGGGTATCATTCACATTTTACATACAATGAAGCCAAGCCTCAGAGAAGGTCAGCAATGTGGCTAATATGACACAGCCAATAAATGTCAGAACCAAAATCTGAATCCAACTCTATCCCCATTCTTCAACCAAAGCTCATCTCCCCAAGGGTCCCATAAACAACACAGAGCTTAAACACATCAAGACAACAAACATCAAAACAATTTTAGAAATTAATTTAACAAATACCAAATAGGGTCTCTCTGGTAGCCGAAGGGTTAAGTCTCAGACCTATCACCCCTTATGGCCTGAGTTCAATCCCTGGCCAGGGAGTTAACCCACAGATGGTGCAGCAGACCTCTCCTGTCTCACCTGCTGCTCCCCTCAGCAATGTGTTTCAGTAAATCCACCTGTTCTGCTCCCCACTCTGTCGTTGGTGAATCTTCTCAACCCCCATACCTCTGGCCTACACCCCAGTTCTTCTACACAAAAAAATTAAAAAACAACAAAAGAAATCACCCCAAGAATCTGAGAAACTCTTCATGACCATCTACCGTGCTTCACACATACAAATAGCACAACATCTAAGAACAGTGTTCCAAGCGTGTCAACCACCACCCAATTCATTTTCAAACATTTCTACTAGGTCTAGCCAATTCCCCAGTGACTTGAAAAATGACCTTTGGGGCCTCCCTAGTGGCGCAGCGGATTGAGTGAAGCACCGTGAAGCTGTCTGCAGCGCCGGTTCGATTCCCGGACAGCCAGGGAGAAACCCACACGGTGCGGCAGACCTTTCCTGTCTCGCCTGCTGCTCCCTTGATTAGTGCTTTCGGTCCGCCTGCCTGTTCTGCTCCCCACTCTGCCTCTGGTGAATCTTCTCACACTCCCACGCCTCTGGCCTGTACCCCAGTTCTCGTATAAATAAAAATATATCTTTAAAAAAAAGACCTTTGGTTAATAATCTTTTTTAGTAATTTGCTTGGCAAAATGGGAGATAGTGGACATTAAGAAAAGTTTTGTTCTGTGAATCAGAACTTTAATGAAAGGGATTTATCTGTGTAATACTGAATCTTACAATAAGAAAGTCATCAAAGTTTGGAATGTGGCTAAATAACAAGAATTCTCAAAGGTTACCTCCAAAAAGCGAAACATCACAGACAAAACATTTTTTGTATGAGGACGAAGATGTTCATTGGTTGGTATTCTATGAATTATTTCAAGGACTAGCTTCCGTAGTTGCTGCCAAAGAAATATAAAAATGTAAGTGAAGAGCCTTCCTTCTTTTGCATTCTGGAAGTATCATGAAGCTGTCTATACTCAGAGGTAACCACCATATTAAGATGGATCCCACCTTAGATACAGTCTTATGAATTCATTAAATGTAATCCAAAGTACAGCAAACCATTACTTTCCAATATTTCTAACTGTATACTAAATCACTGAAGCCAAATTTTTTCTCTTTCATAATTCATCAGTATTTGTAGAACGGCACTAGTGTCTCAATATGGAGTGAATTTAAGATGAAAGAGAAAAAAATAAACTGATCTTACTTTAAGATCTTCCTTCATAATCAATAATGTTTTCTTCAAAGACCTTGGGCCCAGGCACTAATTCTATCATAAGCTATACTTTCATGATTCTGTCAATGAACCTGACAACTAAAAGGTAGGTCAAATACGTAAAACCTCAAAATGTACAACATGGAGATGCTTTATATAGCAATAAACTTCACCAGTATTATGGTAATTTTTAAAAGTTATTTTTAAGAGGTACACACTAAAATATTTATGGAAAAAACAGTACTGTTTTAAAAGGATCAAGATGGGAAGGGGTGCAAGAAGTGAGGATGAGGTATGGAAAAAACAAAATTGGTCATGAGCTACAAAAACTGAAATGAATTAAAATTGGCAATAGGTATAGTGGAGGGTCATTAAGCCATTGTTCCTTCTTTTGTATATATTTAATTTCATCTATATAAGAATGTATATACACATCGCCAGTTGGCAAATGGGAACTTACATTGTAAAAGAGATGGCCTAGATACAATAAGACTAAGGCTTAACTAAGTTGGCAATTGTCTTGGACAAAGTTATCCTTATGTGATATAAATACTTTCATTTTTACGTAGAACTACAGTTTTCTAGTTGTTTAAAAATCATAAATGTTTGGCAACCCTACAGCATGACATTTTTTACTCACTGATATGTTAGAACATATTACCTGGGCTGGTTTTTCCTGAAGAAACTGAACTTCTCCATCTTGAAGAAATGTAAGAAATCGAGGGATAATATGTTCCAGGAATGTAGAATATTGAGGAGATGATGTCACATTCTAATTTTGTAAAAATAAAACTTCATTAGTTTGTGTACTTATTTTCATTTTAAATTCCCATAATATTCATAATAATATTCAAAAGAATATAAAACATTAGCAGAGTCAACTTTTAATAATTTTAGATGTTTTAGTAATAGTGTAATTTTAAATAAATTTGGATGAAAGCTACTTCTAAGATCTAATGCAAGAGAACTAAACGCTAAAATTCACTGCTAAAACCAGAAGGATAAATACAATGGAAAATGTAGGTCGTGGTGCACATCCTAGGTTGCCTCTGCCATAATCTAAGTATGAGACCTTTGTAAAGTCATTTAGCTTTTAGATCTTAGTTTCTGCATCTGGACAATGAAGACCCTAAAACAAACTGACACCTTCTTGTAATCTAAAATTCTAATTATTAATTAGATCTATGTTAAATCAGATTATAATATAACCCATTGTTTATCCCACCACTTACTTTAAACAGAAAAAGAAATGAAAGTAGAGGTTGGAGTTAGTGTAGGAAAAATGGTTACTTATGTAGTTTCTGTATCCCACTCAAACAGCATAATTACCTGACTTCTGTGTCTCTGTGCCTCCATCTTTTTAAGTGAGGATATTAAATTCTGCCTTATATAATAAAGGTAACATGAGATAACATAGGAAGCTCATAATAATGTCTACAGTAAGTGCTCGATAAATGCAATCTGCTATTATCATCAGAACATCTATGTGCTAGACACTGCTTTGCACTGGTCATCCATTAGCATGTGGCCCTCACCACAACCCTAAGATAGTTGTACTAAACCTTCATGATTCTGTCTATGGAGCTGACAACTAAAAGGTATATCAAGTAAGTAAGTAAGTAATATTTCCATTTCAGAGGAAAAGAAAGGCTCAGAAAGATTGAAAAATCTGTTGTAGTAAGTTTGGGAAGTATATTCAAATTAAGTACACTGAACACCCAGATTCTTTTCCCTTTTTAAGGCTTCACTTGCTCACTCAACACTTATTTATTGAGCTCCTATCATGTACTCAGTGGAGATCAAATGATGAAGTAGATACAATTTGTGCCCTGAGAAATGGAGGAGACAGTAATATGTGGGGAAGACAGGTCTCAAAAAAAGGACTAACCGTACAAAAATTATAATAGAGAATTTATTGGATGGAATTAATGAAAGACAACACCTCCTGAAGAGGTAATATCTGTACTAAAATCTAAATGAGCAGTAAACTATGTTAAAAAGTATAAAAGTAAAAGACTAAGAAAAACATGCAAAGGCACAAAATTATGAAAAGCATGAATATAAAAAGCTCTATTTTAAAAGCTCAGTATGGTGGGGCACAGTAAATGTTTAACTTTTCTCTTATACTACTGTCCCCACCATACTGAGCTTTTAAAATAGAACTTTTTATATTCATGCTTTTCATAATTTTGTTGTTAGTAAATGTTTAACCATTCTCTTATACTACTAACACGAGTCTGACAAGCCAGAGAAGGGGCATCAGGACAGTTCAATCTGAGTGTCTGGAGTTCCAGACACCCATCTGGGTTGCAGCTAAAGATCTGGGGTATTCTATTACCTAAGGTAATCTTAGAAGGAGTCTAAAAAGGAAGACATAGGTGAAAACCAGAAATGAGTAAGGTGCTACAATTCTTGGGATCATCAGTCCAGTACACAATTCTAGGGGCTCTGTCCACACAGAACACTGTGTGGGGGCAAGAACTAAGTTTGTCACCTTTTGTTTCAAAAGCTGAAGACTTTATAAAACACCCACATTCATGGATTCATGGGATAGGATATATTCATGCTGAAACATACTCAAGATCATGAAGAAATCAAACTCATCTACGTATAACCCCACACCAACCACTGATCTCACAGCTTTGGAAACAGCCAAGTTTCAAATTTCTCCAATAAAAGATTCACTCAGCAAGTTACCCAGTTATTCTGCAAGTATTTAAAACACAGCCCCCAGCTTTTTGACCCATATGAACTTTGGATGAATCACATGTGATTTCAAACTTGAAGGACTCTTTATTTTCTGTCTTATAAGGTGGCCCATATTCTAATATATAGTTCAAAACCTCATTCCTATGTGGTTAGTGGGATGAATTTCTAAGGCTCCCAAAATTACTGGGCATTTTTAAAAAAATTTCCTTATTTCATTTAAATATTGTGCTGTGAATGGTAGTGATGGGAATTTAGAATTACCTGTATTAAATATTCTAATATTTAATACCTTGAAGGACTGAGTCTCTCAAGTTTCATTTAAGGTAAATGTTTATAAAGATTTCAAAAGTCACTATAGGGCCTCCCTGGTGGCGCAGGGGTTAAAATCTCAGTGCTACCTAGCTATGGTCAGATGCCGCCACAGCACCAGTGCCGCCACAGCACCAGTTCGTTCTCCCAGCCAGGGAGCTGACTCACATGGCACAGCAGACCTCTCCTGTCTCGCCCACTGCTCCTCTCAATCTCCCCTCAGCAGTGTATTTCAGTAGATCCACCTGTTCTGCTGCGCCATGTGGGTCACTTCCATGGCTGGGGATCAAACTCATGCTGCAGCAGCCACGGATCGCTTCATAGTGCTGCGTCTTAACCTCTTGCACCACCAGGAAGGCCCCATAGCTCGAAGTCTTTTTTTTTTTTTTTAAAAGATTTATTTTATTTATTCAAGAGCCAGGGTACAGGCCAGATGCACGGGAGGGTGAGAGGATTCACCAGAGACAGAGCCGGGAACAGAAGAGACAGACTGACAAATACATTGCTGAGGGGAGCAGCTGGTGAGACAGGAGAGGTCTACTCGCCATGTGGGTTGCAGAGGCAGCGGACAGCTTCACAGCGCTGCACTCAACCACCTGCGCCACCAGGGAGGCCCACAGTTCAAAGTATTAACACCTTGATAACACCTACATCCAGTTCAGGATGGATCATGCCTTAGAGTAAAGCCTACTTTAGACCTGTCCCAAAGAAGCCTAAAAACCCCCTCTGATGAGATCTAGGGGGAGGAGTTTGGAGGTTGAATCCCACAAAAAAAGAGCATGGGGAAACACCTTGGGCTCTCTATAGATCCTCCCTACCACAGCATTAAATCAAGTTACCTAGTCCAGTGAAATGCCAGCAATTGAAATTCCTACTACAATATCAACATTCTTCAGAAAGAGATAACAGAATCCAGAGTCCCTACATGTCATAAAGTGTTCAGTGTATCATCAAAAACTACTAGACAGGGCCTCCCCCGTGGCGCAGCGGTTGAGCGCTGGTTTGCGAAGCTGCCCGCAGCCTCTGCAGCACCGGTTCGATCCCCAGCTGCTCCCCGGCCACTGGAGGAGGGTCCCACATGGCGCGCAGACCTCTCCTGCCGCCCGCTGCTCCCCTTAGCAGTTTTTTCCGTCAGTCTGCCTGTTCTGTTCCCTGCTCTGGCTCTGGTGAATCCTCTCACCCTCCTGCGCTTCTGACTGTACCCAGTGCTTATATAAATAAAATAAAAATAAATAAATCTTTAAAAAAAAAACTACTAGACATAATCAATAGAAATTAACCTTTTTGAACCCAAAAGTTGTCCTCAGCAAAGACCTTATAGCAGTCATTAAAATATGTTCAAAGAATAAAAGAAAATATATCTTAATGATTGGGAATCTCTGCAAAAAAGTGAAATCTACAAAGAACTGAAGTACAATAACTGAAGTATAAAATACAAAAAGAAATATAACTGAAATGTAAAAATAACAGTCTAGCAGATTAGAGATGACAGGTAAAAAGTGAACCAGAAGGCAGATCAGCAGAAATTGTATAATCTAAAAAATTAAAAAAAGGAGAAAAGAATAGAAGACCTATGAAACGCTTACAGAATGTGAAGCCTCAAAAAGATAATGTGCTTGATCAAGGTCACAGAGTTATAATTAGAGCCAAAAGTGATGCCCATGGGGCCTCCCTGGTGGTGCAAGGGGTTAAGCACCAGCATTACGAAGCTCTCTGCAACTACAGCAGCATGAGTTCAATCCCTGGCCAGGGAGGTGACCCACATGGCGCAGCAGACCTCTCTTGTCTCACCTGCTGCTCCCCTTGGCAGTGTATTTCAGTAGACTGCCTGTTCTGTTTCCCACTCTGTCTCTGGTGAATTCTCTCCCCCAACCCCACCCCCGCCCCACACCCTCTGGCCTGTATCCCAGCTCTTGTATGCATAAATAAAATAAATCTTTAAAAAATAGTGATGCCCAGCTCTCTTTCCATAGTATATCATCTACCTCCTAAACATAATTATTTTACAATGTAAGCCTGAGTGCATCTTGAAAGTGTTTGTCTAAAAAGAGCTACCATAGTCCTCAACAAAGCTTGGGGATCACTATCACTAGTGTAAAGAAATTGGAAACACTGTACATTTTTTCAAATTTCAATTTTGAAATATGAAAAATTAACAAAGGTAATGATTTTTGAGTTACAAATAAAACTGAAGAAAAGCAATAGGAAAGCACATGTAAATATTTTCCACAAATTGAAAAGTGTAAAATATAAAGCTCATACCTCAAAATTTTCACTAACTTCTTGCATCATTTTTAACTTTGTTTCATCAGCTGTAAATGTCAAAACAAACCATTAGGTAACTGAAATTATGTTAAGGATATTCCTAAAATTACTAGATTTAATAATTTGAGAGAAGCAATCAGATCTTATCAGTTTGACTGTCATGGCCCAACAGCAGGCACATAACTAGTTCCCTACAATCAGTCATACACATTCATATTCTCTGACATACGTGTGCACGCACAGACAAGGATACAGACACACACACACACACACACACACACACACACACACACACGTGTGCCTCTTTGGGGCTCCAGCCAGTAATACTCATCACTTTGCTTCTCCACAATACAGAGAAATGGGACATAAAAGTTAATGTTACTATTTACCTCAATATACATATTATTTGAACTGAGATGAATCAATCCAATGCACTTCTTACTGACAAAAATAAAAGTATCAACTTACGTGTATTTACATCTGTGAGAGCTGCCACAAACTGCAGGTATTTTTTCATAAGAGTGGTTTGGTCAACCACCGTGGCCCCTTGTGTTGCAACAAAAGCCATTTTTTTGGAGGGGCTAGTTTGCTTCTCAAGAGAAAAGTTTCAGGTCCATGAGTCCACCAAGTCTATGAAAAGAAGCATATGTAGTGAAGGATACAGGCTCACAATCTCTGAAAATATTACCAAAGTGCCTGTATTAATCTAAAATAGTTTTGCATTATTCCATGCAATCTGTCACAAGCGCTCAACTCTGCTGTAGCCAGAAAGCAGTCACAGACATGTGGCTGTGATCCAATGTAGTTTTATTTATAGCTCTGAAATTTACATTTCATGTAATTCTCAGATCATGAAATATTGTTCTTTTGAGTTCTCCCCCATTTGAAAATGTAAAGCCCATTCTGTATAAAACAGCCATCAGGCTGGACTTGGCCTGCTGACTGTAGTTGGCAATCTCTGCCCCAAATGATTGGTTCTCAAACTTCGATGTGCACTGAAATCACCAGGTGTAAAAGGTGGACTCCCAAGCACTACTCAGAGACTGTGGTTCAGTGGGCCCAGGAAGCTGTAAATTTTGTATGCAGCGGGCACAAAGTGGGCACTCCAAAAAATGCTCCTGGAACAAATGCTTCCCAAAGCACCTCACAAGTCAGAACCAGGCGACTGATGACCACACATCTGAGAACAGCTCCCAGCAGAGACACTGATGGAGACTTGATTTCTATTTTAAGAGTTCTCACAAGTCTCTAGAGAACACGGTGAAATCGCTTCTACCCATCCTCCTGGCATATGTGTGCCTAATTTCACTCTGCATGGAGGCAGTTTCATGACTTGACTTTCTTCTTTCAACAGACACAACAATAAATTTTCTTTCCAAAGCCTTGCTGTGCAGGTTGTACTACCTCGCAGCTCCCACTGCTGCCCTAAGGGATGGAGACCCCGTGGCACCACAGAGCCCCTCTAGCCACTCTCCCTCAGAGAGACCAAAAGCACTTCCACGCTGAGAGGGCGCCCACAACCCTTCTGTTCTAGTACAGTCCCCCAGAAGTCCCAGGAAAGTGACTAAGGAAACCTCAGGGAGCGTGGGATCCCCGCTGGTAACCCAGTTTGCTTCTTCAGGTCACACTTCCTCCTCCCTCCCTCCTCATGCCCTTGCCCGGGGACCCAAGACCCCAGGGTTCACGACCCCTCTCTGCGTACAAAACTTCTGGTCGTGCCCAAACTTTGAAAAGACTCGAACTCCTATTTTCACCAAAGTCGTCAAGGCTTCCCCTCTCCTAAGGCCTCGGTTCCAGAGACCCGGATCGGCGACCCCCGGGGCCCGGAGAAGGGACGACGGCAGAAAAACGTCCCATCCCGCCCGTCGGGACCGTGAGAAGCTTCCGGAGGCCGAGGGCCTAAAACCCAGGCAGCCGTCGAGCCCCCGCGTCCCGGCCCAGGTGGGGAGGCCGGCCCCGGGCGGCGCCGGCACACGGCAAACCGCCCGGCCGCCGCGCCGATTCTGAGGCGGCGCCGCCGGGCCACAGAGGGCGCTGTGGTCGCCGCTACCTTCGCTCTCCGCGCCGGGTCGGGCGAGCCAGATGCCTGCGTGGAGGCCGGGAGGCGCCCGGCTGGCCCGGAGGACCCTCCGAGGGGGCGAGGCTCCGACCCCACGCTCGCTCTCCCGGGTCTCAAACGGCCCCCCGCTTCCCTCCTTTTGTCGCCGACCCCGGCCACTCCGGCCCGCCTCCCAGGCCGCGCTACGGCGAGCGCCGAGGGCCAAGCGCCGCGCCGCCCGCCCAGCGCCTCCCACAGCGCCGCGGCTCGGCCGGGCCGCGGCGGAGGTCGAGGGCAGCCGCCGGCCGCGGCCGCCCCGGTCCGCCTCCGGCCGGGGAGGAGGGGCCGGGGGCGCGCAGGGCGTCGCGCCGCCGAGGCCTCCCCACGCCGGGCCCCGCCGCTCACGCCCGCCCCGCCACCCCCGTCCGGGCCGCCGCGCGCGCCTCCCGGGGCCGTTCCGCCGCCCCCCGCGCAGGCCCGCACTCACTCCGACGTTGGCGGCGGGACCCTGGCGCCCGAGCCCACGAACCCGGGGGACACCCACGACGCGGCCGCGGCGCGTAGTCCCGCCCCCGCTTAAATCCGCGGCGCCCGCGGACCAAGAAATAAGCCCCGGCGCGCCGCCCCCAAGTGGGTGCGGCCTGGGCGGGCGGCGGGAGCGGGGAGGGGCGTCAGCGGCCCGGGTGGGCCCGCCTGCGCTGGCCCGGCCCGGCCCGCCCTTGAAGCCCCGGTCTGCGTGGGCGGGGCGGCCGGTCGCGATCGGCGACAGGCAGGTGCCAGGTATCTGGCGGGACTTCTGCCCTAAATCTCGCAGGAGCCAGACCGGGGAGGGGCACGACAGAAAAGCTCCAGGGCACTGCGAGGCGCCGGGGGCTTCCCTAGCCTGCGGCGGTCGGGCGAGGGTGGAGTCCACCCCTGAACTGAATGTGACTGTCAGGGCGGGGTTTTCTCTCTGGCCCTTCAGGGGGTTCCTCAGAGCCTGGGAAGGAGATGGCAACAGGAAGAGTCTTTGGGAAAGGGAAGGCTGGGGATAAACTGAGACCCTGTAAGCAAAGGAAAGCCCTGGTTTTCTGCCTGAAGGTGACCGATTCTGTCATTTGTTCTGCAGCTGTGTCACCCCCAGCCTGGACAGCAGAGGACCTTTCCATTTAACCCAGTGGGCAAGTGCCTGGGGCCAGGCCAGAGCAATGTTGAGCTGGAGGATGCAGGGTGAGGCGGTGTAGGCTGAACCAACAGGCCCTGGAAGGGAAACTACTGTCCTTCCTCCATTACAGATTCGGTCTATTGGAGTAGTTGGTTAGTGAGTGGGCGGTTCCTGGTAACCCATGGTTACGCGTTAGCTGGACGGCATGAATGGGATGACCGACCTACCTCTACCACCTCTGGAAGCTGGCTCCACCCCAGCCCCTTCCTGACAGTACTTCCCCTTTTCCCCTCCATTATCACTAGCTCACCAAACACTTGTGTTCCTTTCCCAGACATAAATGGCACCCTGCAATAGAGCTTGCAATACCCGCAAGATATTCTAAAGGAAAGTTGCCCTGTTTGGAAACATGCTCCTTGCTTGTTAATGTTGTCACTCAAAAACAAAGACACCACCAAAGTTTTAGAATGATTAGGGGATGGGTGCCAATTATTTCTGCTCCAGGAAAAATAAAATGGACCAGAACACCCATTCCCCGACGCACTGGCAAGCTGCCCACTTGCAAGCAAAATCCTCTCTGCTCCTATCACCACAGGACCTCCCAATAAAAGATCCAAAGTTGAGGAAGGTTGAGAAATCAGAGGACCAAAATCAGTGTGCTGACCATTGTTTAGTATGGTTGGGATGGGGAAGCGGGGCAGTTGTAGATAAGTCCTTTGATAAGTTTCTGCTGACTCATCTTAGCTCTGACATTGGTGAAATCTGCTATGGTTTCCCCATGGACCTAGCTTCTCTTAACAGAGTACACTTTACACTGCTATGAGTTTTGCCTGTTTTCTTGTCTGTCTACTGAATTAGAGGTCAGATACAGTGTCAGTTTCATCCTTCTCATGTAAATTGGGTCATCCCTCCTCTCCTTAAATCCTCCAGAGACTTTTCAGCTCAGTCTCCTTACCTGACCCTGTTACTGCCAAACCGCTTTCATCATGTTCCAGCCATGGTGATCTTGTTGTGCCTTATGCCCACCTAAGACCTTTGCAGCTGAATCTCCTGTTTGGAATATGTGTCCTTCAGAGACACAAAGCTGAATCCTTGTCACCTTTGAGTAACAAAAATGTCACCTCAGACAGGCCTTTCCTAAGGCTCAATACAAAAAAACCACTGCACTCACCAACTTATAATACTCTTTTCTTTCAGTAAGTCACAATATGAAATTATTTATTTACTCATTTATCATCTATTTCTCCTCCTAGACAGTAAGCTCTGTTTCTGTCTTTCCCTCCCAATATTTTCCCACTGCTCGTCGCATGGGCTTGGGCTGCCATAATAAAATACCATAGTCTGGGTGACTTAAACAACAGAAATGTGTTCCTCACAGTTGTGGAGGCTGTAAATCTGAGCTGGAGGTGCTACCAAGGTAGGTTTCATTCTGAGATTCCTTCTCTTGGCTTGTAGGGGATGTGAGCTCTTGCTTTGAGCTCACTTGACCTCTTGTGCCTGCCTGTACTCAGAAGCACATGGTATCGGTTCTTCTTTACCAAGTGCTATGGGATTTGGCCCTTCCCTTAAGTTAAGTGAGGTTAAGTTAACCAAGGTCGAGTGAGGTTAAGTCTTTGAAGACCCTGTCTCCAGTCCAGTCACGTTGTGGGGAAGGGTTATTCATAATCAGTATTGGGGAAAAACATGATTCAGTCCATAACAGGTGTTTAATAAGAGTATAAATTTGTACCCTGTTGGGAATAATATGGCATGAAGGCGCAGTCAGCTGGAACACCTAAAAGGAGACTGTTTGGATCTGAAAAGGATTCTCCAAAGACCCCCTAGCGTGGGCATACGCAATGAGCACACGTGGTCTCCATAGACTGGATCCAGTCACGGGGACTCAGCCTGGCCATTTGAGAGCCACCACGACTGTCCTTGCTCTAGTGTCCCCTGACATGCTGTAGTCCCTGCTTCCCTTAGCCTCACCTGTTGGACTGGCTGTAAGGGTTTCATTCTAGCTAATAACCTGCCCTTGTGACAAATTAATAACCCGTGATGAATTAATAATCCTCCTTCAGTCTTCCATAGCTGATCTGGGGTGATTGTTATTGACTCAGTGGCCCCCCACATCAAAGTTACATTTCCAGTGCAGGATAATGAGAACTTGTGGTAGCAATTTTGACTCTAGGGCTGCTTCCCTTCTGTCACCAAAGGCAGACCTAATTATACTACCTTGCCAGGATCAATGTATCAACTAATCTGCATTAGAGAAATTTTCTGTAACAAGAATTAGCATCAAGTGCAAACTTATCATTACACGGTATCAGTCAGCTCTGGCTGCTAGAACAAAATGCCATTGCCTGTGTGGCTTAAACAGAAATTTGTTTCTACAAGTCTGGAGGCTGGGAAGTCTGAAATCAGGGAGCCAGCACACTCAGGTGAAGAGGTGAAGACCCTCTTGCTGGTTCACACATGGCTGCCTTCTTGCTGTATCATTCCATGTTAGAGAGAGGGTTAACTCTGTTCTTTTCCTCTTCTTTTAAGGGCACTACTGCCATCATAGGGGGCCTACTCTCCTTGTCTAAAAGAGCTTTTACTGAGCCTTATTCAAGGCCTTGAGTGACTTATCAAAAAGGGGATTCTTATTCTTTCAACCTTTCATCAAAAGTTTACTTTGCACCAAGCTCTATGCTTAGCAGCAAGCATGCAAACACATGACGTAGGCATAGGCAAGGATGCGGGGATAGAGGAAGAGGAATGGGCAAGATTGTGAGAATTTGTGAAAATGGTAAATAATTGGATTGGCAAGATACATTTGTATGCAGACAATTTTAAGTGTGCTTTCCAAGTCAATAGTCATTAACTCCGTGTGAAACATGACTGGTGTTGAAGACTTAGTGTGGAGGTATTATGTTGAAATTATATTTTTAATATGTTGGGTTAAGTAAATACATCATTACAATTAACACTTGTTTCTTTTTAAAATGTGACTACTAGAATTTTTTAAATTATGCACACAGCTCACACTATGTTTCTAGTCAGTAACACTAACTTAGAAGAGCTGACTTTCTGAGAGAATTTTCTGCTCTGGGTAGGACCATAATGCTGAGGCCCCTTCTTCATCAGGAGACCTCCTTCAGCCTCTTCGGGAGTAGAACCTGGGCATATGCTGTGAGAGCCCAGAGGAAGATAGGATCCTGGGGGAGCTGACGCCTGTGGGGAACCCTGGCCAACAGAAGGAGTTAGGCAAAACAGATTACATCAACGTAACCTTCAGGGTGGCCTTGAAGGTGGCTTCTGTGACAGATAGACTAGCTGTAACTATTATAAAATTAGTCAATGTAATAAAGTTACACATTAAAAAAACTAAATCTTATTCTTCTCTGTCTGTATTTAGTACATTTTAAAATCTGCTTAGGATAAGGTTAAAGAGTTAACTATTTGATGGCCAACAGGCATATGAAAAAATGTTCAACATCACTTGTCATCAGGGAAATGCAAATCAAAACTACCATGAGATACCATCTTACACCAGTGAGAATGGCACATATTAAAAAAACTAGCAACAACAAATGTTGGCGAGGATGTGGAGAAAAAGGAACTCTTCTGCACTGTTGGTGGGAGTGCAAACTGGTCCACCCACTATGGAGAGCTGTGGAGATTTCTGGACCTACTAAACATAGAGCTTCCATATGATCCAGCAATTCCACTCCTAGGTATTTACCCAAAGGACACAGAAACATCAATTCCAAAGAGCACCTGCACCCCTATGTTTATAGCAGCACTGTTTACAATAGCTAAGCTTTGGAAACAACCCAAATGCCCAAAAATAGATGACTGGATCAAGAAGATGTGGTACATATACACCATGGAATATTACTCAGCATTCAAAAAAGATAAACACATGCAATTTGCAGCAACATGGATGGCGCTGGAAGGGATCATGCTCAGCGAAATAAGCCAGAAAGAAAAAGAAAAATACCGGATGGTCTCACTCATAGCAGGAATCTAGAAAACTTAAATAAGGGACCAGGAAAATGAATAACTATAAGAAAGTGAAAATCAAAATCAACAAAAAACTATGAACCAGAGACACTTTTGGGGGGGGGGCGGGAGGGGAGGGATTGGGGTCAAAATGGGGGGGTTGCAATTGTATGGGGAATATAAAAATAAAATTTATTTAAAAAAAAAAGAGTTAACTATTTGAATCTCAATTTATAACCTTAACATACTATTTTCTCAAACACTTCCAAATTCCTGATGGACAAGCAAAATTCTCCCAAGTCCTTAAGCAATTCCAATGATAACACTCAACACTGATCAAGTGCTTCCTATGACCAAAACAGAGTTCTCTGTGCTGACTCATTTTATACTTACATCAGTCTCATGGGGAAGGTACTATTAGTGTTTCCATTGTAAAGAAAATCGAAAGTGACTTTCCCAAGGTCATAAAATTCTCAACCTCCTACTGTCCCTAGTGACTAATGCCACTGGGGGTGACATCTGTCTAGCACTTTTGACTTCTAAGGGTGCTCAAATCTGTTCTCCCTTCATTAGGGTGAGAAGACAGTGGGTTCAGTGGGGCCCATCCTCAGGGGATCCCATAATGGGCCTGGAGACAGGGCCATATCCTTTAGATGCTTCCACTTCCCTTCCAGGCAACAAAACATGCAATCGTGGTGGTCTGTCCACCATGCCAGAGGGGCCATCTAACATTCTTCCTCTGGGAGGGAATCCCTTGGCCAAGCTACAGAGTAGAGCAGAGGTGGACCTGGGACCAGGACCCAGGCTGCTGTTTCCATCTTTAAGGCCAGCCAGGCCTGGTCACCTAGAAGGAAGGTGCGCTCTGTTCTGTTATGGCAGATGGAAGCACCCGTGTAGGCCAAGTTGTGTGCACGGAGTGGCCTGGTCACTCAGTGTGGTAGTCTGACTCGCAAGGCCATCCTGACAGCGATGTAGCCTTGGGCCCGGTAAGCTGAGGAACCATGTCAGTCCTAGTGCAGGGTCCATGTGCTCAAGCCCCGCAGCATCCGGCACACAACGACTCTTGAACAAATAACGGTGTCCTCCAACCATTTGCGTCAAGACCCGAGAAGGCACCTGGAGCACAACCCGAAGGGGCCTGCGCGCGTTCTGGCCGCGGCAGGCAGGCTTCTGGGTGTGCTGAGTCAGGGCCGGCGGGCTGGCGCGCGGCGAGGGGCGCAGGCTGGGGGAGCGCTGATCCGAGCCGGAGGCGGGAGAACAGGAGGTGGATGAGGGGAGGGGAGGGCACGGCACCTGGAGGGGGCGCAGAAGGGAAGAGGACCGGGGAAAGAGGATCGTGGGGGGCCGGGGCGTGCGGCGGCGCCTCGGGGAGGGGGCGCTGGAGGAGGGCGCGGCGCGCGGGCGGCGGGGGCCGCGCGGGGAGGGGGTGCGGCGCGGCTGACGTGGGCCGGGGTCGGCGCGGCGGGCTGTGGGCAGCGGCGGCGCGCGACCCCGCGTCCCCAGCGAGGACGAGCAGCGCCGCGCCCGCACCGTCCCTGACAGCCCGAGCCGCGCGCCGGAGGAGCGCAGCCCCCGAGCCGAGCTGTGGTCGGCCCCCGGCTCCTGCAGTGTCCGGCGCCGCGATGGCCGGGGCGGTGTGGCCGCGCCTCGGCGGCATCCTCTGGCTCGCCTGCCTCCTGCCCTTAGCCCCGGCGAGGGTGGCCGCAGGTAAGGCGCCGCGCGGGCCGACCCGCCGCCCTCCCCCTGCCGCAGCGCTCCGGGGCAGGTGGGGCCCAGCTCCCGGGGGGACGCCGCGCGCCCGGGCGCACCCCTCCTTCCGCCCCCAGACCTCAGCGGCGCGCCGCGGAGGGGAATCGGGGCACGCGGAGCCCTGCGAAGCCCTGTCCCCGCTCCCGTCACCCCTCTCCTGGAAGTCGCCTTGCCGCTAGAGGGGTGTCCCCCCTCCTCCGGGGCTCCTGTTTCTATCGCCAGACCCGCCCTCCCCTTGGAGCCGCGCGCGGCGACCAGGGCATCCATCCCGCCGCCTGGGGACCCCGGGGGTGTGGGGGAGCTCCGGGGAGACCAGGGCCGTGCGCGGGCGGGGCGGGAGGGGGGAAGGTGAGGAGCGGTGGTGTCGGGCATCTCGCCACGGTCCCCCCAGGGGTCACGGTGAGGTTCCCCGCGAAGCAGCGTTTTCGTCTTAAAATAGCACCTTATTTGGAGAGTTTCCCCCACCCTCCTCTTGCGTGGGCTTAGGGGAAGATGCGGATTTACAGCCCAGCCTGCCATTTCCTCTCGGGGAGTGATTTCCAAAATGGACCCTGGGCACAAGGTTTCTCGCCTTGTGCCCGCCAGGTCCTGCGTTTCTCCACCCTCTGGCGCTCCCCGCCTTCCCAGCGCCAAGGCCACCGCCATCGAGCTAGTTCATTTTGGCGACATCACCAGGACCCAGATTAGAGATTTGCTGGGGGACAGTTGGACAGTAATAGGAAGGAGGGCTTAAACATCCACCAATTTTCATTACCATCTCCTCACTCCCGGGGAAGAACGGTAGAGAGAGAGGGATCGCGAATTTGTGATATAAAAGGCGCTGGGTGAAATGAAGATCTGCCCCTTAGGGATCAATAAGGAGAATTTTATGGGAATTGTGTTTGATCAGGGTCACATGTTTCCCCCTGGAAATTAATATAAAAACAGGATCTCTTGTTCATTAAGTGGCCTAAATTATCCCCCCAAAATGAATTAATTTTTGGGAAGTCGTGTAGTTCCCAGTTTGGCCTCTTGTACCTATGATATGGGCAAACTAGCTGGAAGGTAGGTTGGGGAAGGTGTTTTTTTCCTTACCTACTTCCTGAGGTCTGGGTGGGTCCTCACTGCCCCCTGCACTAGGGGTTGAAGTGAAAAGTCTACACGCTGGAACATTAATTAACACCAGGTGGCTTTATTCCAGACGTCAGCGGTACCCTTGGGAAGTGTTTTGGGCAAAGTGTGCAGTGTGAAAAGGCTGATGTAGCCATTTTCTAGAATGTCCATGGCCCTGCCTGCTCTGTTGTCATGGAAAATGTGCATGCCCCTGTTGCAGAAATAAATTCTAGCCTTTACCCAGGCAGGGGAAGAACAAGCGGTACTTCAGGAACGGTGAGGTCAGGAAAGCTTTATTACTGATGCATGAGGTCTCAGACCTGGGTAGACCTATAAGGTTTGAGCACTGGTCTAGAGACAAAGAGTTTCTTTTTTTTTTTTTTTTTTTTAATCTTAAATTTTATTTTTATATTCCCCCATACAATTGCAAACGCCCCATTCTGACCCCAATCCTTCCCCTCCCGCCCCCCACCCCCAAAAAGTGTCTCTGGTTCATAGTTTTTTGTTGATTTTGATTTTCACTTTCTTATATTCATTTTCCTGGTCCCTTATTTAAGTTTTCTAGATTCCTGCTATGAGTGAGACCATCCGGTATTTTTCTTTTTCTTTTTGGCTTATTTCGCTGAGCATGATCCCTTCCAGCGCCATCCATGTTGCTGCAAATTGCATGTGTTTATCTTTTTTGAATGCTGAGTAATATTCCATGGTATATATGTACCACATCTTCTTGATCCAGTCATCTACTTTTGGGCATTTGGGTTGTTTCCAAAGCTTAGCTATTGTAAACAGTGCTGCTATAAACATAGGGGTGCAGGTGCTCTTTGGAATTGATGTTTCTGTGTCCTTTGGGTAAATACCTAGGAGTGGAATTGCTGGATCATATGGAAGCTCTATGTTTAGTAGGTCCAGAAATCTCCACACAGCTCTCCATAGTGGTTGGACCAGTTTGCACTCCCACCAACAGTGCAGAAGAGTTCCTTTTTCTCCACATCCTCGCCAACATTTGTTGTTGCTAGTTTTTTTAATATGTGCCATTCTCACTGGTGTGAGATGGTATCTCATGGTAGTTTTGATTTGCATTTCCCTGATTGCAAGTGATGTTGAACATTTTTTCATATGTCTGTTGGCCATTTGCATTTCCTCTTCAGAGAAGTTTCTTTTTAGCTCTTCTGCCCATTTTTTGACTGGATTATTTTCTTTGTTGTTGCTGAGTCTCATCAGCTCTTTGCAGATTTTTGTGATCAGTCCTTTATCATTAGTGTTGGGTGCAAAAATGTTCTCCCAGTTGGTGGGGTTTCTCTTTGTTTTTGTTATTGTCTCTTTTGCTGTGCAGAAGCTCTTTAATTTGATGTAGTCCCAGCTGTTTATCTTTGTCTTCACTATCACTGCTTTGGGTGATGTGTCTGTAAAGATGTCTTTGATGTGCAAATCCCGTAGTGTTTCGCCTATATTTCCTTCTATGTATTTTATGGTTTCAGGTCTTATGTCTAGTTCTTTAATCCATTTTGAGTTGATTTTTGTGTATGGTGTGAGGTAGTGGTCAAGCTTCATTCTTTTGCATGTAGCGACCCAGTTTTCCCAGCACCATTTATTGAACAAACTTTCTTTGCTCCAATGCATAGTCTTTGCTCCTTTGTCAAAGATTAGTTGACCATAAATCTGTGGGTTTATTTCTGGATTTTCTATTCGATTCCATTGGTCTGTATGTCTGTTCTTGTTCCAATACCATGCAGTTTTGATGATTATGGCTTTGTAGTATAGTTTGAAGTCTGGGAGTTTGATGCCTCCATTTCCTTCTTTTTTTTTCAGTAGAGCTTTGGCTATTCGGGGTTTTTGGTGATTCCATATGAATTTCATCAATAATTGTTCTATTTCTTTGAAGAATGCCATTGAGATTTTGATTGGAATAGCATTGAATCTGTATATCGCTTTTGGTAGGATGGCCATTTTAATAATGTTTATTCTTCCAATCCATGAGCAGGGGATGTCTTTCCATTTCTTTGTGTCTTCTTCTATTTCTTTTAACAGTGTTTTATAGTTTTCTTGAGACAAAGAGTTTCTTTCATACGCTGCCAGACCTTGTTTAGATATGCTTATTAAGGAAGCAAACTTATTATTTACTTTACATTTCCAAGTCTATGACTCTTTAACCGGGAAAGATTTCTTTTTCTTAACAGCTCCCTTTCACCCCAAGCAGAAGTGCTGGAGGCCTGCTAAGTGGGGGTTCCTACCATGGTCAGGGGGAGGTTCCTTTCATGGGTCAAGTTTTGTGACAGTTGCCACTTCATTCTTTGCTTTGGCCCTTTCAGCTCTGGTCGCCTGTGGAACCCCTAAGCCTTGGCTTGCTCTTATTCTCCAAGGCCATGTCACCTGATCTCCCAAACCTATAAAGATGGATTTGGAGGGGAGGGGCACTAGAACCTTGGTTTGTTTACTTCATGGTCCATTTCAAACCTGATACCCTGGGCACTTGGAGAAACCTGAGTAGGAGGGGCAATATCACCATGGGATTGCAAATCTGCTATCAAAAAAAAAAAAAAAAAAATTGAGAAAAAGTGCCCTGGGCACCTCCTTGTGTGTGGACCCTGTATTCTCCCTAGGGCTGGGTCAGTGTCTGCACAAATCTGGTGCAAGCAGACTCTCTCCCCACACCCACTTTATCCCTCCTCCCAGCCCAGCCCTGCTGCCCTCCTGATTCCATTCCCCTGGCAACAGACCTTCTTGCAGACATGGGCCCCTGTCTTTCTCACTGCAGATGCAGGGGTGGCCATTAGCATGCAGCCACCTGCTGGCTTGCCTCAGGCCAGAGCTCCTGGCCTGGGGGGGTGGGGGGTGGGCAGGAGGGAGTGGGAGAAGGGAGAAGATGGCTTCCCAGCTAGCACCTCTTTCCTCACACTGGCCAAATGCTGCCTCCCAGCCATAGGGAGGGAGGACAGAGCTCAACCCTGTCTTGCAGATTTGCTCAGGGTTCAGCCAGCAATATTTTCCAAAGGGGACTTAGGAATCTCAGGTTCTTCAATGCAAAATACACGTTACATATTTTATGTATCTTGGGGAAGCTTCTGCCAAAGTGTCTAGAAAAGTACCTTTTCCAATACTAGATGGAGCATATCCCAAATATGGCCCCAAGGAAACGGATTCAGAATGGGAATATGTGACAGGGTGGCAGGAAGGGTTGGGGCCCGAGTCCCCAGTGGGGTCAGCAGTGTTGCACACTGAGGACATACCTGCTTGGCTCCCAGTATTGCTGAGTCCAGCAGGTCTCTCCTGAACTCCCTGAGGCAGGAGGCATGTCCTGCATTTCTTGGTCTCCTCAGCATCTGTGGGGTGGGGTCCAAGGAAGATGCGCCATCAGTACCACCAGGGGAGTGGTTACATGGGCAGCCCCAGGTGGGCTGGTACCTCTGCACATCCTTCTCTCTGAGTGCCACTCAGCAGTTGCTGTGTTGAACACCTTTTGCTCCTTTGCTTCAGACTCATGGTGCAGAGAAAAACTTCTAGCTTGGCTAGAAATCATTTAAATGCAAGTTAGACACATGGTTCCTTTTCTGGTGTCAAGCACTCTGCTAGCAAAAGAGCTTGCAGTGCAGTGAAAGAGCCTGGGAAATCTTGATCCCAATGTAGAGATGTGACAACTGTATGTTCCGGCTGCTGGGAGAGGAGTTCCAGGAAGGCTTCCTGAAAGAGGTTACATGCATGGACAGGTAGGTAGAAAGGGCAGTGGGAACTGACCACATGTGCAAAGGCCCTGAGGCATGTGTGTGGGGGAAATATAGGAGTTAAAGTGGCCAGCCACAGTACAGATGTGTATACCTGGGCTCCCTCCTGAGTCTGTTCTATGATCACAATAACTGTAAAAGAGAGAAATAGGAGCCAGCCAGCCTGTGAGGTGGCTCCTTGCCACGCCCCCTGATAAAATACAGCCTTTGTTTCTGGGCCCCTAGGCCTGTATGAACTCCACCTCACCACTGATGGCCCTGCCACCACGGGGACAGAGGTTTCCATAACAGCCAGCCTGGTGGCCAACGACAACGGCAGCGTGGTCCTGCCCTCAGACACCCACTTCTACCACTTCCATTGGATTCACACGCCACTGCTGCTCACTGGGAAGACTGACGAGGCTCTCAGCTCGACCATCCGTGCTGTGGGGAATGTGCCCGGGGACTTTCCAGTGTCCGTCTGGGTCACTGCTGCTAACTGCTGGATGTGCCGGCCTGTGGCCAGGAGCTTTCTTGTCCTCCCCTTTACAGGTGAGGATCTTTCTCTTTTGGTCCTTTGCTTCAGACTCATGGTGCAGAGAAAAACTTCTAGCCTGGCTAGTAATCACATAAATGCAAATTAGACACATGGTTCCTTTTCTGGTGTCAAGTTAACAATGGATCAGAAAAGCCATAATACCCACATCTGGCAGGCTTGTGCTGAAATGCGCATTCTAAGCATATTATTGCTACTGGGGCTATAAATATGGTCCTTGGAGAACAGACGATACATGTGTCAGTGGTTATAAATTAGTGTAGTATTTGGTCTATTAGTTCTCTGTCCCCCCACCCACCCTTTTTCTCTTCCTCTCCCTCTCACCTTTTCCAAGAATTTCTTGCTCTCTTGAAGTTTGCACAATAATTCTGAGTTTATCTTGAGGAAATAAACATCCATTTGGGTAATATTATCTGCACAGGGATGTTCATTGCAGTGGTGTTTATAATAACAGAAGAAAATTTGAAAAAGCTAAGTACGCAACTATAAAAGGACTGGCTGCATATTTTGATATAGTTTATGTAATGAATAATAATGACCTTTATAAGGGATTTGTTAGTCTTGGGGGACTACTCATCCCTGTAAAATTTCAAAAAGTAAAACACAAAATTCTATCATCAATTCTATCAATTGTGTTTAATATACTTATACATCAACACCCACAAACTAGTGTGCAATTCTACAAAACGTCAACAGTGAATGTGTCTGAAGGATGGGAAATTTCTTTTCTTGTCATTCTCCTTTTCAACATTTTCCAAATGAGCTTTGCTGAACATGCTTAACTTTCTGCTTTTGTTGTGGAAAAAAAAAAAATCTGCATTTAAATTTTAGAGGAGGGGCCTCCCTGGTGACACAAAGGGTTAAGTCTCAGCACTGTCAAGCTATAGACAGCCACTGCAGCATGAGTTTGATCCCCGGCAAGGGAATTAACCCACCTGGCACAGCAGACCTCTCCTATCTTGCCCGCTGCTCCCCTCAGCAGTATATTTCAGTACATCTGCCTGTTCTGCTTCCTACTCTGTCTCTGGTGAATCATCTCAGCCCCTGCACCTCTGGCCTACAACCCAGTTCTTGTATGCATAAATAAATAAAGTAAATATTTAAAAAAAATAAATTTATAAGGACCACAGGATGGTGGTCCTTACCCAGCCTGTCATATTGATGAGATGTATCAGAACTGCTAATACTCGCCTAATACTTTGGTATATTTCCCAAGAGTTACTTTCAAAGCTGTGCATTTCCTGCTGGTCCTAGGAATCTTTTGGTCAGAAAGTTCAGTGTCCTAGTAAGAGGCGGGCAGGAGTGACGCCATGATGAATCTTTACCAGTGTCCATGAAGTGGGTGACACTTTGGGAGACTGCACCTGCATGTTCAGTGACCTGAGGTGCCTTGGGCCCCCACCCAGCTCTGCCAACCAGGTCAGGTGGAAAGTGGCTGCTCTGCCAGCTGGCACACAAGGCCACTCCTGGACTCTGCCCCTTGGAGGACTCACCTCCCTTGGTCTCTCTCTCTCTCTCCCAGAGTTCCTGGTAGGGAAACTTGTGGTCACCCAGAACACCTCCCTGCCCTGGCCCAGCTCCTACCTCACCAAAACAGTTCTTAAGGTCTCCTTCCTCCTCCACGACCCGAGCAACTTTTTCAAGACTGCTTCGTTTCTCTACAGCTGGGACTTCGGGGATGGGTATGTTCTTCTTATTCCCTTTGCGCCTTAAAGCCTTGGTTGTGGCTGATGGCTCCATCATTCACGCACACTGCTCAGTGCTTTCCCACCTTCACTGGCTCTCTTGCTTGCTCTAAACTGTTGTTGAATGCCTGCTGTGTGCCAGACTTTGGGTGCATGGGGACATACAGCAGAGGAGATGGAGGTAGGTGGGATTGTTCTCCATCTGACTCTGGAGGCACTCAGCCACCTGATGGTAGGTGGCAGGTAGAGCGCAAGTGTCCTGGCCTCCTTTCACCTTGGGAAGGGGGTTTGCACAGAGCCCAGACAGCCCACAGACACCCCAAGGTTATGCAACAGTAGTGCTCAGTGGAGCCCCCTCTCTCCACTTGGGTTCCCCCCATCCTCTTGACTGCTGCTCTCATTGCTCTCATGGCTGACCCTAGGAGCCCATCTGGGCAAGGAGGGTACACGGGAAAGATTACTGAGCCTTTCATGAGCTTGAGAAACTGGTTTGTGAGCTCGAGGTTCAGGTGTTTCTCTGGAAGCCTAAGAAACTTCTGGTTGAAAGGAATCCAAAATTTGGAATGTAGAAAATATGGGATGGAGTGGGAAGGAATTGAGAGAAGCATGTTGGGCCAGCCCCTTTGCTTTGGGAGACATGCTTGTCCCTCTTGCAGCACCCTGCTAAGCTCCTAGCAGTGGGGAGCACTTCCTCCAGGGAGGGTGCGCGCACGTACACACACACGCACACACACACGCACACACACACAACCTCATGCAAATGTCACGATCAAATGGAGGCAATAGACGTCAGCAACTTGGGTATTGTCATGCTCCTCTGAGAAATGGGACCAGTAATATGTGACTCAGGGGATGCATAGAATTGACATTCAAAGATAGGGCTGCTGGCTCCTAGGCCAGGGCTCCAACCACCATGCCCTGTTGCTTCTCCAAAACAGATGTCAGGAAAGCCATCGGTGGCTTGTACTTTAAAAGCTACAAGTAACTTGCAGCAACAGAAGATAATTCAACGAATAGAATAGAGGATGCCGATACACACTGAAGCCTATATACATATTTTGTACCTGATAACAGTAGTATTTCTAGCCAACAAGTGAAGATAGATTATTTGGTAAATGATACTAAGGTAGTTGGTTAACTACCAGAGAGAAAAGTAATCTGATTCCTAACAAAAGGAATTCCAGATTAAAAAATATAAACATAATGAACCAGGACTATATTGAAATTGTAGATGGTTACCTGCAGTTGGAAAATTTTGCAAAGGGGAAGCCGTGTCTAATAATAAAAATAAAATGCAGAAACTGTAAAGGAAAAAAAAGATGAATTTGGCATCATCAAATTTGAAATTTGACTATGAAAGTAAATCATATCAAAGACAAAGGTTAAACTGGGAATAAAAACATTTGAAAGATGTAGGATAGGTAAAGATTTGGTAAATTTCATATAAAAAACATCAATACAAAATTTCTATAGAAGACTTCCTTTTGAGGAAATTTAGCTGATTTATTGCAAAGAAAGAGCATGATGCTATGCACTTTATATGTTGTGTCATAACCTGTATGATCCTCTCCATTTTATGGATGAGAAAATAAGATTCAAGGTTATGTAGATAGGCAATCTGGCATGGAGATTCAAAACCAGATGCATCTTAACTGCGGTGTTCACCCCTCTCCCCATCCCTGGGCTGTGTCTACCTCCAGCATCCTGCCTTGCCCAGGTTCCTAGCTGGGGGAGCTGGGGGGAGGGAGTAGAACACTTTCCTGGGAGGTGAGGGACCCTGTCTCTGTTCTCCGGAGGTGTTGCACCTGTAACTCACAAAGACTGCAGTCATGTTTGCTCTCAACAGCTGATCTTGAGCCCTGCCTGGCTCTGGGGGGTGCTACTTTGAGGACAGGTTTGCTTTTAGGCATTGGTGGCAGGATATGTCACTGCATAGCATGAGTCACTTCTGTCCTTGTCCTCTCTCCTCCCTGTCCCCTTACAGCACCCAGATGGTGACTACAGACCCTGTGGTTTATTATAACTATTCCATCACTGGAACCTTCACTGTGAAGCTGAAAGTGGTGGCGGAGTGGGAGCAGGCCAAGCCAGACGGGGGCACGGGCATTCTTCAGAAGACAGGCGACTTCTCCACCACCATGAAGCTGCAGGGTAGGTCTCTGGTTGGGGTTGCTACTGTCAGTTCAACTTCTGGCCCCTCGGGTAGTCCCAGACACTGCTGCTTCCAGGACTAGTGCATGCACAGGTCAGAGTAACTCCACTGGGGTGCTGATCTGTGCTCAGATGTGCACACATCTCTCTTGTTGTGCCCCATAGCAGCTCCCTGAACAGTCTGTCATTACACCTACTTCCGAGATCACCAAGGGGCAGTCACTGGGGTTTGAAACCAGGCCTGCCAATGCCAGAGCTGGTCTGTGACCAGGCGCTCTGCTGTAGCTGGTTTCTCTGCTTTGCTCTGTCTTGCTTCCCATCGGCCCTGATAGGGCAAGGACTGTTCTAAGCTGGGGTGTCCTGCACACACTATGCAGGTGGGAATGACCAGCCCCACTCTTTGACTTTGGCAGAGGTGGTGCTTGGGCCGCTGCAGACTTCAGGTTATGCTGTGACTCAGGCTAATAGGTTGGTGCTTTCCACATGTGCAGAGATGATGGGGGAGGGGTGGCTCTCCTGAGCCCTGGGTCCTGGAATTTGAGCCCTGCCTGCTGCCTCTGGCTTCCTCCTTTGAGTTGGCTTCAACCTGCCCAGCACCTGCTGCTGCCTGGGAGGACTCCAGCGTGCTCCCGACAGACCTGCTCCCCATCTTTGGTGGGGGAGCAGTATAGTCATTGCACAGCCCGGGCCCTGGAGCCCTGGGTTAGCTGTCCTCAGTCACCAGGTTTAATAGGGTCCTCTCTGCCTTCCAGAAACCCTTCAAGGCATCCAAGTCTTGGGGCCCACCTTAATACAGACCTTCCAAAAGATGACAGTGACCTTGAACTTCCTGGGGAGGTGAGTGAAGCTCAGTGCACTGTGGCCCTGCCCACACTCTCCCACAGACCACTGAGCCTGCTACATCCCCTGATAGACCCCAGGTCTGGGCTCTGGTGGAACAACCTGCCATGCGGCAGCCCTAGGCGCAGCTCTCCTGGGGGTCAGTGGGAAGGCACGCTGGTCTTGGGGGCTGTTGGCGTCAAAGGCTGGTGAGGGACCACTCCTCTGAAGAGGCCTCTGTATGTGATTTCAACCTACTTCTAGCTCTCTGGAAAGCAAACTGTCTTGGTTAGGCCAGGCCTGACTCCTGACGGGAATGGCATTAGGCTAAGTTTATATCAGCGACGAGACATGGAGATGCTGGGTTGGTTCTCCCACAAGAGTGGATGAAGCTACAGAGGTCAGCGGTCAGGACCCAGCCCTCCAAAGACTCTTGTGAGAAGGAAGACTCTGACACACATGGGGACATATCAGCGAGGATGAAGAGCCATGAGCTGGGGGTGGTTTTAGAGTTTTCAGGAGGCTTTGGAAGTAGGACCTTAGTACTTGGAGGGTCGATGAGAAACCCCTTGGGCTGGCAGCCATGTTTGTTGGAGTGGCTTGGGTTTACATGGGCAAGGGGTTGTGTGAGGTGGGAGTACTTTTTTGGCATTACTAAGGTTCCTGCATTTTCCAACTTTGGAGCCTGTGTTGTGGCAGGTGCATAATCTGTAATCCCTCACCCCCTTCAAACTGATCAAAAGCCCACGCAAATGCCACCTTCTCCAGGAAGACTTCTCTGATTCCCTCATTAAAAATGCATTAACCTGTCCCCTGTGCTCCCACAACAGCACACAGTGTGCCGTTGGAGCAATCTCAGCCTCGGGCCTTGTATCTGTGCAAGTCCCTGCCTCATTGGCCTGCCCCCCTCTTAGGGCCTGGGGGCATCTCATATATACCGTAGTGTTCCCCAGACTAGAAGATATAAAGTAGAGGCCAGAACAGCTGGTGTCCCTTGGAAAGGAGACTAAAGTTCACAGCTACCTGTTCTTTTTCAGACTTGGTCTGTGCTCACACTGTATGCTGAGACATGTCTGAAAAAATGGCCCTCTTCTGCTTACAGCCCTCCTCTGACTGTGTGCTGGAGGCTCAAGCCCGAGTGCCTCCCACTAGAAGAAGGGGAATGCCACTCTGTGTCTGTGGCCAACACTGCCTACAATCTGACCCACATCTTCAGGGACCCTGGGGACTACTGCTTCAGCATCCGGGCTGAGAACGCCATCAGCAAGACACACCAGTACCACAGGATCCAGGTGTGGCCCTCCAGTAAGTGACACCTGGCTTTCTGCTCCAATGCCACCATGCAGCAAGCCAACCACCAAAAGCCAGTCAAGCCAACCACCGCACAAGGTGCTGCCACCAGTCAACTCTCCCCATGCCATCATAACCAACCCCAATGACACTAACACTGCCAGTAACTCTCTTGTCCCACCACCACCATTGACCAACTGCCCATACCACCACCACCAAACTCTACCAGTACCTTCGAAAACCCCAAAACCAGCATTCATCTTGATGCAAGCTGTTCTCTCAACACCATGTCAACACCAGCACCCCTAAGTATAACAACAGCCAATTCAGCCACCCCATTGAATTTGACCAACCCTAATGCCACATGACACATATGACAGTTCTAGCACCATCCACAGCCAGCAGCCAACTCTTTAATTACTGCCAACCCCTGCCTGAACCACCCGGACCAATGCTGTCATTGCTGAACTGCCCCAGCCTCACCTAAAATCACTTCTCATCACCACCATCATGGTTGTTGGCGTCTCTCCTACATGTTGCCAGTGTGATCCATACCCCCAATGCCAGCAACCCCCTCTTTCACCACGCTGGTCCCCACTCCAGTGTCATGGCCTCCATCACAGCACCATTGGCACCACTAAAACCAGTATCCCCAACACCGACTGTATGCCTTTTAGGGCTGCTGTGATTCTCCAGGAGTGTGGACTGCTGGGAAGGATAATCTCTGATCTCTCATTCGTAAGGACATTGTGCCTTCTCCAAGGCATCATCAGGTCCAGCCACAGGGTTAACTGATGATAACATTAGACTCTACCCTTCATTTCCTGGGGGTACTCTTCTGGGAGCCCAGAGAAGTGCTTCCTTGTGTAGAGTAGAAAGTCAGACCCCAGAACCGAGGGCAGAGTCTCTCAGCTGTGTAGCCCAGTCCACCCTTCATGGTACAAAGGGGAAACCCTGCTGGCTGCACTTGTCCTCACATGGCCCTGCAAGTGACCCTCTGTCACTGTCCCCAGAAGCTCCCCCAACCCATGCTCTCTGAGCTCCAGAGCAGACAGTGCCCTGGTTGGCCTTGTGGGTTAGAAAGATTCTCTGACCGATGGGCATCTCTGGGGACACTGGGCCCTGGCTCCCAGCACCTTCTGAGCAGAGTGCCTGGGAATGCTCTTGACTGCAAAGAAGATGATGCCAGAGGTAATCAGTGCTGCCTTTTCTTGGGAGACACATCCTCGCGGTGTGACGGGGTCTGTGTCAGGAAGGGGGTGAGCAGAGAGGGAGAGGGAGCCCTCACCTCATCACTGCTGTGCGCCGGGCACAGTGACAGGCCTCACTTTGTCACATCCTCATGTCAGCCTCTTGGGGTAGCTTTAGTACCTGGCAACCTGGTCAGAGTCAGGATTCGAACCCAGAACCACCTAACTGACACTGGGCTCTTCCTGATCCCCCATATGGCTTCCTGACAACACAGCCAGTGAGTGAGGGTGGAGAGCTATGACAGCATTCACAGGGCTTCTTGGGTGTCCTCAGCATGGCTTCCCCAATACAAATCACCCAGGAGAAGCAAGGACGGAGCTGTGATGTCGTCTATAACAGAGACTCAGAAGCGGAAAGGAACTCCTGTCATGCGCTGTTCATTGAGAACAAATCACTCTGTCCAGCCACACTCAGGAGGCCGGTGGTCAGGGAATTTAGTGGTACCTCTTGAAAGTTACTGTGGGCGTATATTAAAACCCTCACATACCCCAGCTCTATTTTCCTAAAACCCCAAGTGTCCCTATTGGGGTTGCCCAGTGGTTGCATGTACAAAACCTCTCTGGTGGGGTTTGACTAGTGCTTACACCAGCCACCCAGGCCCACAGCATCCCTCTCTCTTCCTCCCAGGCCTCCAGCCAGCTGTCTTTGCCTTCCCCTGCGCCACGCTCATCACCATGATGCTAGCCTTCCTCCTGTACATGGGCATGCGGAACAGCGCCCAGCAGAAGGACATGGTGGAGGTGGGTGCTCGTGCCGCCAGGTCTGACAGGAGAGGGGCTCTGGGGAGGCCATGGGGCCAGGTCACAGGACCCAGAGAGGGTCTGTATGTGAGAGCAAGGCCCTGGGGCTGGGGCCATGTGTCCAAGATGCATTTGTAGGCCAGGTCAGACTGTTGAGTTGGCTTCTTCCTGTCTTCCTCCTCCTGTGCTTGCCCGTAGCCTGGCATGTGCGCCATGAGCTGGCCAGGGGAGATTAACCGGGAGAGAAGCCCAGAAAGCAGAAAAAGCAAAGGCACAGTGAAGCACTCACTGTGTGGCTCCAGAGGGTATTCCTGTGCACTCTGCTGCTCGACAGCCGAGCGCCTGAGGCCACCTCATGGGGGCTCTGGGCGGGCAGGCGGGTGATTGACCCGTGGGGTTTTGTTCACTGTAGGTGGCTGATTTTGACTTTTCCCCCATGTCTGACAAGAACCCGGAGCCGTCCTCTGGGCCCAGGTGCTGCTGCCAGATGTGCTGTGGGCCCTTTACGTTGGAGTCTCCATCTGAGTACCTGGAGGTCGTCCGAGAGAACCAGGGCCTGCTCCCGCCCCTCTACAAGTCTGTCAAAATGTACACCGTGTGAGCACCCCCCACGCCACCTCAGTGTTAACTGACTGTCCACTTGCCACTTCAGGCAGGGTGGTCTTTCCACCGAGCTGGCGGGGGCCACAGTGGGGGAAGGCCCTTTGCCCTGGCCATCCTTGTGTCTATAGTTCCAGCTGCCACCCCAAGCCCCCCTCAGTCACACCTTCTAGCTATGGTCATCTGTACTGTCCAGCCACTGCTGTGAGCCCTTCTCTGTCAGCCCCAGCCCACCTCTCGCCTTTGTAGAGGCCCCAAGTAGGACTCCCATGGCCCCTGTGGTCTCCAGGTACACCTGGCTGCCTCTCATCCATTCTTCCCCGGTTCTCAAGTTTGCCCTCCATCTGGGTTCCAAGTTTCCCTCCCCTAGGCTGCCCTGCGAGGTCAGAAAGCTGGGAGGAAAGTCACAAGTGATTAAGGATGCATCACGAAGGGCTCTTAGGAGAGGACAAACATGCACCCTCGCACCCAGAAGCACCCATGTGTCCCCGGCCTCTTACTTGGCTCCTCTGTGTTGCTAAGTGACTTTCTGGGACATACTCTGAATTGGAAGCAGAATGAAACCTGACCTTCCCCTCTTGGCTCCCACAGTTTCTTGCCCTGGCTCCTCCCTGTGTGTCATCTGTGTGGCTACTTGCTCCCTGCTATGGACACCCTGTCCCCTGCCCACTTGCTGCCAGGTGCCTGTTTATAAATAGCATCTTTTATTGAGAATATATTAAACTTCCTTGAGAAAAAGACCTGGCAGCATGAGTCAAGCCAGAGGGGCTGTGTGTTGTCACTCAGCTGCTCTCAGGGTGGTCTTGAGAGCGAAGCAGGCTTGACAAAGCCCGGGGAGGGGGTAAAAAGGGGAAGGAGCTCCTTTCCCCTCTGATCCAGGCACCTGGGAGTGGGGGGCAGGTGCAGAAGGGGTTATGGGTGCAGAAAGAGACCATCACTGGGGCCCCATCCAACCATATAGGGATGCCAGGAGCAACCCTGTCCTGTCTGGGAAGGGAGTGGAGGGGTGTGGGGATGGGGGGGGCTCTGTTGCTGCCATCTTTGCTCTTAGACTTTGTGCGGAAATCAGCATCTCCACTGTTGTGCAGCCCATCCTCACGCACCGCCATCATTGTAGCCAAATAAAGCTCGTGTGCTCTGAATATAGCCAAGCATGTGCCGTGGTGGAGTCTTTCTTTCCCACACATGGGCGTGTGGGCCTCGCAGGCAGCCAGAGCAGATCTCAGGCCCAGGGAGCAACGGCGTCTTGTTCTCTACCCCATGGATGCGTGGCACCTTGCTCTCGTCGGCCACAGTGGACTGGCTGTCCTCATGCTGCACCTTGGGCTGCGTGGCCGATGCTCAGCTGATCAGCCGCTGGGAGGGATTCTCACGGTGGGTCAGGTCTTCCCACATGACTTCAACGGCAGTCACTTCTGTGACCCCAGGGGAGACTCATCAGAAGGAGAGGGAGGCACCCCTGGAACTTGTTGGAAATGCAGGCCCACCCACACCTACTGTAGCCCCACCCATACCTGAGGCAGCCACCTGTTTGCGCCAGCCCTCAGGGGTTCTGCACCACCCCGTGTGACAGCTCCCGGTCTCCAGCAGGATTTCTTGAGCTTTGACACACATGAGAATTGCTGGGGATCTTCATTCAGGAGGTGAGGAGTGGGGCCTGGGATCACAAGTCTCTAACAAGATCCCAGATGCTGCAGATGCTGCTGGTCAGGGGGTCATGCCTTGAGTTAGGGAACTCCAAGCCTACACCCTCCCCAAGCTCCATTTCTTCTGTAAGGGGTTTGGGATCTCTTTCTTCATTGCCTCTGCTCTCCTCCCACCACCCACTTAGGGGATGGGCCCCAAGCTGGACCTGGGTGGGAAAGGACCCTGCCCCCACCTCTGCTGTACTGCCCAAGGGAGCCCCACTTTGATGAGCCCAGTCCTCTAGGGAATGTTCCTGAAGCATCAGTGGCATGAGTGCCCACGTGGTCTCCTCGCATGTCCTCATCTCTTCTCATCAGGACACCAGCCACCTGGGGTTGGAACCCATCCTGCTAGCCTCATCTCGCCTCAGTCACCTGTGTAAAGGTCCTCTCTTTACAGAGGCACATTTTGAAGTGCTGGGAGTTTGGATGCCCATACATGGATTTTGGCAGGACACAGTTTGACCCATCAAACTGTCAGATTTCTGATGTCAGACTTCTGGCTTCTGGAACAGGGAGAGAACAGATTTTTGGGGTTTCCAGCTACCCAGTTGTGATATGTGTCTTCATAGCCCTGGAAACAAACACCCTTCCCCACGTCCGTTTTGGCAGCTGTCTCTCACATTCTGTGTTCACCCAACAGGAACTTCAAAACAGATCTGGAATTCAATTTTGTCCCCCCATCTCTGCTGCCCACCCCTTCCCAAAGCCCTCCTACCCCTAAGGTTTCTTCTTTGCCTACACCTGCCAAGTCCGTTCCCAGAACCACACCGGGACCGTGTCCTCCTCTACCCACAGTCCCTGGTCTCCCCATTCAGCCCTTCTAGTGGCCCTGGAGGCCTCTTGAGACCTGCTGTCCTTACCCCCTCCCTGCCCCCAAAGGCTTGGCTCCTGCAGGTCATTCTTTGCTAGACATAGGGGCTCCCTTGCCCTTTTCAAACTTGCCTTCAAGGTGGGGTCAACCCCAGAGTGCTCGCCTCCCGTGCCCTTTGCCCCCTTAGAAAGCATTATCAGCTTCTAACACACTCTTTGTTTTACTGATGAATTTATCTGTCTCACACCTTAGACTAAAACTGCCAGAAGGAAGGGCTTTTGTCTGCTGTGTTCACTGTTTCTTTTTCCAGCCCCTGGAAAAGTGCCATATTACTGAAGAAGGGAGAAAGGAAGGAAAATGCTCCCCCCTCCACTCCCCATTCATGATTTCACAATGCCTGGAATTGAGGGAAGAAAAGAGAAGATTCCAAGGAAAGGACTTGTTTCCCCAGATGGTCCAGGGGATCCATGGAGTGAGTTGTGTACTTGGGTGGGAGAATTTGCATCTTCATTGTTGCAAACTCGTAATCAAATTGTGGCATTTCCACCCACTGTAAATATAGGCAAAACCCAGTAGGGTTGTTAGTTCCTGTGACTTCACCATCAGTAGAACCCAGACATTTTCACACCACGTTCTAGGTATTACGGGTTTCTCAAATGTCATCGATGCTGATCGTGTCTTTAACATGACAGCTATTAGATTGCCGCTGGATCTGTTTCTCTAAGCACACATGTTACAATCACTCTTTTGTATTTCAGTATTATTGGTTACCTTTGCCATATTGTTATTCCATATCATGCTTTGAAAAACATTACTCTGAGATGAGGGCTTGATTTGACTGGAGAGAAAGCCTGTCAGGAAGGCTGTGAGGCTCCTGTAATTGTTCTCCAGAGAGGTCCACAGGGACATGGGGGCACTGGGGGCACTACTTTCTTCAGGCCAGAGGAAAGGATCCTACCTGAGACCCTAAAGTTCGCTGTTTTGGCCTCTGACCCAGGAGACCTGGCTGGGCTTTTGCCCTAAGCATCCGCCTGCTATGCCCAGTGTGGCCAGCAGGTGACAGCCCTGTCCAGCTTTGCTTCCTGCTGCCTCCTGCCAGTCCCTGGCCCTTGGGCAGCACAGGGAACAGAGACGACACAGATGGCACAGGCCCTGGAAGCTGTGGCTCTTGCAGATATGCACACACCTGTGCACACAGGTGCACAACACATGGATGCTCTACTCACACAAGAGGAGCAGCCTACAAGGAATCAGCTTCTAGAATATTCAGCCCCTTCTAGAACAGAAGCATTCTTGTCTTTGGGACGTCCTTTCAGAAGACTTCTGTTCTGCCCCATCTTCTCCTTCCCTAATAGCTTCTCTGAGGCATCTGCAAGTCAGCCTAAGCCAACAGTTCCAGCCAGAAGAATAATCTAATTGCAGCTAAGGCAGGGAATGGGGTAGAGAAGTGGAGATCAATGGTCTACCTTGGCTCCCAGACCATGGGCAAAAGACTGTGTCCATCTGACTTTTAGTTTCTTTGTGTTTCACAATTTGTATTAAGAGTGAGCTCTTAAAATCAACACCCAAAAGACAAATAACCCAATTAAAAAATGGGCAAAGGATTTAAATGCACATTTCTTCAAGGAAGAGAATAGACTGGCCAGTAGGCATGAAAAGATGCTCAACATCAAAACTACAATGAGAGATCACTTCAAGTCCATCAGGGTAGCTCCAATAAAGTGAAGCACACCATAAATGGAAAGCAGCAAGTGCTTGCAAGGTTGTGGAGAAATAGGATCCCTTGTTCCTATTTCTTATATACAGATGATGGAAATGTAAACAGGAAAATAATTTGCAAGTCCTTAAAAAGTTAAACATAAATTTATTAGAGGGCTCAGCAATTTCACTCCTAGGTGCAGATGCTAAAGAACTGAAAACACATACTCAAACAGGTAGGTAGGTGTTGGTGGTAGCACTGTTCACGATAGCCAAAGAGTGGAAACAAACCAAATGTCTGTCAACAAAAATAGACAAATTGTGAAAACTGCACAATGGAATATTATGCAGCCATAAAAAGGAACGAAGCACAGACTATTTTTTTTTTTAATCCCCGCTATTTTTCCTAGCTCTTACCAGAACTGTGTGAGTGATGAGCAGCACTTGGCACACTCCTGAGATTCCCATTGGTAAGGGAACATTCCCAAGGGAACTCCTTACTCAACAGGCATCTTTCTGACGTGCTATGCTGTTGGGGACAATGTGGCCCAGTGGTGGGAATGCCTGGCTGCCATCCCTCCAAGTCTCCCTGGGAGTGACCCCCTTCTGCTCACCAGGACCTTCGACCTCTCCACCAGGTAATGAGAGCAGACACCCCAGACTCCCCGAGTAGGGCTGGGGTAAGGAGAAAAAGATAGGCTGCCCCCTGGAGATAATAGGGAGATGCTGGGAATTTAAGGTGCACTACCAATTTGGACCTGCTGCCTCTTCCTCAGCTCTGGGTGGCTGCCATTCCCTACTTGGTCTGGGTTCCTACCATGGTGACAGCAAGTGCACTCATCTCTATTTCTGCCTTTACTGACCAGCTGTGTCTCCTTTTCTCTGTGACCTGCACAAATGTGCATACATGTGTGATCACGTGCATGCATGCGTGTGTCTGAATGCTACCCTGAGTATGTGGCGGGCCTCTGTGAATGAGGGGATAAAGCCCTGAGCTTTATGAGCATGAGACTGAGTGTGTGGGACCCCAGGACTTCATGAGTGAAAGATGAGCTCAGTTGCCCCCTGCGGCGTGGGTTTAGAGACACCTTCACGTTTGCTGCAAGGGCCCGTGATGGCGAGCATGTTGGACACATTTCAAAGTCATAAGAGAACATGTGTTGAGTTAACATTTTGGAGACTGTGGTCAGCAAATAGCTCTGGGTGCTGAGACCTTGTCAAAGGGGATGCCAGCTTTGCTTTTTTCTTCAAGCCACAGAGTCAGGGTGTGCTCCCAGGAATGGGCAGCAGGGGGTGCTATAGTGCTGCTAAGAGGAGGTCAGCCACAGAGCAGAATGAAAACTACAATGAGAGATCACTTCATAGCCATCAGGGTAGCACCAGTAAAATGAAACACACCATAAACGGAAAATAGCAAGTGATCACAAGGTTGTGGAGAAATAGGAGCCCTTGTTCCTATTTCTTGCATGTAGCTGATGAAAATGTAAAGAGGAAAACAATTTGGCAGAGCCGGAATGGAGCTTTGGGACGTGGCCTCCTGGCTTGAGGGATCACAGGGCCCTCATGGCTACCCAGCTGCTGCTCCCTGGGAGGGACAGGTGGGGCACTCTGACCACTAGGGGGTGCCAGTCTCTGAGGCTAGGAAGAGAGACAGCCCCGCACCTGGGTTGAAAGTAGAAATACAGGGTTCAAGCTTCCGTATCTTGAGTTCTCACAAATTCCCAGTGCCCTGCAAGATAAGCCAGGGCTGCCTGGGCACAAATCCTTGCTAGCTGTGAAACTGGACAAGCCATTTTGCTCTTTGAAGTCACTTTCCTTGTCTCCATTGAGGGAAGTAGCAGTGCCTACCTAGGGGATCAGTGCCATGTGCTCCTTAGAAAGTGCCCAGTAAATGGGCCTCCCCGGTGGCGCAGCGGTTGAGCGCTGGGTTGCGAAGCTGCCCGCGGCCTCTGTGGCGCCGGTTCGATCCCCGGCTGCTTCCTGGCCACCGGAGGAGGGTCCCACATGGCGCGCAGACCTCTCCTGCCGCCCGCTGCTCCCCTCAGCAGTGTACCTCGGTCCTTCTGCCTGCTCTGCTCCCCACTCTGGCTCTGGTGAATTCTCTCACCCTCCCGCGCTTCTGACTGTACCCAGTGCATGTATAAACAAAACAAACAAACAAATAAAATAAATAAATAAAGCATGCCTCTATTAAAAAAAAAAAAAAAGTTAAAAAAAAAAAAAAAAAAAGAAAGTGCCCAGTAAAGATCAGCTGCTGGTGGGCCTCCTCGGTGGCACAAAGGGTTAAGCACAGCACCATGAAGCTATCCACAGCCTCTGTAGCACGAGTTTGATCCCTGGCCAGGGAGCTACCCACATGATGCAGCAGATGTCCCGTCTCACCCGCTGTTCCTCTCAGCAGTGTGTTTCAGTCAGTCTGCCTGTTCTGCTCCCCACTCTGTCTCTGGTGAATCCTCTCACCCCCTGCATCTCTGGCTTGTACCCCAGTTCTTGTATGCATAAATAAATAAATTTTTAAAAAATCAGCTGCTGATACTGCCAGTGCCTGCGCTATCATCCACCCAATCTACAGCTGAGGAAAACGAGGTCCACGAGTCAGGGCTACCAACACAAAAGCTGTTTTGTAGCCAGATCCCCTCCATCTTGCAATAAAAACTCCCTTAGACTAAAAAATTAGGAGTAAGAGGCGCTTAACTGTAACTGCCCTTTGCTTTCCCTTATGATGAACTGTTGTTTCAAGAACATTTCTGAAAAATTTGGAAAAACTGATTCCTAATAACAATTCTCTGTGCCCCTCTGAGATAGGTAGTGGCATCGGAGACAAGCCTCTGCTGATTGCTGAGAACTCTACCCACTGGGAACGTCAAACTCCTTAGCTCCCACGGCCTCGACCGTCAGGCACCTCCTGGGACCTGGAAATGCAAAGCCCCAAATTTCCCCCACATTCCCTCCCTCCCTATAAAGTCACAGCACTGTCACCATTCAGGGAGTCGGCATTGCCAAGGATGCTGCCCGATGGCTGGGCCCCTTGGTGGTCATCTCAAATAGATGCCTTTGTGTAAAGATATTTCTTGTGCTTCAGAGTTTGGCGTTCTGGGTGCGAGCCAAAGACCTGGTTTAGTCACTTACAGTTCTAGAACACACTAAAACTAACTCAGATGTGGCTGTAGATCTAGTGGGCAGCATGTCCCAGGCCCTCACACAAAGTTCTAGAACCTTCCAAATCCCCAGAGCCAGAGATCTATAGTGGGAGAGGGGCTGCCTGTGACTGTGTAAGAAAGGCTGGGAACACAGAGACAGAAAGGGCCTGGGTTGGAGCCCCAGCTTGGCTGCACACAGCCACCCACCTCTCTGAGCCTCAGTTTCCCTGGAAGTAATGCCTTGGAAGTGGTTGGAAGTTAGGTGTGGGGATGTGTTTGAAAGGGCTTTAGGCCTGAGGCCTTGGCTCCCAGAGCAGGGAAGGCACAGTACACACGCAGCCTTGTCCAATGGGGGCGCAGGGGGTGGTGAGTGGACGAGAAGTCATCTGTGGCCGTCAGAGACAGGGGACTTGGAGCAAGAGGGGTGTGAGGAGGAAGTGCAGGGCAAGGGCAGTCAAGGAGGCTCCATTTGGAAGGTGCAAAGCCCAGAGCAATGTCCTGAATGAGGGGACAAGGGCCACGGACCACAAAACCCCTCAGTCAAGGGGACTAGGCTAGGAGAACTGCAGAGACCAAAGGGCCCCCGCTGGGCAAATGCTGGCATGAGCTCCCCAGGGGACGAAGATACTGTGTGGTCTAGGAGTCCTACCCAGGACCTGTGCCTTCTGTTGGGGCCCAGTTTCAGGGGTCCCTGCCAGCTCCGGATTTTTCCCAAAGTGCCAGGTGACCTTCAGAAGATTGTTCTCTGTGATTTTCCTCACAGCCTAGCCTACAGCTCTATCTTTAAAAATAGTTGCAGAAAAGCCCATTGCTTATTCAATGAGCTCTTTTGTTAAAAAAAAAAAATACCCTGCAGCTTCAGGTTTGTTTAGTTCATAAAAGGCCCACTGCGATTATCAAAGAGCCAGCTCATTAAAGAAAAATAGGATTCTGGGAAGGAGTGGGAGAGGGCAAAGAGGAACCGGGTGGTGGGGCCAGGCAGGGCTGTGGCTAGTGGGGACAGGGCACGCTGGGGCTCAAACCTCCAGTTTCCTCAGAAACCTGGGGCCATCCAGCCCCCTCTCAGAGCCTTGGTCTTCTCATCTGTATGTTGGGGGTACTGCTAATAATGCCCGGTCCTGGGAGATTCAGACTGAACAGGATATGTCCCTCTTGCTACTCCACCCTCCTCCACATCCTTCCCCCCAAACTTCTGGAAAGAATTATGCCCACTCAGGTCTCGCCTGCTTCTCACTCCCCTGCTCATGCAGCCTGGCTTACCCACCCACGTCTCCTCTGCAATTGCTCTTGCCAAGGTTATCTGTTATGTTCACAGAGCGAAACCCACTTGTGCAGCAAATATTTGCTGAGCTCCTCCTGTGAGTCAGGTGCTGTGCCGGCAGCTTTGGGCTCTCAGATTGTCGGTGCTTGGAAGTGGTTTGTCCTGGGCGGCAGCTCATCCTCCTGAAAAGTGCAGGCCCCGTACTCTGCTCGGTTCCCTCCCACTGGCAGTGGCTGTGCCTCCTCTCCCTTCCTGGTCATCCTGGAAATGTGGTGAGGCCCGCCCAGTCTCCTTTCTTTCCATTTTCTTTAGGAAGAGGATCCTAGTTTTATTTGGAAAAGCCAGTCCCCCATGCCATTGGGGGTGGCTGATGAGCAAAAGAAAAAATGGACATTTCGGGTGAAATGCCCACAAAGTCCCTTTACAAGGGAGGTAACGTCTCTCCATCCTGCAGCCACCATCCTAATCCAAGACTCCATCACATCAGATGAGCTTGGTGACAGCGGCTTTCCAATTGGGGTCCTGTGGCTCCCATTCTCCCCAGAGCTTCTAGAGGGAGCCTTCTGAGGTATCACTACCTGGCCCAGTCATTGCCCTGCTCAGGTACCTACTGTGGGTCTCTGTGACCCAGGAATGAGTTCAAACTCCGTGTCCAGCCAACAGGACTTCTGTGCCCACCCCTGTGCCTCCCTAAGTCCTAGGCCTGCACTGTCCCACTGGTTGGAACTGGTTGAGAACGGCTGAGCTGGTCAGAGCCAGTTTGATTTGGTTCTACCTGGTTAAGTCAGGTTAGAGTATCTTACAGCAGACTAGGGAAGTGAAGTTAGAGCTAGTGGAGTTGGTTGGATGGGTTTGGAGCCAGTTCTTGCCGATTAAACTGGAAATCCAATTTTTCAGTGGCAGTAGCCACACTTCAAGCGCTTGGCAGTCACCTGTGGCCTGCAATTGCTGCCATGGACACACCACTGGGGGTCCCCTCAGCACTGTCCACAGTGTTCTGTGATGGGGAGAATGCTTATTGCATGTGACATGGCTTTGGAGCTCCATGGAACTGAATTTCTTATTTTGTGCAATTTTCATCTATTTTTTATTATTTAAATAAATTTCATTTATTTTCATTTGTTTCATTTATTGAAGAGCCTCATGCGTCAGTGGACACCCAGCTGGGAAGCTGATGTCCTTCCCCAGATACTGCTTCCTTGTCTTGGCCTTGGCGCCTCCTCTGCCTGCCCTTGCCCAGTCTTCCTTGGCTGAATCTTAAACATCCACTCACTGTTAGGTTACTGCCCCGCTTCAGAGGCCCCCCATTACTCTGTTTTGTTTCCATCCCGACAGTGGCATTCTTTTTCAAAGATTTATTTTTATTTATTTACGCATACAAGAACTGGAGTGTAGGCCAGAGGTGTTGGGGTGAGAGGATTCACCAGAGACAGAGTAGGGAGCAGAACAGGCAGACTGGCTGAAATACACTGCTGAGGGGAACAGTGGGCAAGACAGGAGAGGTCTGCTGTGCCATGTGGGTTAGCTCCCTGGCTGGGGATCGAACTCATGCTGCGATAGCTGGCGATAGCTTCATAGTGCTGAGACTTAACCCCTTGTGCCATCAGGGAGGCCCAATGATACTGACTTTTTTTCCCCTCAATTAATTTCATTGATTTTCCCAGGTGGAGGGGGATCCCCAGGAGGCCTGGGCCCTGGGTATCTTGTTCATCACTCTGTGCCTGGCATCTGGAACTGATACATGGTGGGCATCCCATAATAATTTCTGAATAAAGTGCCAAATTGCCTGTAACTCTACTACTAAAGAGGTCTTTTCATGGTCCAGAATTGCCTTTCTTTTCCTATAAAATGCACATTCTTCCTTCACAGGTCAACAAAATACAGACAGTTTGGTAATAGTTACTATTTACTGAGTACTTGCATTATGTGAGGAGTTGCTGGAAACACTTTAAAGCTATTAGATTATTAAATCCTCAAATAGATGTTACAACAGAGAGAGTAATTTTAGTTGCACAGAGGCCCCGATAAGTTTAATAAGTTGCTTAAGGTCACACAGTGAGGGGTAGAGCAGGACTCTGGCAATCTGACTTGAGGCCACAGTCAAATCCAATAAGAGAAATGACTTTCTCTTTTGATATACAGTAAGCAGTGTTTCACATTGAGATCTAGTCTCTCTGTCTCTGTCTCTATCTCTATCCCACACACACAAGGTCAAGAAAAGTTTCACAAAGCATTACATTATTACATGTGAGACATTCTGGTGTGTTCTACTCTGTTCTATTTTACTGTATTTCACTTTTAAAATGCTGATTGTCAAACTGATTCATGATCCATGCCACTATACTATTTTCACAAGCATCATGTAGAGAACATTTCAAATACACAAAAGCAGAGAAAAGTAAGTAACGACTCCCACCATGAGCCCATTTCCCAGCTTCAACTGTTACCAGATTGTAGCTGATCTTGTTTCCTCTCTACCCTGCCTAATTCCTCTTCTGTATTAAGTTGTAACCACTCCCAGACTTGATTTCATGTCATCTGTAAATATTTCAGTTCTTGTCCTTATCTGCTAGGTCTGTGATAACAAAAAATATCAAACATCAAGTGGCTTAAAAGACAGAAATTTATTTTCTCACCCTTCTGGAGGCTGGAAGTCCAAGTTCTGGTTTCTGGCTTATCGACAGCTGCCTCTCACTGTGTCCTCCATGGCCGTTCTAAATGTCAGCTGGGGGAGCGAGCTCTCTGGTGTCTCTGCTTATAGGGACACTACCCTTATAATCTCATTTAACCAAATCACCTCTTCATAGGCCTCCTGCAAGCTGATTCTCCCTCTGGCTTCAGTTTCCCCTCTGGCCCCTGAGGAGTTTTGGATCAGGTTGCCCAGCACAAATATTCCTGGATTCCCACCACCAAAGTTCAAGTTGGGGGCACACACCGGGAGGCCCCCCGAGGCTATATTTCTAGAAGGACTAAAGGGACTGACTGCCTTAGAGAGGACAGAAAGGGGAGCACATTCCTGGACCAAGAGGTTCACCAAGCTTGCAGATCCAGCAGATTCCATTTGGGGCAGTGATGGGGGCTGCGGGGGACAAGGGACTGGGGGTGGGGAAGGGACTGTCCGAGGGAAGGGGTCTTGGTGAGGGGCCTCTCGATTAGCTACGGCACTTGCTGGGCCAGGCTAGCCTTGCTTCAGATATGGAGCCTGGAAAAAGCCACCTCCAGCAGCCAGTCCCTGAGGCATTGTGAATGTGTCGCCTAGAAGACAGGGGCTGCTGGCACAGGGCGAGGACTTGTCACAGGGCAGATGGAGGCTTCAGTGGAAGCTGGAACTCAGTGCCAGGCAGGACTGGAACCATGTCAGCCTGCAGGAATTCCCAGGAGGTGCGGGAGGCTGGCATCCCTCCCGGACCCTGGCGGGAGGCCAAGGCCAATTTTGTTGAAATGGAGCAGGACAAGGTGACCCCGGCTGGCTGGGGGCGTGTGGGTGATGGAAGAGGCTGGATGGGCAAACACTAGAAAAGGCTGACGTTGTGATTTCGGCTGCGTCCCCACACTCGCCCACCTGCTCACACAGGGGTGGCAGGTGCTCACACCTGTGTGGTGCACAAGCAGCGGACGCTGCCTCTGTGGACACGTGTGGACACACTCGGCGGCAGCTTACCCCACCTCAGCTTTACTACCGACATTTCCTGTTCCTAGAGGTGTTATCCTAGAAATCCCTTTCCGTTCGAGGATTTCTTGGATGCTGCAGCCAGTTTTCATTCCTGCCATGGAGTTCCTCCGCACTCCCTGCCAGGAATGTCTCTTTCTTCATTTATTTCAGGCGATGGAGAGGCAGTGAGAGAAAAAGCCCCGCACACATCTCCGTGGTATTTTCACCAACACGACAGCCTCCTGAGCAGGCACACCCTGGAAATCAGGGCCCCATACCTTGGAGGGGGGTATGGGACTAGAGTTCCCCCTCCCCATGGCAGGGGAGCAGAGTGGGGGTGGTGTCCTGGTAGCCAGTGCACCTCCTCTCTCCCCACCCTGATCCTCCCCCCTCCCCCTTATGTCCCATGAAGTCATAGATTTGGAGGTGGCTGGCTCACAGAGGTTTGTTAGTCGGGTTCATCAGCTGTCAATCACACGCCAAGGTAGAGTTTTATTCAGGAAATGCCTGGGTTGAACAGTTCCTTCCTTCCAACCTCCAATTAATATCCACCAGGCCTCAGAATGTGATCTTATTTGGAAATAGGGCGTGTGCAAACACAATTAGTTAGAAGCCTCTAGATGAAATCATCCTGCATTTAGGGAGAGCCCTAAATCCATGACTGGTGCAGAGGCGAGGACACAGAGACACCGGGACAAAGGCCATGTGACACGGAGGCAGAGATTGAGTGACACGTCTACAAGCCAAGGACCACCAAGCATCTCTGGGCTTCAACTTCTGTTTCTCTCAGAGCCTCCAGAAGGAACCAACTTTGCTGACACCTCAATTTTGGACTCTGGTCCCCCGAACAGCCAGAAGATAATCTGTTGTTGTCGGAGACCACCTAGATTAGTGTAACTTGTTATGGCTGCCTTAGGAAGTAACAGCATGAAGGAGAGAAAGCAGGGAGCGGGAGGGGAAGGCTGGAGCACTATTGGATTAGCCCAGGGGAAGGACTGGGGTGGGGGTTGGGGGGGAGGTTTGCACAGAAATATGCTCAACTGCTGTGCAGCCCCAGGGAGACTTAGGAGGCTCCTTGGGCTAAATCCATGGCCGTCAGAGTCTCGTGCTACAGGAACGGCCTTCGGGCAGTCCTGGCTGGGATCAGTCATGGGAAAGTGGCTTCTGACAACCACAGCCATGGGGTTCAGAGCCCAGCAGCTGTCGGAGGTTTCTGCTCATGTTCTCACAGCCGCCTCAGCGCTTGAGCAAAGGAATGAACAGTGAAGGGGAGCTGTTGACCTGAGCAGGACTTGATAATTTTAGAGCAGGGACCTTACTTGAGGAGTGGAAACCAGAAGGAGCTATTGCAGTAGAAGCTCCCAGAAGGGAGAGGGTCTGTAAAATTGTCACACCCCCACTGCTGGTGAGTACAGTGCTGCTGAGAAACTAGTCCTGAGGTTCTTAAAGCAACACAAATTAATCTGTCATACTCCAGGAGGTCAGTTAGGGGACAGATCACAAGTCTTACCTATGACCCCAACTGCACAGTTCTGAACTCTCCAAGACCATTCTCTTTTCTGACACCAAGTGTAAATTTGAGGACTCCCAAGACCACTCTCAGGTTGAACAATTCACTAGAAGGACCCATATTCATGGTTATGGTTTATTTCAGCAAAAGGATACAGATTAAGTCAGGCCTGGACAGGGGTTATGGGGCAGGGTCCAAGAGGGTTAGACATGTGAGTTTCCAGATGACCCCTCCCAGAGCAGGTACGGGCAGTGCTAACATCTCCTAGCAGTGATGTGTGACAGCCTTCAGAGTATTGCTAACCAGGAAAGCTCCCAAGCCTTGGTGTCCATAACTTTTATTGGAGTTCCGCCAGATAGACATGACTGATCACCCACGTGGTTAACTTCAGCCTCCAGCCCCTCTGAAGGTCAAGCTGATATTGTCCCAAATCCCTACCTTAAATTACTCTCTTAGGCTTTCTGGCACAGCTAAGCTCCCTAGGTAAAACAAAGATAGACTTATCAGATAGGACATTCCAAGAGCTTAGAGGTCAACTCCCAGCAGTGGAGGGCAAAGACCAGACCTTTCTTTGGACAAGGTTAATTCTTTACCAGCCAAGGAGTCTTGGACAAGATTCTAAACCATATGTACCTTAGTTTTCACATCTGCAAAATGGGTACACAGGCACCTTCCCTCCAGTACTGTCAGGAGCTCTGTGTGCAGTAGCTTCAATGAAGCCCCCAGCACATGGCTGGTGCTCAGAAAGTGGGGAGCAGTGCTGGGTCAGCCCATGCCTGACTTGTAGGTGATTCATCCCCAGCCTTGGGACCACAAGATCTAAGGTCCTGGGCTAGTGTGTGGGGACTCTTAAAAGGTGAGTTGACAATTTAGCTGCAGAGTAAGAGCTGAGCTTGTTATGCATGGCCTTTTTGATAAATTATAAAAAGCTCAGGCCTCATGCTGGGCATGGGGAGTGAGAGATGTGAGGCCACTGGCAGATGTGTACGTTTCATCTCTGAAGTGAGAGGAATTCTGGTTCTCCCGGGAGAGTGACACCTTCACACAGAATCACCAAGCAGGGCAGGGGCTGAGCCAGGAGCCAGGTGATCCCACCAAGGAGAAGATCCCACCAGGTGTCAACTGTGCCTTTCAGGGCACTTTGCAATGTTAGAAGTGCTGTGTGATGGGCTGGCAGTAAGGAGTCACCCTCATATCCTCCTTGAAGGTGTTTTTTCCTCTCCTTCTGGAGAAATATGCAGACTTGCATAGGCCTTTGCAGGAATAGGAGGCCCTGGCCATCTGGCAGGGGCTCTTTTGGGGAGCCCTCCCTGAAGATAAGCACCGGGAAGAAGAGTGGTGACGGCAGTGGGTGGTCCTTGGGTCTCCCACTTCACTGCCCTTCATTACTCTTCCTGTCTCTTGAAACATGCTCCCAGTGGGCTCAATCCCTGGTCTCCTTTCAGCTTTCATCCTCCCACCTGCTCCCCCCAGCCTTCTCATCTCAGTTGAAGCAACTCCACCTTTCTGATGTCTCAGGCTAAACCTTGGGGTCACTCTGGACTTTGCTCTCTCTTTTTTTAAATACCACATCCATTTGTCAAACCTTCACAATTGATCAGAACCTGCCTGTTTCTTCCCACTTCTATTGTACCCAGCCTGGCCCAAGTCATCTCCAGCCCTTGCCTGGGTTATTGCCATTGTTTTTGCCCCTACCCCTTGAGGTCTAGTTGTAATAGTAACCCATTAAAACCTAGGTGGTTATACCTCCTCCCTGCCCCAAACCTTCAAGTCTCCCAGTCTTGCTCAGAGCCCCTGACTGACTCTTCTGGACTCCCTGGCCTGCAGCAAGGAGGCCTCATGGACAGAGTAGGTTAAGGGTACAGGAAAGGACGCCTAGATCCTCTCAAGCTGGGGATGCCCATCCTTTAATCAGGGACTTGAGTGGGGATTGAACTCAGAAAGTGAACAGGCTCCAGTCCACATCTTCACTTCTCCCTACAACCCCTACCAGAGTGGGAACACCCCACAAATAATCAGAGATTTCCCCATGCTGGCTGCCATCTTGCTTCCAGATGGAAGCAAGAATACCAAAGAAAACTCTCTCATTATGTACACACACAAGCACGCAAATGCACACACATGCACACACACACAGAGTTCTAGGTTCTCAATGTGATTTGATTCATAAAATCTACATAACAACGCACAGCATAGGCTGCAATGCTATCTCCAGAGGCACAGGATTTGAACGATACTCTCTTTAGTAACATTTTCAACAATAGCTAATGATTTGGGAATTCTGGGGACAGGCAGACAAATGTGAAACCTTACATAGCTGGGCTTGTGCTCATAGGAGCTTAGTAGGTGCTGGGCTGTGGAATAAACTAGGGAGAGTGCCTTCAATGAGTGGCAGAGACTGCAGACTTGTGGGTGAGTCAGAGATGTCCCCTCTGTCCTTCAGTGTGGGGGACAGGATGCACGTGCACTCTCCCCCCGACTCTCCACAGCTGAGGGGTCCTCAGTTCACCTAGGCTCTTCCCCCCACCCCCGCATATTTTTTTTCACAACCTGCCAAGCCCTTGCCCCCCAAGGCCACCTGTCACGGTCTTCCAGTGGCCTGGCCACCCCTTATCCAGGCTCCCCAGGCTCTCCCCAGGGACCTGCTTCCAAAAATACACACTGGCTGCAGTATGTGGCTGAAGGGCAGGGCAGCTGGGAATTGGGGGGTGGCGCTGCCTGAGAGTCAGCTGGTTGCTCTCTGGGATGGAAATTTTTATCCAAACTTCCAGGGACGTGGCAAGGACCCACTGCAGATGCTGAGGTCCAATCACAGGCTCAGGCGGCTCGGACATCTGGTCTCCCTGCCTCTTACATTGTCAGCCCCAGCAATGGAGAGGAAGCTCTGTCTTTCCCATTGTGAAGGCAGATCTGCGTGCAGGGCCATAAAACCTAATGTGCTGCCACTGAGAAGACATTTTAATAAAAGCCACTATCCACCCTTTCCCAGGCAGCCTTTTCAGATGAATAGATCGGGTGAACCTAATAAAGTTATAGGTGAATGGAAATTAGGTCTTTAATGGGTCCAGTAGCAGCCAAGAATCATTCACACTGTCTTTTCGTGAGATTGGGATAGAATTCCCTCTCCTTTAGTGCTTCAATTCCACCCTGGAGCAAACGTTCTCACAGCTGAGACCTAGAAATATTACATCACGCAAATCCTCTGATGGTCCATCTCCTTGTTGACCTCCTGGGCCCCCAGGGGGAATAGATTCCTAGCCTACCTCTGACCTGACCCTCTGGCTCTGCCCGCACATGGGCCCCTGCTGGTGATGAAGGGAGAGGAACGTGGGCCAGCCGAGTGCAAAGGAGAGAAAGCTTATCTGGAGAACTGCTGGTTTGGCTACCTTGTCCTCAGTCTCCACCATGTCCCCAGCGGGGCCACACACTCCTTGATGGGCATCTGGAGAAAACCGTCCTGGAAAGTAAGCACAGACCTGAGGACACAGTGAGGCCACAGGCTGAAGGCATGGCTGTGACCTCGGAGGCACCACTGGTGTCAGCTTAGAGAAGGCCGCTCCTCCAACGCACGACTCTGAGGCCACTACTCATCTCCAGCATGCTTCCTGTTGCAGTCGTGAGGGTGCTGGGTTTTCCTTGTCTCACTTCAGGGCTCTGATGCTCTCCTTCTCCCCCTCCCTGTCTCTCTTCCATGGAGTAGGCTGGGCCCCAGCCTGTGTTTGCTAGTGTCCGGCCGGTGGTGCTTCATGCATTGTCATGAGGCCTTGCTTTGTGGTTGTTGGTCAGCATGGAGCCACCAACAGGGTGTGGAGACCCTCCGCCAAATCCCAGACAGCCCCAGAAGGAGGGTGGGTGCCTGTGTGTGGTTGAAGGCAGTGCCCAGGGCCCTAAGTCAGAAACTTGGCTAAACTTGGCCTAATCTTGTAAGTCAGGACCTTGGCCTGACCTTGACACCACCACATTGCTGCTCACCTTGGCTGAGTTTCAGAGCCCTCTTGGCCCCTTTAATATTTTCTTTACCCATTGAGTACTTACTTAACACAGGGTCTGTGGTGTTTGGGGAGCATGGTGAGGCTTTGCTATCTTTTTTTTTTTTTTAATAGAGGCATGCTTTATTTATTTATTTGTTTGTTTGTTTGTTTTGTTTATACAAGCACTGGGCACAGTCAGAAGCGCGGGAGGGTGAGAGAATTCATCAGAGCCAGAGCGGGGAGCAGAGAAGGCAGAAGGACCGAACGAAGTACATTGCTGAGGGGAGCAGCGGGCGGCAGGAGAGGTCTGCACGCCATGTGGGACCCTCCTCCGGTGGCCGGGGAGCAGCCGGGGATGGAACCGGCGCTACAGAGGCCGCGGGCAGACTCGCAAACCAGCGCTCAACCGCTGCGCCACCGGGGAGGCCCGAGGCTTTGCTATCTTGCCAAAGCATCGTCTTAGTCCATTTGGGCTGGTGTCATAAACATGCAGTAGATGGGGGTGCGGGAAGGGAGGCTTAGAAACTGTGGAAATTTATTTCTTACAGTTCTGGTGACTTGAAGCCCAAGATCAAGATGCTGGCAGAGTAAGAGCCGATTCCTGATTCACTGACAGGTGCTCTCACTGTGACTAGCAGGGTGGAAGGGCAAGGGAATTTGATGGGGTTTTTTTTATAAGGGTGCTAATCCCATCCATGGGGGCTCCACCTTCATGACCTAGTAACTTCCAAGGCCCCAGTGCCTCATCCCGTTACCTTGGGGGTTAGGGGAATTTGGGTGGGGGATGCGCAAGCATTCAGTCTTAGCACCCTAGAAAGCACATTTTCTGTAAATTAGGGTGAAGGACAGTGGAAGTTTTCCTTAAAATGAACAAAAGGTAGCTGCACACAACTTCCCCAAGCAGCAGCTTTCACAGGCTTCAACTCCCCTAAGGAATCACCTCCCAGGCAGAGGATTCAAAGCTTCTTTGCTGATGACATCAAGAGGGGCAGAGGAATGAGTCAAAGCCCCTAGTGGGAGTATCTCCACGTTTCATGTTCATTTCTCAAGTTCATCTGATGAGCATCATCATGACAGGTAAACCCCAATCAATATTCATCCTTCAGCCTGGAACAGTGTGCCAGAGACTGGAGATGTGGGGATGAGTCAGACAGGAGCTCACAGCTGAGGGCGGGAGGGGAAGGTGACATGGACACAGGTACTCAGTGCCCTGGAGGGGGAGGTGAGCCGGGAGCCAGCAGGGGCCCCTGGCTGTGCAGGGGAGAGAGATGGAACTCACAGGAGGGACTGGGTCTGAGTAGGGGGGATCACTCTGTAAGGCTGCCCACAGAAGGGGTCGTTCAATATCCTCTGCATGTTGAGAACTTCTGGTCATTTAGATTTGACCTTGGAACCATCTGACCTTGGAACAATGAAGGGACAGCCTGCCAGGCAAGCTAGTGGCATGGACAAGATGCTCGGAGGAGGTCTGCAAGTTGCTTTAGCAAGACTGTTTTCAAGCACGGTGGCTACTTGTGCAGCAAGCCAGTTGGGGAGCAGGCAGTGACCAGGCAGTGGCATGGTGACCCTGACTGCCCGGGACATGACCCAGGTGCTGACAAAATCCCAATGCTGCCACCAAAAAACTCCGATTTCATTGGATTTGGCTTTGGGATTTAAACAAATTTATTCCACTGGCAAAGTAGAATGAGGCTGATTCAGAAGTCAGGAAAGCTGGCTTCTGCTTCCAGCTCTGCCCCTGTCTGGCTGCTGACTTTGGGGCCAACCTTCCTCAGCCCAGTTTTCCTGTGTGGAGATGGAATTACACCCACTATTTCTGTTCTGCATCATCGGGAACACTGATGCTTCGTCATCCCTCGCTAGCAGAGATGGGTGTTCCCACCCAGGAAGCTGGGGTTTTAGCCTCCTTCCTCCACCTGGAGACTGCAATCCCTGGCAATTCATGGGATCCCTTGCCTGCACCCCGCTCCCACAGCCTGAGACTGGTACCTTCCCGGCCCCCCATCCCCCATGACACAGCTCCCAGCCACTCTTTTTTTTTTTTTTTTTTTTTAATAGAGGCATGTTTTATTTATTTATTTGTTTTTGTTTGTTTGTTTATACATGCTTTGGGTACAGTCAGAAGCGCGGGAGGGTGAGAGAATTCACCAGAGCCAGAGCGGGGAGCAGAGCAGGCAGAAGGACCGAAGTACACTGCTGAGGGGAGCAGCGGGCGGCAGGAGAGGTCTGCGCGCCATGTGGGACCCTCCTCTGGTGGCTGGGGAGCAGCCGGGGATCAAACCGGCGCTGCAGAGGCCGCGGGCAGCTTTGCAACCCAGCGCTCAACCGCTGCGCCACCAGGGAGGCCCCTAGCCACCACTCTTCACACGAGGCCTGAGACCTCCTCTATGTTCCATCTTTAAGAACCTACTTAGCACTTGAGGAAGGGGTGATGGGGCTTTGGTGCTTTGTCCTACTTCCCGAGCTTGCTCAGGCTCCCCTGCAGCCAGGGGCCCAGGATGCAACCCAGGGCAATGAGCCTCTCTGGTCCTCTCCCCAGTTTCTTGAGCTTGTGGCTTTGGGTTTCCCTCTGGTGGTCTGTGGCCTGGAAAACCAAACCCAGTGACCCCCTGTGGGGGGCAGTATTGGTTGCCATAGAGATATTTTTATCTCTCAGCCAGCTGATGCCTGATGACAGGACCAGCCCTGCTGGGCAGAGTTCTGCATTCAGATGTGGTCCCTGCGGGGGAGGGGGGGTGGGGGTGTGTGGGGGTGTGGGGGGGTGGAATCAGGGTGGTCATGTGACACAAAAGGGAGGCCCGCTTTGCACCAACAACTACAGTCACGGTAACCAAGATGTGCTGGTGCCGACCCCTGGCTGGGTTCTAGGTAAATGCCTCCTTGTGTTACCCCTGCCACCCTGGGAGGTGGGTGCATTGGAGGACAAGGCAGCAGTCAGAGACCCCGACTGCTGTGGACATCTGGGGGACATGGCCCCTGAGCACCTTCAACTACCCCACATAATGATGCCCTGACAATGATTTCCAAGGTTAGATGTCACCTGATGATTGTTAAAACAGCTCTGGGGGTTCTTGGGGGGAGGGTTTCCCAATCCCAAGCCTCAGTCATTTGAGAGTGAGGCAAGGTTGAAGGTTATCCGAGGTGGCTTTTTCCATAGGTCCAGCTGTGCCCTGACCTGGTGAGCCTGGACCAGCGGGCTCCATGCCTCCCATTAGAATCCACTTATATTCCCGCCTCACCCTGGCTGGGCCAGCCGTGCCTGGGCTCAACACACTTGCTCTCCTTCCTCATTGGTCAGGGCCTGCCCAGGGCTCACCTCTAGGTGGGGCAAATGAGGGATGACTTGGGTCAACTTGCTTCACTGCTCTGCGCCTCACCTTCTTCCTCCCCAAACTGAGGCTGGTGGGGACTGAGCCACTTCCTAGAGAGATAATGAGATGAGAAACAGCTCAGTAAGGGGTAGATGCTATCAGAGCTCAGAAACCTAGTTATATGGTTATTCAGACTCTGGTGTTGATGACTGACTGCTTGTGGCTGCTGGACCCCTGGAGGTCCAGCAGGGAAGGGCCTTCTTGCACTTAAGACTTGACCACATGTCTATGGTGAGGATCCTGCTGTGGCCGTGGCCAGGGTCAGGAGGGGGCATTTGTGCGGGAAGATGATTTTCAGATTTCTTTCTGTTGTCAGTGGGCTCCAAGCTGGGAGCATTGGTGGTTTTGTGTGCCTCCACCCTCCCACCAGCATCCCCTGGAGGTGGTTAGCACACTGGTGATGAGCCTGGGCTTTGGGGCCTGGCAAGCCTGCCAAGTCCTTGCTCTGCCACCGCATCTGCCAGAGAGTGTCACGGCAGTGTTGTGTAATAAACCTCTAGAATGCAGAGGCTGTCCTGGTGAGAGTTTATACGCATGCCTGTGGATTTGAGGTCATTGGTGGACTGGAGCCAGGCTGGGCTCAGCAGGTTGGCTCTTTCCCCACCTGCAAGGAAAAGGAGGGGCTCAGGTCTGCTCTGAGTGTGTTCACTCCAGGCTCAGGTTGCTGGGCCACGGCTTCCTGGGGAAGTCCTCCTCATGACCGTGGCAGGGCGGAGAGGGAACCCCATCAGGCCAGTGCATTTTGAATCTCTGCTCCTGTAGCATCTGCCTGTTTTCTGATATCCCATCACCTGGTTGAGCCCAACACCCCCGGTGGGGTAGGGGAGTAGTAAATATGTGCTCAATAATCCAAATGATCTGGGTCACTTAGCAGCTGGGGAACTTGGGCACAAGCTACTGTCTGTGATTCTGCTTTCCCTTGTATATAAAGTGGAAGACACACACAGCGTCCACTCGCTGTGAGCAGGAGCCAAGACAAGCCTGGAGGGTGCCAGCCCAGTGGCCACACGGAGTGACTATGATTGATTACCTGGGCATGTGCCCCGTCTAGCAGGACCAGAGCTGTCCATGAACCCCAGAATGCCTGTCCCTTATTTGAGTGGGGGTGGGAAGGGGGAATTTCTTCACTGTGTTCTAAACAGTTAGATGTTAGTACGGTCAGCTCAGGCCCTGGGGCTCACTGGGTTTGCAACTGTGAAATGAGTGGCTGAGTCCTGACAGCAAGGGTTTCTGAGACAGACAGGAATTTTCCTGGAATGCCCCCATTTCTGCTTTGCTCCTTTGTTCCATGCCTTTATTTTTCCCTCCCATGGTAAACTCCATGAATCTGACTGGTTTTTATTTTCTGAGAACGAGGTTCTCCATTTTTGGCTCTTGTGCAGAAATACTGCTTGCAGATAGCATCCACTGATGCTACCATTAGGAACCCGGCCCACTGTGCATGTTTCTAGAGAAAGAGCACCTGGGAGGTCAGAGGTAATTTACCAGATGCTCAATGCAACACACATTTGTAGCTGGGGACCAACAAACCCAACTGGATGCTTCTTTGGGAGCTGGGGACACTGTACCTTCGTTTCTGAGCCCTGGCTACACCTTGATTTCTGAGCCAGGGCTGCCTGACCTCTTGGTCAGGACTCTGGCTCATATCACATCGGTGGAACCCTCTGTATATATTCCTGCTTCTCTGGCCCGTGGGCAGGGGACCACATTTCATGCATTGTATCCTGGGCAGACCATTGTCATCAGTAAGGGAACAGCAACGACCCTCCTACAATATCACTGTTCCCTCCAGGGGGTGGGGGGGATGTCCCAGATCCTTGGCAGCCTCAGCAGGGTGCCCTGAAAACCTCAGTTTCATAACAGGGTGACAACTGGGCAGCCAGCTCCCATGCCCAGAGGTGTCAGTCTTCTTGGTCTGGAAAACTAGAAGTCGGCTTTTAAAAAAAAACCAACAACAAAAAATACTTCTGCTGACAGCTTGAGAATCCTGTGATTTATACGATTAATATGAGAAGCAACATCATTATTCTGTTAATATATTATTCATTTCACTAGTGATCTATTCTCTCCACATCCAGCTCTGAGAGTCAATTTTCCCTCCCTGCTATTTTAATAGAGTCGCATTTTAAATGGCGAGAACAGTACATTAAACATGTATAAGATGTAATCTCATTTAGAATGCTCTCTTCCAGTGGATCCGCCTCATAAGCATAAACACAACAATGCTGCCTGGTCTTAGTGGAGCCACACGGTGGGGAGCAGAGAGCAACGTTGGGCTCTAATTAAGGACTAAGTTAAAGCTTTTGATTTGGGTCTTCAGCTCCTGGGCAAGGGTAGTTAGCTCTGTTCTGAGTAATGTTGAAGGCCCCACCCTCTTGATGCGTCCCTGCCCCCACCCGGGCATCCAAACCCCTGATAATGTGACATTTTGGGGAAGAGGATGGTGGACTCTCTTTAAGAACATCAAACCCTCATCTTTTCTTTAATTAAAAGGCACTTGGGGTGGCTTGGGCCTGCCTGTGAGCTCCACCCCTCCTTTATAAGCCCTAAGTCAAACCATTGTTTGAGGATAGCCTGGCACTTTGCTGGAATCCTACACAGGCCTTTGGAACCAGCCTGCGTTGCTGGGGAAGACTTTTCCATGCAAGGTCAGAGGGGAGATGGACAGCAGCTTTGAATCTTTGGGACATTGTCATTAACGCTGTGATTAGGAAGATGGAGGGGCCCACACACCTGGTCTTGACCTTGAGCAGCTTCTTCTGCAACCCAAAATGGTGACTCACCCCAGTGGGAGATGTTCTCAGGTCCAGGAATGGGACTCTAGGGGTGCAAAGATGACAGCTGTTATTTTGAAGCTGCTATCAAAGTCTTTCTGGAGGTTGGATGGCACAGAAGACAGAATTTTGGCAGGTTGGTTGGTGGGGGAGGGTGGTCAGGCGGCCGTTATCACAAGCAAACAGGCTGGAGCTAGTTTATAGAGGGCCTCAAACTACAGGTCAAACAGCTTGGAACTGCTGTAGGCAATGGGGAGCCACTGCAGGTTTCAGAGCTGAAGAGTGACCAGGCAGAACTATACAGGAGCACAATTCAGAATCCCATGGCTGAGCGAGGGGCATTGGTATTCAGGTACCTTCTGCAAATAGCTCAGGGAGAAGATTAGATAATGGTAGTATTTCTGGGCTTCCTGTGCCATAGGCAAACTCCTATTTATCCTTAAAGACCTTACTCAGTGGCCCCTTCTCCAAGACTCCCCCAACTCCATCCTCTGTTGCCCCTGTGTTTTGTGCAGCCACCCCCCCGTGGGTGGTGACCAATGTCAGTGCATGAGAAAGATTAAATGACTGTCTCAGAAAGAGCTGGGATGGAGCCCAGCTGTGGTTTGAGCTGCCCTGGAATCAGACACTCAGACAAGGCTACAAGTCCAAGTGCTTTATGTGGGAAGTATCTTGGATTGCCAGCTACCAAAAAGGAGTGAAGTATCAAGTTACCACTAAAGGCAACCGAAGCTGAAAGCTTTCCAGAAGTTGTGGGAGACTGGAACACACACTTGGGACTTGCCCTCCCCGAGGTGGGGAGCTGGGGCACTGATGTGCCCACACTCTCGGCAGAGTTTTTGAGGACTGCTGTTGGGGACTCTGCCCAGCAGCATGTCCAAGAGAAAGCCCTCAGGTCCTGTGATGGGGAGGCTGCTTCTGGGAGCCTGGTGGCCTGCGGGGAAGTGGCGAGACCTGAGGGGACACAGGTGTGGTACTGGCAGCCTCTGTCACAGAACCTCCATTATCTGCAGGAAGTATATGTGTGTGGCCACAAAGCTGTGAGCTCAAAAGTGCAGGAGCTGGGCCACATGCCCAGACATGTCCAGTCCTCTCGGTGGCGTGGTCACCACAAATCTGGCCCCTCCAGCAGGCCCACTTACCTCTGCCTGCCAATCCAGCTCCACTGCCTCCTTCGGTCATGATTTAGCCTGTCAGGAGCCTGGCCTGGAAAAGCGTCTTGGATAGCAGATACCAGTGTCTCACCCATGCCAGCAAACAATCTGGAAATGGCTTCTCTACCTTCCTCATGCAAGTCTGCTTCTCTGAGAAGGGGTCCTCTCTGCACCCTGATAGTTCCCAGTGTTTGGGTGGCACACTGGAGGCCAACCTTGAAAGATGTCACTTCTCCCCTTTCAAGCAGGAGTAACGTGTAGTGCAGACCACAGTCGCCCATCTCATAATTACATGCCTTCTCACCCCCCGCCCCTGCCCCATCCAATACCCACTTGGGATGAGCTTCTTGGGCCATGGACCAGATGAAGGAGATTCTGGCCTCAGTGCCCAGCCCGGGGGCCTATCACAGGGCAAGCGAACAGTGACCTCCCTCAACATGCAATACCAATGCCCTGTCTAGAGCATCCATTCTCATGGGGTGACAGCGCTCCCCTAGAGGCAAAATTTAGTTCTGGGAGGGGGGCTTGGAAAAAGTCTTAGCTATTCCAATGGTTTGTGGGCATCCACAGTTCAATGCTACCCAACAAATTGTACATGTATTTCCTATTTTATTTATTAGATACTTAGTAGTTATCAAATATTTTAAATTTATTAAATACTTGGAATTTAACTTCATGGAGGATGGGGCAGTTAGTTTAAAAATATCTGAAAGGCTCCTGGGAAGATAATGATGGAAAAAAGGTTGAGAAATGCTGGACAAGAGGGGAGGCTGCGTGCTGTCAGCTCAGCTCCGTGTCCATCCGTGGCTCTGCATGAACCGCATTACACACAGTCTTTGGAGAGCATTCGGGCTGGGACCATGCCTGGTCGATGCGGTGGGGTGTCTGTTACAGAGGGGAACGGAGTTTTGCTGACCTTATGTTCCCAGCATTGGAATGAGTGGGTCCCCTAGCCCTGGGGGGGGGACCTCAACAGCTACCCAGTTTTTGGAAGAGGTGACCCTGGATTTGTGAATTTCTCAAAGATCACAGTCTGGTGCCAAAAAGGTAGGCGGGTTAAAATAGCTCCTCCTCTCACTGTTTCTCCAAAGTCCCTTGGTTCTTCTTGTGTCCACTGCTGGAGCACCAATAAAAAATGAGTCCCCACCCTCCTACCACCCCCTCCACAGGAGCAGTTCAGTTCTCCTTCCCAGCAACTCGAGCACTTCATAAACTTTGTTGCTTGCCCAGCAAACTAGCAAGAAGGCCTGGAGCATCTCCCTTCCAGCTGCATCCCAAAGTAGGGACACACCCCTGAAGTCCTCACTGCCCTCGTCCTCCCCACTCCTGCTCCACTCGAGCTCAGCAGCCAGGAGCCACCAGGTGGAGAGAGAGGGTTGGCACCCACACCTCTTGGCATTCTGCACTCCTGGTCCTCCTTGGGCACCCACAGACCTGCTCACAGTGGAGGTCCTGCTGCCTTGAGTGGCCATCCCACTGTTGATGGTTGACTGACTGGCTCCCCACCGCTGGCCCAGAAGCGGGGTGGCTGACGGACCTGCCCTGTGGTCATGATGTCCTCAGTTCAAAGCCCGGCTCTCTCTTGTGGGTAACGCAGCCTCTGGCAACCACCTCATCAACTGCGTGAGAGAAGAGTCACTCAGGATGAGCAGATGCGGTCAGGGGCCTGTGCCTCTGCAGACAGCAGCTGGGCCTCCCTGGGGTGGGCTCTGACCCACATGGAGGAGTCAGAGCCTGGAGATGGGGCAGAAGGGAGCACTACAGGATGTGGTGACAACGTTGTGAGCTAGCCTGGGAGCTGGACCATGCGCCACGATACCGGCAGCTGACTCACCAACACAACTAGGGGTCCAGGGAGCATCTGGAAGGGGGCCTTGTCCCTCGATCTATCAGGGTACTGGAGTGGATCCAGCCTCCTCTGGAGGCGCAGACCCCTGCCTGCCTATCTGCTGGATGACCGTGAGCTGGGAGAGGCCTGTAGCCTGGAGGGACTCTCTATCTCTTGCTTTCCTGATTCCCACGTGGACCCACTGTGTGATCCTGGGCCAGTCCCCAAACCTCCCTGTACCTTGGGGAAATGAGCACCTGTGCTGGGTGGCCTCTTGGGTTGAACCCCTTGATCTAAGGTCCCTGATGCTTCCTCGCTGTCAAAACATTATGTCTATGGGGCCCAGCGCAGAGACCTAACACTGGTCTCCGGAAGTTAAGAACCTGAGAGGCAGGAGAGACCCCTTACCTTTGTGGTCTGCACTCTAGCCCCCAAGCTGTTGGGCTTTTATTCTAACTTCCATCTCTCTCCCTCCACCCCACTATTCCTACTCACCACTCCCCTATTCACTCTCTCCCTGTCACCTCCACTCTACCCTGTTAATGAGTCCCAAGGAGATGCCATGTGCCAGGCCTCCCTTTCTCTCCGGCAGATGAGGGGCCCCAAGCACCCTATGTGTGACTTTGCTAAGTGCCGCCCTGATTCATGGTTTCCATGGCAATGGCACTTGCCATAGCTGCCTTGGCTCATTACCAGGGCAGGCGACAGCCGTGACAGTCAGTCAAACCGTCCAGCTGTGCTCACAACCAGAGGGGACACGGAGCCGAGAGGGGTGGCTCTCCTGCTTTGCTCTCTGGCCACCCAGGGCACAGCCTGGAGCTCAGGAGGGCCACCCCATTTGCCTGGACCACCCCAGCAAGGATGTTGGAGTACAGGAGGGGCCGTGCTTGGGACCAGGACCCAGGAGGAGGCCAGGCCGTGCTGCTGCCTTGCCATGCAAACTTGGGCAGGACCATGTGCCCTCTGGGCCTCCATCTAGGGGGCTGGCTGGATCACAGAGCTGCTGGGCTCTCTGACTCTCCTGAGAACAGGTGTTTGCTTGGTGTGGAGGGGATATTGTGTGCATTTTCCCTTTCTCCTTCACAGACCCAGGCTAGGTGTGGGCTGAGGGCCCCTCCCTGTGACCCTGAGGAGGTCAGCACCCAGGTAATTGGGCAAGTGACCACTCTGTGCCACTGATGGTTCCTGGGGGGAGCCCCCAGCAGAAGCTCACAGTCCGGTGCCCTGGCAGCTATGATATTTTGCAGGTCTCAGGGGTGCTGGGCTGGTCGATGGCCATGGGTGTCCACTTTATTCTTGTTTCCCCAAGATTTCACCCTCATGAACAGTGCTCTGTTGAATGCTAAAGTTTCCCAGCCTGCCTCTGTGCCAGTAATGACCTATTTGTGGGCCTTGCTTCACTTGTACTGTGGGACCCCACCCCTGCTAAGGCCTCAGTGTTGCTGGGAGTCCTCAGATGCTCCTTTAAGGAGTCATTTGCTTTGCTTGCTAAGCCTTGAGAAGTCCTGACATCTGTTGCCTCCTTCCAAACCCAGAAGCACCATTAGGCTAACAAGCCCCATATCTCAGTGATTCCCCACAGTAGAGATTTACTTCTTGTTCACCCCTCAGCCTAATGTGGGCCATGTGGGTTCTTGGCTCCATGCAGTCATGCAGGGGCCCAGTTTCCTTCCATTGAACAGCCCCTTTCTCCCTTGGGGCCTGGAATTCAGGAAAGGAGGGAATGTGGAGGATTTTAAGGGTTAGACCCTTAGTGGGTCAGGTTATAGGGTAGATTAGTGGGGGTGAAGTGCTTCACTGTGACCTATCTGAACCAGTCTGCAGGGGTAGCTGGGAAGTGTAGTTCAACTGTGTGTCCAAGAGGCACACAAGAGTGTGTGCTCCAAGCGCTGCCAACCTGTGGGGGTTCTGCATAGACCTGGAGGGGAGGGTCAGAGAAAGGGTGCAATCCCTGCAGGAGGAGCAAGAACACCTTCCTCCTTTTCTTACCACTGGCTCTTGGCCCTGGAGCCTGAGGCTGGTGCTCAGCGGTCAACAAACTTCCATGCAAACTGTCTCCTACAGGATTGGTGCTACCAGCCTGCTGCCCTATGGGACTCAGACCCTGGGCCTGGGGTTGGGGAGGCAAAACTGAGTGGTGGATCCCAGATTGACTGCTGCAGTTTCCAAACCTATTCCTGGACAGGCTTACCTGTCCATTTCCCTCCCATCAGCCCACCCCTCATGTCAGATCCCACTGGGCCCCCCAGCCAGGCTCCAGCCCAACCTCATCCTCCTCACACAGAAAATGAGTCCTATTTCTGCCACCCCCTGGAATCAATCAGCATCCAGCTTTGGATTTGAGCCCTGGTCTGTTTGCGCAGTGTGGGGGCTGGAAATGAACATTTCTCCCAAAATAATAATATCAACAGCAACCTAATTCAAACCAAGCCTGTGCCTGCTGAGAGCTTTCAGGGCCTCCCTGAGAGGTTTGGAAACTGGGCTGAGGTTTGTGGGGAGAACCAAGTCTCTAGGAAGGACAGACCCCAGTCTAGGAAGCAGGGAAGAGGATGTATTGGAACAGTGTAGGGGATATGCCCCCTGCTCAGGGCCCTCGGGAGCCACTGCCCGCCACTGCCTGTGAGAGAGGAAGTGCCTGCCTGAAACCTAGTGCCCTTGCTGGCTGCTGGCCTGCTGCCCACTTGGCTTTAGGCCATAAAACATGGGTGGGGACCCTGCCACAATTGCCAGGGGTTGCCCAGCTGCTGTTGCCCACTGTGCCCCGCTCTGAGACTGACTCTCACCTCAGTTCTGGAACTTAGCAGCTGCATCATGTGGGAAGATTAATGCAGGTTCAAATCCTGGCCCTACCTCTTCCTGCTGTGTGACCCTGAGCCAGACTCTCACCCACTCATGGGCTCATCAACAGAGTGAGGACAGTGGAAAGAGACTGTCTTGAGGGATTAGAGGCACATGCAAACTACTCCCTGGAAAACCTCCAGAGAGTGTGGCTAGTGTTGTCATGGTGATGAGATTTCTACAGAGGACAGCGAAGGCTCCCAGGGCATCCCTGTCATGCTCCCCTTCTCTACCTTCCTGCTGAGAACAGGACTTGCCTCCCCCAGATTATTCATCTTTAGAAAACCTTTCCCAGCTTCAAACTCACCTTTCTGGGGCCTCATCTATGAAGTGAGTGGTGGGCCACCTCAGGCTCAGTGGTAACAGGGTGGCATATCCCAATCATCACAGGGCCTTTGAGCAGAGTTCCCAAAGCTGGCTTTCAGGCGTGTAGGATGGGGACACTTCTAATTTCATGATCTTTCCAGGGCACTTGGGAGTGGCAGCCAGGGGACATGAGGTATCTCCTTCCCGTCCAGTTCCAATGCTCCACATCTTCAGGACATGCTCATTCTCCAAACAGAGCTGCAAATGCTCACTGCCATGGGGTAGCCCTAATGACCAGCCCACCCCATATTATAAAGGAGGAAACTGAGGCACAAGGACCATAAGGGACATGCTTGAGGTCACTCTGAGTAGCAACTATGACCTTAAAAAGGACAGAGTATCTCTGATCTTCCCTGAGGCTGCATCTGGTCCTCAGAGCCCCTGACCCATACCCAGTGTCCTGTCCTGTCCAACTCTGTCCCAGTAGTGACTGGTCTTGCTGACCAGCCAACATAGCTGGACAAAAAGAGCAAAAGCAGCAACTCAGCCTCCTTGTGTGGCATTGACCCTGATGCCTCTGCAGGGTCCTTTTCTCTGATTAAGCTCATGTGACAGGTGCCGGAGCTCTCTCTGCCTGGTGGTTTATTGACACAAAGTAGGTCTCTTTCCAGGACTTGCGGGGGCAGAGGTGGGGGAGCTGCTCAGCACTTGGATACCTGGGACAGCTGGGACTGGATACCCAGTGGGTCATCTTGCTCAACCCAGGGAGAAAAAAGCTCTCTTTGTTTTAACTAATTCATGTTTGTTATAGTAAAATAGATATAATATAAAATTTACCATCTTAACAACTTTCAAGTGTCCAGTTCAGTGGCTTCAAGTTCATTGGGCAACCATCACCACCATCCACCTCCAGGACGTTTTCATCTTCCTAGACTGAAACTCTGCTCCCATTAAAGAGTAGCTCCTTTCCCCTTCTCACAGGTTCCTGGCACCCACCCTTCTACTTTCTGTCTCTGTTGGACTCCTCTAGGGACCTCATCTCAGTGGAATCAGACAGTGTTTGTCCTTCAGTAACCATTTCATTTCACTCAGCACAATGTCTTCAGGGTCCATTCATGGTGTAGTATGTATATACATATCAGAATTTCCTTCCTTTTTAAGACTAAATAATATACCATTGTGTGAGCATACCACAGTTTGCTTATTCATTCATCCACTGATGGACATTTGGGTTGTGAATAATGCTACTAAGAACAGGCAAACATCAGTTCGAGACCCTGTTTTCATTTGTTGGAGGTATATACCTAGAAGTGGAATTACTAGATCATATGTTAGCTCTATTTTTAATTTTTTGAGGAACTCATCCACTTCTTATGTGCATTACCATTTATGAATTTGCAAGGGAGCCAACTCCATGCAGGGCAGAGCCTAGCATTTCTTCCAGAAAGCGTCAGCTGCATGGTTTGGGGGTTGTGGAGGTGGATGGGGTCTGTCTGCCTTCTTGCTTTCTTCAGGCTTTGCTGGTAAAAGCTGACACTTTGATCTCATCAAATTTCCAAGGGAAAGGAGAGAGGAGATTTGATGGGGAGGCGATATGACGCAAAGGCTCCTCCAGAGAAATCTCAAGGCGTGGAGAGGGAGAGAGATGGAGGAGGCTGTCTTTGTTCCACCCTGTATAATTCAGGTCCTAAAACGTCACTGCATATCCTGGTTTCAGCCATTGACCCTGCCAGGAAGTGCAGGAAGTGCAGCTCAGCTAGGGTGGGAGCCCAGTCCACGGTGTCTGAGGGTTGGCACCGTGCGTCCCGAGGCATGGACCTGTGCAGAACGCATATAGATGAACGGTCAGGTCTCAACGTGACGGCGCTGGTACCCAGGGCTGGGGAAGCCTACTGCTATTCAATTTTTGAAGGTTAACAAAAAAAGCCTTGCTGGCATTTTTGTTGCGGAAAATGACTGCCAACCTGCTGATGCTTTTGGAGAAAATTTTCCAATTGTTTTGTGTCGGTTTCAGGGATGACAAGGACAGCTATATGGTGGGAAGGAGGTCCAGCAAAGGCCTAAACACCCTACTTTTGACCCAACCAACTTTGTAAAGCCAGCCTTGGCTTTGGCTTGGACAGATTGTAAAAATCTGTGGGGAGAATGGGAATGTAGCTGGGTGAATGTAGCTGACCAGGTAACCTGGTACCTTCCTGTTCCCACCCCTCTCAGGCTGCTGGGAGTCCCTGTACCTGGTCCCAAGTGGGCTCCAGAGAGCTGTCCTCCTGCTGTTGGTGCAAAGCCCTTCCTGGGAAGATAGTGCTGAGGGTCTCTGGGGCTGTCCCAGGTGGAAATCTTGCCAAAAGGTTTAGATCAAAAAAAGAAAAAAAGTCAGAACCTAGTGCCCCAGGACCTAGTGGACTCAGGCCCAGGAAGGTGTTTGAAATGCATGTCCTGCCTGAGTGCTCTCCTTTCCCACCAGTAAGGTCAGTTGGGGCAGCACAGACAGACAGTGACACCAGAGCTCCTGGTAATACGAACTGGAGGTTCTGCTGACATTCCCCCACTGATTGGTCATGGGCTGCAGCCACAGGTCAGGGGCTCCTGCCAAAGGCCTAATTTGCCTTGGAAGCTCTAGGGAGATTGTAAGCCATCTCAGCTGAGCCAAGTCAGAAAGCCAGGCTTGCACAAGACCACAGACTGACTGACTTACGCACGGGAAGAATGACTAGAAGCTCAGGAGGGCTCCCTAGTGGAGAGAGGGACTGACTGGGAAAGGTGGGTGGATGCTGAGGTGCTTCCTGCCCACCCCTGCCGGCTCCATCACATGTTCCATAAAGGACCCCCTCCCTATGGCCAGTGAACCTCCTTTGCCATGGCTGGCAGGCTCTCACAGCAGCTCGTTTGTTCTGGGCTGAATTGTGTCCCCTCAAAATTCTTATGTTGGAAAGTCCTAACCCCCAGCACCCCAGAACAAGATGGTGTTTGAAGATGGGGTCTTGAAAGGAGTGCGTTAAAGTGAAGTTATCATTGCATATGACCTCTAGGAAGAGATCAGGACACAGACACAGAAGGCCTCCTTGGGAGGACATGGGAGAAGACACCGTACACACACCAGGAAAGAGGCCCCAGAAGACCCACCCCTGCCAACTCCTCGACACTGGACTTCAGCCTCTAGACAGTGAGAAAACAAATTCCAACTGTTTAAGCCACTCAGCCCATACTTAGTCAGGGCAAAAAAACACATTGTTTAAGCCTCAGAACAGCCCAGTGAGGTAAGTGACAATAAGAATAGGGAGTGAACCTTGGCGAGGGCTTACCTTGGCCTGGTAGTGCCAGCTTGAACCAATGTCTGTGTTTCCCCTGTTGGCTCGGGCAGTCTGTTTCCTTCTTGGGATTGTTCCAGGCTGGAGAGGGGGCAGCTGGATGAGCTCTCCCTCCACCCTGACCTGTGGCTGCGGTTTAGTTTCTCCTCCAGCTGTGCCTGAAAGTGCCATTTGTGTCCTGGGGTACTGACAGGGCTGGGTCAGTGTCCCTGCCTCCGATCCATCAACCGCAGGCAGTGGGAATGATAATGGGGCAGCTGGCCCCTGTCGGAGCCAACAGTGCCTCACAAGGAAGTAGCAGCTGGAGGGCCCCTGGAGAGTACTGGCCACTCGATGCGGCCCTGTGGCTTGGCTCAAAGCCCGGGGCCCGGGCCAGACCAGCCGGACCAGACCCCACCGCAGCACAGACAGGGCACATCTGCAGTCCAAACTGAGCCCTATGCTGAGAAATGCCAGGCCTCGTGCTACTTGCTGTAAAAGCTCCAAGGGCTTTAAAGCCCCACTGATGGAGATTTCTGTTGGAGTAATTTATAGTGCACATTAGTTTTAGGGCCCACAGGAGTCACCCAGCATCCTGGGCCTGCACTAGCATCCACCACATCTCAGGAGCGCCGAGCATCTGTGCACACTTCCCAGGGACCTTAACATCCCATCAGTGATCAACGCCCTCCCGTGACGAAGAGAAAGTGAGGAAATCCCTCCTTTCTTGCGCATGTCACTCACTGTTTGTTTCCTGAGTTGCCATCTCTGCTTCTGGGAGACAGAGTCATGACATTCGTGTTCAATGAGCAGTTGCTGGGTAGAAAAGTCAGAGGTGGTGACTTCCTCTTTTCTAAGAAAAGAGGAGTGTTGAACATCCATCACATGCTCACGTGTGTGAATTGCAGGCACGCACGTATACGAACACATGGCGGGCTGGGCGTCAGATACCGCCATGTTTGAACGCCGGTTCCGCCACCTACATGCCACGTGTATAACCTTGAACAAAACTGACCTGGCAATTTACTTAAGCAAAGAAAGTTTTATTGAAGGGACGGCTTTATCGGAGGGACAGATGACAGTTGACAGGAGGAGCTGGGCTGGAGGCAGGGAGCTCAGGAGGGTCAGGAAGCAGGGATCCCCATGATGACCTTAGGTTGCTCTATCCTGGGGGACTTGCTCTCCAGGCTGCCTGGCACCATGGGGCGTTGGAGGACAGTCTTAGGGTAACTGAGGCCACTCATCACCCTAACTCTAACCTTTCCCCTCCATCCCTTGCTTCCTCCTCATTATGTTCCTCCTTTCCTGCCCATACTGAGTTAGGGGCCCCTCCTCTGTGCTCCCACAGGGCCCCAGACTTCCTGTCATAACACCCACCCTGCTGTATTGAAGTTGCCAACTTAATCATCTTCCTGTTGCCTTGTTCATTGCAGCATCCCCCCACCAAGCATATGATCCAGATTAGCTAATAACGTGTGGTCGGGAAAAGAGGGAGCGGATGATTCCATACTAAACAGCCCTGACTCGTACTGAACATCCCCCCTCCCTGACGATAGCCCCACACCCTCAAGGTGTGCTCTGGTTCTGGTATCATGCAGGAACAGGGGATTGTATGCAACAGAATAAACAAATTCTGAATACAGTAAGTTCCTCCCTCCCCAAGTTATTAGGTGGCTCTGGGGGTAGCTTGCAGAGTTGAAGGGGAAGTTCCCCAGGAAAAATCTCCCAGCTGTGGGATTCGGATTTAGGGGAGGAGGCACCCAATCAGCATCTTGGTTAAAGCAGGTGTGGGTGCTATGATTGATGCTCCCACTGTATCCATTTCCTGGGCCTATCATTAAAAATACCGCCACCAAGTGGTTTAAATGCCAATCTGTATTGTCTCACACTTCTGGAGGCCAGAAGCCTGACAGCAAGGTGTCAGCAGAACCAAGCTCCCTTGGAAGATCTCCCTCCTGGCTTCTGAGGGCTTCTTGGTTTGAGGCAGCCATCACCCCAGTCTTCACAAGGCACCCTCTGTGTGTGCAAATGTCCTCCTTATAGGGATATCTATCATATTGGATTAGGGACCCTCTCTACTCCAGACCTCATCTTAGCTAAGGACACCTGCAGTGACACTCTTCCCAAATTAAGGTCACACACAGAAGTGCTGGGTATAGAGCTGCAACATACAAATTGGAAGGGGGGGGGATCATGATTCAACCCATAGCACCCACCAAGACAGACTCCAGGGGGTGAGATGGTCCCTCACAAAAATGAGGGTGCCCATTCCAACAGCTGCCCTGTTAACCACAAGTGTCGAACTAGGGGATCAGGCCATGCCATGCAGAGAGTGGGGAGCCATGTGTAAACAAACAACCTTGCTCAGCTGTAAGAACCGATGAAGAGAAAACAACAGACCCAAAATGGAGACACCTGTGCCAACCTCAACAGTTACTGCCTAACGAAATTGTAGTTTCTACTTCCCCAAGAATGTAGTCCTAGCTGGTGAGTATGAGTTTCCTGGTCAGCCCTCTTTGCAGTCCCCAAAGATGAGATAGTCTGCCACAAGACCCACTTCCACCCCTCTGCTCCCTCCAAGTTACTTAAGCCTGAAATAATTCCATCTTCCTTTTTCTTGCCTTTTTTCTGCCTCTAAGAAACCTGTTTTGTACAGCTTTTCAGCGCCCCTTTCTATGTGCCAGATGGGCTGCTGTTCCATTCATGAATCGTTCCGTAACACCAAGCAGATCGTTAAAATTAACTGGGTAGGATTTTTGTTATCTAATAGCACATAGACTCCCATCAAGCACCCCAGATGTACCCCCTCAGCACGTACTCACTGAGCACATACAAAATGCCCAGCACTGGTCCTGGCACATGTCGAGAGTAAAGACAACAAAAGATAAAACTCCCCACCCTCTGGGTCATTCTACTGATAAATCCCCAGGGACATCTGTGGGTCCCCACCCTTCCTCACTGCTGAGGTTTCAGGGCTCAATGACAAGCTCCCTACAATGCTTCTCCTGGGAAGACAACCTGCCAGGAGGTGTGGTCCCCACCCCCAACCCCGTCAGTCTGCCTTCCCCCTCCCCCTGCATTGCTTTGTCTCTGAACTGAAACAGGAGGTGAGTTTATCAGACACAAATTGCTCAAGGACCTCATTCATTTTGTGCAGTAATTAAATAGAAGCTGTTTGGAAATATGATTATAGATTGGCCCATCAAAGCAAATTAAATCTTTGAAGAGTAATGGCCTAATTAAGCTTCAAGATTCTGCCATTAAAAAAAATCCAAATGCCCTGTTGTCCCAAACCAGGAAATAACAGGGGCCCAGCTGTGAAAGGCATCAGGGGGACATTAACACAAGGTGGTTGTGGATTCTGAGAGGGTCCTGGGTAGAGCGTATAGCCCCACTTATCAAGATCAACCAGGCCAGCTAGCTTTCCACCCTGTATTTAGTTTTTGGTTCAGAGCCTTCATTTTCATGGAGATTTGTGTATTAACTATCCCACCCCCCGGCCCCTCCCAGTCCTAGGGCTGTTTCCTTTCTTTCCTTTTTCAAGCCGACCCCACGCATCTGTTCCCTTTCCTCAAGACCAAGCCTGCCTGCCCAGACTCCCCAGCTCCGACCCCCTCACAGAGTTTCCCACTGGCCCGGAAGTAAGATGGATGGGGTCTGGGAAGTTCTGCGGTGTTAGGGAATGTCCCAGTTCCCGTCCCTGTTTAGCCCCAGCTGTGTAATGGATTCCTGTCGGCCTCGGGCTCCCATCTGTTCAGCTTCGGAGGCGGGGCTCCCCAGTAGAGATGACAGCACCCCCCAGGCTATGGCCACTCAGTCCCCAGCTTTCAGCAGCAGCACCCATGGGGAACTGTGCCACACCCTGGGCCTAAGGATAGATGTGTGATCCAGGCCCGGCCATTCAGAATACTTGATTTCTGTGGCCAATGTGATTAGTTGGGGGTGGGCACGTGACCCAAGACAGGCCAATCAGATTCATGGAAGCTGCACGTGGGCAGGGAGTGATTGAGGGGAGGCTGTCCAGCCAGGGAGCCAGCAGAGTCCCAGGGTAGACCCCCGTCCTAGATTCACCTTGGCCAGCCTGAGGCCTGCCTGGGGTCTTCAACTACTACACAAACATGTTTTTCAGTTTGGTCTATTTTTTAACTTCATTTACCCTTCAACTGGGTTAGAATTTTATTAGGAGAAACACCTGTGAGGATTAATGGAAGCATAAGGAAAGGTTGAGGAGCCAGAAATCATAGATCAAGGGACCCCTAGAGAAGATGAAGAGGGTTGGAGAGGAGGGATAGATGCCATGCCTCCTGAGGGAGCCCGGGTGATGCTGAGCAGGAGACCTGAGCCCACTCTCTCACCCTGGCAGAGGCAGTCACCTTCTGGGTCCCTGAGCAAGGCTGAAGGGGTCCTGGATGAGTCCTGGTTCTCACAGGGTGAGCTCTGCAGGGAGAGTCTCACGTGGGTCTCACCCCTCCTGGGGACAGGTCCTCTTGGGTCTCAAAGAGCAGAGCTGAGTGCACACTGTGGCCACCACCAACTCCATAGTTAACAGGTCTAATGATGCTTGTTCGTTGCTAAAATAAAATTTTGGATCTCCATTTACCATCTCTGTTCCCCACCTTGGTCATAACTTGCTGACTACAGTCTCCTTCGGGGGATACAGAATCTCTCCTGGGGGTGTTGTGTGGATTGAAGTCACTCCTCACTCTTCATTCATTCACTTGTTCATTCATTCATTCACTCACTCATTTGCCAGTGCTTCCCATAACCCAGGCTTGTGTCAGGCACTGGGGTGGATGAGCCAGTCTAGGGCACTGCCTCCATGGAGCTAAAGCTTAGTTGAGGAGACTGACAAAAATGAAACCAAACAATTTATAAAATGGTTAGCAGTGTCATGTCAAGAGGGATTTGTGGTGTGTGTGCATGAGAGGTGGGATGAGAGAGAAGAGACATCCTGCTTGGGACAGGGGGTCCTCTCTGAGGAGGTAACATTTATACCCTCTGAGGTTCAAAGGATCAGGAGCGAGCAGGTGGTAAGGAGGGGATAACAGTCTCCAGCAAGAAGCCTCCCCAGCCTGGAGGCGCTGAACTACCAGCACCCCCCTCCTCCATGTTACATCAGGTAAGAAGATGTGACTACCACTCGTTTAGTAGCAGCTTGGGAAGGAGGCAGAAATACACCATGCAGATGACCTCTGGTGATAAGGCACACTCTGATTTCAGGACCATTTAGATGTGGGGGGAAACAATCCTAGAATCGAGGAAATAGAGAAATTGAAATTCCTCCATAGGGGGTTGAGGTGTGGACCTCAGAGGACATATCCGAGTCCTAACCCCCATTCTCTGTGAGTGTGACCTTATTTGGAAAATGAATCTTTGCAGATAGAGTTAAGTGAAGGAGCTCCAGATGAGATCATCCTGGTTTAGCTGCGTGGGCCCTAAATCCTATGACAGTGTCCTTTGAAGAGACAGATGAGGGGAAGCCACAGACAAGGGGGAGGAGGCCATGTGATGATGGAGGCAGAGATCGGAGTGATGCTTTTACAAGCCAAGGGGGTCAGCAGCCACCAGAAGAGCGAAGAGGGGCGTGGAATGGAATCTGCCTCCGAACCCCAGAAGAGATCAACACTGCTAACATCTTGACTTTGGATTCTGGCCTCCAAAACTGCGTGGATGAATTTCTTAATTTTTAGCTACCTAACTTGTGGTAATTTGTTATGGCAGCCACAGGGAACTACTGCAGCCTTCAAGACTGGGGGTACCTTCCCAGAAAAGTGCTCCTTAAGCTATAAGCCAGGGAGGGAAGCATGTCTCCAGGCTCAGAACCAGCCATGGGGAAGCCTGGCAGCACGTGCTTGGCCACAACGGGAAGTCCTGGGGGAGCAGCTAGCATCCAGTGTGGCTCACAGCTCCCTGGAGGGCAGACAGAGCCAGGAAGGGTCCAGGAGACAGGGGCCAGGGGCCAGGAAGTGGCCTGGGACTGTACCTCCAAGGCGCTGTCCCTGCACTTTGCTCTTCCTTTCTCTTGGTAACAAAGACCATGGTGAAGATCATCATACCGGACATTGGTGGTCTCCCACTATGTATTGGTGAATATGTTCCTGATCTCTAGAAGCTTCACCCTAACACAGCAAGGGGTGAGCTGTGCAATCCTTATTTGACAGTCAAGGAAGTTGGCCACAGAGACATCAAGCTACTTGCCCAAAGTCACACAGCTGGCAAGAGGCAAAGCCAGCACATCCTCATGGCACTGCCAGGGGTGTTAGGCGTCCTCTAGTGACCTTGTTCCTAGACACCTTCCTTCCCCTCCACGGGCCTTAGTCACCTCACTGGAAGTGAGGGCGCTGGACTCAAGCAGGTTCGTAAGCAAGAAGTGCCCCAGAACCACTTGGGAACTTCAGCAACTTTCACCCGGGGCTCACCCTGTGATCGGGTGGTTGGGCTGGGGGGGGCAGGAACATGCATTTTGTAAAGATCTTTCCATCCTCAGGGTTAGTCTTGAGAATCTCCAGCGAGGAGACTCCTCTGATCCTCCCACCACCCCAAATTCCTCCCAGTGGCAGCTGGAGCAAAGGTTTGATTTATTCATGTTCATTACCAGCAAGCTTTGCAGAGCCGTGGGGAGGACGAGGCGGCAGGCCTGGTTGCAAATGAAAACCAAACACATTCTAAATTATGAAATGCACAAAAAACCCCGGAAACCCGGCTCTTTCATTCAGATCCGGAGGACTGGAAGCCGTATCCTTGGCAACGCAGTTTGAGAAAAACAAGTCTTTCTCCCTTCCAGCCTGGCATTTAGATGACCAGGTTTCTGTCCTGGGATGGCAGGCTGGGCTCGCTTCAGTCTCCTGCTCCCACGCCACCTCCGGATCAACCTTATTCATAAGTATTGATCTGTGGAGCTGGAAGCCAGGAGGGAAAACTGTGGATTCCAAGAAACTTGCATGACGCAGCGAGAAAAATGCAGACCTGAAGGTCACGTTGATGTAATTTCCGAAACAGTTGCAAACTAATTCCCATTCCCCAATTTCCTTAATCTTTCAGATAAATGAGCCCTATAATTACATCTCCTTTCGAGGTGTCCAACCACAAAAACTCTAAAGCCTGGGAGGTCAAACAGTTGCTTTGTCATCGCATTATTCAAAGGTGACAAGGAACACATTCAGGATAAATTTTGCTTTACATTTAATTTACTCCACATTGATTTCATCAGTGTGATTGAAGCAATTATCTCTGAGCTAATTCTTAGTTTAAAAAGAAACCTTAAAAGTTACATGTTGAAGACTTGGGGCCTGGCAATGGACTGAGCAGTAGAGATTGAGTGTCTAGCTGCCATTTGTCTTCATTGCTTCCAGTTGTCACCCCCCAAAATGTAGGGAGCTGGGGGAACCTACCAACAAATGGGGAGCAACTCCACTGTCCACAACCATGGGCTGAGACCACCATGTGCGGGCCCCACTTCACAGGGGCACCCCCTAAGAGACTAGAAGGTTGTATCCTGAGATGTGTGGGAGCTGGGGTCCAGTGTCTCCCTTGGGAGAGGTCACAGGTCACTGTGATGTCTCCACATCATCAATGAGGAGAGCAAATTGGGCCCCTTGGTGGACGCTCCTTCACCCTCACCCCATTGTGGCCACCTCATCTGTTCCTTCTGCAGGGACTTCTGAGCATCTGCCCCATGTCCAGCCTCTTTCTGGGCCCTTGTTTGCTGACAGACACACAGACAGGTTTCCCTTTGCTCTGCAGAGAAATGTTGGGAGTGATGGAGGAGGCTCCAGGGCCCACACAGAAGACAGATGTGATGCACAAAGGGTGAAGGATGGAAGGACATGAAGACTGACCAGGACACAAGGAGAGAACAGCTTGTAAGACTGGGTCCTGGCCTGGAATACACCCTTTCCAAGAGCTGGGGTGCCTGTGCCTGTGTCAGCTTACTGCATTATGTAGGATCTCTTTCCCTGTTTCTTATTCAGCCCTCCGTATTTTAGATCCCACAGGGGAGGGGTTGGGATACTCCTCCTGCTGCATCAGAAAGTGGGGTGTGTTGACTGCAAGTGGATCTCCTGTCCATGGGGACAGACACACTGTACTGCCCTACTTTTACTGTCTGTAGACATGCAGCCCTTGGGTCTGGTGGGGTGTTACCTATTCTCAGAGACCCGGTCACTTCTTGGCTGGTGCAAATCTGCCTTTAACCTTGGCCACTTCTCTAAGAAGGACACTCTCATGGACATTAGCTGAGTTTCCCCAAAGGCAGAAGGGGTCCTCCAGGTGGGGGAGAGGCATCAGCCAGGCACGTGGGGAGCTCAGAGGGGGCTGGTGAAGGGCAGGTGTGCTAGAGCAGGATCTGGGGACCTGTCCCTAAGTCAAAGCTTGGACATTTGCTCTCCAAATGTCAGAATCTCCAACATACTCCAGAGATTATAGGAAGCCACAAGAGCTTGAGAGAGTCCCTGCTGAACCAACTTGCCCCTCCAGGGGTCACCTGACCACAGCCATGCCCCAGGGAGTGGACACCTGCCCTCTCCACTGCCCCAAGCAGAGGCTTTGTGATGTTTGGCCTGGCCATGCAGGGGTGGCTGGCTTGACTCTGGCCAAGGATGTCCTGGGTAAGGCTTGCATTGTCCTCAGGGGCATCTTCAAGTCAGGAAAGGGGTAGCGAGGGTGGGGGGGGGGTATTCCATCTACAGGCCTGGGTGTGCATGGGACCCTGGGCTGTAGTTTTCCAGAGGTTCGAGAGAACATTGGAAACCTGGGGAAAGCATCCACTGGCTGTGAAATATGGGAGAGAATGGTAATCAATACAAGTGTAATTAAACATCTACAAAATGTCACCTTATGACTGCTAGTTAGTGGGGACCTGGCTTGACTCTTGTGCTGTTGGGGATCAATGGCATTTAATGAGGGACATAGGGATGAAGTGGGATGGGCCCCTGTACTCATTTTCTGGGACTGCCATACCAAGTCACCACACATGGGGATTTACTCTCTTACCATTCTGGAGGCCAAGGTCCAAAATCAAGGCGTTGGCAGGGTTGTGCCCCCTCTGCAGCCCTGGGTGGTGTCCTTCCTGACCTCCTTGGCTTCTGGGCACCCTGTTGTCCTCAGCCATCAGCTGCATGGCTCCAGCCTGTCTTCATGTCTTTTCTCTGTGTTTATTATTTGTGTCTCCAAATAAATTGTTGGATTTAGGCCACACCAGTCTAGTATGAACTCAGCTTAACTTAATGATGTCCTTATTTCCAATAAGGTCACAGTCTGAGTTCTGGGGAGACATGAATTTTGGGTACACACTAGCAACACCTGGCAACCTCCAAGGTAAGGGTATGTGGGGGCCAAGAAGGACTGGAATGATCTGCAGATCATCATCTGCAGGGTCAGGGAGGCACTGGGGGTTGGGGGTGGGAGAACAGGAGGGATAAGCATGAAGAAGGCGGGTGGCCTGAGGGACAGTGGGGGCAGATTTGAGATGGATGGAATAGAAATATTAATAATGGTCATTTTTTGTGTGTTTAGCATGAACCAGGCAAATGTCCACATAGTTACAAGTTTTAAGTCATCAAATTTTCCATCTGCCATAGGAAGCAGGTGCTGCTGTTCCCTGCCCCCCTCCCCCTCCCATTTCACAGCAGAGGACCCTGAGGCTCAGAGAAATGAACTGGCTCAGGTCACATAATGAGTAGAGGGGGAGTCGGGCTTTGAGCCCAGAACCCCAGCAGTCTGGCTCCTGAGCCTGTACTACCTCACAGCCTGACGCTGCCTCTATGTGAGGATATGGAGGTGGCAGTTCGAAGGGGGCCAGGGAAAGGAGGGGCTGCAATGGGGAATGGTGGGGAGGAGTGAGTTTGGGGTATGAGGGGTGGGGGGCGTGAGAGAGTAAGTCCAATTTGAACATGTTGAGTGGGAGTGGCCTGTGGGAGGGGCCTTGGGACACCACCAGTGAGGCTTGGTCAGTGGCCAGGCCCTTGGGGGATCGGAAGTTGGATTTGGACATTTTGCTGGGCATTTATAGACCAAGACTCTCAATAAAGCAGGACAATAGCTCCCCGCCTCCCCCACTGCCCACGCGCACACCCGTTCCCTCAATAGCAGGCCCTCACTCCTATTTCTTTTTCTGCGTTAGTGAAAACTCCCTTGACAACTTGCCTCCCTCTGTGTGCGTGGACACAGCCGTACATAATAACTATTTTCGGACACCTTCATCTCTACGTTGTTTCTTCTCCCACCATTTCTATTCACATCGGTTGTTTGGCACAAGGGTTTGAATTGTTGGTTTTTGCGCTAAACTCATTTCCAAGAAATGTCAAGCATCATCAAAGCCAGCAGTAGGACACGCATTGTTCTCTCTCCTTTGTCCTGAGGCGTCTCTGCTCATGCACAGATGCGTTATTTCATCTGGCAGTGCCTGGAACCTCTGTACCTTGAACTAAGCCTAGAGCTGTAGCCCCTTCTTGCTCCACACCCGGGGCTGCCTCCCATTTCACCTTCCCTTTTGAAACAATTGCTTAATGCTTGATGAGGGGGGCAGAGAAGGGGTGGTCACATTTCCCCCAAGCCCCTCTGAACTCTGGAGACATGACACCAGGCTGACCCAGCCCAGCTCCCTGGGGGAGCGGCCAGGAGTCTGTGTGTTGTCTGTACTCACAGGATTCCCCCTCCTCTGGCCCTCGTCTGGGAAGACCTCGGGGAAGGTGGGTAGGGCCGACCTTCCTCTCTATCCCTTAAGACATGCTGTCTGCCAGCTCAGCATTCATGTCTGCTCCTTGGGCATTCTCTTGACGCTAATGCCTGTGTACAGTTGTAAATAGCATGAGAAAGCTCCAGAGGACTGCAACTTTGATGAGTGTATCCACAACAGGATGTCAAGGCTGCATTTTTATTCTAAAAATAAGAAAACCAGGGTTTGTGACATTGGTAATTTTCTTCCTTGGCTTAACATTTTTTTCATAAATAGCTTGGGCTTCTTGCAAGCTTGAAGACCCAGAGCCGGACCTGTGACTGTGGACCATGAGCCTGGTGAGCCTGCCAGGTGGCTGTGATTGAATGCAGAGTGAACAATGACTGGTAGGTACCCCACCCCCCAGGGTGGCATCTGCTCAGTGGTGGGCACTGGGGTGTTCATGAGAGTGGCGTGCATGCCTCTTTATATAATAATAAAATTAAAATTAACAATCATGTACTTGCTATGCCCCCAGTACATTGTTAATGCTTGATGTATATTCATAATTAATCCTCACTAGTCCTGCCGGTTACCGGTAATGCCCTTATCTAAGTTAGGGTCACATGCAAGTGTTATGAGTTAAGTAAATTGTGCTTTTCCAAAAGACGTTGCGGTCCTAACCCCCAATGCCTGTGAATGTGACCCTGTTTGGAAATAAGATGTTTGCTGATCATCAAGTAGTGCTAAGGTCACTAGGGTGGACCCTAATCCAATATGACTGTGTCCTTATAAAAAGGGGAAATTTGGACACAGAGACAGGCCCAGAGGGAAGGTGATGTGAAGAGACAGAGAGAGAAGATAGCAATCTACAAGACAAGAAGTGAGGCCTCAGAACAAGAAGTGAGGCCCTGCTGACATCTTGACCGTGGAGTTCCAACCTCTCGAACTTCGAGACAATACATTTCTGTATTGAAGTCACCTAATTTGTGGTACTTTGTTATGGCAGCCCTAGCAGATAACAGAAGAGCAAGTGTTTTATTAAGGCATGTCTCCCAGGGGAGACCAGTAGGAAAGAGGGGGAGTAAGGATGGGGAAGGAGAAGAAGGCAGAAAGGGAAGATTTCAGAATCTTGGTGGTTGTGGGGAACCAGATTTTGGGCACAAAAGAACCCGTGGCTCATTTTTGTCACATGCAGTGATCATAACAGACTATAAATTATATACTTTGTGATTAGAACAGAGGCATCTGGATTGAGGGGTGAGTGGAAGCATGTGGTTAGCTATGATTAGATTAACAATGGTTAGATTTCCTTCCTTGGGAGGGTTGTACCTTGTCCTGTGATGTTCTGATGGCAATGCCAGCAAGGCAATCTGTCAGAGGGAGCAAAGGAAAAGCAGATGGACGGGAATGCCCTGGTCTGCGGGGTGCTCTCTGCTTGGTAACTAGGCAGGGTGGAAGGCTCTGAAGAGGCAAGAGGCATGCAGCCCTTTAGTTCCCTGCACAAGAAACCCTTTTCTTTAGTAAGACATCCTGGGGAAACATCCTGGGATACATCTCTCTGTTCCTGGAATACATCTGTGAATGAGGGAACCCACCACATCTGCCTTGTGGAGCTTGTACTGTCGTGAGGAGAAGGATCATAAAAAAGTAGTATTGTAAATGGATAAAAATATTACAGATAAATAAATATAAATATCAATAAGTAAAGTTGAAGGTGATTAGTGTTGGGAAAAGAAAAAGCAGGGCAGGATAAGAGGATAACAAAGGGGAAACAATGTGAAATTACAGGATGGTTGGTAGTGACCTGGATGCATTTGTCAAAACTCACTGGACTCTGCACTTGAGGTCTGCGTCTCTTATTGCATGTAGATTACACCTCCGTGAAAGGAGCATTTAAGAAATGGTGTCGGAGTAGACCTCACGAAGAAGAGAGGTTTCTAAGAACTGGGAGGTGGGAGGGAGAACAGAAAGGAGGCGCCACTTTGGAGATGTGGTCATTTGCCTTTCTGAGCATGGCCTGGGAATGGCTGAGAGCCTTGTCCACATGGTCTGGGTTTGGACCGTGTTCTGACTGTAACAAGGAGAAACTTCCATTATGTAAGGCTGTGAGCTGACACGGTGGCTGGGATCTGCTCTCCCCACCCTTAGCAAGCAGCTTCCATCTAAGCTTTATTGAACATCGTGTTGTTTTCTTAAAATAACGACCCATCTACAACTTCTGAAACAAGTATAATAAAAGTGACAAATATCAGTACACTGTACACAGATTGTCACTTTGGATTTACTGCCCCCCAACTTTTTCTGGTGAGTTACACTAAATTTACACCGTGAGTCATAATCCATCACTCTATCTTTTAATGCAACATCTAATCTCTCTGCTTCTTTTCTTCCTTTAATACAGTTTCTCTCGAGGTATGTTTGCAGATCTGATTTTTATCATTTGTTTTGTGTTTAAAACAACGTGTTGGCTGTAAATCAGAACCTTTATTGGGAAGCTTGAAAAGCCGCTTTAAACACAATAAATTTGGCATCTTTAATTCATTCTGGGAAATTTGACAGAAAGAAGAGTAACCGAGGCCCCTTCAAACTCTGAGAACTGGAGAATCAGCCTCTCAAGGTGAAAAGCAAAGCCCTCCTTCAAGGAACTGGGACAAGGGTTCTGTCTGGGGAGCTCAGGAAGGTTTGAGGGAGCAGAGAAGGGGTCTGGGGTACAAGAGTCTTTCCCTCCTCTTTCTGCCCCACTCTTGTTCTTCCACACCCTCCCCATGTGTTTGCTCACTCAGTCCCCTTCAGTATACCTTTCCAAAGTCCCAGGTCCTCGGGGACCTGCTTGTGTCACACGTACTCTAGGAAACGGCCTCTGACCACTCTGGTCCAGCACCTTCCCTCCATCCTCTACAACTGTGAAGTCCTGAAATGGCCTTGTGAATGGCAACATGGGTGATGCATCGCTCATAAACCCACCCTATACACTGCAGGTCTGAGCCACCCTCTGGGAGCCCTCATGAAGCTGGCAGAGAGCAAAGGGGCAGACTCACATTGGCTGACCTGTTCCCTGGGCTTCTAGAAATGAGGCCACCTCAGCCCAGGAGCTCCTCCCAGAAGCCACAAATCTGAAATTAAGGGGGATAAATGGTTACCAGCAAGACATTTGGGGAACATAAATTTCACAAGGAATTAGTCACTCTCAATTGCTTTATTTGGTTTTAACTTAGAATAGCGCCTAAATTATTCAACTGGGGAGGGGGAGGAAGGGGGCAGGAGCCAGTTGCCAGGCCCCGCATCAGCCTTACGGAGTCACGGGTAGAAATGCAGTGACATCTGTCTGGGGGTGGCCGTTGGTAGCTTGTGGGCTGCCTGGATCCCTTCTGAATTTGGTAAAAAGCCCCCGTGATGTGAGACTCTAAGGCACGACTTGCGCTGGGAACGTGTTTACTCCACAGCGGTGTGGACGCCGGGAAGAAGGAATGGGCTCTCCTGCAGCCCTGAGACCTCCCCCTGTGAGACCCAACCTGCATGCTCAGCTCTCTGCAGCATGTGGCTGCTCCCTCCGCCCTCCTGGGGAGACTCTTTCCCCTGGGTTCCCTGGACTGCGGTCTGCTTGCTCCTACCCCCCAGACTGGTTTCTCTCTCAACTGTCCCCACTTCGTCCCCATGTCCCACGTGGGCTAGGATTAGGCCTTGGGCCTCCTCCTCTAACTCCCTCCCTGGGTGAGTCTTCAACCGTTGGCTCATCAGTGACCCCACCTGTGTACCTTGGGCTGCGCTCCCCTTATGCTGCAGAGCCACACCTGCCATTGCCTTCTTGACTTCTTCACTTGGGTGTCTACTGGGGTGTCTGGAACTTACCAGCCCCCAAACGGATGGAAGAGAATGGCAGAAGGCCCATGTTTCCCCCCTTGTTCCACCTCAGAGTCTGCTTGTGAGGATGGTGTGACTCCCAGCCCTGTTTCTATGATTTATCCATAAGCTAGGGTGATCCCAGGAAGTTCTGGGGTCAGTGAGTTTCCTGCCACTCCCCAGCCTCTTCTGGAAGAAAACAGGCCCCACTCTGCTGGTGGTTACAAGGGCAGGGTGTAAGAGGCACAGATCTCCTCTCCCACCCCAAACCCTTCCAAAGGACCTCTCCATCTTCTTAATAAAACTCTAGTTTCTGGAGCTTGGGCCCCATCCTGATGCAACCATCTTGATTTCCATCTCCCTTTCCCTCTTAAATTCATCAGTAAGTCTCATTGGTGCCACCGTCCAATCTCCTCTGCTCCATCTCCTGTGCCCTAGATGACTGCATTAGCATTTCCTGTGCCCACTTATGTCCCTGAGATCTAATCTCAGTGGGGCAGCCAGGGAGGATGCATGAGGTGGGGCATGTTCTCTTCCCTTTTCATTTTCTGTTTAAAACCTCTGAAGACTTATGTCACAGAGCAAAATCCTTTCATGGGTTGGCAGGACTTCACTTCTGACCTCTCTTCTCTTTGCCTCTTTGCTTAAACCAGTTCTGCTGCTGGTGGTGTCCTGGCTGTTCACTCGAGGTATGCTCTACCTCAGGGCCTTTGCACTGGCTGTTCTGTCTCCCAGACAACCATGTGACATTTCCTCAGCCCTTCAAGTCTTTGCTCCTATATCACATTCTCAACAAGGTCCACTTTGACCATCCCACTTAAAATTCAACACCAGCCCCCTGAACTTTGTGCCCCTCTTACCTGATCTACTTTTTTTTTTTTTTTTATAGAGGCATGCTTTATTTATTTGTTTGCTGGTTTGTTTGTTTGTTTTGTTTGTACATGCACTGGGTACAGTCAGAAGCGCGGGAGGGTGAGAGAATTCACCAGAGCCAGAGCAGGGAGCAGAGCAGGCAGAAGGACCGAAGTACACTGCTGAGGGGAGCAGCGGGCGGCAGGAGAGGTCTGCACGCCATGTGGGACCCTCCTCCGGAGGCCGGGGAGCAGCCGGGGATCGAACCGGCGCCGCAGAGGCCGCGTGCAGCTTCGCAACCCAGCGCTCAACCGCTGCGCCACCGGGGAGGCCCTTACCTGATCTACTTTTAAATAGCATTTACAATCTTCTAACATACCATATAATTTAACCGATTGTTATGTTTAATGTTAATTATCCTGGTAGGATGTAAGTGTCATGAAGGCAGAAGTTTTTGCTTCTCTGCTCTCTGTTGTACCTCCTATGCCTGCAGCGCTGCTAGCAGAGAGCAGATGCTGGATTAGCATGTGCTGGATGAGAACAATGCCTTGCAGCCTGGACTAGACTCGAGGAGACCTACAACATGGTCCCCCGATGATGGAGACAGCATCCAACTTGAAGCTTAAAAAAGTTTCATCTTTCTATGTATCTTGCATACCAAAACACATGTTGAAGATTTCAACAAAACACAAATACATGGAGGAGAAAGATGAAAACTTGGCACGACCAGTGGGCCTCAGAGGATGGCAGGATGTATGACCCCTCTCTGCACATTGCTGGGCAGATGGGCAGGGTGGGCAGATGCAGGGTTACCTGTGCAGAGCAGTGGCTGCCCACAGAGCAAAGGTTGTTGGTATAGACAGAGCAGGCGGCAGGAGGGAAAGATTCTTGGGGAGCAGAGGCTGATGTCTTGCCTTATTGGGCAAGGTAGTCCACGAGAACTGGGCCAGCAAGTGTGGTTATCCCATCATGGGTGAGGGGGGAGGTCTCTGGGAATTCTCAAGCAAGGTGTCAAGAGCAGGGAGGCAGTTTCAGTGTCTGCCTGACTGACCTGCTCAACGTGGTGACACACTGGTGGGACAGAGCCTGTCATGGCCAATGGTGCTTTTTCATTAGGAAAGCAGAACCTGCCTGAGAATGGAGCCAGCCCAAAGGGGCTTGGAGTCAAGGGCTGAGCACAGACAGATTACTGATGACCTGTCTTAGCACCTAGAGCCAACTAGACCTGAAACCAATGGTACCTTACTTGTAAATCTTCCATTGTGTGACCCAAGCGCCCACCCTTTTTTTCACCCAACCACCCCTAGTAATCTAATTGATCTGAACATCAAAAAAAGTTCAATACTGTCAGGTTATCCACCAAAAAATTTCAATACATTTACCTCTTCCCCATTTCACTGTAAGCTGGGCTCAAGATCTTGGAGAGGACTCCAATGATAGTGCATGAAAGTTTGTGAATTTGTGTGATGTGCTGAATGACTATCAAGGGTGTGGTTTGTCTGATCTGGGCACGTGGACTGGGATTGAGTCTTCTGGGGATGGGGGACATGCAAGGAGTGGACACAGGGGTTTCCTGAGGTGTGGAGCCAAAACCAGGTCAGCAAATGCCCACGCTGTTACATGTTACTTCAGGGACCCCTGCAGTCAATCCTAGCCTGCACACGGTAGGACAAAGCAGAAAAGAAGAGCTATTTCTGTGGACACATGAGGCATGTTTGTAGCTGAAAACATTTTCAGCCTTGGGCTCTGTGAATATCCCTGCCCAGACTTGAGTTGTTCTATCTATGAGTTTGTGCCCAAATTTCTTGGCTAGGTGATGAATAGGGGATGCTGGGATGTTCAGAGAGCCCCAAGCTGGGTCCTGCTTGGGGAACTGGGGATGGCCTGGGGTGGCGAGGATCCAGCATAAGGTCTGCATTGCATGCAGAAGGCCTGATCAGCCCCTCAAGTTGGCAAGTAATTAACTAACTTAATTAAGGCGTGCAGGAGCAGGAGGGGCCCCCACCTGGGATGTGCTGGGGAGCTGCGTGACATCCGCTGCAGAAAGGGTCTTGAGCACTACTGTTACAGACTGTCAGGGGCTGGTGGGAGGAAACTAATTAGGAGATGGGTTTGGGAAGCTTTGTCACTTGGAGCAAAGGCTATGAATTGCTGCTGGCCTGAGAGGAGGGCTGGGATGCTGGGTTACCCCCCTCCCACCACCACCACCACCAAGCTGCAGGCAGTCTGCAGAGCTGATGGGCTACAATTTGCATCCATCCTGTTAAATTCTGTTTCTGGAAAGGCCAGGGCAGCCCCTCTCCATCATGAGCCCAAAGGTATAGTTAAGCTGCTTGTGGGATCTAGAGAAGGCTCCTGGACAGGCTGGTGCTCCTCTCTGGCCCAGAAGGGCCCATCAGAACAGCCTGAGTGGGGCCTAGCCAACCCACAGCAGCCCCTGAGCTAGCACCCTGGACTTGCTGGCATAGGTCCAGCTGCACCACAGCTGGCTTCGCCTGGGGGCCTTTGTTTCGCCCAGCATAATTAATTAATTTTATTCTCTGACATTATTTTTCAATTTGATCTTCATTCTTTGGTGTAGCTTCAGCCTATAAGACTTGGGGACACCCTAGTCTTGCTTGCTTCCTCACAGCAAGTCTGGGATCCGTGGCCTTCAGAACCCTTCACATGCACCCCAGAAACCTGCTTCAAAGGTGCATATGGTTGCCTTTGATGGCAAGGAAGTCATCTCGTTTACCTAATTTAGGTCTGAACCCACAACTTGTTGAAAGAGGGATGGATGTGAAGCGTCAAAGGAACACAGTTAAATGTTATTCAAGTCTGTATTGAGAACCCACAAGTCGGGTCATCTCAAGCTGTCATCCTCTGCAGTGAGAGTTGGCTGCCTGTACCCCTTTTGCTCTAGAATAAGGGTGGGACAGCCAAGTGCCCATAAGATGTATTCTCTGGAACCTTCTAAATCACTTGCAGGAAAGGAGAGAAAAGGCCCTGCCTAAGAGAATAACCATATTTCTGAGAGCAGGACTTGTTTCTGGTTGAGTTCTAGCTCCTTGCTGCTGTGTCCGTAGGCACATCTGAGCTCATGCGGAGGCTGGCCTCCTGGTGCCTCCCTCTGCTCGGCCAACATGTCTCCAAGTAACCACCCCCCATTCCCAGCTTGGATGACGACAGATTGCCCCCCTCTCTCCCAGCTGACAGCTGGTGGGGGCCCAGGGTGAGACGGGCTTGGTCTCTCTGGGTATCTCTGGCTAGGTCTGCCCAAAGGTGATGTCAGAAGAGGCACAGTTAGTTCCTCCTCTAGGGGAGGAAGGAATTTGGCCTCTCCTGGAGAACAGGCTGGCATTGTCTTGGTCCCTGGGAGGTAACCTCTAAGCACTTGGAATTTCCCAAGTAATAGAAGGGTCTTTGTTTCTCATAATTGGCCTCTCAGATGACACCTGATCCCTTATGCTAATGAGGTGACTCCTTTTCAAAGTGTCTGTAGAGGCTTTAAGTTAAGGAGATGACTCAGGTGGAGCCTGGGACACTGAAGACCACGTGATTAGAGGCTTGGGGCTTTGAGCCATGTCAGATTGTTAGGGGAAAAAGGCTGTCCCAAAGCTAATTCCATACAGGCTTTGTGGACTCCACCCCCACCCCAGGCCAAAACCAAAGAGATGGGATGTAGAGTTCCCAGTGTCTTTGGCTTTGGCCTGGGGTGGGGGTGGAGTCCACAAAGCCTGTATGGAATTAGCTTTGGGACGGCCTTTTTCCCCTTTTGGGACAGCCTTTTTCCCCTAACAAGATCAGCCTGAACCCTTCAGGGGAAGGGGTCTGGAGATTGAATTCAACCATGTGGCCCTTTAATCATGCCCATGTCATAAAACTCCAATAATAAATTCCAGACACTGAGTTTGGATGCGCTTCTCTGTTTGGTGAAACACTCTGCACATTGTCACACATCAGAGCTGCGAGGGTAACAGCGTCCAGTCTCCAAGCAGAGAGGATGATGGAAACTTCACACTTGGCCCTCTCCCAGACTCTGCCCTACGCAAAAGCCAAAGCCTGCCTTTGGATGGTCCCAATTTGTATCTTTTTCTAGACTAAAACTGTAACTATAAGTATAGTGCTTCCCTGAGTGCTGTGAGTTGTTGTCATGAATTATTGAAACTAAGAGTGGTTTGGGGAAACCCATGGAGTCTTACTCTTGAGTTGGGTTAACACCAAGTACAACCCAACACCACCAGGGGGCAGTGGGGAGAAAGCAAGGCCGGCCAGGCAGAAGAGCCTCCTCCTGGAACAAATCAGGGTTCTAGCCCCAAATAAAAGGGAACCACCGAGACTTCTCATTGTTAGCTCATTCTTTCCTCTGCTATTGGAGTCCAAGAGCCCCTCCACTCTACCACAGCAGAAGGCTAATAAAAATGCCATCATGAGCCCCTGATAATGAAGACAGTTTCCCTGTCACCAGCACCGTGCCCATGTACCTCTTTAATTCTTCTCTTAAAATATTTATGGAAGAAATGTTTCTAGACTCAAAATGTAATTTTAGACATGAAGATGCCCTCTGATAGAATAAGTCACCAGATAACAAAGACCAATTGGAGTTAATGAAGCCCACACAATGCTTTATCCCTGCAGTAGATCATCATTAAGGGATTGGTTTTGGGAAGAAAAATGTTCTGCTTCCTCTTTCCTACATGGGCTGCACTCCTGACAGAGACACACGGGCAATTCCTTTTAGTGTATCCAAGCCATCTCCAGGCTCCCATAATCCTGGGGTCATCAAATAACAATAAAGACTAAACAGCAACCCCCTCCACCACCACCAAGGAAAATTAATTTCTCTCACTGTTTGAGAACAATTTTTCAAGTTTTTCTTTGTCAATTTGGTGCAAGTTAAGTCCTTAGATGGCTTCCTTTCATCTCGATTCATCTGATGGATTCTTGTGAGGATTCTACTTTGAAAAGGTAATTGACCATATACAAAACAAAGACTGTTGATGGCTTTGTGAGAGAGTGTGTATATATATTTGATGGGCTAAATTTACCACATTTTAATTACAACACTGGATGGCGTTATAAATTTGTGTTCAATTAGGCTCAAGTCATCAA